>NC_051257.2:21685018-22885018 GCF_015237465.2 Chelonia mydas
TCCTGCTCTCCCCTCCTCACCCCTCCAGATTCAGGACCGGGAGCAGGGCCGCAGCTCCAGGCGTGGGGGACACGGACAAGGTAAGGGGGCTGAGGCTGGGGCCACAGCTAGGTTTGGGGCGGGGCAGCTGGGGCACCAGATGCGGGCCTGGCAGCTGGGGCCAGCAGCTGGGGCTGGGGCTGGGGCCAGGAGTAGAGCTGGGTGGCATGCCCTAGCTGCCCCGCCGTGAGGGCTGGCCTGGGCCCCAGTTGGCCCCCCTGGGGAGCACGCACACACACACACACCCCAGTTTGGGGACTTCTGGGTTAAGGGGAGCAGGATGGCTCAGGGGAACTATGGAATAAGAAACGGGGGTCCAGTCCCAGGTAGTTGTGCCCAAAGCCTATTGCCATCTGCTGGCTGCTCTGTGGCCTGCGCGGAATGAGTTGCTGGGTCTCAGCCCAGCCCTAGTGAGGTTCACATCGCAAAACCACCATCACAGCTGGCACCAAATGGGCAGGCTCAGTCAGCAATGAATGGGCTATTGAAACTGAATCGCCCTCCCTCACCCCACCACCCCATAAGACTGAGTCATAGTTGTAGTGGAGGGTGTCCCCAGAATGCAGACAACCTGGCCACACCCCCTTTTCCCTGGCCACGCCCCCTACACTGGAAGATGGAGGGGTGTGTCGGGGAAGCTGTGGATTAAGTGGGGACCTTGCTGTCCTGGGAGAGCTCTTCCAGCACAGCTCGAGCTGTCAATCTTGGTTGGCCGTATTCCTGGATGTTTCATCCCATGACATAATCTTTAATTCCTGGAGACTCCAGGACACCCCTGGAGGGTTGGAGACCCTCAGCCCAGCACCCCTCTACCTTGTACACCTGGGCTGCCTCCTCAATGGGGTAGACATTGTGAGGCCAGTGTGACAGGGTCTCTCGACACACCACACAGATGGCCTCCCCGTCTTCTTCGCAGAAGAGCTTGAGCTTCTCCTCGTGTTTCCCGCAGAGCGCCTCTGGCTGCCCCTTGGCTGGCAGCAGCCCCAGCTGCTTGATGGTCTCCACGATATTGGCCAGCTGCTTGTTGGGCCTGACATTGCTCTTGTGAAAGGCCGCCCGGCACTGGGGGCAGGACACGGGCCCACTGGCCCGAGCCCCTTCTCCTGGCAATAGGTGGTGATGCATGCCCTGCAGAAGTTGTGCCCACGGTCTATGCTCACGGGGTCACTCATGTACTCCAGGCAGATGGAGCAAATTGCCTCCTCCTGCAGCTTCTCCAGCGGGTTCGCCAAGGCCATGGTGGCAGCTGCTGTGTGGCAGTTTCCGGGTCACATTCACTTTCCCGTTGCACAGGGGAGGAGTCAGGTTACTGGTGCGGGCGGGACTATGCTAATACTGTGAGCTAGCCAGCACCTGGTGAGCTGTTACAGCTCGCTCTGACAGCCGGTGGTGCTCAGATCAGAGACCTGGCCAGCCAGAGCACTAGTCAGAGCAGGGTTGGCTGTCAGTGCCACAGAGCTGCACTCAGAGATCTCAGAGTGGGGCTCACCGTGCCTGGAAGGAGGATGCTGCCTTACGACAGACGTGTGGCTGATTCCAGTGACCCAGCCAGAGAGGAAAATTTCATTTGCCCTGAGGGATGCATTCTTTTTAAGTAATCTTGATAATATGAGCAATCTGGGAACGGGTGAGATGGTAGCGCATCCGTGCACTAAGTTAGTCATGCGGCTATAACTGAAAAGCTGAATGAGGTCGGGCTATGACTCTATCCCTGTGATTTAAATACAACGTGGGCATTAGTCAGTGAAAATGATTGAAGCAAGGGGTGGCAGATAAGAAAAGACATGCTGGGTATCAAACAAAGAACCAGCATTCTGCAAATGAAGTTAGACTGGTCAAGCTCCAATTAGTGTATTTTAATTAATCACTTTAATGTTACGAGCCAGAACCTCAGATGGTGTACATCAGCATCCCTCCACTGAAGACAAGTCAGCTGGGCTGATTTACACTGGCTGAGGATGTAGTCCTGTAGGTGTCAGCGAATGCTTTTAGGTACTTATTGGGCTTCCAAAGTGTTTCGAAAAGTGATTTACTCTGATTTTTAAGGGTGATGCTGCAGTGAGAATGGATAACATCATAATGTGAGCGAGGGACCACACACTACACAGTGACCAGTGTCTGTGGGATTGCAGAGAATGAGACAATGACACGTAACATTCTACTTAAAAGTCAAAAATTGGTCGTATAGAAATTCTCTGCATTGGACATAAACTGAGCATGACCAACCGATGAAGCAGATGAAATAAAATCAATAGCCGAAGTGCCCGCTTCACAGGATCAACAGGGCTAGGGAGAGTGGGATGATAAGCTATTAAGCAAAATCTATTCTGTGTGGGCGCTAAGGCCCAGAGCCACAGAGGGATTTAGGTGCCTAAACCCAAGATTTAGGAGTTAGGCACCTAAATCCCAGATTTAGGCACTACTGTGATCCCCAAAACTCCCCCTCAGCTGCCTCAGTCTCTCCTGGTGAAGCTGTTCCACTTTGGATAAATATGTGATGCTGGGTAAAAAGGAAGATAACTAGTTACACAGATCCGGTCCTCACTGTTACAAAGGTGCAATAAATCTTGTACAAGGTACGTCAATGGACAAGTTATAAACTGTCCAGTGTGATTATCCTGTTTAAATCCATGTATTGCCCTTGTATCTGAGGATGAGTATTGGCTAGGTGTTTGTATCTCAGCTATGTTTTGTTCAGGAGTGACACCCACCAGGCAAATTTACATCCAGACTAGACATCCCTGGGTTGATGGGCCATTACTACAATCAGCTGGGCCAGTGAGCCTCTCTTGGAGACGTTTCAGGCAATGTCTGCCCCAGGGCTCAGCAAGGCATGTTAGGACATGTGATCCAAGACTCCATCTTTGGCCAGTAACTTTCCAGGCACTTGGGCTGAAAGTATAAAAGGAGACTGTGACATCACTGCTTTGTCTCCAGGCCTGCTCCTCACCTCTGGACTGTGATTTTCTCACAAACGGAAGCTTTGGACAATGGACTGATGACCCCCAATCCATTTGGGTGAACCAGAGAGACTAGCAGACTTCCATCCCTGCTGTGAACCTGATCTACAGATTCTGAAATCACTTGTGAGGTATGATTCCTTTAACCACTGAATTATTCTCTTCTTTTCTTTTTAATAATAAACCTTTAGCTTTTAGTTACTAAAGGATTGACTACAAACATGGCCTTTGGTAAGATCTAGAGTAGGTATATATACATTGACCTGAGGGAGTGGCTGATCCTTTGGGATGAGAAGAACTTTATGTATAGTGAATCTGGTTTTCCGTAACCTTTCACCATGAAGACCAGCTGCCTGGGTGGTGACAGGGCCTGGATTGCCTAAGGAGACTGTGTTTTTAGTGTCTTGTTCACCAGAGTGGTGATACAAGAGCTCACTTTGGTTGCTGGCTTGGTGAATTCTAATGTAAGAATAACCCCAGCTTGGGGGGGGTGTCTGCCCTGTTTCTTGCAGTCTGCCCAGAATTTGGCAGCTGGGACCCACAGTAGGCATGGTCACCAAATAGTTAAAAAGTAAGCAGGTGAGAGAGAGAGACTGTATAGCATGGTGGTTAGGGTACCCACCTGGGAGGTGGAAGACCCAGGGCTCCATCTCTCTGCTCCAGTAATTTTTTCATTATATATCCACAGTGGAGCAGCTTCAACAGGAGAGATGGATTGATGGATGGATGGACTGACACCCCCAATCAGAGTGTCCCATAGCCCAGTGGTTAGCGCACCCACCTGAGAGGTAGGAGACCCTTGTTCAAATTGTTTGTCCTGCTCCGGCCGAGAGGGGAATTGGACCTGGGTCTCCCCCCTTCCCAAGTGAGGGCTCTAACCGCTGGACTAACAGGTGTGGCGTGCTGGCCTCCTCCTCTAGCCGCTTTGTGTGGAGCGAGGCAGGCGCCTCACTCGTTCCCGCAAGAAACTACTTCGGCACCTGAGCCACCTGGTTCCAGGCAGCGGTTCCCATTCATGGATCGCTAGCTAGAGCTAGAGCCTCCCTGCAGCCCGGACACAGGTGCTTAACTCTGATCAGCATCTCCCGGTGGCTAGTGTAGGGAACTCCCTGCCTAGTGTGCTGGGCCCTGCAGCCCACAGGCAAGGTGTGTCTCTCTCCCCCTCATGGCACAGGGAGCCTGAGCGTCCAACGTAGGGCTTGCGGATTGCAATGTTGTTCCTGAGATGTTTCTGGGTGACTATAAGGGAGGTGCCATGATGCTGAGCATTGCAACGCCTAAGTCCCTTCGCAGATCTGAGACAAAGAAGCTACCACCAGGTCGAAGAGGAGATGCTGGTAATGGCCTCTGGCTCTCAATGGAAAGAGAGGAAAGACCAGACTCCTGTGGTAAAAGATCACAAACCACTGGAAAGCTGGTTTAAAACACCCTCTTGTCTCGTAGTGCCACCTTGCATCTATGTGGGGGAGTGGACGCTGCCAAGCCAGGATCGACAGGTGGCATGTAAATTGGTTAAGGAGCTACGCCTAGCAGGATGGGAAATAGATCAGTACCACCAGAAACAGCCGCTGTTCTATGTGAACTCCGGGGGATGATGCACAGGTTGCTGCTGCCTCAGAATGAGCCGAATTTCCTACTGAAACCCGATCCTGTATAAACGGAACTAATCCACTTTGACAAGAATTGCTCAAAGAAAGAGCAAACTCAAATCATAGTGAATGCTACCTGCTAAATCCTCATTCAAAGTGCCCTGTTGCTAAGTTGTTTTGCCCTGTAGGGCTGCTCCCATCCTAGCAATAAGACAGCAATTTTCCTGAATTAGGGAAACAAACAACTACATTCAGGTTTCAGAGTAGCAGCCGTGTTAGTCTGTATCCGCAAAAAGAAAAGGAGGACTTGTGGCACCTTAGAGACTAACCAATTTATTTGAGCATAAGCTTTCGTGAGCTACAGCTCACTCCATCGGATGCATGCCTACATTTAGCAATCTCTCCCCTCTGCAGCGCCTGCACCCGGATGAGTCTTAGCAAGAGTTAAATATTGACAGCACAGTGCCGCTCCTCATCCTGTCCTGCCCCTTCCCCTCCTTGCTCCTCTGTCTTCTGTCCCATTAATTCTGCTTCTCAGTTGTAATGCGTGCTCCCTCCCATGTAACCATAAACCCACCCAGTGCTCAAACGGAGACTCCACAGTGCAGCTCCAGCTCCAGCCCCAGCCTGCTGCACGGGCGCCCACCTCCCAGCCAGAGAGAAAGGCGTCCAGCTGTTTGTGTGCAGAAAGATTTACTAGCCAGGGCACCCTCAGAAGCCTTCAATAGCAGCCTTAATGCCTAGGATTTACTCATACCATAGTAGTGCCTCGAGACCCTGATCTGGTTAGGCGCCCTCTTGTGCTAGGTGCTGTATAAACACAGAGTAAGACACACCCCCACCCCCACCCAGAAGAACCTCCAGTCTAAGGTCCTGATCCTGCAAACACATGGCATTTGCGTAGCTTTAAGCATGTGTCGTCCCACTGACTCCAGTGGGATGAGTGCTTTCGAGTTAAGCACGTGTTTGCAGGCTTGAGGTCTGAATAGAAAAGACAGACAGGATGCCTGCAGCAGGAGAATTAGCCCAAGAGTTTCCATTTTTTGTTTTATTTTTCTTTTTTTGTAAAATAAATAAAACTTAAACCCAACAAATACAAAGGAGAATGAAATATTTCACGATTCACGTGACAAATACATTAAAATTCCCTTAAATACAATTCAGAGCCATTAAAATTCCCTTAAATACAATTCAGGGCCATCTTTCACAGTTCAGCGCTAATTGGGACAAATAGCCCGTAAGGATTCGAAGGCTGAGAGCAGGTAAAGTGCTTCGTGGAAATCCTTTTGGGAAGATGCTTGGCAGGAAGTGATGTCAGACCCTAGGCTAAGGGTGCCTTTGAAACGGCTTCCCTGGCTCTCAGCTGAGTCACAATATCCTGGACCCATTTCTCATCTGGATTGGTGCATAATCTTTTGCCTTTGATGGTTGTGAAGCTGCAGAGAGAAAACCCTAGTTAGAAACGCCTGGTACCAGCTCTGAAGGGCGGCGGAGGAAAATGGGTCCTGTTTTCAGAGCAAACACTCGGCGACTGCAAAGGGGACAAATGGTCCTAAGGACACAACGGCCCATAGCTAATGGCAGCTCTGCTGGCCCATTGGATTGCTGGGTGTCCACCCACTATTCACTACTAACAGGTTTTTCAAAAATCTTCAGCCAATCAGAAACCAGCTTATTCACAATGCTCAGGAAGAGTTTCTCTACAATTGGCTGAATTTCACCAAAAGGTTCTCGCAGCCAGTCAGAGGAGGAAATCCACCCTCCAGTCCCACCACTGCTTCCCCAGCTGTGACACTGCACTATAGCTGTATGGGCTCAACATTTGGGGGCGGGGCGGAGGGATGAAAACCCCCTTGAGCCTAGCCTGTTTCTAATTGAGAGAACTGTAAAACTAGCCGAGGGCTCAGGACTGTCTCTCTCACAGGCTGTGCTAATGATAGCCCAAATTACTTGGTGCTCCAGGAGAAACTTTCCTGTGGGGTGGGGTGGGGTCTCCTGGAGCATATGGTATCTGGCTGGGTTTTATACTCACACCACAGCCGGCTGGAAGCAGCTGCTGCTGGTGTATTCATACTTCACCACGCGGCTCCGTGAAATTGGGTTGGGAGAGTATCCATAGCAGCAGACACTTGGGGTGTGGAGTGCCTCTGAAAGAGAAGACAAGAGAATCATGGTTGGTCTTTCTCATCGATGGCTTGGAGAGCTCTCTCCCTGTAGGTGCAAAGGGGCTCCTGCTAACACCTAGCTCTGAGGGAGGTTCCCAGAGAGATCTCTGAGCTGTCTGGCATGGGGGCTACCTCACATCACAGCTTCATCCTTCAGTAAGGCAGAGAGAAGGGGCAAGCCTGCCTCTCCTTACTGGCAATGAAAGCTCAGAAGGAGTGTGTGCCCAGGCATTGCCCGCTGTCACTGTCTCGCTAGCCTGGGGAGATGGAGGGGAGAGAGGTCACCGCTCCACAGACAGAACTTGGACTCACGTGGACCAGCTGTTGAGGCCTGCAAGCAGAAGGCAGCGATAAGGAGAACAGTGAGGGCAGCCACAGAGACCTTCATGTTGCTGTCAGGTGGGGACGAGCTGCAGATGCAGAACCAGAGACGGGATTTCTTCAAAGCTTCCTTGTACAGCTGATACCAGACCCTGGATTCTCCCCTCTTTTTATAGGGGGGGACACTGAGCGATGGTGTCAATGCTGTCACCTCCCAGGAAATGCCATGATAAGACAGTGGTGATACAATGGAACAAAGTCTGCTGAATCAAGAGAAGCAGAAGAGGGAAGTGCAAGGACTGCGGTCTATGACTGGGCAATTCCATCCGTCTGCTGCAAGGCATGGTGCAAGTGACAGAGGGAAAAGGATGTGAGTCCACCCAGCACCTTATCTGCTGCTTTTTCTTTGAAATCACCCACCAGTCTTTACATGGAGAAGAGGCCAGGGGGGTGCATTTCTCAGGGCATTAGTAACTAGAGGAGATATGGGACCATTCACCTAGAAGTCGCTGGATCTAATGAAGCTGTCGATCAAGGGTCAGTTCCTTGTGACAGCTTCTTCGTGCTCTTAGTTCTAAGAACAGCATCTGCATCATAGAAGAAACCAACTCAGTCAGCCTTCTTGGTGACAGCTCCAGCAGAGACACCAAGATCCCATGCATCATGGAGGCTGACCTGTCCTCTCACCACTTGAAATGCAGGTCCCTTCAGACCAAGGTTGAGGAATGTGGGGGACACTTGCCTTGCCATTCTGCATACCTACCCTTGGCACCTTCTCCCATGAAAAGAGAAGGGGACCCCAAACACCATCAATGTTCAACTGCTACTTCCAGAGGAACCAGGGTTGAGTGGTTGGAGCACAGGGCTGGGAGCCAGGGGATCTGGATTCTGTACCCACTTTGCCACTGACTCATTGTGTGTCTTTGGGCAAGTCACTTCCCTTCCCTGTGCCTCACCTTTCCCACTAGTCATTGCAGACAATCATACTGACCCCTCACCCAGGGGGCAGTGAGGCTCAATTCTGTTAGTGTTTAGAGAGAGCTTTGGAAGCCTTGGATGGAACAGGCTAGAGAAAAGCAAAATATTGTTATGCTGCAGCATGTGGTTAGCTGCCAGAGGTGTATCTTTGCTCTCTGGGCAGTCACAGATCTCACTGAAAACTTCTGGGTGTGCTAGCTACCCTTCCTTCAGCTTAAATGGAGGAAGCAACTAAGCTCCTTTATGGAGTAAGATAGCTGAAACAATAGAAGCCACCACTCAAAGCACTGGCCTGAGCAAGAACTAACTCAGGGATAACAAGAGAGGTTTCCCTGGAAACTGATTGAAAATGCCTGGACTGAGTCTTCGACTGGATTGCAGCTGTGTGCGTCAGAAGGAGAGAGCCAGAGAAGTGCTCGTAGCATAGCCCTGAGAGGAAGCCAAGAGAGTAAGCTTCTTTTGGAAAGAGCTGGCTGGAAAGGAAGGCTTGGAATTATGAGCAAAGAAACTGGTCTTTGTTCCTATTGTGCTGAGACAAACAGGGCGTTGTGTGCGTTCTTTGTATTTAAACAGGACTGCACCAAAGAAACACCTGACTGGATCCTTAATGTCTCCTCCTAACGAAAACAACCAAACAAAGCCCTAAATATTGGGAAACTGTTCATCTTAGAGGGGCAACGATATTATCGTAGTTTTGCTCACCCAAATATTATCCAGGTGAAACTGTAGCACCACAGCGAGGTACTCCAGCCCTTTCTGAATCCACCAGGAAAGGGTAGTTGAATGATACATAATTCAGCTTCATGCTTCATGTCCCCTTACCCACCAACTTCCTGGGAGAATCCCCTGCCTGAGTGCACTCTAGGTTGACTGAACATGCTGGGTTTTCCGAGAGGCCTCGGGGAGTTAGGCACTCACCTCCCATTGGAGTTCAAAGGGATTTGAGTGCCTACTTAAACTAAGCTCTTTAATAGTAATAGGTCCCTGAGGTTCCTTTGCAAATCCCAGCCAGCCTTAGGGTACATCTACAATGCAAAAAGTCTCATAGAACAAGTCTCAGAGCCCTGGTCAACTGACTTGGGCAGCAGGGCTACAAATAGTAGTGTAGAGGGTCAGGCTTGGGGTGCAGACGGGGCTCTGAGAACCTCCCCCTCGCCGGGTTTCTGAGCCACAGGCTCCAGCCCGAGCCTGAATGTCTCAACTGCCATGTTCAGTCCCACAGCCTGAGTCTACTGACCCGGGCTCTGAGACTCGCCGCCATGGGCTTTTTTTCACTGTGTAGACATACCCTCGGTGCCATTAAAATACATGGGGTCTGTTTAAAAAACCGAACTCCAAGCATCCAAACTGCCATCACTGTGCTGGGGCAATTGCACCTCTGCCCCCTTTGTGGCCTCCTTGAGGGCACCCCACTCAGATCTCAGGCTTCTAGCCATAACCGCAGACTCTGTGGGTGCTCTGGGGCTGGAGCCCCCATGGGGAAAATAGTGGGTGCTCAACATGCACTAGCCACAGCTCTTGGGCAGCGCCACCGATCGGCTAATCGGGGCACCGCCAAACAGATGATTGGTGGCACCACTCAGGGAGGCGCTTGAGGGAGGGTGGAGAGCAGCAAGCGGCGGGTGAGTGGGCGGGACCACAGGGAGGGGGCAGAGTGGGGTGGGAAGAGGCAGATCGAGGGTGGGGTCTTGGGGGGCAGGGCCTCGGGGCAGAGCCCGGGTGGAGCACACCCTGGGAAAAGTAAAGCTCAGCGCCTGTGCTTCTAGCTGTCACCTTTCTCAGGGCGGGGTCTCATGTTCCCCTCCCGCCAGGCCAGGGATTTTGGCTGCAATTTCCTGCCTAAGCTCACTGTGCTTATCCCAGCCGGTGTGACTAGGTCAGCCCCTGCAGTCCTGCTCTCTCCCAGGGGCAATGACAGGGTTTACCAGCCACCAGCCAGCCTTCCAAAGGCAAAGTGTTTGTTTAGAACTAAAGCATGACAGCAAAAGTAGACTATAAAACAGTACACGCGAGCTAGGGAATTAAAAAGAAAGGATGTAGAGAAACCGGAAAGGACCCAGAGGCGAGTGATGAAGATGATCAAAGGGAGGGAACACAAGCCATAGGAGCAAAGGCTGAAGGACCTGGGCATGTTTAGTTCAGAACAGAGGAGATTAAGCGGGGAAATGATAACGGTCTTCAAATACTTGAAAGGCTGCCATAAAAAAGATGGAGAAAAGTTATTCTCTCTTGCCACAGAGGCAGGACAAGAGGCAATTGGTTCAAACTACAGCAGAGCAATTTAGCAGATTTACCTCAGCGAAAACTTGCTAGCTGTAAGAGCAGCAGGACAATGCAACAGAGGCCTAAGGAGGTTGTGGAAGCTCCTTCACTGGAGGTTTCAAAAGGCGGCTGGAGCCACCTGTCCGGGATGGTTTACACAACAAATCCTGCATCGTGGCGGGCGGGAGACTAGCTGACCCTTGCAGTCCCTTTTAATCCTGTGGGTCTGCGATTCTAAGCTTACCTGGTGTCGCCGATCGTTCACATGGGTTCCTGGCAGGTCTGTACACGTTTGCCAGTTCTTTGTTCCAGAGAGAGACTGATGTGAATCAGATCAGTTTGACCTTTATACAGTTTGGGGGCCTCTGTCTCCCTGACCTCCTGACCCAGGTCAAACCAGTCAATGCCCCTCGCCACAGGGGGTGAAGCTTCAAAGGGATGAATATCTGCAGACCAGGCATTAGGAGTTTGCAATAATTACCTCCCCCATGATTCCAGCTTCCACTGGAAACCCACCCAGTGAGCCAGGAGCACAACACCACGCACCCCACTCCTTGGTACGTAAGTCTACGAATTCCTTTGCATGCATCGCATCTGGCACATCTCACTGTAATAGTCTCTGAAGAGTCCATGCTTCCAAGGCCAGCCTCTGTCACACCCCCATTAACCAAACTTCAGAAACCTCCCCCAAAGCTGTGCCTTGTTTTTCTGTGATGGAGTTGTGACGCATGGCTAGAAAGGGTTAAACATCCTGAAAAATAAATAACCCTCAAAAGACATGTAGGGAGATAATGTTTGTGGTTTTGTGCATTTACATATGTATGAGTCCGGTCGACAATGTAATCTACAGTCCCTGTCTATGCTGTATTCTGATATCATGTAAATGAATTGTAAACACAGGATATCTCGGTATTCATCTCTCTTTGAAATGTATTGTGAATGGTGGAGGAACAAGCAAATAGTCTTATGTTAATTCTATAGCTAAGTACCGGTGATTGGACCTCCTTTAAAGTCATCCTAATTACCTTTTGTTCCCAGAGGAAATCCCAACTTGTCAAAGAGGACATGAAATTGTATAAAAGATACTTGGGTCCTGATTCTGTCATCTCAGATCTGCTTAGGCTTCATCAGGGGAAGTTTGAGTCGGAAGACTGAGATCCCAGTTATGCTGGTATGCCCTGAACATGAGATTTGAACATTGGACTACGACCCATGGACTGAGTTCTAAAGGAACTCTTTGCAACTACAAAGCTCACCATCTCTGCTATGAATCTGCACCTAAATGAATTGAACTCAAGTCTGTATGGATATTGATCTTTTAACCACACTCTCTCTTTTGTTTTTTAATACATTTTGGTTTAGTTAATAAGAACTGGCTGTAGCATGTATCTGGGTAAGATCTGGAACATTCATTAACCTGGGAGGTGACGTGTCCGATCCTTCGGGATTGGTAGAACCTTTTCTTTACATGATGAAATAAGATTTTCAGAAATCACCATATTTAATGTGGGTACCTGGATGGAGGCCGGAGGCTGGATCACTTTAAGGGAATTGTGTTGTTTGGCTTTCTAAGTAACCAGTAAGGTAATAAAGAAGCTGTTTTATGCTGACTTGCTGAATCTAAGTATTGGAATATCCACCAACTTGATGGGGTTTGGCTGCCCCATTCTGTGCAGTTAACCCTAATTCAGTGACCACAGCTGGCTCCCCACTAGGACCCCGGTGACAGGAGTCCTTCAGATTAGCCTACCCCACCCCCACCAAGCCAGTGGGATAACTGGGGTTTGCCTGTGTGCAGGCTATGGAACATCAGCAAGAACGTAGCTGAAGAGAAGCAAATGAGGATAGACCCAGCACTGCAGGCAGAACTCCACCCACCCCCCGCCCTCCATCACCAAATGGGGGTGGAGGTCAGTTATGGAGCTCAAGAAGGGGGTCCTCATATGTATCTGTCCATGGGACAGATATTTCCTGTGGGGCAGAGTCTCAATGCCTGAACCTGCCTGCAACAACATGGCCTGTTTGGCTGTGCTCTACCCCATGCTGGTATCACCACGACTGCTGTATATTTGTTAGTCTAACCAGGGGAGAGAAGCCATGGGGAGGAGACATGATTTTTTGTTGACTCTTCTAAGTCAGCACATGTACAGCAAGCCAGGCAGGCAGTAAGGGCTTTGCTGACACAGCTATACCAACACAGCTCTATTGGCAGACCTCCCAGTGGGGAAGCACCTGGGACAAAGTGGAAATTTTCTGTATGGTATGCCCACACCTTAAACACTGGGTGCAGATCTGGTCACCCCCATATCAAAAAGATGTATTGGAAATGGTAAAGGTTCAGAAAAGGGCAACAAAATTATTAGGTGCATGGAACAGCTTCTGTATGAGGAACAATTAATAAGACTGGGACTTTTCAGCTTGGAAAAGAGATGACTAAGGGGGGATATAATAGAGGTCTATAAAATCTTGACTGGTGTGGAAGAAAGTGAATAAGGAACTGTTATTTACTCCTTCACATAACAAGAACCAGGGGTCACCCAATGAAATTAATCGGCAGCAGGTTTAAACAAACAAAAGGAAGTATTTCTTCACACAATGCACAGTCAACCTGTGGAACTCCTTGCCAGGGCATGTTCTGAAGGTCAAAACTATAACTGGGTTGAAAAAAGAACTAAATAAGTTCCTGGAGGATAGGTCCATCAATGGCTATTAGCCAGGATGGGCAGGGATGCAACCCCATGCTCTGAGTGTCCCTAGCCTCCGTTTGCTAGAAGCTACAAGTGGACAGCAGGGGATGGATCACTTGATGATTACCTGTTCTGTTCATTCCCTCTGGGACACCTGGCACTGGCCACTGTCAGAAGACAGGATACTGGGCTAGATGGACCTTTGGTCTGACCCAGTGTGGCTGTTCTTATGTACGTAGCAGCAACAAAGCAAGGATATGTGTGTGGAGAGTTACCACATAACCGCTGTGGAAGGAAAGTTCTCACAAGTATTCCAAATGTTGGTTGCGGATGTTATGTGCATTAAATTTTATTCCTTAAGAAATCATCTAGTTCTCTCCCTCAGTGGTTTGACTCTGCATGATGAGTCCTGAAAGGACTGAGCACCGTGCTTCGTAGACTGAAGTGCAGGGAATAAAGGGGTTTATTAGTCATACCTAACACCATCTCTGCACCCATGACAGCCGCAGCAGTTAAAAGAATCTTAGTGACTCTACGATGGTTTTAACTTTGTGAGAATTCAACTGCACGGGGGAGTTGGCTGCTCATGGTGCATCAGCCCTGATCTCTCGGAAACCACACTGGCAGCGCTGTGGGTACTCCACCCAGCCGGGGTGAGCAGCGGGCTGGCTTACGGGGAGGGAGCTTTCTCCACTATCCTGGGCAGCATGCCAGCACTGGGGCAATGTAGGAGCATGACCTGGGTCCTGTGACGGAAGGATGCTGTCACATGACTTGCCCCCACCACCCGAGGGGCTGAGTCTGTAGCTCTGCTCTTCCAACCCCTTGGGGAAACCTCATTCTTCTACTAAGCCGGCACTTGGGCCCTGGAGGAACTGGGCAGCCTCCCTATCTCAAGGGCCCAGCTGCCCTATGAATGTCCCCTAGGGGGTCCCTCAGCACTGCAACATCTCCAGGGAGAGCTGAGATTTAGCAGCACAGTGCCTAAGGCACAATCATCTGCTGAGCTGATTAGCAGGGTGGGGGTGTATTCACTGCCCTTCTGAATCAGAGTTTCCTTACTGAGTTGACACACAGCCAGGTTCCTTTCACCCTTATTTGGCCAGCGTGATCCACTGTCATGCCATCAACGTGAGGTTGGAAAGAGTGTGGGATTCTAGCTGCCCACTGGGGGTGGGTTGTGGCTGTGGGACCACTTTGCCCCTCTGTTCACCTATGGGTGTGATTCAAAGTGCTGCCGGTCCCTCTGAGTGGTCTGAGAGGCAGCTGTCTGAGACATCTCCCCCCTCACATCCTGTCGTGGCAGATATGCTGAGAGATTCTGCTGCCAGCCCCTGGGGGTTAAACTCTCCACACCTAGCAGTAGGACTTACTCATTGAGCATCCTGGTCTATGAAACTTGCTGTCTGCCAGAACACAAGTCTGGCAGCCTTCAGAGCATGGTATATCCATTTGGGTCAGCATTTGGCTGTGAGGTATACTACTGATGGTAGGAGTCACCAGGTGGCACTGTAACACATACTCATACAAATGCTGGTTTTGCTTAATGTGCAAGCAAGTTTTTAGTCTTTGGAGAAATGCTGCATTGTTGTGAATTTTGTTATAGAATGGTCCTTGGAGAGAAGCTGTGGCCAGTAACAGAGAATTTGAGCTCTTACTTATTCTGACTATCTGAAGGCAGTTTTTAGGACAGAATAGCTTCCTGGCAACCAGGCATTGGTGTAGGACTGAGATTCCCAGAGGAAGAGTGCCTGCATCGTGTTGTGACCAGCTCTGTTCCGTGTTGTAGCTGTGTTGGTCACAGGATACTAGAGATTCATTTAGTGAGCTGGATGAGGTACACCACATGTAGTGATAGATTTGTGTAGGACCCATGGATTGTGAAAGATGTGTTGTGGGAGGTATTAACTATATACAAGAAATCTACAGATCACCTACCTTCATAGATCCAGTAACCACCCTAAACACACCAAGAAATCTGTTACCTACAGCCAGGAACTCAGATGTAGTTAGTCGTTGGCTGTGCGTGTGTTCTTTCTCTGTCCCAGCCCTGCGCTGATAGCTGACATGGCAGATCTCATTCAAACTGCCCACAAAGACCACAAGACTTTGTAGCAAAGGCATCTCTGATAAATGAAGGTGGAGGTAGCTCCCTTTTATGGCCATCCAGCCAGCCAGTTAGCTATAAAGTCCCTCTTGGTGGCTGTTCTCTGCTTGCTTTACCTGTAAAGGGTTAACAAAGTTCCCCAGGTAAAGGAAAAGGAGTGGGCACCTGACCAAAAGAGCCAATGGGAGGGCTAGAACTTTTTAAAATTGGGGAAAAACTTCTTTGTCTGTGTGTTGTGGTTCTCCGGGAAAAAGCAGAGACATAGAGCAGCAATGCTGTAAGCAGCTTTAAAACCAGGTATGAAAAAACATCAAATCATACCTCAACCCCTACTCATCTGAAAACCTAAATATGTAAGTAATCAAGGAATGTCTAGGAAGATGCGATTAGGGTTATTTCTTTTATCTCTTATTGACTTGTGGACTCCTCTGTGCTAACCCCAGATGCTTTTGTTTACTTGTAACCTTTAAGCTGAACCCCCAAGAAAGCTATTTTGGGTGCTTAATTTTTGGAATTGTTCTTTTAAAATCTAGCAAAAGCCTAAGTTCCAGATGTATTTTCTTTCTTTTTGTTTTTAATAAAATTTACCATTTTTTAAGAAGAGGATTGGATTTTTGGTGTCCTAAGAGGTTTGTGCATATGTTGTTTAATTAGTTAGTGGCAACAGCTAATTTCCTTTGTTTCCTTTCTCAGCTCTTCCCTGGAGCGGGGTGAAAGGGCTTGAGGGTACCCTACAGGAAGGAATTCCCAAGTGTGCCTTCCTGGGTTCCAAAAAGGGAGTTTGCATTTGGGTGGTGGCAGCGTTTACCAAGCCAAGGTCAGAAAAAAAGCTGTAACCTTGGGAGTTTAATACAAGCCTGGAATGGCAAGTATTAATTTTTAAAAATCCTTGCGGGCCCCCACCTTCTGCACTCGAAGTGCCAGAGTGGGGAATCAGCCTTGAGCACCCGGCCAGGTTTATTGTTAACGAAGCAGGGTATTAATGCCCTACATGTGCTATAAGTACACTTAATAGAAGTATGCCTGTGACTGTGGACCAGCTCAGTGAATGGAAGGACTTTCCATTCCCCCCTCGGCCAAACAAAGACACCTCTGAGACCCCTCTGAATACACCAATACAAACAAGTTACATATTACCCCATGACGTGGTTAGTTGCCGCCCTTTACCTTGTACATGTTGGTTCTATCAACACATCTCTGTTTATCATCCTGACCTGATCTTAAAGTGTGTCTTTGTATCATCTCTGGGGAGTGCCTTTACACCATGACCCTGTAGTGGGGTGTTCTGGTGCCACCCTTCTGGAATGTGCTTGCGGGAGTGTCCTGTGCCCAGCACTCCTCAGTAATGCTTGTGTTTTGCAATGCGAGCCCTGTTCGTGCCAGTTTCTGTGAACTTGCAAGCAGGCATGTTTTGTAACAGGGCCTGACCTCTGCTCACAGCATTGACTTTCGCTAAATTTGCTTTATATTAGCAGGGTCTGACTACCACTTTAGTTCAGGTCTCAAGCCTCAGACGAGGCCTCTTCATACCAGGCCTCATGTTTCAGGCTCTCTCTGTCTACTACATCAGATATCACAGAATATGCTCTGAGGAGAAAGTCCAGGATATACTCCTTAACCCACTCAAAACCACCTCCACCAAACAAGGAAACTCTACCGGAGAAGTAGATCGCATCCTGGAACGGGCCACCCAAATAGAGAGAGAACCTGTTTCAGTATAGACGTAAAACCCCCTTTAACGGCACATGCCTAGTTGTCACCTACCATCTCACACTAGAACCCATATGGGGTATCATCCAACAACTACAGCCCATGCTCAATGGGATCTCATCCTGAAATGAATCTTTCCTGAACCTCCTTTTCTAGCCTCCAAACAACCTCCCCAACCTCTCCAAGCCCATTATCAGAAGCAAGTTCCCCACAGACCAGGACATACCAACTCAAAGTGACTCCAGACCTTACCAGAATAACATATAAGCCGGGCCTTAAAAACCTCTAAGGATGGAGATTCCACCACCTCCTTAGGGAACCCATTCCAGTGCTTCACCACCTTCCTAGTGAAATAGTGTTTCCTAATATCCAACCTAGACCTCCCCCACTGCAACTTGAGACCATTTCTTCTTGTTCTGCCATCCGCAACCACTGAGAACAGCCGAGCTCCATCCTCTTCGGAACCCCCCATCAGGTAGTTGAAGGCTGCTATCAAATCCCCCCCTCATTCTTCTCTTCTGCAGACTAAATAACCCTAGTTCCCTCAGCCTCTCCTCGTAAGTTATGTGCCCCAGTCTCCTAATCATTTTCGTTGCCCTCCGCTGGACTCCTTCCAATTTGTCCACATCCCTTCTGTAGTGGGGGAACCAAAACTGGACACAATACTCCAGGTGTGGCCTCACCAGTGCCAAATAGAGGGGAATAATCACTTCCCTCGATCTGCTGGCAATGCCCCTACTTATACAGCCCAAAATGCCATTGGCCTTCTTGGCAACAAGGGCACACTGTTGACTCATATCCAGCTTCTCGTCCACTGTAATCCCCAGGTCCTTTTCTGCAGAACTGCTGCTTAGCCAGTCAGTCCGCAGCCTGTAGCGGTGCATGAGATTCTTCCTTCCTTAGTGCAGGACTCTGCACTTGTCCTTGTTGAAACACATCAGATTTCTTTTGGCCCAATCCTCCAATTTGTCTCGGTCACTCTGGACCCTATCCCTACCCTCCAGCATATCTACCTCTCCCCCCAGTTTAGTGTCATCTGTGAATTTGCTGAGGATGCAATCCATCCCATCACCCAGATCATTAATAAAGATGTTGAACAAAACCAGCCCCAGGACCGACCCCTGTGGTGCGTTTGTGTACATGCACCTAAGATAACTAGCCGATTACTCTACTTTCTCAGTATGAATCAGGAGGCTTCCCATCTTGTACCCTCCTCCTTGTGTTTCCTCCCAGTATCTTTGAACTATCCAATTTCCTCACAGTATTGCCTTAGAATATATGCTAAACTATCTGTTTGATCTTGAGTTTAGCTGGGACACTCTGGCTTGGTTTACATTACAGAGTTAGGTCCATGTGAGGCAGCTTATGTCAACTTAACTCTGTAAGTATTTACATTACAATGTTGCTCCATCCTGATGTTGCTCCTGCCCACTACAAGGACTTAATAACTCCACCTCCAGGAGAAGCATAGCGCTTAGGATGGTGTAGTTAGGATGATGCAGTTTCAGTATGGACACTGTGTTGGTTGTTCTGAGCCCTGCCGGGCTGATATCTGGAACCCTGATGCCCGGGGCTCACAGATGGAGCCCCCCGCCTGGCTGATGTCCAGAGCCCCACTGCCTGGGGCTGGCAGCTGGAGCTGGACAGTGGCACGGGTGCTGGAATAATGTTTGGGGGTGGGGGTGCTGATCAGGGCCGGCTCTACAGTTTTTGCCACCCCAAGCAGTGAAAAAAACTGCCACCACAGACTGCAAAAGGGAGAAGCTGCCGCCGAATTACCGCCTTGGCCGGCGGGACAGAGGGGCTGCCACCAAATTGCCGCCGCTGCGGAAACACTGCGGCCCCTTTCTAACTGCCGCCCCAAGCACCTGCTTGGAACGCTGGTGCCTGGAGCCGGCCCTGGTACTGATGGTGGAAACCATGGAAACCATCTATTTGGTGTTTGTTATTACCACTTCACGCCAGGGGTGCAGCAGCGCCAGCAGCAATCCTAGTTCCGTTACCACTGGACGGCAGGGCTCGGGGACGGATGCGCACCACAGACTGAAGGAGCTAGTGTGGACGAACAAAACCGATTTAATTACTGCAGTGCCTGTACATCAACGTGGCTTAAGTCGACTTAATTCTGTAGTGTAGACATGCTCTCTGAATACCTTTCCCAGACCTGAAGAAGAGCTCTGTGTATCTCAAAAGCTTGTCTCTGTCAAAGTTGGTCCAAAAAAAGATATTCCCTCACACACCTTGTACCTCTATTCCAGGATTGACATGTATGTGTAAATAAAACATATCTAAGCAGGGTAGCAGAGGGTACGTGTGTGTAGGAGGGATGCTCACCTTAGAGTCTTTTTTACCCTTTGTTTTCCTATTTTAATGAAAGCATAGGAAAATACACCCCTTTCAGGCTTGTTAGTTGTTGTCACCCTTTCACTGGCTTCAAGGCTTTGGTGTTGGCTTAGGTGACACCTTTGGCTCCTGAATATGTAGTCTGCCTAGCGAACATACAACCTTTCTTTAATTGCCTTTGTTCTTCTTGTGGCAGGAAAGAGTCAGATAACTTTTACAGTTAGTTTTAACTCTTCATTCAGTCCATTTTCTGAGCTATTCCTTCCAATTGATTAGAGTTTGCCTGGAAAAGAAATTCTGTTTTCAAAAAGTCCAAACATTCCCATTCTTTGTATACAAGTTTCCAGTTCTCCAAAGAGCCTTTTAAAATTAAATAACTTATAGGAAATCTTTCGCTTAAGTTGTTAATTCTCAAAGACAATGTTTGTAATGATGATTTTTCTTCTCTTCCTGAGTGAGGTGAGATTTTTTTGAGCACTGCCAATAATTAATTAATTTCTATTAATATAAAGATTGTATACTTAAATTGCTTCTTACATTAGTAACCAGTTATAGCATCAAATAACCTTGCTATATGTGTACATAAAACATCTTACTATTCATATAACAGTGATATCAGGCAGTTATTGTATGAAGACTTGCATTTAGATACAAAATATTTGCAAATATACATCTCAAAAGAAGCTTATGCCCTGAAGTTTATGGCCTCTACAGAAGTTCTGTGGTTTCAGAGTGGCAGCCGTGTTAGTCTGTAACAGGAAAAACAATGAGGAGCCCTTGTGGCACCTTAGAGACTAACACATTTATTTGGGCATAAGCTTTCGTGGGCTAGAACCCACTTCATCAGATTCAAGGAGTGAAAAATACAGGAGCAGGTATAAATACATGAAAGGATGGGAGTTGCCTTACCAAGTGTGAGGTCAGTCTAATGAGACAATTCAATTAACAGCAGCATACCAAGGAAGGAAAAATAACTTTTGTAGTGGGAATGAGAGTGGCCCATTTCAAACAGTTGACAAGAAGGTGTGAGTAACAGTAGGGGGAAATTAGTATGGGGGAAATTAGGTTTAGGTTTTGTAATGACCCAACCACTCCCAGTCTTTATTCAGGCCTAATTTGATGGTGTCCAGTTTGCAAATTAATTCCAGTTCTGCAGTTTCACATTGGAGTCTGGTTTTGAAGTTTTTTTGTTGAAGAATTGCCACTTTTAGGTCTGTTATTGAGTGACCAGAGCGATTGAAGTGTTTTCCTACTGGTTTTTGAATGTTATAATTCCTGATGTCAGATCCGTGTCCATTTATTCTTTTGCGTAGAGACTGTCCGGTTTGGCCAATGTACATGGCAGAGAGGCATTACTGGCACATGTTGGCATAGATCACATTGGTAGATGTGCCAGTGAATGAGCCCCGGATGGTGTGGCTGATGTGATTAGGTCCCTTGAATAGATATGCGGACAGAGTTGGCACCGGGGTTTGTTGCAGGATTTGGTTCCTCGGTTGGTGTTTTTGTTGTGTGGTGTGTAGTTGCTAGTGTGTGTTTGCTTCAGGTTGGGGGGCTGTCTGTAAGCAAGGACTGGCCTGTCTCCCAAGATCTGTGAGAGTGATGGGTTGTCCTTCAGGATAGGTTGTAGATCCTTGATGATGCACTGGAGAGCTTTTAGTTGGGGACTGTAGGTGACAGCTAGTGATGTTCTGTTACTTTCTTTGTTGGGCCTGTCTTGTAGTAGGTGACTTCTGGGTACCCTTCTGGCTATGTGGCTTGAAAGCTTGTCTCTCTCACCAACAGAAGCTGGTCCAATAAAAGATATTACCTCCTCCACCTTGTCTCTCTAACAAAGGTTTAAAACACTTCCAACTACATGTGTTTTTCCTAGAGGGTTTCCTGAATGAAGATTTTTAGAGTGCTGTAATTATAAAATTCATTTCAATTAAGTTATTTCTACAATTCTCTGTGTGAGTTTACTTAGATTTATTACTCTGAAAGCCCACTCTCCACTCCTTTCACAATCAGATCTCTTTGTAAAACATGAAATACACATAAAGCGCAATCTTGGGCTTTACACTGCTACATTAGCTAAACTCCCTTTTCTGCTCCAAGTTACTCCGGCCTCTGAACAGCTTCCCAGCATGCCCCCTATCCTAACGGGGCTCCACGGACAGCACCCCGCTTAGATGCTGGCCCTGAGTTTCTGGAAAGCCTGCTCTTCTAATCCCTTCTCTTTTAACAGGGTTTGCAGGGTTTTTTGTTTTTTCCCTTTTTTTTTACTCTCTGGTCATTCCTGGTTACACAGAGCAGGGGGTTCCAAGACAGGGGTTTACTTTGCAGTTGCAAGCTGTGATGATCCTCCTTTGTCTCTTCCTGGCTGGACAATGCTAGGTGCTTCGAGCCAGTTTCATGGCCTGGACAGTGCCTTCCCTGTCTGATTGCATCACCACACGGCTGGGAGGTGATTCTGTAGTTGTTCTCCAGTTACAATTACAGCGTTCTACTCATGCACATATCCATTACTATAACCTGGGTACGGATCTCCTAATGCCCGGCAACATCAGGACATTACAAGCTTTACATAAAAGACGTTAAATATTTTTATACACAATAACATTGTCTACAAGCAGTGGATTCAATTTAGGGTTGTCACTAGGGCTGTCAATTAATCGCCCTTAACTCACGCGATTAATGCAACAAAATTGTGATTTAAAATATTAATCCCAATTAATCGCAGTTTCAATCATACTGCTAAACAATAACAGAATACCAATTGAAATGTATTAAATATTTTTAGATTTTTTTTTTTACATTTTCAAATGTATTGATTTCAATTACAGCACAGAATACAAAGTGCACAGTGCTCACTTTACATTATTATTTTTATTGCAAATATTTGCACTGTAAAAAGGTAAACAAAAGAAATAGTATCTTTCAATTCTCCTCATACAAGTACTGTAGTGCAATCTCTTTATCATGAAAGTGCAACTTACAAAGGTAGATTTCTTTTTGTTACATAACTGCTCTCAAAAACAAAACAATGTAAAACAAGTCCACTTAGTCCTACTTCTTTTTCAGCCAACCGCTAAGACAAACGAGTTTGTTTACATTTACGGGAGATAATGCTGCCCGCTTCTTATTTACAATGTCACCTGAAAGTGAGAACAGGCATTAGCATGGCACTTTTGTAGCCAGCATTGCAAGATATTTACATGCCAGATATGCTAAACAGCCCCTTTATTCTTCAGCCAACATTCCAGAGGACACACTTCCATGCTGATGATGCTCATTAAAAAAAATGTGATAATTAAATTTGTGACTGAACTCCTTAGGGGAGAATTGTATGTCTCCGGCTCTGTGTTTTACCCACATTCTGCCGTATATTTCATGTTATGGCAGTCTCGGATGACAACCCAGCACATGTTGTTCATTTTAAGAACACTTTCACTGCAGATTTGTCACTGTGTGACAAAGCACAAAGGTACCAATAAGAAAAGGAGGACTTGTGGCACCTTAGAGACTAACCAATTTATTTGAGCATGAGCTTTCGTGAGCTACAGCTCACTTCATCGGATGCATACTGTGGAAATCACAGAAGACATTATATACACAGACACAGACTAACACGGCTGTTACTCTGAAACCTGTCATTATGAAAGGTACCAATGTGCGCTTTCTAAAGATAGCTACAGCACTTGACCCAAGATTTAAGAAACTGAAGTGCAGTCCAAAATCTGAGAGAGACAAGGTGTGGAACATGCTTTCAGAAGTCTTAAAAGAGCAATTCTCCAATGCGGAAACTACAGAACCCAAACCACCAAAAAAGAAAATCAGCCTTCTGCTGGTGGCATCTGACTCAGGTGATGACAATGAACATGCGTCAGTCTGCACTGCTTTGGATCATTATCAAGCAGAACCCATCATCAGTATGGACGCATGTCCCCTGCAATGGTGGGCGAAGCATGAACGGACATATGAATCTTTAGTGCATTTGGCATGTAAATATCTTGTGACATCAGATACAACAGTGCCAAGCGAATGCCTGCTCTCACTTTCAGGTGACATTGTAAACAAGAAGTGACCAGCATTATCTCCTGCAGATGTAAACAAACTTGTTTTTCTGAGAGATTGACTGAACAAGAAGTAGGACTGAGTGGACTTTCTAGGCTCTAAAGTTTTACATTGTTTTATGTTTGAGTCCAGTTATTTTTTGTACATAATTCTACATTTGTAAGTTCAACTTTCATGATAAAGAGATTGCACCACAGTACTTGTGTTAAGTGAACTGAAATACTATTTCTTTTGTTTCTTTTTTCCAGTGCAAATATTTGTAATAAAAAATAAATATACAGTGAGCAGTGTACACTTTGTATTCTGTGTTGTAACTGAAAATCAATATATGTGGAAAACATCCAAAAATATTTAAATAAATGGTTTCAGAGTAGCAGCCGTGTTAGTCTGTATTCGCAAAAGAAAGAGTACTTATGGCACCTTAGAGACTAACAAATTTATTTGAGCGAAAGCTTATGCTCAGATAAATTTGTTAGTCTCTAAGGTGCCACAAGTACTCCTTTTCTTTTATTTAAATAAATGGTATTCTATTATTGTTTAACAGCACAATTAATCACAATTAATTATTTTAATTGCTTGACAGCCCTAGTTGCCACCTTTCTATGACTGCTAACCAGACTGTCAAGGCCCTGCCTCCTGCTCTGCCTCTTCCCACAAGGCCCCACCCCGTTCCACCTCTTCCACCAAGGCTCTGCCCCTTCTCTGCCTCTTCCCCCGCCCAATAAAAAAAACAGACATCAGGGCTTGTCAAATGGCACCCGGCAACACAAGCCAAAACCTGGACTGTCCAGGTGAAACCCAGATGGGTGGCAACCCTAATGCAATACTTATGGGGAGGGTTCAGAACCCCCCGTTATCACCTTGAGGTGTCTGGACCTTGATTGTCACAGGGTGACAGATCAGATGAGGAGCTGGGGTGGTATTGGGAACCAGTGTGGTAGGGGCGATACAGATCTGATAAGGAGGCAGGACGTGGGTGGTGAACTGGGACTAGCTGGGTACAGAGATGGGGGCAAGAAGCCAGAGGGCACGGACACTGAGATTGGGCAAGGCGCCTGTGGCGGGAGATTGGGGGAGCTAGGCGGATGGGAAATGAGGGGAGGAGGGGGAGAGTGGAGGCCAGGCTGAGGAAGAGAGATGGACTGGATGAAGAACTGTCAGGGGGGAACTGGGACTGACTGGGCCAAGACATTGAGCCTGGGATGAGAAACCGGAGGAGTGGTGCTTTGGACTGGCTAGGTGAGGAACAGGGGGCTGGGATGAGGAGCCAGGGATGAGGCAGAGACAGGGACAGTTAGGAGGGAATGAGGCTGGGGAGAAATGGGCAGCAGAGCCAATGCTCACAAGCGCACATTCCCCTATAGTTGTGTTAGTTATATTTAGAGGACAAGCTGGCACAGCAATAGCTAAGGGTGGCCAACAGATGGCGGCCATTTCCTGCCTTTGTGCCGAGGCCCTGGAGCCAGTGCCCGGCCCATGGAGCAGAACCAGCCTATTGGTTTGAGAGTAACAGCCGTGTTAGTCTGTATTCGCAAAAAGAAAAGGAGTACTTGTGGCACCTTAGAGACTAACCAATTTATTTGAGCATAAGCTTTCATGAGCTATAGCTCACTTCATCGGATGCATACTGTGGAAACTGCAGAAGATATTATATACACAGAGACCATGAAACAATACCTCCTCCCACCCCACTCTCCTGCTGGTAATAGCTTATCTAAAGTGATCACTCTCCTTACAATGTGTATGATAATCAAGTTGGGCCATTTCCAGCACAAATCCAGGTTTTCTCACCCCCCTCCCCCCCAAAACACACACACAGGGGTGAGAAAACCTGGATTTGTGCTGGAAATGGCCCACCTTGATTATCATACACATTGTAAGGAGAGTGATCACTTTAGATAAGCTATTACCAGCAGGAGAGTGGGGTGGGAGGAGGTATTGTTTCATGGTCTGTGTATATAATGTCTTCTGCAGTTTCCACAGTATGCATCTGATGAAGTGAGCTGTAGCTCACGAAAGCTTATGCTCAAATAAATTGGTTAGTCTCTAAGGTGCCACAAGTACTCCTTTTCCTATTGGTGTGATGTCTCTTTCTGCAGGTCCAAAGGACAGTGGCACCAGTGGGGCTGTGAGAAGGGCCTGTCCCCTCGCCCTGAAGGCATGCAGCAGGGGCCAACAAGACCCTGGGGGTCTCTCTGACATGCACACTCTGCCTGGTTTGGCAGGGGACAGAGGGGGTCCTGGGGCAGAGGGAATGGTATCCACCTTCCAGTGTTTCCCCGAAGGAGGTTACAGGGACAGGGTCATAGGACAGTTCATAGAAGCTGTGGAAATTAACCTGTTCTGTCCCTCCACTACAAGCCCTAATGGTCTCTCAGATCGCCCTCCCTCTCTCTAAATCCTTTACCCTCCTCTAGCCCCTTTAAGGTGAGGATCTCAAGGGGCTTCATAAACCAGCTTTAACTGAACCTCAGGCCTCCCCTACCTCGGGACATTTTACATGTAGGGAAACTGAGGCACAGAGCAGTAACGTGGTACTGCTCTCTGGGCTGGGGCATGGCTCAGTGTCACAAGGCAAATCAATTCCAGAGCCAGGAACACAACCCAGGAGCCTTGATCCCCCAAACTCCACATCTAACCTAGGGTTGTCAATTTTGATTGGACGTATTCCTACAGGTTTTCTCACATGACATAATCTTTAATCAAAGATGAATCTTTAATTCCTGGTGACTTCAGGACAATCCCTGAGGGTTGACAACCCCAGTCTGACCCCTAGGCCACTGTCATACCCTGTCCACAGTGGGACCTAGGCCATGTCATTGGGAAGAAGAGGAAGGGCTGTAGTATCCAGATGGACCCCTGCAACCTGGCAGGGAGGTGTCAGGGGCTTGCCCCTGCATGGCATCCGAGGGTTACTGAGGCTAGCAGGCAGGGTTGGAAGCTTGTCCCCTGCGTGGGGCGATCAGGGAGAAGGATCTGATACCCTGTGCGCACACATCTCTGGTTCACCTGCTCCAGCAGACTCAGCGGGGTAACAGAGGCAGGACTGTGGTTGTCTCTCTGTGTTTTCTCCCTGAAACAAGGATGATCTGTGCTGTCCCTGAGCTGGGGCCAGGCCAGGGGAGGGAGAGCATAGAGGCAGCACCTGGGAATCTCACAGCTCTAGGTGGGGCAGGGGGCCAGGTAGTGGGCCTGGCAGGAGAGCAAACCCCTTCTCTCCCAGGATGTTAGCAGAGCCAGTCTCCGTGGGGCTGCTTCTACCTCACCCCAATGTTGCTTTCCCAGCTCCAGTCACTTCCAGAGGCTTTTTTGACCAGCTAAACTCGTTCTCCTTCACTCAGCCCCTCTCTGCCCCTTCTGCGGCCACTTTATATCTCTCTTTGCTGTGGGGGGGGAGTGTTCTTTGGGGTAAACCCAGCTGTGATCAAATTGCCAGTCACCCCACAAATCAGAGATGGAACCGCACTGCGGAGCAACCCTGCTGGACCAGGGCCGAAAGGTCAGCAGGCAGCGAGGGGAGAGTCACCTTAGTGAATCCTGCCGCCAGAGAGAGGAAATAGTCCGTTCAGCTCCACAGGGCCTGATCCCGCGAGGCACCGAGCGCCCTCCTCATCAATGGGAGTCGAGCACTGGAATGAGCTCATGTGCATCTTCTGGCCTGATCCTGCCCCAACAGGGCCCTTTCTGGTCCCTGAGCACTGCAGCTGCCCTGGGAAGGGGTGAGGGGCAAGGGGTGATCAGGAGGCTAGTAGGGGATGCAGGCAGGTGTCAGCCCTTCCCAGACCAGGACCCATGTAGTAACAGATACAAGTTTCAGCACCCCCCTTCCCCCAAAGCCATAAGGAGGGGGAGAGGGCTCATGCCGAGGGTGACCAGACGTCCCGTTTTTAAGCCCTCCTGCAGGTGTCCTGACTTTTTCTTAAAAACAGGCAAATCGTCCCATATTTTCCATCTCTCTCCCCCCACCTAATCAGTACTGGTGGGTCCTACTGCTGGCCGGATCCCTGCTCGCCAGTTGCCTGCCCACTAGCGGTGAGTGGGAGGGGGCCAGTGGCTGACAATGGGGGTGGCTGTGCAAGGCTGGTGGCAGGGCGAAGATGCAGAGCGCGGGGAGGGGCCACCTCCCCTGCCGGTCCATCAGTGCAGGCCCCGCTGCATGCCAGCGGCCAGCAGGGCCCTGACCAGCCTCCCCCACACACACACGCCCCCCAGCCTGTCTCCGGCCAGGGCTGGCTATGAGCTGCGGTGGCTGGTGAGTGCAGGCAGGCGCGAGGCGACAGCTGGTTACGTGTCACCTCTGCTGCCCACCCATTGGCACTTTGCGTGCTCTCCCCTCACTGTCCTCTCCCAGCTTTGCTCCTTTGCCCCCACAGCCTCGCTGCTCCTCCATATCCCCCCAGTGGGGCACATCCCACTCCCAGCGCTGTGCAGAGAACCAGCCCATGGTCGGAGTACTCAGCTCACCAGCAGCCTGGCCGGCAGGCTCCTTCCTTCCCCTACTGCCTCTGCCTGGGCCAGCACCCTGGGAAAGCCAAAGACCCTCTGGCCCAGGGTGCTGGCCAGGAGCCAAGCACTGCACATGCCAAAGCCCCGCACAGCGCTGTCATGGGGAAGCCTCTCCACCCCTCAGCTAAGCTCTGGAGTGCGGGGGGAGAAGGGATTTCCAGCCCCTGCAGGCTCCACAGCAGCCCCTGCCCCTGCCCCCCGGCAGGAGCTTAGCACCTTCTTCACCAGCCTCCCCTCCCCCTGTCCTGCCTCCAGGGAACGTGGAGCTGCTCCGTACGCTAGGCTGAGCAACCTCTCTGGCCGGGTTCGCTGAAGCCCCTGCAGTCCGGTTCCCAGGGCTCTGGTGCACAACGCAGCCTTAGAGCTTAGTCCCTTCCTGCCTGCGCTGTAGCCAGAGGTGGCTGGGTTATGTTGATGGCCAGCAGCAGCCTGGAGGTGTTAGCTGCCTTTTCACACTGTGCGGACAGGAAGGGACAAGCTGCTTCCAGCCACATGGGGGTGGGAGGAAGAGATGAGCTTTGCAAAGACACGGGCCAGGTCATCCCTTCCTCCCACCCCCACCCTGCGGCAGGAAGCAGCTCCCATCCCTTCCCTCACGCAAAGTGCCATGAAACTGCTGCTGGCCACATTCTGGTGTGAATCCTGGAAGAAGTCTGGGGGGTGGGGGGAGAGAATGTGACCCTACATGCCCCCCCCCCACATGTTGTCTCAGGAAGATGTGACACCAGGTACCAGGAGAGGCAGGTCTGTCCTGGGGGCCCAGCCAAGCACGGAGGGTGGAGAGCACCACACAGGGAGGGTTGTGGTCCGTCATTCACCCCCCCCCCCCCCGTGAGAGAGGTGTATGGGAGTGTGTGTGTGTCACCCCTCCCTGTGTGAACCCTAAAGCCTTAAAGAAAAGAAGGTAAATAAAAAGAATCCAACTACGCAGTATTTCTTTTTAACAGGGGCTCAGTCAACGATTGTACTGCATAGTTCTGATTGGTTGCCTCTGAACTTGTCTGAATACGAGTAATTTTACCAGGTATCCCGTATTCAGCATAGGGAAATATGGTCACCCTACTCATGCCCCGCAGCACGGGAGCCATCCCACTGGTGATCCTGCCTGAGGAAGTGCCCTTCTCCCAGCAGGAAGACATTTGAGAACCACTATGCTGGAGCATTAAGGGGAAAAAGTGGAACCCCTTTGGAGCCTAAGAGATGGGGTCTTACCTGCTTCCCCACCCCCGCATCAGGAGCTGCTTCTTGGGAACGAGCTAGTTAGGGACCAGTGCAGATGGTCTAAGGGCACAGTCGTGTGAGGTGCTGAAGTCAGTGGCGGCTGAGTGCTGGATCAGGCCCTAAGAAAGGATTGGGAGGGACTCTGCCACTAACCTAGAAGCCAGGCCCCCACCCCAAGTCCCTTCACCCCCAGAACTCAGACTAACACCATGGACTGGCTGCCTGGAGATGGCCAGAAGAGCATTTGTGGGGCTGAAACGGTGCAAAGGGCCATCGGTAGGAAACACTTAGATCTGAAGGGGTGACAACCAACCCCCCAACCCGGCTGCCCTCTCCACTTCCACCCAGGGCCCTTGCTGTGCCATCTACTGGGGGCACATGAGCCTCAGCCCTCTGCTGCTGAATCGTATCTCCCACACATCCAAGAATATCCCCAAACCACACACCAAGCTGTCCTTGAGCATCCCCTGGTCTGCCAAAGAGAAAGGGGACCTGCTGCATTGCAGGAACCTCTCTGGATCATAGAATCATAGAATATCACAGTTGGAAAGGACCTCAAGAGGTCATCTAGTCCAACCCCCTGCTCAAAGCAGGACCAGTCCCCAATGTTTGCCCCAGATCCCTAAATGGCCCCCTCAAGGATTGAACTCACAACCCTGGGTTTAGCAGGCCAATGCTCAAACCACTGAGCTCGGCAGAGCAGCCTGGCTGGTGCCACAGTTTGAAGGCACAGTCCAGCTCAGCCACTCAGTGGATTGGTTTAGTCAAGCAGCACCCAACTTCACCCCCCTAAGAGCCATGTTACCATAGCAACTTGCCAGAAACTCACAGGTAACCCCAAGTATATGAAATGGACCAGATTGCTGTAGCCTGCCTCCTCTTTAATAAACAGGTGCAGCTGGCAGATGCTACAGATCCCATCATGCCATGCTCCACTCCCCTGCACCTGAGATCAAGATACACCTCCCTCCCAAGACTGCATGTGGGGACATGTGGTCTCTGCAGGCCACGCCCAGAGTAGGCTGCATGTGTGCACTCTGTGTGAAAAGGGTGATAGTCAGCCAGGTGGAATGGTCTTTGCTCTGCTTTGTCAGGTACTCTTCTCCATCTCTCCTCCTCATCGCTGTTCGGCAATGACTTCACCTCCTCAATTATTAATCCTCTTTTTGCAGCCCCATCTGTTGTTGGATTAAGCCCATTAAACCTCCTCTGGGATTGGCCCCAGAGAAGGAGGCAGGTTTCCAGGAAGTGCATTAGAGATGAGAGCACAGACAGGGAGCCGAGACAAACAGAAGGGGAGGAGATAGCCTCTCTGAACAGCCTCCTCTGTTTCCTATCAGCTGTGGTATTGGTAGCCAAGGCAAGAAGCAATGACGAGTAAAAGGGGCATCATGTGAACCATCTCCTTGCAGACTGCACCAAGCTGGAGCCTGGGAGAGCATGACTCAGGATGCATGTTGGCTGTGAAATTAGCCATGAGACTCAGCCAGCAGGGGAGAAACATCTAGAACAAAGCCCAGGACAATTTAGCTCTCAAATCTGGAAGCCTGACAAAGCATGCTTGAACTTTCTTCCCCCTTGGCTGTCCCCATTGCTTTTGGTTAGCAGAGTAAGGGGATTTGGACTACATGGCTGTCCCCACAGTAAGGGAGAAGCTCCTGATCTCATCTGACTTGCACTTACAAATCCTGGGGGTTCTGACTAGCTGGTGTGTCTCTGGTGAAGTCATCGCTGTTCCCTTGTAATCACCACTGATTAGCAGATGGGATGAACCATCCCTCCTACTCTGCTCAGCCAGCTGTGCCCCATACTGCACTGCAGCCACATGGGCACACGGCGATCGCTGTGGGGCAATTCTCCACCTTTACACCACTCTGGTGACATAAAGAAGGCCGAAATGGCCCCTGAATGCCCACTGTAAATGGGAGCTCTATGGCTGGGGTTGGGTTGCACAGCCCCGCCCTGCCCTGGGCCCCAGCATAGTGGGCGTGTCAGAAGCATGCTACAGAAGTGTCTGCTGCTCTCCATGCTGAGGTACAACCCTGCCACGGCAGTGTAAAGCCCAGGGACATCTCCATACTCCCGACCAGGACTTTGGTACAGGCCTAAAGGAGGCTGTCGACAGAGAATCCATCCTAGGTTTTACACAGGGTCCAATGCATGCTGGGAGTGTAGTGACTGCTGTGTGAACACTCATGCAGGGCCGGTAAGACTGATAAAGCTCATAGGGCTCAAATCACTGTAGAGTTTAGAGTTTTCAGTAATCTGGGAGGAAACATACAAGTAGTCGGGGTCTTCACCCATTGAACTCTCTGCCGCTTGGCTCTCCGCCAATGAATGTGCATCTCTGGCATCCTGCAGGATGAAACCTAACTCCTTCTGGGATCAATTTGAGTTGTGAGTTCACTCAATGTGTTTGTGATTTGCTATGAGCCACGGGCAGAGGCCGGATGTGGGACCTGTTACTGTTTCCTCCCTCTGTTCCTGCGCTGGGGCTGTACTAGGATAGAATACATTTTAAAAACAGTTTTGTTTCCTTTCTAGCTTGTCAAAGTGCCCAAAGGCCTGGGGGCAGAGGCATCACATTTACGAGTGGTTGGTTGATCTCTTTCTGCCTGTCCTTGCCTGTTTCCTCTGTGCACGTCTGCACCACTCTTTCGCAAAGGCTGTGGCTCCCAACGAAAGGGCAGCTTAGTCAATAAAACTTTGCGATTGTAGGAGCGAGGGACTGGGGGGCACTGCTGCCTGCTCGGGGCACTGGGGCGGCACTGGTGCCCCCAGAAGGGGCCTAGAGCAGCTCATGCCCTCTGGTAGCTGGGACCCTGTTGCAGGGCATGGGGAATGGCAGGCATGGCTGAGGATCTGTACAGCCACCCCACAAGGCTGAGCATCACGATCTGTGTCTAAAGGCCAGGGGGTATGCTGGGGACTGGCTGAGGGACCCACAATGCTCCACTCCCATGGGTACAGAAGGAGGCGGGCTCTACATGGTGGACACACCTAGCAGCCAATGAGATGGCCTCCTTTGACTGAGGGGCCCTGATTTAGGTAACCCGGGCAAAAAAAAACCAAGCGGGAGGCGGTGGATTGGCAGAAGGTGGGCGTAGGGGGCAGGGCCTGGAGGTAAGCAGCAGGGGCCGGGACCAATGAGTGAAGAATAGGCGCGGTAAGAGGAAGGTCTGTAAAGCTGGGGGCGGGTTGAAGGCGCCAAGGGCCAATGAGCGAGGAGGAGGCGGGAGAAAGGGGCGGGTCCTCCGGGGGCAGTTCTCTGTGGAGTAGCAGCTGCCTAGACCTGTGAGCACAGAGTAGGCGCGGTAAGGGGCGGGACCGTGAGGCTCCGGACGGGTCCCACTGGGAGTTCAGTTCGAGTAGCATTCGCGCTGGCCAATGAGAGGCGGCAGGGCCGGGGGGGCGGAAGGCGGCTCCCGGCGGGGGGTGGGGCTGCCGTGTGAGCGGCAGGGGCGGGAGCCAATGCCGTGGGGAGTGGGTCCCGCTAGCGGCGGGTAGCGGCTGCGGGGCGCGCGGCTGGCGGGCCGGGGCGAGCCGGGATGGACCGGGTGAGCAGCTCCATGAAGCAGGTGCCCAACCCGCTGCCCAAGGTGCTGAGCCGCCGCGGGGGCGGCGGCGGCGGCGGCGGCCTGGAGGCGGAGCGCGAGGGCTTCGAGCGCAGTCAGGTAGCGTGGGAGGGGCCGGGGCGGAGAGGGGAGGGGGGTGTTGTGGGGATGAAGGGCTGGTTGGGGGGAGGGGCCGGGGGAGGGGTGGGGAGGAAGGGCTGGTTGGGGGGAGGGGCCGGGGGAGGGGTGGGGATGTTGGAGGGCTGGGGGACAAGGGGAGGTGGTGTTGAGGAGTGGGGGCTGGGGGGGGATGAGGAGTGGGGACATTGAGGGGCTGGGGGGGATGAGGAGTGGGGGCTGGGGGGGGGCATGGGGAGAGATGCTCTGGCCCGGGCAATACCAAGATACCCAGTTCCTGCAAGGGCCGGGGGATGAGATGCCAGTGGGCAGAGAAGCCAAGACACAGACCTGACTAGTTTGGGAATCCAGCCCCAAATACTGTCCCCTTCCCAGTCTGTCCATCCATCTAGGTGCCTTCTCTACCTGCAGTCGCTGCTGCTAACCAGCTGCTTTTATTCATATGCACTGAGATGGCACCATGCCTTTGCCTGGAAGAGCCTGATCTAAATTAGACAGATGAAGCAAAGGGAGGGGTAGGGGAAGAAGCAGTGAGGCCCAGATGTATAAAAGTATTGTTCCGTCACGCAGAGAGTGAATTATCTACCTTCTGATATTTTTAAGCATGCACTGAGATGGGGCAGAAGCTGAAAGTCTGAAACTGTAGCTCAGATGTGAGAGGCACAAGTTTGGGAGAAGAGATGATTTTTGACAGACAGACACAAGAACAGCAACTGGAGTCCACAGTTGTTGCAGTGTGTCAGAGCAATGAGAAACAGAAGGCAGCCTCCTCACCCTGGTTTCCCCTTCATTGTGAGAAGTTGCTCAAGTTAGGGGAGTCAAGTGAAGGAAGCCAAGATTAGCCCTTGGTCTATCCTACATAGGACTAGCTTGTGCAGGCAGATCTTATTGGTTAAAAGATTTCAGATTCTCAGGAGTTTTCTTTACAATTAGATGTTTCAAAAGTTGTAGCTGAATGGACACTACAGTGGTGGGTAAAATAGTGGCAGCCAGGATGAAAGTATGTTTCTATAGGTCTTGTAAAGATGAGTGTAATGTCCTTTAAAAGGAGAGATTCCTATCTTACAATTAACTCCAAATGCATATGCCTCACTGGTAATGCACACCAAGGTACACTCTCACATTTCACCTGTATCATTACATTGGTTTCCACAGCAATTCCAGATAGGCATTAGATGTCCCTTAACTTCAAGGCTCCTAGCTCTCATATAATGGCCTGTTTAATGGAATCAGTGATGCTTTTGGTTCTGAACCTTCCCTGTTGCTTTGAAGCGCTTATTTTGGTAGCTGTTCCACTATGCAGTAAGAAAAGGAGTACTTGTGGCACCTTAGAGACTAACAAATTTAATTGAGCATAAGCTTTCGTGAGCTACAGCTCACTTCATCGGATGCTGTAGCTCACGAAAGCTTATGCTCAAATAAATTTGTTAGTTTCTAAGGTGCCACAAGTACTCCTTTTCTTTTTGCGAATACAGACTAACACGGCTGCTACTCTGAAAACTATGCAGTAGGATTTATTATATGCCTGTTGCTTTGAAATGTCTTATACCTTTAGATTTGTGCAATTCACTGATATTCTAAAAGAAAACTCCACTCTAGTTATCCTTGTAGGGGGCTTTTTTTTTTTTTTTTTGCACAGTGTGCACTTTGTTTTGTATAGACTAGAGGGTCTTGTGTTGGCTTAAATAGCATTGCACCCCCATATAGGCAATGCCAAAATGCTAGCAGATTGTTATTATCTATGTAGCTCTGTAATTATGTATGTTAATATACATAAGTAACAATGTTTCAACGCAAATTACAATGTCCCTGCCCTTCAGCCTAAAGTCACAAGCAAGTACAACACGTAACCAGCATAGAGTGGCATGTGGTCTTTGTAGCTGTAATGCTTCTTGGAACAGGCAGGTTTTTCAGAAGGTTTTCTGGAAGAGAAGAGGAAGGAGACCTGGATGCTAATTGGGAGGCTGCAAGAAGGCGCAGACTCGGAAGCAGCGGAAAGTGATGGAGGGATCAGTTGGGAGAGATGCTTGGCCAGCCCAAAGGGGGTATGTAGCAGGAGAGGAGAGCAGAGTGCTGCAACTGGTGTAAAGTAGGAACTTTGGGGAAGCTTCCGTATTGCTCTGCTCTTTGTGGAGTCATCTGCACCAGTGCAAACTGCTACCATTTTGATCTAATAGCATTTTATACCCACTTTGCACTCACTGGTGTAAATGACTGCACAAAGGGCAGGGCAACAAAGAATCTGTGGGGAATAAGGTAAAGCCAAGGGAGAGTTTTGAAAAAGGAATGGAGGTAGTGCAGGCAGGGGATTGGGATCGCTGGTCAGAGCAGTAGAAGAGGAGGGGATCTGGCCAACAGTATTATTTGTGTTATCGTTGTGCCTAGGAGCACCAGTCGTAAACCAGGACCCCAGTGTGCTAGGTGCTGTACAAACACAGAACAAAAAGACGGCTTCTGCCCCTGAGAGCTTACAGTCTAAGTATAGGATGAGACACCAGATGGATAGACAGACCGGGGAGGGAGTGCAAGGAAACAATGGACAATATTGATCAGTGTGGTAGGCTGTGTGGTTTCAGCGCACAAGCAGCCTAACAGTGGTCAAAAACTGACTGTGAAAGGATGGGGTAGAGGGTGAGACCACAGAAAAGGCAATAATGGCAATAGTGGTTGAGGTGGGAAACAACCAGAATATGGGTTAATGTCCTGATGATAGACACATAGAGTAAGGCTTAGTTTTGGGTTTATGAGGTTTTGAGTAAGGACTCCTGTTCTATTGGAAGCTACCTAGAAAAAATACTTAAAGCCCTAAATTTGGAACCGAGACTAACCTTGCAATCTAACAGGTCCTAAAGGGGATTGAGTGCAATCATCACTCGAGACCAGTGTCTCCAGTGTGATCCAGAGCCTGCAGAAAATAGTGAAGCCTATTTATTTCAGATTTGGAGGCCTTTATTCCAACTAATAAAGAGCAGCAAATTCTGTGTTTCACTAAATGGCCCCACTCTGCCCAGGCTAATGGGATCCTTACAGCAAATATGTACTATATGTATTCCCTTGAGAGCCCCTTCTTCCCCACAGAAAGTGAACATTACTAGATGGGTAGTGGTGCTAATACTTATGTGTTAGTGCAGATAGCAAAGCACCAGAAGATGGTAATTTGTGCCATCAACAACAAAAGTCTGTGCAAAACTTGGAACATCTGTATAACCTGAGTTTCATTTTCTTGAGGATATTATAAGTTCTAATGGAAGGACACAATATGTGAACATCATGGTCTCAAGCACAAGCTAGCAAGGTCCAGAAAGCTGGTTATAGGACCAAATTATTCAACATTTGTTTCTAAGCAAGTACGTATCAGCACCCAGCAAGATGCTGTCTCTTTTCCTGTTCTTCGTTGATCTTTCCAAATCTTTTGGTAGCTGGAAATCTGAGGGCACTGTGTTGAAGACTCTTTAACTCCATCACAGGATACATGATCCCATTCCAGTTTATGGTGAAGTCTCTGAAATATGCCAAGGCGACTAGAGGTTAACTATGATTTTTCCAAACACTGGTTATTCAACACTTTTCTGATCTGTGCTTCCAAATTTTGCATAGAACCTGGTATGCATTTATTTGAAATAGTGGTTTTTTTTTTTTAATACAAAGGTTTCATCTGATTCCCAAGACCTTCATAAAATCAGGGTTTACCTGTATTTCTGTATCCTCAGCCCACTCCCAGTGTACCTCAGTATCTACCTGGTCTTCTGGCAGCAGAACATTCATGAAGAGGAATGTCCCATGCCAGAGGTGGAAAAAGCATGTCAAAATGGTTATTCTGTCCTGTTGGATGACTGACATCTGTTTCTTGCCATGACCCATCCTATGTGGTGTGAGATTGGTATTGGAGTACTCTGCGAATATTATGAGAATGTTTCATTAGATGCTACACAAGGATCCTGAATTTAATAGTTTTTCCTCTGACAAAGCTAATTTGTTGCTTTTGGGCCAGATGTCAATGAACCTTGCATTGTTGTTGAAAGTGCTGTCTCCATTTCCCTGGCCTGGGTAGGTGAATTCCTCAGGTTGCTTTGTGGCACGAACATAAAGATAGATCCCGATAACTTTATTTTTATACTATTTCAGTGTGTGTATGCCAACTCTTGATGGACTTCCTGCTGGATGAAAGAACCTCTACTAGCACAGCTGAGATTAGACTGCCTGCTGTTGCTTTTTACATACCCGTATTGGCTCTGCTTTTCTTCAGCCATCAACACAGATGGGTTTTAATGGAAAAGCTGAGCAGTAGAGACATTGAGATCCTATCGATCCTGCTGTTTTACAGATACAAAACCAGATAGGAGTTTATAATTGCATGTGGATGTGAGGGCTTTTAAAATGACTGCCTAGGTTAACGTCTGTATTTCACTTATTTGGATCTGCTAGTGCTTGTTGCAGAAGCTGAAATGGAACAAATCTTAAGAGCTGAGCAACAACACTGGCTGAGGGGATGGAACCAACAAAAAAAATAATGAATCATGACATATGTTGTTACTTGTGTTTCCTATAGCATTTAATTCAGTCTGACATCTGTATCCTTTGGAAATGATTCTTTCGCTGTCAAGGAGTCTGCTACAGTAGTAACTATTCTGGACGAACCTTTAAAATGCTTGTCAGGGTTAAAGCTCTAGAGGCAAGGTTTGAAGCTGAAGGTCTGGAATCTACTTGGTTAGGTTAGGCATAGCACTGCAATCTAATCCACTTTGATTTCCCATCTCCCTTCCATTGCATTTGTCCGCAGGGGATGCAGTTGTGATGCTGGGGACAGAGAAGTGATTCATGCTCTGTACTAACTGAATTTTTGCCTAACAAACTAGCAGAGACAAGATGTTCAGCTCTTGGATAAGCCAAATATTTAACAAAAAAAGAGAGAGTGAGAATGGAAGAAGGATGCATGTGTGGTGAGTAAGATGCATGCAGATGCTGTTACATTCTGAGATATACCACAGAGCAATAAAGGATCACGGAAAACTCCAGGTGCTTCTCTCAGGATAGTACCAATTACTCTCAAAGGAAAATGGATACAAGGAGATAATGTAAGTGAGGAGGGGGAAATGTGCACTCAGAATAGCAACTTCACTTGACAGAGCAGCTTCAAAACGTGGTCTGCTTTTTTCCTACATTTAAATGATCTGTCCTGTAAAGCAGTGGTTTCCTGAAGGATTTGTTTTCTGTTACAGGAGCACTACATTTCTACACAGACTGTTTAAACCTCAGCACACCACTCTAATCACAAAAGCCTTGTGTACACTGATGTTTGCAGTGTTGCTACAGCTGTGTTAGTCCCAGGATATGAGAGACACAGGAAAAGCTATTATCTCACCCACCTTGTCTCTTTTGTCTACATGGGAGCATTGAGGCACTTATATAGCATATCTTTCCAACTGTATCAAAGACACAGTGTATTTGCCCCTGGGAGCTGTGCAGGTCATTGTAGGGTAACAATCCCTGCAATACTTGCTGCGAGTATTGTGTATGGACATGGTGCCCCATACCCACCCAATGCATGATATGGATACATTGCACTTTTGTCACTTGCACCAGTTCAGACACACCAATGAACATTCCAGTAGCGCAGCTGTCTAGTGTAGACAAGCCTGCTGAGGAGAAGCAGGCTCCTAGGCTTTGTTCACACTACACTCACATTCTTAAGATTTCCTTCTCTGTATCACAACCATGGGAAACTTTAGGAAAATACAGCTAATGTAGGCAGAGCCTTACTCACATAATTCAGGTTGGCCCTTTAAACACAAGCATGCTACAAGCCCCAGGTGAAATAAGGGCAGACACCCACTCCCAGTTCTTCTTTCTGTCTAGCCTTAATACCAGGGTGGTTTATTCAAGTAAGGAAGGAAGCGGTGGGGAAAGATACTACTTCCCCAAGACAAGCCTTCCTCCAGAAATCTGGAAAATGGGATTTTAGGTCTTCCATCAGAATATATAGGAAAGGCACTGAATAGTAGAGGGAGAGACAGAGTGGATTGTAAGCTGTTTGGGACAGGGACCTCTTTTTGTTCTGTGGATGTGCAATGCAGTGCCCAGCACGGCGGGGTCCTCATCCGTAACTAGAGCTCCTAGGCTCTACCGCAGTACAAACAACAATAATCAGCACTAATGGCTGTTGACAATTTTGGATGAGACAAAAATCTAGAAGACCTTCACTTAGCTTGTGGACCACCATTGGGCTTGATTCACTGTTGCCCTGCACCACGTTTATGCTGGTGCACTGTGGTTATAAAATGCTGCCAAATCGGACAGTAGAGTTTTACTCCCCCTGTGCACTCACTGTGCATTGGTGCAAATTAGTGCACAAGACACAGGACAATGGTGAACTGGGCCCAAAGACCGAAAGCTCTGCTGAGAAGTGAGGAATTTTTCTGGTTCTAAAGTAGCTACTATTGCATATGTAGTCACTAGAGTCTGTTTACTTTAAGAGAAAATTGGCTAGCAAATTACATCTGACCCTACATGAATTTCAGGAGTCCAGTCAGCCATCAGTAATGCATCTCCAGGCTAGAAGTACAGTTGAATCCCTGAATATGGCCTGATCTACACTTAAAGCTCATGAAAGCTTATGCTTAAATAAATTTGTTAGTCTCTAAGGTGCCACAAGTACTCCTTTTCTTTTTACTTAAAAGTTAGTTTGACATAGCTACAATGGTCAGGAGTGTGAAAAATTCACACCTCAGAGCACCGTAGTTAAGCCAACCTAACCCCACTGTAGATGTGCTGTGTTGACCTAGATACCACCTCTTGGAGAGGTGGATTATCAACAGCAACAGAAAACCCTGCTCCATCGCTGTAGAAAGCATCTGCACTATGGCTCTACTTCGGCACAACAGCTGCGCAGCTGGAGCACCCATAGTGTCGACGTGCCCTTTGTCTGCACTGCAGGCAGGAGGTGTGATTGTAGCTTCCGCTAGATCAAAGATAGCTTGAATAACAATAACCGGGTAGCCACAACGGCTTGTGTGGTGGTACAGGCTAGCTGCTGCAGTATGTTCTTGGGTAGTATTGTACTTTGGTAGACCAAAGCTAGCTCAGGTATGTCTACAGGTGCTTCAATCGCACCAGCTGATTGCAGTGTAGACACACCTTAAAGTTTTAATTTCCATTTAGAAGACATACTGAAGTGCATTTTCTCTGTCCCTGTCCTGTTTCTCTCTCTACAGTGTATTGTTTGACTGCTGCCCCCCTGGGATCCTTGAGAAGACAAGATGTGCCTCTCAGAAGGCTATCCCTCACTGAGCAGAATCATGTAAACAAATGTTTATTGCCCTTAGACTGTAAGGTCTTTGTGACGAGGACTTATTGGTTGGCTCAGTTCACATGTTGTACATCACTTTGTGCACTTATGGCAATACATAAATAATGATATATTGCATCAAATGTCAGTCTGGCATCTGGTTTATGAAAGAGGGAGCGGACATGCATACAACATTAATTGCTGGGACAGGAATTTAATATGCCCATCTTGCAACATAATTCATTTTACAGGGAATGTAAGAGAGAAGATGTCTTTTGGTGTGATCCTTGGAGAACACAGAGTAAGAACATTGTTGGCTGGAACTGGAGTGAGGATGAAGAACTGTTGTTCCTGCAGAGGGAGCCTGCTTTGTCACTGTAAGAGCTTTTGTGCTCTGAATGTGAATGTAAGTTGCCCTGGATAGGGGAACTTTGAGACAGAGGGCTGTATCCTTGAGATGCTCTTAGATGAACAGGAGATTATACTATGGATTTGCTTTTTATGTATTTTGTTTTTGCTCTATATTCTGTTCTATATAGGTTCTCATACCACCCTTCTCAGCATAGTGTTTGAGCACCTTCTAGTCGTGCATGACTAATATTCGTCATATGTGGTTTATTCTTTTGCAGAGTGTTTGTGAAAGTGGGCCATTGCCAGTGCTTGGTTAAGGCCAAGAAGGGGTGTTCAGTATCTGTGTCCATTTTGGTTTGGGGATATCTTCTCAGAGTGCCAACAGCCCATGTTTTTTTGTTTTTGTGGAGGGAAGGAGGGCTGGTACCTTTGTTAGTCAATGGACTGAGATCACTAGCTTGCTTCAACATAGTCACTCAACAGTCGTTGGATGGTGATAGCATTTGGCGCTACTGATGTGCGCATGGTTCAAGTTGGTGATGGAGAGGTGGAAGCCAAGTATCCCCTTTCCTATCTCCTGAACCATCCAGTCCTTGCTGATTCTTTTTAAGTGAAAATGGCATAGACTGAAGGACTAGAAAGTGTAAGTGCTTTGTTTTTTGTTTTAAGTCTATGGATCGCTTTAAACACACACTGACACAACTGTAATGCATAGAAGTAGCATCATTGCTGATTGGCTAGCTCAGGTATCTGGAGAGCTTCACCTAGTCTAAGCTATGAATTCTCCTTTAGAGACCCAGAATTATTCCTCTACCAGGAGCAACTCTCTTTCAGAGCCTGCAGCAGAGAAGCCTCTTCCTGCTCTACAGTTCAGAGGAAGTGGGCCTTTGGAGTCCCAGAGAGGGATGTGGTGTGGATTAGGCTCTTTGGGGAGATAATCCATTTGGCTGAAACTCTTGGTAGAAAATAGGGATCCTTAAAAATGGTCGCCTCCTAACCTCATATCCGGGCCCCTTCCAATGCTTCTCTCTCTACAATGTCATTAACTCTCTGTACTGCCAGGACACTCGTCCAGGATGTGGTTGTGTCGCCTCCTCCCTCTCTCTCTGGTTCCCCCCTGCCTTCCCATTTCTCTTACCAGCTCTCTCCATCCCTCTTCTTAAATCTCTGCACTGGCTTTTGCTCTTCTTTCACATGAAGTTGGTACATTTCCTTGCTCCCTCCCTGACTGCTGTTCTCTCCTGCTACACACCCACAGCACTCCCTTTGGTCAGACCAAGGTTCACTCCCAGCGACTCTTTGTCACTTTCAGGCACTCCCATATCTCTGCCTTCATTCAGGCTGCCTTCATGTATTTCAAGCACATTATAGCTGGATAGCCACTGTCAGGGTTCTGTTGCAAAAACCAACTTTGAATGTTAAACCACTTTGCTAATAGAATGGGGGTGGGCAAACTATGGCACACAGGCCATTTTAAGCTGGGCTGCAAGCTCCCGCTGGGGAGCAGGGTCTGGAGCTTGCCTCTGCTCTGGTGCTCCAGCTGGGGTGCTGGCCTGGGGGTGCTGCACCACGTGCCTTGGCCCCACTCCGACACTCTAGCGAGGGCACTGGGTCAGGGGCCGCGCCACACAGCTTGGTCCCACTCCAACACTCTAGCCAGGGCACTGGGTTGGGGGCCGTACAACGCAGCTTGGTCCCACTTCAGTGCTCCAGCCGGGGCAGTGGCTCGGGAGGTCCAGACCACGTGGCTCGGCCCTGTTCCAGCTTAGGTGCTGGGTCGGCTCCCGGAAGCCGCGGCATGGCCCCGCTCCCACTCCTGTGCACTCCAGTGGCCCCCTCCAGCTCTCCAATGGGAGCTGCAGGGGTGGTGCCTGCGGATGAGGCAGCATGCAGAGCTGCCTGGCCACGCCTCCGCGTAGGAGCTGGAGAAAGGACATGCCACTGCTTCCGGGAGCTGCTCGGAGCCTGCACCCTTGAGCCTCTCCCCACACCCCTGCCCCTACCCTGATCCCCCTCCCACTCTCCAAAGCCCGTTGATACCAGCCCGGAGCACCCTCTTGCACCCCAAACCTCTCTTCTCCAGCCCCACCCCAGAGCCTGCACCCATTCCTGCACGCCAGCCCTGATCTCTCTCCTGTCCTCTGAACCCCTCAGTCCCAGCCCAGAGAACCCTCCTACACCCCAAACTCCTCATCCCCTCCCACACCCCAACCCCAATTTTGTGAGCATTCACGGTCCGCCATACAATTTCTATTCCCCAGTGTGGCCCTCCGGCCAAAAAGTTTGCTCACCCCGGTAATAGAATGTAAGAACTGATGGTAGCAGGCGGGTCACGGCTCTCTGCTGAAAGGGCATTGAGCACATTTGGGGCAGTTTAATTTTAAGTCAGTGCCTCTTGCTCCCCAGCCTGGCTGCCAAGCTTAATGCAGTGAGGCCTCTGAAGTTTCCATTTCACTGATAGGTAAACCCACTCCTGAATGTTCCCCTTTTCTAGTGAATGTCCAATTTCAAAGATCCATCTTCCTCCACTGCCTGCTGACTGAGCTAGGGGAGAAAGGCGGAAATTTCTCTATAGTGTAGTGGGGTTGGCACAGTGTACAAAACTCAAATGGAAATACTGTCTTCATTCCGAAAGGCCACATTATGCCATCCTTACTCACACTGAGTAGTACATGTTTGCCCATGGATTTCAGTGGGAACTAGTGGGTAGTAAATGGAGGTGAGGGGGGAGAATGTACCCCATAACCATTAATATTCTGTATGTGTGCATCTCACTGATGTGTCCTGCCAGTCCAGCTTTCGCACTATGCAGTTAATGGGCTACATTAAGAGAAAATTTGCACTCAAAAAGCTGATTTGGAATCTCCCTATTTCAAGGTACATGTGAACTTGAAAACTATCCAGGCAAAAAGATTTGCAAGTAGTTTCAGGTACCATGCCTACCCCTGAGTCCTTCTACCAGCATCTCCAGTTTTTCAGTAAAATTTCCCTATATTTTAAAAATGTTTTTCTCTCCTCTAGTGCTGTGCAAAAGACCCTCACAAACAGCATAAACAGACTGACTACACTGGAGAAAGTGGGAAACTGACTAGACACAAAGTGATATCAAATGCACTGCGTAAACTGAATAAAAAGAGAATATTTGTGATTAATAAGTATTAATAATCGAAGGTATTACTTATAATCACAGAAGAAAATCTTATGAAATGGAAGTGTGATTTCTAACTTGGTGGTGTGACTTTAATTTCTTTAGTAAAAAACAACTTGAAAGCAGCTCACTGCAAAGCACAGTAGCTGGAGAGTGCTGTCCCTGGTTGCCTTTGCAGCCCAAAACAATAATATTTAATAAAATACTGTACGGGGGAGATTACTGTTTCCCCTGCCCCTCTTCTTTCTTGTCTCATGTGCATAATGGGCCAAGTTGTCTTCCCACTTGGCCCCTGAGCAGCCTTGTTAATTGGAATGGACTTGCTTGGAAGAGGTAAATTGGCACAAAATGCGCCCAGTCACAGTCATGATGGGAAATACTGGTTTTCTGCTGGCAGAACATTTTAAACCCTGTTCTTTTTCTCAGTGGTTCAGATTGCTGTAGCCACCCATCAGTTTGGCTAAGAACATCAACTCTTACCCAGGACATGAGGCTCCTTTTAAAATGCCAGAGTGTTACTATATATAACCTTTGCGAGCAGATATTTAAAGAATCATGTTGTCACTTGCAGAAAACAGGGGAAAAAATAGCTCTTGTCTGTGGAAAGTGACAAATTAAGCCAGATGAACCCATCCTAAGGGAGTAGGTGATACAGTGGATGAGTTCACTAGACTTTCATCTTTGGAAAAATGAGCTCTTAGGATCTGGAGGCTGAATGCCCTCAATTTCCAGTGACTTAAATAGGAATTGAGGGTGCTTAGCACCTAACAGGATTGGAATTGTAGTTGGTAACTAATGAACATGAGTCATCTGGTCTGTTTTGAGTCCCTGTTCGAGGTTTATTTATATCCCAGTGGTTTCACTAACGTGAATGAAAATATTTTAATTCTTAACAATTTACTGTAACATGTAGCTCCTTCCCCTTTTCCTGTGCTTTTGGGTGGTGGCCACTGTTATATATATATATATATATATGCATGCAGATATCGCAATGAATTTTTTACATAATGATGCACTCTGGAAACTAACACATGCTGTGAAAAACATGGGTCTGATCCTGCTCCCCCTGAAGTCAAGGGAATTTTGCCATTGACTTCAGTGGGCGCAGGACTGGGTCCTGTATTTTCAGGCTGTTGTTTGTTTGATTAGTGCTGCTGTAGTAGAGCATGTGATGTGTCTGTATTCGAGTGAATTTCAAGGTATCTGGTAACAGGCGGAAGTCCTCTCGCAGTGAATACAGGGGTCTGCAAAATCACAGTGACCACCTGAGGCCAAGGGAAATCTGCAGTTGTTGTGGAAAAAGCTTTGTCATAGAGTTCAGCAAGTGCATGTTTTAGATGAGCCTGAGGTTCTGATAAAGTAGGGATCAATATAAAACATTCTAATAGTGACCGGTTTATATTGGATGGATTCTGTATTCAAGTAAAGGATTTTCCAGTGAGGATTTCCCAGGTTTAATGAAAATAGGAATTGCTTCTATTTCTTCTAAATCTTGGTAGCAATAAAGACCATTTATAATCCTCAACCTGCTTGTTGTCCATTTTTAGTGATAGTTCAGCCTTGCAAACTAGACTAAATTATTTTTCTCAAGGTCTCTCAGAAGCAGAAGATGCCTTTTGCTCTTCAGTATTTCAGCTGGGTTTGCCAAGGCTGCAGGGATTTATTGCCAGGCACAGAATGAAAAGCAATATTCAGTGGTAAAAGGAGGAGAGAGTTAAAAGATACACATTGATTCTAGTGAGTGCATCAGCCACAAAGGATGTGATGTGCCTGGTCACTGGGAGCCCAGGATGAGAGGGAACTACAGGTAGTTTTTATATAGGAAATAAACAGTTTCCCTTGTTTCCTGATCAACCTGTATTAACGATGCTTGTCACAAGCTTTGCTCTTCCTCTGCGTGACTGCTGTCAATTGTATCTGCCTATGGAGTGTCCCTTCCCCCACCACACCTGGACTCATGCAGGAATGAGATTGTGCCCCACAGCTAAGTTGCCTGCTGATCTGAGCATTTTTGCTCTTGCTCTGGCTCCAATGAGATGCTATGTCAGATAAAAACAAACCTTCAGTGAAGAAGAGTCTGCTAGAATTCAGGTAGCTTATTTTGACTGTTGTGGAACTGGAAACGGCCATCTGTATGTTCTCTCCAATGCAGATGGTTGAAAAGACACTGCAAAATATGCTGTGAGGTACTTTAACAGCGATAGCTAAAGCAAACGCATTTGGGACATTTAGTCCTTAACCTTTGACTTTTCAGATAGTCTCTGGGCAGTTCCAGGGGACACAAGTAATCAAAGGAATGGGAATTGGATGAAACTGTTATAGCATGGATACATACCTGGCTAGGAAGTCCAACAAGGAGTAATGAATGGTTCAGTGATTGGTGAAGTCCCTGAAGGTGTGCATGCAGTACTAGATATTTTCAGTACTTGAGGATAGATTTAAGAATACACCAATCAGATTCACAAATAATGCAAAACAAGGAGGACTCACAAATATGTTGGAGGATAGTATCAAAATACTTGACAGCAGGATCACAGAGGGGAGGATATGGGTGTTCTAGTGAATGTTGCCACAAAACCAGCAAATGCCCTGTGGTTGTGTGGTATTAACAGGCATATCACAGACAGAGCAAACTAGACAACTGTTCTGCTCAGTCCTGGCTAGGCTTCACTTGGAGCCCAAATTTGGTTTTGGGCCCCACATTCTTTTTAAAAAGACATAAACAAAGTGGCAAAAGTTCAGAATCCGAGGGGTAGCCGTGTTAGTCTGTATCCACAAAAACAACGAGGAGTCTGGTGGCACCTTAAAAGACTAGCAGATTTATTTGGGCATAAGCTTTTGTGAGTAAAAAAACTACTTCTTCAGATGCAAAAGTTCAGAGGAGAGCAATAAAATGTTTGTGAAAGAAGATGCGAGGAAAGGGCAAGGGAAGGGGACTGCAGGCTGGAGGAGATGATGGAGGTCTCTCTGCAATATAGAAAGGGGACAGGGATTAGTTCTTATTAGTCTGCTAGGACAGAACTGGAGCTAATGGGCTTAAGCTGCAGGGGGGAAAACTTAGGTTGAATATTGAGAAAATCTTTAACTCTAAACAGTTCAGGGAATGGAACAAGTTTCTGAAGAGGCTCTGGAGACACCATCACTGGAGAGATTCAGGGTGGAAAATGCACCCCCCTCTATGAGGGTTGGCTTTGTAAGAATGAACCAATCCCATCCCGTGGGATATCTAGGTAACGTACTCTATAAAGGTCCCTTCCAAATTAAGGGAATCTGATATTTGTATATACTCCTTTCTGAGTGTATGTATGTCCTCTGGGATCTCTTTGCCCTAATCCAGGGCTTCATGTCAACACTCCTCTGTGAGAGTTGAACCAGGCTCCTGCTGGAGCTACTCATTGCTGCTCCTTGCCAGAGCAGGTGACTCTACCCTAGGTGGTCTAGGTTGGTTCTATTAAGTCGTATTGTTTGACCCTTGGAGCCGTTTCAGATTTCAGCCTCCTCTAGTGTGGGTTGAAACTTCCAGGAGTTGTTCTGCTAAGTGTTAGGTTACATATTTGCACTGGTTACTCTGAGTTTCCAAGTGCAGGGGTTGGACCTATCGCTGTATTTGGGACTCTTGGGAAGACAGTGTGGGCCCCTCGGGTATTGGGACCAGCAGTTCCAGTGAGATGAAATGTCGTCGGAGAAGGGTATTGTGTTTCCAGTTCCTGTAGCTGTGAGTCCCTTTGTGTGTCTGAGAGGGAGTTCCTAGTGTGTAATCATGGGTTTCCTTGCACGTTACCCAGCCAAGTCAAAACACTAATAGAGGGCATGCACCAGGTTAGCCATTATTCAGTGGCCTGGCAGGGTAAGCCCAGTGGGTGCAGTGGAGGGAGTGAGGGTGCTGTCGAGCACTGTAACCAGAGCAGCACTGCTCAGGGAGCCGTAATGTCGGTAGTATTAGTTTCCTTTATAATCCTTTTTTTTTTTTTTTTTTTAAACATGCCTTAAGGGTGTAAATTGACGTAAGGAACAATGTGTTTAGATTAGATTTTTTTTTCTTGCATTTGTAAATATCTGACTTTAAATATTTCAAAGATAAAGACAAGAAGAAGGCACAAGTTAAAGCTGCTATTCTATCTTTCATAGACTTTAAGGCCAGAAGGGACTATCATGATCATCTAGTCTGACCTCCTGCACATTACAGCCACAGAACCTCATCCACCCATTCCTATAGTAGGCCCAACAACTCTGGCTGAGTTTCTGAAGTCCTCAAACCTTGATTTAGACTTCAAGTTACAGAGAATCCACCAACAGCCAGGCTATTGACCCCAACAAATTGTCAGTCTCTTGAAAGTTTTATTACAGTCTTAGACCATGTCTACACTACCATTTCTGTCAGTATAACTGATGTCGCTCGGCGGTGTGAATAAAACACCCCCCTGAGTGACATAAGTTATACTGTCAGAAGCATTTGTGTGGACAGTGCTATGATGGCAGGAGATCTCCTGTTGAGACAGCTGCTGCCGTTCATGGAGGTGGTTTTATTATGTTGACGGGAGAGCTCTCTCCCTCTGACATAGAGCAGCTACATGAATAATCGTACAGTGGTGCAGTTGCATGGGTACAGCCGTGCTGTTGTAAGCTCGTTAGTGTAGACATGACCTTAGCTGAAAAACCTGGTTTATTTGTCATTGACCACTGGTTAAAGCCACGCACAATACAGTGTAGGTTTTATGCAAATTTATCTTATGCAGTTCTGCCAGTGTAACTCAGTCCTGGCTTCAAGCATCTCCTGCTGTTCCAGTCCAGTCCCTTCTGGACTAGATTCTAATCTAGGAGTTTATACTGACTCATCACCATGGTAGGTATCTAAGACTGTGTCTACAAACTTTTCCTGACGCAAGTTATATTGGCATAAAGCTGCCGCAGTTAGTGCAAGGAGCCCTTGACTTTACGATGTTCGACTTACAATGAATGGCACTTATGACGTTTCTCAATTGACACCCTGATTCGACTTACGACAATTGGTTTTGACTTTATGGTGCTCCATCCCGCAATGGAATGGATTGCTGTTACGAGTTACGACATTTCAACTTACGATGCAATTTTCAGGAACCAATTGTGTTGTAAGTCCGAGGACTGCCTATATAGCGCTTGGCTCCTTGTATCAGTAACGGGCGTGCTCACTAGGAGTGCTTGTGTCATTGCACGGTGCGGTGCAGTATGGGTAGGTATCCCAGTGGGCAACCTGCCACTGCGTGGTACTGCAGAAATGAGTCACGCAGGGTGATTATGAGCAAGGGCTCAACTTCCCAGCATGCAGCTATCTCCTTTCCATAATGTCATCTATATCCAATGTTCCCTCTAATTTTTGACAGGCTGTGTGCGCAAAAAATTTCTTCTGTGCAAATTTTGTGCACGTGGTGTTTCGCCGTGTGCGTGGGGTTTAGGATCTGCGTGCGTGCGCACACGCGCACAGCTTAGAGGGAACAGTGTCTGTCAGGGTTCCTTCCCCACTCTGAACTCTAGGGTACAGATGTGGGGACCCGCATGAAAGACTCCCTAAGCTTATTCTTACCAGCTTAGGTTTAAAACTTCCCCAAGGTACAAAACTCTGCCTTGTCCTTGAACAGTATGCTGCCACCACCAAGCATTTTAAACAAAGAACAGGGAAAGAGACCACTTGGAGATGTCTTTCCCCCAAAATATCCCCGCGAGCGCCACACACCCTCTTACCTGGGGAGGCTTGAGAATAATATCCTAACCAATTTGTTACAAAATCATCAAAGACCCAAACCCCTGGATCTTGGAACAATGGAAAAAATCAGTCAGGTTCTTAAAGAAGAATTTTATTTAAAAAAAAGAAAGGTAAAAATCATCTCTGTAAAATCAGGATGGAAAATACTTTACGGGGTATTCAGATTCTAAACACAGAGGATCCCCCTCTGGGGAAAACCTTAAAGTTACAGAAAACAGGAATAAACCTCTCTCTTAACACAGGGAAAATTCACATAAAACAAAAGATAAACTAATCCGCCTTGCCTGGCTTACCTATACTGGTTGCAATATTGGACATTTGGATTAGGATGGGTTGGAGAAGATGGATTTCTGTCTGGCCTCTCAGTCCCAAGAGAGAACCACCACGTAAACAAAAAGCACAACAAAAGCCTCCCCCCACTCCAAGATTTGAAAGTATCTTGTCCCCTTATTTGTCCTTTGGGTCAGGTGCCGGCCAGGTTAGCTGAGCTTCTTAACCCTTTACAGGTAACAGGATGTTGCCTCTGGCCAGGAGGGATTTTATAGCACTGTATGCAGAAAGGTGGTTACCCTTCCCTTTATGTTTATGACAGTGTCTATATCCCATAATTTTTTGCCTTTTATAAAAATCCCACGAACTGCATGGGATTTGGTGCTGTTCTCCCTCTGACTGAAGCCTGGAACCTGCACAGCTCTGTGCTATTGTCATGAGTGTTGCAAGCACAGGACCCACCATCCTCTGGTGTTTGCAGAGCTACAAGAAGAACCGAGTCAAGAGGGAAAGTGACAATTTTTGGGAGAACAGATTGCTCTGGGACATAGCGAGACTCCATTGCAGGTTGTTGGCATTCATGGAGCAGCTGCAAATGGTGGAATGCTGCTTTTGGCCCAAGAAACAAGCACGACTGGTGGGATTTCATCGTAACGCAGGCTGCAGAACTTTCAGATGTGCGAGACCATATTCCTGGATCTGTGTGCTCATTTCACTCCATCCTTCCAACACTGGGATGTCAGAATGAGAGCTGCAGTGACAGTGGAGAAGCCAGTGGCGAACTTGCCATGTTGGATTGCTGCTGGTCATTGGGAAATAATTTTGGAGGGCCGTTGTCTCTAGGTGTGCAGGGCCATTAGTTGTCTCCTGCTGTGCATCACTGGGACTCTCGGCAATGTGCAGGCCTTAGCTGATGGATTTGCTGAAGTGGGATTCACGTACTCCAGTGGTGCAGTCAATGGCATACATATCCCTGTTTTGGCACCAGCCCTCCCTGTCATAGAGTACGTCAACAGAAAGAGTAACTCTTCTATGGTTATGCAAGCTTTAGTGGGCCATTGGGGACACTTCACCAACATCGGTGTGGGCTGGTCAGGGAAAGGTGCATGATGCTCGCATCTTCAAGAACACAGGACTGCATAGAAAGCTATAAGCAGGGACTTTCTTTCCCCACTGGTAGATTGCCATTGGCAGTGTTGAAATGCCAATAGTGATCCTCCGGGACCCATCCTGCCCCTTGCTCTCTTGTACACCAGCCACCCTGACACCAAGAAATGATTCACCTACCAGCTTAGCAAGTGTAGAATGACAGTTGAATGTGCTTTCAGTAGATTGACGGTACGCTGGCGTTGTTTACTCACAAGATTGGCTCTCAGTGCAAAAACATCCTAATGGTTATAGCTGCTTGCTGTGTCCTGTATAATATCTGTGAAGCAAAGGGGGGGACATTTCTGCCAGGGTGGAGGGCGGAGGTGGAGTGTCTGTCTACTGAGTTTGAAGAGCTAGACACAATTGCTATTAGAAAAGCTCAACATGAAGCTCTACAGCTCAGGGAGGCTTTGTTAAAGTGCTCTTTCAGTGAGTAATGTGTCATGGTGTACTGTGCTCTACCTGACCCTGCTGTTTTGGGGCCTGTTAAGAATTGTGTGGTGCTTGCTGTACATCTATGAATATAACACTAACAAAGAACCTATTAATTTTGTGGTGCTTGTTGTACATTTGTGATTATTACACTGTGTGTGTCACTGATCCTATGAGTTGTTATTGCACAGTGTGACCCAACTAAGTGGTGTTTTCAGTACTGCTAGGCGCTCTGCAGCATATGTTGGGAACTACTAACAATGGATTGTTTTCCAAAGAATAGAATTTTGAGTTATAAAATCAATGCAAAGAAAAGTCTGTGCAACTTAAAAGCAAATACATAAAATTAATAAATTAATGGAACAGAAGTTAACAAGGGGAAGGAACATGCTTTGAGCAGGGGATTGGACTAGATGACCTCCTGAGGTCCCTTCCAACCCTGATATTCTATTCTATGATTCATTTCCATTTTATCTGCATATACACTGACCTGTGAGTGTCATGGTTGCTGTATGTGAAGATGTGGTTGTCCTCAGCGTCTACCGGGGTGGAGTGGTAGGGATAGGGATGCCGCCCCTGATGTCATGTGTAATGTTGAGGGAACGGTGTCGAGAGGTGCCCTAATGGAGTTTCTCCATGGACTGCAAAGGGAGGCGAGTCTGTGATTGTTGAACCTGTAGATTCACAAGAGTGTGCAGCGTCTGTGTTTGCTGCTAGAGAATCCCCAATATGTCTTGGTGCATCTCCCTCTCCTTTGCTGCTGGAACTCCTGGGTCTTTTCTCCTGTCTGCTCTTTTCTTCTCCAGGCCGTCTGCAGTATTGATCCCCAGGGCTTTGTGTTCACAATATGATGCAGCACTGGCCTGCAGGATTTCACTGAACATGTACTCCTGAGTCCTCTTCTTTCTCCTCCTTATCTGGCTCAGGCGTTCCATGGGTGTGGAGGAGGTACCCCTCAAGGCCACAACGGCAGCAGCCTCAGATAAAACACACAGAGGTACCATAGTCGGTAGAGTCACAACGCGAAGCAAAAGTTAAGATTGAGAACTTCCATCCCTTGCTCCCCTAAAGTTTTAAACAAGACATGCTGATTGACACTTCTGTTTTGGAATGCTTGTGCACAGCACCACTCACAGCACCAGCCATGGTGAATACAGCCTGCCAGAGGCGAGGGAAATTGTTCAGTTGCATGAAACTATGAGCCATTCAGGCAGTGGCACTGAATACTGGCACCATTTGCCACAGGCAGTGGTGATTTTAGCTAATATCTCCCTCTTGAGGGAGACAAAGGCACAGGAAGCCCAGCTGCTGCTGCTGTCCTGAAGCTGGGTGGGCCCGTATGCTGGTAGCCTGTGTACTGCAATGATGCCTACAAACGTTATCGCTGAGCAGCGTGGGACAGTGTCCTACTGCAGAGGAAGAAATAAGGCTGCCATCCTTAGAAGCTGTAGGGAGAGGATTGCAGAGTACCTCCATGAATGTTTCATTGAGAGTCTCAGGAGGATTCAAGAGACATCCCTGTACGCATAAACAAACTGCTCTGCTTGGCCCCTCCCGCCTAACTGTACAGGGGAATGAAAAGCGGATAACAACACTACCTCTCTTTGTTGTCCCACTGCTTCGTCTAATATAGTAAATTAATGAAACATCAATAGCTGTGTCCCATTAAGCTGGGGACACCGTCAGTACATCGTTGTAATGGGAAATACGCTTACACATGTACCTGAGGTTCCTTCCTCTATATCAGGCTCACCCATGCTCCACTGATTGGACTGTCATGAAGTCTCAAATGGGTTCTGGCTCACAGCATAGATGAATCCACCAGTTCCATGTCCTGCATCCTCCGCCTCTTCCTCGTCTGACCTGCACTGTTCGCAGCAGGGGTCAGTGCCTCAGGCTCCGAGTATCCACGTTGGTGGGTGTGGGGGAGGAACTGGGAGTGGAGGCTCCACCAACCATGCATGCAGCTCTTTGTAAAAGCAGTAGGTCTGCAGCTTGGCATTGGATTGACTGTTGGCTTCCTGATATGCCAGCTGCAGTTCCTTCGCTTTTGTGCAGCACTGCTGCTGATCCCTGTCTTACCGTTCTCCTGCATCCCCTGTGCAATGTGCTCATAGATGTCCTCATTTCTACAGCTGGTCCGTAGCTGTGCCTTCCCGGCCTCTAGGCTGGAGTGCATCTGGCACGTGTAGCCAGCATGGTCAGCTGGGCAGATGCACACAACAATGGAGAGCAGCTAGATGTGCTTGCCAAGATGGACAATCAAGAAAAGACATTTCAAAAATTTCCAGGCTTTAAAGTGAGGGGGCTTCTGGTCTCTGTGACCTCTGGGCAGTTCACAAATGTGATCAGAGCTGTCAGTGTCTGGCATTGTGGGAAGCTGCTGGAGGGTCGACATAGGTAACACAGTGTCAGTGCCTCTTTGACAGGTGGAGTTCTAAGTCCCTGTAACTGGATGTCTACGACGGTTGGAGACAAATTTTAAGTGTAGACATGTGCCCAACTAGGTCGACGCAAGGCGGCTTATGTTGACCTCACTTGGTAGTGTAGACCAGGCTTGAGTGCTTCATGGTAATGAACTTCACTTCAAAAGTGCTACTTGTTCAAGGATTCCAAAGTGCTTTGGAAACACCAAGTAAGCTTCACAGCTCTCCTGTGTGATAGGAAAATACTTCTCATCCCCTTCTTACAGACAGAACAACTGAGGCAGAGATCCCTTGTCTACACTAGGGACACTTGAAAATTTTCCCACAGTTAACATCAGTTCAGCTCAGTGCTCGTAATGATGAGAGTCCTAGGGCAGACTGCTCTTCGATTACTCCATCCATCCATTGTTGGTACTTATCTGATACTGCAATAACGTGTGTGTGTGTGGGGGGGGTGTATCTGAGTGTCTCACAATTTTCAATGCACTTGTCCTCATACCACCCTTCTGAGGTAGGGAACTGCTGTTGTCTGTTTGAAGATGGAGAATGAGGCACAGAGAATCTAAGGGCTAGTCTGCATGGGGCAGGGGGTGTTTAAACTGGATTAAGTTAAATTAATCTGGTTTAGAGATGCTTGCATACACAATGCAATTCATATAGCGCGCTCACTCCATATTTATCATGAACTCTGAAGTCCTCTTTCAGATTGAATTTGGTCTATTGTTCGTGTGCACACAATGCTGTTGCTCGCTACTTTGTAGTCTTCCAACTGCTATCCCGCGCTGATTTGTGGGCCTCTGTTACTGACCTGTCTGTGTACTTGCTGTGTGCCCTACACTGCTCTGGTGTCAAGTTGACTGGATGTCCTCTCCCCATTTGAAAAACTGGTGTGGAGCCAGAATTTGTTCTTTTGCTCCTGGATTTGAGCATATCAGCATTGCTGCGACATTACTCTAGAAGCCTTACAGCATGGCTTGAGAAGCTGCGTGGAGCTATGCTGAGACCCTAGATCTCATTGCCATCTGGGGAGAAGCATTGGTGCAGGAAGCCAGCCACCAGAGTAAAGATCTTTTTGTGGATATTGCTAAGCAGTTGTCCATGAGGACACACCGGGACGCCAGCAGTACAGGATGAAGAGCAAACAGCTCAGGAGAATGTACATTAAAACTAAAGTCTGACCGTGGAAATGTGACCTTTCCTTGTTTGAGGAGCTAGACAGGATTTTGCTCAGTGACACCACTACCGACCCCAAGAAGGGGTCCCAATTCCTAGCCAGAATCCCAGGCTGGGACTGAGGGGTCAGATCCTGTCAAGGGAACCTCATCATGTCAGTTATCTTTAAAATGTCTTATTATTATTATGCTACACAGCTGTGCTAGCTTCTGTTCTGGGTGTCTCACGGCCACAGCCATTTTAAGTGGATGTGATATAGAAGCTTTTCTGAGTCTCCAGCCCCTGCCCTCCTCCCTCTCTGAGCCCAAACTATCTTTTCGCGCCCCAACTCAGTCTTCAAAATGCTGCTGCTCCATCCAAGCAATTGGCCTCTCTCTTATGCTAAAGCTCTGACTATCAACTGTTTTTAAGTCCGCGCTCCAGAGGACACTGGCATTTTGGCATGTTATAGGTAGGGGCATTGCCAGCAGATCGAGGGGACGTGATCGTTCCCCTCTATTCGACATTGGTGAGGCCTCATCTGGAGTACTGTGTCCAGTTTTGGGCCCCACACTACAAGAAGGATGTGGAAAAATTGGAAAGAGTCCAGCGGAGGGCAACAAAAATGATTAGGGGACTGGAACACATGACTTATGAGGAGAGGCTGAGGGAACTGGGATTGTTTAGTCTGTGGAAGAGAAGAATGGGGAGGGGATTTGATAGCTGCTTTCAACTACCTGAAAGGGGGTTCCAAAGAGGATGGATCTAGACTATTCTCAGTGGTAGCGGATGACAGAACAAGGAGTAATGGTCTCAAGTTGCAGTGGCGGAGATTTTAGGTTGGATATCAGGAAAATCTTTTTCACTAAGAGGGTGGTGAAACACTGGAATGCATTACCTAGGGAGGTGGTGGAATCTCCTTCCTTAGAAGTTTTTAAGATCAGGCTTGACAAAGCCCTGACTGGGATGATTTAATTGGGGATCGGTCCTGCTTTGAGCATGGGGTTGGACTAGATGACCTCCTGAGGTCCCTTCCAACCCTGATATTCTATGATTCTATGACGCATATCCATATACGTATTTTTCCTTTCATTTCCTTCATCTGTCTTGGCCAACTAACATCGGGGTGGCCAGCTTCTCAACGGGTGTGGAGCACCACGTGTCGGTACGTTGCTGCTGTAGCTCCAGGCTGCATGTATGCCTTCACCATCCTGAAATTCTCTCATCACTGCTGGTCATCACAGGTCTGCAGAATGATCCTTTTTCACCTATTGATGCTGGTTTCCCAAACCAGAAACAGTGTTGCATGGTGTGAACCTGCTCCAGGAACAGCTCCTGTAGTAGTAGTTGCTCAGTGTCGGCTTCTTCCTAGTCTTCTTTCTGCTTCCTCTGCTGCTGCTGAAACTTCTGCTACTGCTGCTGCCACGTCATCTGCTCATGGTGCAGTGGGCAAAGTCCCAAACTGAATCACCCGGCTTTGAGAGCTGAAATACAGCCCAACCAGCCTCTGCATGTACATGGTTGTCAGCGTAGTGGCATTGAGCAAGCAATTGGGTCCATGCTGGCTGATAGCAATTTGAAAATGGCACTAGCCTGCTTGGTTTCCATTATTGTATGCAGTGTAATTGTAGCTGTGTTGGTCCCAGCATATTAGAGGGTCAGGTGGGTCAGGTAATATCTTTTATTGGACCAACTTCTGTTCTTTTATTGGACCAACAAGCTTTCGAGCTGCGCAGGCTCTTCTTCAGGTCTGGGAAAGGTAATCCAAGGACTTGTCTTTGCTACGGGGTAAATTGGCGCTGCTGCGATCGATGCAGCGGCACTGATTTAGCGGGTCTGGTGATGCAATAAGTCAGTGGGAGAATGCTCTTCCATCGACTTCAGTACTCCACCTCAAGAAGAGGAGGAAGCTATGTCGACAGGAAAGCGTTAAGTCAATGTAAACTATGTCAACTTAAGTTGCGTAACTTACATCGACTTAACCCCCTAGTGTAGACAAGGCCCCAGTGTCACAGCTAAAGACAAGGTGGAACAGATGGTTTAGCATAAGTAGTTAGCACATAGTGTAAGGGACCATTCAAGGCAGAGTGGTCTCTGCAGTTATAGGACAAAAGAAGGGGTTAGTGGGTTACGGATTGTTGTAATAAGCCATAAATCCAGTCTCTCTGTTCAGGCCATGATTTTTAGGGTATGTCTACACTACAGAAATAGGTCGAATTTATAGAAGTTGATTTTTTTAGAAAGCAATTTTATACAGTCGATTGTGTGTGTCCCCACTAAGCGCATTAAGTCGGCGGAGTGCGTCCACAGTACCGAGGCTAGCGTCGACTTTCGGAGCGTTGCACTGTGGGTAGCTATCCCACAGTTCCTGCAGTCTCTGCCGCCCACTGGAATTCTGGGTTAAGCTCCCCGTGCTTGATGGGGCAAAAACATTGTCGCGGGTGGTTTTGGGTACATGTCATCAGTCGCCCCTCCCTCCATGAAAGCAATGGCAGACAATCGTTTCGTGCCTTTTTTCTGTGCAGGCGCCATACTGCTTTCAGCAGACGGTGCAGTAGGACTGCTAACTGTCATCATCGAACAACCACTTCCGCTGCCATTCTGCTCTCCTGATGCTATGAATCCACCTCGAAGGTCCTCTATATGACTGTCGTCATCCACCGCTTCTGTTGCCACTCTGCTCTCCTGGTGGTCTCGCAGGGGCGCTTCCGCTGCAACTCTGCTCGGCTGCTCTTGTCTTGCCATACCACGGCAAGCGTGCAGCCCGCTCAGCTGTTGTGTCCTGGTAGCAGACTGTGCCGTAGGTCTGCAAAACTGGTCATCCAACCACCGCTTCCCCTGCAACTCTGCTCTCCTGCAGATGCCATACCACGGCAAGCATGGAGCCCACTCTGATCACCGTGGCAGTTATGAGCATTGTAAACACCTTGTGCATTATCATGCAGTATATGCAGAACCAGAACCTGCAAAAGCAGGCGAGGAGGCAATGGCAGCGCAGTGACAACAGTGATGAGGACATGGATACAGACTTCTCTCAAAGCACGGGCCCTGGCAAGTTGGCCATCCTGGTGGCAATGGGGCAGACTCATGCCGTGGAATGCCTATTCTGAGCCCGGGAAACAAGCACAGACTGGTGGGACCGCATAGTGTTGCAAGTCTGGGATGATTTCCAGTGGCTGCGAAATTTTTGCATGCATAAGGGCACTTTCGTGGAACTTTGTGACTTGCTTTCCCCTGTCCTGAAGCGCAAGAATACCAAGATGAGAGCAGCCCTCACAGTTCACAAGCGAGTGGCAATAGCCCTCTGGAAGCTTGCAGTGCCCGACATCTACCAGTCAATTGGGAATCAGTTTGGAGTGAGTAAATCTACTGTGGGGGCTGCTGTGATCCAAGTAGCCAGCACAATCACTGAGCTGCTGCTATCAAGGGTAGTGACTCTGAGAAATGTGCAGGTCATAGTGGATGGTTTTGTTGCAATGGGATTCCCTAACCGTGGTGGGGCGATAGGGCATCTATCTTGGAACCGGAGCACCAAGGCAGCCAGTACATAAACCGAAAGGGGTATTTTTCAGTGGTGCTGCAAGCACTGGTGGATCACAGGGGACGTTTCACCAACATCAACATGGGATGGCCGGGAAAGGTACATGACACTCACATCTTCAGGAACTCTGGTCTGTATGAACAGCTGCAGCAAGGGACTTACTTTCCAGACCAGAAAATAACCATTGGGGATGTTGAAATGCCTATAGTTATCCTTGGGGACCCAGCCTACCCCTTAATGTCATGGCTCATGAAGCCATACACAAGCACCCTGGACAATAGTCAGGAGCTGTTCAACTATAGGCTGAGCAAGTGCAGAATGGTGGTAGAATGTGCATTTGGACATTTAAAAGCGCGCTGGCGCAGTTTACTGACTCGGTTAGACCTCAGTGAAACCAGTATTCCCATTGTTATTATGGCTTGCTGTGTGATCCACAATATCTGTGAGACTAAGGGGGAGATGTTTATGGCGGGGTGAGAAGTTGAGGCAAATCGCCTGGCCACTGATTATGCACAGCCAGACACTAGGGCAGTTAGAAGAGCACAGCAGGGCGCGCTGCGCATCAGAGAAGCTTTGAAAACCAGTTTCATGGCTGACCAGGCTACGGTGTGACAGTTCTGTTTGTTTCTCCTTGATGAAAACCCGCCCCCTTGGTTCACTCTACTTTCCTGTAAGCCAGATGCTCTCCCCTCCCCACTTCGGTCACCGCTTGCAGAGGCAGTAAAGTCATTGTTGTTTCAAATTCATGCATTCTTTATTAATTCATCACACAAATAGGGGGATAACTGCCAAGGTAGCCCGGGAGAGGTTGGGGAGGAGGAAAGCACTGGGTGGGGTGAGGGAGAAGGGAAGCACAAGGCACTTCAAAACTTATTGAATGCCAGCCTTCTGTTGCTTGGGCAGTCCTCTGGGGTGGAGTGGTTGGGTGCCTGGAGTCGCGCCCTCCCCCATCCCCCACATTCTTGGGCGTCTGGGTGAGGAGGCTGTGGAACTTGGGGAGGAGGGTGGTTGGTTACATGGGCTGCAGTGGCGGTCTGTGCCTTTCCTGCACCTCAGCCGTACGCTGGAGCATATCAGTTTGATCCTCCAGTAGCCTCAGCATTGCATCCTGCCTCCTTTTATCATGGTGCCGCCACCTTTCCTCTTGATCCCGCCACCTCTCCTGTTGCTCCCGCCACTTGTCCTCTCATGTGTCCCTCCTGTTCTCTCGTTCATTTTGTGCTTTCCTGGACTCTGCCATTGTCTGCCTCCACGCATTCTGCTGGGCTCTTTCAGTTTGGGTGGACTGCATGAGCTCAGAGAACATTTCATTGCAAGTGCGTTTTTTTCGCCTTCTTATCTGCGATGCGCTAGCCTCTGGGACGGAGGTGCTAGTCGCAGCGTTGAAACATTTGCAGCTGCAGGAGGAAAAAAAGGGAGATTAAAACTGAAAAAGACACATTGCCCATTTAAAAGGGGGGGCTGATGTTTTTGGGTTAACGTGCAGCACAAACCCAACTAACCCCTCCACCCACCCAATTCTCTGAGATGATCGCTTCACCCCTCCCCTGACCGCATGGCTAATAGCGGGGATGATTTCTTTTCAGCCACAAGCAAACAGCCCAGCAGGAACGGCCACCTCTGAATGTCCCCTTAATAAAATTCCCCTATTTCAACCAGGTGACTATGAATGATATCACTCTCCTAAGGATAACACAGAGAGATCAAGAATGGATGTTGCTTGAATGCCAGCAAACACCGGGACCACACGCTGCCATGCTTTCTTATGCAATGATTTCAGACTACGTGCTACTGGCCTGCCATGGTAAAGTGTCCTACCATGGAGGACATAATAAGGCTTCCCTCCCCGGAAACCTTTTGCAAAGGCTTTGGGAGTACCTCCAGGACAGCTTCATTGAGATGTCCCTGGAGGATTTCCCCCCATCCCCAGACACGTTAACAGACTTTTCCAGTAGCTGTACTGGCCACGAATGCATCCCAAGTCTTCAGCGCAAATTAATCATTAAACATGCTTGCTTTTAAACCGTGTATTATATTTACAAAGGTACACTCACCAGATGTGTCTTCTCTGCCTTCAAGGTCTGGGAGCCGGGTTGGGAGGGTACTGTCTCCAGGGTGATAAACAGTTCATGGCTGTTGGGGAGAATGGTTTCTCTGCTTGCCTGGTGTGTGCTATCTTCAGCCTCCCCCTCCTCATCATCTTTCTCGTCCCCAAAATCCTCATCCCTGTTGAGTGAGACTCCCTTGCAGGAGTCCATGTACAGGTGTGGGGTAGTTGTAGGGGCACCCCCTAGAATTGAATGCATCTCATCATAGAAGCAGCATGTCTAGAGCTCTGACCCCAAGCAGGCATTTGCCTCTTGGGTTTTTTGGTAGGATTGCCTGAGCTCCTTAAGTTTTGCGCAGCACTGCTGTGGGTCCCTGTGATAGCCTCTGTCCTTCATGCCCTTGGAGATTTTTTCAAATATTTTGGCATTTCATCTTTTGGAACAGAGTTCTGATAGCACGGATTTGTCTCCCCATATAGCAATCAGATCTACTACCTCCCATTCGGTCCATGCTGGAGCTCTTTTGCGATTCTGGGATTCCATGGTCATCTCTGCTGATGAGAACTGCACAGTCACCTGTGCTGATCAGCTTACCACGCTGGCCAAACAGGAAATGAAATTCAAAAGTTCTTGGGGCTTTTCCTGTCTACCTGGCCAGTGCATCCGAGTTGAGAGAGCTGTCCAGAGCGGATACAATGGAGCACTGTGGGTTAGCTTCCGGAGGCCAATACTGTCGAATTGCCAAATTCGACCTGGCAATGTCGATTTCAGCGCTAATCTCCTCGTCGGGGAGGAGTAAAGAAATCGATTTTAAGAGCCCATTAAGTTGACAAAAATGGCTTTGTTGTGTGGACCGGTGCAGGGTTAAATCAATCTAACGCTGCTAAATTCGACCTAAACTCGTAGTGTAGACCAGGGCTAAGTGTCTTCCAGGCTTGCCTTTTGAAAGTATTGTGGACGAAGGCTGAGATCAGACATAGAGTGATCCCTTTGTGAAGTGTTCACCCCCAGGCGTTAAGGTGTTTTTGTCTTTTATCATTTTCCTGTGTGAGTTCATTCGAAAGCATAGTGATTGGTTTCACCCACATAGTTGTTGTTGGGGGCATTTAGTGCACTGGATGAGGTACGCCCTATATTGTAATAGGCATGTGTAGGACCTGTGTATCTTGAAAGGTGTGTTGTGGGGGGTGTTGATCATTGGAGCAGTGGAGATATGTCTGCAGATTTTTTATCTGTTTTTCTGGCATGATCTGGTGCCACTTTGAGTTGGTATGTGCCGGTCTGTGGGGAGCTTGCTTCTGATGATAACCTTGGAGAGGTTGCGGGGTTGCCTGAAGGCCTTAAGTGAGGATTCACGAAAGATTTCTTTCAGGATGGGGTCCCCACTGAGTATGGGCTGTAGTTGTTTGATGATATCCCATATGGGTTCTAATGTGGGGTGGTAGGTGACAAGTAGGGATGTGCAATCAGAGAGGGGTTTTATTTCTGTATTGAAACAGATTCTCTTGGGGTATTGGGATGGTCATTCCCCAAGCAAGCTCCCCACAGACCAAGATGCACCAACTCAAAGTGGCGCCAGACGGTGCCAGAACAACAGATGCAAAACCTGCAGACATATCTCTGCTGCTACAATTATCAATACCCCACACAACACACTTTTCAAGATCCACGGATCCTACACATGCCTATCACAATATAGGGCGTACCTCATCCAGTGCACTAAATTCCCCAACAACAACTATGTGGGTGAAACCAGACACTTGCTACGCTTTCGAATGAACTCTCACAGGAAAACGATAAAAGACAAAAACACCCTAACTCCTGTGAAAAGTGTTCAACCACAAAGTGATCGTCTGTCAGACCTCTCAGTCCTCATTCTCAAAGGAAACCTGCATAACACTTTCGAAAGGCAAGCCAGGGAGCTTAAATTCATAACTCTGCTCGACACTAAAAACGATAGATTGAAGAGAAACACTGGATTTATGACTTATTACAACAATCCGTAACCCACTAAGCTCCTCTTTTTGTCCCATGGCTGCAGAGGTGTTAACAGGCCACTCTGCCTTGAATGGTCCTTTACCGTATGTGCTAACTACTTATGATAAACAATTTGTTCCAGACTTCCATTTAGCTGTGACACTGGGAGTACCTTTCCCAGACCTGAAGAAGAGCTCTGTGTGGCTTGAAAGCTTGTCTCTCAACAACAAAAGTTGGTCCAATAAAAGATACTACCTCACCCACCTCGTGTCTCTGGTTTCCACTATGTATCCCACAATACACAGCGAGAAAAATCCCAGAATGCACACACTCAGCAGCAAAGCAGAGGATCATGGGATACCCTCCGAGAATGTCCCATGCTTAGTACAAAGCAAGCTGCTGCCATGTGTACCCATTGATCCAAACTGAAAGAGGGTATAGCCATCCCATGTGCACACTGTCAATGCAGCTTGCATTTGCATGTGCATCAAATCTATCTGGTTTAACCCTCCATGACAAGTCCTAAGTTACTTGCGCTAGATTACACTGGAAATCTGGTGGAACAGGGATTTGACACTGGGTCTCCTGGGTGCCAGGCTAGTGCTCTTACTGCAGTACACCATTTGCACCAGGTCTGCTAGACCTGTGCCAGGCTGTTCCTAATGTTGCTAACACCAGAGGGAATTTTTAGAAAATGTTTCTAGTGTAAACAGAGCCAGCGATGTTAAATGGCTTGCCAAAAGCCACACATAAAGTCAGTGAGTTTTGTGTCTAAGGATATGCAGCTCTCTGCTTTAATTGTTAGACTTCATTCCTTCCTTTTAGGGTTTATCTGCGGGAGACTTTTTTCTTAAAATTTCCCACTATTGCTACCACCAGTGCTGGTCTCTTGATGCTAGCAACATGGAGAGCTGTCATGTGGACTGGCTGCTGCCACTCTAACTCCTATGTTGTCTAACCCTGCTCAGGGCAGGTCTAGACAACATGGTGGCTAAAACACCAGTGTCGTTTGTGACTTAATCAGAAATTGTCAAACTCAGGTATGTAAAGGTTCTCCTCCAAACTGAAGTAGGGAGTTGGGGTTTGTTTGGTTTGTAAACCCTGGTTCATTGTTAAACTAGATTTCTAGTTGCAGATCTGAGTGAAAGGTTTGTGGTTTCTGTAATTGTCCTAGGAGTTTCATAGCCTCAGGCTCTACTTTTGCATGCTCTCTGGTTGCTAGCTCAGTTTCAAACAGTTACAATAAGACCGCAATTGAGTGGTAAGCCGTTTCACTCTGTGGTTTTACCAGATTCTCCCGGAACATGGGTGGCTGCTGATCCTGCTGCAGTGAATCCTCTGTAAAGGGTGTTGCATTCTAGTTTGCTGTTCTTTAGGGTCTGTCTCGGAGTACAGCTTTCACTGCCTGGCTCTCACTTTGCAGAATGACCTAATTCCTTTGTAGTATGGCTGCAGCCCATAAAAACTGAAGCTGCAGGCCACTGTGCGAATAGCTCTATTATTCTGGCAGCTGTTGTCGGCAGCCACAATTTCTCTGCAGCGGAAGATGGCACATTAAATATTTACCATACAGAAACAAGGCAAGTCACAGCAAACAAAGGGATCCATTGGAGAGATGGGATTCTCTCATCAGGGCCATGCTAGCAACTTTCTATTTATTGTTAATGGGTTTTTTATTCTATACAAGCAACTTGGAGCTCTGTAGAGAGTGGGTGGCATTGAGTTTAATTTTACTTTTCAGATGTTGGCTGGGAAATAAGGGTTTCTAAGACATCATTTCACATTAAAATTAACAAGAGCTTGGGGTTTTATGAGCCCTAATGGTGTATGAAGTGCTTGTAATGGTATTGCAGGGATGGGTAAATGTGCGTACACTGGGCACTGTTTACAGAAAACATCAATTATGTTAATTGATTCTTAAATTTACCACGGTGTTAGATTTCCCATTTTCAGTATGGGATAGCCACCAATAGTGTGGTTAAATTTAAATACAGTGGTGTGAAAATGCTGATGCCCAATGTATGATTAGGACCCTACCAAATTCACGGCCATGAAAAACACGTCACGGACCATGAAATCTGGTATCCCATAGGGTGACCAGATATCAGTTTTTTGACTGGAACACCCAGTTGAAAAGGGATTGTGCTGGCTCTGGTCAGCACCGCTGACAGGGCCTTTGACTGTCCTGTTGGCAGCACCGTGCAGCGGGGCTGGCAGGCTCCTGGGAAGCAGCCAGCATGTTCTCCCACTGGCTCCTATGCATAGAGGCAGCCAGCAGCCTCCACACACTGCCTCCATCCCAACGGCCAATGGCAGCTGCGGGGCAACACCTGCAGAGAGGGGACGTGCCGCCGCTTCCAGGAGCTGCTTGAGGTAAGCGCCGCCCGGAGTCTGCATCCCTGACCCCCTCCCGGGCCCCGACCCCCTGCCCCAGCCCTGATACCCCCTCCTGCCCTCTGAACCCCTCGGTCCCAGCCCGGAGCACCCTCCTGCACCCCAAACTCCTCATCCCCACTCTAGAGCCCACACCCCCAGCTGGAGCCCTCACACACTCCGTGTCCCAACCCCCTGCCCCAGCCCAGAGCCCACTCCCATACTCCAAACCCCTCAGCTCCACTCTCCAGCCCAGAGCCCACTCCTGCACCCCAAACCCCTCATCCCTGGCCCCACCACAGAGCTCACACCTCCAGCCAGAGCCCTCGCCCTCTCTTGGATCCCAACCCACTGCCTCAGGCTGGAGCCCCCTCCTGCACTCTGAACTCCTTATTTCTGGCTGCACCCCCCAACTGGAGCGCTCACCCCCTCGCAGCCCCCTGAGCCAGCCTGGTGAAAAAGAGTGAGTGAGGGTGGGGAGAGCAAGTGACAGAGCGGGGGGAGGGGGGGGAATGGAGTGAGCAAGGGCAGGGCCTCAGAGAAGGGGCGGGGCAAGGGTTTTCAGTTTTGTGCGAGTAGAAAGTTGGCAACCCTAGTCTCTCACCCTGAAATCTGGTCTTTTGTGTGCGTTTACACTCTACTGTACGGATTTCACTGCGGAGACAAGTGTTTCTCAAATTGGGGGTTCTGACCCAAATTGGGGGTTCTGCGGGAGCGGGGTGTCACAAGGTTATTTTAGGGGGGCTGCCCTTACTTCTGCACTGCCTTCAGAGCTGGGTGGCTGGAGACTGGCAGCTGCTGACCAAGGGTCCAGCTCTGAAGGCAGCAGAGCAGAAGTAAGGGGGCAGTACCACACCATGCCATCCTTACTTCTGCACTGCTGCTTGCGGAGGCTCTGCCATCAGAGCTGGGCTCCCGGCCAGCAGCCGCTGCTCTCTAGCTGCCCAGCTCTCAAGGCAACACTGCTGCCAGAAGCAGCGCAGAAGTAAGGGTAGCAAGACTGCAACCCCCGCCCCCCCCCCCCACAATAACCTTGCGACCCCCCCCCAACTCCTTTTTGGGTCAGGCCCAACCCCTACAATTACAACACCGTGAAATTTCAAATTTAAATAGCTGAAATCATGACATTTGGATTTTTTTTAAAAATACTATGACCGTGAAATTGACCAAAATGGACTGTGAATTTGGTAGGGCCCTATGTATAATGTAGCGCACAGCCCACAGTCTCCTCTTCACGGTTGAGATGTAGCCCATGGAGACTGAAGGTTCCTGCAGGCCATGCTCCATCATGGTCTGAACAGCTTGGCCACTCGTACTGTGAAGGGGCATTGTACGTTGAAATCCATAGTCTCTCTGGGCTGAATTGCTGCACTAAAAAGGCTCTGATTGATCCGCCTCCTCTTTTATGCAAATTAGAGGTAGTCATAGGGTTCCTGGCAAGTCCCCAGTTCGGTTCTTAACTGGGCAAAGTTTGTGTCCCTGCAGTGTGGGAAATAAAGTAAGAAAACAAACAGTACTTGACTCGGACTCGGTTAAGTATTTTTAAATCTCATGCATCTGGCTGGTGGAGTGGCTTTGTGATTGCCCACTCTGTTGATGATCTGAGGACATTATGATCATCCCCTTTTAGCATTAACCATTGATAATGTGGCTCCATGTCCAATTATGTGTGCTGTCTAATTATTCTTGCGTGTCACATTGATATACAGGATGACCTGCAACAAGTGTCCTAATAGCAAAAATCACAGTGTTCCATGGTAACATAAACATTTTTGGAAGCCCTGTGTTAAGTGGAGGCAAAGAAAGATTACTTGCTCTGGTATTTGAAAACATCTCATATGGCGTACGGCAGCCTGGCTCCACTTGGAAAAATGTGGATCTTTATGCTGTGAGGAATTTTCTGTTTACTTCACAGGCAGAAACAATCTTGTTCCTGCTGCATTTGCAGGGTTTAACTGCTTTTTGTAGAGGCAAACCCATGTCTGGAAAGGGCAAAGGTGGATAATTCTGAGTTCAGGGCAGCTGTGTTGTTGTGCTGTATTTTCTAGGGTCGCTTTGTCCTGTGATATGTAGTTTGGATATTGGCTCTGATTGGCTAGTGTAATCAAGTTGGGAGATGTTAGGCCTATTGTTAATACCCTTGCACAAGAATCTATCTCTGGATGCTGTTAGTTTCTGCAGTTATCACCCTGTTTCTACTCTTCCCTATTGTGGGTGAATAATTGAGAAAGTGGAAATGAAACAACTTTGTGGCCATCTGGAATCAGCAGTTTTCCTTGATCCCTTTTGGTTTGTCTTTTGGCCTGGGTAGTCATGGAGCCAGTACAGGCCTGGTTGGCCAGTAATCTCCTGATGTACAAAGGTCACATTCTTTTAGATCAGATACCATTGATCATAACGTTTTGTTGACTCACCTGCAGCCCTGAGCTGGGGGATCCATAGAAAGAATGCAACCATACTGAAATAGGCTAAGAAGTCTTAGAAGGTGGTTTGTTATTATTTGTTTCCATTATGTACACGCCGTTTTCCAAACATTTGAGGACAGACACTGCTTCAAGGAGCTTTAAGGTTTGGGGCACTACTTCTGTTCCGTTAAAGGCTCTTTCCCCAGGCAGGAGGTCATGGGGCAGTATTTTTGCCACCCTTCTGTTCAATGTGTATGGGAAGCTGTTGTAGGAGATCACTTGAGCTATGGAGCCATCAGTGTGCTGATGACACACAGCTCTGCCTCACTTTCATCAGATCCAGCTGGTGCGCTGTCTTTGCTGTCAAAGTGCCGAGCCAGGACTGGAACATAATGAAAGCAAGCTGGCTAAAGCTTAATCTGGATAAAACAGAGGTAATGCTAATGGGTTGGGGAAGGATGGGCAGAGTACCAGCCTCCATTTATTAAGGGGTCTTAGCTACCCATCTTCTAAGAACTTTGTGATTTGGATGGAATTACAAGATGCCATCTGCATCTGGAATTGCCAGTGGTGTAGGTAGCCAGAAGCATCTCTCTCTCTCTCCTCCCTCCCCCCACCCCGGCCCTTGCATCTGGTTAGATGTTTGCAAACTTCTCTTGATATTGTGATCTTGCCTTGGCTGTGGTCTGTGCCTTTGTGGCTTGCAGATTAAATCTCATTGCACTCTACGTGGCGCATCACATGAACACCACTCTGGGCTACATTTGGTGCCAGATATGCCAACATTATCCTCAGAGAATCTGTTACACCAATTTTTCACCAGTTGCATTGGGCGCAAGCCAAGTTGTTAACTTTGTTCTATAAAGCCCTAAATGATTTGGGACTCAGCTATGAGCAAGATCCCTTACTCCACCTCACTTGGGCGCGGATACAGAAGTTGAAGCTTCCCTGGATTTATTCTAGTGGAGTATTCTCAGCTCTTGACTCTAGAATTCATGTACCTAGCTGACCCCCAAAAGTTCATGTTTCCTGATTTTTAGGATGTAGTGTATGGTCATCTCTTGTTCCAAATTTTCTCCTTTCCTGCACAGTTGTTGCAGTGCCATTCGGGCTCTTTTTATAAATCAAAAAAGAAATGTGTCTCATTACCTAAATTGCAAGGAGGCCAAATGTTCTGGTGTTTTGTATCTAGCAACAGCAATGCATTTGACTTGTATATCCCAGACACAAATATTTTTATAAACCAGGCTTGTCCAACTTTGAAATGACTAAAGCGCCCACAAGAATCCACTGCTACAAATGCCTACTTGGGAAAGGCACATAACATATCTTTTCTAATTTAGTCAGATTTTCTTTCTTCTTCAGTTTCCTCACTACTCAGTTGGGTTGGGGTGTGTTTTGAAGACATCTGAGAGGCACTAAATGTTTTCTAGCCTGCATTTGTCCCAGCCTCATCCACTCAGCAGAAATAATGTGAAATTATCTGCTGTGTCAGTCTTGGCAGAGCTGAGTGTGCCTGTTCACTGGACAGGAAGGTTCATTGAAGACCCTTTGCTGAGATGAGGACAGTAATGAGGGAAGATTAGGTTGGTCCCCCCACCCCTTGTTAAACAGCAAGAGATGGGAGGGGTCGGCTTGGAGAGAGAATGGGGGACACTTCTTGATCTTTGGCTTAGGTCCATTGTAAACTGCATCTATGTCCTCTCTCCAGGGCAATATCCTGCCTTTACAGGGCATGGACTATGATCAGAGCCCTTTCTTTGCCACAGCCTTGGCCTCAGACTTTGCCATAGAATTGTGCTCCAAATCTAAGCATTCTTCCTTTTTAAAAAAACTGAAGTGTCTGGTCCTTGTGATTGCAAAGAAAACCTTATGCAGAGAAAACCAGAATGCAAAGTAAGTGTAACTGATAGTACAGAGATGTCTGCAAAGAGCCTGAAACAGTAGCTCTATCAAGAGGTGAATTGCTTCCATCTGTTTGGGAGGCAGGGGTGAGAGTGGGGGTGCTGGCCCTGAAGGCGAATAATGATGATGCAAATGTCAGCATTAAGTATTTCACTGCTGATCATTGTTAGCAGAAGTGTTCAGCACGCATGCCATCCTTATTTACTGAAGATGCAGAGATTGGGTTGGGGACAGTTGGAGTACCTGATTGCTGGTGAGGCTTGTCTGCATGGAGAACTAGGAGTTCAGGCCCCAAAACTCATGTGCCATGAGGATGGAAAGATAATTGTCCTCTGGTGGGGGAAGCTGGAAGGAACGCTAACAGGCTTCTCCAGTGCAGTTAAACATCATTGCTATAGAAAACTGCAGCACCTGGAGGATTCACCGTATGGAGGCACCATAAAATAAACTGAAATTAATAAACAGATAAAAAGCCCATGGGAGGCTGAGTTGATTGCAGAATTCACTTTCGTATTTAATTCTGTTTAAAAAAACCAAAACACATGGGTCCTTGTTTATTGTCTAAGATATTTTCTTCTCTTACTGTTAGCATCCTGTAAGCCCAGAAACCTCCATTCTCTATCCGTCTAGTGCAGGGGCAGGCAAACTTTTTGGCCTGAGGGCCACATCAGGTTTCCGAAATTGTATGGAGGGCCGGTTAGGGGAGGCTGTGCCTCCCCAAACATCCAGGTGTGGCCCGGCCCACCCGGGACCCCTGTCCCATCCAACCACCCCTTCTCCCTGACCGCTCCCAGAACCCCTGCCCCTGACTGCTCCCCACCACCCCATCCAACCCCCCCCTTCCTGACTGTACCCCCTGGGACCCCTGCCCCTGTTCAACCCCCCTGTTCCCCACCCTCTGACCACCCCGACCCCTATCCACCACCCCGAACTCCCCTGCCCTCTATCCAACCCCGCCTCCTCCCTGCCCTCTTACCACGCTGCCTGGAGCACCAGTGGCTGGCAGCACTACAGCCGAGCTGCCCAGAACACCAGGACAGGCAGCTGTGCCGCCCGGCTGGAGCCAGCCACACCACCGCGCAGCACAGAGCTGCAGCCGCACTGCCCGGCAAGAGCTCGCAGCCCCACCACCCAGAGCATTGCACCGGCGGCGCAGTGAGCTGAGGCTGCGAGGGCGGGAGGACAGGGGAGGGTTCGGGGGCTAGCCTCCCAGGTCAGAAGCTCAGGGGCCAGGCAGGAGGGTCCTGCGGGCCATAGTTTGCTCACCTCTGGTCTAGTGTCTCTTGCCATCTGCAGACAGAAAAATGTTACTCCTGCTGATTCCGATATCAATGGGTGTATTCAGAAAGTGAGGCTTTCCAGCCTTGGCTTGCTGGGGACTAAGTTACTGAGTTTGCTTCCATGTAATACAAGAGTGAGTGAAGTGGAACATATTTCACCCCAGACTCTTGAGTGGAGCAGTAAATTTCTTATTCTGTAAAGTAGCAAAAGCTGTGTATGGAGTTGGTATGGGAAATCTTCGTGCTGCTTCCACATTGCACAGATCAGACATGACTAGAGCTCATTACCATAATACTCACATTTTGGATTCCTTTCCAATCCTACAAGTTAATAACATTAGTGTACTTAGCATTCTACTTTTAAGCAGTGTGAACCACTAGTGGAGTTACTCGGGCTGCAGCACTATTGGGAGGCTTGAAAGTAAAGCTCAGTGTAGACACGGCAGTGAGATCCAAAACCCTTGTCATATTAACTGCAAAATACACCAATTTACTGTGCAGCAGGAATAAAGCTAGTATAAATCCATCTTGGGAGGCATCATCAGTGTAGTAAGGTGCTTTGCTGTGTGAAAGAAACATCTTCCACCACCCCAGGTTTTAGCTGTGTTCTTTGCTGAAGGAGAAACAGCATGTGAAACCATCAGTTGTTGGAATGCTCATGTTGATTTTACTTGTTAAGGAGAGACTGTGGTATTGCTGATGAGACACACTGTGTTAGTGCCAAGGTTAAGTATCTGAGTCTCAATTAATCCTTGTTGTGCTACTGGATGTTTAACATTTCTGAAGCAAGGAAGTGGGGCTATGCAGTTTTTAATGTGTGTGTGTGTGTGTGTGTGTGTGTGTGTGTGTAAAAGTAAACAACTGCTATTTCTGCTACACTAATGGCTGGGTTGCTAACATTTAATTTCTGCCCAGTGTATACTGCACTCTTCACCGGGGTATCTAGGTGCCGTACAAATTTTCAAATGTCTACACAAACAAGGGTCTCTCTTCTTCTTCTTTTTTTTTTTTTCCTCTTTACCCTCATCAGTGGGAATTTAAAAATAATATTGTTGTCCCTTTGACTTGAGGTGTTAATTGAAGTTCAGGACCTTGCAGGGTTGTTTCTATTAGAAGGAGAAATTGGGGATATGGGTCAAGCATATTCTTGATGGTCTAGGTCAGTGATACTCAGACCTTACTGACAGGTTTCAGAGTAACAGCCGTGTTAGTCTGTATTCGCAAAAAGAAAAGGAGTACTTGTGGCACCTTAGAGACTAACCAATTTATTTGAGCATAAGCTTTCGTGAGCTACAGCTCACTTCATCGGATGCATACTGTAGAAAGTGTAGAAGATCTTTTTATATACACACAAAGCATGAAAAAATACCTCCTCCCACCCCACTCTCCTGTTGGTAATAGCTTATCTAAAGTGATTTCTCTCCTTACAATGTGTATGATAATCAAGGTGGGCCATTTCCAGCACAAATCCAGGGTTTAACAAGAACGTCTGGTTTCCCCTTGTTTTTTCCTACCCCCCCCCCCCCCCCCCAGACGTTTTTGTTAAACCCTGGATTTGTGCTGGAAATGGCCCACCTTGATTATCATACACATTGTAAGGAGAGTGATCACTTTAGATAAGCTATTACCAGCAGGAGAGTGGGGTGGGAGGAGGTATTTTTCATGCTTTGTGTGTATATAAAAAGATCTTCTACACTTTCCACAGTATGCATCCGATGAAGTGAGCTGTAGCTCACGAAAGCTTATGCTCAAATAAATTGGTTAGTCTCTAAGGTGCCACAAGAACTCCTTTTCTTTTTTCAGTCCTTACTGGTTCAGGAGCTAAATGAGTGATCAGCATTACCCAAAAGAGCCACAGGAGTGTGAATTCATTGTTTCATTTGTATAGTACTATACACTGTAAAACCCCTTTTCACCAAGCCTCCTTTATCCGGCTCTCCATATTAACTAAACCACAAGCCGCGCAGGGCTGACAGCAGCTGAGACTTAGGCTGTCAGCCCTGGGCAGCGGGAGCCCCACGTGCGGGCCTGACAGCAAGAGTCCCGCTGCCCATTCTCTGGTTTATCCAGGTTTTTGGTTATCCGATGTGGCCCTGGTCCCAATTAGATTGGATAATTGGGGTTCCACTGTATTCATATATAACAGTATGACAGGGGAAATATTTAGTGTGTATCTATTTATATGCGTGTGTGATCTATACATATTATAATATTATATACATTATATAATATATATAATATTCTTTTGTGCATGTATATATAATATTCTCACAACAAAACGACTGAGTATTATTATTATTACATGAACTACAGTTGATTAATAACATAGTAAAAGCATCCTGACTGGTTAATAACTTAGATTGGTTAACAGTTAAATCATCCAGGGTTTTACTGTCATGCTGCAAAGAGCCGCAGGAGACCCGTTAAAGAGCTGCTTCCGAGCCTCAGTCGGAGTGTCACTGGTCTAGGTAAACTTAATCGTGTCTGCACGGGGGATGGGACTAGATGGCCTCTTGAGGTCATTTCTATGAGTCTGTGACTGAGGTAATCTTGCTTATTAACAAAAAATATACACACACTCCTGTTTTTCTGAACTCGGTAGAAACAACAGCAGGCAGTTTCCTTGCTAAGAAATCCCCAGGTCTGCTCTTCAGCTATTTCTGTACCCAAGAAGCTGTCAGTCTGCACAGCTTAGCTCTGACCTGCCGTATCATCTAGTGCTTCGGGCAGTAACCGTCCAGCCCCAGCTGTTTGTTGCTCCTTCTCTTGAGCTTGAAAGAGAGCGTGTGGGCTATCTATGGACTTTAACCAGGTCTATGATGCTTTGGATCCAAGACTCACCTGCTGGTAGCCATTGGAACCTTTCAGCATAACGATATTATTTGGGAAAATGGGGGCATTTTGTCCTGTAGGTGTTTAGGTTAGTGAAAATTCTGATTTCCTTTGGCAGGTCATTCCACAATGCTGGGTCAGTTGTGCAGCATGGGAGGGTGGTGGCATGATCTGTCAATTCAGTATGGAGTAATCCCTTCTAAAAAACCTGAGGTGGGTTTACTTGTGCACCCTTGCTTCCACGTGCTCTGCAAACTTAATGGATTTACTACACTGGCTGTGCAAGTTACTGCCATTCCACAGCCTGAGCCCAAAGACTCCCAGAAAGAAGGGAACTACACAGAATGGGCATTCCCTTTAGGAGAGCCAAGGTGGATTGATTTAAATCACAGCGATGTGAATCACTGATTTTAGTCATGATTTAAATCAGCAGGCAGAAAACTTTGATTTAAATAATTGATTTGAATTGTGTTTTGCGTTCGTTCTTTTAGTTATTTTCCTAAAGAAAGGTTGATTCTCATTAGTTGGTAACCATTGAAACAAGTTATGTAACTAAACACAGCCCTTACACTAAATTTGATGTTTCTTTTTTTGCTAACCAGGAGGATACACTATGTCTATTTACATTTATTTGAGCAACTATATGGCTTACCTTACATTTATTCCCATTTTTAATTTTTACAATTTTTATTATGTTAGCAAATGGTGAATGATGCATTTTTTTATTTACTAGATGATTAGTTTTTTACTTCCAATTTGTGTCAAGCTCTATTTGAATGGAAATTGAAATTCAATTAAAATGCACAAAAACAGCATTTTAATTTTTTTGTTAAGTAAAACTACCATAAAAATTTATCAAAATATACCAATTTATTAAACAAACTGATTTATTAAACAAAGGCAGTATTATCTATAGTGACTGAATTGAACTGATTGTTTCTGGTCACCATGTCCTTCAAGATTTTAGAACTAGTAGATCTCACCCTCTCACACATACTTTTTATTTGTGGATTGGAAGAGGAAAACAAGTTTATTGCTTTTGCAATGCCCAGTTGGTTCCTTATCTTTGAATGAACTAGTCATTGACCTGAACTAGTTGAATAAACTGAAATGAAAAAAATATTCTCTCTGTACCTGCAGAAGAGGCTACTGCTGTGAAAAGCTGGGTTAGCACTTCAGCAAACTCTGGTTCCAGGGGCTCAGGTAATGACTCCCACCAGTTGAGTGGTTTGACTTTCTTTAAGCAGCAAACATGTATTTCTTAATATTATTTTTTGTATTTCATTTAAATGATTTTAATAATAAGTTAAGGCCTTAACATAGGTTGTTCATTTCAATTTTAATTTTAAATTGGTTTATGTTAAAAAAACAAACCTGTGCTTAATTTCAGTGTAAAAAAAGATTTAAATGCAAATATCTGATTTTAATATTTATATTTTTAAAATCCATTTTTTTATTCACCCTAAGGAGAACAGAACTGTTGTGTTAGATTGTCTTCCCCCTGTATCTCTAGTGTTTTGCTTTGAGAGTCAGTGCTGAATCACAAATGCATGGTGAGTTGAGGACTTGTGTGAGCTGGCTGTTTCTTTCATTTCTAGATCGGCTATTTAATGTGTGTTTCCATGAGCAGCCTTTCTTTTGCTTTCTTTCTGAATTGATCTCTAATCTCTTCCTTTAGTCTTCTGGGTGTGGTGTCCCTTTGTTTGTTCTGTAAGCTGCATGTCTGATGAACAGGAGATTCTGTCTCTGTTGCATGATGGGATCTTGCACTTGTCTCTCTCCAGCGCAGGCTATGTGGAGAGTGAGAGAAGGGGATGCTATACCTGAGGGGACAGCTCGATAACAAATGAAAGCAGAGAATACCAGCTATATGACTACAAATGATCTTTCCAAAGACTGATTTAAAACCATGAGCTCATCTGGGAAGGCTGTCATAGAATCGTAGAATATCAGGGTTGGAAGGGACCTCAGGAGGTCATCTAGTCCAACCCCCTGCTCAAAGCAGGACCAATCCCCAACTAAATCATCCCAGCCAGGATTTTGTCAAGTCTCACCTTAAAAACTTCTAAGGAAGGAGATTCCACCACCTCCCTGGGTAACGCATTCCAGTGCTTCACCACCCTCCTAATGAAAAAGTTTTTCCTAATATCCAACCTAAACCTCCCCCACTGCAACTTGAGAGCATTACTCCTCGTTCTGTCATCTGCTACCACTGAGAACAATCTAGATCCATCCTCTTTGGAACCCCCTTTCAGGTAGTTGAAAGCAGCTATCAAATCCCCCCTCATTCTTCTCTTCCGCAGACTAAACAATCCCAGTTCCCTCAGCCTCTCCTCATAAGTCATGTGTTCCAGTCCCCTAACCATTTTTGTTGCCCTCCGCTGGACTCTTTCCAATTTTTCCACATCCTTCTTGTAGTATGGGGCCCAAAACTGGACACAGTACTCCAGATGAGGCTTCACCAATGTCGAATAGAGGGGAACAATCACGTCCCTCGATCTGCTGGCAATGCCCCTACTTATACATCCCAAAATGCCATTGGCCTTCTTGGCAACAAGGGCACACTGTTGACTCATATCCAGCTTCTCGTCCACTGTAACCCCTAGGTCCTTTTCTGCAGAGCTCCTGCCTAGCCATTCAGTCCCTAGTCTGTAGCAGTGCATGGGATTCTTCTGTCCTAAGTGCAGGACTCTGCACTTGTCCTTATTGAACCTCATCCGATTTCTTTTGGCCCAATCCTCTCATTTGTCTAGGTCCCTCTGTATCCTATCCCTCCTCCACTCCTCCCAGTTTAGTGTCATCTGCAAACTTGCTGAGGGTGCAATTCATCCTATCATCCAGGTCATTAATAAAGATGTTGAACAAAACCGACCCCTGGAGCACTCCACTTGATACTGGCTGCCAACTAGACATTGAGCTGTTGATCACTACCTGTTGAGCCTGACAATCTAGCCAGCTTTCTATCCACCTTATAGCCCATTCATCCAATCTGTAACTTGCTGGCAAGAACACTGTGGGAGACTGTATCAAAAGCTTTGCTAAAGTCAAGATATATCACATCCACCGCTTTCCCATATCAACAGAGCCAGTTATCTCATCATAGATGGCAATCAGGTTGGTCAGGCATGACTTGCCCTTGGTGAATCCATGTTGACTGTTCCTGATCACTTTCCTCTCCTCTAAGTGCTTCAGAATTGATTCCTTGAGGACCTGCTCCATGATTTTTCCAGGGACTGAGGTGAGACTGACTGGCCTGTAGTTCCCAGGATCCTCTTTCTTCCCTTTTTTAAAGATGGGCACTACATTAGCCTTTTTCCAGTCATCCGGGACCTCCCCCGATCGCCATGAGTTTGCAGAGACATTGGCCATTATCTTTGAAATCACATCCGCCAATTCCTTTAGCACTCTTGGATGCAGCACTTGCGGCCCTATGGACTTGTGCTCATCCAGCTTTTCTAAATAGTCCCGAACCACTTCTTTCTCCACAGAGGACTGGCCACCTCCTCCCCATGCTGTGCTGCCCAGTGCAGTAGTCGGGGAGCTGACCTTGTTCGTGAAGACAGAGGCAAAAAAAGCATTGAGTACATTAGCTTTTTCCATATCCTCTGTCACTAGGTTGCCTCCCCCATTCAGTAAGGGGCCCACACTTTCCTTGACCACCTTCTTGTTGCCAACGCACCTGAAGAAACCCTTCTTGTTACTCTTAACATCTCTCGCTAGCTGCAACTCCGGGTGTGATTTGGCCTTCTTGATTTCACTCCTGCATGCCCGAGCAATATTTTTATACTCTTCCCCGGACATTTGTCCAATCTTCCACTTCTTGTAAGCTTCTTTTTTGTGTTTAAGATCAGAAAGGATTTCTCTGTTAAGCCAAGCTGGTCGCTTGCCATATTTACTATTCTTTCTACACATCGGGATGGTTTGTCCCTGTAACCTCAATAAGGATTCTTTAAAATACAGTCAGCTCTCCTGGACTCCTTCCCCCTCACGTTATTCTCCCAGGGGATCCTGCCCATCAGTTCCCTGAGGGAGTCAAAGTCTGCTTTTCTGAAGTCCAGGGTCTGTATTCTGCTGCTCTCCTTTCTTCCTTGTGTCAGGATCCTGAACTTAGCCATCTCATGGTCACTGCCTCCCAGGTTCCCATCCACTTTTGCTACTCCTTCTAATTCTTCTCGGTTTGTGAGCAGCAAGTCAAGAAGAGCTCTGCCCCCAATTGGTTCCTCTAGCACTTGCACCACGAAATTGTCTCCTACACTTTCCAAAAACTTCCTGGATTGTCCTGACACCAACTTCTCCTTTGCTTTTATTTTGCTAGCCTGCCAAGGGGAAACAGCTTTATTAGTTTGATTTCTTGCCACCACTGGCCTGGATCTTCCTCTCACCCTGTGAGAGATGGCTCTGGGGGAGGACTCTCCCCAAGGGCCTCCTCACAGAGTTCCGCCCCATCATTCCATTTAGCCCGGGACTTGTGCCTCCATATCAGATGCGCTTCCCAGCCTCGCAACCCGTGTCCCCAGAAGCATGACTGCACTGGAGTTGCTCTAGCAGGGAACTTCCCAGGGCACCTGCACTGTGGGGATCCTGCCACTATACTGTCTTTTCTGACTATAGTCAGTTGGAGTGGGGGGAAACAGTGTCTTCCCAAGCCTCACTGCTTGTTCTCCGCTCCTTCCCTTGTGCATCTCATGGAGTCTCTCTGTGGGTTCAGGAGAAATAGAATGCTTTGGAGGTCCCTGCTATCCCTCCCCTCCCCCCTTCTAGGTGGCAGGAAGAGATCTGAGCACACAGGGTCTCTTTTGAATGAGATTTTTTGCATGATCTTTTGCATCCTAATGTGCAGAAAGAATAGCAAATATGGCAGGCAACCAGCTTGGCTTAACAGAGAACTCTTCAGTGAGCTTAAACTCAAAAAGGAAACTTACAAGAAGTGGAAATTTGGACAGATGACTAAGGAGGAGTATAGAAATATTGCTAGAACGTGCAGGAGTGTAATCGGGAAGGCCAAGGCACGATTGGAGTTGCAGCTAGCAAGGGATATGAAGGGTAACAAGAAGGGTTTCTATAGGTATGTTAGCAACAAGAAGAAGGTCAGGGAAAGTGTGGGACCCTTAGTGAATGGGGGAGGCAACCTAGTGACAGAGGATGTGGAAAAAGCTGAAGTACTTGATGCTTTTTTTGCCTCGGTCTTCACAGACAAGATCAGCTCCCAGACTGCTACGCTGGGCAACACAGTACTGGGAGGAGGTGAGCAGCCCTCAGTGATGAAAGAACAGGTTAAGGACTATTTAGAAAAGCTGGACATGCACAAGCCCATGGGTCCAGATCGAATGTATCCAAGGGTGCTGAGGGAGTTGGCTGATGTGATTGCAGACCCATTGGCCATTATCTTTGAAAATTCATGGCAATCGGGGGAGGTCTCAGACGATTGGAAAAAGGCAAATATATGCCCATATTTAAAAAAGGGAAGAAAGAGAACTTAGGGAACTACAGACTGGTCAGCCTGACTTCAGTCCCCAGAAAAATCATGGAGCAGGTCCTCAAGGAATCCATTTTTAACCACTTGGAGGAGAGGAAGGTGATCAGGAACAGTCAACATGGATTCACCAAGGGCAAGTCATGCCTGACCAACCTGATTGCCATCTATGATGAGATAACTGGCTGTGTGGATATGGGAAAGGGGTGGATGCGATATACCTTGACTTTAGCAAAGCTTTTCATACGGTCTCCCACAGTATTCTTGCCAGCAAGTTAAAGAGGTATGGGCTGGATGAATGGACTCTAAGGTGGATAGAAAGTTAGCTAGATTGTCGGGCTCAACGGGTAGTGATCAACAGCTCAATGTCTAGTTGGCAGCCGGTATCAAGCGGAGTGCCCCAGGGGTCTGTTTTGTTCAACATCATTATTAATGACCTGGATGATAGGATGAATTGCACCCTCAGCAAGTTTGCAGATGACACTAAGCTGGGGGGAGAGGTAGATACACTGGAAGGTAGGGATAGGGTTCAGAGTGACCTACGTAAATAGCAGGATTGGGCCAAAAGAAATCTGTTGAGGTTCAACAAGGACAAGTGCAAAGTTCTGCACTAAGGAAGAAAGAATCCCATGCACCGCTACAGACTAGGGATCGACTGGCTAAGCAGCAGTTCTGCAGAAAAGGACCTAGGGGTTACAGTGGACGAGAAGCTGGATATGAGTCAGCAGTGTGCCCTTGTTGCCAAGAGGGCCAACGGCATATTGGGCTGTATTCGTAGGAGCATTGCCAGCAGATCGAGGGAAGTGATTATTCCCCTCTATTCGGCACTGGTGAGGCTACACCTGGAGTATTGTGTCCAGTTTTGGGCCCCCCACTACAGAAGGGATGTGGACAAATTGGAGAGAGTCCAGCAGAGGGCAACAAAAATGATTAGGGGGCTGGTGCACATAACTTACGTGGAGAGGCTGAGGGAACTGGGGTTATTTAATCTGCAGAAGAGAAAAGTGAAGGGGGATTTGATAGCAGCCTTCAGCTACCTGAAGGGGGGTTCCGAAGGGGGGTTCCAAAGGGGCTGGAGCTCGGCTGTTCTCTGTGGTGGCAGATGACAGAACTAGAAGCAAAGGTCTCAAGTTGCAGTGGGGGAGGTTTAGGTTGGATATTAGGAAACACTGTTTCACTAGGAGGGTGGTGAAGCCCCAGAATGGGTTCCCTAGGGAGGTGGTGGAATTTCCATCCTTAGAGGTTTTTAAGGCCCGGCTTGACAAAGCCCTGGCTGGGATGATTTAGTTGAGGTTGGTCCTGCTTTGAGCAGGGGATTGGACTAGATGACCACCTGAGGTCTCTTCCAATCCTAATATTCTATGATTCTGCGATCTAGGGAGGATGAATCCAGGCAACTAATTTAAAGCTCTGATTAGCAACTGCTGCTTTTAGGCTGGGCAAATGATGTGTTGAGAATATATGTGCTGATAATGAACTGCTGTCTGCAGGGGGTTGAAGGTAAAATGGGGAGTAATGAGGGAAGGAGCAGTGAAGGCACTACCCAGATTCTGCATACAATCTCTGAGGAGCTGAGTGATTTTGGCCAAAATGAGCAGCAATGAAATGTGTGTGTTCCCATATAAATTGCCATAGACTATACAGAAGAGCTAGGTGGGAAACTTTTTTCTCATCCCATGAGCGTTTTCAGGATTTAAAAAAGTTTCCCATCCTGAATTGGGGCAAAAAGTTTAAATCTTGAAAAATTTTGTGAACCAATAATTGAAAATAACTTTCAAGTTGGGTCAACTGACCTGCTGATTTAGACCATTGTTTCCTTTTTTTAGTGTAACGTAACTGAAATCTCCCAATGAAAAGTTGCTTCACATTAAGACAAAACTTTGTTTTGAAAATGTCCAAGTCGGTGGTTCAGGGTAGACAATTTAGAGACTTTTTTTCTCAAAAATTTTTCAAAATGAGAAATTTTGTCAAAACCAACCCTTTCCTTTCCTGTAAACAGTTTCAATGAATCCCCCAACTGAAATATATTTTGAAAATACAGAGTTTTTGTCAGAAAATTCCTGACAGGCTCTACTACAGAGTTAACACTCACTGAGCAAAATACGGGGTGGATCACATCTCTCAGGGCAATTTCTCTGTCTGTCTGCAGGCTCAGTAAGGCAGCACTGTGTCTGGAAGGGTTTCTTTGCAATATACCAGTGTGACTTTTAAATTAAAAATTTGAGTTTGCTCACGTAGCCCCAACCACATTTCTTCAGTGTCACTACAGTTATGGGCTCCGTGTGACTCCTGGGTTGGTGGTGCGCCTTTGATTTTTGCTTCCATCTGCTATGGAGAGATTTTAGAGCCATCTAGTGAGAGCGGCTATGGATGGGTTATTAGACTCACTCCAGCAGAGAAAACTAATTAAAAAAGATATGTGACAGAACCAGCATGCGCTGTCTGAGTCCTAAATACCCAGGAGCTATGATCCATTTGTATTTAAAAGTCTAAACCTAGTTCTCTGATTATTTCAGGAAATTAAACTATATATATGCAGATTTAGTGTCTCTTGTCTACTGCACATCTGATTAACTGTCTGAGGCTAGTTAAAACTTGTGCATTTCTGTAAACCACAGTAATTTACAAATAGTGCAAGTCTTAGGCAGACCTCATGGTCCCCAGCACTCTGTTTTATCAGCCTTACTTCCTGTTTCTTTATAGAGTGTAGAGTGGGACCAACTTTTAAATCTACATCTTTATAAAGTCAAGTGGTGGAATGCTATATATAGGAGCCTAACTCCTTTTGAGCATTCCACCCAAAGTACCTCTAATCCATTTTCCACATCCTGTTGGATGGCATATGGATGTTTTCCACACCCTTAGCAGGGTTTTCATTTTCTACAGCAAGAGTCCCAGAGCTGGTACTCAAACTAGGTGCTTTTGCTGCATACAGGTTTGGTAAATAAAATGGAACACCCATCAGGCCCGTCGTATTTTCAGGCCTGTCATATTTTTCCTTTTTTGGAAAAGGATAATGTGTCAAAAATAGGGGTTAGAATGAACTAAACCTGTAACTTTAAGGGGTCATGACTGAGTCCTAGATTCAGAGTTCATAGACTTAAAAGCCAGCAGCTGTGAAACAAAGTTTCCTTTATACATTTTTTTTCCATGTCATTTGTTTTTCTGAATTACCTTGTACCCCACCCTGGATCTTCTGTAGCGATTCTATCTCAGTGGCAGCCTCCTGTGTGTGTTTAGGATTTTTAGGGATATTCTGCCAGGTGAACCCAAGTGATGCCAAAAAATTCTGTTTTCAGCCAGGCACTCTCCAGCTCTGCTTTGGAAGGTCATTCTCTCTGCATGTGTGCAAAGCTTTACCTGAACTCAGATGCTTTCTCTGAAGTGTGTGGCCAATTGCTTGGGAAAGAGGAAGTAATCACAGTTCAGAGCAAGGATCTGTTAATCTTGTAAAAAGAAAAGGAGTACTAGTGGCACCTTAGAGACTAACCAATTTATTTGAGCATAAGCTTTCATGAGCTACAGCTGCCGTTCACAGGTGCCAGTTTGTGAAATTAAGGGGCGAGGGATAGCTCAGTGGTTTGAGCATTGGCCTGCTAAACCTAGGGTTGTGAGTTCAATCCTTGAGGGGGGCCATTTAGGGATCTGGGGCAAAAATTGGGGATTGGTCCTGCTTTGAGCAGGGGGTTGGATTAGATGACCTCCTGAGGTCCCTTCCAATCCTGATATTCTGTGATTCTGTGAAATAAGTACTTTAAAAGCAGCAGGGATGAGATGGTCTGTAAGTCCCATTGCATGCGTGATTTGTACCCCAGAAGTGTAAAGCTGCTTGTCTCAGAATGTCCCTCCTTGCTTCTGCCCCCTCCTTAGAGAGCATCCGGTCCTGGGAGTGGAGAGTTGAGATCCTTACATAACTTAATTGAGCTATTGAACAGGATAATTAAATGACTACGTGAAGTATGCAGAGTCCCTGGAATGTGCAGCCTTGCAAAAGCACTTGTTTTGAGCTTTGTAATGTTAGAGAGTTCACACTATGCTGAGACCCCTTTTCTGTCCACCCTGGGATGTAGGAACTAGTGTCTGTCTTAACTTTGAGCAGCTTTGTACTAGAGAAGTATTTAGTTTATCCAACTTGCTAAGAGTGCCCTTAGCATCACTCTTCTAAACCGTGGAACTGAGTTATTTATGAGTAGTCAGATCCTGAGCTGTCCTGAACCACCACAGTCCCATCAGCCGACACTTCAAACGAGTGATGTGTTTTAAGGCTTGAATTGCAACTGCCAGGGAATCTAGAGGACTAACACTGAGCTCCCAGACTACTGTCTGCTGGGATGCTTTAGATTGCCTCTGGCAGGAGGGAAAAACCACCCTGAAGCTGTTATATGGCTGAGTGGTGTGAAGTATATAACACATAGTGTAGAGCTCTTCAGTTGGAATTGATAACAGTGACGTTCAAATGCTCCAGACCTAAAAGACCAGCTAGTTTCAGGGGAAGAGGAAGGGCTCTGGGATTGGAGTTCAGAAACTGCGCTGCAAATTAAGAGCCCAACTTTGGTATAGTCTCCTGCCTTGGGTGTATTTAATGTCTTTTCCTGTTTCCCCAAATGTAAAATTGGGCTGCTAATATCTGTCTAATGGGGGTGTTAGCTCATGTTTGTAATGTTCTGTGGGGCAAATTTCAGTCTCAATGAAGTCCATTGGAAAACTTCCACTGACTTCAGGGGGAACTGGATTAGGTCCTATATAAATACTAAATATTATTTTTTGTTGTTATTGCTTCCAAACAGGAAAGATTGGACTCCAAGAGTGAGTTATTTCCTTGTTGGGAAAGAAATGGGTGGAACAGACACGAGATATTTTTTCCTAGCCTTTGTGTGTTTATGCTCTGTGCGTAGTTCCTGTTTTTCCTTTTAAGCAGGGGTGGATATTAACCAGCAAATCAACTCTAAAGCTGATAGCTCATTGGCTTGAGAGAGTCGCTGTGTTCAAACCCTCAGTCAGCCAGCGCTTTCTCTCACAGTGACCCAGCTGCTGAGTGACTTCTGTGGCTCTTAATCTCGCCACAGAAGCATTACGATAATTTCTTTTACTAAGACTCACGAACCTCATGCAGCTTTGGCTGCTTTGCAGAATGAAAGGAAATCCTACCTGAACACCAGACTCGGACCCTCATGCACACCTCTGCCTCATTCCATAGACAGACTTCCATCTGAACTTTTCTTTACTTACTGTTATTTATCTGTAACACCTGCCATGACTGCATTGTTTTTTTAGTTTGTTTCCTTGGTGTGTTTGGCTGCACATTCTGCATAGACAGTTCCACTGTTTCTCTTGTATAGTCAGTTTCTCCTTCTGTTTGTGTGAGGTTTTTCACACAGCTTCAGGGAAAAGAAAAGCACTTAAAATGTTGTCGCTGTAACACCATTAGAATTGTAGGGAGACTCAGGCGGGAGTGGTATCTGAAACTATTTTTTAACTGAAAATTTGAATTTCTCTAGAGTTTAAGTTGTTTGTGTCCCTTTAAATTGAAATAGTCTTATTGGCTCTTGCTGGACCTCACTGGCTGAGTAACTGAATCTCTTCCTACCCTGGCTTTTGTTCCCAGAGAATAATACTTTGTATTTCTACAGCACCTTCCATCTGAGGATCTCAGAGCACTTAACAGATAAGCATTGTATCCATTTTAGAGATGGGAAAACTGAGGTACAGAGGTTGAGAGACATGCCCAAGGACACACAGTAAATTGGTGTCAGAGCTGGGAATAGACCCAAGACCTGACTTGTGGTCTCATGCGCCACTAGCTTTTTTCTTTTATGCACTGTGATAAGTTCTCCCTGGCACATCTTCTAGTCTGTTAATTCAAAGACATCAAAATTTTTACTAGGACTTTTTATCCTGTAGAAATGTCAGCAGTTCCACAAGCAGTTTTCTTGAGAGCATGGAAATGGGAAGGCCTCTCTGTGGGGGAATCAGGGACTGAAGCCCGAGTAGCTAACGTACAGGCCTGATCACTGGAAAAACTCCTGATGGGCATTGGATCGGACATTAGGAAGCAGTAGAGGACAGCAGGCTGTATGTGTGTACGCTGTGATCTGCAGTATGTTGAGGGCAATGGATCTGGTTGCTGTTATTGCTTTAGAAGCCCTGCACTGCAAAGCGGTTCTGGCAGTCTCTCTCCAAACATTCCCCAGATCTTTGATAAAGAACTAACCAGCCCTTCGTTTTGGCTGCAAGCGCTGCTGTGGTACTGCAAATGCTCTTTTGGAAATGCTGACAAGGAGCCGCCTTTTCACACCATTCTCCTGGGAACTGTGACTGACTCCACCGTGTCTGTGGAATCAAAGGGAAAGTGGTTTGAAAGGACTTCTTTCCCCAAGACACAGAGGAGCTTATTTCTTCCTTTCTTTCTCACTTCTGCTTCTTGCTATGCAGAATGGGTCTGTCTGAGCTGAGCCATCCAGTCCTTGTGAGTATATTCATACTTATCTGTGGATACTTTCCTGGAGCTGAAAATATGTTGCTTGTTTACTATAAATACTTTTCCTGTTACCCAAATCTTATAAACCAGCGTAGCAGCCAGTGAGCTCATCTCATCCTCTCGTGCTGCTTCCAAAATTGCAAACTTTGTCTAGCATGGGATCCGGTTCATGCATCTTCCTGATGCTGGGGGAAGCAACAGTGACAATGGGCAGCCATTGCAGTTGCTCTCCAGCCAGACCAGTAACATGTTACTAGTTTCACATGAAACCAACTTTGTCTATTAGATTTAACTCCTGTTAAGAAATAGCTACAATCAGTGCAGCTTTAGGAAGATACATACAAAACGCACATGCACCTTTAGATTTAACGCAGCAGCAGCCATATGGTAAGTAAATAAACACTGGCGATTGAGTCCTTATTTGAGGATCAGCAAACCTGTCACTTAACAGTCAGACTCCTCTGTAAATCTGACCGTCTCTGACTTTAAATCTATCCCAAAAAGGAATCCAAAGTTATTGTCCTTAGTGAGCTTGGTTTGAGAAGAATTCCTAAGGATGTTAGGCTGAAATCGCTTCTGGCACTTCTCCATTTTCAACCTATCCCCATATGAAATCTGTAGAGACCGCTCCCTTCCCCCATAAATAGATCAAGTGCCTCTGGGGCTGTATTTCAGGGAATTGAAAGGAAGTTGACAGAGACCATGCTGTATTGACTATTTCCTGAATAATTCATTGCAATAATCCAATTATGGAAGGCCTGCAAAGTGGAAAAGTGAGGCCAAAGTGGAGGCCATTGATTTTTGGACAGGCGTATTTAGCCAGGGTAAGCCTCCAGGGCTCATATAAGGAACAGGATGATTTCAGCTGATTGCAGAAATAATACACAAGGACAACTAACTAGCATACATAGTAGTGCAGGGACGGCTGATTCCCCACTGTGCACACCTCAGCAGGGAGCACAGCGATCAGCCCTTAGCCCTAATAAGTTTGGAAGCACATGTTTGGGAAGATACTTAACCCATGTGTCCTTTGAAAGGTACTGTTTTTGTCTTAAGTATTGTAGTATTTATGTACATAAAGACTCTGCAAAGAAGCACACCACTGGAACAGTATGGACTGGACTGTCTCTGCACAAAGTCCTCGTAGGAGGAACGTTGCAGAAGTCAGGAAGGCTGGAAGTGGCACCTAGAGTTGAGGGCAGATTCCAAATATCCTGAAGAGTGTGGCACAAGGGATACAGAGCAACATCCAGAATGGACAAGCAAGTGATCACGTACACGATATCTGAGCTTCTAGGGGTGTGGAGTTAGTTCCATAAGTTACATTCATTTTTTAATTCTCTTTACTAAATGCTGTTCTTTCAGTCTAAGCATGTAAATCAGGGATTTCCCTAATTATCTTTGTGTTTCTTCACAAATCAACCTCCGTGAAAAGAAGTATGATGGCATCTAATAGAAATGGCAAAGCCTGGGTGAAAGTAACATACAGCTGAGGCTTCCCCAGCACTTGGATGCTAGGAGCTGTAACCCGAAAGTACAAATAAAAGGAAAACTGCACAAATTTGGCACAGCTCAGAAGTGTGAAGGTTGTTTATTATGCCTGTTAAAGCAGCTTGGAAACTGGTTCACACTTCCTTCCATTGGGCTCCCACGACTCAGGTCAGTAATGAGCAAGATGACAGCCCCAAGCGTTCAGCGGAGAAATGCCTGTTGGAATTAAGAGCACAGGGAAATTATACCTTTTACAGTTTATACATGGTGACAAGCACTGCTGCCCTCTGAGCCTTCATGCTGTGGCACTAATGAAAATGAATGTGGGTTTCCTTTAGGTAAAATGTGCACCTCTTGTGGAAGTAACTCCCCATATACACATTTAAAGCATTTAAAAATTCTGCTTCTGCAAAATACTGTTGGCTGGGTGCTCTGAAGAACAGGAACTTACAGGCCTAGTGAGATAGGTGCCTTTGATCTAGCTATCTTAGGGTATGTGTACACACATATAATATATGAAGATATAATTTCCAGCTCACATGGACATATCCACGCTGGCTCTGATCAAGCTAGCCTGCTAAAAATAGAAGTGTAAGAGTGGTGGGATGGGCTGTCCACCCTGAGCATGATCCCATCCGAAATCCTAGGTGCATACTTGGGCACCTCGCCTGTCCTGCTGCGCAAGCAGCCGTGACTACACTTTTGTTTTTAGTGCCCTAACTCGATCAGAGCTTACACAGGTATGTCTACCCCAGCTGGAAATTAGACCTCCATCTCATGTAGACATTATACTGCTGCCTATCACCATAGTATTCAAGTGCCTTCCATGTAAAGTTAAAAGTAAAATCAGTGGTGAATTCCCTAGTGGACTTCAAGAAGTCTCTGGCTTTTCTCTCTTTTCAGGATGAAAACTCTGCTTGGACAGGAGGTTTTTATTTTATTTTTTTTGGTCTTGGTTGGAGTTTAAGGATGGAAAGCGGTGCCAGTGTTGTAAGCATCATTCTTTGGTGGGAGGGCTTTCTCAAAGAGGAAGGTTTTTCAGCATTTCCTAAAGATAGTCAGACTCTGTATTTGTCTGATCTCCTCTGAAAGTTGGTTCTCTAGCCAGATCCCCTGGACTGAAAATGCTGATCTCTACCATCAGTTCTCATTCAACAGTGGTTGACCATTCTCGCTATCCGATGACTCTTCAGTTACCTGTTTTGGAATGAATTAGAATCATAGAATATCAGGGTTGGAAGGGACCTCAGGAGGTCACCCAGTCCCAGTTCTAAGTAAACTGGTTTCCCAATCACAGAAACCACAAGTGCAATTGGCACAAATGGTGCCCAGCTTGTTGACATTTTCTGGAGATTGAATGTGTGTTGAGCCCCTCTTATTTTTGGAGTGTAATCTTCCAGGTTGAGGCATGTTGGCAGAGGACAGCATGGAGAGGCTTTTATGTTAGCTGCAGGGGTGTAGATGCCTTTTTTGTTTGTGGTGGACTAGGGTTAAAAAAATAATAAAGAGCTGTTGAATGTGGCTTTAATAAGTAGTTTTGTACCATAACTAAATCCCTCCACTTTAATAAAATGAGATAAACAAGCTTCTGTTCCAAACCCAGTGTTTCCTTTGTTACTGGAGTCCCTAAATTCCCCAGTTGGTTATGCTCATGCCTACTTTGTGGATAAATAAAGGTCTTCAGTCTGCAAACTGAGTACTGCAGAGCTGGCGACCCTGCCCCCTTTCACCAGCCTCAAATACAATTCAGTTGCAATCTGTAAAATTAATGAGCATCACCCGCTGCTGGGGAACTGGGTCACGAAAAACCTGAGCCCTTGGAAGTCCCAAAGCTATAAAGCCACAACCTGTCTGCTTTGTATGTGGGCAAGGGGATTTAAAAGGAAATCCTCTTCACCCCTTCGCCAGGCAATTCGTTGGCTTCAGGGCCGATGTAACCACTAGGCAAACTAGGCAGCTGCCTAGGGCGCCAAGATTTGGGGGCGCCAAAAAGCGGTGCCCCCCAATTTTTTTTACACTATTGCTCCCCGCTTGGGGACGCCATGGCTGGCAGCAGCCGGGGAAACAGTGCAGCCGGCAGCGCCTACCCCTGCTCCCGGGGGGCTGCCAACCAGGGTGACACAGCCAGACACACCCCGACACCTTCCTGCCTCCTGGAGAGCCTGACACCGTCTGCTGCTGCAGCTCCTGATTTGAGCCAGCCTCTCCCTCCCCGCTCCCCAGCCCTCTCCACTCCCGGTACCTCCTCCCCCCCACAGCGCGCAGCCCGGGTCTCGCCGCTCTCTGTCTCCGCCCAGGCTCGGAGCAGCCCCCGCTCCAGCCATGCCCCACGCAGGAGAAGCAGACCGCTGGTAGTGCTCCCCCCGCTGCGGGTGTGCCAGCCCCTCTGCCCTGCACCTCGCCGCCAGGCGGGACTTTTGAGCGATAAGATGGCCAAGTCGCCGGCTGGCTTTGTCTCTCTTGGGGTTCCTGTGGATCGCTGCTCTCCTCTTCTTGGGGGCGAGGAGGAGATTGGAGGTGGCAGGACCCAAAGGGCAGACGCCGAAGGTAACGAGCACCCGCTTCTCTTCAGGGACTGGTGGCAGGGGTCCAGCCTGGATTGGCGCAAGGGGGCTTTGCAAGAGTAGTGTGGTGTGCCCAGCAGTCCCACAGGCTAGAGCCCCTGCAAATGGCCGCGGGGAAATGCCCCGAGCACACGTGCAGCTTTGAGAAGAGTCACATGTGGGAGAACTGCTTGGTTCGGTGCCCTCCCTCCCCCTGTGCTCATGCTGTACGCCAGGCTGGGGGAACTGGGTGCCAACTTCTTTGCAACCTTTTCCCAGTGAAGGCCTTAGAGAAGGCAGCCAAACCAGGGCATGATGCACTGAGAGCATCATCACCAGTGGCTTACATTTGTCCATTAAACCCCTGCCACCATCTCTTCCTGCCTCCCCCCTCCCCTCCCAAGGGTTTTTAATGTAGGGCTGGAGCAGCGAACAGGATTGTATGGCAGCCTAGCGATAGCCCAAAGGCAAGCAGCGTTTGCTGTGATGGGAATGGAGATTAGCTCGCTGGTTTCCTTGCAGTCTGTGGGAGTTTTGCCTGAGTAAGACCTGAAGTGCTCAGCATCTCTGAAAATCAGTCCCAGAATGACACTGACGCCTCTGCCCTGAGCCAGAGCTCTCTGAGTAGGGGGCTTCAGCAGCGATTGGCATGGGGCAGAGTAAAGCAACCAGAACTGTCATGATGGAGGCTGGAACTCTGTCCTTGTCTCACACCTCTGGGGAAGACAGGCCTTCAGACACCCCCTCCCGCCTGCATTGCACTTTCCAGCCCAGGAGCAAGGAACCATTTCACACCTTAGCGCTGGGGGGAGCTGAAGCCCAGAACGGGGAAGTAACTTGCCTGAAGTCATCCAATGAGTTGGTGCCAGGGTGGAGAATAGAAGCCAGATCCTGACTCCCAGCTCTGTGCTCTGATCCCCAAAACAGCCCTTTCCAGATCCATGGGGGGCGGGGGGGCCAGGAGGGACGCTAGCCACGTGCAGGAGTCCCAAGGCCATTTATTTTCATTAAATATGTAGACTAAATAATGAAATTAATACATTTTCAAGCCGAATGTGTATTAATTCTAATGAACAATGCCACATTATGCAGTATTCATTTTTGAAAGTTTATAATAAGCGATGCTCCTGGGGGAGGGAGGGCGCAAGGTGGAAGTTTCGCCTAGGGCGCAAAATATCCTTGCACCAGGCCTGGTTGGCTTACTCTGCAGAGGAACCCCTCTCTGGTGAATAGCAGTATCTCCTGCTGTGTCTCCCACCGATCGGACAGCGGGAGTCTGCTTTGTCTCCTTATAACAGCAGAAGTAGTATCTATCTGGGGGCTTTCTGTTTTTTCTGCCTAACTCTTTTCCTCTTAAATGTGTTTTTCTCCAGTTCCCTTTGCACCCTTGCTGCCCAGAGGCTTCTACTAGCCCTGGATTGGCCCTGCTTGCAGCTAGCTATCTTCCAAGTGGTTTTTACACAAAGCTTGTGTTGTGACTCTTAAGAAGAATGTGTGGTGCAAACAGGAGGCTAAAAATAGCTGAGGATCAATAATTATAGAACAAGCTGTGCTTCTGTTTATTTTTAAAAAGTAATCTGTATATTGACAACCCAGCAAGGTGGCTTCCCCTAACCCTGTGCTAATACAGAGTGAGGCTCTGTGCCTGCACTCCTCAGGAGGGGAGGGGTGCACTGAGAACTGAAGAAAAGGAGTACTTGTGGCACCTTAGAGACTAACCAGTTTATTTGAGCATGAGCTTTCGTGAGCTACAGCTCACTTCATCGGATGCATAGCTCATGCTCAAATAAACTGGTTAGTCTCTAAGGTGCCACAAGTACTCCTTTTTTTTTTACAAATACAGACTAACACGGCTGTTACTCTGAAACCTGAGAACTGAAGATGAGCCAAAAGCTTGCTTATCTTTTGCCATGTCAAGAGATGTGAATACTCTGCATTTTTGCAGTTCTGGGGCCTGGGTTTATCTTATGCTTTTTGGTGTCTGTGAGAGACGAGTTCCTGGCCTTTGATTAGCACATAACCTCAGCCTGACTCGCCCATTGGCCAAGGAGACTGCTGGCGAATCGTGGGCCCCGTAGGGGGAAATTCAGCCCTGGGCAGAGGGCCACCCCCAGGCCTACAGCTCATTTACGTGCCATTTGAGCTTTGCAAGTGGTGCAGCGCTTAAATGGGACTTAACTGGTGCCTACTTTGTGCTGGTCCTTTGCACAGGGGGAAACACCACACCTTTAGAGTAGGGCCCTAATTTAAGAAAGAATTTAAGCACATGCTTAGCACTGTCCTGAATAGGGCCAGGTTTTCAGAGATCTTTAGGCACCTAAAGATGCGGATTGGCACCTAGTGGGCTTTTCAGCAGGGTCCAGGTGCCTAATTCCTATGGGAAGCAGTGAGAGTGAGGCACCTAGCTGCTTTTTAAAATTCCACCTATACACATCCCTAGGTGCCTAAATAGTTTTGCAAACCTGGCCTCAAATGCCTGGCTCTGAATCCTGTCTGCCATCAAACCTTACTGAGAAGTGACGAGCCACGGACAGTGTAAAGGTTTCATGAATATTTGTTCCATCAAATACTTTCATTGGCACAGGAGTACGTGGATTTGGGGTTCCTTTGGTGGTGGTGATGGATTTCTTTTGAAAGCCCGAGACTCTCACCAGCAAGTTTATTGGAGCTAAATCCTTAGTGTAGCACAAATCTGGCGGTATTGCAGCTTGATTCTGTAGTGAGTCAAGAGGATTAAGTCTGTCTTGGATTTCCATGTTGAAGCTGACCCACCATTGTAATCTTGAAGAAATTGAAGAATTAAATCCATGATATCCGACTCTGCCTTGAGCACAGCCAGGCTGTGAGCTGGTCAAGCAGCAGGGGACTAGAACAGGGGTCTCAAACTCAAATGACCACGAGGGCCACATGAGGACTAGTGCATTGGCCTGAGGGCCGCATCACTGACACCCCACCCTTGCTGTCCCCGGCCCCTCCCCCACTCCACTCCTTCCATGGGGCCCTGCCCCTGCCCTGCTTCTTCCCACCCCTTCCCCGCCCCCATTCCAACCCCTTCCCCGAAATCCCCACCCCAACCCTGCCCCCTCCCTCCAGGGGAGCAGGAGGGATGTGGGGTGTGGTGGGGGCTCAGGGCAGGGAGTTGAGGTGCAGGAGGTGTGCAGGGTATGTCAGGGGGCTCAGGGCAGGGAGTTGGGGTGTGGGGTGCAGGAGGGATGCGGGGTGCGGCAGGGTGCTCAGGGCAGGGAGTTGGGGTGCAGGAGAGGTGTGGGTGCAGCAAGGGGCTTGGAGGGAGTTGGGGTGCGGGTTGCAGGAGGGGTTCGGGATGCAGGCTCCGGCCCAGCGCCGCTTACCTAGAGTGGCTCCGGGGTGGCAGCGGCACGCACTGGGGCCAGGGCAGGCTCGCTGCCTGCCGTGGCCCCTGGCCCCACGCCGCTCTGCTCCACTCCAGGAAGCAGCCGGAACCGTGTCCCTGGAGGTGGCGGGGGGGCACACGCTCCATGTGCTGCTCTTGCTGCTCCTCCAGGTACCTCCCCCGAAGCTCCACGGTTTCCTGTTCCTGGCCAGTGGGAGCTGCGGGGGGTGGTGCCTGGAAGCGAGAGTAACGCCTGGAGCCCTCTTCACCCCCCACAGGGCCGCCGGGGCAAGGTTCCGGCCGCTTCAGGGAGTGGGGCGGGGCTTGTGGTGCCACAGGGTAGGCAGAGGGGCGTGCGGGGGTGGGGGGCGGGCATGGGAGCTTGGTGGGCCGCATGAAAGAACCCCGCGGGCCACGTGTTTGAGACCCCTGGACTAGAATACAGATCAGGAGCGAGTGAGGTAGCGGTGTACAAAGTGTATGGGGGGGGCTTCATTTGGAGCACTGGGGGCAGTTTTCAGTCCTTTATTTCAGGAAGACGTGGAAAAAGGGGGGGAGGGATAGCTCAATGGTTTGAGCATTGGCCTGCTAAACCCAGGGTTGTGAGTTCAATCCTTGAGGGGGCAATTTAGGGATCTGGGGCAAAAATTGGGGATTGGTCCTGCTTTGAGCAGGGGGTTGGACTAGATGACTTCCTGAGGTCCCTTCCAACCCTGATAGTCTATGATTCTATGAAAGGTGGCAGGGCTGATCAAAGGTCTCAAGGGTTGTAACAAGGAAGAGGTTCAGAATATTGTTGCCTATTTTCTTGTGAATGTAAGTGAGAAGACAAGTTCAAAGAGAGAGAGGATACCGTTAAACCTGTAACAAGAATAACATGCACTGAAACCAGCTACTGAACACTGCTCCATTTTCCCCTGTGACCAAGTGGGAGTTTTTGGAAGTAGTTTTTATTAAGCCTGTGTGTGCCTCAGTTTCACCCTATATTTTGCATTGCTACCCACCCAGTGGAGGGAAAAAGGATTCAATTTGCTCTCAGGGCAGACTTAGGGCATGGCTACATTAGAGTTTAATGTAGCTCTCTAAAGTAGCCACTCTAAGCCAGCTGGAGAGAGCTCAGCTTAAGTACTCCAGCCCCTGCGAGCAGCAGTAGCTATGTTGGCGGGAGAAGCTCTCCTGCTATTCACACCAGCGCTTATATTGGTGTAACTTATGTTGCTCAGGGGGGTGGTTTATTCACACCCTGAGGGACATTAGTTCTGCCGACATAAGCAGCAGTGTAGACGTGGCCTAACGAGTGTAGGTGGTGGGTGTTGCCCATGTGTCTGAGCAGACTGACAGCATCATTTTAAAAAAAGACTGGCTGACTCAGATCAATGGAAAATCTGAGAGGACAATGGAAAGCCCAGTCAGCAGGCCATCGACACCTACCAACTACCGACCAGAGGGAGGAGGATTTCCCTGTCTCTCAGCAGGGACTCCAGCTTGAGAACAAGGGACTGGTGGAAGGTGGGGGGATAAGTGTAGGCTCTGAAAGAAGCTTGGGGCTCTCTCAGGCCTGGTCTGTAGTTGGTTTAACTGTGTTGGATAGAGCTGTAAAAAAAATCCACACTGCTGAGTGGCATAGTTTAACAGGCCTAAGTCCCCTTATAGACAGTGCTATGTTGATGGAAGAATTCTTCTGTTGACCTAGCTACCGCCTCGCAGGGAGGTGGGAGAATCCCTCCCATGCACTGTGCTGCTGTAGCTTTTTAAGTGTAGACAAGCCCTCACCTGGCAACTTTCTAGGGCATGTCTACACCACCACTTACGTTGGCAAAAATTATGTCGCTCAGAGGTGTGAAAAAAGCATACCCCTGGGCAACATAAGTTTCACCGGTATAAGCACTCATGTGCACAGCTCTATGTCGGTGGCATAGAGCAGCTATACAATCGATCTTGCACTGGCGCATCTGCATTGGCATAGCTATGCCTCTGTAAGTTCGCTAGTGTAGACATGGCCTAAGGAAGGAAGTCAAAGAGAGAAACGGAGCCTGAAAATAAAAGTTCACTATAGTTTGGCTGGTGGACTGTGGCTTGACCTGACTGGAATGTGCTTTAACCTTTATTTCTCTGTGCTAACCTCAGGACTTCTAATGCTGTTCCACATAACTAATAAATCCTATACTGTTTTGAAAATGCTGTTTGGGGTGTCACTGCAAATATTGGCTGGGGTGCATTTGTCCACTGCTCAGTGACTAGTCTCCACCCGGAGTCTGTCTCTGTTGGATGTGTTGAGCAGAGCTCACAGTGTGAAACGGGAGTGCCGGAGCCCAGTTGCTCAGTCTGTGAGGCTGAGTGGCCTACCCTGAAGAAAGAGTGAGACCCCTTGGGTATCTGGCCCACTAAAGGGGTTTCGGCAACAGACTTCAAAAACTGGAGTGTAGCACAGATCTTGTAGATCTGTGACATCCTTCACACCACCACTTGGGTGCTTATGCAGAATAAGAGCACAAGTGGTCACCCCCTGAATTTAATGGCAGGTGATTTTAGCAGAAATAGCTGCTGGATGTAACTGGCCTGTAGGACTCTTGCCTGAAGGAGGCCAGAGAGTCGGATACAGTTGCAGGATTTTAGAAGGGGCATTAGAGTTTAATGACTGATAGTAATGTTTGTAGTTACTTGTGTGAAGATGGGATAATCTCATGCTTCAGGGCATGAGTTGGTCACCACAGATATCAGCAAGGAGTTATTCCCCATCCACAGCATAACAAAAATAGCCAAGTGCATTCTGGCAGTGGCCACTGCTGGAAGCAGGACACCAGACTGCATGCAAGTAAGGTGTGAAAGCCCCCTGTAATAGTAGTGCCACAGAGAAGCCTGAAATCCTCCTGATCTATCAGAGCTCCATTGGTGAAATCTTCTCTGCTGATACTGTGCAAAGCTCTGAAATAGGTATCTATATTTGCACAGTAATGCCCTGCTGACTTCTTTGGATGACAGACTAAGGAGTCAAGGATTGGCTAATGTGAGTTCTTGGTTAGGCTGTGTCACAGTACACCTCTGAAAATAGCTGTCAAGGTTCCTTCCCCACTCTGAACTCTAGGGTACAGATGTGGGGACCTGCATGAAAACCTCCGAAGCTTACTTTTACCAGCTTAGGTTAAAATTTCCCCAAGGTACAAACTATTTTACCTTTTGTCCTTGGACTTTATCGCTGCCACCACCAAATGTCTAACAGGTATATAATTGGGAAAGAGCCCGTTTGGAAATGTCTTTCCCCCAAAAATCCTCCCAAACCTTACACCCCCTTTCCTGGGGAAGGTCTGATAAAAATCCTCCCCAATTTGCATAGGTGAACACAGACCCAAGCCCTTGGATCTTAAGAACAATGAAAAAGCATTCAAATTCTTAGAAGAAGAATTTTAGTAGAAGAAAAAGTAAAAGAATCCTCTCTGTAAAATCAGGATGGTAAATACCTTACAGGGTAATCAGATTCAAAACATAGAGAATCCCTCTAGGCAAAACCTTAAGTTACAAAAAGACACAAAAACTGGAATCTACATCCCATTCAGTACAGCTTATTTCCTCAGCCATTTAAAGAAATCAGAATCTAACGAATCTCTAGCTAGATTACTTACTAAGTCCTAAGACTCCATTCCTGTTCTGTCCCCGGCAAAAGCATCACACAGACAGAGAGAGCCTTTGTTTCTCCCCTCCTCTGGCTTTTGAGAGTATCTTGTCTCCTCATTGGTTATTTTGGTCAGGTGCCAGCGAGGTTATCCTAGATGCTTATCCCTTTACAGGTGAAAGGGTTTTTCCTCTGGCTAGGACGGATTTTAAAGGTGTTTACCCTTCCCTTTATATTTATGACACGACCCGCAAATCACAGATAGGGTGAAACGGTGGCTGTGATTTCTTCCTGGAACTCTAGGAAAAAACAGAGTTAATAAGACACATGCACCTCTAAATATACTACCAAGTATATAAAGACTAACAATATTTTCCACATCTCAAGGACGATTTTAACCAGTTGATTCTGGGAAACTTTCACGGGAGAGTGCATCAGCCACTTTGTTAGAAGCTCCTGAGATGTGTTGGATGTCGAAATCAAAATCTTGGAGAGCTGAACTCCACTGAATAAGTTTTTTGTTATTTCCCGTGGCGGTATGAAGCCACTGTAGCGCAGCATGGTCGGTTTGCAGGTGGAAATGCCGTCCCCAAACATATGGGCGTAGCTTTTCCAGAGCGTAGACAATGGCGTAACATTCTTTTTCACTGACTGACCATTTGCTTTCCCTCTCAGACAGCTTGTTGCTGAGAAACACTACAGGGTGGAATTCTTGATCCGGTCCTTCCTGCATTAAAACTGCTCCCACACCACGCCCGGACACATCTGTGGTTACTAGGAACGGTTTGTCAAAGTCTGGGGCTCTTAGTACAGGGTCAGACATGAGTGTCACTTTAAGCTAGTTAAAGGCCTTCTGATACTCTTCGGTCCACTGAATGGCATTTGGCTGTTTCTTTTTGGTTAGGGCTGTCAGTGGGGCGGCGATTTGGCTGTATTGTGGTACAAATCGTCTGTAATAACCAGCCAAGCCTAAGAAGGATTGAATCTGTTTCTTTGACTTCGGGACGGGCCACTTTTGGATAGCATCCACTTTGGCCTGTAGGGGGTTGATAGTTCCTTGACCCACCTGGTGTCCAAGGTAAGTCACTCTGTTTAGGCCTATTTGACACTTCTTAGCCTTATCAGTTAGTCCTGCCTCCCTTATGCGCTCAAAGACTTTTTGTAGATGTTCCAGGTGTTCTGTCCAGGAATCCGAAAATATGGCCACATCGTCAAGGTAGGCTACTGCATATTCTCCTAATCCCGCTAGGAGACCATCTACAAGTCTTTGGAAGGTGGCGGGTGCATTCCGCAGCCCGAAAGGGAGTACATTAAATTCATACAGCCCGACATGGGTGGTGAAGGCTGACCTTTCCTTGGCGGTTTCATCTAGCAGTACCTGCCAGTAACCCTTGGTTAAGACCAAGGTAGAGATGAACTGGGCCCGTCCCAGTTTCTCTAATAGTTCATCTTTGCGTGGCATTGCATAGTTGTCTGGGCGAGTTACAGCATTTAGCTTACGGTAGTCCATGCAAAAATGTATCTCCCCATCTGGTTTGGGAACTAGAACCACTGGAGATGCCCATGCACTTCCAGAGGGGCGGATTACACCCATCTGTAACATATCCTGGATCTCCCGTTCTATAGCAGTTTTAGCTTGAGGAGACACCCGGTAAGGCTGGACTCTAATTGGGCGAGCATTACCTGTGTCAATGGAGTGGTATGCCCGTTCAGTCAGTCCTGGGGTGGCTGAGAACGTCAGCGCGTAGCTAGTGCACAACTCCTGGATCTGCCGTCGCTGCATACGCCCAAGGGTCATGGAGAGGTTCACCTCTTCCACACCACCAGCACATTTCCCTTCATAGTAGACACCTTCAGGCCACTCAGCGTCATCTCCTCCCTGGGCTGTAAACTGACAAACCTTTAATTCTCTGGAATAAAAGGGCTTTAGAGAATTAATATGGTATACCTTAGGCTTTTGGTTGGAGGTGGGGAATGCTATGAGATAATTAACAGCTCCCATGCGCTCCTGGACCGCGAATGGCCTTTCCCATGACGCTTCCATTTTATGGGCCTGGAGCGCCTTTAAGACCATGACCTGGTCCCCTACTTTGAAGGAACGCTCTCTGGCATGTTTATCATACCAGGCTTTTTGTTCTTTTTGAGTATCCTGTAAGTTTTCTTTAGCAAGGGCTAGAGAGGTTCGGAGGGTGTTTTGTAGGTTGGTTACAAAGTCCAGAATGTTAGCTCCTGGAGAAGGTGTAAATCCCTCCCATTGCTGCTTCACCAACTGTAATGGCCCCTTAACCTCGCAGCCATATACAAGTTCAAATGGTGAAAACCCTAAACTAGGATGTGGTACAGCTCTCTAGGCAAAGAGCAACTGCTGCAACACTAAGCCCCAATCATTGGAGTGCTCATTTACGAATTTATGTATCATGGCCCCCAAAGTCCCATTAAATTTCTCCACCAGGCCATTTGTGTGATGATGGTAAGGGGTGGCAACCAAGTGATTCACCCCATGAGCTTCCCAAAGGCTTTCCATAGTTCCTGCCAGGAAATTAGTCCCTGCATCTGTGAGGATGTCGGAGGGCCAACCTACCCTGGCAAAAATGTCTGCTTGTGCCTGGCACACACTTTTAGCCCTGGTGTTGCTTAGAGCTATTGCTTCTGGCCATCGGGTGGCAAAATCCATGAAAGTCAGTATGTACTGCTTTCCTCTGGGTGTCTTTTTCGGAAAAGAACCCAGAATATCCACAGCTACTCGCTGAAATGGAACTTCAATGATGGGGAGTGGCTGAAGAGGAGCTTTGACCTGGTCTTGGGGTTTTCCCACTCTTTGGCATACCTCACAAGATCGGACATAGGTAGAAAAATCCTTGCCCATTCCCTCCCAGTGGAATGACCTCCCCAAACATTCTTTGGTCCTGTTCACCCCAGCACGGCCACTAGGATAATCGTGGGCTAAGCTCAAGAGCTTGGCCCGGTATTTAGTTGGAACTACCAGCTGTCTCTGAGGATGCCAGTCTTCCTGGTGTCCACCAGAAAGAGTTTCCTTGTATAAAAGTCCTCTTTCTACAACAAACCTGGATCAATTAGAAGAGCTGAGAGGCGGTGGGTTGCTCCGTGCCGCTGTCCAAGCTCTCTGGAGGCTTTCATCTGCTTCCTGTTTGGTCTGGAACTGTTCCCTTGATGCTGGAGACATCAGTTTCTCATTGGATTGTGGACCTAGGCTTGGTCCCTCTGGAAGCGATGTAGGGGATGGGGCTGTGTCCGTTGACTGTGAACCGCTCTCCGCTGGTGCACTCTGTTGGGGTTCAGGCTCCGGCTGAGCCTCTTGGGTAGGGTTATGGGCTGCTGCCGGTTCAGGTTCGGTGGGGCCCTCTGGTGTTGGGGTTGCAAGTACTGGGTTCAGTGCTGGCAATGGGTCTGGTGCTGGTTGTTCCGCCGGTTCCGTTCTGGGACTGGCTCTGTCTGGGTCTCTGGGACTGGATCCACTACTGCTGTTGCAGACGTTGTCCTGGGGTCCGGGTCCATCACCTCTGACCAGGTCCTGGTAGAAGTTTCCGGAACAGAGCTAGGCGTGACGGCTGGTTTAGCCTGGCTGCGGGTGACCATTCCCACCCTCTTGGCTAGCTTCCCTTTATATTTATGACAATAGCATGGAGGTATTTTTTGCCAGTAATTTGATGTGAGTTTTAAAAATCATTGTCCAGATGCTGAAATTCTACCGTATCAAAGGGGAGATTATGGGGTATTGTATCAATGACTCATGTGCAAGAGGAGGATTATAAACTCCAGAAAGTCCTAACAAAACTAGATATTTTGACGATACAGTGGTAGCTGAAGCTCCAGTCAGGAGCTGGGTAACGTGCATTGGGAGGAGTAGCTTAAACCGTTCATCCACAGAGATGGGTTTGGAAATAAGTGTATCTGCAGAGGTGGCCATGGTGCAGTGATGCAGTTTGCTTAGGTTAAATTCACCCCTGTGACCAGGGCCAGTTCAAGGCATGCGAGCCACCTAAAAAATCCTGCTTAAGCCCAACTTTGCACAGAGGTGATTGTCACCCACACTGCATGATGAAGATAGAACAGGAAATAAGATGTTCACCTGTATTAAAAAGGGACAAAGAAGAATATGAAAAGTATTCTAATGTCTGTTCTGCAAATCCATGGGTTGGCCTCGCCTTGGGAGCAGCCTTCAGTTTCGGGTCTCTCATCTCAAAAAAAGACTCAAGAAATACAGCAAAGATCGAGAGGGCACCCAGGAGGTAGGAGGGCTCCATCGGAGGAGGGTTGAAAAGGCCTACGACTATTTTTAGATCTGGAATTGTGAAAAGTGAGACCAGAGATGAGAAAGCATAGAAAGTCATGGGCGGATGGTATAGTAATGTCAATTTATTCCATCCCATAAAGAGGGGCACAGAGGGGCACTCAGTCAAATAGAGGCAAGAACTGTAAAACTGATAAAAGGAAATATTTTTTAAAATAACATATAATTAATTTGTCAAACTTGCTGCCAAAGGCTATACTTGAAACAAAGATCTCTGTAAGATTCAAGTTTCAGAGTAGCAGCCGTGTTAGTCTGATGTAGTGAGCTGTAGCTCACGAAAGCTTATGCTCAAATAAATTTGTTAGTCTCTAAGGTGCCACAAGTACTCCTTTTCTTTTTGTAAGATTCAAGGAAGGTGTTGAACACTCCCCCGCCCTTATTAATGGCAATCAGAATTTTGTGTGCCCTCCCTTGCCCCCTTCCATTCTTGTTGATGCTCTAGGGGCGATGTGAAGTGTGGGGGTGAGGTGGGAGGGTTCTGGGTGCGTTTCTTTTCCAGCATTTGTTTTGGCAGCTGCTACCTGGCCAGGGCTGTGACTTTTGACCAAGATACTGACTGATATGCATCAGGAAGAATAAAGCCATAGTAGAGGCCTGTGAACTTTGGGGATATGTGGTCAGGAGTCTCTGTGCCCCAGGCTTAGCGAGTAAACTTATCTCCAGCTGGGAGAAGGAAGAAGTTTCCCCTTGTGGTTTGAGCTGCATAGTTAGATGCCTAATAAGGCTTCTCTGCCTTTCTCTGAAGCAGGTGGGCCATTGTGAGACAGGATGTTGGATGGGGTGGCCTAGTGATCTGAGGCTGAGCCCCTACTGCAGTTCTTGAGTTCCTGGAGCATAGGACATCCTCAGCCTCTGCTGTTGGTTTTCTAGGGTATGCTTTCCTGGTTGTTGGTAATCCATGTGCATTGCCTTCACCCCGCCGCTGAAGGGAGTGCTAATTACAAAGGTTAGCACGGTACATCATGAGGACCCACACGAACGCTTCAGCTAGAGGGAGAGCAGATGTGCCAAGATAGGAGCAGCTCTTTTGAATTGCTGGAGGGGAAGAGGGAAAGACTGGCAACTCTCTTCAGTGAAGCTCTTTTGCAGCTGTCGCTGCCACTGTCATCTGAGCCCTGGATGTAATTACGGTGTGCGTGGGGAAAGACAACCTGCCCCTATTTTCCCAGGAAGCAGAGGAGGTCACAGTGTCTCAGCCCTCCCCTCAGCCAGCACTTGGTCCAAAGTTATTCCACTGATTTGAGAACAAGCTTTCCCCTCAGCCACCTGAACCTGACCAAGAGCATGTGGCAAAGGGCCCCTGGGGCCTGGCTGGAAATAGGTCAGTGTAAGTGGGGTAATAAGTTTCAGAGTAGCGGCCGTGTTAGTCTGTATCTGCAAAAAGAACAGGACTACTTGTGGCACCTTAGAGACTAACAAATTTATTAGAGCATAAGCTTTCGTGGGCTACAGCTCACTTCATCAGATGCATAGAATGGAACATATACTAAGATATATACATACAGATAAGTTGGAAGTTACCATACAAACTGTGAGAGGCTAATTAGTTAAGATGAGCTATTATCAGCAGGAGAAAAAAACTTTTGTAGTGATAATCAAGATGGCTCATTTAGACAGTTGACAAGAAGGTGTGAGGATACTTAACTTAAGGAAATAGATTCAATATGTGTAATGACCCAGCCACTCCCAGTCTCTATTCAAACCCAAGTTAATGGTATCTAGTTTGCATATTAATTCGGGCTCAGCAGTTTCTCGTTGGAGTCTGTTTCTGAAGCTTTTCTGTTGCAAAATTACCACCCTTAAATCTTTTACTGAGTGGCTAGAGAGGTTGAAGTGTTCTCCTAACGGTTTTTGAATTTTATGATTCCTGATGTCAGATTTGTGTCCATTTATCTTTTTGCGTAGAGACTGTCCGGTTTGGCCAATGTACATGGCAGAGGGGCATTGCTGGCACATGATGGCATAGATCACATTGGTAGATGTGAAGGTGAATGAGCCCCTGATGACGCGGCTAATGTGATTAGGTCCTATGATGGTCTCACTTGAATAAATATGTGGACAGAGTTGGCATCGGGCTTTGTTGCAAGGATAGGTTCCTGGGTTAGTGTTTTTGTTGTGTTCTGTGTGGTTGCTGGTGAGTATTTGCTTCAGGTTGTGGGGCTGTCTGTAAGCGAGGACTGGTCTGTCTCCCAAGATCTGTGAGAGTGAGGGATCATTTTTCAGGATAGGTTGTAAATCTTTGATGATGCGCTGGAGAGGTTTTAGTTGGGGGCTGAAGGTGACAGCTAGTGGCATTCTGTTATTTTCTTTGTTGGGCCTGTCCTGTAGTAGGTGACTTCTGGGTACTCTTCCGGCTCTGTCAATGTGTTTTTTCACTTCAGCAGGTGGGTATTGTAGTTGTAAGAATGCTTGATAGAGATCTTGTAGGTGTTTGTCTCTGTCTGAGGGATTGGAGCAAATGCAGTTGTATCGTAGAGCTTGGCTGTAGACAATGGATCGTGTGGTGTGTCCTGGATGGAAGCTGGAGGCATGTACGTAAGTATAGCGGTCAGTAGGTTTCTGGTATAGGGTGGTGTTTATGTGACCATCGCTTATTAGCACAGTAGTGTCCAGGAAATGGACTGCTCGTGTGGATTGGTCTAGGCTGAGGTTGATGGTGAGATGGAAATTGTTGAAATCATGGTAGAATTCCTCAAGGGCTTCTTTTCCATGGGTCCAGATGATGAAGATGTCATCAGGGTAGCGCAAGTAGAGTAGGGGTGTTAGAGGACAAGAGCTAAAGAAGCGTTGTTCTAAGTCAGCCATAAAAATGTCCATGGTGTCTGTGTATATAATGTCTTCTGCAGTTTCCACAGTATGCATCCGATGAAGTGAGCTGTAGCTCACGAAAGCTTATGCTCAAATAAATTGGTTAGTCTCTAAGGTGCCACAAGTACTCCTTTTCTTTTTGCGAATACAGATTAACACGGCTGTTACTCTGAAACCCATAAAAATGTTGGCATACTGTGGGGCCGCGCGGGTACCCATAGCAGTGCCGCTGACTTGAAGGTATATATTGTCCCCAAATGTGAAATAGTTGTGGGTGAGGACAAAGTCACAAAAGTCAGCCACCAGGTTTGCCGTGACATTATCGGGGATAGTGTTCCTGACGGCTTGTAGTCCATCTTTGTGTGGAATGTTTCTATAGAAGCCCTCTATACCGGGCTGATAATAGCTCATCTTAACTAATTAGCCTCTCACAGTTTGTATGGTAACTTCCAATTTATCTGTGTGTGTGTGTGTGTGTGTGTGTGTGTGTATTATATATATATATATAAAATCTTACTATATGTTCCATTCTATGCATCCGATGGAGTGGGCTGTAGCCTGCAAAAGCTTGTGCTCTAATAAATTTGTTAGCCTCTAAGGTGCCACAAGTATTCCTGTTCTTTTTGGGGTTATAAGGGCATTCCCTCCCCCTCCAAGTCACGGCTGTTCTAAATGAACCATGCAGGAATGTATGTCATGTATCCTGTTTTCTGTGGTGGAGATTTCACTCCTCATATTTAGTTCCTGCTCCTTTCTATTTTCTGTGCTGACTTTAATCTCTGCTTACTTTACTGACTCTCACATTCCCTTTTTTGAATATTCACACATTTTTCAGAGCATCGTCTTTGTCTTCATGCACAGTTCTTTTTCCTCTCCGTCGATGATCTGCTGTGTGTATATGTCGACCGTTCCACCTACTTGTCCATAGCTTCACTGGTTTGTGTGGTTGGCAGAATGAAACTGACTAGAACTTACTGATTCTGAATGATAGTTTGCATGGGCTAGTTCAGGACCAGTCGTAATGGACCTCAGCCTGGGCGGTCTAGAGGAGCAAGGCTGTTATTGGGAAAGTAGTTTTCCATAGTCTTGAAAGAAGGTGTCAGATTACATGTATGATCGCCAATGCTCAGGAAAACTTGGGCAACCTATATCTAATCCACACCCCTGGTAACATAACATCTCTGAAAGGGTTGCTGGTAGTGGGGATTGAACCCAGCACCTCTGGATCGAAAATCTTGGGCCTCTACTGCTTGAGTTAAAAGACCCACTTCTGTTAGCCAAGCCTATACCTTCTGTATGTGTCCCAGCTACCATGAGAGGGGGGAAGAGCAGCACACTGAGTGGGTGTGGGTTACACTCCCACCCCACCCCGGCTGGGGAAAAACAGCCTGCTCAAATCCCCCTACTGGCCACCACCAACAACATCATGCGCCTGCAGCAGTTAGTGGGGGCAGCAAGTATGGCATCTCGGACCTCTGAATCTAAAACCACGAGCATTTACTAAAAGATCCACCTCTGTCAGCTCACAGTTAGTAGCCTCTGTGCGTGGGCCAGCCACTCGAGGGAGACAGAGCACTGCACGAGGAAGTGTATTACCTGTCCAGCACCTGCTCTTTGAACAAAAAGATCCATAGTCACCAGTGAGTTTCCTTGAATTTTCTTCAGATCGCATCCTATACTGTGAAACGGAGCAGTGCAGGGCATCTGTGTGTGGAGGGAGCACAGCCAGTAACTTGGTTAGCAATAAGGGGTGGGTGGGTGGGTGGATGTAAGTTGCCACTACTGAGATTTAGACAAGTCGTCACACAGTGCACACACCTAGAGGGATTTGTGCTGTGTGTCAGGCTAATGCATTAGTATAAAATTGCATTATGTGTATAGCACCATTCCAAACATTGCTAATAGTCTGACAAAACAGCAAACCCCCAGAGATTCACGCCTCCACGCTGCAGTATCTGTAATATGTGACACCATCATGTCCCCAAGGCTCTCATACTAACCGTCCCCTGCTGGGTGCATTTCGGACATTGCCTCTACCTAGGCTTTCTACTTGCTTTGTAGACTTTTCTGAGGGGGAGGAGGTGATTTAAAAAATTATTAATGGGGCAAATGAAAATGAACCTCCCTCTGAAATCTAGTGGTGCTGCTAGAATAACTCTTGGATTCTCCTCTTTGGATGTATGGACTCAGGCCCAGGGCATTGGTGTGCTGTGACCTCTCATGTTGTTCAGGCACTTTTTGTACCTCCAGCAGTGCCTCACCATTATCATTTGTCAAAAGTATCCCAGGAGTAGGGGTGCCTGACGCTGCCCAGTTCTTTCTCTTTCATTGCCCCTGTTACACACCACGGTGGCCTGACAGATTCTGCGGACTCTCCCACAGCCTTTCCAGAGCTGATGTATTTTTATTTTATGATTTGCCCTTGTTTTTGCCGTTTGACCTTTAGATCTCCTCTTGACCCTCCGTCATACAGTTTGCCTGCCCAGCTGTATGATTAATTCTATTAGCATTGTGAATGGGGGAGAGATACTTTTTTGCTTTTCCTTGAGAAACTCTCTTGGCCTCAGTAAACTAGCATATTGCCATTTAATTGTAATGGGTTATTTTCTGTTGTGGTTTTGGTTCCTGGTTTGACTCTCGCATAAGAGATTTTAAGCACCCTCCATGCAGAGAAGTGATATGGATTTTAATTTCTAAACTTTTTTCCCTTTCACAGTGTTTTCTAACTTATTTCCTCACATTTTCAAATGCCTTCTCCTTGAAGTTTCCTTTCATCATATAAGCCATATTCGGGTTACCGCCATGAGCTATGAATGCTTATACAACCCCACTGTGTATCCTTTCCAGGCCTTTAGAATCCTTTGCTATGTACCCTGCCATCAGTGGTTTGAGCTCCTTCACAATAGTATTTGCATTGTTGATGTGATCTCATGAGAAATCCCTTAGCCAGCCGTTCATCTGATGCACTGGCCACTCCTTTGAGCTCCTGGAAATGAAAGAGTGGGTGAGGAATAAATCAGCAGCCCACATCTGAGCAGGCTGGGATATGAATTCAGATTTTCTCTCTGATGTACTCTGTGGGGCTCCCCGAAGGGGACTAAATCGTAACATCTGAGTTAAGGTGTCACGGAATCCCCGGGCGATGCTCTGGAACTGCTCCCCATGAAGCCAGGCAGGACTCTGGGGAAGTCTCCTTTCTGTGAGCAGCCTGTCTGCAGGACACACAGCTCACACGGCTTCCACCTTCCTGGGCCAGACCTCGGAGCATTCAGCATCCTCTGCCCCTCCGTGCGCTTCCCACCGCGAGTCCACCCAGGTGGGCTCCTGGGGAAGCCAGAGGGTCCTGCCCCCAGCTTCGCAGTCAGACGTGACTCTCAGCCAGCCAGTAAAACAGAGGTTTATTAGACGACAGGAACACGGTCTAAACCAGAGCTTGTAGGTGCAGAGAACAGGACCCCTCAGCTGGGTCCATTTTGGGGGGCAATGAGCCAGACAACCACGTCTGCACTTCACTCCTCGTCCCCAGCCAGCCCTCAACTGAAACTATCTCCAGCCCCTCCTCCTCTGGGCTTTGTCCCTTTCCCGGGCCAGGAGGCCTTTGTTCTCCAGCCCTTTAGCTCTCACCTTGCAGGGGGGAAGGGCTCAGGACATCAGTTGCCAGGAAACAGGGTGTTGGCCGTTCTCTGTGTCCAGACCCCTGCACACACCTGTTCTCTAGGGCTCTGCAATGATCATACACTCTTATCCCACCACCTAGATACTTAAGAACTGCCATGGGGAAACTGAGGCACCCCCACAATATTCAGAGGAAACATTAAGAACAGTCTCGCTTCGTCACATAAGGATTCTGTGAGCCTGGCTTTGATTTTTGTGTTGGGGAGTGCACGGGAGAAAGAACCACCTGTGGAAACAGGCTGTCTCATCTGTTTGTGTTCATATCCCATTGGCAGGGACATTCCCATCAGTGCTCCAATTATTGGGGGGAAAGTAGGGGCCCCTGAATGTCAAGTGAAATGCTTTAAACGGTAATGAGCAGTAATGGGGCCATGCGACAGAAGTGAGGTGGCCCCTAGCAGTAGAAAGGGGCCCAGTCCCGCAACTCCTAGCTGTAATTTGAGCACTGTTTCCCATACATCCCTCCCAAACTCATTTGGGCATAAAGATGACAAATCTTTCTTTAGGTCATCATTGTGGAAAGTCTATCATCAGCACCCCAGAGGGAGAGCAGAGTGCAGTTCAGAAGGCCGAGATGCACTTTACCTTCCTGCCTGTCTTATGGTCTTCACCAGGCTCCAGACACACCTGCATGCTGCCGGAGAGCTGCAGGGAAGCACTCATGCCAAGTAGCCTATCAGTGTATTGGGTAGAGTCTCAGTTCTGTACCTTCTCCTACATGACTGTGCTGACTCTGCATTGAGTGGAGAAATGCAGTGCTGGCAGATATCTCACTCTGGCACATGCTGGTCTGATATCAGACCAGGGCTGGTGGCAATATGCAGGGCCAGATTAACTCTCCTGTGGACCTGGGGCGATTAGATTTTGTGGGGACCCTGAATACAAGTCTTTTTCCTAATTTAAAACAAATGGTCACAATTATGGCATTGAGGCATTAACATTATACTAAACTTGCCTTTTAATTAACATAAAGCCCTTCTGTGGTTACACTTCAGTCTTAAAATATGTAGAATATAGTTAAGTTAATTCAAAATAGCCACCTACTTACCTTAGAACAGCTGTTATATTAGTTTCTTTCTAGGAGGGAGTTTGGGTGCAGGAGGGGGCTCCAAGCTGGGACAGAGTGTTGGGGTGCAGGAGAGGGTGAGGGGTATGGTCTCTGGGAGGGAGTTTGGTGCAGGGGGTTGGGGTGCAGGAGGGGGTGCAGGGTCTGGGAGGGAGTTTGGGTGTAGGAGGGGATTCTGACCTGGGGCAGGGGGTTGGGGTGTAGGAGGGGGTGCGAAGTGCAGGCGCAGCGAAGTGCCGGTGGTGAAGAAGGACTCAGGCAGGCTGCCTGCATGCCATGGCCCCACACCACTCCCGGAACTGGCCAGCTGCTGGCATGTCTCTACACGCCCCTGCGGGGAGGGGGACTGTCTCTGTGCTCCGCCCACGCCTGCAAGCGCTGCCCCCATAGCTCCCATTGGCTGGTTCTTACCTGGGGGGGGGGGGGGGGGGGGGGGGCTTCTCAGAAGCGGCCACGTGTCCCTCAGCTCCTAGGCAGAGGCATAGCCAGGCAGCTCTGCTCACAGGCCCCACCTGCCAGCACTGGCCCCACAGCACCCATTGGCCACAGTTCCCAGCCAATGGGAGCTGCGGAGTGGGTGCTTGGGCACTGGGGCCCCCCAGCAGTTTGCGAAGCTGCCTCCCCCTCACCCCCCCACCAGGGGCCACAGAAATGTGCCCGCTGCCTGAGCCCTGTTGCACCAGGGCCCCCTTAGCCCGGGGCCCCTAAAGCCCCTGTGTTAATCCAGCTCTGGCAATATGTGGCGTGGCCTTTGCAACAACCCAGCTGCTGCTCTGAGGGGCATCTCGTGACTGACACTGGTTTCTGCTCGGTTCCTATCCCAGTCAGTACAAGTTTCCCTGCCCTCTTCTCCTGAATTGTTGTGTGCATTAGAGAAAGCTACAGACCTACCTGTCAGCTCTGCTTTTCACTTGCGTGAAATCTTTTTGTTTTGAAAAATTAGATTAAAGATAATCATCCCACATAATTTAGGTTTAAAAAGTGGGGGGAAATGTATATTCACCCTACACCAATTGGAATCTGCATGTTGTGGGCATGCTGGAGATTTTTGTTGTTGTTCAGAATTATTTAGGCAAGTTCCCTTTTTGTGCCTTTCACTTACATTTTTTTGTTAAGGTGCTTAAAGACTTGAGCATGGGAACCCATAAGTAAGGCTGCAGTCTGTCACAGAAGTCACAGATTCCATTACTTTCTGGGACCTCCAAGACTTCTGCAGCGGCCGGTGCGGCTGGCTCTGGGGCCGCCTGAGCAACTCGGGTGGCCCCTGGGCCAGCCATACCGACCGCTGCTGGGGCAGTCTCAGGCCACCGCACCCCCCAGTCCTCCCCAGCAGCAGCAGGAGTTTGGGTGTGGGAGGGGGATCCAGGCTGAGGCAGGGGGTTGGGGTGTGGGATGGGGTGAGGGCTCTAGGTGGGACTTACCTTGGGGGGGGGCTTCCTAGAAGCAGCCATGTGTCCCTCGACTCCGAGGCGGAGTCACAGCCAGGCAGCTCTGTGCACAGCTCCCACCTGCAGGGACCGCCCCTGCAGCTCCCATTGGCCACGGTTCCCAGCCAATGGGAGTTGCGGAGAGGGCACTCAGGATGGGGGAAGTGTGCGGAGCCTCCTGGCCCCGCCTCTCCCTATGAGCCGAGGGACACGTGGTCACTTCCAGGGAGCCGCACAGAGCTGGGTAGGGAGCCTGCCAGCCCGCCAACCTTCCCCCCCGCCACTCCCCCAGCAGCAGCGGGGTCCCGGGCTGTGCGTCAGCCTCCCCATCCAGGAACAGCAGGGGATCTGGGCCACCCCCTCCCAGAGCATACGTGGCTTCCCCGGGCGGCCCCCTGCCCCAAAGCACACAAGTTTTAGTCAAGGGTATATAGTACAAGTCATGGACAGGTCACGGCCGTGACTTTTACTAAAAACACCCATGACTAAAACGCAGCCTTACCCATAAGATAAACGTGTCAACAATGTTGTGATCCTAGTTAGTTGCTGTGCTGCATGCCATGGCCTCTTGAACTTTCACAGCAACAGCAGGGCCAGAACTTGGATCTTCTTAGTCCAAAAGCATAGAACCAATTAAGCTAAAGAAGAATCTATTAGCTGTGTGGGACATATGGTACAAAGTTGAGAAGTTCTCATACTATCCAGTAGAGGGCAGTGATACACATACAGTAGAACTAGAGACATTTATATTAATATTATGTAGACTACATAGGGTAAGTCTGCACTTCAAGCTGAAGGAGTCATTCCCAGTGTGAGCACTGAGCTAGTGTGCTAAAAGAAGAATGTAGCTATGGCGACGCAAACAGCGGGAGGGGCTAGCCGCCTCGAGTACACACCTAGCATGCTGGACGGGTACTCAGGGAGCTAGTCCCTGCCCGCCGCTCGCACCACAGCACTTACGCTCAATTTTTAGTGTGCTAGCTCGGTCAGAGCTAACTCTGAAACATCACCTTGCAGCTTGAAGTGCTGCTGTCCCCAGAGACGTTAGTTACGAAGCCAAGGAGGGCATTAAGGCCGGAGGACTAGCTGTTGCTACTTCATGTTCAAACTGGGAGACCAGAAACCACCAAGGCTGATGTCCTTCATACTCTGGTTTTAAGTTTCGTCTACTGAATGGATTTCCCATATTTTTATATCCTATCTGCAGCCGTCAGTGGTGGGGGATTCTCCCATTCTGTGGCTGTCATCATGCAGGCTGCAGTGAGAAGGAACTTTAAAAGTGGAGACCTGTATGAATTTACCTCTAAAACCCATGATCACCTCATAACGTAACAGGTTGTCTTCTGTACTTCCTGTGCACATGCTTGGACCAATTCCCAGCAGATTTTTGATGACAAAAGCACTCTGTGGGGTGCTTACTCTAAAACAGTAACCTACATAAAGTAAAGCAAAGCAACTGAATGCATCACAGTGTGCCTGGGGTTATGTGAAATTTCAAATGGCTAAGGAATCTGAGTGGTTTTCAGCTACAGTATACACAAGTTTTAGATCTAGAGTGAAATGGGTGGGATGCTTTACTGCAGTGGTTCTCAACCAGGCGTACTTATACCCCTGGGGGTATGCAGAGGTCTTACTGGGGTACATCAACACATCTAGATATTTGCCTAATTTTACAACAGGCTACATAAAAAGCACTAGTGACAATGACTTGTTTATACTGCTCTATCTACTCTACACTGAAATGTAAATACAATATTTATATTCCAATCGATTTAGTTCATAATTATATGGTCAAAATGAGAAAGTAAGCAATTTGTCAGTAACAGTGCTATCACATTCTTGTATTTTTATGTCTGATTTTGTAAGCAAGTATTTTTTAAGTGAGGTGAAACTTGGGGTACACAAGAAAAATCAGACTCCTGAAAGGGGTAGAGTAACCTGGAAAGGTTCAGAGCCACTGCTTTACTGGTTGGAAATCACTCATCTAAGAAGCTTCAGAGAGAAGTGTGTGGCTAAAACTGCTTATACTTTTTAAGCCAAAATTGCCAACTGCCAGCTGGTGCTGGTGCCTGCTTAGCTTTATGCGGTCCCCCCACCCCCCGGACTATGTGTCCTTATTCATCGTCCATCAAGTAAACCGTTCATCTTGGTCCCTCTCATGATCAACAAGGCTCAGATGGCAGGCACAGACACTGCCACACTCTTGGCAGGTCCAGTCAGGGGTGACTTCTTTGTCATTGCTGTATCCCCTTTGTCCCTGGCTTGTTGGATGCAGATTTTGTTGCCCGGAGTGGTGACATATATGCATTTTTAGGCTGCAGGGAGAGGCAATCTAAACTATGGGTGCTGTGCAATGATTTTGCAGAGCTGCCTTTTGCAATCAAGCTGGGTATTTGTGCCAGCAAAAGTGGAAGAAAAATTACTGCCTTTGGTGGTAGTGTGCTACTGCAACCCAATTATCTCAGGTAGTCGTAATGAGTATTTAATTCTCATTTAAAAAAAAAAAAAGGAGTACGTGTGGCACCTTAGAGACTAACAAATTTATTTGAGCATGAGCTTTCGTGAGCTACAGCTCACTTCATATCCAATGAAGTGAGCTGTAGCTCACGAAAGCTTATGCTCAAATAAATTTGTTAGTCTCTAAAGGTGCCACAAGTACTCCTTTTCTTTTTGCGAATACAGACTAACACGGCTGCTACTCTGAAACCTGTAATTCTCATTTAGTGTTCCTGCCAAAATGTGTACTTCAAAGGACAGATCCAAGTAAAGCCACATACTCATGGGCTGGTTGCAGACTGCAGAGGAGTATGGAATCCTCTGTTGCTGTCCTGCCTGGATTATGGAATGAGTTAAAACTAGGGGCTCTACTCCTCGAACTAAGGTTCTGTCTATATTAGAAGTACAACATTAGTTTTGTAGCCAAGTTGTGACCTGCTAGTCAAACATGATTGAGTTGTCTACATGCAGGGTGCTTACTTCTCAGCCCAATTGTGTGCGGCTCACTACCCATCCCACTTGCAGAACCATGTCAACACCAGTTCATTGTGGGAAGAACTGGACAGCTGTCCCATTATGGCTATGACTGACTTCACTGCCAAAAGAGGCGTGTGTTTCGAGGGAGATAACTAATGGGAGTTGGCTATCTTGCTGTAAAATCCAAGTGGAGACAAGGTATAGGAAGTTTTTTCCTTGATGAGGCGAGGTCAGCTCTAGATGGGTCATAGTGTTAACTCACGGTCTGACCAAATTCTCCTTATCTAAAACCACTCCCTGCTAATGTTCTGTGCTGAGTGCTTCAGGTGGATTCCTGAAGGTCTGTAGGAACCTGTCAACATTTACTTACTAGGAACAGAAGACATTTCATTTGATGGGACATGCTTCACCTTGAGCAACCATAATTCTTGTGTTTGAGCTGATGTTGAATGAGGGATGGGGGCCAAGAGAGAGGAAGATGTAGTTCTGGTATCTCTTCCAGAGCAACCGTCCCTTTAATTTTCCAGTTCATTTGCTGTGGGAGAGGAGAGGGCATTGTGCACTGTCTCAAGCAACTTTGCAAGCCTCTTCTGTGCCTTTTAGGGTGAAAAAGAGCTGTGAAGTACACTTCCAATATCCAGTTGCTGTTGAGCTGTTCTGTTTTGACACCCAGACTGAGTTGCCCTCTAACTGAACTGGAGGGATACAAAGGAGAGTTATATGCCCTGATTCTAGGGAACACAGCGCTCTTAGAGGTGTCGTCTTTCAAATGAGATGTAAAATTGAGAACCTGAACGCCTGAAGATCTCAGAACTGGGGGGATGAGGGACTACATGCTAAGTTGGGTGATTGCATTCTGCCTCCCTGGATTCTCTCTGCAGTGTGAGTGGGATATGGGATTCTTCACTGCCTTATTATTAACCATGCCACTTTCTCTGGTGCGTCTCACGAGCAGCAGGGAGTTTCGTGGCAGGGAGGAAGGTAGTGGCATACTTCTTTTCCAGATGGGGTTACTGAGGACCACTGAGCTGAGTGATTTCCCATGGTCACACAGTAAGTGGCAGAGCTGGGAACAGAACTAAGATGTCACGATTCTCAGCCCAGACTCAGAACCACAAGGGCTGTATTTTTCTTTCAACAAGACCATCCTTCCTTTTACTTCCTTCCTATTCCTGCACCTTCTTTTTCACCATAAGCAGCAACTGCGGGTGCAGAATGACTGCTCTGTTTCTTCTCCATCCATCCACCTTCCCCAAAGCAGTGGCAGCATGTCAGTGGTGGGTTATATTTTCTCCCATCTACTTTCGGGCTATTTTTAGGGCATTTAAGGAAGCACAATAATAATCCTTTGTCCTTCTCTAATGCCTCCCAGCTGAGGATTTCAAAGTACTGTCTGAACACTAATTAAATCGCTCAGCCCCCCCCCCCCCCCCCCAACCCTCGGCAGGTAAATATTTTCTCTATTTCTTTACTGCATTTTCTCTCCTCTGTTTGTTGCTCCACAAGACTGCTCCTGTGAGGGACGCACCTTCCCGTCAGAAATGTTGGGCGAGGACTGTGCAGCCACTCAGCAGCAAACTGTGTTGAAAGCATTTAGGACTCTAGTAGCCAGCCCAATTGCCTCTTTGTTCCTGTGAAGATTGCTCCTGGGCTGAAGAGACCTTTGATTGTTGGCCCTCCCAACGAGAGGACATCCAGGCCACCTGCAAAAACCTAAGTGTGGGTTCCAGCATGTTCCGAGAATGCTCAGCCAGGGCATTGAGACCGGAGTGACTGTGTGGATCAGCCTCCTAAGGGCTGCCCAGCCCCCTCATCGTGCTGCTCCTCGCACTTTCTCCTCCCAGCACGTATGTTTTTTGGCTTAGAAGACTCAGCAATGAACACTCTTAGAAGGGAAGGTCTCGGTGGTATTTTATTTTATAGAACCCCGTGTAGTTTTCCTGGAAAGACACTGCTAACCCTTGCAAGCCCCTGTCTGGGCAAGTGAGTATGTGGTAACGAGAGAGCATCTGTGCAGAGGGAGACCAAATCCATCCCACTTTTTGGAGAGCCCTGCCTCCACTTCCTGAGTCTGATTGTCAGTAGCCCCGGTCCCCTCGCCACACACACATACCCGCTCACGCCCTCTCTCCCTCACCACTGGCTCTCTGAATAGCAGCTCCATCCTCCTGGCTTGGGGAGAGGAGCTCTTTTGTTATTCAAATCACACACTCCAGCGTGTGGCTGAGTGCAGCAGGCAGGCTCCAGCTACCCAATTCTTTTTCTCCTCCTTCCGATATCGATATCGGATGATCCACAGCGAGCAAGCAGCCAGATAATTTCTGTTTTCCTTGCCGAAGGGGCTGTGCCATCCCTGGGTGGTTTGGAGTGTGTGGGAGTTGGTGCTTTGTTGCTCCTCACCTCGGCTTTGCTTCCAGAGGAAGCTTCCAGCTCCATTCTGCCTCTTTCCTGGACACTCCTCAGCCTGCAAGCTGGCCCTGCTTTCAGACCTTCCTCTCTGCATGCTTTCTCTGCCCCAGCATTGCTGATTTGCAAGGTTGCCAGTATGGGCTTTTCAGAACCGAATTAACCAGCTGAGCCTCTGAGCATTCAGAGAAAGCGGGGGGGGGGGGGGGTGGGTTGAGGGGAAGCACAGCTCTGTATTCTTCTTGGATATTGTGATCTTCAAGCTTCAGGATTTCTGAGCGGGCTCTCTCCTCGAGGGGAGGGAGCCAGGAGCAGCCCTTGGCCATGGAGGTGGGCAAGATGGTAAGTGAACAGCTGCTCTTAATGCATGTTTTCCAGTTCCAGCATCCCTTTAGCCTGGCCTTGGTTTGCCCGCTGAGCTCATTTTAATCCCCTTTCTCCACTTGGATCTGTCGGAGCACCTGCATCTCGAAGTGCTTTTCTCTTTAAGTCCAGTTTATTTTGTTGTCATCACTCCTCACTCTGTCCATTTAGCCCCTCTTGTGTGTGCTTGTGTTTGGGCAAACTCAGAAGACTGATATTGTGAGAGTGCAAGGGAAGGATGGGGTGGAGGGGGGGGCAGTGCTGTGAAGGGAGATCTCAGGATTTTGCCTACAAGTTACCCAAATACATCTCAGCCTCCAGTTCCATAGGTACTTAGTTTCTCAGGACCACATTCTGGGAGGCTTTAATCAAGCAAAACTCTTTTCCAGTGGAGTCAGTGGGAGTTCTGCTAGATTAAAGACCCCAGAATTTGGCTCCCACTGTTTTAATATGTGGGGAAAACAACATACCCTTTTTTTTTTTTTTTTTTTTTTTGAAGGGGCAATTGTTACAATACAAGCCTTGTGCTCTCTGCAGTTGGGAGTTATTTTGGGATTGATCCTCAGACAGAGTCTTATTATTGTGCTTGAGTTTCTGCCCCTCTGCTTGATTCAAGAGGAGTGTTGGGAATTGGGATTCACTCACATCCACCCATCTGAACTTGTTTTTCCCTGTTGCTCTGTCTTCTAGTTTAACACCATTCAGGTTGTGCCTTAGGGACTTGAGTCTCCATGTATGGTACTGCTGTGAGTTCTTTATGCACATTTGGGCAAGGTTCAAACACATTCTGTGCTTTGCAGAGAGATCTTTGTGTAGAACAGAAGAGGGGAGCTGCTCCATGATGCCTGCCTTTTGTTCAGAGCAAAGGCAAGTGCTGGATGTATATGTACTTTCCGCTCGAAAATAGCTTTGTGGGGTAATTACTAGGTGGTACATTTGGTTAATACACTAACCTTTCATAGTGCAAATAATAAATAATAATGATAATCTTTGCAAAGCAGGCTTTCATTTGCAGAGCGATGTGGTGGCTATTAACTGGAATAGAAGGGGCCACCGTGGGTCAGGACACCAGTGCATTGGCAGAGCTGAGTGGGGGGAGGGAGCAAGCCAGCACAATTCATGTGTGCAGCCCTAATAACTCTTCTTGATCTGTCTCCCTTTCAAGATCATAAAAATCCAAACAGAGAGCTCTGAAAAGGCATTGGGCACTTCTGGGGATCGGACCCATGCCTCTCACAGTCACCCAGCACGAGCCTTCCACAGAGTTATTGGCACCTATCAGCTGCCAGGCATTAGGTTGAATAGTTCTTGGTACCTTTAATTAGACAAATGTATGCAATATGAATGCTCCTCTCATTTTTTCACATCTGCCTGCTGTAGTGAGGGATTCCTTTTTTTTTTTTAAGAAGACCTGCCTCTCGGTTGCTTGTCAGGAGAAAGTTTGGGGGAAGGAGTTTGACAAAAACTCCAGTTGCTACACTCACAGTCTGACTGTCCGTGTACTGGATTAGATGTCAGGTTTTTTCACATCTGGGACCTTGCATTATTCTGTTTGGATTCAAATTTAGGACCTGCTTAATTCACAAGCCTGCTGCTCATCCACATGAATGAAGCATATTCTCTAGAAAGGCAAAGTCTGTAGTTACTTAGTTGAAATTTAACTAATGTGTGGCAAAATTGGAGCGTAAGGTACTGCCAGATCACCATGCACGGTTCGATTTTTACCTTCCTCTTGGAAAGGTATTTTCAGGCAGCATCCTGCAGAATATGCACTTGGTGAGAAAATATGACTGGCTACCCCAAAGGGCAAGTTTCATCATGAGTGGAAAGTTCTGTAAGGACTGAAATATCCGTTCCTTTCTCAGCAAAATTTTCCTTTGATCATAGACTCATAGGGTTAGAAGGGACTACAAGGGTCATCTAGTCTAACTCCTGCCAAGATACAGGATTTGTTGTGATGCCAAATTGCTGCTGAAATTTTCCTCTAGAGATCAGATTCTTGGGTACAGAGTTTGAGGAATCTCCACTCCAGCCTTTTTCAGTAATGCACACCCTAAAGCTAGGGGACAGAGCCAGAACAACTCTGGCTCCTGTTGTGTCCTATAAATACTAAGAATGCCCAAACGCTTATTTTTGCAGCACACTCCAGCTGCTTGGTGTGATCGAATATTGAGAGTATTCTGGAGGCTGTGGGAGACTTGTCGTTACACGCTATGCATAGAAAATGCAGGGGACCAGTGACCTTCTGTCCTGCAAGCACAGAGATTAAGCAAAGAAGTGTTCAGTGAAAGGTTATTGTTGCGTGAAATCCCCACATAAAATACAAAACCCTGCTAACACAGAGAAGGCTTCTGGGCATGCTTCTAAACTGACTCTGCAACATGGGCCACCAGCTTAACTGATTGGCTGCCAGTGACGTCAGACTCATATCAATATTTAAGCAATAAGACCAATTGGTGCTTTTCTGGGGAAACAGCTGCTCGAGAAGTGCAGTAATTCCCCAGGACGCACTGCCTGGGAATATCCTAGTTTGTGCCAGTCAAAAATAAGGCGCAGGTTTTATCTGTGTTTGTACTGGCTTGTTTCAGGAGTTGTATGCTGACTTCTGAAAGTTCATGTGATGGGTAAAAACACCACTTAGCAATTATACTGTACTCCTAATATTTGAACTGCTGTGGAAATGTAACTGACGGATGCTCACAGGCCCCTGGGAGGTAGTTAAATATTATTATCCTCACTTGACAGGTGGGGATGCTGAGGCATAGATGTTAATTGACTTGCTGTTTGGTGACAGTAGGAGTTGATACCAAAGCCAAAAGTACCTCTGCAGGTCCCCCTTCTAGGAGTTACAGCCTTGCCTAACAAGTCAACAAACTATTGAGAGCAGTAAGAAATTAATAGACCATGCCTGTATCTCCCACCATTGCATTGTTCTGGAGTGGAGGGTGTAAACGGCTCTGCTCTCTAATCATCCCTCAGTTCCGCTCTTTCTGCCAGCCCTCATGGTTGTCGAACAGCTGTCTCCCCCACACATCAGTTTTAGTCTGGATTTGGCAGTTGTAGGGGTGTATTGATACCGGTTTGTGGCCACTTGTTGCAATGTGTCTAGCAAAGTCCAAGATGCGCTCATAGCCTCTGTTGAGGAGCGCCATAAGAAAGCCCATAATAGGAGCAGTGTTTAAAAAATAAAAAGTGTAGCTTGGTCCAAGATGTTCATCACTGACATTAACGCTTGGTGTTTCTGGTGCTGGGTTGAGGAGCATTCCCCTCATGCTTGCACGGCTTTTATGCCTTGCTTGTGAAGGGGGGATGGAGGGGTTGAGTTTCCTTAATGGATGAAATTTGGATAGTCTCTGTATTTGACCAAGATGCTGTGAGTCTGAAATCTCAGCTTGCTGTTCTAGTGTCTCAACTGAGAAGAGGAAGAAGTCTCCCTCTGGTCCAAATTCGGAGGATTTATTGAGGGCTCTGGGGTACCAGAGTGCCGTTGTCTGGCACGCTTGAGACTAGATGCAGCACTGGGAGCAACACTGCTGCTTTAGAAGTATGCTGGTGGAGTACAGTCATGCCCCAGCACGTTTGTTTCCTCAGAACCTAGGAGGTCAGAGGAGCAGGATAAAGTTATCTTTGGATCTGAAGTGTCTGGAGTCTCTGGTTTCTGAGATGCTTTCTGAACAGATCACTGGCTGGATTCACCCTTGGGAGCCCTGTGCACTCAAACTTCTACAGAACCCAGCTCAGTCTCTGGACCCGAGCCCCACTTGTTTCCTAATTGGAGGCATTTGGGCTGCAGGAAAGTTCCTTTTCTCTGAGCTTGTTTCTCTGGTTTAGAGCTCCTGTGTCTTTGAACCTGGCTCTGTTCAGTGGGAACAAGGCATGAAGTAAGAAATGTGCTTTATTTGTAGAACAGGTGCACCCTTCTGCGTTTAGAGTGCCTCTTGGCTGGGAAGCTCCCAAGTCTAAGTGGCCTGGATGTTCTGTTTGACCTACGACCACCTGTAAGCCTCCCTTAGAAAGTTTGTGGCCCACAGGATATGTGGCTCTGGAGCTCTCCTTCCTCCCACCTACCTCTTATTCTTGTGATGTTACCCCTGTTGGGAAGATGATGGAGGGCATGCAGGGACACATGCTCATTCCTCTTCACCCAAAAGATCAAGGGCTGGTAAGGAGGTGGGTTCTGCTCTAGAGTGAGCAGGAATCTGAACTTGCATATTTTTCACTGGCAGATGCAGCTTTCCCCCTTCCCTTTCTAAAGTCTTGAGGAAGATTCAACAAGCGAAGCATGAGCAGGTTTTGGATCTGCTAGCCTTATCCAGAGACCCCTCTGTTCATCCTCCCTCAGATTCCAGGTCACCTTTCATGTACTGATATTTCACCGAGAGCAGAAGTCTCTTCAGCAGGCTGCTTGCTTTGTGGGTACTTATTGGTTCAGTTCTCTGCATAGGTTGGAAAGTACCGTTTTGGGTCCAGGAAACCTTCCAGTTTGAAGAGGCGATATCCCAAGATTTGTCCATGCTTTAAAATGTTGATCCTGTTACTTGTCTGATCCCAGTTTTATCCTTGATTTACTTTTTATTTCTGCTGGGGCTGGGATGATCTCTGGCCACTGTCAGGGTCTGTCTGGCAGTTCCTGCAGCTTACCATGCTTCTGTACTGACTCCTCAATCTTCTTGTGTCCATGAGGGAAAGTTTCTAATGCGGTTGTGACATATTTATTCATCAGTTCATTACTCTGCTGCTTTATAAAGCATTCCCAGGCTGCTCTACTTTATACAAGGAAGCACATCAGCCCCATCGAGAAGCTCAGAGCTTGACTGGCACAAAGGTGACTTAAAAGCCACCCTCGCCCCATCTCCTTGCACTTAGACAGTCCCAGCTGGCATTTCTAGTGGCTTCAGCTACATTGTCAATGAAATCTGAGCCCTTCTGACTGAAACTCCCTAGAGAGGCCTAGACCGGGGTGGCCAATCTGTGGCTCCGGAACCACGTGCGGCTCTCCAGAAGTTTCCGGGGCTGGAGCTACAGGCGCCAACTTTCCAATGTGCCGGGGGGTGCTCACTGCTCAACCCCTGGCTCTGCACATGCCCTCCCCCCCCCCCCCCCTGAGCCTGCCATGCCCTCGCTCCTCCCTCTCCCCACCCCAGAGCCTCCTGCACTCCAAGAAACAGCTGATCGGGAGGTGTGGGGAGGAAGGGGGAGGCGCTGATCAGCGGGACTGCCAGTGGGCGGGAGGTGCTGGGAGCTGATGGGGGGCTGTTGGCGTATTACCGTGGCTCTTTGGCAATGCACATTGGTAAATTCTGGCTCCTGCTCAGGTTGGCCACCCCTTGCCTAGACTGTTGGCAAGGACATGATGCCTTTGTGACTTCATCTTAAGTTTTTGTCCACTGTGGCCACAAAATCCCACCTAAATCAATCTGCTTTGCCTCCAGTCTTTTTTCCTAAGCCTCATGATGCATCAACAGAGGCCAGATTCCATAAGCTGGAGTAAGGACACTTGTTTATTACTTGGACAGAATCCAAGCCCTTCAGTAAATTGCATTGATCGTTTGTTGCATTTGAGAAATCTAATGGCCCTAACCATTTTGGTTCAGAGACTACCACAATGGATTAAATTGTGTATTCAGATTTATTAAGGTCTAGCGTCCACCTTTTATTATCTCTGTAACCCATCTCCTTTCCCTTCCATCACCTCTCAATTCACTGAGTGCTCTGATAACAACCATTGCCTTGAGTTCTCTTCCTGTCTGTATTCCCTCCTGATTTCTGTCCCTCCACACTCCACCAAAACTGTTCTCACTAAGGTCTCTAGAGACTACTTCCTAACCAAAATTTCAGGGCCTTTACTTCATCCTCATCTTCCTGGACCTGTTTTCTGCATTTGAGACAGTCATTCAGACACTCCCTCTCAAAATCTTGTCCTCCGTTTTTGTGGTGCCGTTCCTCCATGCAGTCCAGTCCAGTCTACTTACCAGAACCTGGACCTTGCCTCTGCAGATCCACACTGAATACCTTGCCTCTGCAGATCCACACTGATCCCTTCCTTTTTTGGTGCTACTATGATTGGGCTCTGCTGAGGTTAATAAGAATGTGACTGATGATTAGAAGGGAGAGTCTTTCTAGAATTCCTCAAGCGGGAAGGATGTGTGTGCTTCTTACTACTTTTTGGATGGCTGTTGATCATTCTGTGGCTCACAGACAAAGCCCACAAGTCTTACATGGCAGAGATAATGTAAACAGAAATTTCGTATTACTAGTAAGTAACCTTACTTTTCCTGATGCCCAGTCCTAGGCTCAAACCTCTAGCCGTCATCTCTCGATATTGCCGTTGCTTCACATCCTCCTTAGAGTGACATTTACTGTAATCGCCATTATAACCGTTCATGGGGTGGATGAACAGGTCTGTTTCACGATTCACAGTGCTCACATCTTGCATTGTCTTTTCTGTTAAGACATATGGTGGTGATTGGTAGGTGAAAGATGAAATTAACCTTAGAAGTCAGTGATCTTTTCCCAAGCAGCATGACATCAGAACTGAAACCCCCTGACATCTTCTCCACAATCTCCAATATCATCTTATCACATTTTAGCTGCATGGGTTCTTCTTGCCATGCCCACCCAGTTGTTTGTTTTGGAGATCTTTACCTGGGGTAAGTTAAAATGCAATAACTGTACATGTCCCAGTTACAGTGCCCACCTCCCTCTGCAGTGTTTTTAAGATTCTGTTAAGCCCTGCAAACTTAATTGTATTTCTCGCTCTTGAGACATACATGCACACACACAATCATCATCTTCATATGGAGAGAGCAGGATTTGCCCCAAGTGAATCTGACTGGCAGTCTGTTCTGGCCCCCACCAGATACTTTCCAACACTTGCCACTGGTTTGGGGAGCCCTCTGCCCCAACTGGCATGAGGCAGAAGCACAAGCCATGTCCCAACTCTTCCAAAGTGCCACCGTGGATGCTGAGTCACCAGCGAGAAGTGGGGACTGGGGATTGGAAGTGCTGTTTGAAAGCCAATGAGAATACAAGCACACTGCTTCCCAGCCCTTCCTAAGACACAAGCCCCCAGTGTGTATGTCTGCCTGGCAGGATTCCTTTTAGAAATCTGCCTGAGCTGGACAGGGTCCTACCAATGGTAGGAAAAACACAGCAGCCAAAGGAAGGGTCAAAGCCCAGATACCTCTCAGGTGACCATGTTCCTCCTCTGTTGCCCCGTGACAGGAGGCACTTATCTCACTTCTCTGTACCTGTCCTCCCAGTCCCCAGTTTGCCTCTCCCTTTTTCTTCTCGCTCCTAAGCTGTGCTAGCAACAAGAGCGGGTACCACTAGAAGCATGAACGTTCTTCCCTTAATCAGACGGTGATCCAGCTGTTCCTAGAGCTTTAACTGCTGGGAGCAGGGCTCAAAGGGGGCCGTTCATAGCCACTCAGTGCTGGGGCTCTTTTGGAGGCTGCTATTTTTGTTCTCTGGAAGATCAGTTTTCATTTGCATCTGCAGGCCTTATGATTGTGAAGTAAAGTTTCAGATTGTGAGTCAAGCATCAGCCGATGCAGTAATATCTGCGTGAGTCTTCAGGCAGCCTGAAACCATAGCTCTGAGAGACAGGTGAGTACCCCACTCATCTGAATGGGATGTTCACTCTGAAACCTAATGCTGATTATTTACAGGTCAGCAGTATTCACTATTTCACTACTGATCAAAGCAGGCAAGTTAGAAGAGGGACAATCATATTATGAAGATCTACAGTGCGTGGCTTCTCATTATGCTGTCTCAAGTGCACAGAGCTTGGTTTCTGGGAGGGAGGGGCCTGGAAGAATACAATTTTTTTTTCATTTCCAAATTCATCCTGTGGCTGGGACCTGAGGAGAAATGGCCAGGAAAGAATGGTACCTTTTTGTGTCCCTTGCTATTGCTGTCTCTTCTTGGGGAGCAATTGTTACAACTTAAGTGGAAGGTTGTGAGTTATTCGTCATTTGCAACAGGCCTCTGTGGTCTGCTCTGGCTGCACATTCCTTCTTTCTCCATTTCCTTTCTGCTCACATTGTGTACAGGAACAGGGCTGTGCTCTTTTTGCTGCTACTGTATAAGGTCATCCTGGCTGTGCTGCTGAGAGCTCTCCTGCTTCATAAGAGTCTGCTCGGATGTTCCTTTGAGGAGAGAACTGCAGGCAGAGCAGAGCAGCTCTACTTTCCAAAGGATGAGGGTGGGCACCCCCTTAGTACCAAAAGAGCACTCCACTCCCATTCATGTTGTTAATCATTCCAAGATTTATTCAGCACTCGATGGAGGAAAACCTTTTCGGAGACTGTGTTAACTTAGACAGCTGCGTGTGTGTGTGGTTTTGCCTTTTGCTGCTTATTAAAGAGGGAAACTTAAATCTGAGAAGTTGTCCTTTACACCTAAATAAAGAGAGAGCCCCTCCCAACACACACACACTTACTCACTCCTGCCCTTACTCCTAAATGTCCCTTCCACACCCAGTCCTACTTTACTCCTGTGTGATTAGAGAGAGACGGCTGTATGGCCATAACTGAACTGTCCTGTCTCCTTTTATTTCACAGATTATCGTTTTACAGGGAACTCCTGTGAGACCATATCTCTCTCAAAGCTTGGCTCCGGTGAGGCCCCTAATACTGTGGTGTGCCATGCAACTTGGTTGAAAATGTTTTTCTGGGAGTTTGCATAACCTTTAGCAAGCCATTTTTAGAAAAGAATTAAAGAGAAACGAGGAGCATTACTAAGAGGATTTGCCCTGGAACTTACTTAGTGTTTCCAAACCATTTACGATGGTGCAGGATTCCATAGTTGACGTTCATTTCCTTTTTGGAATGAAAGGAGACCTGAGAAATCTCCATGCAGCCACTGGCTAGACCGGAATAATTCTTTGCCCGATGGTAGATTTTCAATTCAAAGTACACTAAGCTTGTAATTTTTGTGGGGTTGTGCCTGGCAGATTTGAGACCTCTCAGTGCTTGCATGTGTGTATGAGAGAGATCTATTTTAGGAATCCCAATGCAATTCTGCATTGTTTGTGATCCTGCTTGTGGCTCGAGGTCTTTGCTGTCACAGTAATGGATAGAGAGCTATTATGGTTGCTCCGAGTTTTGTCTCGTGTGTTTCCCATGCTGGATACCGATACATTTTGACCTTGCAGCCACGGTCCCCTGCTCCATCCTGCTGTGATGATTGATTTGGATGTGCGTATCTTCCACGTGACCTGTATGTAGGGCTGGTTTCAGGCAATGGCCACCATGTTTTTATCTTTTTGTATAATTTTTATTTCAGCAGAATAGTTGGGTCACGGCTGCTTCCACACCCACTAGTTACTCCCTTCTCTGTCCCCCCAGCCAGCCAATCAGCCCCTCCATTCCCCACCATCTCGCCTGGCCACCAGAGCCACTGGCGCTGATTGGCTGGAGAGAATGGAATGTTCCACGACATTTCCAGAAGGGGATTTCTGTCCATTCCAGGTCATTTATCATGTATGCAAATTCTGCAAGGTTCTAAGTACCTCTACTCCAACTGATGTGAATGGGATTTAAGGTTCTCAGCACCTGGCAGGCTTTGGCCCTCGATAGTTTATACTAAGTGAAAACTGCTGGTAGAGTTAGTCTTACGGTTCGAGGCTGCCATGTTGTTCAGGTTGCCCTCACAGTTCTGATGTCTAAACGACTCAAAAAAGGACCCTGACATAGCAAATGTAATGCTGATACACTAGAGGTTGGAGCAAGGCGGGGTGGGAGTCAGGACTCCTGGGGTCTCCCACTAGCCTGCTGTGTAACCCAGGGAATGTCTCTTAGGCCAAAATTTTTAAGTGTCCACTAATTCTGATGCATTCATTTTTGTGTCCAACATGTCGTAGGACTGATTCCCAAAAGTCAGTGCGGAGGCTCAGCTCTTTTGAAATCTCATAGAGAGGGGCTGAAGTTATCAAACAAACTATAGCAAAAGCAATTTACACAGAGAGAGAATACTTCTTCCACACACTATTTGTAACACACGCTAATGAAGTGGACAGGAAGCAAATGCACTCAAGTTTGACAAACCCAACAGCATGCTGGGCAGGTTCTACTCACGCTGCACCAGGGCAAGGAGTTTTAGACAAAATATTTCCTAGCCTGTTTCCTGTGACTTCCTGCCTGGACTCTTCACTGCAGGGTGGTGATTTCTACACCTGTAGCATTGGCCATTCTTTATTCTGCTTCGGGTGTACCTACAGCTTTCACAGTGCTTCTGGCACCCTGAGACCCCATGTACACTACAGGTATAACAGAATCGGGGTCCTGCCTTGACTTGGGTAGAATAGTGTTAACAGTGCTGCTGTGTTCTGGGCCCAACAGTGAACTCACACCGGACTATAACTCAGTTCTGGGGATTCTGTTAAGTTTTGATTACATTACAGCTCTTCACTGTGTTGTAACCCTGTCCCTTGGCTCAGTTATTATACGTGTTGCATAAATGAAGCCTGAGTTACATGGGCTGATAAGATTTCTACTCTCTCTTCCCTTTCAGGGTTTCCGAGTTGTTTGCACCATTGCCTGAAAAGAGGAACTGGTATGCAACATCTCTCCTTCATAAAAGGGGGAGGCATGTAATGGTTATGAAAGCTGTCCCACTGCAGAGGAGCTGTTACCACCCAGTCTGCTGGGGCTCTCAGGCAGGTTACTGCAGTGTGGAGCAGACCTTTCACTTCCAGATTTCCCCCTGCAATGGTTTTCTCAGGAAGCTGACTGAGATTTTGTCCAGTTGTGCCAGGGTTCCTGTCCACATGCCAGAAGCTCATGATCCTGTTGTAAACATCCCACTAATAAAAGTGCTGAGCAGCTCCAGTTCCATCCCAGTTCTGAGGGGCCTGTGAGCACTCAGAAAGACTTGGGCTTCCCAGACGCCAGCACAATGCTTCTCTGCATTAATGTCTAGTATTTAACAGCCCAGTCAGGAGAGATGCTCTCCCCAGAGAGCTCAGTCTGACAGTCAGTCTGACACACATTTGGAGTTGTCCTGGAGAGTGAAGCATCTTCTAGCAAATATGACAGGATTAAAGCTGGAACAAGGAGTTTCCTGGTCCACAGAGCTAGGCAGGGAACTCTCCCAGAATGGAAGCAGTGGCTGTGAAGGGAGGTAGCCAGAGGAGCTGTACATCAATCAGCAAAGCAAGGCACCTTTCTGCCACTCCCGAAAACTAAGGCAGTGGAGCGGACATCCCTTCATCAGTCTTAGGAAAAGGTGCTACTGTGCGAGGGATTTATTCATGGTCTGGCAGTGCCTGAAATAGCCCCTTGCTCTTTGCAGTCTGGTAGCTTGCAATTGAAATGGCTGGAGTTGGGCGTGTGTCTAGTGAGAGGAGGCTTATTTTGCTTTTAAGACCGAACAGGATCTGCTATGAGATACCTCAGCCTTTTTTGACCTAGTTTTGCAGCGCTAATCACTAGGGCTAGATTTGTACCACTGTTGCTAGCCGTGAGCACGGTGCTGTCCTTGGGCTACATTCTTTGAGATGCCCCTTCTGCCTGCTCCACAGCTAGCAACTGCAGCCCCTTTGCCTTCTCACTGCAAGTGCCACAAAGCATTGTCCAGACGTGAAGCCTGCAGCAGTTAGGTGCCCTTTGGTCCTGTGGGCAGACAGCATTTTGAAATGTGTGCCCCTCGTGAACTTGGGTGGCTGCAATAAAACCACTCTCCTCCCAAGCTCTGTAGCCTGAGATGTCCTCCCCATGGTCTCTGGTGGTGGTGCTTTGAGTTGGGATAAATTCTTTGCAAAACTGGCAAATGCAGCTTTGTCGCTACCCCACAACATTTAGCTCATGCCTCCTGCCAAGTGTCTGGCTTTGGAACTCTCCGAGGATGTGGGTAGAGTCTAGAAGGGAAGTACTGAGACGAGATGAATACTACTAACGTCCAGCAGTTTTGAGGGCCTCTGAATGCATTTGGCATCCAGTTGGGATGCTGTGCTGAATGGAAACCCGCAGTGTGTACAGGAGGCAGCTGCAATGAAAGAGCAAATGTAGCCACAGCCTGACTGAAAGGAGCAGAATGCGTAAAGCCCGACGCACCAAAGCTCATGACTCCGTAGATAATTAAAGGCAGCAGGTATGTACATCATAGGGTTTAGCTTCACCTGAAGGTCAGGGTTCCACCAGCTTTTTATTGCCTTACATGATGTAATTGACTGCTTCTGCCGATGTTGGTCCTGTCTTTTTCTCCAGACTGAAGGCCTTTGCCTTGTCTGGACCAGTCTGGCCGATTGTCTCTGTCTCACCCTGAAATTAGGTCTCTGGAGGGGAGATGATAGAAGTATGTAAAATAACGAAGGCCACATCATGGACCTTGCTCTGAAGCCTCAGATGCTGGTCGCTGCCAGAGAATCACTGGTCGTGCTGTGTTCAAACATCAGAGCATCAAACATTGTCCTCCTGGATCAGGTTTGTTAGGAGTCACTTCAGAGGCTCCTGGTTCCCCCCAAGGCTTCTCCTCCAGGAGCTCTGTTGGAAGGTGCTGAAATTATATGGACTTCCGCTTGTTCCCTTGCTTCCGTGAATCTGGTCGGGGGGGAGGGAGTTGCCAGTTCTGCATTGTTTTCCCTATATTGCTGATCTGTTAGGGGATCTTACTTTAAAGGAAAATTCTTTCGTAATTTAACAGGAAAACCCAGTGGGAACCCTGGAATTTTTAGCTTGGAGTTTAGCTTCCAGAGAGGCCAGTGCTCCAGGGACTTCGGTCTGTGATCTTGTACCAGCCATGGCCTTGGGGCTTTGCCAAGAGATTTGAGGAGCGTGTGACTGTGCAGAATTCTGTCTGCGCTTAGTGGACAGTTCCTGTGCCCTGCTTCCCCTAGGAATACACTCAGCATTTTCTTTGCAGAGACACTATTTTGGGGGGATGTGAGAGGGGCTGGTGGGATAAAGCGTGCCTTCCTGTGTGTTGCTGCCGATAATTGCCTCTCCGGAACCAGCTTCATACAGAGCTGCTGGAGCAGGAAGCGCTTTACAATGCTGCTCTTTCAGGGGAGTGATGAACAGTCCCAGCCCCTTGCAGCTCCAGGAAACTCTTGGCCTTAAGAATGTGGAGTCCCATGCATGTTCTTCCTTAACCTTCCGGGAAAGAGCACGCCTCTTGAACTGCCTTGGAGGCGAGAAAAGGAGGCTCCCTGTGCCCCAGACTCCCTGGTTTTGCTTTCCGCAGCACGCAGCCAGAGAGACCTCATTCACCAAAGCACAGCTGCACCAAGGAGTCCCTTTAGGCGAAGCTCTTTCAAAGTGATACTATGTCTGTTAGCTGTGCTTGTGGCCTCAGTCAGCCAGGAGCCCTAGCGAGCAGCATCACGCTTTCCAGCCACTGCTACTTGTGTTGCTGAGGAAATGAAAAAGGGTGCACTGAACAGAGTTGGTGGCTGGACAGCTTCACGCTTAATCCCACTGGGTCAGAGAGAAACATACAGTAGCCTAGATTTCCATGCTCCAAGCAGCCCTAGTTCATAGTGCCCCTATCGGATCAGGTAGCAGGATCGGGGAAGGGGGTGTTTTGGCGTGACATTTAGATGACAAAGCCTGGTCTGATTTTCCTTAAAACTCGCTGGCAACAGTAGCACATTGGCAACAGCGACATTACGGTATTGTGTTCTGGAGGCTGCAATCAGGGTTGAGATTTCACTCTAAACTCTATTTTCAGGTACTCGATGATTACCTTTTGGTCTGAAATTTCTCCTGCGCCTTCTCAGCCCAGTTTGAACTATTTTGGGGAGGGATGTGAAGAAACTCTGTTCAGCCATATTTGAGGGAGTGGAGCAGCTCTCTACCTCACACCCGTCTGGTCCTACGCTCTGCCTTCTCCCCTCTTGAATACTTCTCTCTCACCTGCAACTGCATGCCTTTTTATCATGCTGCCCTCTACAGTTAAAGCACCATCCTCTTCCTGGGTGAAATTTGTCCTTGTCCCAATAGGAGTCCGTGGGAGCTGCAGGTCCTCCTCACCTTTGGAAATCTGGCTATTTATTTAGGTGCCTAGATACGGATTTATGAACCTCGCTTTAGGTTGACAAATGCCAGCCAGTAACACTTGCAGCTCAGAGCTTGGAACAAATGTGAAGTTTAATGATCACAAAATTAGATAAAGGCCCTTTTCTGTCTATTTGAATTAACCCAACCAAAACCCTGGGCACACTCTTACCTCACACTTCAGGGGAACATCAAGCGTGATCCACTCTTGCTGGCCCATCTCTGATGTGATTGGACAGCCTTAGATTTCACTCTCCAGTGGTCAGACCCAAACACCGGCTACCTTCCTTTGCAAAGTTGGTTTTATTTTCCTCATTCATCTTGGTGTTTTAAAAAAGAGAGAGCAAGAAAACTAAATGCAAAAGCAGTGACTGCGAGGCTGGAACAGTCAGGTTGAAATTTCACATGCACTGAAGTCCGGTTCCTGCAGTGACAGAGCACACACCTGAAGTCTTCTGCTGCTAAACATAAAGCTCAGATCCTGCTGTGTTAGATGCAGGCTGTGAGCTGTCTGGGGTGGACCGTTTGTGCCCCTTGTACCAGTGCAGGAGATACCTCTCCTGAGCTGCATGAACTAATCCCTCGCACTCAGTGTTGCATTACCCGTAGTTCTTGCATTTAATTGCTTTCTATAAATACAAGTTAGATGCGTGGAAAGGGAAGAACAGTGTTTTAAAGGTGTCCTTGACTCCAGCTGGACCCCGCTACCTATGCTCTTCTTCCTCAGGGCATAAGCTGACTGCAAACTGAGCAGACTAGGAAGCAGTTTCTCCTATAGCAGGGGTGGGCAAACTTTTTGGCCTGAGGGCCACATCAGGGTTGCGAAAGGGTATGGAGGGCCAGGTAGGGAAGGCTGTGCCTCCCCAAACAGGCTGGCCTCCACCCCCATATCTGCCCCCTGACTGCCCCCCTCAGAACCCCCTACCCATCCAACCCTCCCTGCTCCTTGTCCCCTGACTGGCCCAACCCCTATCCACACCCCCGCCCCCTGACAGGCCCCCTGGGACCCCTGACCCATCCATCCCTCCGCTACTCTTTGTCCCCTGACCACCCCCTTCCAGGACCCCCGCCCCTAACCACCCCCCCAGGACCCCACACTATATCCAACCCTCCCTGCTCCCTGTCCCCTGACTGCCCCAACCCCTATCCACACCCCCGCCCCCTGACAGGCCCCCTGGGATCCCCAACCCATCCATCCCTCCCCTACTCCTTGTCCCCTGGCCACCCCCTTCCAGGACCCCCATCCCTAACTGCCCCCCCAGGACCCCACCCCTTATCCAACCCCCCCCCACTCCCTGTCTCCTGACCCCCCCCGCCTAACCTCCGCCCCATCCAACCACCTCCTGTCCCCTGACTGCCCCCCGGGACCTCCTGCCCATCCCCTTACCCTTACCAGGCCACTCAAAGCAGCAGGACAGGCTTATTGGAAAGCCTGAGAGGTGGGTGAGTGCAAGCTGCGCTGCCTGCACGGCTGCGGGGGAGGGAGAACAGCAGGGGAGGGGCTGGGCAGGAACGTCCTGCGGGCCGGATGTGGCCCGCGGGCCGTAGTTTGCCCACCCTTGCCCTATAGCCAGGTTATTCCATAATTGTCCACTGCAGGGTTTCTTTCAGCTTTCTCTAAAGCATCTGGTGCTGCTGGCCACTGTCATAATCGGGGTACTGAGCTAAGGATGCCCCTAGTGCGATCCAGTTTGGTGGTTCCTGTGCTGACTAATTCCTTCCCATCACCTGTCCACTGAACTGCTCCAAAAGGAGCTCAGTGTAGCTTAAGCGTGTTAACACTGAGCCACGCTGAAAGATGCTCGAGGGAGGAATGGGTGGGTAGGCTATGGAGCCCATGAGGGGAGACAGAAAGGAACAGTGACCACATGGTAGAGGGCAAGGCATCCTGGAGCTGGGCAGGTGCCTCTGAAGGATGTCTGAGTGGCTGCCCAGGTCCCACAAATGCTGCAGGTTTAAAGGCACCCTAAGCATTTTGACTAATGTATTGCATGGGGGAATTGGGTGACATTCTGTGACCTGTGTTCTACAGGGGTCAGATGAGATGATCTAATGATCCCTTCTGGTCTCAAAATCTACGAATCCATGAATCTGTACAACCTTAAAAATCCTAAGCACCCTTTCTCCCAGGCTGGCTTGCTTGTCCTCCCTCGCTGAGGAGAACAGTCCTGATGAGCCACAGTTCACCTATGAGTGCATTACATGAGGTGCAAGAGGGAGGGAACCTTTGCACGGTGGTGGGGTGGGAGGCATTTCAACCCTAAAAGGAACTCCTTTGCAGTATTTGAGTAACTGTAAACTGTGGGTTAGACTGGAAACTGCTTCTCAGCTTCGACTGGAGCTTTTGCTGCCTGTAAATACTAGGCTGTTGCAAGGGGCAGAGAGCTGTTTGCTGTGGGCAGCACTTGGTCCTACTGTACTTGTGCAGAAGGGTCTGTATGTCCGCTGTGCCTTGGGGCATACGTTTTGTGTAACTGCTAAAGCCCCCAGCGCACTCTCCTCCCTCGCTTTCTGTTGTGATGAAGCCACAGTGGGGCCATCCTGAAACTGAGGATGTTAGTAACATTCGGGGAGGACTGTAAGTACATCAGGAATTAGGAGGGAATTAGTCCCACCACTTTAATTGGCTGAGTCAGTAATTATCTCCTGAGTGTGCTGAGCCAGCCTGTTTCTCCCATTAATGTACTGTGAGGTTAATGGAGGCCAAATTTAGGCTGCTAGGTAAGAGATGGAAGTCCAGGACCTCCATGGTAGCATTTTCTGAAATGCTTCCAGTTCCATACGCAGGGCCAGTTAGACAGGCAAACTGTAGGGTCTCAATGCATGGAAGAGTCAATGGTGTAAGGAGGAGGGGTTTAGATTTATTAGGAACTGGGGAAACTTGTGGGAAAGGGGGAGTTTATACAGGAAGGATGGGCTCCACCTAAACTAAAATGGAACCGAATTACTGTCAGTTAAAATTAAAAAGGTCGTATAGCAGTTTTTAAACTAAGGACTGGGGGAAAGCCGACAGGAGCATGTGGTTCGGACAGCGGCATCCCTTAGGGGAGGATCTATTAATGGAGGTTCTCTATGTCCCAGTAAGGAGGAGAGGATGGAAGATGATAAAATACAGGTAGGATCTGATGAGAAACAGTCAAATGAAAAAGAGTTCCATTCAATTACATCATGTAATGGCAGACCGCTAAAAAGTGACAAGTTTTTAAAGTGCTTATATATAAATGCTAGAAGTCTAAATAATAAGATGGGTGAACTAGAGTGCCTCATATTAAATGAGGATATTGATATAATAGGCATCACAGAAACTTGGTGGAATGAGGATAATCAATATGACACACAGTAATACCAGGGTACAAAATATATCGGAAGGACAGAACAGGTCATGCTGGTGGGGGAGTGGCACTATACGTGAAAGAAAGCATAGAATCAAATGAAGTAAAAATCTTAAATGAACCAAACTGTACCATGGAATATCTATGGAAAGTAATTCCATGCTCGAATAATAAGAATATAGCAGTAGAGATATATTACTGACCACCTGACCAGGATGGTGATAGTGACTGTGAAATGCTCACGGAGATTAGAGAGGCTATAAAAATAAAAAACTCAATAATAATGGGGGATTTCACCTATCCCCACATTCACTGGGTACATGTCACCTCAGGACAGGATGCAGAGATAAAGTTTCTTGACACCTTAAATGACTGCTTCTTGGAGCAGCTAATCCTGGAACCCACAAGAGGGAAGGCAATTCTTGATTTAGTCCTAAATGGAACATAGGATCTGGTCCAAGAGGTGAATATAGCTGGACCACTTGGTAATAGTGACCATAATATAATTAAATTTAATATCCCTCTGGTGGGGAAAACACCACAGTGGCCCAACACTGTAGCGTTTAATTTCAGAAAGGGGGACTATACAAAAATGAGGAGGTTAGTTAAACAGAAATTAAAAGGTACAGCGCCACAAGTGAAATCCCTGCAAGCTGCATGGAACATTTTTAAAGACATCATAATAGAGGCTCAAAGTATACCCCAAATTAAAAAACATAGTGAGAGAACCAAAGAAGTGCCAATGTAGCTAAACAACAAAGTAAAAGAAGCAGTGAGAGGCAAAAAAACATCCTTTAAAAAGGGGAAGTTAAATCCTAGTGAGGAAAATAGAAAGGAGCATAAACTCTGGCAAATGAAGTGCAAAAATATAATTAGGAAGGCCATAAAAGAATTTGAAGAACAGCTAGCCAAAGACTCAAAAAGTATTAGCAAAAATTTTTTTAAGTACATCGGAAGTAGGAAGCCTGCTAAACAACCCGTGGGGCCACTGGACGATCAAGATGCTAAGGGAGCACTCAAGGACAATAAGGCCATTGTGGAGAAACTGAATGAATTTTTTGTATTGTTCTTCATGGCTGAGGGTGTGAGGGAGATTCCCAAACCTGAGCTATTCTTTTTAGGTGACACATCTGAGGAACTGTCCCAGATTGAGGTATCTTTAGAGGAGGTTTTGGAACAAATTGATAAACTAAGTAGTAATACGTCACCAGGACCAGATGGTATTCACCCAAGAGTTCTGAAGGAACTCAAATGTGAAATTGCAGAACTACTAACTGTAGTCTGCATCCTACCATTTAAATCAGCTTCTGTACCAAATGACTGGAGGATAGCTAATGTGATGCCAATTTTTAAAAAGGGCTCCAGAGGTGATCCCGGCAATTACAGGCCAGTAAGCCTGACTTCAGTACCAGGCAAACTGGTTGAACAAATTTGTTAAACACATAGATGAACATAATTTGTTGAGAAAAAGTCAACATGGTTTTTGTAACGGGAAATCATGCCTCACCAATCTACTAGAATTCTTTGAGGGGGTCAATAAGCATGTGGACAAGGGGGATTCAGTGGATATAGTGTACTTAGATTTTCAGAAAGTCTTTGACAGGGTCCCTCACCAAAGGTTCTTAAACAAAGTAAGCTGTCATGGGGTAAGAGGGATGGTCCTCTCGTGGATTGGTAACTGGTTAAAAGGTAGGAAACAAAGGGTAGGACTAAATAGTCAGTTTTCAGAATGGAGAGAGATAAATAGTGGTGTCCCCCAGGGGTCTGTACTGGGACCATTCATATTCAACATATTCATAAATGACCTGGAAAAAGGATTAAACAGTGAGGTGGCAAAATTTGCAGATGATACAAAACTACTCAAGATAGTTAAGTCCCAGGCAGACTGCGAAGAGCTACAAAGGGATCTGTAGTGGGTGACTGGGCAACAGAATGGCAGATGAAATTCAATGTTGATAAATGCAAAGTAATGCACATTGGAAAACATCATCCCAACTCTCTATATACAACGATGGGGTCTAAATTAGCTGTTACCACTCAAGAAAGATCTTGGAGTCATTATGGATCGTTCTCTGAAAACTCAATGTGCAGTGGCCGTCAAAAAAGCCAACAGAATGTTGGGAAGCATTAAGAAAGGGATAGATAATAAGACAGAAAATATCGTATTGCCTCTATATAAATCCATGGTACGTGCACACCTTGAATACTGCGTGCAGATGTGGTCACCCCATCCCAAGAAAGATATAATGGAATAGGAAAAGGTTCAGAAAAGGGCAACAAAAATGATTAGGGGTATGGAATGGCTTCCGTATGAGGAGAGATTAATAAGTGTGGGACTTTTCAGCTTGGAAAAGAGATGGCTGGGGGGGGGTATGATAGAGGTCTATAAAATCATGACTGGTGTGGAAAAAGTAAATAAGGAAGTGTTATTTACTCCTTTTTATAACACAAGAACTAGGGGTCACCAAATGAAATTAATAGGCATTAGGTTTAAAATAAACAAAAGGAAGTATTTTTTCACACAATGCACAGTCAACCTGTGGAACTCTTTGCCAGAGTATGTTGTGAAGGCCAAGACTATAACGGTTCAAAAAAGAACTAGATAAATTCATGGAGGATAGGTCCATCAATGGCTATTAGCCAAAATGGCAGGGATGGTGTCTCTAGCCTCTGTTCCCCAGAAATGGGCTTAAATTGCAGCAAGGGCAGTTTAGGTTGAACATGAGGAAAAGCTTCCTAACTCTCAGAGTGGTTAAGCACTGGAATAAATTGCCTAGGGAAGTTGTGGAATCTTTATCATTGGGGATTTTTAAGAGCAGGTTGGACAAACACCTGTCAGGGATGGTCTAGATAATACTTAGTCCTGCCTTGAGTGCAGGGGACTGGACTAGATGACCTCTCGAGGTCCCTTCCACTTCAATGATTCTATGAATGGATGACAGGAGATGAATCACCTGATGATTCCCTGTTCTGTTCATTCCCTCTGGGGCACCTGGCATTGGCCACTGTCGGAAGACAGGACACTGGGCTCGATGGACCTTTGATCTGACCCGGTTTGGCCATTCCTATGTTCTTAGGTACTGTGGCCCCTCTGCAGCTGCATTTATCTGGCACTCTGCAACTTCAAAGAGCCGTACTGGGCTGCATGCCAGTGGCACCAATGTAACTAAGTGGGTTTCTAAATCAGTTTAGTTAAATCAGTGCAAGTCCCTCTGTGAAAATGGTGAAATCAGTTTGAGCAGCTTTGAAACTAATTTAATTAGAAACTGATTTAATTAAATCCAGTGTAGTTTTGCTGTGTAGACTGGGCATGAACCTCGCAGCCTCCTGTGAGATAGGTCAAGATCCTGGAAACAGGCCCAGAGAGGGGACATGATGTGTGTGTGGCCATGCTGTTAATCAGCAGCAGAGCAGGGATAAGGACCCAGGGGTCCTGACACCCAGGCTCACTATAATACTTCTCACTACCGCAGCTGAGCCAGTGTGGAATCCCCTCCTCTGACTCTCTGGAAGCAGATCCTCCCAGGGTTCGCAGGCTGATCTTGCCTATGATGTCATTGAGAAGCTCATCTTCCCTGGGGTGGGCTCAGGGTGCTGTGGGCACCTCCAGACTAGAGTGAACTCTGCACTGCACTCCCTGGTCCTGCGAGGGAGGACGTACTGTAGCTATTGCTTGAGGGGCAAGTACCATGGCAGCTCCTCGGTGTTTAGTTCCCGGAGCGCTGTGGCTGCTGTAGGAGAGCTCTGTGCCCTGCCCTGCACGCTTCCTGCTGGGCTGTGGATCAGATTCTTCTTAGCGTATGCGCAGCGCGCCTCAGGATTCATCACCAAATTTGGTCCAGTGGTTGGATCACTAGCTTTCCTGGCTTGGGCCGGGGAGTACGACATGAACACTGATCCATGGCCCCCTGGAGCAGATTCGCCCATGCTTAACAGTGCTAGCAGTGTGGTGAGGCACTAGCTCTTCAGGCAGCCTGTGGTTTGGAGACCACGTGGAGCAGGGCAGAGCTGGGGCTGTTGAACTGAGAATCCTCCCTGGACAGGGGTGATGCTGTGTTGGGGGACAGCTGAATCCAGAAGGAGTGTGCCCCTCTCCCTGTTGTTTCACTGCATGTACCTGGGGAGGGATGCAAAATCCCAGTCCGTGCTGCCCATTTGGTACAGCTTTAGGACTGTGCTGTTCCCCAGCAGGTGCATCTGCCCAGTACAAGCTGGGTCCCGTTAGCGTGCAGGGATGGGCAGGCCCAAGCAGTGTCTTGGCCGCATTCCTCAAGGCTGGGGTGGTCACTGGGGAGAAGCACTGCCTTTGCGTGTGGAAGCTCTCCCAAGGTCGGGGAGTTTCTTCTGGCAGCAGGGGCTGTGAGGAGGGCAGGGCTAGAGCAGGGAGGCTGCCACCTTATCCTGCTTTAAATCCCTCCTGTAAAGCTCACCTCCTCTGACAGATCACTCCAGTCGGGCCTTGGCTGGGCATGTGGCAAACTGAGACCTCAGCTTTGCTGCCAAACTCCGCTGGGCGGATCGCAACCACAGCTTCCTGCCTCACCCCCTTGTCGGATTCCCCCAGGGGTTGTGGCTTGTCTGAAATGCAAATTGGAAGCTCTCTGGGGCAGGAACTGGCTTATTCATCACGTCTGTAGATCCTCTAGCACAGTTGGGCTCTGGTCCTCGATTGGGGTTCCCAAGCACTACTGTAATATAACTGATGGGAGGCAGGTGGAAGCGTGTGGCAGACATGTCTGGTCACAGCTGTATCTCCTCAGAGAGCCCCTGCTGCCTCTTGGGACATGTCTGCAGGTCTAATGGCTATTACCCTACCAGCCTCAGGGGTTGCTCCCCAGGGCCAGTCAACAAGCCCTTCCTCCCACAGCTAGGGGATAGGGCAGTGAAACTGATTTGTGGAGACTCTGGAGTGAGCCAATAAAGGGTCGAGCCAAAGCTGGATCTGGGCTCTTGTCCTCTGGAAGGCAGCAGCAGAGGATCAAGGACTAGTTCAGGCCCCTGTGGAAGGCCCAAAGAGGGAAAATGTGGGAAGGGTGTAAGTGCTTAGGAGAGGATCTGCCCAGACTACATGAGAGGGTGAAAGCAGGAGAGGTAGGACCCTGTGAAGGAAAGAGGAACTTGAACTGACTAACCAAACCCATTCGTCTGTCAGGAGAGGTTCCCTCTTCATCTGCTGTGGGAGCCCTGCCCCTGGAGTGGAATCGATCCCTGAGAGACAGAGCACTGGGGTTAAGTGGGACCTGCCGGATCTCTGCTTTCTGGGTCCCCTGCCCTGGGGACCCTTGTTGGACTGGGTCTGGCTCAGACTTCAAAGCACTGCCCTGTCTTGGTTTTGTGTGTGGGGCTCTTCCTCACCACAGGGGCAGGGAGTTTTCAGATTTAGAAGTGGAGGCAGCAGGCTGTTGCGGGGCTCTCTGAGCTTAGAGAAGTGTGGTGGATCAGGAGGAGGGTGTCAGTCAGACAGGTGGCCCCTGCTGCTGCTCCCTCTCCTTCCCTTGGGTCTCCCTGGTTTGGGGAGATCGCCACAGGTGAGCAGCGTGTGGAGGAGGGGACTTTGCCCAGTGGTTTGGGGGTTTATCTGCTTCCCTGTGCAGGCTTGGGTGGAAGCTGAGCGACAGCATCACCATTGGCTCCCCTCCTTGCCCCTCTTTGGGAAGGTTAACAGGGTAGTTCCTGCCCTGCCTCATCTCCCAGTGCATAGTGGATAACCCGTGGCCAGGAGCTGGGTTTTCTCCTCCATCCCTGTCCCAGGCTCCATTACCCCACAGTTCTCCTTTTGCATTTTGAAGCCTACATTGCCAGCACTAGAGAACTAGCCTGTCTCCTCCTAAATGTGCCATGGGATCCGAGGGCTGGGTTCCCTGTGTGCCCCACCTGGAATAGGACTGGGCCGTTGCTATCCTGGGCAGCTGCCCTCTGCATTTGACACCAACAGCATGGTGACTCCCAGCCACACCATGAGCCAGAGCCCGCTGGCTCCATGACCATTGTCCAAGGGCAGGGAAGTGGGTCTGACTCTGGCTTCATTTCCCTTTGCCCTTCCCTTGCCGCAGAGGGGCAGGTGGTGGTGGAGGGGATTATCCTTTGTAGTCTGCTTAATTGCCTCATTATTGTGCTGAGCAAACAAATCCTGGCATCAGCTGAGCGTGGCCGCTCCTAGAAATGCATTCGGGAGTTGGCAGAGTCCAGCTGGCATGGGAGAGCAGCCTCGTCCAGAGACAGGCGCCTGGATCGATACCAACCATCAACAGGTGCAGGAAGTGAAGGGAGCTGTGTACGTGGCCGTGGGAGGATATGAATCAGCCTGTGACCCTGACCACCCCCCATGCCCTTCACAGCTAATGCACACATACCCCTTTTCTGTTTTTCAGACTGTCAGCATCAATAAGGCCATTAACACACAGGAAGTGGCTGTCAAGGAGAAACACGCCAGAAATATCCTTTTCAGAGTTGGCGGCAGGACAAGCGAGCGTGGGAGTCAACTGGAGACTGGCTGGAAGGCAGCTGGGGCCAGGTGGAGGTGCTGGTGTGGAAGTGGGCAGAGAGCAGCCATCATAGCAAGAGCCCCTCATGGACTGGTTGCGACAGAGACTTTGTGGGGTTCCCCTCTGCTGAATGGAGGGGTTGAAGCCAAAATTCCACTGGGATCCCCTCTACCCAGCAGAAGGAAGAGTGGGATTCCTGGGGGGAAGCGTCCGAGTGGGCAAGGGAGGGCGGTGGGGAGTGATTCCAGGACAGCACCACCCTTTCTCTCCCTGGTGCTGTAGCCTTGATCTCTGAGCAGGTCTGTGCCAGCGGCTGCTTGGAGTTGTGTCCATGCTTGGCACTCCCACCGCTGACATGCCCACCCCCGCCCGGAGCTGCCCCAATGGTGGGAAATGTTAGTGTGGAAAGGCCTAGCCAGGCAGAGGGGCCGTAGCTGCAAGAAGGGGGACGGTGTTGTCATTCCTCCCTTGTTACCTCCACCCAAATGAGCTTTAGCGCAGTTGTAAATACCAGGTGTGCTTAAGCCTAAACGGCCCAAAGGTCTGAATAGTTAAGATCCTGCTGAAGAAGAATATGTATTTTGGCAGCTCTGCGGCTGACCGGGAGCCAGGATCGCGCAGCAGGTGCAGCTTCCAAATCGTTCCACTTTGTAGGGAGAAGAATTGGGGAGCTTTTTGCTCTCTGAACCCATGGAGTGTCCTTCCACTGCCTCTGCATCGCCCAGATCCCAGCTCCAGGGCCAAGGTAGTGGGGGCGGGAGAGAGTTCAGCCTAGAGGCTCTGGGGACTGGTGGATCCTCTGAGAGCTTTAGTGAAGCTCCTGGGCCATTGCTGTCAAAGCATGGGAGGGTTCAGGGGGAGCGATACCTGTCAGTGCTGGGAATGGGGAGCTGGGTGATGTGTTTCCCCCAGACAAGTCTGGACTCAGTGACAGACCTAATTCTCCTAGGTGCTCTGGGGGTTCAGCCCCAATGGGGGCATGGGGGGATCTTCCTGAGGGAATCTTTGGAGGGGAGAGGGTGTGGCGCTGGAAGGGGCGGGGGCTGCTTGGTTTGAACCCCCAGGGCACAGTGTGTTCCTGAGCCTGAGGCAGTGCCTTGGGAACAGTGCTTCACCTCTCCCTCGCTGAAAGAACAGAATGTCCCCAGCCATTTGAAGTTCTCTGCTGCCTAGCTGAGGCTTGAGCTCTGGGCTGCAGGTTAGCTGTCTGGTGTGTGGTGAGCTCAACAGGCAGGCTGGCAGGAGCTATGCTCATTCCACCTTCTTGAAGAGAAACAAGCTCCAGCAGCTTACAGGAGCAGCTGTCTTGATTTATCTGATGGCGGAATGTCCGTTGCGGGGCTGTTTCCAGGCTGGCATTCTGCATGGGGCCCTTTTGTTTTCGTCTCAGGCCTGTTTTCAATGGGAAAGCTGCTAGTGCACGGGATCCCAGGCCTTGGAGATAAAGCTTCACTGCAGTCCTGTTGGCTTTTAGCTTCTTGATGCAGCAGGCTGCCTGCCATGCCAATCCCCTTTCTGCTTTTCTAGTCTATAGCAAGAGTTAGTGTGGCTGTTCTGCTTCCCAAAGCTCTACACAGGGGTCTGTAGAAAACAGCCCTGCGGTGGACTCATGTGACAGGACCTAGATGGCCTGTAGGCAGAGCTCTCAAGCATACTGGATTTAGTGAGACATTCTGTATTTCCACTTCATCGGGATGCCTGGTCCACTGCCCGTTGAGGTGGGCAGTGAGAAACTGCTTCACTTCCCCTGCAAAACAGCCTGTAGTCGAGGGAGAACAGAGAGAGCGGGAATCCAGGGATCATGAGTTCAAGCCTCACCTCTTCCATTCACTACTGCTTCTACTTCTGTGCATTTCATACCCCATATTGCTGACCCAGGCTTCAGCCCCCTGCCTTATGAAACAGGCAAGTATCAACCCCTCCCCATTTGACTAAAATTGCACAACGTCACTGGAGGCAGAACTGGCGTGGAACCTAGATCTTTAATCTAGCACACCCAAATTCCATTCACGCAGCCATGCTGCCTTTTAGGCTGACTGTGCCAAATCTGTATGCTTGGCTGTCATATCTGCAGCTACCCTTCTGTCCATTCAGCCAAACTCCCCTCCCTGCCCCAGGAACCGAACCCAGGAATCATGCCCCCCTTTTGCTCTAGCAAATAGTTGAGTAATCCACTGGCAGTGTGTGTAACATTCTCCCTCTAAAAAAGAAAAGGAGTACTTGTGGCACCTTAGAGACTAACCAATTTATCTGAGCATAAGCTTTCGTGAGCTACAGCTCACTTCATCAGATGCATACTGTGGAAAGTACAGAAGATCTTTTTATACACACAAAGCATGAAAAAATGGGTGTTTACCACTACAAAAGATTTTCTCTCCCCCGTCCCCACTCTCCTGCTGGTAATAACTTATCTAAAGTGATCACTCTCCTTACAATGTGTATGATAATCAAGTTGGGCCATTTCCAGCACAAATCCAGGTTTTCTCCCCCCCCACCCCCCCCAAACCCACTATCCTGTTGGTAATAGCTTATCTAAAGTGATCACTCTCCTTTGAGTGATCACTTTAGATAAGCTATTACTAACAGGAGAGTGGGCGTGGGGGGGGGGGGAGGGGGGACCTGGATTTGTGCTGGAAGTGGCCCAACTTGATTATCATACACATTGTAAGGAGAGTGATCACTTTAGATAAGCTATTACCAGCAGGAGAGTGGGGTGGGAGGAGGTATTTTTTCATGCTTTGTGTGTATAAAAAGATCTTCTGTACTTTCCACAGTATGCATCCGATGAAGTGAGCTGTAGCTCACGAAAGCTTATGCTCAGATAAATTGGTTAGTCTCTAAGGTGCCACAAGTCCTCCTTTTCTTTTTGCGAATACAGACTAACACGGCTGGTACTCTGAAACCTGTCATTCTCCCTCTAGTGGCTGATCCACAAAGAGGGTAGCAGCTGCTGCTTTAGCTCAGCAGTCTGGGCTGGGAATCTGAAGGCCCAGGACTGATGAGGGACAGAAGGTACATAGCAGATGTGTGCCCGGCAGCAGGTTTCTGGGCAATTCCAGTGACAGTTGGGGAAGAAAGCAGCCAGGGGAGAGGAAGGTTTTGTTTTGGAAGCACATTGTTGGCTGGCGCCCTGAAAGGATCCAGCTTCCTTTCCCCAGCACAGCAGGGCCTGTGCACTCCAGGTACCTAGCGTCTTTTGTTGATGCACGCTGGCTGTCTCATTGCATGGGTAGAAACCTCTCTGCCGGAGGGGAGTTCCTAGTTGCTCTCTACCACTTTTCACTGCCTTTGGGATCCAGAATGGGGTGAGAGAACATCTTGGGAGCAGCCAGTAAGCCTCATTGTCTCTGAGCTGTTGTGTTTTGTGAGTGTCCCTGTCACTTCTGCACACTCTGAGCTAAGGGATTGGCTTTTCCTTAGCCTGCCTCTCACCATGCATCCTGGGAACCCACCACGAAAAAGGAGCTCAGACCTTCTGGTCTGTCGTGAATCGGCTGCCCCTCTCCAGCAACGCTGTGCTCTGTTGGAAGTTCTGCCACGTGTTCCACAAGCTCCTCCGCGATGGACACCCAAATGTACGTGCAGGGCCATGTCTCTAGTAGTGCCGGATGTGGGGGGACACAGGAGAGGAATACTGTGATTGCCTCAAGTCCTTTCAGCCCCGACTGAGCCAGGAATAGGATGATCTGAGAGGCCATCTAAGTGTTGCCAACTCTTGTGACTTTTATTGTGAGCTTTGCAATATTTTTGTGTTTTTCTTAAGGCCTCAGCTCCTGGAGTCCTGTGACTACGTGAGAATCCCAGCTTGCATTTTTAAAAAAAAAAGTACCGGTTGCAGAGCAAAGCACTCCTGGAGTTGCCAATGTGCACTAGTCATTGGAAAGTTGGGGGAGTGAGGGATGATGAACAGGGTGGGAATGTGCCTGCATTTATTGCTTCCATTCCCCCATGCCCAGCTTTCTGGCCTTCCCCACATCATATCCATTTCCTATCCATACTTCCTTAAAGAGTCTGATGAGCCCCAGCATACCTGTCCTGATGTGCTGTGGCCCCTGCGTGCTCCTGGGTGCTCTCAGGCCCAACTCTGCAGCAGACCAATGGCAAGAGGGCAGTAGAAAGGGTTAATGCATCATCGTCCCCCCCCATCCAAAAGTTGATTCCTGGGAAGGGAGGCAAGTATTCACCCCAGGACTAACCCTGCAGCCCTCACCATTCCCTGCCAGTCAGCCAGCGCTCTATTCACCCCCGTTCTCTTTTCTCTCCTCTGCTAGAGGCCTAGGAAGCCCTCTCCCTCAGCTACGTGGATATAAACAACAGTAACGCTGTGTCTCCCTCCCCCTTCCATCAGAGAGCCTCAAGCCACTTACAGTCAGGGACAAATTAAGCCCTGCTTGAGGAGGGTAAGATGGGATGGTCCTTTCCGCTGTACAGATGGGGAAACTGAGGCACAGAAAAGCAGTGACTTGCCCATGATGACACAACTAGTCTGGGACAGAGCTGGGAATAGAACCCAGGAGTCCTGATCCTCTTTTCTTGCTCTAATCACTAGATCAAACTTGCCCCACTAGCTAGAGCTTTCCCCTCTGGTGCCAGGAGCCTGTGAATGTGGCTGGCTCTCTGGCAGCTTCTGTGCCCCTTCTTTACTCTCCAACTGCCTCCTCTCAATTTCCTTTGCAGGTCCTGAAAGACTCTCTGAGGTACAAGAACGAGCTGAACGACATGAGCAGGATGTGGGTGAGTGGCTGGCTTGCCATGTGGGAATTTCCTGCTGGATGCCACCCGGTGCTCATGCTGGGAGGTAGTGTTAGGAAGCGCTGTGCCTCTTAAAGGAAGAACAATAGCCCTGGTGATGGTTTGCCGGGTACTTTGTCCATGGAGCAATAGGTAGAGCCTGATTGGAGCTAGGCAGACAGCTGCCTTCCTCCTTCCCCTGCCCTAAGGCTACCCAGAGCATGTCTGTCCCCAGGCTGCAAGCAGTGGAAGCCTTTATCACGGAGAAGCTAGCTCCCCGTTATCCGTGTGATTGGCATCTCCCCCAGGAGAGACCAGGCTCTGGATCGTTGTGCCTTTGGTGTTGCGTCTCTAGGAATGGGGGTGGAAATCAAACCGAGATTTAAAGTCAGCGCTGTTTGGAAATCATAGCTCTGCTTGACTTTCTAAAATCTTGGCTCCTCGTTGCTCCAGAATGGCTTGGCTTAGACACGCCAGATCTCTCTGGCCGGGTTGGCCTTGCTGAGAGGAGGGACCCAGCCTGAGGAATTGCATTGGGCTGAGTTTATGATGAAGAACGTTTATAACAGAGCTCCTCTGCTAGGCCCAGCCATAGGTGGGGCACTAGACAGCAAGCGGAAATGGGATGAGGCTGGCCTCCAAGAAGGGGGTTGGAGGGTGGCAGGGTCACAGGGAGTGGAGTGGCCAGGAGCCTGTGCTTGCCCATATCAGCATAAGGAGGGGGTACATGGAGGGGCGCAGGGAGCCCCAGTAGCCTAGTGGAGATGGGGGTCATGGAGTGGAGCAGGTGAGAGAGGCCATGGAAGGTGGTGAGTGCAGGGAACCTGGGGAGACAGGGAAAGGCATGGTGTTTAAAATTTTCAGTGTGGATAGATGCCTCTTCCCCTGAACCGTTGCCCTATACGCTGTCCACTAAACTGATATGCTGCCATGGGGCCTTCACACAGACCTCCCGTGGGCTTGCTAACATCTGGCCAAAGGAAATCCTGCTTTGAGGAGCCTCGCAAAATCTGTAAAAGATCCTAAATGGAGCAGAGCTCCTCTCCGGCAGAGCTCAGACAGAAACTCAGGGTGAGCTATGGGAGCTCATTTTAAATAGGTGGGGGCGGTACAAGAAATTCGTAAACAAAAACCATGTGAAAGGAGAGTTATGGTTGAAAGTTAGTTTCACTGGAGTCCAGCGAACACCCAAAATATTACCCTGGCTTCACAAAAACACTCCAGCCCCTTAAAAACCCAGATGTTAGGCGGGATGCTAGCAGCTAAAGGACCAGTTCTTTACTCTTTGTCCTTCACACTGTCCACCCAGCCTTAACTTTGCCTCCTGATGCACTGAGCAAAAATATACATGGAGGTCAAGATGACACAATTGTGTAATATCAGTTCTCATTCCTGGGATTGTTTAGTCTGCAGAAGAGAAGAATGAGGGGAGATTTGATAGCTGCTTTCAACTACCTGAGAGGTGGTTCCAGAGAGGATGGTTCTAGACTATTCTCAGTGGTAGAAGAGGACAGGACAAGGAGTAATGGTCTCAAGTTGCAGTGGGGGAGGTTTAGGTTGGATATTAGGAAAAACTTTTTCACTAGGAGGGTGGTGAAACACTGGAATGCGTTACCTAGGGAGGTGGTAGAATCTCCTTCCTTGGAAGTTTTTAAGGTCAGGCTTGACAAAGCCCTGGCTGGGATGATTTGATTGGGGATTGGTCCTGCTTTGAGCAGGGGGTTGGACTAGATGACCTCCTGAGGTCCCTTCCAACCCTGATATTCTATGATTCTATGTCCAGTCAGTTGACCCTGGAAAAGGGGTGAGTTTTGACTCTGCACAAGGTGTGGACTGTGTTTGTTTGAGGAAGCTGGGAAAGGCACCAGCTCATTCTTAGTAGTGAATGGCGATTATTTTGGTTTGACGTATTCCTGATGTATCTGCTAGCAGTTTTGAGTCTCTTCTGAGTGACTGTGAAGGCAGGAGTGTCTCTGCTTCACTCCCTGTCTCGTTGGGGACAGTACGGGTGTTTGCTCATTTGGGGTGGGGGCAGGGGATTCCCCAATAATCAGTTACAAAAGATTCCAATCCCAACAGCTAATTTCACAAAACACAGAGTTTCGAGAGGGTAAGGGTCCATATTAACAACCTAAGGGGCTTTGTGAAGGCCAAATGTAGCCACTGGGCATTCTGTTACCTGATGGAAAACAAGTAAAACCCATCCTAACTGGGGGGGACCTGTTGACTTCGGTAATGGCTCTTTGCACAGGTGGCTGCATGAACAGAGTCAGTGGGGCTCCACAAAGGCACAGGTGTCAGCCGCATAGGCGCTATTGCAGGATTGGGGCCAATTCGTACACTAGCCATGATGCCTGCTGTTGGTTTAAGGGCTGAAATGGGACCTGTTTAGAATGAGCCACACTTGCCCTGCAGCCCTCTCTAGCCACATCACAAGGAGTGTGTTGTCCTGTTGGGTGTGATTTAAAGTTGATGTGGGCAGATCAGGAGCCCTGTAGCAAACAGGATTGGTTGTGCAGGATCCCTGGCGGGGCTGGGGGGACACACGTTAGCAGATTCCCCTCCCCACTGCTGAGCGCAGTTACTTAATATCATAAGATTTCCTCAGTACCTGAGCCGGGGTGGCAGGAGAGCCCACTGGGCTGCTGCCAGTCCCATAGCTTGTTGTGGAGTTCCACCACCGACCATTCAGGCTAATGTGGCAGACGAGATTTCAAAGGGAAGACCAAGGAGTTACGTGAGCAGTCGCTGAGCCATCTGACACCATGAAAATGCCTGTGGTTGACTTGGGATATGAGGCAGAACTGTCAGGAGAATGAAAAGCAACAAGCAGAACAAGATCCTCCACACGCTGCAGCCAGAGAGAGCAATAGGCACATGGGTCAGAGGCTGCCCTGTGTTAGGCTCTGTCTGGGAAGTCCTTGTCATCAGCAAAACCCAGTTCTTTTGGCAGCTTTGCCTATACCCCACTGTGGAGAAATGGGCTGCAGTTAGATGAACAGTGTCTTTCCACAGGCCAGAGATGAATTCACTTGTTGCTAATAGACTAAGTCTGGCACCACAAAGGCTCCTGGTTGCTGTACGGTACGTCAAATAAAACATTCACTAAGTAACAAACAAACTCAGTTCTCAATGGCTCTGTGATAACCCACCACCCTCTGTGCAGAATGGGGAGCTAGAGCTGGAGACGTTAAGGGCTGTCATTAAAATGAGTCAAACAGGAAGGATTACGAATTCCAAAAAGAGGCAAATGAATTGGCAGCATGCACGCCCAGACGGACGTGCAAGCAGAGTCCTGCATGCCCAGGCGCACAGACACATGCACAACTTTTTGTCTTGCTTTGGGTTCTGCTCTGTCCTTTGACAGGTTCCATTCGTTGGGTTTTTCCCTTCTGGTCCCAGGGATGTGTTTGTATGCGGCTAACCAGTGGGCAGCAGATTTCATGTGCTCCCAGCACATCTCTGCTTGCCCTCCCTCTCCCCACCACCCCCAAGCAACTCCAGTGACTCTTCTCAGCTGGGGCAGAATTTGGCACCTGTCCTTTTTCTTTGATTGCTAATACTTTCCCATCACCCTTCCTGGGCAGCAGGCTTTATGCACTCACTGCCTGCTTTTTGTTAGCATTAAACCAGCCCTGTGCAAGTTGCTGCCACTGGAAAGAGGTGCGTTGCCATCTCGTCTCTGTGTAAGTTAGTTCAGCCATTTGTTCCCTGCCCAAACCTGTGAGCCTTATGCCTCTAGGTAGCTGTGGAACCTCTTGAAATGGTGGAGCATAGCTCTGCTAGGGAACCAAGCAGTGGGGTTAGCCCGGAAGCAACAGATGCTCAAAGGGGGCCCGCTGTGAACTGTAACATGGCAGGCTGGGGGACCACCTGCTCTCACAGCTAAGTGTGCACGTAGGGCCAGATCCAGTCTCAGATGCATGTGAAGAGCTCCCACTCACTTCAGTGGCAGAATTTTGTGTTCAGTATGAAATGTTAAAATAAGTAAAAGTCCAGGGTACGGAGGTGATGGTTAAACCCCAGCTCTGCAGAAGCAGGAGATTTAAAATTGTAACGCTGGTACCAAGGCCAGCTAGTCTGGTTAGGGATTCAGCCAGTCCAGCAGCTAACTTGGCTGAGTGTCCCAGTTACTGGCTGAATAATGCTTCATGCAGAAGGGGGCCATGCCAGTTGGTCTCTGATTTAATACATCTGCTGCACATCTCACCCTGAGACCCTCCCAGAGGCTGGCTGAGCCTGTTCACCCTGATCTTTAAACATGGTATCAAGATCTTCAGGGATATGTTGGGAGTAGAGGTCAGATATCGGGACCTAGCTTCTCTGAGCCTTCTCATGTCTGATCATGCCACAGTCCAGGGTATATGCAAAGGGGACAACAGCCCACTTGCCAAGATGCATCCCAGCATGTGGGTAATGTTCTCCTAGCGGGTGGGAGGGTATGCCGGATCAGTGTAGTGTGGTCTGGTGTATGCCGCATGTTGTAAAGATTCATTGCCTAGTTACTGTGAGGCTTTTCCCCCCCTTTCTGGGGGTTTTTAACAACATGCTGATCAATCTGTCTAGCTGACGGAGATGAGCATGGCATAAGTACCAATACTTTTGGCTTGATCTGGCAGTGTCAGCAATTGTGTTGCATGCAGTGACCTGGCTAGCCTGGGAAACAATGGGGGAAATGCTATTGTGTGTGTCCAGTACTGAAGCAGGAGTAGCCCAGCTCGGCGGGCAGCCGGCAGAGCTCAGGAGCTAGGAGCAAACAGACCTTGTCCTGCAGTGAGTGCCTCAGGAAACGGGGAGCCCTGTGAATGGAGAATGTGGGTTGCAGATAGTTATTTATTGGTGTAGAAAGATCAGTGACTTGAAATGTGCAGCGTAAGTAAATACAGGGGGTGACGCACACAGTGGCTGAGCCATTTGAACAGTTTGTGTACTGGGGTGAATAAACAAACCCAGACAAGCGGGAAGACAGGAATGTATAGAGCACAGGGGGAGATTTTGTAGGCCTGAGTCTTAAAGGCGCCATGTGATTCCAGAAGCTGCCAGCCTCTCCAGTAGGGAAGGTGCAAACCTCAGCATCCCAGAGCAGCCAGGGGCACGCTTCTCACCAGCATCAGACCTTGTGCCTCATTTTCTGCTTTCTCCTGTTCCACAGAGTCACCTGAGTGAGGGCTACGGGCACCTGTGCAGCATCTACCTCAAACTGCTGAGAACCAAAATGGAGTTCCATACGAAAGTAAGGCCACGTCTCGTCCCCACCTCCTTTCTTCCCTCCAGACAGACCATGCTCTTCCCACCCACATCTGGTCCATTCAAGGGAGCTGAGGTCTATTGATGGAGTCTCTTGCAGCCCCACCCCTTCAGTCCCCCAGGTGTACACTCTCCTCTGTGAGCTGGGCTGGGAAGCAGAATTATCTCTCTGGATGCACCTACACTGCATGCTAAGCCTGGGTCTGTGGACTCAGTGTTTCCACATCCACACGACAGTGGGAATGTGGGTTTACGATTGCTAGGCCCCGGTCTCACAGCCATGTCCAGACTGCACTACGCAGACGTGCTGGCTCGGGTCTGCAGTCTGAGTTTGGTCCTGAGCCTCAGTGGGACTCAGGGTCTCACCCACCCCGTAGCGGGGTCCTAGGCCCTGGGTCCTGAGCGCTTGCTGGCCTGAGTCAGACTGATTTGTGTGTGCACGGAATGGGGGCTTGTGCTCAAACCTGAGCCAGAGCCTGGGCTTAGTGTGCCGTGTAGACGTACCGTCAGTGCCCCTTGTGTCACATGCTTCCAGCCAGCCGGTTGTGCCGGCAGGACACAGAACTAATGGCCTAGGTAAGGGTGGTGTCAGGACTGAGCTCTGGAGATCCCAGGAGTGACCCTTTAACTAACCTCCCACCCAGGAGGCCTAGAGCTGGTCATTGCCTTGCTGTTGGGAGGCTTGTGTGCTGCCCCACCCAGGGCTAAGTCGTCGTGGTCCCCCCCCCCCCCTCCCCGGCAGCATCTCTCCCACTGCTGGATGTGGAGCACTGGCTGAGCCCCAGAGTCAGGCCTTGTCTTTCATTTGCTGCCCCGGAGCCCGGCTGCCCCAGGGTACAGGACTGTGAAATAAACTGTCAGCTCTTTGTGTCACTGCAGTGTTCCTTAGCTGGAGTCTCAGCTAGGAAATGCCAGCTTCTGCCGGGAGCTACCTGCCTTTGTCTTGGGATGCAGTACTCCCGCCAGCTCTGCACTGGGAAAGGTGGCAGCTCCGTCCTGCTCGTTGAGCTGGGCCGTGTGGAACAGTGCAATGGCGGGGCCCTCTGTGTGTGAGAGCTCCCTGCAACACACGCATGTGGAAAGGGGGCTTGAGTAGCTGGGAAATGGGAGCATGAGGCCGCCTTCTCCTCCTTGGGGGGGCTGTGATGGCAAATGCTCTCCAGTACTGTGTGAACGTGGCCTTCGGACCCCAAAGCAGGGCAGTGGGCTTTGCAGGAGCTAGGCTGTAGGCCCAGATTCAAGAGCCGTTGTCTCACTCTCCAGAGCTGCGGCAGCTGGTAGCAGTGCAGAGGCAGAGTTGTAGGGGGAAAGAGGAGACCCTACTGGCTGTGTAAAGGGGCCTCGTCAATGAGCTCCCAAAGCAGTTCCCTCCAGAGGGGCCCTTGGGCTAAGCATGAGGGAGCTGCAGGCAGAGCATTTCCAGCAAGAGGAGCTTGCTTCCTCTCTGGGTCTGCCAGAGCACAGCACTTTGTCTTTGAAGCAGGCTGCAGAGCTCACCCTTTCCTCTTGGCGATGGGCTGAGATGCATGAGGGGTTACTGCATTACGCTCCCCTGGCAGGTTGGTGTTAATGGGCAATTACAGACCCTAATCCTGAGAAAGTGAATACTGCAGTGCTCAGATCCTGTGGTGATGGGACATGGCCATACCTCTGTCCCTCCAAGGGCACTCCCAGGGGCCGTCAGAGTCCTGCATTTCCCCCATGTTTCTTTCAGTGCCCCTTGCCAGGCAGCGCCTGTGTTGCCGTGTCTCTCTCCCCGTCCAGCTCCTGCAGGGGGCTGAGCAGCTGGTGGCTCTCGCAGCCCATTCGCCTTCTGGAGCTGGTGACTAGCATGCGCTGTGTGGGCGAGGGCGCCCACTGCGCAGTGCAGCTCCTCGGCGTGAATCCAGCCTTGCCAGGTAGCTGACCGCTGGATTGAAAGTGTAAGTGCAGTAAAAACCACTCCCTCAGCTCCACTCCTTTGGGGAGTGGACAGGGACAGGAGCTAGTATGATGTCGGGATGATGCACTGGGGAAAGCTGTACCAGTTATACGGTAGAGTCACCCCGGGGTGACCCCGGCTGGACACTCGTAGTCCGGTAGAAGAGCACCCTTTTTTTTTTTTCCTCTTCGGTTTAGCATCACCCCTTCCCACGGGCCAGGAGCTAAAGGGGGGTTATAGTGGGGTAGCTGCATTGCTTTAAATTCACCCCCAAAGTTAGGTCAGAAAAACTTTCCCATGTAGACGAGGCCTAAGGCTTTGCCCTTGCAGCTTGTATAATGTAAAGGGAGAGTTAGCCGGTGCCTTTATGGGCGGGGAATATCGCACAGGGCTCAGGAAATGGAGGCCTCCTCAGATCCTTCCACTGGGGCTATGGTGGGTCGGAGCACTCGGGACTCTCGCAGAGATGGGGCAGTCACACTGGGACTCCATGGCAGCATAGCTTCCTCTGGAGATCACACTGACCTAGCCCCTGTCCCCACAGTCCCCCTCCCAGGGGCAGTTTCAAGCACAGGACCTATGGCAGCTTGTGCTGGCTGGACTGGCAGGGAGGAAGCGCATGTGGATTTGTGCAGAGCTGATGCCACGGAGAGCAGCCTTGTCCCCGGTACAGCTGCGAAGCTTGGAACCGGTGGAGGGTGGCTGGTGTGTGGCCTTCTGTGAGGTTGGGGGAAGCATCCCATGGAGCCACTGCTCCTCTTCTTCCGTGCTCTGTGGCTGGCTCATGTGAGCAGAGAGACCTGTGTGGCCTCTGGTGTTGAAAGGGAAGTGAAACCTGGCTGAGCCATCTGCTTTAAGCCTAACCCAAGTGCCTGTGGCCAGGTGTGAATAACATGGGAGCTGAGACATGCCCGACAGTCAGCAGATGAGAATGGCTAGGTGCAGTCAGCAGGGCTTTTCCTTGTGGGGGGCTGTTTATCAGCAGAGAGCAATACAGGCTAACACAAGAACATGTCCTCCGGCCCGGAGTTCAACCCAGCATGAGCAGCCCAGCCTCCCTGTAAACATCCCCAGCGTGCTGGCTCCCAAGCAGGCCATCTGTAATCAACCAGGGTGCCTCTGCAAGCGGGAGCTGAGCTGAGCTCCAGCCCTTGTTCCCCAGGGGCAGGCAGTGCCCAGTCCATGCCTGGCTCTGTGACTCCCCACTCAGTGCTTTGATAATTTGGTTACCAAAGTGGCCTGTAGAAAAGGCTTCATCTTCTGGAGCGGTGATACCAGCTGTCTCCTCCCCCATGCGCTTGGGACAGATGAGGTTACAGATTCTCTGCTTGGCTCTCTGCAGCTAGGAAGATCATGTGTCCTACATGCTCCATCATCTTCCACTCTAACCCAGGAGTGTCTAACGTACAGGCCAGCTACAGACACTGATCCTACCACCATGGCCGTATCTCTCTTCCCCAGGAGACAGAGCCACTAGGCAGAGGAAGAGAGGGCTCAGGGCACTAGTAATGAGATAAGGAGCTGTCGGTCTGCAGCAATAGGAACCAAAGTTGCTGCCGGTTACTGGCTGTCCGGTGGCCTCTTTGAAGAGTTGGTGTCCTCTGGCCAGGTCTGAGTGAACAGGTGTCCAAAGCACAGTTAAACCTCTGAGCCTGCATCAGAGAGGCCAAGGAATCAGGGGGCCATGGGGAATGGCCCTCCCCTCTGGCCCCTAGAGGGCAGGGTCGGGCAGCCACTTGTAGTGTCCTGCTGTTTGGCAGATGTGCCTGCTGGTTCCCTTCAGTTGCCAAAGGCCTCACCTCAAGCAGCTGTACCGGGGACAAGGCTGCTCTCTGTGGCGTCAGCTCTGCACAAATCCACATGCGCTTCCTCCCTGCCAATCCAGCCAGCACAATAGCAGCCAGCCCCAGTGCTCAGCAGTGCAGTGCCCCTCTCCCAGAGGTGAGGTCTGGGCCTAGGTTGGCTGGCCTAGAGGTAAGGGTCTTCCCCTGCCTGTGAGCTGCTCCCTTTCATCAGCCAGGAGTGGGAGCAGCTGTGTGCCCAGCTGGAGGATGTGGGGGCAGCCAGCAGCAGATGGGGCACAGTATTTGTGGGGCACGAGAGGAGGCAGCTACCTGAGGAGCCCCAGAGCCCTTCTCCTGTAAGTCGCTGCCCAGGTCAGAGCAGCTGTGCCACACAGAGCGTGGCCTTGCTGGGAAACTTCGGCATGAGGTTGTGGTGTCCAGTTGTGATGTTGCTGGCCCGGTGTGCCTAGCTGGGTGGAAACTAGATGGATGTGTGACCGTTGGTCGCTGTTCAGTGCCTTTGAAGTCCACCGTGTGACTGTGTACGTGTAAACTGCAGCGGCATTTTCCTGCACTGGACGCTGCCCTTGGGCACTTAGATGGGAGCCAGTGGGGTGGCTTTTAAAATCCAGAGAAGGGACGTTGGCTGAGGGCGGTGAGCAGTGAGCCTAGCCTGTCACTGAGAGGGGGTCTGCGCACCTGGGCAAAGCATGGCAAGAGAAATCTCCCTATAGCCCCACGGTCTGGGAGCCAGCTCTGAGCCATCCCTCCAAAGCAGTTCTGTGACCTGAGCCCCTTCCATTGCGTGTTTGGAGATCCCTGCCGGGTGCACACAGCCACTCCTTCAAATACCACCTGGGGTATCAGGGATCTGCCTCTAATCAGAGATGGCTACTTGGTCTCCACTGTGGTAAGGGCAAGCCTAAAAAGCACTAGGGTGCCTGAGGCCCCTTGCTCTGACTCCTTCCTCTCTCCCATCTTGCAGAACCCCCGGTTCCCAGGCAATCTCCAGATGTCTGACAGGCAGCTTGACGAGGCAGGAGAAAACGACGTTAATAACTTGTAAGTCCAGAGCACGAGAATCAGGGCACGTCCGTGGTGGAATTACTCCTGCCGTAGCAGAGAATCCAGCCGCAGAAGACAAGGGGGAATCTCTAGGAGTGGCAAAGGGCTGCCAGGGCCATGGCACCCCATCAGGGTCTCTCCCTGGCATTGCTGTGTGAGCCATGGGCAGAGGACATGGCCACCCTAACTGGAACCCTGGTGCCGTGTGTGCCCATTGGCTGGGGCTGGGACATCCCTCCTGACTACCCCTTATAAAACAGTACTCCACAGCAATAGTTGGCTAGACACCCCCACACCACCACCACCCCGGGGCTTCTAGCCAGCCCCCCCACCCCCCCAGGGTTTTGCGGGAGGGGGCTGGGTGGCCTCTGTTTTGTTTGTAACATTCTTGTACCCTCTTTCCTAGCTTTCAGCTGACGGTGGAGATGTTTGACTATTTGGAGTGTGAGCTGAACCTGTTCCAGATGGGTAAGGCTCTCGCTTCCACTTGCATTGCACTTGTTCTGCACTGTTGACATATAGCTGTGGGGCTGGAGCAGCCTCGCTAGGTGCTGCAGTGACGTCCCTCTCTGCCCGGCTGAGTGTGGCCCCGACAGCCAGCGTGTATGTGGGGGCGCGGTGGGTCAGAGTGTTTGAGGTCCCAGTCCAAAGCTGCTGTTCGCTCTCTGTGTGTGTCCGTCTGTCCTGCCTAGGTGCAGGAAGGGAGTTGACTGAGGGCGTCTGAGCTCATCTGTTTTCCATGCATTCCACCAGAGTTGTTATTAGCTGAAATTATTTCATGTCAGACCAAATGTGCCTGGCTCCTCCCAGTCTGCCCAGCCGCAGCCTGCCTGCCCTCCGTTCCAGCCGGCCATGCCAAGCCTCCAGGAACCACCACCGCCCCGCGGCATGCTGCACCTCCTCCCCACACCCTCCTTGGTTTGCTTCCCATCTCCGAGTTCTCCCGGGCTTGAATTTCTTCCTTTGCCCTTAGCTCTGAGGTTTATGGCTTTCATGACTGGCGAGAGCAGCTTTCTCCTTGCAAACCCATCACAGAGATGCTGTGTGCTTCAGGGCTTGCTGTGGTGGGGGAGCGACTGGCTCTGCAATGTCTGCTCCTACGGGTCGCAGTGGAGCAGAGAGAAAATAACGAACCAGTCTCCACAATGTGCACTCGGGTGCTCAGCTGCCTCGGGCATCCATGTAATGCTGTAGGGTTCTGCTTGTTGGGCTGCGTTAGAGCAGGGTGATTACTGCTCACGCTGTGCCACATGGGTGCTGTGGAGGTATTCGCTTGCATTGGAACAGGAGTAAAGCAATATGTCAGCGTATGGAGGTTCCTGGATATTGCCATTTCAGATGAGGGGTGATACGGTTGGGTCCTAGCATGGAGGGTTCCCGGAGGATGTGCTTTAATAGAGTCAGCGTGGTGCGGCTGTCTCGCAGTGCTAAAGGCTGTAAGAACCGGAGCTGCGAGTACAGCCACTGGAATCCGGTTGTGTCCCAGTGTTGAAGGGCTGTGTGGCAACTGACTGTCAGGGTCCTAGCTGTGGTAGGCTTTACTCCACTGGCATTACTGCATCTCTAGCAGGGCAGTTGCTCACATGTGATGGAATACAGAAGTGGGGGGGGCAGCTGTGTCTCCAGACAGCAGGTGGCCTGGTTCTGCACTGGGATGTAGCCTGGGTGATCCCGTCGTGTCTGTTACGAGCTTATCTACGGTGATAGAGCAGGATAAGGGCAGTCACATCTGTGGACTAGAGTCTCCCGCAGTCCACGGGACAGACAAGATGGTGCCTTTGTGTCTCATGGGCTAGCATGGGTAATGCAGTGATCCTTGGAGGGACAGGCCTGGGGTGCAATGCAGTGATCACAGGGCCAATCCGGGGGTAACACCATGCCCCAGTATATGCAACCTGCCACCAGAACAGGAACCGAGAGTAACAACAATTGAACACATGGGATCAAACCCCGACCGGGGTGGGACTCCATAATGGGGGGGAGGGGCTGTACCCACCCCCACAGAAACCTGCGGGGTGAGTCTCTTTCTTTCATAAACTTTGGTAGCATTTGTACAGTTTGTCACATCAGAGTCTCATTGACCTGAACTAAGACAGCATCTAGCATCGCCATGGTGGCTCACAAACACCAGTGAACCGAGCCGCCTTCACTAGCCCCACTGTACAGACGGGGAAGGTGAGGCACAAGGCTGATCAATGACTTGGCCAAGGGCCATAAGACAGGTCTGTGGGAGCCCTGAAAGTAGAGCCTCCATCTCCTGACTAGCAGGCCAGCGCTTCAGCCACGTACCCCTCCTCCTTTCCCTTCCTCCGTGTCTGCAAGGGAGTACAATGCCTCTGTGCGCTGACATCTCTGCAGCCCTGCGCAGGTACTTGTCTGATCCATGCAGCTTATAGCCCCACTGGGAAGGAGGGAGGCCCTGTAATGAAGCTGGCGTTGTTTTTCTGCTGCTAGCCTAAGTGAATTAAGCAGGGCTAATATCAGCTCTGCCCATTTACATGTCATTAGCTTAGCTTTTGATTTACTCTTAAATCACTGCTCAACTTCCCTGCTAATTACTGGGGACCTCACTTCATTATCCGAATGGGAGGGGAGGCAGGCAAGCCGGTGGAAATCCAAACTGACTCCCTGCTTCCTGCTGCCTGAGCAAGGATGACGTTGCTAATTGTCCCATTGTGTGCATCCCCAGCTAAGGAGAGAGCAGGCTAGCCCGGTGCATTAGCATGAGTCAAGCAACAGGTCCCCAGGGAAAGGCCCAGTGCTCCCGCTTGGGGGCATAGATGCTTCTTCAGCTATCAAAGGAAGGAGATGAAGAGAGTGTGAGTCTCTGTTTGGTGCTATGTACAGAGCACAGCTGCAGGTGTGATGTGAATGGGTTCCCACAGCAGCAAGGCCTGCGGGAGGCACAAGAGGGTGTTCTTGGGGATGTGGAGCCTGCCTGCCTTTCCAAGTCCATTGCTGCTCTCTGTCCATCTTCAGATGTCGCTGTCCCTTTTGGGGTTCTGCACTCTCCTTGGATCCCCACTTTCTTTGTGATTCCACCCACCACTGACGTGCAGCCCCCTTTGAGCCAGAGCACAGCAGCTGTTCATTCCTCACCGTGAGGTCCTTTGACCTTCCTTTGGTTCTGGAGCAGGATGGGTGTGGTGAGTGGGGCCTGCAGCCGAGGAGAGAGATAGGGACAGATCCATGTGTCCTTAAAGCTGTGTTGTCCCACCCGGTGTCTGCCTCGTTTAGGAATAACACGTTACAGAGGAGCAGGGGTTGTCTCTGTCCAGCATAGATGGACTCGAACCCGACTAGGGATCTCTCCAGCGTTCACTGGGGGCACATCTGGCATTCAGCACGGGGATTCTGGGGTGAATTCTTGAGACGTTGGCACTGGACTCAGTAAATGGGCAGACGCCAGGGGAAGGTGACCTTTCTCCCGGTCCTCCCTATCTCTTCTTCGGTCTCTCCAGGCACCCATGCTCCAGTGGGAGTTTAGAGGCCGTGCATAGCGAGGATGTCATAGAGGACCTCTCCCTTCAGGCAGGTGGCTCGGCAGGTATGAGTGCCCCACGGAGAATGATGTGGGACCCTAAAGCTAGCAGCTCGATGCCCATATGGAGAAACAGAATCGCTAACCCTGTCAGCCAGGTCTGGGATGCCGGGGGAGAGCTGTGCTAAGCAGTACTGCATGCTCATCGCCCAGCACTGGTGCACTCCTAAGGATTTCCTTGTGCCATTGATGCACTGATGAAGTCTATTCCTCCCTTTCCTAGCATCCCCGGAGGGATGCCGGTGTCTGCCCCTGGATTTCTGCTCTAGCTTAACAAGAGTGGAATGGCTGTACCCTGACTACCTGGCATTGGCCAGGTGGCTAATGAACATACATAAGAACAGTCATACTGGGTCAGACCAAAGGTCCATCTAGACCATTATCCTGTCCTCTGACAGTGGCCAGTGTCTGGTGCCCCAAAGGGAATGAACAGAGCAGGTAATCATCAAGTGATCCATCCCCTGTTGCCCATTCCCAACTTCTGGCAAACAGAGGCTAGGGACACCATTCCTGCCCATCCTGGCTAATAGCCTGTCAGGATTCCTTCCCCACTCTGACCTCTGGGTACAGATGTGGGGACCCACATGAAAGACCCCCTAAGCTTATTTTTACCAGCTTAGGTTAAAAACTTTCCCAAGGCACAAATTCCGTCATGTCCTTGAACAGTATGCTGCCACCACCAAGTGATTTAGACAAAGAACCAGGGAAAGGACCACTTGGAGTCCTATTCCCCCAAAATATTCCCCCAAACCCTACACCCCCTTTTCTAGGAAAGGCTTGAGCATATATCCTCACCAATTGGTACAGGTGAACATAGACCCAAACCCTTCAATCTTAAGAACAGTGAAAAATCGATCAGGTTCTTAGAAGAAGAATTTTATTTAAAGAAAAGGTAAAAGAAACACTTCTGTAAAATCAGGATGGTAAATACTTTATAGGGTAATCAGATTCAAAACACAGAGGATTCCCCTCAAGGCAAAACTTTAAAATTACAAAAAACCGAGATAAACCTCCCTCTAGCAAAGGGAAAATTCACAAGTTGAGAAAACAAAGATAAACTAATACGCCTTGCTTGGCTGTACTTACAATTTCTGTAATATGAGAGACTGGTTCAGACTGGTTTGGAGGACATGGATTGATGTCCGGTCCCTCTTAGTTCCAAGAGCGAACAAACACAGAAAGAAAGAACCCAAAACAAAGCCTCTCTTCCCCCCCCCCCCTCCACCTTTGGTCAGGTGCGAACCAGGTTATTTGAGCTCCTTAACCCCTTACAGGTAAGGAGGAATTTTAGGCTACCCTTATGATTATGACATAGCCATTGATGGACCTATCCTCCTTGAATCTATCTAGCTCCTTTTTGAACCCCACATGGGAGAGCTGGGTGCTCACAGGCAGAGGCCACTGTTGGAAACAGCATATTCATCCTCTGGGAAAAGAGGAGACATCTCACAGAGCTCCCTGTCCCCACCCCTAAGGGCTGGGAGCCCTGCACACAGCCTGTGGGAGTTGTTCTAGGCCTCAGGTCACTGAACTGCAACCCTTCCAGCCAGCCAAAGAACGGCACTGAGGGGGTGCGGAGGGCAGCTTGGAGGGGCAGGGGAAAAGGGAGAGGAAATACGGGACGCTTGAGTGCTCCAGCAGGAAGGGGAAAGGAGTGACTTGCTCTGGGTGCATGATGAGATAGGACCAGGGAGGAGACCTGGGCCCTGGTGGGGATGTCTGTGCAGTGCACTGTGCCCACACGCAGAGGCAGTCCCAGCTTTCAAACACTGTCTTTTCTGGGGGGAGCGATACCTTCCACTCGGAACCAGCTGACCCACCCCCATCTGCAGCAGTTACTCCCTGGGAAGCCACAAAGGTGGCTCCATTTCCGCCAGCTCCTCTAGCTGCTGTGCTGTTCGAAAGTACCCTACAGCCCTTGCTTCCAGACGCAGTCTGTGCAACAGGGGAGAGGAATCGGAGTGCGCTGGCAGAGCCGCACCACGTGCAGAGCGAGCCGGCAGCCAGGCGAGAACCACACCAAGGCGCCTGCAGTGGCCTCCTTGCTTAGTGCAGATGCAGCCACAGGCTAGAGCCATGCCGCCATTGGGGAGATTGCTGGCAGCCATTGGTCTGAGAGGCTCTGGAGAGACCTGACTGGTCAGCAGAGTTCTCCAACTGTCCATTGAATTAAGCCAAGTGCAATCGGGAACATGGGGCCTCACCCACCCTGACTAATTTTTTGCCTAGCTAACCTAGCGCTGGCTGCCTGTAGCAGCCTGGGAGTGCTGCCATCATGGTGGCACCGTGCCCTGCTGGCTGCAGCGTGTAAACACACACTTTTCTCCCCCTTCCAGACTAAGGACCCAATCCTTCAGTTGATCCAGGCGGAAGGAGGCAGACATGGAAGAGAGATACGGTATGATCCTGGTCCCACTGAAGTCAGTGAGAGTTTTTCCATGTTGTCTGTGGGCCCAGGATTTTGCCTGTTGTCTTTCTTCTCTGCGCATTGCAAATCAGTGTAGACATGAGCCAGCATTCTGCTCACTCTGAGATGTTTCTTGAGTCACCTCACGTTAGTATGCATGGTGCATCTCTGAGCCAGAGCAGCCTACCCGCTCATTGCAAACCAGGGGCACGTTTCTGTGATCAGAATGTGAGTAGTTCTCCCATCACTGGCTCCCTCACCATCTAGCGTCATGCAATGCTTTGCCTTTCTGTTCAGTGAGAAACAAAGGGCAGGCAGAGAATGATTGCTGGGTACAAGTGAGGGGTGACTAATGCTCTGCCTGAAGACTGAGCAAGCAGGGCACGGTGGACTGGGGATGGGATCAGAGCTCCAGATGAAAAGGAAAGAGCTGTCATTTCTGGTCTGGCCTTGTTCATCTGCTCTGATGCTGACTGGGATACAAATGGTAAGTGATATTGATCCTTGTGCTCTTCTGTCCCTGCTGAAATGGAAGGGTAAATTCGTCCTGGTCACCAGCCAGCCCAGGGCAGGGTCCAAGTGCTGGAACATGGATGGGGACATGAAATGGGCTATTGGTGTGATTTACCACAGCAAGCCTGTGTCCAGTAAACGAAAGTCCGGCTTTCTCCAGCTAGTCCCTTCAGAACTGTTTCCAAAGATGGGGGCGATGGTAAAACTGTGCCAGAGGACTGGGGGCGCTTGGCTCCAGGACTGCACACCCAGACTGTACAGAGACCTGCTGGAGGCTTGATACGCCAAACAACATCTCCATAAAAATAAAATCCCTTCTGAGCCTCCTGTACCCCTCAGGAGGGAGCAGAGAAGGACATGGTGCCAGTGCTTTCAGCCCGGATCCTTAAAGGGAGTTAGGCACCAAACTCCCTTTGATTTTCCTTTGCAGCTCACCTTACAGCAAAGCCACTCAGACCACCTGAGCACAAACAAAGCAGCTGAGAAATGTCCTAGACAGTTACTGCATAATGGTTTGTTTGCAGTATTGACTCAGGGAAGTAAATGACCCTAGTAGGATAGTGCTGCCCTTGCACCATGGCCAGTCAGAGCCTCTGCGAGGGCAGAGTTGGACCCACTCCTGTAGTGTCAGCGGCCAGTGCAGCTGGTCCGGTTGGTGATTGTTTGGCAGATGGTGCTAACGGGGCGACCTGTTCAGAGCTCTGTTCATTCGGAACCAGTTCCCTTCAGGGCTGAAGCCAAGCATGAGACGTTCCATCCCCAAAGGGCCAGTCTGTTAAACCACAGGAGCACTGGGCTCCATTCTTGCCACAACTACAGCTGTGCTGGGCCTGATATGCCTGAATGAGGGAAGAATTTGGCCCATTACCTTTGGGGTCCTGCCTGCTTCTCCCTTTGTGACCCATCTCCAGAGGCAGGTTCTGCAGTGGCGCACACATCTGCTAGGCCCATGGGTTTGCCCAGGTGGCTTAGCATTGCGCTTTCAATGCTTCTCCCCTGAAACTAAGGTTCGCACATTGCAACCCCTGAACCCTGGTGGATACGCTGAGCGTCTGGGATTGGAATGGGGATTGAGGACTAACTACATGCCTGCTCAGTGAGGGGCTGGACATATTGTATTGACCCACCTGATCGGGTTGCTTAGTGTTGTGTTACATCAGACCTCTTGGTAGCACACCAGATGTACTATGATTCAAATGCAAGCACTGAAGATATATTAGCTGCTAGGCCCTATTTGCTCTAGCACTTGGCAGTCCCAGGGGGCACTCAGATAAAAGGGTGACGTACTAGGGCAGGCAGAAGTGGTCAGTGGCTCAAAAGTAATTCCTAGCATGGCCCTTTGGGGGCCACACCAGAATTAGGACTTCTCGGGCTTGGGGGGGTTGCCCCTTTTTGTCCATTGCTCTATGATAAGCAGTGAGGTATCCCTGCAGGTCCCCGGCCTGGATTCTGTTCCATGGTGAGTCTCTCTGGGGGGGCCACCCGCATTGTCCTGTCCCAGTGCAGCAGCTCCTCCCAGCAGGTATCCAACTCGGGGCAGCCACTCCAGCTCCTTGCACAGGGGCTGCCACACCACAGCTGCCTGTTCTGGGGTGACATGTACCCAGTCAGCTGCCTTCAAACGCTGCACTCCTCCCAGTCCCAGCCCACAAGAAACCCTCCCGGCCTGACCCTCTCTTGAGCAATCCTGCTGCCAGCAGACATGGAAACTTCCTTCTCCTGTCACACTACGAGCCCCCAGCAGTAGAGGGGGACAGCACCGAATCTCCTCTCAGCAAATTGATCACAACGTGTGTAATATACACATAGGAGAGATCCCTCCTCAGTGTCAAACACTTAACCAGCTTTGTCCACTGAAAACTGCTAGTGAACTACCTGAATGTCCCTTATTCATCTGGTTACCAGGTGTTTCTGACCATGGCCGTGTGTCTCACAGTATGGGACTGTTTCTTGCAGCTCCCCTGAGCACAGATTACCTTAGCAAAGCCGTGGATAACGGTGGGCCAGTGCAGTTTTCTGTCAGCTCCCTCATTCGCTTTCCTCCTTTTGGCTTAAAACCGATGGAATTTGGTTTTTCCCAAAGTTCCTATGAAATAAGGATAGAGACTCTTAGGTTAGCATGGAGGGGAGGAAAGGTACAACAGCCGAGACGTACAATAGTCTGGATGCTTCAGTGTAGTGATATGAGCAGCTGTGCAGAATATTCTCATGGTGTGTGTGTGTGTGTACAACAGCAAAGTGTACTTATATGAACAGCTGTGCAGAATAACCTCATGGGATGGGTGTATGTGTGAGAGAGAGAGAGGGAGATCAGTGAATTTCATGGAACAAGCCCTGAGCACGCTGTCTCTCTCTCTCCTGTTAGTATTCAGCTCCTTGGACATGTCTCGCTCCGTGTCGGTCACTGCTGCTGGCCAGTGCCGCTTGGCCCCACTGATACAGGTGATACTGGACTGCAGCCATCTGTATGACTACACTGTTAAACTCCTCTTCAAGCTGCACTCCTGTAAGTACACAGCAAGCCTCTGAGAGTGTCCGGCAGCTGCCATTTCGCTGCTGGGATGTCCTGAGAAGCTTTGATGTAGCAGATTTAAAGTTTCTGTAGCAGCTGTTTCAGAGGCGGAGCCCTGTACCAAGGCTGTGCGTGTGTCAGGTGTGCCAAGCACAGGGAAATGCCCCGTCTGTGTGTTTAGACCTCTGTTCCCAGAGCGCAGGGTGCCCAGGCAAAGAGCTGGTTTAAAACACTGGCGGGGGCTGGCTCGGTAGCTTGGCCCAGTGGCTCGCTCTGTGTCACGCGCAGAGACCAGGCCAGGTTTGACTCCTGCCTAGTCTCAGACTTGTAGCGTTTGGAAGTGCGGCTGGCGGGAGGTCGGTGGCTCCCCCAGCTGATGAGGAAGCTGTGTTGACGGGTGTCGATCGAACGGCAGCCCTGCCTGAGTCTGTGATCAGTGCAGAGAGAGCCCCACCCCGGGGAGAGAGGTGTGGCACAGTTACTGCTGAGGTGCCTGTGTGGATTGATGCTGAACCGCCTGGCCTGGGCCAACGGAGCATTAGGCTCGTGGCTGGGCCCTGCATTTGCTGAAGCGCCTGCTGCACCAGCTGTGCCCCCCTGCCCCTGACTCCAGCTGTGCCCTTCCCTGGGGAGGGGAGGGGGGACACTTGACTGGCAGCCCCCTCCCGGGAAAAGGGAACAAGGCATCCCCTTTCTACCCTTCAGGGCAGGGCATAGGAGACCCCAAGGGCCAGGGGAGGCTAGTCCAAACACCAGCATGCTTCCCCCTTTGTTCCCAAAACTGGATTCTGGGCTTGCCACTGAGGCCCTTCCCCCCCCCCCCCCACCACAGATGTTGGCAGTTGGAGGGTGGGATTGAACAGAGAAGTGGTGAGATTTGGGGTGGGGAGAGTGAGGCAGAGAAACAAGCTATGGGGGAGAGGGAAAGGGGAGGCAGGGACAGAGATCACGGGATGTGTGCGATGGGGGAGAGAGGGCGCAGCCAAGAGGAGCGAGAGAAGGGGAAAGAGGAGACAGAGGAAGGGAAGCAAGGAGGCCAGGTCACTGAGGTTGACCAGGTGCAGGTGGAAGCCCGAGCAGCTGCGTCACAGTGAAAGGCATGGGGGGAATCCCCCTGCATGCCAGCCGGAGGGGACTTGTGTTCGTGGCTCATAAAGCTACCCCCAAGGAGCACATTTCCCTTTTAGAATGCCCCAGCCCTCCCTCACACGCTCCCCGCAAGGGCGCTGGCCTCCCTCCCTGCCCATGCCAAGGTACTCAGCAGTTGTGTCTAGGCCAGGACCCTGTGCCCTCATCAGTACAGCCCTGAAGGAATCGTAGCCACAAGGGGGTTTCTGCATCTGGAGGAGTAAAAGCAGAGAGCAGTGGGAAATGTTCATCCCCCAACCTGAGCTCCCCCAGAATGAGAGCATCCTCCAGGCCGCAGCTCCCAGGACTCACCGAGCTGTTGCATTTCTTCCGGGGTGAATCCCGGGGCACAGATCCAAGCCGTGCACCAATCTGCAAAGATTGCATCAGGCATTTGGACTTCGGCAAGGTTGGCTTAATAGCTTCAAATTGTTTCCTGTGGTATGAGAAAGCGGCACCTCAGTGATCCTGGATTTAGACAGCTGCTGCCAGCTCCCTGGCTGAGTGCAAATGAAGGCCCTTTCCTCTCCATGAGTGAGACCCCGAGGACCTGCCCCAGCCAGGCTTCCTCCGCTATTAGCTCCTCTAGCTGGGAGCCATCTCAGCGCCAGTGCTCCTGCCCTGCAGCGCCACCTGCTGGGAGCGTCTGAGCAGTGCTCGAATTATGGGGGGAAAGTGGGGGTGCCCTTAGGGAACGTGGACAGACCTGGAGGTGCCAGGGTGTACCTTGGGCGGCTTCCTGTGCTGGCATCCTCTGCACTGAGCCCAGCTACAGCAGGACTCTCTTCTCCTCTCTGCCCATACCGCCCCCCACCTTCTGCCCTGCTTCCTCCCCTCCCCCTGGCTGCCATCTCCCCCTGCACGTTACCGCTGCCTTCCGCCCCCTTCTCCTCTCCCCCTGACTGACCCCTTCCCCGCCCGTTTGCCCCCCCACCTTCTGCTCACTCCTCCTCTACCCCCTCGACCTGCCCATTACCCCCCCGCCTTCTGCTCACTCCTCCTCTACCCCTGATTGCACCCCCGCCTGCCCATTTATTCCCCCACACCTTCTGCCCCCTCCTCCCCTACCACTGACTGCCCCCTCCCCCTGCCCATTATCCCCCCCACCTTCTGCTCACTCTTCCTCTACCCCCTCACCTGCCCATTACCCCCCCGCCTTCTGCCTCACTTCCTCCTCTACCCCGACTGTCCCCTCCCCCTGCCCATTATCCCGCACCTTGTGGCCCCCCCCTTTCCTTACCCCTCTCACTTCCTGTTGGGATGAAAGGGGCTTCTCCAGAGTGGGGCATTGGAGCCTGGGTTATGCCAGTGAAGAGCCAAGCCCAGGCAGTGGGACCTGCTGTGGTTGCGGGACACCCACCCTCCCTTCTCTCCACGGACCAACCCCTCATCGTGCCCTGGCTCCTTCCACAGGACAGCTGTGGCTGCTGTCACTGCTCTCTGCAGTGCCTGGCCCTGTGGCTGACCACACAGGGAGAAGTAAGGGGCCAAAACAAACCCTCTACACCCCTTCCCATAAGTCAGAAGTGGGGTAACCCCTAAAAGTAGTAGGGGACCCGCCCCCGGCCCTGAGTCTGAGGCTGCAGTGGTAAACTGTTCTAGGACTGGCTGCTCTCCAGTGCAGCCCTGTCCCTCTGTGTGGCGCTACTCAGCTATCTGGAAATGAGCATGATTCCTGGCGCGTGCTCAAGGAGACCTGGGAGCTGAGAGCTTTCCTTTGCATTCCATCCTGTGTCTCTTCCTCAGGCCTCCCCGCTGACACACTACAGGGCCACAGGGACCGTTTCCTGGAGCAGTTCAGAAAGTAAGTGCCCTGAATGCCAAGCCTGTCACCTTTGGCGCTTATCCTTTGCATGCTGACTTTAGCTCAAAGCGGCTATTCCTAAGTTCATTACTTGTTAGGTAACTCATGCCACTCAGACCTAGTCTACAGGCAGGCTTGGGGCGGACAAGAGCCCCCTGGGTTTGAAATGAACCGTCTGTGGCTGAGAAACGAACAAAGTCCTAATTTCTGAGTCCCCTAGCTCACAAATGTTTATCCTAGAGCTGGGCTGGCCTCTTCTCTGCCCCCATGCTGTTGGCATAACCCATTGGCACTGAACAATAATTGCCTTATTAAATCCAAGGAGGCTTTTGGGCTCTAATGGCATTGTATGGGAGGTGTCAGCCAGTGATTTAAAACCGTTGAGCTGCGGTTTGGCTACCGTGTACAGTCATCACAGTGCGGTGAAAATGTGAAGGTGCAGCCCATCTCCCCTGGGCTTTCCTGGAGTCTCGGAGCCATTTCCTGTAAAGGCCCTTTCGGGGCTAAGATAATCAGGGTTTAAAAAGGGTTAACAAGCTTGGCCGCTGGGGCTGGGGCTGGCCTCAGCCTGATGGTGCATGCATGCTGCAGCAACGAACACATTAGAAATGTGTTGCTGGGTCCATCAATCCTTCTGCCCTTGGAAATGTACCGAGCGAGCGAGCGTTTTCTGTTCATTCCCCCTTCACCTTCCCCAGCCTGGAGGGGGGGTAGGCTGTGATATCCTGAACGTTCCCTGCGGGGGACCTTATTCACAGGGGTAGGAAACCAATGAGGGAAGCAGGAAACTCAGGGGAGATGGATCTGGTGGCTGGCTCTTCAAGGATTTAGCTGGTAAATTCTTTCCCCTTCATTCTTAGTGTCAGCTGCTCTTTGCATCAGTGATGGCCCCTCCGTCCCTAGGTGTATGGGGGAGGGGCCCCACCCTCCTGGATTCACCTTTTACCAGTGTGTTCGCCACTTGGCTTGAGGCACATGTCCGGGTACTGTTCCAAGGAGCAGAGCCGTTAGCTCTCTTCCCAGGATCCCCATCTTGCGTTGTATGGCAGGATAGCGTCCATGTAACTGAGGTCAAGGGCTGCCTTTCCCTCTCTGCATGGGATGCCTGGTGTGGAGCCACAAGCGATGGGCTCTGTTAAATGAAGGGCGCCACCTGCGTCCTGCGGCTGCCTGGATCTGCCTCAGCCATCAGAGTCCCCTCCCTTACGTCCCATTTCCTTCCAGGCTGAAAGATTTGTTCTATCGCTCCAGCAACCTGCAGTACTTTAAACGGCTGATTCAGATCCCACAGCTCCCAGAGGTGAGACCCGAATGGCTTCTCTCTTGCCCTTGGGCACAGGCTGAGAGGGAGGGGCTGCAGTGACCATTGGCGTGACTAGGCAGTAGTGTCTAGTGGTTAGAACAGGGCCCTGGGAGTCAAGACTCCTGGGTTTTATTCACAGCTCTGGGCAAGTCAGTTAAACCCCAGCGTTGAATGCTGGGTGCCTGCAGCCAAGTCTTGGAAGCCATATTTGCACTTATAGGGGGGTTGCTTTTCAGAGATCCCTACTAGAGCTGGGCGAAATTTTGTTGGTAAAGAATAAATTCATTGAAAAATATACTGGGAGGCACCAACACTATTCACTAACTCGGCCATCCTTTGTGCTAGAGAAGGGAGACGAAGCGCTGCCTCGTAGCATTGTAACGACCCCACTTGGGCTGCCTGGGGTGGTGCGGCAGGCAGATTTGGGCGCGTTGTGTCCCACAGAGCCGCTTTTCTCAAGATCCCGCCATCAGTTCTCCCTTTCCGCACTAGAATCCTCCCAACTTTCTGCGGGCCTCGGCTCTGTCAGAGCACATCAGTCCCGTGGTGGTCATCCCGGCTGAGGCCTCGTCCCCAGACAGCGAGCCCATCACCGATCTAGTGGAGATGGACACAGCATCACAACAGGTGAGTGCCTGGCCCCCTGGCATCAGTCTCTCTCTTTGAGCCCGCGATTGGCTCTGCCTATGTCTGGCAAGGTGTTCAGCTGCCAAGAGAAGTATGCCTGGCCTTTGCATGCCCTGCAGTGGCTCTGGGGCTGTATTGCCAGGGCTGTGATCTCAGGTCTCATAACATACTCAAGGCCTGGTGCGTGTTTGGCTGTATGACATATGGAAAAACCAGGGCACTACAGGAAGCAGCATCAATGCTGCTTATTCCCATGGGCTTAGTACTGAGTTAGCGCCCTTGGGGGTGTTGTGCTGTCTGGCTAATAAGACATAAAACCAAGAGTCGGTGAAGAAATCCCAGGGGGTAATTCTGGTGTCCTGGCTAGGTGATGACTGGTTGATCACATTTGGCTTCTCCTGCATTTCCCCTCGAGTTCTAGATCCACATGACATGCTTCATTTCCTGTCCTAATACACCAGCCCAGAGGTGGCTCCACTTCAGTGGCAGGCGAAGTGGTTCCTACATCTCCAGTTAACATAATGGTTTTTGGGGGTGTGGGTGGTATATACATACCCATAAGATTGTTTATTTAGGCAGTGCCATTTGGAGCAGACAATAGATTCCCCTAGTTGCAGCTCTTGGGTTTGAGTCTCTGCATCTTGGGGAGTCTCCTGCACCAGGGTGGAGCACGGCCATTCTGATGTGGTGGCATTTTAAACTCACTTTGCACTAGGATAAATAACTGCCTGGCTGCAGGGCAGCAAATTTGGCCCATTGCCTCTTGTAGTGGCTAATGGTGATATTTCACATGAAGAGAACAGGGGATTTCTGTCATGCCAGTAACTCCTTTGGCAGCTAGTGGTCAACTGCTGGTAAATGCAGCTAACTCTCACCACTACAAGTACCTCATAAGTAGCTGCTCCGCTTGCTGTTCCAGACAGGGTTGGCCTTCTGTCCGCTGCAGTTGTCTGTCTGTCCCAGTCAGACCCCATCTGGATCAGATTAGTTGCAGTACCCTGTTGTTTAATAAAGCAAGTAGAACTGCCCTAAGCTGGGTCAGGCTGCATAAAAGATAGGGGCCCATGGCTGATGGGAGCTGTCCCTTAGAGGGCGTGGGGCAGCTGCCAATCTTGCTAACGAGTGGGATCCTGGTGTCTGGGGGAGGGGTCTGCCCTTGTGAGGGGGTGGGGCTGAGATGGGGGCGGGCAGGTGCCCAGTCCATGTGCAGTGTTTCTGGCCATGTGCGGGGCGGTGGTAGATTTGACTCCAGGGATCTGTGTTTGTTTCCCCCTCCAGAGCTTGTTCGACAATAAGTTTGATGACATCTTTGGCAGTTCGTTCAGTAACGATCCTTTCAACTTCAACAGTCAGAATGGAATGAACAAGGATGACAAGTGAGAGCTGGCTCAGGGGCCCCATCACTGCTGGTGGGGCATGTTCAGTGTCAGGGGAAGGAGCTGTGAATGCGGAGGCAAGGCGCGGTCCAGTTTTCTGGGGAAGGCCTGGGCCTCTCTTGCAAGGGGCACCCTGGGGTTGACGGGTGAGGGCTCTCCTGCCCTGGGGGTTCATCTGTGAAGGGTGCTGAGCAACAGGCCGAGCTCTCTGAGTCTGGGCTGGCTTTGCGATAGGAGCTTGATGCCTGGCTGTAGGCTGGAACCTGGGCGAGTGGGCTAGGAGCTGAAACACATAATCAGCAGCTGGCAATGTCCCCCGCACTTAGCACAGCGGAGCCTTGTGCAGCTCCTTGTGGTGTTATAGACAAGGAAAGTCTCCTCCAGCCCCACACACTTGCCCTTGCGAGCTGGCAGTCAGCAGCGGCTGGACCTCGGTGGGTCATTTAGGAACATGGCTTGCCAGACAAGATCGGCCCAGGGCTCCATCCAGCCCAGTATCCTGTCTCTGACAATGCACAGCTCCAGCTGCTGCAAAGGATAAAACCCTGAAAGAGGCAGTGATGGGATAAGCTCCCCCAGGGGAGGTTCTCTCCTAACCCCAGTAGTTAGATCTGCTCACACCATGAAGCAGCTGGGCTTAGATCCTTTCCAGCTATTACAGCTCTTCTCTGTATTAATGTAGCAGTCCAAGCCTTTTTTGCAACCTGTTTAGCTCTTGCCTTCAGTTCCATCTTATGGCAATGACTTCCACAGGCTAACAATGCATTGGAGGACACTATACTTCCTTTGAACAGTTTTAAATTGGCCACCTTTCAGTTCCATTGAATGCTCCCATGCTCTTGTGTTATGAGACTCAGGGAATAAAAGATCCCAGCCTCCCTCCTCTGGACCAGTGGTTTTCAACCTGTGGTCCGCGGACGCCTGGGGGTCCACAGACTGTGCCTAAGATTTCCAAAGGGGTCCACACCTCCATTTGAAATTGGTTAGGAGTCCGCAAAGGAGAAATGGTTGAAAACCACGGTTCTAGACCATTTGTTAGTTTGTATACCCCCATCCTATCCTCTCCGAAAGTAAGTATCCTCACACCTTCTTGTCAACTGTCTGAATGGGCCATCTTGGTTATCACTACAAAAGTTTTTTTCTTCTGCTGATAATAGCTCATCTTAACTAATTAACCTCTTACAGTTTGTATGGAAACTTGCAACTTCTCTGTATGTATTGTGACAGGGTCAGGCCAGATGGCTACAGGAGAGTGATAGAAGGCAGATATATTAGCCCCAAGTTAAGTAGGTCCCTTTTCCTTGGGTAAGGTAATGGGGAAGGTTCCAGAACAATCAGGAACTTTCTGGAAACATTTAAGGCAGACAGGCTGATTAGAACACCTACAGCCAATCAAGAAGCTACCAGAATCAATTAAGACAGGTAGGCTAATCAGGGCACCTGGGTTCAAAAAGGAGCTCACTTCAGTTTGTGGCATGCTTGCGAGGAGCTGGTAGCAAAAGGTGCAAGAAGCTGAGAGTGAGAAGGCGTACCGCTGGAAGACTGAGAAGTACAAGGATTATCAGACACCAGGAGAAAGGTCCTGTGGTGAAAGTAAAGAAGGTGTTGGGAGAAGGCCATGGGGAAATAGCCCAGGGAGATGTAGCTGTCACGCAGCAGTTACAGGAGTCACTGTAGACAGCTTCAATCCACAGGGCCCTGGGCTGGAACCCGGAGTAGAAGGCGGGCCCGGGTTCCCCCCATGCCTCCATTCCCCCAACTCCCTACTTGATACCGGAAGAGTTGACCTGGACTGTGGGTTCCATCAGAGGGGAAGGTCTCTGGCTTGTTCCCCGAACCACTAGGTGGATCAGCAGAGACTGCAGGGATTGTTCTTCTTCCTTTTCCCCATGCTGGCCAGTGATGAGGCTAACTGAGTGAATGGCAGATTTGAGCCACAAAAGTGGCCAAACTGAGGGCTGCCGTGAACCTCTGAGACGAGCAAATCTGCCAATAAGCACATGACCCACCAAGGCAGAGGAGGAACTTTGTCACTCTGTGTGTGTGTGTGTGTATGTGTATGTATATATATATGTGTGTATATGTATATATATACACTTCTTACTATATGTTCCATTCTGTGCATCCGATGAAGTGAGCTGTAGCCCACAAAAGCTTATGCTCTAATAAATTTGTTAGTCTCTAAGGTGCCACAAGTCCTCCTGTTCTTTTTGCGAATACAGACTAACACGGCTGTTACTCTGAAACCTGTCTCTTTCTAAGGCAAACAATTCTGTTCTTTCTCTCTCTCTCGATAAGAGAGCGTTCCAGGCTCCTGACCATTGCTCGTCCCTGAACCCTATCTTCTTCTGCAGTATTCTTTGAGACAGGGTAACCAGTGCTGCACGCAGGATCCCAGGGGAGGGCACCTCTGGGTTCATGTATTGGCCTCATAATATTTTTTGTGTAATTCCCATCTGATCCCCAAACCTCCTGTGCGTGGGGCGGCAGGGTCACGGGTTAAGGGGCACAGCATGGAGGAAGCAACTGGTGTCATTCTCCTTGCCAGGGACCGGTTGATCGAGCAGCTGTACCGTGAGATCAGTGCACTGAAGGAGGAGCTGGAGAACTTCAAGGCAGAGGTGAATGTATAGCCCATATTATTGACGTTAACCCAGTGTGCGGGCTGTGCGCTCTGTGGCCAGCGATGTGCAGATCTTGGACCTCACTGGTGCGATCACTGTGTCTCGGGGCCGGGTCAGACCTGGTAGCCCGAATGTTGGATGGGAAACACGCCGGGCGTGGTGCAGCTCCTCCCACTGAGTCACACTGAACCAGGGGCCCAGCATGGCTCCAGAGATGCCACCTTTCCAAGACCCTGGGGCTGTTACTCTCCCAGTTGCAGAGACCATTCCTGTGCCCAAGGCTTGCACCAGGGGCGGTATTTCTGCTCTGCCACCTTAGGGAGGAGTCGGGTTTCCTCACTGTCCCAGGGACACCCGTGCTGTCAAGTGACAGCTGCTTAGACAACTCGGTTCAGGCACTGGCTTATGCCGAGTGCTGTTGTTTTATAACTCCCCACAGAATCCCTGCGTGCTGAGTGGCTGGTGCTTTTGTTAATGGGCTTGTTAGGAATTATGGGCCTTGGGCACTTCGATTGGCTGGCCCAGATCTAATTAGCAACAGCAGTGTAAGAGCTGGGCTTCAGACTGCCCCTTCAAAGGGCAGCTGGCATCGAGGCAGCTGGGGCTAGAAGGGTGTTTGACCCACCCCAGCCCACCTCTCCCACTTGGTGACCTGCAGAGCCATCGCCTAGGTGTGCAGCTGAGGGGGCGGATCAGCGAGCTGGAGGCGGAGCTGGCGGAGCAGCAGCACCTCAAACAGCAGGCCCTGGATGACGGCGATTTCCTGCGCACCGAGCTGGAGGAGCTGAAGAAGCAGTGGGAGGACACAGAGAAAGCACAGAGGAGCCTGACGGAGATAGAGAGTGAGGAGAGACCTCTGATCTGCTCGGGGGCTGCCCCGAGTCCCCAGCCCAGCCTCTTCTGTAAGAGAGGGGGGAGCTAGCAGCTTCTCCAGCCCCAGCCTCTATCAACAGGGAGCAGGGCAGGCTGGCTGTGGGGGGAGATCCTGACCACTCCAATCCCAGGCTTCCTCAGCAGGGGGCGCTGCAGGAAGCGGGGTAGGCTGGGTTGGGGGGCAGAGTTCCAGGCCACTCCTGTCCCGGGCTCTCTCAGCAGGGAGCGCTGTTGGGACCCATGTTCAAGCCGGAATGGCTGTAGGAATGGGGTCGCTCGTTTGCCCCAGTGAGATGGGATTTTCCTTAGGAGACGTCCTTGGCACGTGTGTTCCCAGGTCGCTCACCCCGTGGGTGTCTGTGTTGCAGGGAAGGCGCAGGCTAACGAGCAACGGTACACCAAGCTGAAGGAGAAGTACAGCGAGCTGGTGCAGAACCATGCTGACCTGTTGCGCAAGGTAGGGCCCGGTACCCCTCTCCTTCATTCCACCCCTGCCAAGCCTCCTGCTGGCTTTGTGTCGGTTTCATGCCCAGGAGTAGCAGGGATCTGCCACTGTAGACCCATGGGCCATCGTGCCCTGTGGGGAGCCAGCTTTGTTATTCCGGAGGCTAGTGGGCGAAGATCCCCCGTGGGGAATCCCCTCCCCCTACACCACACCAGGGAACAGGATTTTGCTCTGAGAGCAGGATGGGGCAGAGGTGAGGCATCGGCCCTGTCCAGTGACTGGGTGGGTGAGGAGCAGGGGCTGACGCAGCTGATGAGTTCTTGCTGATGTTCCCCAGAACGCAGAGGTTACCAAGCAGGTAACGGTAGCGAGACAGGCCCAAGGTGATGTGGAGCAGGAGAAGAAAGAGTTAGAGGACTCCTTCCAGCGCATGAGCGAGCAGGCCCAGAGGAAGGTGAGTCGGAGTGTGCAGAGCGGAGCAGGGAAGGCCCAGAGCGTGGGAGTGTCAGCTGGGGGTGCTGGGTGGGTAGAGCCCAGCGTGAGGGAGTCCGTGCAGTAGAGATAGGTCTACAGTCTTGTGCCCGCGGGACGGTACAAGCGAGGAGTGAGAGGGGAGAAGGCTGCAGATTGGTGATGTGATCAGATCCTGAGCTCGCAGCTAAGGTCTCCAGTGGGTAACAAACAGCCCAGGGGCAGGGAGTGCCACCCTGTGATGTGCACACTCAAGGGTTACTTCTGCTCTGTCTGCAGACTCAGGAACAGGTAGAGGTCTTGGAAACCTTGAAGAGAGAGCTCACAGCCAGCAAGCAGGAGCAGCAGGCCCTCCAAAGCACTCTGAAATCCAGTTTGCAGGTGAGTGCATCAGTGATTTCCCTACACCCCTCCTGAATTTCCCCAACACCCCCACCCCCAGTTTTGTGAACTAGTTACATGCCAATTTAGTGACTGTTTGGAAATTTGAGTTGAAACTGAAACATTAATACACACTTTAAAAGCATATACAGTGTATGATAAAATATGTGTATCTGAAAAAGTATCATAGATTTGAAAAGTATGAACATAGACTAGCTTCCTTATACAGCTGTTGTTTTTATGACAATGTCAGGGCATTCATTTCGGTGGTGTTGGCCAACCTAATAATTTCAAATGATTTGTAAGCAAAGTCTAAATGAGCTCTCCCTGACGAGCTAGTGATTAGCTGGGGCTGCAGGGGAAGGCTTCAGGACCAGATTGTATTTACATTCACACCTAATCTACCTAGGTATCCAGCAAACAGAGCTGTGTTTCCCAAGTGATAGATTTTGGCTGGGGTTGGGTTACAAATCACTTGGATGGGGGGGTGGGCGGGCGGGCGCGGGAATGAAATGTTGTTCTAACTGTATGAGTAAAGGGCAGTAGAAATGTACTTAGCCTGTGCTGATTGAGGCCATCAAGAGAGAGGGTGGAGACCTGTCCCTCTCCACTGTTTAAAGACAAAGCTCATTAGGCTCCATAGATAGTCTTTTGTTCTGTTAAGTGACCATTGCAGCTGAAATCACTGATGATCAGGTCTAAGTGACAGGTTTCAGAGTAACAGCCGTGTTAGTCTGTATTCGCAAAAACAAAAGGAGGACTTGTGGCACCTTAGAGACTAACCAATTTATTTGAGCATAAGCTTTCATGAGCTACAGCTCACTTCATCGGATGCAAGTGCTTAGTCCTGCTGTGGGGACAGTGTTTCTGTGGAAGACACAGCCCAGACTGCACTAGCTGCAAGGTTTTCCACACTGAGAGCTCAGCTGAAATCACTGAGAGCTGGGTGGAACCTCAAGAGACCAACTCACAGTGGCAGGTGGCAGCAGAAGGTGACTGCGTAGAGCCATTGGCAACAGAGTGGTGGAGTGAACGGTGGCACAACGAACAGCAGTGGCCAGAGTGAACAGTGAGCAGCTGGAGGAACGAGCAGGGTGCCTTCTTGCCCCCCACCTGGGAGGTGTACTCACATGAAAGCACCTCTGAACTCTGAGTCTCCACTGACCAAGGACAACATGGGTGAGTGGGGTGCAGTGGAGAGAAAAGTGAGGGGCACGTTAAATAAACATTTGTTTGTTGGACTATATTTTACTGACTTTGCTCCAGAATGCTAGATTTGTGACGGGGAATGGAAACTTATATAAATATGTTTCCTAGTAGGCCAAGATTTTGAAAATGCATTATTTGCCAAGGTTGTTTCTCAGATCATTGCTATCTGAGAGGTCATTGTGTTGTGGAGTTTCTGTACTAAACATTTTTTTTGTTGTTAATTTTTACATAAGAATGGTCCTACTGGGTCAGACCAATGGTCCATCTGCCCAGTATCCTGTCTTCCAACAGTGATCAAGGCCAGGGGCTTCAGAGGGAATGAACAGAACAGGTCATCAAGTGATCCATCCCCTGTTGCCCATTCCCAGCTTCTGGCAAACAGGCTAGGGACACTCAGAGCATGGTGTTGCATCCCTCCCCATCCTGGCTAATAGCCACTGATGGACCTATCCTCCAGGAATTTATCTAGTTCTTTTTTGAACCCTGTTATAGTTTTGGTCTTCACAGCATCCGCTGGCAAAGAGTTCCACAGGTTGACTTTATGTTGTGTGAAGAAATACGGCCTTTTGTTTTTTTTAAAATCTGCTGCCTATTAATTTCATGGGGTGACTGCTAGTTCTTGTGTTATGTGAAGGATTAAATAACATTTCCTTATTCATTTTCTTCACACCAGTCAAGATTTTATAGACCTCTATCATATCCCCGCTTAGTCATCTCTTTTCTAAGCTGAAAATTCCCAGTCATTTTAATCTCTCCTCCTGTTTCTACCCCTAATCATTTTAGTTGCCCGTCTCTGTACCTTTTCCAATTCCAATATATCTTTTTTGGGGATGGGGTGACCAGATCTGCACACAGTATTCAAGATGTGCACGTACCAGGGATTTATATAGAGGCAATATGATATTTTCTCTTATTATCTATCCCTTTCTTAATGCTTCCCAACATTCTGTTGGCTTTTTTGACTGCCGCTGCACACTGAGTGGATGTTTTCAGAGAGCTATCCACAATGACTCCAAGATCTCTTTCTTGTGTGGTAACAGCTAATTCAGACTCCATCATTTTGCATGTATAGTTGAGATTGTTTTCCAGTGTGTGTTACTTTGCATTTATCAACACTGAATTTCATCTGCCATTTTGTTGCCCAGTCACCCAGTTTTGTGAGATCCCTTTGTAGCTCTTCGCAGCCTGCCTGGGACTTAACTATCTTGAATAGTTTTGTATCATCTGCAAATTTTGCCAGCTCACTGTTTACCCATTTTTCCAGATCATTTATGAATATGTTGAACAGTAACCGTCCCAGTACTGACCCCTCAGGGACACCACTATTTATCTCTCTCCATTCTGAAAACTGATCATTTAATCCTACCCTTTGTTTCCCATCTTTTAGCCAGTTACCAAGACATGAGAGGACTTCCCTCTTATCCCATGATGGCTTACTTTTCAAAAATCAATTTCAATTACATACATTTTTTTTTTAATTTATATTTTTTTAGAAATTTAGATCTGTTATATGTTTTGGTGTAACTTGCATTATCCTCATGTTAAATTTGCATTATCCTAACAAAACATTTACTTTATTCATATCTCTTTTATATGTTGCAGGTCAAAGTGAAAATGAAAAGAAAAAAAACAATACAACAATTTTTCCATTCAAAGGCCTCAAAAACTAACCAAGGTGAAGAACACATCAAGAACCAAGAATACATCAACATGTCATCTGAAGGTTCAAGTGGTATATCTACATCCGACCAGCCCGAAGCACAAATACAGCTACCTATTGAAGAAACAGCGTCTCCAAAACCTAAAGGCAGTTCCCAATGTTTGTCAGTCAAAGTGTTCCCATTTATTGAAGTTACAAAAGATGGCTACTGGTGCACCTCTTGCAAAAAGTTTACGAAGAAGGAAAGCTTCCCAATGGCATTTTGGGGTGTATATGTAGGAGCATTGCCAGCAGATCGAGGGACGTGATCGTTCCCCTCTATTCGACATTGGTGAGGCCTCATCTGGAGTACTGTGTCCAGTTTTGGGCCCTACACGACAAGAAGGATATGGAAAAATTGGAGAGAGTCCAGCGGAGGGCAACAAAAATGATTAGGGGACTGGAACACATGAGTTATGAGGAGAGGCTGAGGGAACTGGGATTGTTTAGTCTGCGGAAGAGAAAAATGAGGGGGGATTTGATAGCTGCTTTCAACTACCTGAAAGGGGGTTCCAAAGAGGATGGCTCTAGACTGTTCTCAGTGGTAGCTGATGACAGAACAAGGAGCAATGGTCTCAAGCTGCAGTGGGGGAGGTCTAGGTTGGATATTAGGAAACACTATTTCACCTGGAGGGTGGTGAAACACTGGAATGGGTTACCTAGGAAGGTAGTGGAATTTCCTTCCTTAGAGGTTTTTAAGGCCCGGCTTGACAAAACCCTGGCTGGGATGATTTAGTTGGGGATTGGTCCTGCTTTGAGCCAGGGGATTGGACTAGATGACCTCCTGACGTCCCTTCCAACCCTGATATTCTATGATTCTATGATAATTGGTAAAAGTGGAGGAGCTTGGTTTGTCAAACCGATCAGCAAAGCCAGTGCTGACAAACTACGTGAAAAGGCTGCAAAACACCAGGACTCTGGACTGATTCAACATGCAGAAAGCCTTATAAGCCCACTTTCAAAGCGAATTTTAGAAGTACTTAATGAGGCTGTTAAGAATGCTGGAGACACAACACAGTTCATGTGAACAAACATGGCTGTGGCATCCTACTTTCTATTTAAGCAAGAGATACCACACGCTACAAACTGGAGGCCAATGTTAAGTGCATTGTCACTTGTTCATCCTGAAGCTGAACACTGGTTCCGAACAAGACCAGCAAATGCTCACTGTCTTTCTGCAAGAAACTCAACTGACTGACTAGAAGCATGTGGTGCAACCGTGAAAGACTCAACAGTTGAAAAAGTAAACTCTCTCACCACATTCAAAAAATTTGCATGGCTGATGAATACATCAATGCAAATGGGCATCAAGTATTAAGTCACTGTGTACGTTATCTTGATGTCAGGGGTAGGCCAGTAGATGCATTTCTAGATGTTCAAGTTATAGAAGACACATCAGCTGCATCTGTGACAACCCACATCTTAGAAGAGTTAAATGCTTGTCAGTTGGATCCCAAACAGATGGCTGCTTGTACATTTGATGGAGGTGCAAACTTCTCTGGAAGACATGGTGGAGTACAAGCTTTTCTCAGAGAAAAGTGTAACCCTGATCTCTCCTATACACACTACAGAGGCCATCTGCTCCAACTAGCAGTAGTACGAGCTGCAGAATCTTCAAAAGACATTTTAAAAAGCTATAAATTTAATGTCTTCATTATATTCTTTTTTCAGCAAGAGTCCAAAAAGATTGAATATCTTGGAAAATATAAAAGATACACTGGACTGAAGTTCAAATTAGTCCAACCTGGGAAAACCCGCTGGATTTCTCAGGAGCGATCCTTGGCTGTTGTCTTAAAATTACTCCAGCCATTATTACTGGCTTTGGAAAGTATCTACCAAGATGGGATGGATCTAAGTAGTGAGGCTGGTGGATTACTTTTGCTACTACGTTCAGAGAAGACTATTGCCATTCTCTCTCTTGTAAATCTACTGTTGAAACCACTTGGGTCATTAAACAATGCCATCCAGGCATCTGCTACAACAGTAGTAGATCTTTGTCCAGCAATAGAAGCTACATTTGGATCAATCAGAGAGCTATGATTTAATTGGGGATCGGTCCTGCTTTGAGCAGGGGGTTGGACTCGATGACCTCCTGGGGTCCCTTCCAACCCTGATATTCTATGATTCTATCCATGGAAAAAGTACTGGAAGAAGCAAAGACTTCAGTCTAGAAATTGACTAATGAAGGCATTTATATTGAATCCTTAAGTGAAGAAGACAGAAGTGTTTAAGACAACTGAAAAAATACACAGACTTGATTCTTAAAAATCTACAACAGCGACTTCTAGGTTCTGCTCAACCTCTGCATAGCTTTTACAGATCCATATCCTATAAAACACCAACAGCTGAGTGGAGTGAGGCACTGCCAGCAATGGGGCTGCCATGTGCTCAGGACAGAATAGAGAATTTGAACACAGAGTGGAATATCATACGACGAATGAATGAATATTTGACTTCAACTTCTTTTTTATCATCACTAGTGGCTCGACCTGATCTTTGTGCTCTGTTTCCTGGGATGAAAGAAGTAGGAATTCATCTCTTGCTACTCCCAGTCACAACAGCTACAGCTGAGCGTTGTTTTTCATCATTGAATAGAATTTTGTGTTCTGAAAGAAGTCGCCTTCTGCCTGATCATGTGAATGAACTAGTGAGCATATCAATTGAAGGAGTGGAACTACCGGACACACGAGAAGCCACCAAAGATGAACGCATGGCATTCCAGAAGTTCATTAACAGAGTTGTGCAAAATTATAACAAGAAACCAAGAAGGATGTAGACGTAGTGCTTCATAGAAGGCTTGAGTAGCCAACTTTAATTTGTGTGATGATTTTAAAACATGAGTTAAATCTAATAAAATGGTCATGAAACATTTTTCAGTTTTTACTATGGTGCCATACAGCCCACCTTCACCCTCACAGTCTCACCCCTCATCAGCCCTGACAACCCCCCCTGTAAATTCGAACCCCCCCTTCCCCCCAATTTCAATTCTTGGGGAAACCACTGGAGCGCGTGCTTCCCCCAGTGAGCTCTCCCTGGCTGGGAGCTTGCCGCTTGTGGAGCGGCAGTGGAAGTGGGTATCTTCTGGTAAGTCTGGGTGTGCTCAGCCTGCCAGCGGGACCGGCTGACGTCACACTGCGTTGGAGCAGCGCCAGCATCGCAGGCGGCAGGAACTCGCTGCCCCAGCACACTGGGCTCCGAGGTGGTTTAATTTTGGAATATAGTAGGGGAGGAGGGATCCCGGAATGAGGGTGCTTGGTCCACTCTCATCTTTTCTTTCCCCATTCCTCCCTCTGTTCCCTTTGCCCTGCAGTCGGAGGCAGAGCGTAGCACCAGGACAGCGGGCTTGGAGCAGGAGAGGGACACCTTGGTGGTGGCAGTGGCCCAGCGCAGCCAGGAGGTGGTGGCGTTGCAGGCCGAGCTGCAGCAGCTAAAGGACACTCTGGACAGCGAGAAGGAGAGCAGCAGTAAATCGCTGGAGACACTGCAGACCCGGCTGGGAGAGAAGGTACTGCTGTCTGCCAGTGTGGGGGTGCCCAAGGTGGACAGCAACATGGCAACAGCCACACTCCATCCCCTGAGCACCCGGGCACCCTGACTTCCCCCAGTGCATTGGCAGGAGTCCACGGGCAGCTCTTGTGTGAAATGCAGTAGACCTAATGCCATGGAGCTGTGATGTGCAGAGGCTGCACGTCCCAGCATGCAGTGCTGTTGGACTCCTCCTTGCTTGACTGCTCGGGTCAAGATGGAGCATTGCATGCTAGGAACTGATAGCCCCAAAACTCTTCTTCCTTAAATGGAAAGATTAGGGGAACACCCCATGGCTGTGGTGTTTTAGTCCCCTTCTGCCCCCTTTCCTCCTGCTGGAAGGAACTGGAGCCAGAGCAGCCAGGTACGGCCCTTACTCTTTCGATTACATGGCTTTGGCATGTCAGTGGGCTTGCCGTTCTTGACCAGAGCCTCCTGGGTGCCAGGGAGGCCTGGCTGGAGCTTGGGAAGGCCCTGAGGTCTCTCCTCTCTTTGTGTGTCCTTCAGGAGAGCCGTGAGCAGGCCCTTCAGCAGCGGCTCCTGGACGAGCAGTTTGTCTTGCTGCAGTGCACGGTGCAGGAGGCAGAGCAGATAGTGCAGGACTCCCTGAACCGACTCGATGACCCCACCCACATCAGCTGCACGAGCTCCGCAGGTATGGCCTAGCTGCCTTGCCGTAAGGGTTGGGCTGGCTCCTCCCTCTGTTCTGGGTGTATCCAGCTGCACTGACCTCTGGCTGCTCACACACAAGGGGCAAAAGCTCTTATTAATTCAGGATTGGGTGCCATTCAGGGGGAACCGGCCCAGAATTCAGTCTCAGCGTTTGGCTAGCCACTTGCCTCCCCTAGGAGCTGCCGAGGATAAACCCTCGGGATTGCTCCCTGGCAGCTAAACTGGCCTAGAGCTAGTGCCACTGACTGCAGCTTCCGGGGTCATAACCCCACTCACCCTCACTCAGGCAGTGCTTGGCCAGTGCCAGGTATTTCAGGGGTGTCTCACCAAGTGTTCCATAGCTCTGGAGTTGCAGTAGAGTGTGTGTGCACGTACAGACCCGTGTGCGTCCAGTAAACTGAGTCAGTTACGTTAGGGGTGTGTCCCAAGGAATCATTTGCTGTCCCTCCCTAAAATCTTCAGCACAGATGAGTGCAAAGGCTACTCCTGGGGTAATTCTGCACCCCTGCATATGCGCAGAATTCACATCCCCCGCAGATTTCTTTGCTTCCCCGCAAAAAAAAATGACTTTCTGACAGGGAAGCAGCAGGAGCAGTCACGCCCCACTCCCTAGCTGTACAGATACATCGTTTCAGACACCCGGAACAGCCAGTGGAGAGGTAAATCACCGCAGGGCTGGGGACACCCCAGCCAGTGGCTCCTACCCTGAGCCAGGATCAGCTGCTACTCTCGGCTGGGCAGACGGGACTTCCTCTTCCCCTGCAAGGAATAGCTAGGGCTGTGTCAGACCCACCCCCAGAAACCTCTCCCAGCGCCAGGAAGTTCAGCAGCTTCCTGTTTGCTGCCCTCATGTCTCCTCAGCTGCAGGGGGAGGGGTCACTGTATGGGGAGCTGCTCCCCCATCCATCCAACCCCCATGTATCCGGACCTCCCATACCCCGACACCCCCACCAAGCCTCACCCCTTACACCCAGAACCCCTGTAGCCCTCTCTACCCGAACCCCACCCCACGGAATCTCAACCCCTGCGTCTGGAGCCCCCCTGCACCCAGACCCCCTGCCTCCTGACCCCCAACTAGCTGCACCCAGACTCCTACCCCATGAAGCCCCACTCCCGCAACACCCAAACCCAGCTGCTGAGACCTTCATACACAGAGCCCTCCACTGAGCCCCAGCCACCTTCACCTGGGAGCCCCCCACCCCCCAGTGAGCCTCTGTGCATCCAGATCCCCCACACCTACACCCCCAACTGAGCTGCCTGCCCCCAGATTGTCCCACACGGAATCTTCTCACCCCACACCTGGATCCCCCCACACTGAGCCCCTCCACACTTGGATCCTGCCTGGCTGAGCCTGCCTGCCCCACACTTGCTGCGCCTGGCGCAGGGGGACAGGACCCCAGGGTGTTTCTGGGTCAGGTGCAGGCTTTGTGCTGTGTTAGGGTCGGGTGCAGCCTCACTGCTGAGTCCGTGTCCGGGGGATGGGGGAGCTAGAGGGTGATCTTCCACCTACATGCAGCCAGTGGCCTGTGCTCCCCACTGCCATGCTGGTGCCTCTGCATTTATTTCTTGACAAATAAAACTGGCAGAATTTTAAAATATTGTGTGGAGAATTTTGATATTTTTTTTGGTGCAGAATGCCCTCAGGAGTAAAAGGCATTTGCCTGGCAGGAGGGGGCTCCGGCCATAGTGTGGGGATTTGGCTGAGGGCAGAAATCGGGAAGCCAGGACTAGGGCCTGGGTTGGGAGCTCTCAGGAGCCCTTTGTTCATATTCTGCCCCAGCCTGCAGGGAAGGTTGGGATGACCGCCCTTCCTGTGATGGAGTCTTCCCCCCCACACACACACACACTGGGGAGCCCTGCCAGAGGCAACATCTCCTCAGGGCTCCTAGTAACTCTTCTGGAGAGCAAACGTTTTGCCTTTGGAAAGGACCCAAATGCACTGAAGTCCAGTATTCCAAGAGGTGGCCAGACTCCCTGCAGGCCTTTCCTTTTGCCCTCGCTCCAGAGCGCCCGCACCGAGTGCTGTGCTCTGCTCCAGGGGGTGGCAAGAGCAAGATGCAGCCAGCTGGCCCTGCCGTGCTGCCTCCATCTCCGCTGGTTTTGAGGGGGTTTCGTTGTGTAACTGGGGCAACGAGTGACTGGTCCCAGAGCCCAGCCCCTCTGGACAGCACTCTCCATCGCTCAGTCGGGGGCTTAGAGTAGCTCAGGGGCAGGCTCTGCCGGGAGCCCCTTGGGCAGGTGTTGGCAGCACGCGGATGGGCAGGGGGTGAGTCTGTGTGTAGCCCCGGATGCTGCGCAGACTGCTGAGTACCTTCCGGGTCTCTCTTGTGTGTGCAGATTATCTCCTGAGCAGAACGTTGGCTGCCTCCGACTGCATAGAGCGGCTTCAGGGCGTGCATGGCAAATACCTTTCCAACCGCTCAGGTGAGAGAGCTGCCGGGGCCCTGAGCCCCCTCACTGCGGGCTCACCGTGCACCTTCCTCTGCACGCCATCGGCAAGGGCTACTCGGGGCTGAGGAGTGCTGGCAGAGCAAACTGTGGGGGCTTCCACAGGGATCCGGCGTCCCTCCAGAAGATCCCATCCTCTCTCCTTACGGATGTGCCAAGCCTCAGACCCCGCAGCCCACAGGCCAGCCGTGTGTGGGAGGGACACAGTGCCCCCTCTTGGAGCCCTGCACTCAGCGTGTCACACCAAGCACTTGACCCTTCCCACAGCACCCAAGAAGCAAAGCAACAGCAGCCCTTGGCTCCCCTGGCCGCAGCAGGGCAAGAGCGAGCTCAGCTCCAGTGCAGAGTGTGAGAAACTGAGTCCAGAGGGGGCTGGGCTGTAGTTCCCAAAGCCATAGTGGTGCCGGGGTGCAGTGAGGCCGCATGCACTGGGGCTGCACACGCCCTCTGTGCCTGTACTGACCTGATACTGAGGCCGGCGTGTGCATGCATGGCTGCTGTGGACATCGTCCTGGGAAGGGGATCTCTGAGCTGCGGTGAGTGAGGGCTCAGGGCTGGGTCTGCGCCTGGCTCTGGTGCCCTGAGGGAGTAAGGAACATACCTGCTCAGCTCCCTTTGAATCTGACCCTCTCAAACCTGCAAGTCTTGTTTGCCCAAGGGACTGAGAGGGCAGCGATGGGGCTGGCTCAACCGCTGAGGTGGCCAGTGACTTAGCAGGGGCCGTCTCCCCCTTCTGTCTCCCTTGCCCGCAGATGTAAGCAGCCTGCTGCCGTGCGTGGCCCTATTTGCCCACCTCATCAGTGACACCATCTTGCAGGGCAGCGCCACCTCCCACATGGTCCCTATGGAGCCTGCTGACTGTAAGTATCCCCGCCGGGGCAAGGGGGCTGGGGCTGTTCCCGCTGCGCGCTCCTGCCTTCCTCAGCCAGCTCTTGCCTTTGTGGCCTGGTTTCAGTGCTGTCAGAGACGTGTAAGCAGTGCGGGAGCGAGGCCCTGCGCTACCTTGGTGCCCTGAAAGACGAGGCCTCCCTGGGGGGCGCTGACTGCACCGCCGTGAGAAACTGCCTGAGCCAAATCAGCGCCATCGGAGAGGTGAGAGGGCTGGAACGAGCTGGAGTCAGACCCCTCTCTGGGCAGGGGGCCTGTTGCATATTGAGCAGCTGCAGCCTAGGACAGGGCCATAGGAGACTGACTGCTCCAGAGTGGGCCACAGGCATGGTTGGGAGGATCCCTCTGGGGCGGGGGCGAGGGTCTCTGAGAGGGGCAGACCCCGGAGGCTGTGGAACTCCTCAGGAGATACGGTCCAAAAGGGGAACTCCTGGGGTATGCATCCTCCCTGCTCTGTGCCCCGTTGGGGTGGCTGCCCTGGCAGGCTGGGGGCTGTGTCAGTGTGTGTGGCCTGCTTTTTAGCCCTCCGCTGCCCCTTCCTGCTCGGGCTGTTCACTCTCCCGAGTTCTCCTCCCAGGAGCTTCGGCCCAAAGGCCTGGACGTTGAGCAGGAGGAGCTGGGGGACCTGGTGGACAAGGAGATGGCAGCCACATCAGCCGCTGTCGAGACAGCAGTTGCCAGGATAGAGGTGAGACAGGAGAGTGGCTGGGGGGGTGGGGAGCTGTTCCTTGTCTGGCTTCACTCCCAGCAACCCCTGCTCTGCGGTGATTCAAACCAGCAGCCCCGGGGTCACCAAAGTAACACAGCAAGTTCCACGCAGATGCCACAGGGCAGACTCCAGCCAGTCAGCAGCCCACACTGAGCAACCGAAAGCTGCATCACCAGGAGCCTCCCAGATTCCTGCTTGTCTCAGGAGATCACTGACCAGCCAGACATGGAGGGCAGCTGCCTGGCAGCCCTCAGCTGTGGTTGTTGCAGCCAGGTGATGTCAGTGGCTGGAATCTGGTATGTTCCCTTGTGGGCCCAGACCCACTGTGGCCCCACAGGCTAATGCTGCACTGGGAGAATCGGAGCCATTGAAGGGCTGCTTTAGACCCATCTCCTGTCCCCTCGAGCTCTGGTCAGGTATGCAGCACGGTGCCAGCAGCTCAGGACAGCGCTTGCAGATGGAGCTGTGCAGTAGGGCAGTGGGGTGAGGGAAGGCGGCTCGCAGGCCCTTGCCGTGGGCTTTCAGTCACAGCGCCGGGAGCTGGTCCCCGTGCGGGGTGATAGGGGCGCTGTGGTTGGGCTTGGTGATCGGTGAGGATCTGCGTTGTCCTGTGTAACCAGGTGTCCGCGCACGCGCACACCCTGACCATGAGTTTCACACCATGGCTCTGTTGCTCTCAACAGGATATGCTGAGCAAGTCTCGGGCTGGGGACACCGGGGTCAAGCTGGAGGTCAATGAGAGGTAAGTACAAAGTCAAGATCTACCCCGCATGCTGTCTGCAGTCAGAGCAGCTCCGTGGGCTGGTGCCATGAGCACAGGAACTGCAGGGTTCTAACGCCGAGCCCACCGCTGACTTGCAGGGGGACTGCAAACAGGGATTGTGGCCCTGGCCGGGCGCCCAGCGTGGCTGGGAGGACTCCCGCCTGTGAAGCGCAGTGAAAGGGCTGATTCATGCTGAGCAACAGTAAAACCATTAAAACATCACAGTCAAGCAGTGAAAGCAAAGGAAGATGCTAAATACAACAGGGGGAGGGGTCAGCGGTGCTTGTAGTAAAGACAAAAATGCTTGGGGTTTTCCCACGACCTCGCTATGTTCCAGGGACAGCGGGGAGGCTATTGTGGGGAGTGTGCTCCTCCCACCCCGCAGGCCCACCGCCCTGTGTTGCAGCGCTGGTACCACTGCGAGGCACATGGTATCCAAGCCCTGATGCCCACGCAGCCATGCAGGTAGCCATGGTCTCTTGTGCGCTGTTTGAGGGAGAGCCCAGTGTTTGCCGGCAGCACTGGCTGTGGGGCAGCTCCCCATGCAGGGCACCAGAACAAGGCCTAAGCACCCTCGACCCAATGGGGAGTTCCACCCCGAGGGAACAAGCGCGCACCCTCAGAGCGCCTGCCCACCAGAGCCCTTCTCACTCGCAGCAGGCTGAGGCCAGAGGGCACCGAGGAGCCCGTCGTGTAGGGAGGGTGATGTTGCTGGGTGCTCACCCTCCGAGTGGGCAGTGCTTGGGAGAGCTGTGCCCAGCAGAGAAGCCCCATGAGCTCTGTCTTTCCTGCCAGTTTAGCTGTTCAGGGAGGGGAGTCTGTGGAGCCGTGAGGGTGTGAATGGGAATTAGCTTTGTACCTAGTCATAGAAATGTAGGACTGGAAGGTCTTCTAGTCCAGCCCTCTGCACTGAGGCAGGACCACGTAAACCTAGACCAGCCCTGACAGCAGTTTGTCCAACCTGGTCTTAAAACTCCAGTGACAGGGATTCCACAACCTCCCTTGGAAGCCAATTCCCTGAGAGTTAGAAAGATTTTCCTAATACCAAACCTAAATCTCCCTGGCTGCAGATTAAGCCCATTGCTTCTTTTCATTCCTTCAGTGGATGGAGAATGACTGATCACCGGCCTCTTTATAGCAGCCCTTAATGTATTTGAAAAATGTATCAGGTCCCCCTCAGTCTCCTTTCCTCCAGACTAAACATGCCCAGTTTTCTAACCTTTCCTCACACATCAGGTTTTCTAAACCTTTGAGCATTTTTGTTGCTGTCCTCTGGACTCTCTCCAGTTTGTCCACATCTTTCCTAAAGCGTGGGGTCCAGAACTGGACACAGCGCTCCAGCTGAGGCCTCCCCAGTGCTGAGCAGAGAGGGAGAATTACCTCCTCTGTCTTAGATACAACACTCCGGTTAAAACATCCCAAAACGATATTCGCCTTTTTCACAGCTCTGTCACATAAACTCATATTCAGTTTGCGACTCACTATAACTGCAGGTGCTTTTCAGCAGTGCTGCCACCTAGCCAGTTATTCCCCAGTTTGTAGTTGTGTATTTGATTTTTCCTTCCTCAGTGCAGTACTTTGCCCTGTCCATATTGAATTTCATCCTGTTCATTTCAAACCAGTTCTCCATTTTGTTTTGAATTCTAATCCTGTTGTCCAAAGTACTTGCAACCCCTCCCAGCCTGGTGTCATCTGCAGGTTTTATAAGCATACACTCCTCTCCATTATCCAAGTCATTAATGCAAATATTGATAGTACCAGACCCAGGACTGACTCCGGTGGGACCCCATTAAATATGCCCTCCCAGTTTGACAGCGAACCATTGCTAACTACTCTTAAAAACGACTTGCTTACAAAATCAGACATAAAAATACAAAAGTGTCACTGCCACACTAGTACCGGGAAATTGTTTACTTTCTCCTTTTGTCTGTATGAAATTTTAGTCTGTACTGACTTCACTAGTGCTTTTTATGTAGTCTGTTGTAAAACTAAGCAAATAACTAGATGAATTGATGGACCCCTGGAATTCCTCTGTGTACCCCCAGGGGCACACGTACCCCTGGTTGGGACCCACTGCTGTAGTTTGCTTAGGAGAATGTCATGTGGGACTGTGTCAAAAGCCTGACCCAAATCGAGATGTATCAAATCTACTGCTTCCCCCATACCCATTAGGCCAGTAACCCTGTCAGAAAAGACATTCGATTGGTTTGGTGTGATTTATCCATGACACATCCATGCTGGCTACTCCTTATAATCCTAGTGTCCTCTAGGTGCTTACAAATGGATTGTTTAATAATTTGTTCCAGTATCTTTCCAGGTATTGAAGTTAGACTGACTGGTCTGTAATCCCCCAGGTCCTCTTTGTACCCCTTGTTAAAGCCAGATGCTATATTTGCCCTTCTCCAGTCCTCGGGGGGCCTCTCCTCCAGGAGGTCTCGAGAATAATCCTGATGGTTCCATGTTTGCTTCAGCTGTTTCCTCAAGTGCCCTAGGATGAATTTCATCAGGCCCTGCCAACTTGATTACTTCTAAGTTAGCTAAATATTCTTTAGCCTGTTTGTTCCCTGCCTTCTTGTGAGCTGCCTTTCTCTCTTGCAGGATTCTGGGCTCCTGCACGGACCTGATGCAGGCTATCCAGGTGCTAGTCCTGGCTTCTAAGGACCTCCAGAGGGAGATTGTGGAGAGCGGAAGGGTAAGCAGGGCACTCGCTAGCGTGCGCCCACTGGGAGAGCTGCTGCTGGCAGCCCCATGTCAGCCGCTCCGTGGCCTAACACAGCGACTCCCAGCCTTCTCTGGCAGCTGGGGCAGATTAGGGTCTCCATAGTAGCTGGAGGTCACTAATTCAGAGCGCCAGAGAGAGGTTTTTCCTCAAGATCTCGGAGTATGAGCTCTACGCGCCCTGAAGCTATTGAGCCAGCTACCGGAAGTTTGGGCACCAGCCGGGAACCTGGCTGTTAGTGGAAGCCCCGAGCCCAGAGGCACTTTCCAACATGGCCAACTTCAGGCTCCAGAGACGTTTGGGAGGGATCCAGTTCCCGTCAGAGCCTGTCCCCGCCCCTGAGCTGTGTGGGTCCGGACCTGCCCTGCAGCTGTGGGGCTCCACACTCTGCTTCCCCAGCCATAGCGGGTTTGAACGCTATTGAATGGAATGACCGCAGAGCCAATAGACATTTATCGCTAAAGGAGTGATGGGGAGTCTAAGGTAGCAGCCGAAGCAGCTGGGGGTACCAGGCCAGCCTCTGGGAATCGCTGGCCTAGGACACCATGATCTTTCCATGGCTGGCAGCATCCTTCAGTTTCGGGCGAGGTTCCCCGGCTACATTGAGTCTCCTGTTGTGAGTGGCAGTGGGGCATTCGGGGCTGGGTCCTGCTCCTCTGAGCCATGGCAGTGACCTCCCTGGAGAAGCGAGGAGAGGTTTGGAAGAGGAGAGAAGCAGATCCAGGGTATGGGGTGGCCAAGACCGAGGGGAAGAGGGGGAGCAGAGTGGTAGGCCAGGGTGGGCTGGTCAGAGAGCCAAAGCCTGTAAACCCGTCCCTGCTGCTGCGGAAGGGCTGCTGTCTGTGGAGTCCTCATTTCTGGGTCCGTGTGTCTGGGACATAAACCCTGCCTGGGTTACTGCTCAGCTTCTTCCACAAACCTCTGCACCAGCTGTTCTGGGAGCTCCTCGATCATGGTGCTTCTCCCCAGCCCGGTCATCATCCCGGCAGGTTAGGGACAAGGCAGGGCTGGCTACGGGCCAGAGTGACTGAGCGGCATCTGCCGCTCCCTGGCCTCCTGTGCATCACCCTTGGGCCTTTCTCCTCTGAACGACAGGGCGCAGCTTCCCCCAAGGAGTTCTACGCCAGGAATTCCCGCTGGACGGAGGGCCTGATCTCCGCCTCCAAAGCTGTGGGCTGGGGAGCCACCGTCATGGTGTAAGTACCCATTGGGGCAGCGGCGGCTTCGCATTGTGAGGACTGTGAGCGAGACTCCAGGGGTCTGAGATGGGCGGTGAACATGTGAAGTCACGGGGAAGTTCACTGCCAGTCCCGGCTGAGTCCTTGCCAAGAGTTCCCATGTGATGCCCAGTGAACTGCTGCCAGAGAGCTGGGGGCAGGCCTATGCCCAGCCGGTGCCTCGGCTCTGGGCAAGCAAGACTGGGGAGCTGAGTGCCACAATGGCATCCCCTTGCCCAGGCTGGTGGGAGAGTGGGTTGTTTGGTGTAGCCTGCACACTGGGGTCCCAGCCGCTCCCTCTGCTGCCTTCCACAGTGACGCCGCTGACCTGGTGGTGCAAGGGAAAGGCAAATTCGAGGAGCTGATGGTGTGTTCTCACGAGATCGCAGCTAGCACTGCCCAGCTGGTGGCTGCCTCTAAGGTAGGAGCTTTGCCCAGCCGCTCTCCTCTGTATACAGCCCGGTCTTGTGTGTGGGGTGCCAGCTGGCTTGCCTGCTTGGAATGGGGCGGCTCCAGTGGTGGGGATGGGAGGAGTGGCCAGTTTGCAGCAAGGCCCTCTGTCTTGGAAGCCCAGCTGATACCCCTGTGGACTGTTGCTCGCTCCTGCATCCATGATCTGAGCACGGGAGCTGACCAGGGAAGTGAGAGCACCAAACCCCCCCCCCGAAGTCAGCTACTTGCGATGGGCCAAAACTGCCTCCAGCACTGGCCACATCTCTCCTGAGGGTGTGGTTATGTGTCGTGGGAACAGCCCCGGGGTGGGCAGAGCAGTGCTGCCCCAGCAGGGCTCCAGGTACTTCCTGCCTGTAGGGGGAGCAGGCCTGCTGCTGCATGCCCTAAGCCGGGGAGCACGTACTGTGCCAGCAGACGGAATGGGGACAGAGCCTCCTCCCCCTGGGTTGTGGGGGCGGGGCTAGCGTACGACTCCTTCCCCTGGCGTGGGGGGCGGGGCTAGCGTACGACTCCTCCCACGCAATCCTTGCTCTTGGTGAGCGATTCTCCCACACACCTGTGCAAAGAGGAGGCTCTTTACACCCTCCCCCAACCAGCTCAGTGGCAGGCCTCAGTCTGGCCCTGTGTGCTAGCCACCAACATGGCTTGGGCTCCTGGCAGCCATAGGCACAGAGCACGTGCTGTGCTGTGCTCACACGGCCCCTGGAGCCAGCCCAGCAGATGGATTGTTTCCTTTCCTGGCCCATCCCCTGCGTGAGGCGAGTGTGACCCTTCTCTTTGATCCGGCAGGTGAAAGCAGATAAGGACAGTGCTAACCTGGCCAGGCTCCGGCAGGCATCGCGAGGAGTCAACCAGGCCACCGCCGGGGTGGTGGCCTCCACCAAGTCAGGGAAATCTCAGATTGAGGAGAAAGGTGAGTGCCAGGCCCGTCTGGGTGGGGGAATCTCTGCCCAGCTTCCCTAAAGGGCCCGTCACTTCTCCAGCGGCTGTGTAGATCAGTGCCCCTCCCATTTCACTGTCTCCTTCCATTCGCCCATCGGGCCCATCCTTCATCTCGGTGTGCCCCCTCCTAAGCGCGTGCTTCTCCGTCGGCTGGGGAGCCTGCTCGGCATTCTCAGCACAGTGTCCGGGAGAGTCCTGGGCGCTGGTAACAGGTACAACTTGTCTGTTCTTCCCCCACAGACAGTATGGACTTCTCCAGCATGACCCTAACTCAGATCAAGCGCCAGGAAATGGACTCTCAGGTAGGGACATCGTCTCGTAGGCGGGCTAAAGTCTGCCCCATTGTTTCTGGCCTGTCGAGGGTTAACAAGGGAGGGTTTAGCGGACAAACACGCTGCTGGGGAGCTGAGGCTGGGGAAGAGTCCCAGAGTGGGCTGGGGATGGGAAGGTGTGTGGTGGGACATGGGAGGAGAGAAACCGGGACTAAGGCACAGCTGCTGGCCTAGGTGATGAGAAGATGTTCCCCTTCCCCACCAGGTGCGAGTGTTGGAGCTGGAAAACCAGCTGCAGAAGGAGCGCCAGAAGCTGGGAGAACTCCGCAAGAAGCATTATAAGCTGGCAGGCGTGGCGGAGGGCTGGGATGAGGACGGTAAGTGCCCGGGGATGGAGCGGGAGGGAAGTGTACCGCCTGAGCTCAGCGGGGGGTGGGAGGGGCAGGAAGCAGACCAGCTGGGAGGATTTGCTCCCTGCCTCTTGACCTGGTACCCTGGAGAAATCTGATACGAGCACAAAGGCAATGAGACGTGAGAGCCCAGGCAGCAGCACCACGGCATTTCCTGCAGCATCTGTCCCTGCCGGAAAACTCCCGCCCTGGGACACAGGGGGCGGGGATCAGTATCCCACAGTCCTCATGAAGGAAACTGAGGCAGAGAGGTTGTGGTTTGCCTAGGGCCACCCAAAGAGTCTGAGCTGGGAGTAGAACCCAGGAGTGTCTGCGTCCCTTGCTTAACCCACTAGATGGCACCTCTAAATTACACCGCAAAACAGACTCCCACTAGGAGTGCTGTGGGAGCTGGGGCTAGGGGGAGCTCCCGGCTATGCCAGCCGAGCCTCTCCCAGCAGGGGGCGCTGTGGGGAGCGGGGCAGGGGCGGTGGTTGAGGAGACCATCCATTTCCTCTGAGGAGGAGTCCCTAGCGCCAGGCAGGAATAGTATTTGTTCTCTTCTAATGCCTGGGAGTCCCAGTCCCAGAGCAGGACCCCCACACCAGGTGCTGCACAAACATGAAACGAAAAGATGGTCCCAAGGAGCTGACAGCCTACGTTTGTTCTGCCCACTCTGAGAGCCTCTGACCCTCTGTCCCCCTTGCTGGCGTTCCTCCCCCTCCAGCTGCAGAGTAGCTTCCCACGCCCGAATCAGCGGCCGATGGATGCCCCTTCAGTTGGCCGGGACCCAGCTTGGTGCAGCTCTTTCTGAAGATACAAAATAAACCGGTGCAAAATCCGACTTGAAGCACATGTCCTCTGCGTTCCCAAGGACCCTCCTCCAGCGCACCCGGCCGGGCAGCCGCCCCACCCTCGACTGGGCAAGTAGAAAGTGCAGAGGCCTGAAGTGCCAGGAGCAAGGCTCCCGCAGCCACGGGACACAAGACTCTGCCCGCATGTTTAGTGCAGCTGCTTTGGGGACCGCCTGTGGGTTCCGACTGTAACCCTTGGTTCATTCTTTGCACAGACTCTGAACCGGTTCTGCCTCGGCAACGTGCCCTGGTGGCAGCAGCTCCCATCTGGCTTTCTGACCCCACTGCTTCACCAGCCCCGTCAGTGCAGACGCTGGCCCGGTTCAGAGCCAGCGTCCCGCCAGACGGTGCCTGTGTCGCGCTGGGCAGGGCATGGAAATGCAACCAAGCCGGTTCTTCTGCTGGCGAGGCTGGGTGGGCTCTGGGCTCGGAGCTGGGCACACAGCCCTCCCCACCCCCACACTTCCTCTCCCACTTGCTGTTCTGAGCTGGCCCTGCGCAGCTCAGAGCCCGTGGGGGCGTGCTGCACCCGTGGGGTGGACGACGAGTGCCTTTCACTGCTGGAAGAGGGCCAGCGTGCCACAATAACACCTCATCCGCACGTGTCTTACTGCACTTCAAACGGGGCCGTCCCAGGGCAGCCAGCCTCCCGCGGCGGGGAGATGCCAGCGGAGCCCCAGCACGCAGTCCGTGGGAGCCCTGGTCCCTTAAAGCCATGTGTTAGACAGCCAGTGGGGGATGGGGTGTGGAGGCACAAGACCCAGCCACTCCCCCAGGCTCCTGCAGGAAGAGAGCAGCGCCTGAGTTGCCACCCTGCTATTCGCCGAGCCCTCTGTGCCTTGGGCTGACAGCGTGGGAGAGAGTCCAGTGAGCTCCTAGCCTGGTCCCGGGAGCTGATCCATCCCCACTCCAGAGCAGGGAGCTGTCCCAGCCTAGTGCCTGGAGCAGATCACTGTGTTAGTGCCAGCAATAAATCACTGTCAAAGGTGCTCCTGCCGCTCCATCACAGCCTCTGCCTTTGCCAGCAGGGAGTTACCTGGGCCGCCCCAGCGGGCAGTACGCGAAGCTGCCCCACTGGCTCTGATCCCCGCCCAGTGGGAAGGGGACACTTGGACCCTGGCTCCAGCCAGCCTGCAATAGGGCTCTTCAGGGCCCCCAGCTGCCAGGTCTGAGCAGCATGGCTGGTACAGACTGCAGGCGTCTGGTGCTGGACTGACCCTCAGTGCCCTCCGCTTTAGCAAAATGTAGCTGGGGGCTGCTACGGAGCAGAAAGCTGCTCTGGAATTTGGAACAAGCATGGTCCCCTTTGCTGCCTCTGTGCCCTCCATGCTGGCACGTGGTTGGGCATCTTCGGCGCACTGTGAGCCCGCCGGGGCAGCCCGTGGCCCAGAGAGCGGCTGTGGGGTTTGCTTGGGAAGCGAGGGATGGGAGCGTAGCAGTGACCCCTGGGAACGCCTCTCTTCCCTTCTAGATGGGGCAGAGGAGGCTGAAGGCGCTTGGTGGCCTGTGTCATTTCACCCCTTTAGCAGCAGCGAATCCAAAGGCAACCGGGGTATCTTTTGGCTCCCAGGGATCTAAGCTCCCCCCGCCCTGGGAGCCCAGCCAGCTGCTCAGAACGTGGCCACCCCGTCATTTAGATCCCCACCCTCCGTGCTCAGACAGCAGCAGCTGGGGACGGTGGGGAGCTGGGCTAGCAGTAACAAAACACTGTCCTGCTCTGCCTACGGGGAGGGGGCTTTCCGGTGCTGCCTCTCAGCCACTGCTGACAAAGCAGTCGGTGCTCCCTGCTGACACAGCCCGGCCAGTTCATTTGCATGAACTGCCCCAGTTTCATCCCATGGGAATCCCACTGCAGTGCGATGTGGAGGCAAATTTGGCTTTGAGTGTGTGTGGCTGGTCCCCCTGCCAAGGCTAGAGTCTGCGGGTCAGTGCCTGATGCATGTGGCCAGTTCCCCTCCCCCTGCCAGGGTGAGGGGCTGCGGGTCAGTGCCTGGTGTGCGTGGCTGGTCCCCCTCCCCCTGCCAGGGCTAAGGGCTGCGGGTCCATGCCCAGTCTCACATGCCTCTGGCCGGGATGGGGTTGCCACCTAGTTGGTCCCCAGTGTCTAATTTGAAAACTAGCTGGTTCAAGCCGTGGCGATAGTTGGGCCCGATTCAGACCAGCTCCATGGAAGCCATTGCTGCCCCTGCCCGCCCACCCTGGGGGCTGAGTCTGTCCCCTTGAACTATGGGAAGTGTCTGTTACCCTTGTCAGCAATGGCTGCAGCCGGGCCCCGGGACAGGTCTAAGCCAGGGGCTTTGGGAGAGGCTCTCTTACGGCCTGGCAGGCGAAACCTGCTCCCAGCAAGGCTGGGTCAGGCCAGTCTGGCCAGTAACCCGCCTTTTCAGATAGGACTGACGTTTGTCCCTCCCGCAGCTGTCAATAACCCAGTCGCCACGGCACAGCCACCTCCAGCTAAGCTGACGGCCGTGGCCCAGCCCAAGCCATAGCGGGACAAGCCGGGACAGCCCAGCCGCTGTCCACGGTGGTTCTGGCGCGTAGCACCATGTGCCTCTCTGCGGCCCCATCATGTAGGAGAAAACAGAGCCCCGGCCTTCAGACAGGCAGCACATGGGTCCAGGGTGTTCATCACGAGGGCGCCCACGCGCCATCGCCAGCCCTGGATCTCTGACACTAAACACTGAACCTTGCTCCTGGCTGAGCCCAGGCGGCGCTCCCAGCCCCCTAGGACTTTGTGTCTGGTGCTTTCGCTGCCTCCGCAAGTCAGCGTGATCCACCCCCATTCCACGCCCGCCGCAGGCCAACAAACCAAATACAGCCCCGGCTCCAAGGAGCACCCTTGGCCTGCAACTACCTCCAAAGCAATAAGAGCAGCAGCAGGCACAGCGGGGGGGCGTGGCTTACACTCCCTCCCCCCAGTGCGGGGTCCCACCTGGGCGGCTCAACCCCAGCTACCTCAGCTCTCCGGGCTGCAGCCCGCCCGGGCTGGTGACACAGGGACAGAGCCAGGAGGAAGAGCAGGGACAGGGGGGTTGTCAGAGGAGAAGGAGGGAGGCTGATGAAGGGGTTGGAGGGGGGGGCCGATGGCGGGGTTCTGGGGGATTGTGGAGGAGGGGGGCTGACAGGTTCTTGGCAGGACAGAGGTGGGTTCTCAGCAGGATGGAGGTGGGGACTGACAAAGGGGTTCTGGGGGGCAGAGATGGAGGGAGCTGATGGAGTTCTCGGCGGGACAGGGGCAGGGTAGGCTGACAGGGATCTCAGATGAATCTCGGGGAAATCCAACATTTGTTACCATGTGAAGTGACTTTTCCTCATTTCTTTTTTAACTGTCCCGAGCCTGGGTGACCGAGCGTCCCTGGGAGCAGGTCCCGGAAGCAGCTGAGCAGCTCACCGCACCGTCTGGCCCGCGCAGGGCCCCAGGCAGCCAGCTGTTTCCCACAGAGCTTTTAATTATTGTATGTGGGGAGGGGGTTCATCGTCTAAGGTGTTGACTGTGGTGTCTCAATTTTTAAATAAATCTTTCAGCCCCGTGGTGGCGGTCGCTCTGTGGTGTACCGGTCAGTCTGGGGTCCAACGGGAAGTTACTGGTTCGGGCTGCGCTGCATTTTCTGTATGGCTTCACATGGAATATTGTGGGCTGCTCCACTCACCCCTGCCAAAAAAAAGCTACAGGGAAAAAGGGGCTCTGCGGCCAGGCATGCAGGGGTCTGCAGGGAGTCAGTGTGGCCTGAAGGAGAGTCACTGGCATTTGGGAGACCTGGGCTGTAGTGTTGGGTGACCTTGAGCAAGTCACATCTTTGTGTCTCTAAAATGGGGATCAGGATTCTACCCTCCTTTGTAAAGCCCTGTGATACCTGCAGATGAAAAGTCCTAGGTGATACTAGTATCCAGCCCTTATGTAGCAGTTTTCATCCATAGATCTCAGGGTGCTTAGCCCCATTGTACAGATGGGGAACCTGAGGCACAGAGCAGTGAAGTGACTTGCCCAAGGTCAGCCAGCAGGCCACTGGCAGAGCTGGGCATTAAGTTCAATATCCTGAATCCAAGTCCAGTGCTCCAGGCCACACTGCCTCCCCTAAGAAGTAGATATTTCTATATGTTCCTGCCTGGCCCCCTCATTGTCTGAGCACGAGACAGTTTCCATCTGGAGATGGAAAAGACTGGGAGAGAAGGAGAAAGACGTGATGAAACAGGTATGCCAGGTGCTCATATTTACCCTTCTAGTACAAGAGCAAGGGACACGGAACCAGCAAGGCAGCACGTTTAAAACTGATAAACGGACATTTGTAGCCAGTGCATCATTAATCTGTGGAACTGACTGCCACATGGACAATGAGGAGGGCCAGAGTTCTGTGAGATGAGGTACCAATGTACAAAGGCTATGAACACGCAGCCTTTAGCGTATGAGCCACCCACTATCTGCCTGGAGCCAGGAAGCCTCCCCTCTGGGGAAGCTCCTTGCAGAATTGTCTTTGGGGTTCCCTGCCTCCGAAGCACCAGGTCCTGGCCTCTGTTGGAGCCAGGATCCAGGCCTGGGAGCATTCTGCAGCTATTAGCGAGGGGCAGCGGCCTCTGGGCCATAACCCAGTGCCCCTGCTGAGTAAATAGCGGGGCTTCATTTGTTAGTCACAAAGGACGCCCCGTATCTCCCCGCAGCTGGGGTGGCGGGGAGCCAGCTCCAGCCTCTCACCTCCCCTGCACTCTGGCCCTACCGGGTCCCTTCCTCGCTCTTCTGTTGCATCCTTGCTCCTGGGGTTTAGCTCACACCTCTTGGGTTCTCTTCCAAGGAATCCTCTGGCACTGGACTAGCTGGGCCGCGTGAGGGCTCTTTCTAGCTGGGGTATCTCCTTGAGCCCACAGGTTATATGCAGGCTCGGCTTTCCTTGGGCTTGGGACATTATTTCACCTTCTGGCCTAACCGCTGCAGGGTTTGAGTTGCCGCCTGTTTCTGGGTCTGGCGCACGCAGCTGTTGACTCCTGGCTGCAGGCATTTGTTGCCCCGAGGGCGCTGTGCGCTTCCTTCTCGCTGAACCTGGTACCAACATGAGGATTTCACCCCAGAGCCGGGGAAGATCCCCTGAGAAAGGGACAAACCTGACAGTGCTGCTCTGCAGCCCCAGCACCCTGCCCTGCTCCCTGTCTCAGGAGAAACCCTTTGAAATAAGCACTGCCCAAGAGCAGGGAATTGGGTGAAAATCTCAGCACTAAAGTGGGGAAGGGCTGGCAGCAGAGACCAGGACACGCACTGAGGCTGATGTGCCACTGCTCATTCGTGGCACGGGTGTCCTTGAGCGGTGGGTGAAGAGGTGAGCAGGACCCACTGCTCAGAGCCCCCAGCAGGACAAAGGAGCCTCAGAGGGGCTGCTCCTCTCCCATTCGTAACCAGCAGCCGCTTCCAGGAGAAGCGGAGGGCGAGGAGCCGTGTGTCCTGGGGGTGAACGTCAGCAGCATCACGCCCTGGCCTTGCCTGCATTTGCATTTCCTTCCTGCAGCGCAGGATGTCCTGCAGCGGTTCCATGGGCCCCTCTGTTACTTGTACAGAGCCAAGGGCTTTGTTCGCCAGTGAGAACTTCCCCGTGCGAAAGGTGCTGGCTCCAGGCTGGAGCCTTCCTTTCTCCCTGCAGGCTCCGTATCGTTCCCTGTATTTAAGCCAAGGCGAGCAACAGCCGGTGCACGCAGTCAGGGCTCCGCAGGATCAGTGCTCTGCCCCCAGCTTTGGAACAGTCGCTGGGAGGCCCCCTTCACTGTGCCAGAGCCCGCAGGCGTCTCACTCTTCCTCCAAGGTCAATCACACGGCTTCACCACCTCTGGGCTGTCAGCACCCCTGCTCCACCCCCCAGACACAGCCCTGCAGCGACCCATCCACTCAGGGATCCATGCACCCCAGGAAGCATTGCCAAAGCCAGCGGGTTTATGAGTGAATGGGCACACAGCCCCGGGGGAAGCCCTCAGGCTGGCCTCGAGCACTGACGGGTGAAGCAGAGCCTGTTCTGGTCAGCACAGAGCCCAGCCAGGCTGTAGTGACCCCCTTTCTGCAAGCTCTGCGTCTCTGTCTGACCTTGGTCAGGCTCCATGTGAGAGCCCCCACCTCCTTCCAGCAGCCAACTCTTCTCCTCCCACTGCTGCAGTCCTTTGTTCTCCAGCTGGGGGCGCTACTCTGCCTCCCTGCAGAGAGGTGGGGAAATCCAGACCCCTCTGGGGCATTGGGTGCTGGGGGCACAGGCCTGGTGCCTGAGTTTGCCATTGTCTTCTCAAATGCTCCACTGATACGAGGACTAAGGCCCAGCCAGCTAGTTGCCACCCAGATCCATGTCTCCTAGTTTGGTGCGAGAGCAGAGCCCCTTTCCCACCCGCACTGGGTAACCATGCAGCGTATAGGTGAAACTGAGGCACAAATAGGGCTCATAAGAGAAAATTCCTTCTTCGTCTCCCACACCCATAGACCAGCCTGGCACCTCCAGAACCTCCACTTTACCAGTCTGCAGTGCAGGACGCAGCACTGTCCTCCTGGGCTGTGCCGGGGGCTGGCAGTTCAGTGAATAATGGTCTCCCCTCTGCTGTGGGCAGGCAGGGCGGGGGCTAGGCCTCAGAGCAGCCTGGGCTGGACTCACCCCTTTCTTTGGCAGTTGGGAAGGGTGCCGGGGGGGTTGAACGCATTAGGCGGCTGGCGGGAGAAGCAGGAAAGCGCAGTGAGCACTGTGGGGTCAGGGGGGAGGAGAGGAAAGGGGCAGGATGGGGACTGGATACAGAGCTGAGACCAGGGAGCAGCCAGAGGAGGAGGAGGCAGAAATGCCCAGTGAAAATTCATGGGCGATGGAGTCTAGCGAGGGAGCCCAGCCCTCAGAGAACAGGGACACGAGGAAACTGAAAACTACACATCCCATGAGGCCCAGCAGCACCACTTCCAAAGCAAATTAGTTTGGCTTTTGAGTGATCAGGTTTTCAACAAAAACCTATTTTTCCCCCCGCGGGAAGTGACGCTGTTTGCCAAAAACGTCACATACTTGGCAGCCCCAGTTTCCATCAGAAACCAGTTTCAATGGAAAAACTTTGGCCAAACCTAATCCCTAGTTTAAACAGCGCAACGACTGTTGGAGAAGAAAAAAATCACTGAACAACTGGACCAAAATTGTCAAACTCGGGCCCTTCGGGCCGTATGTGGGCCCTCAAATCCGGGGGCTGATTGTCACCGGTGCTGCTGCTGACAGGATCCAGCCGTGTGGCACGCCTGTAACCCTGGGTGCTTATTTCGGTGCCTAAACAGCCAAGTGAGTGCCCTGCCAAAGGTGGCCGCTTTTCTGCTGGAACTGCAGCCTTATGGCTGGGGCGCAATGGCCAACAGGCAGGGGCATTTCAGTAAAGCAGCCGACACGGTGTCTTGTGAAATCCAGCTTCTCTGCCTCATTCAGATGGAATGAGAATGTCGGAGACCAGAAAAATGGATGGCAGGGCACAGCAGCAACGGCGCGTAGCCGAGAGCGTGGCACATACAGGAGCCCAGTATAATAATGCCTGCATCTGTAAGTTTCACTCCATGCATCTGAAGAAGTAGGTTTTTACCCATGAAAGCTTATGTCCAAATAAATCTGTTAGTCTTTAAGGTGCCACCGGGACTCATTGCTGTTTTTGAGAAATAAGGGATGACTCAGAGGGAGCCGCCAGGCCATTAATGATCTGCAGTGGTTCTCAACCAGGGGTCCGGGGCCCCCTGGGGGGCTGTGAGCAGGTTTCAGGGGATCTGCCAAGCAGGTCTGTCATTAGACTCGCTGGGGCCCAGGGCAGAAAGCCAAAGCTCCACCGCATGGGGCTGAAGCCCGAGGTCCCGAGCACCACCACCCAGGACTGAAGCTGAAGCATGAGCAATTTAGGCTTGCAGGGGTCCCAGCAGCGGCCAGCTGCACTGGCTGCTGCAGAAGTCACAGAGGTCCCGGGAAGTCACGGAATAAGAACATAAGAATCTGTGACCTCTGTGACAAACTCTGAGCCATAGTTATAAGAAAAGGAGTACTTGTGGCACCTTAGAGACTAACCAATTTATTTGAGCATAAGCTTTCATGAGCTACAGCTCACTTCATTGGATGCTTATGCTCAAATAAATTGGTTAGTCTCTAAGGTGCCACAAGTACTCCTTTTCTTTTTGCGAATACAGGAAACACGGCTGTTACTCTGAAACCTTAGTTATAAGATTCCACTGTGTGATGTTACTAAGACATGTTCCAAGTCTGGGGAGTGGCCAAACCAGTTCCCCAGACACAAAGGGCAAGCTGACCCCTCAGCCAGGTGTAAACAAGCTCAATGGGCCAGCACCTGCGAAGTCACTGTTCTTTGGCAGGAAAAGGGACACAGGCAAAAAATCTTCCTGTTAGCGAAGAAATAGCATAGCAGTTCCCCTCCATGCTCTCTGGCTGTTGCCAAGCTCCCAGCTGGGTGGGGAGAGACGCCCCAGAGGTTCCCTCCCTTTCCCTCGGCCCACAGCCTTCACAACGTGCGAAGAACAAAAAGCAACAGCATTGAACTAGGGAGATCCCGGCTGAAAGCAGCTCAGCCAGTCCAGCTCCTGGAAGATGTGGTGAGAGCAACTTTGCTTTGAATTTACCCTAGTTTGTTACGTTAGGCGTTGGTGGCATTTAACCAGTTCTGACTTTTAGGCCTCCTAGTTTTGACGTGAACACAAGCTCTCTCCTTGTAGGTAATAAACTCATTTGGCTGTTTTATCTAAACCAGCGTGTTTGGATTGAAGGGCTGGGAAGCTCCATTAGGGAGAACAGGGTTTGCGCACATCATTTCTTGTCATAAGATGACAGCGTTCATATGAGCTTGTATTGGCCAGGAGAGGGCTGGGCAGTGCAGGGTGTCATTTCTGGGGGAAGCCTGGGATGGGGAGTGTGCTGGGGTCACCTGCCGTGTAATTCAGGCTGGTGGAAGCCTGCCTGTGACGGCACACAGACATAGCTGAGAGTGACTTACGTGCTAGAGGCTGTTTGTGAGCAGCCCAGGAATGGCAACAACCACAGGTGCCGACTCCGTGGGTGCTCCGAGGCTGGAGCACCCACAGGGAAAAATTAGTGGGTGCTCTGCACCCACCGGCAGCCCAGCTCCCCGCCCCTCCTTCTCCCCCTCTCCCCCCGAGCCCGCCTACCTCCCAGCGTGTGTTTGGCGGCACTTAGCGAGCTCTGGGAGGGGGGAGGAACGGGATCGTGGTGCGCTCAGGGGAGGAGGCGGGGCCGGGGACGTAGTTGGAATAGGGGCAGGGAGCGGGCAGAGTTGGGGTGGGGCCTCATGGAAGGGATGGAGTGGGGACGGGGCCAGCGTTACCAACAGGAGAGAAGAAAAACCTTTTGTAGTGATAATCAAGGTGGGCCATTTCCAGCAGTTGACAAGAATGTGTGAGGAACAGTAGGGGGGGAAATAAACATGGGGAAATAGTTTTACTTTGTGTAATGACACATCCACTCCCAGTCTTTATTCAAGCCTAATTTAATGGTGTCCAGTTTGCAAATTAATTCCAATTCAGCAGTCTCTCCTTGAAGTCTGTTTTTGAAGTTTTTTTGTTGAAGAATTGCCAATTTTAGGACTGTAATCGAGTGACCAGAGAGATTGAAGTGTTCTCCAACTGGTTTTTTAATGTTCTGATTCTTGATGTCTGATTTGTGTCCATTGATTCTTTTACGTAGAGGCTGTCCAGTTTGGCCAATGTACATGACAGAGGGGCATTGCTGGCACATGATGGCATATATCACATTGGTAGATGTGCAGGTGAACGAGTCTCTGATAGTGTGGCTGATGTGATTAGGCCCTATGATGGTGTCCCCTGAATAGATATGTGGACACAGTTGGCAACAGGCTTTGTTGCAAGGATAGGTTCCTGGGTTAGTGGTTCTCTTGTGTGGTTGCTGGTGAGTATTTGCTTCAGGTTGGGGGGCTGTCTGTAAGCAAGGACTGGCCTGTCTCCCAAGATCTGTGAGAGTGATGGGTCGTCCTTCAGGATAGGTTGTAGATCCTTGATGATGCGTTGGAGAGGTTTTAGTTGGGGGCTGAAGGTGATGGCTGGTGGCGTTCTGTTATTCTCTTTGTTGGGCCTGTCCTGTAGTAGGTGACTTCTGGGTACACTTCTGGCTCTGTCAATCTGTTTCTTCGCTTCAGCAGGTGGGTATTGTAGTTGTAAGAATGCTTGATAGAGATCTTGTAGGTGTTTGTCTCTGTCGAGGGGTTGGAGCAAATGCAGTTGTATCGTAGAGCTTGGCTGTAGACAATGGATCGTGTGGTGTGGTCTGGATGAAAGCTGGAGGCATGCAGGTAAGTATAGCGGTCAGTAGGTTTCTGGTATAGGGTGATGTTTATGTGACCATCGCTTATAAGCACCATAGTGTCAGGAAGTGGATCTCTTGTGTGGACTGGTCCAGGCTGAGGTTGATGGTGGGATAGAAATTGTTGAAATCATGGTGGAATTCCTCAAGGGCTTCTTTTCCATGGGTCCAGATGATGAAGATGTCATCAATGTAGCGCAAGTAGAGTAGGGGCATTAGGGGACGAGAGCTGAGGAAGCGTTGTTCTAAATCAGCCATAAAAAATGTTGGCATACTGTGGGGCCATGCAGGTACCCATAGCAGTGCCGCTGATTTGAAGATATACGTTGTCCCCAAATGTGAAATAGTTATGGGTGAGGACAAAGTCACAAAGTTCAGCCACCAGGTTTTCCGTGACATTATCGGGGATAGTGTTCCTGGCGGCTTGTAGTCCATCTTTGTGTGGAATGTTGGTGTAGAGGGCTTCTACATCCAGAGTGGCCAGGCTGGTGTTTTCAGGAAGATCACCGATGGATTGTAGTTTCCTCAGGAAGTCAGTGGTGTCTCGAAGATAACTTGGAGTGCTGGTAGCGTAGGGCCTGAGGAGGGAGTCTACATAGCCCAACAATTCTGCTGTCAATGCCTGAGATGATGGGGCGCCCAGGATTTCCAGGTTTATGGATCTTGGGTAGCAGATAGAATACCCCAGGTCGGGGTTCCAGGGGTGTGTCTGTGCGGATTTGTTCTTGTGCTTTTTCAGGGAGTTTCTTGAGCAAATGCTGTAGTTTCTTTTGGTAACCCTCAGTGGAATCAGAGGGTAATGGCTTATAGAAAGTGGTGTTGGAGAGCTGCCTAGCAGCCTCTTGTTCATATTCCGACCTATTCATGACGACAACAGCACCTCCTTTGTCAGCCTTTTTGATTATGATGTCAGAGTTGTTTCTGAGGCTGTGGATGGCATTGTGTTCCGTACGGCTGAGGTTATGGGGCAAGTGATGCTGCTTTTCCACAATTTCAGCCCATGCACATCGGCGGAAGCACTCTATGTAGAAGTCCAGTCTGTTGTTTTGACCTTCAAGAGGAGTCCACCCGAAGGACTTTTAATTCTAGGGAAACACAGGGGAAGCCACAAGACACTAGCCAAGCCCAGTTCTGCCCTGAAGAGTTACACCTCTCCAGGAAGGAAAAGGAAAGAAGCAAGAGGGGAGGGAAACTCGGCATCCGGGGAGTGCAATTTCAATCCCTAGTGAAGCAATGTAATAAACAGAAAACTCTGTAATCCTCTCCAGGGCACTGGAACTCTGAGCAGGAAGCAGCATGGGGAGAAGGGGTAAATCATCTCAGCCAAACAATAGCTTCTCTGAAACTGAACCATAAAGGTAGTGGAGAATGGGAATGCAGCAGCTACAATAGCTGGATATTAGTAAAGCGGGAGTTTATTACACTCTTAGCTGAAATGATCTCCCACTGGGCTGGATGTGACACTCCTTGGGATTGAAAACCGGCAGGAGGCTCAGGAATGAAAGGAAATGATCTGCAGCAATGTATCCTGTAGGAAGAACAGTGTTAGATCTGCTTTTATCAAATATCTGCCATTGAGAAGGAAGAGAGGGGAGTAAGTTGGGACCATGAACAGGGACATGGCTGATCCCAGGGTGTAGAAACGTGGGCAGGAAATAACAAAATGAGATTCATGGTGGAGAAATGCAGAAAATTCCTTTGGTGAAAAACCACGCAAAACAAACCCCCAGCCTGGAAGCAGCGCTGCTGAGCGGGAGCTTGTGCTTTGGTAGCCACGAGTTGTGCAATAAGCCAGTGATTTGTGTTAAACAGAGAGACGGCAAATAATGGAGCATGGGTGAGTTGGCTCATCGCTACAGGGTACATTCCTGGCACAGTCTAGCCTGTTCTGGGCACAACATCACCAGCAAGGCACTGACCAATTAGAGGGAGTCACAGAAGAGCAAAAGACTGTTCATTGTGATGGAGGGCACCCAGACTTTGAGTCCCCAGGACAGTCAGACAAGTCAGTCTCAGCCGCATCCTTCTTGGTAAATAGCTGGAGTCTCCCATTAGGGATATCAACACCAGGGCATCTTCACTGTAGTTAGCCCAGGCTCTTGTCCCCTCCCCTCTGTATACAGAACACTCTCTCCTGGGCTTTCCACCCGGGCTAGCTGCCCCAGCTGAGGGTGGGTTCGAGCATGGTGCTGCTTTCACTGCGGCTGGGAGCCTGCTCACTTTGCCGCAAGATGCAGGCTAAATCACTCGAGTGCTGACTGTCCACCTCTGCCTTCCCACAATCCCCCCCAGGTGCCCAGGACAGGCGTGTTCCACAAATGCACTGGGAAAGAGTCATACAGCGGCTCACCTTACAGCAGCACAAAGAACCATGGGCTATGCCCCAAACATGCTAGCGACCCACAGGGGAGCGCAGCACCAGTGGGGACGCAGGAACTCGGGCAGGGCTTTGCAGTGTGGCTGCTCACAGCCAGGTTAGACTAACCCAGTGCTCACGCCTGGTGCTGATCACCCGGGCTAATTCTGCGGGGAACATGGAGTGTAGCCAGCAGCAGCTGTCTTCTCTCGCTACCAGCAATTCACAGACCCCCTGGAATGGAAGGGGCCTGTGTCCGTTCCCCCTACAGCAGTGGTTCTCAAACTTTTGTACTGGTGACCCCTTTCACATAGCAAGCCTCTGAGTATGACCCCCCTTATAAATTAAAAACACTTTTAAATATATTTAATACCATGATAAATGCTGGAGGCAAAGCCGGGTTTGGGGTGGGGGCTGACAGCTCATGACCCCTTATGTAATAACCTCACAACCCCCTGAGGGGTCCTGACCCCCAGTTTGAGAAGCCCTGCCTTACAGCGAGGCTGGGTTAACTGAGCTCACTCCAGGTCATCCCCACTAGATGGCAGCCAGGCTGAGCCTTGAATAGGTGCAGTGGTGATTCCCCAACCTCACTGAGCTGTTCGCTACCTTGTTCTCATTCTCCGTAATTACAGGGCCACGTTCTGCCCAGTGTCAACTCCAGACTTCAGAGAGCTGAGGCTGCAAGTGGTCCATGACATTTGGCTTAGTGCTTAACCCACATTTCTCTATTAAAACCTAAGCCCATCACTTCTGTCTTTGGCACCAGTGCTAAGAACAGATCCCTCTCCCTCTAGAGCAGCCCTTTTTGTCCTTAGGGATGAGCAAGAGACACCCATCTACACCACTGCAAGGCAAGAACATCAGGAAGGGAGCAGGGTTCTTTGGCATGATACATGGAGGGTAGAAATAGGACTAATGGGGTGAAGTGATGAAAGGAGAATTTAGCTTTGTTGCTTTCTGGACTACTCCTATGGCTGGGGCAAGGGAGTAAGCGACTCCTGGGACCAGAGGTGTCCTTGCCCCTCTCTGTTGTGCTGCTTTCTGGGCACACTCTCTCTGGTTTCCCTGTCTCATTGCCTGTGGTTACTTTTATAGGTGGTTTTACCATGTTCTTGAAAAGCGATGAGTGTAGGGACGGGAGTGGCAGTTTGGGTGGTTTTAGAGACATCAGAACTCATCTTGGGGCCATTTTAAAAAATACTTGTCTGTGCTTGTGAGCACCTCTTCCCATGGATTGTTTCTGGCCATTTTAACCCTCATTTCCAGAGATGCCGAGAACCAGCAATTCCCTTTAGCTCCGGTTCATCAATTTCATACATTCCAAGGGAAAAAAGGACCATTGTGACCTTATAGTGTGACCTCCTGTAGAGCACAGGTCAGAGACCTGCCCGAACTTAATTCCTAGAGCAGAGCTTTGAGAAAAACATCCCATCTTGGCTGAAAAATTGTCAGTGATCAAGAATCCACCAGGACTCTTGGTAAATTGTTCCATGTTCAGCTGTGGGTGCTCAGCCCTCCTAGAAATCAAGCTCTTGGTGCGTCCCAGACTGGTCTGATTGTATTCCCAAAGCAGAGCTAGGAGAACCATAGGGCTCTATAAGGAGTATTTCTACCTGAAACACCAGCCCTAAGAGGCCATGAAGTGGTACAAGGACATCATCCTCTGCAATGCAGGCTCCATCGCAGCCCCGATTGGTGCTATGGCATCAGAAGCCCTCAACTGGCAGATAAATCCCCAGCTGTCTTAACCCACTTCTGCTGCAACACCCAAAGAATCATCACAATCCCTCTTTCTGCCATCGAGGGGCTGCAAGGAACACTTGATTACTAATCAAACTCAATTCAGTGCCTGCTAAGCCAATGGCTACAGTGTAGGACTAATTTCAGGTTTCAGAGTAACAGCCGTGTTAGTCTGTATTCGTAAAAAGAAAAGGAGTACTTGTGGCACCTTAGAGACTAACCAGTTTATTTGAGCATGAGCTTTCGTGAGCTACAGCTCACTTCATCGGATGCATAGTGTAGGACTAAGGTGGCAGAAAAAAAGGGAAGAGATGGGGAAGGGAGCGACTGTGTCTGAACCTGAGGACCGAGGTATAATAGCATCTGCAGGTGTCTCGCCCACAGAATTCCTTTGTACATTGAAAGTTGGCCTTTCACAACGTTCTGCCAAAGGGTCCAACATTCATGTGCTGGCTTTGCCTTTGAGAGCGGAAGGGGGAAGTGCCTTTTGTTCCTTTAGGCTTTGTGTCTGCATCCTCTGACCCTCCCTCCCTTGTTAGTCTTGCAATCGCTGGGCTCTCATCTTTGCTGTAGGCCGGGAACATCCAAGCTATGGCCCTTGAGGAGGTTAAGTAGATAATATGTATTTGATTACGAGCTGAAAATGTGTCCCTGAGCCCCACCCTCCATTCTTAAACTGAGGTATCTGGATCAACTGCATTGCTGTGTCCTCCCCAGCAGCCTCCTACCACTTTCAGCCCTGCAGCCCCAACGCAGCTCTGGTGTGAGCTGGCAGAGCTCTGAGAAGCTGCTGTCTCTTGTCTGCATCACAGGGGAAGGGGAGAAGGGAGTGCTGGATGCTCCATCACCGGCATCCCTGCTGGGCTGTAATAAATAAGCAGAGGTGGGAGTGACATTGTGATATCTAACGACAACCCCCTGATAGCGGCGGGGTGGAACTCAGCCTGGCAAAAGATGGCTCCCCTCTCCTACAGGGACAGCCCTGGTGAGGGAAAGCACAGGGGAACCAAGAACCAGTTACAGCTCTCCCAGTCTCCGCCCCAGCCCTGGCACAGAACAGTCTGGGAGATGCTGCTCTAACTTATGCCAGCTGGCAACGGTCCCCAAGGGACCACACACCAACTGGGGACAGCCAGAGCGAGCACACTCAGGGCCATCCTTACCCAGACGCAAAGTACGCAGCTGCATAGGGCACCAGGAAATTTGGAGCACAAATTTCCTGGTGCCTTGCACAGCTACATGCTTCTCTAACCCCTGCTCCTCCCCAGCCCCGCCCCGCCACGCCCCCACTCCACCCCACCCCTTCCCCAAAGCCCCTGCCCCACCCCACCGCGCCCCCACCTCTTCCCACCCCTGCCCCGTCCCCACTTCGTGAGGAGTGCAGCAGGGCTGGGCCTGCACTCACCAGCATTGGGAAGTGCAGCAGCCTGGCCCCAGCCTCACTGCCGGTGAGTGCTGGGGGACGGTTTCCCCCTGTTCCCCAAGCCAGCCCCCCGTAGAGGCCTGGGGCCAGCCCCACCCCATGGAGTCCTGGGGCCCCACACCTCCCCCTCTCCCACAGGGCGGGGGCTGCGTAGGGCCCCAGAATAGCTCGGGGCAGCCCTGAGCACACTCCAGCCACTTCCTTCTCATCTAGGATTGTCAACTTTCTAATTACACAAAACCAAACATGCCTGCCCCAAGGCCCCTGCCCTTCTCCAAGACTCTGCCCCCGCTCAGTCCATCCCCCCTCCCTCCATCGCTTGCTCTCCCCCACCCTCACTCACTTTCACTGGGCTGGGGAAGAGGGTTGGGGTGCAGGAGAGGGCTCTGGCTGGGGGTGTGGACTCTGGGGTGGGGCCAGGGATGAGGGGTTTGGGGTGCAGGAGAGGAGTCCGGGCTGGGGAAGGAGGTTGGGGTACGGGGGGGGGGGTGCGGGCTCTGACTGGTGGTGCAGGCTCTGGGGTGGGGCCAGGTGTGGCGGGTCACTCCCCACCTTGGTTGAGGGCATCAAGCAACATACTTTCCTGGATCCTCTGTTGCACAATTCCACCATTCACCTTCCTCTTGGAGACCAACTATCCCACTTCCTACCTGCCTGGCAGCACATCAACTCAGACAAATAGATACCAGAGTTGGTCAAAGGAGGATGTTCCATCCACTTCCACTCTCTCCCCGTCCCTCTTCGGGGAGACTTCTCAGGAGGAGCTGTTAAAGCAGGTGGTCCAGCCCCTCCTGCTTTTGGGGGAGATCGAAATGGTTTCCCCCCCCACCCGAATTTCTAAGAAGAGGTTGTATTCCAACTATTTCCTAGTCCAAGAGGGGTGGAGGATGGAGACCAATCCTCGCTCTCAGAAATTTGAATACTTATTGTGATGGGTTGGATCACAGAAACCCCCTTGGGGCTGCCAACTGATGTGCCAAGATTACTTCTGCCCCTGCTTTCCCTGCCCTCCCAGCTTGGGACTCCAGTGCCCTGCCTGGTCTGAGCCAGACCCGCTAGCCTGCTGCAAAACCAGACCCAGGTCTGAACCGCGTCACTTAACAGCTGTAGGCTTAATTGAAAGCAGCTTAAGAAGTGTTCCTGTCTTTAACACTCAGATGCTCAACTCCCAATGGGGTACAAACTCCAAATAAATCTGTTTTACCCTGTATAAAGCTTATCCAGGGTAAACTCGTAAATTGTTCGCGCTTGTGACAAGGTCAGACTAGAGGGCTACAGGAGAGTGATCCTATTGGGATCCAGGAAGTAGGCGGGCAAAGCCTGTCCACTGCTAAAGGATCCCCCCCAGCCTAAGAGGGGGGAGTCACAGGACTTGGACACCAAATAAATACATGAAATAACGGGGACAGGAGTGTGGTCAAAGGGTCAAACGAAGGGAACCGGACGGGGACACCGAGCAGAGGACCCCGGACAGCGCCCACTACTCCTCAAAGGCGTCAAGGGAGTCAGTGGACACCGCCCAGAGGAACTCTGCCCGGATATGTGAACGGACCAAGGATTAGAAATAGACCCCACAGTCACAGGAGACTCCATCGGCCAACCTCCTCACTCTGGTTTTATAGATGGCCATTTTAGCTAGGGCCAGGAGGAGGTTGATCAGGAGATCCCGTGACTTTGTGGGGCCGCGGACAGGGAGTGCATAAATAAGAAGGTAAGGGGAAAATTGCAACCAAAAAGAGTAATAAAATATTGGTGAGGAGCCAGAATAGGGGCTGCAGCCTGGCACACTCCAAATATATGTGTGCCAGGGTTTCACTCACACCGCAAAAGGGGCAGGTGTCTGGGATAGAGGTGAACTGCGCCAAGTACACGACCGTGCTCACAGCTCCATGAAGGAGCCGCCAACTGATATCCCTGGTGGGCCTCAGGACCAAGGTATAGTATAGGCTGGCCAACCGGGGCTCCTCACCCTCCAAAGGTGGCAGGAGGTGCCGCCATTTTGTATTGGGATGGGACGCGAGGGTGAAGACGTGAAAGATGTGGAGCACAAGCGTGTCTAGAGGTTTTCTTGGCGCGGTCTGGAAACAGACCGGCTACAGCTCATGCAGCCGGCTCACGGTGAAGGGGCAGGGTGGTCGGTTGGGTCCATGGGCAGGAGCCCGATGAAAAGGTCCAGCAGGCCTGGGGTGGAGGATGGGCAGGGTGCGTCCTCGTGCAGGACCTGGTCGAGGTAAACCCAAGCAGCGGGCAGCAAAGCGGCCCTCACCTCCTGAAGTACACGCCGGGGAGTACGAGGTCTGGAGAGCCCCATGTGCTGAGCGAGCATCAGGGGATCCAGCCAGTCTCCCCGGTCGTAGTCCAGGAGGTCTCCGACTCTTGTGACTTCTGCCAGGACCAACCTCTGGCACACCGAGGGGGACTCCGCCACCTGCACGCGGAGCTGGGGGTTGTGTAGCAGGGGCTCCGTGAGGAGATCTGCCCCCTCAGTGGCCGCCACGGACCTGGTCGTTGAAAACAGTTTCCAGGTCCGGAGGAGGTCCTGGTAGAAGACCGGCAGCCCAGAGAGGTCTCGCGGAAGACCTCTCGGATGGAGATAAAGGAGCTGCCAGTCATATCGGAGCCCTCGGAAGCGGCGCAGGAAGGCTTTGAGCAGGGGGTTGGACTAGATGACCTCCTGAGGTCCCTTCCAACCCTGATATTCTATGAAGGCGTGTCAGTATGCTCCATGCTATGCTACCTGCACCATAAAGGAGCCTCTGCAGGCCTGGAGGCGGAAGACATGGACCTGAGTGTGCAGACACTTCAGGCCCTGCCCTCCCTCCTCCAGGGGTAGCTGGAGAACCCCTGCAGGGGCCCAGTGCAGTCCTGACCAAAAGAACTCCAGAATCGATGTCTGGAGGTTGGCCAGGAAACCCGGGGCCTGGACCAGGGTGTTGAGCCGGTACCAGAGTGTGGACAGGACTAGTTGATTAAGCACCAGCGCTCTCCCTCGAAGAGAGAGAGGCACCGGAGTAGTCCTGTCCATTGCCGGAGCTGCTCTATCACCCCGCCCTCTAAATTATGTCAGTTCTCTGGTGGAGAGGGATGCGTGGCAGAAAGGTAAATGCCGAGATAGAGCAGCGGACCCGTGCTCCACTGGATGGCCTGAAACGCTGGTGGCAGGGAGCTCGCCTGCCACCCATCTCCTACCACCAAGCCAGAGCTCTTGACCCAGTTCACCCGTGCGGAGGAGGCTGCCAAATAGATGGCCTGGCAAGCCTCCACCCGCGCCAAGTCACCCGGGTCCTGGACCACAAGGGGCACGTCATCGGCGTACGCCAACAGGACCAGCTGCAGCTCTGGCTCCCGCAGCACCAACCCAGTCAACCTCCTGAGGAGGAGACGGAGGAAGGACTCGATCGCCAGAGTTGTACAGCTGGCCCGAGAGGGGGCACCCCTGCCGTACTCCTCGCCCGAAGCTGACCGGTTCAGTCAGGGTCCAGTTGAGCCTAACCAGACACTCCGCGGAGGCATACAGCACCTGGAGAAAACTCACAAACTGAGGTCCGAATCCAAACACCTGCAGAGTGCCCAGGAGGTACCCATGGTCCACTCTATCGAACGCCTTCTCCTGATTGAGAGACAGGAGGGCGAACGACAGACCGTCTCTACGCTTTCGCTACGATTTTGTAGTCCATTCTAAGGAGCGAGACGGGGCGCCAATTTCGTAAATCGCGGAGGTCCCCCTTCTTCGGCAACAAGGTGAGCACTGCTCACCTGCACGAAAGAGGGAGGACCCCACCCTGCAAGGACTCGGTCCAGACGGTGGCTAGGTCTGGGCCAAGGATGTCCCAGAACGCGCGGTAGAAATCCATGGTCAGCCCATCCATGCCTGGAGATTTAAAGGGAGCGATATTGGTCCCAAGTAAAGCAGGTCCCTTTTCCCAGGGTAAGGGAATGTTGTTGTTTTTTTTAAACAGAAAAGAATTTTATTGTGACAATTACAAGAATTACCAAAGAAACAGATCTTAGTATGCAACAAAACAACGCAAACAGAAGGTATAACACAGCAGCTTTCAGGAGGGAGAAGTGTTCAGGCTAGCCTGGGCCCAGAGCGGGGGGGCTTCCTCTACACTCGTGGTCTTCCACCCCCTCGAGTTACCTAGTGCTGCGCCCAGTGTCACCGATTATCCCCCCCCCCGCCCCCCCCGAGAGTGCCTGGCAAGATGGGCACAGCTGCAGGGTGGGCGGTTTGGGGGTGGGGGGGTAAGACACCCACATATTATAGGACCCCTCCTAGATGACAGTAACAATGGTATCCACAGCGGCAACGGCTGGGGCTGGTGTCTCTCGCTCTTCCCCTCAATCAAAGGGTCAGATGGAGGGAACCGGATGGGGTCACTGAGCAGAGAACCCCGGACAGCGCCCACCGCTCTTTGAAGGTTTCAAGGGAGTCGGTGGACGCCGCCCAGAGGAACTCCACCCGGATACGTGAATGTACTGAGGATCGGAAGAAGGCCCTACAATCGCAGGACGTTTCATGGGCCAACCTCCTCTCTCTGGTTTTATAAATGGCTGTTTTAGCCAAGGCTAGGAGGAGGTTAGCCAGGAGATCCCGCGACTTTGTAGGGCCACGGATGGGGAGTGTATAGATAAAGAGGTGAGGGGAGAAATGAAGCCAAAAGCGCAATAGAATATTTGTGAGGAGCCGAAAAAGGGGCTGCAATCTGGCACACTCTAAATAGACATGCGCCAGGGTTTCCCTCACATTACAAAAAGGGCAAGTATCCGGGATGGAAGTAAACAGTGTCAAAAACACGCCCGTACTCACAGCTCCATGAAGGAGCCGCCAACTGATGTCCCCGACGGGCCTCGGGACCAAGGTGGAGTACAGGCTGGCCCACCGGGGTTGCTCACCCTCCAAAGGTGGCAGGAGGTCCCGCCACTTTGTGTTGGGGCGGGACACCAGGGTGTGGGCGTGAAGGGTGTGAAGCATGAGTGTATACAAATATTTCCATGGTGCAAGTTGAAAACTGACCGGCTGCAGTTCATGCAGCCGGCTCGCAGTGAAAGGGTGAGGGGTTTGTCGGGATCGGCAGGGTAGGGGCCCAATGGAAAGGTCCGGCGGGCCTGGGGTAGAGGATGGGCGGGGTGCGCCCTCGCACAAGGCGCGGTTGACATAAGCCCGAGCAGCGGGGGTCAAGGCGGCCTTCAGCCCCCGTACTCCCCGGAGCGTACTTCAGGAGGTGGAGAGCCCCATGCGCCGAGCGAGCGTCAGGGGATCCAGCCAGTCTCTCCGGTCGTAGTCCAGGAGGTCTCCGACCCTCGTGACTTCCGCCAGGACCAACCTCTGGCACACCGAGCGGGACTCCGCCACCTGCACACGGAGTTGGGGGTTGTGTAGCAGGGGCTCCGTGAGGAGATCTGCCCCCACGATGGCCGCCACGGACCTGGTCATTAGAAACAGTTTCCAGGTCCGAAGGAGGTCCTGGTAGAAGACCGGCAGCCCGGAGAGGTCTCACGGAAGACCTCTCGGACAAGGATAAAAGAGCTGCCGGTCGTATCGGAGCCCTTGGAAGCGGTGCAGGAAGGCATGCGCCAATATGCTCCACGTCGAACTACCTGCACTGTAAAGGAGCCTCTGCAGGGCCTGGAGGCAGAAAACACGGACCTGAGTGTACAGACACTTCGGGCCCTGCCCTCCTTCCTTCAGGGGCAAATGAAGGACTCCAACAGGGGCCCAGTGCAATCCTGACCAAAAGAACTCCAGAATCAATCTCCGGAGGTGGGACAGGAAACCCGGGGCCGGGGCCAGGGTGTTGAGCCGGTACCAGAGCGTGGACAGGACTAGTTGGTTGAGCACCAGCGCTCTCCCCCGAAGGGAGAGACATCGGAGTAGCCTCGTCCATTTCCTGATCCGCTCAATCACGCCGCCTTCCAAATTTTGCCAGTTCTCCGGCGGAGAAGGGTGCGTGGCAGAAAGGTAAACGCCGAGATAGAGCAGAGGGCCGGCACTCCACCGGATGGTCTGAAGCGCGGGTGGGAGGGAGCTTACCTGCCGCCAGCCCCCCACCGCCAAGCCAGAGCTCTTGACCCAGTTGACTCGGGCGGAGGAGGCTGCTGAATAGATGGCTTGGCATGCCTCCACTCGCGCCAAGTCGCCCGGGTCCTGGACCACGAGGAGGACGTCATCGGCGTACGCCGACAGGACCAGCCACAGCTCCAGCTCCCACAGCACCAACCCCCTCTGTCTCCTCCGCAGGAGGTTGATGAAGGGCTCGATCGCCAGAGCGTACAGCTGGCCCGAGAAGGGGCACCCCTGCCGCACTCCTCGCCCGAAGCTGACCGGTTCGGTCAGGGTCCAGTTGAGCCTAACCAGACACTCCGCGGAGGTGTACAGCACCCGGAGAAAACGCACAAACTGAGGTCTGAATCCAAACGCCTGCATCCAAACGCCTGCAGAGTGCTCAGGAGGTACCCATGGTCCACTCTATCGAACGCCTTCTCCTGATCAAGAGACAGGAGGACGAACGACAGACCATCTCTCCGCCCAAGTTCCAAAAGGTCTCGGACTAGAAAGAGGTTGTCAAAAATGCTGCGACCCGGGACAGTATAGGTCTGGTCTGGGTGGGTCACGTCCGCCATCACGGATCCTAGCCGCAGCGAGATTGCTTTCGCTACGATTTTGTAATCCGTGCTAAGGAGCGAGACGGGACACCAGTTTCGTAAATCGCGGAGGTCCCCCTTCTTCGGGAACAAGGTGAGCACCGCTCGCCTGCACGAAAGAGGGAGAACCCCGCCCTGCAAAGACTCAGCCCAGACAGTGGCTAGGTCTGGGCCAAGGATGTCCCAGAACGCGCGGTAAAACTCCACGGTCAGCCCGTCCATGCCCGGAGATTTATTGGTGGGCATGCGACAGAGGGCTTCCGAGAACTCGGGCAGGGTGAGAGGCAGCTCTAGCCGGTCTCGGTTGCCCGCGCTGACCATAGGGAGTTCCTCCCAGAGCACCCTGCAAGCGCCAGAATCGGTCGGATCTAGGGAGAAAAGGCTTGTGTAGAAGTCATGGGCCCTCCCACACATCTCCACCGGGTCCGTGAGGGGGGTGCCATCTTCTGCTAGAAGGCAGAAGACGTGTTTCTTGGCCCCCTCATTTTCTCCAGGGCGTAGAAGAAACGGGAGCCGCGATCCATCTCCCGAAGGAGGCGGATGCGGGAACAAACAAAGGCACCCTGGGCTACAGGAGAGCGATCAAAGGGAGCGATATTGGTCCCAGGTAAAGCAGGTCCCTTTTCCCAGGGTAAGGGAATGTTCCAGAACAAGCAGGAACTTGCTGGAACCAGTTAAGGCAGGCAGGCTAATTAGGACAGCTGGAGCCAATTAAGAAGCTCCTAGAATCAGTTAGGGCAGGCTGGCTAATCACGGCACCAAAGTTTAAAAAGGAGCTCACTTCAGTTTGTGGTGTGTGTGTGACGAGCTGGGAATAAGAGGCACGAGGAGCTAAGAGTGAGAACGTGGACTGTTGGAGGACTGAGGTGTACAAGCATTATCAGACACCAGGAGGAAGGTCCTATGGTGAAGATAAAGAAGGGGTTGGGAGGAGGCCATGGGGAAGTAGCCCAGGGAGTTGTAGCTGTCGCACAGCTGTTCCAGGAGGCACTCTAGACAGCTGCATTCCACAGGGCCCTGGGCTGGAACCCGGAGTAGAGGACAGGCCCGGGTTCCCCCCAAATCCTCCCAACTCCTGGTCAGACACAGGAGGAGTCAACCTGGACTGTGGGTTCCACCAGAGGGGAGGTCTCTGGGCTGTTCCCCAACCTACATGTTGGATCAGCAGAGACTGTTCTTTTTCCCCATGCTGGCCAGTGATGAGGTTAGCTGAGTGAACGGCAGGTTTGAGCCACTAGCAAAAGTGGCCAGATTGACGGCTGCCGTGAATCTGAGGCAAGCAAATCCGCCAATAAGTGCAGGACCCACTAAGGCAGAGGAGGAAGTTTGTCACAACCTCTATAACACAGAGAGATATGTACAGCTTTCCCCCCCTCCCCCCAAGGTATTAATACATTTTCTGGGGTAATTAATAAGTAAAAAGTGATTTTTTTATTAAATACAGAAAGTAGGATTTAAGTGGTTCCAAGTAGTAACAGGCAGAACAAAGTGAATTACCAAGCAAAATAAAATAGAACACACAAGTCTGTGTCTAATACAGTAACAAAACTGAATACAGATAAAACCTCACCCTGAGAGGTGTTCCAGTAAGCTTCCTTTTACAGACTGGTCTCCTTCTAGTCTGGGTCCAGCAATCACTCCCCCCCTCCTCATGGTTACTGTCCTTTGTTCCAGTTTCTTTCAGGTATCCTTTGGGGGGTGGAGAGGTGTGACAAAGTGGGACTATTCTTAATGTTTCCTCTGAATACTGTAGGTGTGCCTCAGTTTCCCCTATGCATTTCTTAGGTCTCTAGGTGGTGGGATAAGGGGCTGTAATTGTTGCAGAGCAAAGGGCCAGTGTACATAAATGGCTGACACTCTGTCTCCTAGCAACTGATGGTTTAGGCCCTTCCCCCATGCAAGGTGAGAACTGAAGGTGTTGGAGAATAAAGGAATCAGGTGACCTACTGGCCCGGGAAAGGGACAAAGCCCAGAGAAGGAGGGGCTGGGGAGAGTTTCAGTTTGGGGCTGGCTGGGGACATGGAGTGAAGTGCAGACAGGGTTGTCTGGCTCATTGCCCCCCACAATGGACCTGGCTAAGGGGTCCTGTTCTCTGTACCTACAAGCTCTGTTTTAGACCATGTTCCTGTCATCTAATAAACCTCTGTTTTACTGGCTGGCTGAGAGTCACGTCTGACTGCGAAGTTGGGGTGCAGGACCCTCTGGCTTCCCCAGGACCCCGCCTGGGCGGACTCGCTGTGGGAAGCGCAGAGGATGCTGAATGCTCTGAGGTCAGACCCAGGAAGGTGAAAGCCTTGTGAGCTTCTTGCCCTGAAGACAGTCTGCTCCCAGAGAGGAGACTTCATCAGAGTCCTGACTGGCTTCATAGGGAGCAGTTCCAGAGCATCGCCCGGGGACTCCGTGACAAGAGGCTCTCTCTTGAGCCAGCTGAAGACAAAATGGAGGGGTCTCCCACGGGGTTTAAATAGACTCTCTTGTGGGTGGAGGCCCCTCACTCCCCCGTGTAGAATTCCAGCTGCAAGGCAGCAATGTATTCTATAAACCGACATGGTGGTGCAAGATCCCATTCCTTATGCATCGAATCGTTAAAACTGCAGAACTGGTGCTTCTCCCATCAGATAGAAATCTTGGCACTTTGTCTTCTAGGCCTCCAGAATATAAATGCAGATTGCATGAGCAGCAACCTCTATCAGGACCATGAATGGGAGCCCAACGATTCTGTCTACCACAGCAGCTGCCTAACCTGGGGTCTTCTAGGAGCAGACATTTTTCCTACCCCAACCATATGAAATGTCATCTTTTCCGCTCCAAGGGAGGACACAGCCACAATTCATTGTGGGATGCCCTGATAGCGCCGTGGCCCTGTGTCCTGCTGCATGCTTACTTGCTTCTACTGCTAATTCTCAAGACCTTGCTGATACCAGTCAGCTGTGTGTTCTTGGGGAACCAGGACGCAGTATCAAGCCTGTCTGACTCATGAACCCCCCCCCCCCCCCCCCCCCACACACACACACCAGTCTCTGCTTGAACCAAAACCGATCCGAGAAAAGACTTGCAGAGAGCAGTGAAGGGCATTGGGAGACACACCTAGACCCCTCCTGACAAGGGTGACAGGATTAAGGCATCTCCATTAGTATACAGAAGGGAGAACAGAGGCCACTCCCCTAGCCTCATCTGCATGAAAGATGGGACAGAGACATTTCCATTAGCATACAGAATGGAGAACTGCACTGAACTCTGGGACCAGAAAAGCAGGGAAGTACTGCATCATGGGGGATTTCTGCTCCAGATATTAATGAACCTATGCCCGCACACACCCAGCTCAGCAGTTATCAGACCACTTCTAGTAATGAATCCTTGATTGATAACCAAAATACTGAAGCAGCCTAACTGCATTGTGAGCTCCCTGGAAGAAAACACGACCCATAGCCAAGAGTGATCAGCTCCTATTGTCTAGCCTAAAAAAACCCTTGAGTCATTAGTTTACCCATAAACAAATCTAGTGTTCTCCCTTGAACCATTGTTTTTTCTCTACAAAACCCCTCACCTATGCCCAAGTAAGTGTACTGATGCATGGACCAAAACTCTGAATCAGTTCCACAGGGACTGCTGACTGATAGTGCTGGGGGCTCTGCCTGTCTCCAGCACTCAGGACCCTGAGCTACCACCATCACCTGGGAACCCCAACCAGTAGAAGCCTCATGGAGTGGGTGAGATCCCTCCCTCTCTCTCTGTTTTCTTTTCTACCTCAGGTATTAACCTTTAATAATATAACTGTTATATTTGTTTAGCCCTCCTTGTGTAATTATCACTGTTATTACATAAATAACTTTTATGGTTAAGCTGGTTGCTTCTCTCTCTCAACTTTACTCTTCTTCAAGTGCTTGTTCACATCCACTCCACATTAGGTGTGTGCATGCCGCATGCACAAGCGTCAGAAATTTTTCCCCTTAGCGGCTCCCGTCAGGCCTGCAGGGCCCCCCCGAGTGGCACCACTGCACCGTGCATATATACCCCTGCCGGCCCGACCCCCTCCAGTTCCTTCTTACTGTCCGTGGTGGCATCGGAACAACCCCTCTCTCTCTCTCTCTCTCTCCTTAGCCTTTAGAGTAGCTGTTATATCAGTTTGTTCACATACTGTGGCAGAGCTCTGACCTTGTCCCCGTGCGTCCCGCACTTCCAGGCGGTTTATGCCAGCTTCAGAGGCTCACTGCAACCCTCCACGTAGCCCTTCTCTCTCCAGGGCCAGGGATACAGTCTACTGAGCCCTTTTCATCATAAGCCAACAATGGAGGTTGGTGAGAGAGTTCCCCCAGTCTCTGTTGCTCCTATGGCCTCATACCAAAACAGTTTAGCCTCCTGTCCTGACAGGGGCCTGTTTTCCCCTCCCAGGAGGTGTTTCTGTAGCAGTGGGTTGGGGGGGAACCCAAGCCCACCCTCTACTCCAGGGTCCAGCCCAGGGACCCTAATGGTAGCAGCTGTTGGCAGCCAACCTTTTACTACCAGAGTTGCTACATTTCCCTGGTCCACTTCCCCCCAGCTCTCCTGTTTCTCCCTTACCTATGACTTGAGGGTGTCTTCATTAACCAGCCCTTCAGCTGCCCTTCCTCTCCTCTGGCTCCTCCCTGCCTGCCTGGAGTGAGCCCTTTTATATTATCAGAGGGGCCTTAATTAGACTCAGGTGGTCATATTAGCTTAATGGCCTCACCTGACTCAGTCACAGAATCTCAGGGTTGGAAGGGACCTCAGGAGGTCATCTAGTCCAACCCCCTGCTCAAAGCAAGACCAATCCCCAAGTTTTGGCCCAGATCCCTAAATGGCCCCCTCAAGGATTGAGCTCACAACCCTGGGTTTAGCAGGCCAATGCTCAAACCACTGAGCTATCCCTCCCCCTCTTTGCAGGTTAATTGGAGTCAGGTGTTCTCATTAGCCTGGAGCAGCCCCTGCTCTGGTCAGTCAGGGAACAGAGCCCTGTTCATCCCGCAGCCAGTAGACCCGTCTTCGGCTCCTCTGCTGAACCCGTCTGGCCTGGAGGGAGGAGGGAGACTGCTGCTGGGCCGTGGGCCCTTGCTGCCCCTGCCCCTGCCCCAGCTGCTCCCCTGGCCGGGCCCGACACCACCCACCCAGCCCCCTTCTCCGCTACCTGGTTGCTGGCTAGCTGCTGGACTCCCCCACCCACCCTTGGGTGCTGTTGCTACTATTCCAACTGCAGCCCCTTGGTGGGGGGGCTGCTGGCCCGCTCCCCAGAGGGGGGGAGTGAGGGACCCCTACCCCAGCCGTTGCCGCTACCGCTGCTGTGGACACCACCACCACCATCACCACCACCTGTGCGGGGTCCTCTCTGCCTGCCTGGCCACCGGGCTGCTGCCTGGAGCTGCTGCTGCCGCCTGGGAGCTGCTGGACCCCGAAGGAGGAGGGGACGAGGCCATCGGCTGCTGGGGGAGCGCACGGGGACTCTGCAGACCACTGTGGAGGGGGCTTGAAAGCTGAGTAACTTTCGGACTGTGCTCTTGTGGTGGGGGTGCTGACTGTGTTTGAGGGGACACAGGGGGTGTGGTGTGGAGCCTGCCCCCTAGTCCATCAGTGCGTCCCCCCCCAACCACCACCACCGTCGGTGCTGCCCCCTCCACCACCCCCAGTGGACACTCACCATCTGCCTCAAGCTGCTGCCTCTGGGACTCCGCTGCTCGCTTGGCCTGCCGCCCCCTTTCACCACCTTTGGGCCTGCAGCAGCAGCCAGCCCGCACTGATTCTTCTGCAAGCGCCCGTGGGCACATGTGCCCCCCGCCCCATCCTGGACTGACCCCCTTCAGCAACCCCCAGCTTTGTCCCTGGCTCCCTGCCCATTTTGCCCCTTGCAGCCCTTTTGCCCTCCCCTTTACCCCAGCACCTCGCTGGCTTCAGTTTGTTTGCCTGCCCCGCTCTTCTCCCTCTGCAGCCCTTGCTTGTTTGCCCTGCCCTTGCCTCTGAAGTCAGCCCCTAGGTTCCCTGTCCTGCCTCCAGCCTGGCTCCCCCCCCTCCCCACGTGATACCCCTGCCCTGATTGACCCCTTATTCAGTGCGCCCATGCCCGCGCCCATGCCCCCTCCCATGCGCTTGTGCCCTTCCGCTGTTTGAGTTTGCCCCGATCTCACTGCACTCCCCGAACATTGTTATGACCCCCCGCCCCTAGTGCAGCTAGAGGAGCCGGTTTCCTACCCTGAGTCGGTGACTGTCCCCCACAAGCCCTCGAAAGCCCCCCTGTCCAGCCCATCCCCCTTGGCGCCCTCCTCCCCTGCCTGCAGCCTAGCGGGGAGGAGCGGTTGACCTGCCTCCCCTTTCTCCTCTTTCTGGTGTCCTTCCCTCCCTCCCTGCTCATTATGGCGGGGTACACGACGGGTGGGGCCCCTCCAGCAGCCCTAGATACCCCTCCCCCGCCTGCCCCTCCGTCACCCCCCCAAGCCTCTACTTCAACTGCCGCTGCCAAACCGCCTGTCACCACCCCCGCCGGGGCGCTGGCAGCAGCGGGCACCGGGGTGACCTCCGTTGCTGCCACGTCCCTCCCCCCTTAGATTCTGGGGGAGCCCCCCCAGCCGGCGGGAAGGGCCAGGGTAAGAAGAAGGGGAAGGGCCCTGCAAAAAAGTCCAGGCCCTCCATGGCAGGGACTGCCCCCACTTCCGTGGCCCCGCCACCGGCCGCGGCCTCCCACCCCGCTGCTCCTTCCACCAGCTCTGTGGGTGTCCCTCCCCCGGCCCCCAGGGTGTACGCCCAGGTGGCGACAGCCCCCCCCTGCCTGCCGCTACATCATCTCTCCCGCCAGCCGCCTCCACTACCAGCTATAGCGGCCGGGGCCCCTTTCCCACCATGACCAGGAAGCACGGCCTCCGTTGCCTCCTGGTGCCCGCCTCGCCCCACGTGGAGACCTACATGCGGGCGTTGGCGAGGGCAGTGGGGCCCACGGCCATTGTGGCGGCCTCCAAAATGTACGGGAGGGTGGTCTTCTTCCTGGCAGTGGAGGCCGCCGCCCAGGAGGCGGTGGAGAAGGGCCTGGCGGTGGGGGGCATGTTCGTCCCCCTGGAGCCGCTAGATGACCTGGGCGTCCGCCTTGTCCTGACTTCCGTCCCTCCCTTCCTTCCCAATGCCGCCCTGTTACCTGCCCTCTCTACCCTGGGGAAGCCCATCTCTGTTCTAAGCCCTCTCCCCTTGGGCTGCAAGGACCCCGCCCTCCGTCACGTCCTCTCCTTCCACCGGCAAGTGCAGCTGCAACTGCTGCCGGCGGCGCGGGACGGAGAGGCGCTTGAGGGGTCCTTTTTGATCCCCTACCAGGGGGCCCACTACCGGGTGCATTACTCCACGGGGGAGGCCCGGTGCTACCTCTGCCGGGCAATGGGGCACGTCTGGAGGGACTGCCCCTTGGCCCGGCACGGAGAGGCATCCGGGACCCCTGAGCCCCGGCAGGGAGCTGGCCCCGTCATCGCTAGCGCCCCTGGCTGCCCGGCGCCCGAAGCCGCCCCTCCTCCTACTCAGTCCATCATTGCTCCCGCTCGGGCCCAAGGGGCGTCCCCCCCCAGCACGCCCAGACGAGCGGGAGAGCCCCGCCTCTGCTGCCTGCAATCCGGCGGGACCCCTAGAGGAGGGTGCGGCAGGGATACCGCCAAGCGTGGGAGACGGCCCGCCCCAGGGGGAATCTTCCCTCTCTCATTCCGGCCCACTGCTGCTTCCCACGGTCCCTGAGCCATCGTCCTTGCCCCCTGACCCGACCCCTGTTAGCCAGCCCCCCGATGATGCCATGGAGGGCTGGGCCCTAGTCCAGGGGAAGCGGGGCAAACGGAAGGCTCGAGCTCCGCTCCTTTCTACCGATGCGGAAGCCCCCCGGAAGACCAGAAGGGGGGGGCACCGATGCCGAGCCCTCTGCCTTGCCCGTGGGTGCACACCATCCCCTGGTGCCAGCTGGGGAAAACGTGGCAGCACGGGAGGGCAGTACTGTCCCTCCCTTGGAGTCCCTTCCCTCCAAGGACCCCGATGTAGCCCCACCGGCCCCGTTACTATCCGGAGCCCCCGTGAGCCTCGGGGCGAGTGTCACTTCGGGCACTAGCGGGGAGACCTCCGGGGTAGCGGACGGAGAGCTCCCCTCCATTTATGAGGAGATCGAGGCCCTGGGTCTGACCCAGTTACCCAGGGGGAGGACGACCCTTTGCTAGCAGGCCTCAATCTGAGCGACCTCACCCCGGCCCCGCCTGTCCCATGTCCCCTTCCCCTAATCGCTACCTTTGCTCCCACCTCCGAGGGTTCCCAGGGCTCCTCCATCCACCCGGCCATGGGTGGCACCCAGCTATTAGCCGCCAAGTCCACCGAGGTGACCGCTGGTGCGCTGCGACTGGGACCCGAGCCCCACGGGTTGCCCCTCAAGGGCGTGGGACGACTGACCTCCTTCCCGGGCGGGGACCCCACCGACGGTGCTGTGACTACTATGCCGGCCGCGGTGCCAGAGCCCAGGATCATGGAGGGCCCCCTGCCCCACCCCCACCTCCCAGAGCCTGATCAAGAGGGGCCATTTTCCAACGGCTTGGCTCCTGGGGCCCAGGATCCTGCCTTTGCCCCTCTCCCTGGCTCTGCACCCAACCCCTGCCTTGCCCTTACTCTGGATCCCTGCCCTGCCCCTGATGTCAACCCCGCCCCTGTCCCCCCCACCTCCCGTGCTGTCACTGCCACCCCTGGGGCCATCATCTCCTCGCTCCTAGAGGATAGCCCCCAGGGAGCGGCCTCTGTATTCCCTAGTCCCGACTCACTAGGGGCTGCTACCTTCCCTCTGCCACCCCCAATCGAGCCAGGGTTTGAGGGGGGCTGCATGGCGCCAGCCCATCGGGCGCCACGTCGGGGGTCTGCCCCTTGCCTGCCTGTTTCGGTGGGCCACGGGGCTGTGTCAGTGGTCCCTCCGGAGGACAGCCGGGGGCTAGTGGCTCCGGCCCCCCATACGCTGCGGGAGGAGCTGCGGGAGTTCCTTGAGGACGTCCGGGGCTCCCTTAATAAGGTGCAGCTTGCCCTGCAGCGATAGGGGGATTTCCATCTCATCCTCCGGGCCGCGAGGGCCCTTATGGGGGAGGGTAAAAGGACCGGGAAGCAGGCCGCCATGACTTACCAGCAGGTCCGCCTCTTCCGTGACTCCCTAATTACCTACGGGGTAGGTCACGGATTGTTGCACGGCCCGTTGGGAACCGCGAGCGTCTCTGCCGGTGAGGATCCCCCCCAGCCCTCCTCATGGCACCTCTTACCATCATCATGTTAAACACCCGGGGCTGTAGGATGGGTCTCCGCAGGTGCCAGGTGCTCTCCTTCCTTCGGGAGGGGGGTACTCTGTGATTTTCCTGCAGGAGACCCATACGGATCCGGCCGCCGAAGATAGCTGGCGGCTGGAATGGGGGGACAGGGTCTAGTTTAGCCATCTCACAGTTCGTACGGCTGGAGTGGCGACCCTGTTCTCCCCCGACCTACGGCCCGAGGTGCTGGGGGTCGCCGAGGCTGTGCCGGGCCGCCTGCTGCACCTCTGGGTCCATTTGGAGGGGCTCGTGGTCAATCTTGTCAACATCTATGCCCCGACATCGGGCCCGGAGCGGCTGCGTTTCTTTCAGCAGGCGTCTGCCTTCCTCGGCACTTTGGATCCTCACGAGTGCCTGGTCCTGGGCGGGGACTTTAATACGACCCTTGAGGAGCGGGACCGCTCGGGGACTGAGCAGTGCCCGGCCGCCCTCCGGGAGATAGTCGACCATCACTCCCTGGTGGACATCTGGCGTGACCACCACCCGGACGACGTCTCGACGTTCACCTTTGTCCGGGTGGAGGCCCGTCGGTCGCGCTACTCCCGGTTGGACCACATCTATTTATCACGTTTCCATCTTTCACAGGCCCACTCCTCCAGCATCTGGCCGGCCCCATTCTCCAATCATCATCTGGCCACCGTGACGGTCTCTCTCTGTGCAGAGAGGCCGGAGCCGGCCTATCGGCATTTTAATAACAGCTTGTTGGAGGACGTGGGCTTCGTGGCGTCCTTCCGGGAGTTCTGGTTGGCCTGGCGAGGGCAGCGGCATGCCTTTCCCTTGGCGCGGCGGTGGTGGGACCTAGGGAAAGTGCGCGCCCAGGTCTTCTGCCGTGACGACACCCGGGGCGCCAGCCAACAGAGGGATGCGGCGATAGGGCAGTTAGAACGAGAGGTCTTAGAGCTGGAGAGGCGTCTGGCCGCCAGCCCCGAGGATCCATCCCTCTGCGGGGCGTGCCGGGAGAAGCGGGAGGAGCTCCAGGCCCTCGAGGACCATTGGGCCCGGGGTGCTTTTGTTCAATCCCGCATCCGCGTCCTTCGGGAGATGGATCGCGGCTCCCGCTTCTTCTACGCCCTGGAGAAAAAGAGAGGGCCAAGAAGCACATCACCTGCCTCCTTGCAGAGGACGGCACCCCCCTCACGGATCCGGCGGAGATGTGCGGGAGGGCCAGGGCCGTCTACGCAGGCCTTTTCTCCCCGGATCCAACCGATCCTAATGCTTGCAGAGTGCTCTGGAATGAACTCCCGACGGTCTGCATGGACGACCGAGACCGGCTAGAGCTGCCTCTCACTCTGGCCGAGTTCTCGGAAGCCCTCCTCCGCATGCCCACCAATAAATCTCCGGGCATGGACGGGCTGACCGTGGAGTTCTACCGCGTGTTCTGGGACATCCTCGGCCCAGACTTAGTTACTGTCTGGGCCAAGTCTTTGCAGAGCGGGGTCCTCCCTCTTTTGTGCAGGCGAGCCGTGCTCACCTTATTGCCAAAGAAGGGGGACCTCTGCGATTTACGAAATTGGCGTCCCGTCTTGCTCCTCAGCACGGACTACAAGGTTGCAGCGAAAGCCATCTCGCTGTGGCTAGGGTCCGTGCTGGCGGACGTGATCCACCCAGACCAGACCTACACCGTCCCGGGCCGCACCATCTTCGACAACCTATATCTGGTCCGGGACCTTTTGGAACTCGGGTGTAGGGACGGTCTGTCGTTCGCCCTCCTGTCCCTGGATCAGGAGAAGGCGTTCGACAGGGTGGATCACGGGTATCTCCTGGGCACTCTGCGAGCATTTTGCTTGGGACCCCAGTTTGTGGGTTTTCTCCAGGTGCTGTACGCCTCCGCAGAGTGTCTGGTTAGGCTCAACTGGACCCTGACCGAACTGGTCAGCTTCGGGCGAGGAGTACGCAGGGGTGCCCCCTCTTGGGCCAGCTGTATGCTCTGGCGATCGAGCCCTTCCTCTGTCTCCTCCGCAGGAGGTTGACGGGGTTGGCGCTATGGGAGCCGGAGCTGCGGCTGGTCCTGTCGGCATACGGCGATGATGTACTCCTCGTGGTCCAGGACCCGGGCGACTTGGCGTGGGTGGAGGCTTGCCAGGCTGTGTACTCGGCAGCCTCCTGCGCCCAGGTCAACTGGGTCAAGAGCTCTGGCTTGGTGGTAGGGGACTGGCAACAGGCGAGCTCCCTCCCACCCGCGCTTCAAGCCATCCGGTGGAGAGCGGGTCCGCTGCTCTATCTTGGCGTTTACATTTCTGCCACGCATCCGTCTCCACCGGAGAACTGGCAGGGTTTAGAGGGCAGGGTGGTAGAGCGGCTCCGGAGATGGACAGGACTACTCCGGTGTCTGTCCTTTCAAGGGCGGGCACTGGTGCTCAATCAAGTAGTCCTGTCCATGCTTTGGTACTGGCTCAACACCCTGGTTCCGGCCCCGGATTTCCTGGCCAGCCTCCGGAAATTGATTCTGGAGTTCTTCTGGTCAGGACTGCACTGGGTCTCTGCAGGGGTTCTCCATCTACCCCTGGAGGAGGGAGGGCAGGGCCTGAAATGTCTGCACACTCAGGTCCATGTCTTCCGCCTCCAGGCCCTGCAGATGCTCCTTTATGGTGCAAGTAGTCCAGCGTGGAGCGAACTGGCGCACGCCTTCCTGCGCCGCTTCTGAGGGCTCTGATATGACCGGCAGCTCCTTTATCTCCATCCGAGAGGTCTTCCGTGAGACCTCTCCGGGCTGCCAGTCTTCTACCAGGACCTCCTCCAGACCTGGAAACTGTTCACAGCGACCAGGTCCGTGGCGGCCTCCATGGGGGAAGATCTCCTCGCGGAGCCCCTGCTACACAACCCCCAGCTTTGTGTGCAGGTGGCGGAGTCCCCCTCGGTGCGCCAGAGATTGGTCCTGGCAGAAGTCACCAGAGTCGGAGACCTCGTGGACTACGACCGGGGAGACTCGCTGGATCCCCTGACGCTCGCTCAGCGCATGGGGCTCTCCAGACCTCGTACTCCCCTGCGCGTACTTCAGGAGGTGAGGGCCGCTTTGCCGCCTGCTGCTTGGGTCTACCTCGACCGGGTCCTAAGGGAGGGTGTGCCCCGCCCACCCTCCACCCCAAGCCCTCCAGACCTTTTCATCAGGCCCCTGCCCCCGTGACCCCCCCGCCCCTTCACCGTGAGCCGGCTACACGAGTTGCAGCCGGTCCGCTTCCAGACCGTGCGAAGGAAACATCTATACACGCTCGTGCTCCACACCCTTCACGTCCTCACCCTCGCGTCCCGCCCTGACACAAAGTGGCGGGACCTCCTGCCACCTCTAGAGGGTGAGGAGCCCCGGTGGGCCAGCCTATATTCCACCTTGGTCCCGAGGCCCGCCGGGGATATCAGTTGGCGGCTCCTTCACGGGGCCGTGAGCACGGGCGTGTACTTGGCGCAGTTCACCCCAATCCCGGACACCTGCCCCTTTTGCGATGTGAGGGAAACCCTGGCACACGTCTACCTGGAGTGCGCCAGGCTGCAGCCCCTATTCCAGCTCCTCACGAATATTTTGTTAAGGTTTTGGTTGCACTTTTCCCCTCACCTCCTTATCTACACACTCCCTGTCCGTGGCCCCACTAAGTTGCAGGACCTCCTGGTCAGCCTCCTCCTGGCCCTGGCTAAAGTGGCCATCTATAAAACCAGGGTGAGGAGGTTGGCCAATGGAGTCTCCTGTGACTGTGTGGTCTATTTCCGATCCTCTGTCCGTTCACATATCCAGGCAGAGTTCCTCTGGGCGGTGTCCACTGACTCCCTTGACACCTTTGAGGAGCAGTGGGCGCTGTCCGGGGTTCTCTGCTCGGTGTCCCCATCCAGTTCCCTTCGTTTGACCCTTTGACCGCACTCCTGTCTCTGTTATTCATTAGTTGTCCCCCGTAATTATTTGGTTTTCCAGGTCCTGTGGGACCCCCCCCTTAGGCTGTGGGGGGATCCTTTAGCAGTGGGCAGGCTTCACCCGCCCACTTCCTGGATCCCAATAAGGCTACTCTGCTGTACACAACTGGCCTGGGTCTATCACAATACCTGCTGTGGACACTTAAGTCATTAGGTGCTTGGAAGATTCCAGCACCTGCCCCAGGCCATAGGGCATGCCGCAGGCCCACGGCTTCAAGGCTTGCGCCACATGCCATAAACCTATGCCAGTTAGTGACCCCCAAGACTCGTGTCTACGTTGCGTGGGGGACGGACATCAAACTGAACGGTGTAGGATTTGCAAGGCATTTAAGCCAAAAACAAGGAAAGAAAGAGACTTTCATCTAAAGCAGCTGTTGATGGAGGCTGCATTACAGCTGCCAGGCCCGGAGCGCCAGACACCGGCTCAGGCTTCCTTGGTGCGTAGTGCCCCAGAGCCGTTGACAGACCCAGTACCGGCTAAGCACCGTAAACTGTCGGCCCCAGAGCACCAGGCTAGGCCCCAGCACCGCTCGTCCTCCCCAGTGAGGCCCCCGGTGCAGCCAAAAGGAAGGCGCGGTCATTCCCCGCACAGGAGGCCGGCGCCTCCGAAGCCACCGAGCACCAATAAGAGTGGGAAGGCTGCGGTACCGGCGCTGACACCAATGGTCCCGGCAGCACAAGCCCCACCCAGCCCAGACCTAAGTGGGCTCAGTGCGGACGACGGGCTCGAGGGCATAACGGATCAGCCCTTTAAGCCTGGCACCTTTGAGGCTGCAAAGGACCTCATCGAGCTGTCGGTGGCAAGCCCCCTCCCGTATGGGGAGAACCCTCCGGCACCCATGCCTTGGGTAAGCCGGCAATGGTGTGCCGCTCGAGTACACCATCCCGGCACCACTCCCGGAGTTGGTCCCGTCGAGCTCCGACTCCATGGACTCACAGTTGCCAGCAGCCCAGAAGGAGGTTGTGGCACCGGCAATGGGTTGGCACAAGGAAGCACCAGAAAGGGCATGCCGCTCTCCGGCACCACCCAGAGACCAGCACTGGGAGGAGTTGAGACAGCCCTTGCCAGAGGACTCCCAGGGAATGCCAGCACCAGTCCTGGTCCAGATCCCAGTCCTGGGGATCCCGGTACCGCTCCCACTCAGCCAGGAGCCACTCGTTCTCCCGCCGGCGCAGATCATTGGCATCACCATGGCCTTCGCGATCGGCGTCGCTGCAGTCCGGCACCGACTCCGGCCGCTATAGCTACCCGCACCGGGCCCTGGACAGCAGGGACCCTCAGGTGGGCTGGCAACCCCAATGGGGGCCGCCAGGCCATTGGCCCTTCTGGACCTCCTGGGCCTATCAGGAGCGCCAAGGGGCCCCGTCCAGGCCAAGCTACTTGGTACAGTGGTCCCAGTCCCCGCACTGATGCCGGATGGTGCCGGAGGCTACAGTATCCAGGCCTCCAGCATCCCACCAGGATAAACGGGAGAGACTGGCACCGAGTCCGGTGCGGTCCCATGGACTCCCACCCCGGCCTGAGTCGGAGACCCCTCCCACTGAAGAAGGGGAGCAGGAGGACCAACCGGAGGGGGTCGAGCAGTAGCTAACCTCCTCAAGCATCTCCTAGAGAAGGAAGTCCGCTCGCTGCTAGAGGCGGGGGCGGTAGAGGTAGTGCCGCACAGCCTAAGGGGTTCTACTCCCAGTACTTCCTCATCCCCAAGGCCAAAGGGGGCTTTCACCCCATCCTAGACCTGCGTGGGCTCAACAAGTTCCTGATCAAGGCCCGGTTCCGCATGGTCTCTCTGGGCACCATCATCCTTTCCCTGGATCCGGGGGACTGGTACGCTGCCCTCGACATGAAGGACACGTACTTTCATATCGCCATCCACCCAGCACATCGGCGGTTCCTACACTTCACCATGGGCCAAGAACATTACCAGTTTGCTGTTCTCCCGGTATAGCCGCGGCCCCAAGGGTGTTCACGAAGTGCATGGAGGTGGCGGCCTTCTCACAGAGGCAGAGAATCGGGGTGTACCCGTACCTCAACGACTGGCTCCTGGAGGGCCGATCCAAGGCGGAAGTGCAAGGCCATGTGGAGGTGGCCCTGAGATTGTTCCGCAAGCTGGGGCTCCTGGTCAACATCCCTAAGTCCACGCTCGTGCCCACGCAGAGAGTGGAATTCATAGGGGTGGTCCTGGACGTGGTGCAGGCCAGGGCAAGCCTTCCAGTATCCTGATTCCGGGCTATCCAACAAGCGGTGGCTTCCCTGCGCCAGTTTCCAAAGACAAAGGCCAGGTGCTGCCTGCAGCTGCTGGGCCACGTGGCAGCATGCACACACATGGTCAGGCATGTCAGACTGAGACTTGGGACGCTGCAGGCATGGCTCGCTCGGGTGTACCGCCCAGGCAGGGACCCCCTGGACTTGGTAGTGACCGCCCCAAGGGACGTGTTGGACTCCCTGCTGTGGTGGCAGTCCCAGCCTGTGGTTTGCGAAGGCATCCCCTTTGCTGCCCCACAGCCGGACCTGATGCTGGTGACGGACGCGTCAGACCACGGATGGGGGGCTCACCTGGGGTTGTGGTCCGTAGCAGAGCGGTCTCTCCATATCAATGTGAAGGAGCTCAGGGAGGTTCGTCTCGCCTGCCAGACCTTTCACGCTACTCTGAGTAGTCACAGCATGACAGTTCTAACAGACAACACTACTGCCACGTTTTAGATAAACAAGCAGGGCGGGGCTCATTCCTCGCCACTCTGTCGTGAGGCTCTCCTCCTCTGGGACCTTTGCATAGCCCATGCAATTCACCTCAAGGCGTCTCATCTCCCGGGGGTATGGAACGAGCTGGTGGACTCCGTCAGCAGGTCGTACCGCATACACGAGTGGACGCTCAGGATGGACGTCATGCTTTTACTCTTCCACAGGTGGGGGTTTCCCAGGGTAGACCTGTTTGCCACCAGGGCCAATGCCCAGTGCCCACGGTTCTGCTCGTTCCAGGGCCGCAGCCTGGGCTCGCTTGCGGACGCGTTTGTGATCCCATGGAGAGGGGGCTTGATGTATGCTTTCCCCCCGCTCCCCTTGGTGCACAAGGTCCTGCTCAAGGTGTGCAGGGACAGGGCGGCGGTGATCCTTATCACCCCAGTCTGGGCCCGCCAGCACTGGTACACATCGCTTCGAGAGCTGTCGGTGGAGGCCCCAGTAGTCCTGCCCCTACACCAGGACCTCATTACACAGGACAGCGGGAGGCTTCTCCACCCCGACCTCCAGTCACTGCACCTGATGGCGTGGCGGCTCTGTGGCTAAACGCCCTGGAAAGCCAGTGCTCCCTTCCCGTGCAGCAGATTCTGCTTGGCAGTAGAAAACCCTCTACCAGGGCGGCCTATATGGCCAAGTGGAAAAGGTTCTCGTGTTGGTGTGAACCCCGACAGGTGCGGCCGTGCCAGGCCCCAGTTCAGACCATCCTGGAGTACTTCCTGCACCTCAAGCAACAAGGGCTAGCCCCGTCCTCACTCAGAGTGCACCTGGCAGCCATCTCCGCCTTCCATCCAGGGTTCTCGGGGGGGCTCGGTGTTTTCCCACCCAGTGGTGGGACGGTTCCTTAAAGGGTTGGAGAGGGTGTTCCCATACTTCCTCCCCCCAGTCCCTCCATGGAACCTTAACCTGGTCCTCTCTAAATTCATGGGACCCCCTTTCAAGCCCCTTGCTACCTGTTCTCTCCTCCACCTTTCCTGGAAGGTGACATTTCTGGTTGCCATTACCTCGGCCAGAAGGGTGTCCAAACTGAGGGCCCTCACCTCTGAGCCACCGTACACAGTATTTCACAAGGACAAGGTGCAGCTCCAGCCGCACCCCAAGTTCCTCCCTAAAGTGGTCTCCCAATTCTATTTGGGCCAGGACATTTGTCTGCCAGTGTTCTTCCCAAAACCCCACACGGACCCGGGTCACCGCAGCTTGCACACCCTGGATGTGCGTCGAATGCTGGCGTTCTATTTGGAGCGCACCGAGCCCTTTCGCAAATCCACGCAGGTGGCTGTGGCCAAGAGGTTAAAAGGCCTCCCAGTGTCGGCACAGCAGATTTCGTCTTGGATTACAAGCTGCATCCAGGCGTGCTATGAGCTCGCAGGTGTTCCGGCCCCAGCAGTCACGGCCCACTCGACCAGGGTGCAGGCAACTTCCACGGCGTTCCTGGCACAGGTCCAGATCCAGGAGATCTGCAGAGCAGCCACCTGGTCCTCCGTGTACACCTTCACAACCTACTACACGGTCAACCAGCAGGCCAGAGAGGATGCGGCAGTTGGCAGAGTGGTCCTCCAAGCAGTTGTTCCGTGACTCCTACCCTCCTCCAGAGGTAAGCTTGTGATTCACCTAACGTGGAATGGACGTGAACAAGCACTCGAAGAAAAAACGGTTACTTTCTCGTAACTGTTGTTCTTCGAGATGTGTTGTTCACGTCCATTCCATCCCCCCCCACACCCCTCTGTTGGAGTCACCGGCGAGAAGGAACTGGAGGGGGTCGGGCCGGCAGGGGTATATATGCACGGCGCAGTGGTGCCACTCGGGGGGGCCCCGCCGGCCCAACAGGAGCTGCTAAGGGAAAAAGTTTCTGACGCTCATGCACGCGGCGCGCGCACACCTAATGTGGAGTGGACGTGAACAACACATCTCGAAGAACAACAGTTATGAGAAAGTAAGTAACCGTTTTTTTGTGTTTTTTAGCTTCGCCATTTACTCTGCAGCAACACTTCTTTTACCTAAGCTAAAGATCCCTGTCGCACCCGAAAATACTGTGGGGTTTGCTCATCAAGTGGGCTACTACCAGTAAAACTGTGATGTGAAAGTGGGGATAGGGACATGCTGAACTTGTGACATACAAGGGTGGCAGCTTGAAAGCGCTGCTCGACCCAGTCTGCTGTGTCCAGGGACATATAAGGGGGTCAGCTTGAAAGTGCTGATTGACCTGGTCCGCTGAGACTTGCTCTGTTAGTGTGTGTGTGTGTTCATCCAGTTCTGGGGCTGGAGGAACCCAGCCCTAGGAAACCTAGGTCCTGCAGGACAGCTCCAATGGGAGGGGACTTACATAAGGGAGAGGTAGAGCTCTGTAGTGGGGTGGAAACCCTGCTCTGGTCCTGAAGGGGTTAAAAGCAGCCCTTGAGAGGTCTGTGGCTGGGAAAAGCTGAGTGAGTAGCTGACCACAGGTGTGGCCAGCTCAGTCAGGGCCCAGCTGGCCCTGATAAGAGGGCTGGGGCCCAGGAGCTGGAAAAGTCTCACTCTTGTCCTAGAGTGGGAAGGGCTAGTTGCCTGAGAGCGAGGTACCTTAAGCGGAGCAGTGCTGGGGAAGGGCACACATCGCTGCAGGCCTTGGTAAAAGCCTAGAAAGGTACTGGGCCTGCAGAGGGGCAGCCTGGGAATAGGCAAGGGCAGCTGGTCCTAACCCCTTGCAAATGACAAGTGGCCATTACACTGCAGTCTGCCCCAGTGCGCGAGGGCTAGCTGATGACTGGCAGTAGCCACTGAGGCAAGGTGGGTTTAGAGGGTTGGGGGTTCCCCTGGGAGGGGAGATCCAGAGTGAGGGGGTACTGCTAGGGCAGAACCCCAAGGTAAAGGGCACGGGGGTCCAGGAGGGGACAGGGGGCCAGGGGCAGGCGAGACACCTGGCCTGCAGAGGGCGCTCCGGGCTGGAAGAACTAATTCCTGAGACAACCAGCAGGAGGCGCCGTGCCGGTGAGTCATTGCCTCGCTACAAGCTCCATATGAAAACACATGTGACATAAGCAGTACATTGATAGAATTACAGAAACCCGCGCCCCCCAGAAGAGTAACCCTAATAAATGAGCATACCCCAAAGTAACGGGCAAATCTGGTAACATTGCTCAAATTGAAGCAGGGAAGGGTTGAGGGTATTCTCATACCATGGTCACCGCCGAGACTGGTGTGCTACTCGAACTTCCTTCACCTCTCAGTGGCAGTGCCTCCCTGCGTTCCCCTCAGGAAGGATCTCCAGGCACAGAACTCCGGTGCCCTGAACCAGCCCAGCTCCTTGTCTTTGAATCTGTGGGCATGATTCCTAGATAGTTCTTGGGTACGTACCTGACCTCTTCGGAGAATGTCCAGTCTCTTACCCAGCAGGAAACCTACCAGAAGTGGAAGCGTTTCCATTCCTGCTGTTCTCCCCAAGATCCTAGACTAGCTATTGGACTTAAAGACACAAGGTCTGTCAATGAGCTCAGTCAGAGTACATGTGGCCACAATCACAGCCTTCCATTCGACCATTCAGAGCTCCTCAGTTTTTGCCCACCCAGCCACGGCCTGGTATCTTACAGGCTTACACAGCTTGCTTCCCACCTCATGGAGCTCTGCTCCCCCCCAGGACCTTAATTTCATTCTCGATGCCTTTAGGAACAGCCCCCCCTAGAACCAACCCCTACCTGTTCTCTCCTCCACCTCTCTCTCATGACTTCATTCCTCACAGTTATAACTTTGGTTAGACAAATGGGAGAGCTCAGTGTGCTCATGGCAGACCCACCATTCGCTACTTTCTACAGTGACAGGGTCACGCTATTTCCTTGCTTCCTCCCAAAGGTCTCTTCAGAACGCCATATGCGTCAGGAAATCCACCTACCAGTGTCCTATCCAATGCTCCTGCCTCCGGAGAAGAATCTGGCCTACACACGCTAGATGTCAAAAGGGCTCTCGGCCTACACTTAAACAGCACCAGAACCTTTAGGGTTTCTCCCAGACTCTTTTTCCTTGGCTGAAAGGAAGAAGGGCCAGCCCATGTCCACACAGAGGCAGTGGTGGCGAGTTGTATGGGCCCGTGGGGCCCGTGCTCCAGGAATAGTCAGAGCACGGTGGCCCAGCTCCACCAATGTTCTGGGCCGGGTCTGTCCCCCGACCCCACCTGTCACCCCCGTGCGGCTCCCCCAGAGTGTCTCCTGGCCCCACCGGCCGCCCCCGGGTGATTTAAAAGGGCCTGGGGGCCCCCCGCCACCACCACTGGCTCTCACTCCACACCACACGTGTCCCTGTGGCGTGGGGTGGTGGCGCTGTGTCTCCACGCGCTGCCTCCGCCCTGAGCACCAACTCTGCCCTTGGACCGGCGGCCACGGGGGCGTGTTCGCAGGCAGCAGTGGGCAGAGACCCCTGGTCCCCCGCCCTAGGCGTCACGGCCAGAGTGCTGTGCAGGTCACTTTCGGGAGCTGCCCAAGGTACGCGCCAAACCCCTCACCCCCTCCCGCACCCAAACGCCCTCCCAGAGCCCTTTCCCCACCGGGCAGCCCCATCCCCTGCCCCAGCCCAGTGAAAGTGAGTGAGGGTCCGGGAGCGCCAACCCCAAAGGGAGGGGGCGTGCAGGGAGTGTGGGCGTGTCCCCAGGGAAAGGGGCGGGGCTAGGCTGTTCGGTTTTCTGCCAGTAGAACGTTGGCAACCCTCCCCCCCCCATCGCCCCTCCCCTGGCTCCCAGCCCCGCCCCCGAACTCTCCCCTCCCCCCATCGCCCCTCCCCCGGCTCCCAGCCCCGCCCCCGCCCCTCCCCTCCCCCGTCGCCCCGCCCCCTCCCCCTCCGTCGCCCCGCCCCCGGCCCCGGCGCGGTGCATGCCGGGCGCGGTGCGGCGGCGGCGGCGCGGGGCCGCCATGTCTCGGGGCGGGCCGTGGCCGCGGCGGCGGGCCTGGCTCTGGCTCTGGCTGCGCGGCGCGGCGGCGGGGCTGACGCTGGCGCTGCTGGGCCTGGCCTGCCTGGTGCTGCGGGGCCCGGGGCCGGGCGCGGCGCTGCTGGGCGCGGCGGGGGCCTGGTGCGCCCTGAGGCCCGGCCCGGGGGCGCCGCGCAGGCCGGGGACCCGGGGCGGCCAGAAGCCGCCGGCCGCGGCCAACGGGGGCCCCTTCGCCATGGGCGGCCAGCTGGGCCGGGCCGAGCCGCGCCCCGCCGGGGGAGCCGGGACCGCGCGGCCCGTGAGCCGCCGCCTCGCCGCGGGGTAAGAGCGGCCCGGACCCCCCTCCCGGCCCGGACCCCGGGCCCCCCTTCCGGACCCCCATCTCCCGGCCCGACCCCCGCCCCCCCTTTCCGGACCCCCATCTCCCGGCCCGACCCCCGGGCCCCCCTTCCGGACCCCCATCTCCCGGACTCTCCCGGCCCCCCATCTCCCGGCCGACCCCCGGGCCCCCCTTTCCGGACCCCCATCTCCCGGCCCGACCCCCGCCCCCCCTTTCCGGACCCCCATCTCCCGGCCCGAACCCCGGGCCCCCCTTCCGGACCCCCATCTCCCGGACTCTCCCGGCCCCCCCATCTACCAGCCGATCCCCGCCCCCCCCTTTCCGGACCCCCATCTCCCGGCCGACCCCCGGGCCCCCCTTCCGGACCCCCCTCCCGGCCCGGACCCCGGGCCCCCTTTCCGGACCCCCATCTCCCGGCCCGACCCCCGCCCCCCCTTTCCGGACCCCCATCTCCCGGCCCGAACCCCGGGCCCCCCTTCCGGACCCCCATCTCCCGGACTCTCCCCGGCCCCCCCATCTCCCGGCCGACCCCCGGGCCCCCCTTCCGGACCCCCATCTCCCGGCCGACCCCCGGGCCCCCCTTCCGGACCCCCATCTCCCGGCCGACCCCCGGGCCCCCCTTCCGGACCCCCATCTCCCGGCCGACCCCCGGGCCCCCCTTCCGGACCCCCATCTCCCGGCCGACCCCCGGGCCCCCCTTCCGGACCCCCATCTCCCGGCCGACCCCCGGGCCCCCCTTCCGGACCCCCATCTCCCGGCCGACCCCCGGGCCCCCCTTCCGGACCCCCATCTCCCGGCCGACCCCCGGGCCCCCCTTCCGGACCCCCATCCCCCGGCCCCTCCCCGGCCCGGGTCCCCCATCTCCCGGCCCCCCCGGGCTCTCCATCTCCCGATCCTTCCGATCCCCCTTGGCCCTCATCACCCCGACCCGCTTCCCATCGCCCGGCCCCCCCCTTTCCGCCCCCCCCCCCCCCCCCAGCCTCCCTCACCCCGACCTCCTCCTCGTCTCCTGGCCCAATCCTCCCTTCCCGGCCTCCCTCAGCCCGACCTGCTGCCCGTCTCCTGGTCTGGCCCCCCCCTTTCCAACCCCCGCCGGCCTCCCTCACCCCAACCCGCTCCCTGTCTCCCATCCCGGCCCCCCCCTTCCCGACCCCTCCCCCAGTCCCCCTCACCCCAGCCCCCTCCCCATCGCCCGGCCCCCCCCTTTCCGAGCCCCCCCCACCCCGGCCCCTTCCCTATCTCCTGGCCCGGACCTCCCTTTTCAACCCCCCCACCCCTACCCGCTCCCCATCTCCTGGCCCGGACCCCACTCCGACCGGCTCCCCTTCTCCCGGTCTGTGCCCGGCCCCCCTCACCCCAACCTGCTCCCCATCGCCCGCCCCCCTCCCTTCCTGGCCCCCCTCACCCCAACCTGCTCCCCATCGCCCGCCCCCCTCCCTTCCTGGCCCCCCTCACCCCGACCCGCTCCCCATCTCCCAGCCTGGCCCCCCCTTTCCAACACCCCCCAGCCTCCCTCACCCCGACGCACTCCCCATCTCCCGGCCTGATCCCCTTCCTTGCCTTGCCTCGGAGTAAAAGCGGACCCGGCCTCCCCTTTCCGACACCCCCGGCCTCCCCTCACCCCGACCCACTCACCATCTCCCGACCCCCCGCCTCGCCTCGGGGTAAGAGTGGACCTGGCCCCCTCCCAGCCCCCTCTGACCCCCCGGCTTTCCCTCACCCCGACTCAGTGCGTCGCTTCAGGGTAAGAGCGGACCTGACCCTCCACCCAATCCCACTGACCCCCCCGGCCCTTCCCCCTCGTCCCCCTCTAACTCCCAGCCCTTCCCCTCACTCCGTCCCCCACACTGCCCCCCAAACCTCACACTGCCCACCTCCGGCGTGTCCCCTCACTCTGTTCCCCTCACTGACCCCCCGCGGCCTTTCCTCTCATCCCATCCCCCCACCTGACCTCCCGGCCCTTGCCCCAGTCCCCCCGCCTACCTCACCCCGGCCCCCCCACTGACCCCCTCCCAGCCTCACCCCGACCCACCCCGCTGACCCCTCCGGCCCTTCCCCTCACACTGACCCCCCCCCCCAGCCTCATCCACCCCTCATCTCCCAGCCTGCCATGTCTCCTCTCCTTGGGGTAAGAGCGGACCGACACCCCCGCCAGCCGTTCCCCCTCACCCCAACCCACTGATCCCTCCTAGCCTCCCCATACCCCTACTCATCCCCCATCTCCCAGCCTGTCCCGCTGCCTCATCTTGCTGACCACCTGCACCCCAGCCCTTTCCCCTCACCCTGGTCCCCTGACCTGCCCAGCCTCCCCTCAGCAGCCTGACACCCCCCAACCTAGCCCTTGCTCCTCACCCCGACTCACCCTCTGACTAGCCCGTCTTCCCTCCAGCCCAACCCCATGCCTCACCTTGGGGTAAGCGCGGACCGACCCTCCCCAGCCTTCCCCCTCACCCATTGATCCCCTCAGCCCGACCTGCCTCCTTGCCCCTTCACCGCTGATCCCCTCACCCCCCACACCCTGACCTGCTCCTCCATCGCTCCCTGCACTCTCTCAGCTATGACTCCCCCATCACCTCCTAGCCCAACCTGCCACCTCGCATTTGGGTAAGGACTGGACATACTATCCCCCAGCCCAACCTGTCTCCTCAGGCCCCCTTACTCCTGCCTGCCCATCAGCCCCAGCCGGCCACCTCACCTTTAATTAAGGACTGGACCAATCCTGCCAGCTCCCCTTTCAGTCTGCCGTACTCCTCCCCCGGCCCTTTCCCCTGCTCCCATTCTCAGCCTGGACCACTGCCTTGCCTTCATCCCCAGCCCTCCCTCACTCTGACCCCTGCTCAGCCCATCCACTCCTCTCTCCTCTTTTTCCCACCCCCATCCACTCCTTGGCCTTTGGGTAAAGACCAGACTGCCCCCTCACCCCCAACTTGACCTGCCACCTCTCCTTCAGGAAAGGACCAGACCTGCCTCCTAGCCCAGCCCCTGGGCTCCCACCCCACCGCTTCTCTTTCTGGTAAAGATGGGACCCACCTGCCCCAGCCTCCTCCTCCCATCCTCCCCATTTCTCCTGATGCATCTCCTTTGGGTAAGGAGAGGACTGAACCCCCCCCCAAGCCCTGCTCCGGGGGCAGCTCCATCCCAGCACAATTCCTCATCCCCAACCCAATCCATGCTGCCCGCCTTGCTCTCCTTCAAATAAGGACAAGATGGATCCCTCCTCCCCATTGCTCCCTCCCCAACCCCCATTCGGGGGTGGGGCAGCCCCCTCTCCATTATCTTCCTGTCCTTGCTGTCCCTCCTGGCCCCCTCAACCCAACTCCCATTCAACTTTCCTTGGCCCTGCTATCCCCAACCCTTCTGGAGAACGGCCCCCCCTTCCCTCCCCACTGTCTGATCTTCTCCCCTCTTGTGCTGCTCCTGGGGCACCCCTTTTTCCAGCATTGGGCAGCAGGCCCCACCTTGGAGCTACGGGGTGGGGAGGCTCCATGCTTTTGGTGGGTTCTGGGGCTAGGTCTCTTCCCCAAGCACATGTCTCAGAGGGTTTACCTCCCTCCTGGTATCAGGCCTGGGGAATGCAGGCAGGTAGCAGAGAGCTGGCACCACAGTGTGTGAAGCCCCCTTCTCTAGGCAGGAGAGGAAACCCTCTTGCAGGGCGTTCTCCATGCAGCTCTGTGGGGTGCTTGGGCTGTGTGGGGTTCTGCCCCACTCCACACAAGCTCATAAGCAATCAACTGGGTCAGGAGGGATGGGTGGAGCAAGTAGGCGTGGGGGAACTCCCTCACTTCTCTCTGTGATTTTGGCCAGGTTTCCTAGGGATTTTTTGCATTTCTGCAGCATGCTGCAGTGGATACTCTGCATGTGTACACAAGGAAGTCTAGAGCTCCAGGGCATTATCCCAACATGTGCAGGGAGTGGGGAATGCTCTGGGCCCTCAGAGTTGCTGTCTCCTTAGTTTGGCATGGGTGGGCAAAAATGGGGTGAGCACAGCAGCATCTTAGGGAAGGAATGATCTTAGCAGCCACAAGTAAGCCCTCTCGGATAGGGAGTAGACCACCTTGTTCTGTGTGTGTACAGCACCTGGCACAGTGTGGTCCTGGTCCTTGACTAGGGCTCCCAATAACACATGCTGCTGTTACCGCTATTAATGTAAATAGCGATGGCCTCTCACTCCTGTTCTCTAAGGTCTTGGCCACACTTACTACTTATAGGTTCTTAAAGCGCAAAAACTCTGTTTATAATGGCTAACAAAGTTTGTGCCTGTTACATGGATCTCCTGCAGCCTATTTACCAGCACGTTAACCATGTTTGAGCCTGTTGAAAATAGTTTAGCTGTAGTATGGCGGTACACAAACTTTGTTAACCAGTTCTCAGAATTGGTCTGATTTGTGCTTGGTGTGGCTGGGGCATTGCTGAGATGCAGGCTTGATATTTATGTCCCCTGCAGATTTATTTGATTCCCTGCAGAAAAATGACTTTCTCACGGGGAAGCAAAGGGAGGCCACAAGAGCGATCACGCGACCCTCCCAAGCAATATGTTTCCAGGTGCCCAGGGCAGCCAGCAGGGAGGTAAATCACTGTAGGGCAGGAGGTAGGACTTGGGAAGACCCAGATGGTGGTTCCCAACCTGTGCCAGCTCAGCAGCTGGGCTCGGGAGGACGGGACTTCCTCTTCCCCTGCATGGCATCTGGGGCCGGGTCAGACCCACCCCCAGATTTCTCCCCCAGCTGCAGTAAGCTCTGCAAACTCCCCGCCGCTGCTTCCTGCACCCATTGCTCCTCAGCTACCGGGGGAGGGATCCCTGTACAGGGAGCTGCTCCGCCATCTGCCCAACCCTGTACATCCAGACCTGCCCCCGCTGAGCCAAACCCCCCTGCACTCAGAACGCCCCTCATGAGCCCCACTCCCCCAGCATCTGGACCCCCCACTAAGTCCCCCAGACTCCCTGCCAAGTTCTGTATTCCCCAGACCCACCCCTGCTGAGCCCCAACCTCCTTCACCTGGACCCCCCTGCAGAGTCCCATTACCATTGCACCCAGACCCCACCTCCATGTATCCAGATCCCCTCCACACCCAGATCCCCCACTGAGCAGCCCACACCCAGATTTCCCCAAACAGAACCCTCTCAACCCCCACCTGGATCCCCCCCCTCTTGGATCTTGCCTTACTGAGCCTACCTGCCTGCACCTGGCATGGAGGGGCAAGGTCCTGGGGTGTTTCTGGGGCAGGCCGAGTCCTTGTGCTATGGCAGGGTTGGGTGCAGTCTCACCTCTGTGTCCCGGGGTGGGGCTGCACAGTGATCTCCCATCTCTGTGTAGCCAGTGGCCTGTGCTCCCCAGTGCCATGCTGGAGCCTCCACATTTATTTGACAAATAAAATTTGCAGCATTTTAAAATATTGTGCACAGAATTTTAATTTTTTTGGCACAGAATTCCTTCAGGAGTATATTGTGGAACCAAACAGTGTGGAGTGAATTCACGTCCTGCCCAGAGACTGTCTTCTGCAAGACTGGCCTAGGGTCGAGGCACCTTGGCTTATTTTGGAATGGCTCCTCTCCACTTAGTTCAAGCCAAAGCTTAGATTTTGCAGGAGACTACTATAGAGGTTGAAATCTGAGGTTCTGTTTTCAGAGCTGCATATTTCTCCTGTTCCTAGCAATGAGTCAACTTTCATAAACTATTCCTCACTACTTCATGAGTAACAGTGACTGGGTTGCAGCTGGAATGTTTGTGTCTCTATGGAGTTGGTGGGAGAACTGCTTACCCAGAGTCACTGCCAAGTGATGTTTCATTGGCTTCCTATTAAATAGGCTGGAGGGGGGACTCTCCAAATAGATTAGTATTTGTTTGGTGCTGCCGCATGCTAGTGGTTCCGTGGATGTTTTCCCTGTTGTCTGCCCCGTATTCTGAAGTGGGAAATAGTCAGATGATCCTGATGGATTTTACTGCACCAACATCTTTTCTACAAAGAAAGTGTAGTTTCGAAGGGTAGTTCTCACCAAAAATGGCTGATTTGCCCCAATCCCTTACTGTAGCAGAAGCATTCCAGTCTCTAGGATATCACCATGAAGTTTAAACTGGTATGGTATTTTCTTGCTGTTGTGTGTCGTTGCTGTATGGAGATGTACGCTCTGCCAGCATCGTAGAGGAAGCTGTGTTTTGGTGAGGCTGTGTGTAGATACTGCGTAATTCTGGTCACTTACAAATTGTTGGGGGTGATTCCTTGTAATGACTAAAGCAGCCCTTTTCTGAACCTTTCTAGTTTTTCCTTGCAACAAATAATTGCAGCTTAAATTCATTTGATCCCTTGCAATGCGTGGAGTCTCTTGGGGTTAGCAAGAGGTACGTTAGCTAGCCGCCCACTTATACCCTGTGGTCTTTCTCTACAGGGATCGCCTGACTCCACCAACTCCCTTTGCGCTGACTCCTCGACACCGGTATCCAATTCAGCAGGCCCAGTACTCCTCGTTGTGGGCCCTGCCCACAGTATGCCTGGATGGCTACCAGAGGAAAAGCCTGCTATCTGCTCGCAACTCCAGCATGGTGCACAGCCCAGTGACAGTGAAGATTGCACGTCCGGACAGCAACCTGGCCCGCTCTCCACTGTGAGTACCGCTTAATCAGTGGCCCTTCAGCATCCCACAGCACATGTGGTACACACGAGGTATACGCATACTACCAGTGCTCAAATACACTTGTATCTTATGTGTTAAAGATTACTGAGTGCTGAGCAGAGTAGTGTTCCCCATTAGAGGGCAGGAGCCCTCTATCCTGCAGAGCCCTGCTTCTCCCAGATCCTGCACTTACTGGTAGCAAGCAGATTGTATCTCCTGCATGGCGACTTGCTCTGGATGCACTGAGGAGGGTGTGCACTGGTGGTTGCACTTACGCATCACTTCACACTACTTACAGCCCTGTAAAACCTCCCCTCAATTAATCGCAGAGGGGAGAGTAGCCTGCTTGGGGAAAATGGGTAGTTCACTCTTCTGTTTGGTTGCTTGATGCTCTCTTCCCTGAGGGAGTGTCTGTTGCTCATGGCCCTGTAGTGACCTTTTAATCCCCATCTGAAGTATCGCTTTATTGCCATGGAAAGGCTTGTGAGGTCACAAGCTAGTCCTGAAGCTGCATTGGAGATGCTGCCTAGATTATTTCTCTTTCTTTAGAGGGGGGCCAGTCTTCAGATGTGCTGGGCTGTTCAGGCGCAGGGGAGCTCAGCACATCCATCACTGCTAATGGGGAAGAGGTGGGGGCCCACTCTCCCTTAACTCATGACTTTACATTGCAGCCTGGAGCAGCTGGTTTCACCAATGGCCTTGTCATGCAATAGCACCCTGGACCCATGTGCAAAGGAGACTGTACTGAGTGCCCTCAAAGAGAGCAGGAAGAGGGCTGTGGAGGAGGAGGACCAGAGTTTCCCTAGTGGTCAGGAGAACAAAAGAAGGTAATACGTTAGGGGGCTGGATGCTATCTTTGTGTGTCTGAAGTGGTGCTGTAGGTGTCAGGTGTTTCACTATCTTCATAATAGATATCCAGGCAGCATGCTAGCTGTGAACATGGGAGCAATCAGCTGGCCTTTCCAGTGTGGCCAGTAATCCAAAACAGAACTTGGCTATTAAAGGTGGTCGGCAAGAGGAAACCAATCTGGTATCTGTGCCCTTCCAACTACCTTCAGGAAGCCTAGAAGAATTCTCTTTTGAGGAAGAGGGGAAAACTTTGTTTGGGTTTCTATCGTGGAAGTTTCAAATGCCAAGCCTGGTCTCCCCTGCTTTGGTGGAGGTCTTTGACAGCTTTCAATCCACACGCCAGGCCTCTATCTCAGCACTTGGTTGAAGGAGTTGGAATCCTAAAACAGAATCACTTCCAACTGCTTGGATTCTTAAGTCTGGTTTATTAACTTCCATTTAAACATAACCATCCCTTCCCCTCACTTCACCAGGTCTCACTTCCATATTATTTTTATCATAAACCAATCAGTTCTCCAGTCAGGCTCAGTCTTTAGAGAGAAGTGGGATACACGTGTCCTGAATTTCTGATGTAAAACAAAACATGACAGTTTAAAATCTGTTCAGATCTCCTTTATATAGCTCAATAAGCAAAAAAAGCATGCATGTTTTTCCTTCAAGAAATGATGGGGGAAATATTTCCCAGTTTCCATTCGTTATGTTTAATGACAACACCAGACCTTAGGTCTCAGACACATAGCTTCAGCAGTATCTTTCCCCAGGATTTTAGGAAGGAGTAGAATATAAATCAGTGGATGCCATCCTCTTTCTGGTGGAGCCCTCTTGCAAATGCGCTAGCATAGTTGTGCTGTCCTCTCTTCCATCTGTGGTTTCCTTCTGTCCATTTCTGTATGTGTGGGTTTAATTTGTTTTGTGACTCCCCATGTTTGTCCCTTGCTTGCCATGAGGCTGCAGGCTGCTTGCAGTGGGGAAATCCACCGGGGCTGGGTTGTATGGGCTCTTGCAGATGAATTGAGTGCTAGAGAACTGGAGAAGAGAAGCTTGGGCTGATGAGATACTGTTTGAGTCTGTCATCCTGAATGCTGCTCCTGGCCTCACAGTTAGATATCAGTTTGAGAGCTTTCAGGGAGCAACCGGTTGCTTTTCCCACTGCTGCAGGAGCACACTTTCAATTGGAGTTGTAGTGGCTTATGCAGCTTTCTCCTCTCTCCTTTGCTCTTCTCTGTACCTCTTGGACTAGTGAATGTCTGGTCCCACCTCCTAGAGTGTGTGTGGGGATAGGATGAATACAATCCTACAAAGAGTGGTAGAAGGTAAGCATGGGTGTTGACACTTCATTCTCCTTTCTGACATTGGCTCCACAAATCCCCACTAATATTGAGTGCCCAGCTGTGTAACAGTAACCCATTTCAAAGGACTTAGCCAGCGGAGGAGCGTGTGGAGGTTATGTAGGCAGAACGCTCACTGCTCAGTGACTTGAGTTGTGGGCCAAACGGCGCTTGTGTCAGCTATGTCAGATCTTAGCACCAATGCTCTGAGGGCGCCTTTGTGCTGCCAGCGGTTATGCCTGGCACGTGGGCAGCACCTGGTGTGGCTTGCACTTGAGAAATGCAGTCAAGCTCAGCAGTAGAACTGACCAGAGGATGACAATTCTGTTTTAAGGCAACTTCCAAGGTTTTGAAATTGGTTTTCATTCCATGTTGGAACAAAAACTAAAACTTCTGAACGTTTTCGTGAAAACAGAATTCTGTCAGTGTTGATTTTCAGATGAAAACATGGGTGGGGAGGTCCGTCTGGTCATATTCCTGTCTAGTTAGGGCAATGGGTGTAGGATGTAGGACGGGGGTTCTCAAACTGGGGGTCGGGACCCCTCAGGGGATCGTGAGGTTATTACATGGGGGGTTGCAAGCTGTCAGCCTCCACCCCAAACCCTGCTTTGCCTCCAGCATTTATAATGGTGTTAAATATATAAAAAAGTATTTTTAATTTGTAACGGGGTGTCTCACTCAGAGGTTTATGTGAAAGGGGTCACCAGTACAAAAGTTTGAGAACGACTGATGTAGGAGTTCTTGGTTCCAGAGCGGAGATTTTCATCACATATTCCTGGATTGTGTGGGTCCTTCTGAACACTGAGGATTTCCTCGTGTCTTTTTCTTGCAGACGCCATGACAGCAGTGGCAGTGGGCAGTCTGCGTTTGAGCCTCTGGTAGCTAATGGAGCCCCAGCTTCTCTTGTACCCAAGTAAGTGCCTGCTAAACTGTAAAGGGGCTAGTGTTGGCTAAAGGGCAAAGCCAAAAGGCTCTGCAGACTTGGCCAGTTGAGTGGAGGCCAGAGGAAAAGGCACTGTGCTTTTCCTTCATGAAGTGCAATTTATTGAAATAGCAGGCAGGGCTAGGCTGGGCTTCCTGTCCTGTGACCCAAGCATTGCGGAGCTCTGCACCCTCACTGTGGGAGAAAAGACTTCTGGGAGGTGTCCAGTGCGGTGCTGGATCCTCTCTATATGGAGGGGAGCTTGGCCTGAGCTGCTGGCAGCCCCCTTGTCAAGATCTCGGTTGCACAAGCTGAAAAAGGAAAACTGAAAACCCTGCCCCCCCTCAAAAATCATCCAGACTAACCTGTCAGAGAGAGTGTCTAGGTGGGAGACTCCCAAAACATGTGGATGGTGGGAGTGCATGAAATTAGAACTGGAAAAAACTTTTTTTTTAGTGAATAATAAAATCGCTGAAAAATGCATTTTTCGCAGCACCAAAATTGTGTGTGAATTCAAGTTAAATTCAGTGAAAAGTTTCATCCAGAAAAAATGGAAAATCTTGAAAGTCAAAGCTGTTTTTTAAATAGTTAAATCTCTAAACAAAACATCAAGTGCTAAATACCTGAGAATAAAACATTTTGTGTGAAACGAGACAAAAAAAAACCTGAGATGAGACTCAATGTTTTGTTTTTCTCATCAAAACGAAAAACTAAGCTTTGGTTCAAATCAAAGCAAACTTTTTTGGCTCAGCCCCCAAATTGAAAATTCAATGATTTACTTAGCTTCATTAGCAACCTTCTCTCCCTCTTTCTCTAGGCCAGGCACTTTGAAGAGGGCCCTCGTTTCCCAGTGCCTAGACGATTGCTTGAGCAAGAGATCGCGCACTTCTTCTGTCGGCTCCATGAACAACACATATGCTGGTGGGATTCCCAGCTCCATCCGCAATGCCATCGCTAGCTCCTACAGCTCCACCCGGGGACTCTCGAAGGTAGGACACAGCGTTTCTAATAAAACACCTGGAATTCACAGGAGACATGGTGGTTTGGGGTGGCATGGCCCTATGAGAATAAGGCAGCATTGCCATGTGCCTGGCAATAAACGTGAGTAGTCTCTCTCCAGCTTCATGCAGCACAAAAACCTTCAGCAGAGCATCTCAAGCAAAATGTAAACTGTAGCCATTGCCTGTTCTCAACATGCCCATCAGGAGGCAGTGCTTCGCCATCCTCCAGCACTGGCTAAAGCCGAGGGGTATCATGGAATTGAGCCCCCTCAAATAGACCAGAACACACTATGGTTTCCTTATGACTTAGTTTCAGTTGGATGGTGCTCAGTTTGGATTGTTCTAGGTAAAACAAAACGTAAAATCAGAACCATTCTCCTGTCATGCCACCCCCTTTCAGGCTGCAATTGGCCAATGTTTGAGTCCAGCATTTTCAGCTTTGATCCAGGGCTCTTAGTCAACTGCTAATCTACCAAAAAAATGGTGTTGAAATGACTCCTTTGTCATCAGACAGGACTGTAAAATTGCAGATGCAGCATAAGGGGGAAAAGGGGGTAAACAGTGAGGTGGCAAAATTTGCAGATGACACAAAATTACTAAAGATAGTTAAGACCCAGGCAGACTGCAAAGAGCTACAAATGATCTCTTAAAACTGGGTGACTGGGCAACAAAATAGCAGATGTAATTCGGTGTTGATAAATGCGAAGTAATGCACATAGGAAAACATAATCCCAACTATATATATAAAATGATGGGGTCTAAATTAGCTGTTACCACTAAAGAAAGTGATCTTGGAGTCATTGTGGATAGTTCTCTGAAAAATCTGCTCAATGTTCAGCGGCAGTCAAAAAAGCGAACAGAATGCTGTGAATAATTAAGAAAGGGATAGATAATAGGACAGAAAATATCACTTTGTCTCTATATAAATCCATGATACGCCCACAACTTGAATACTGTGTGCAGATGTGGTCGCCCCATCTCAAAAAAGATATCATGGAATTGGAAAAGGTTCAGAAAAGGGCAACAAAAATTATTAGGGGTATGGAACGGCTTCTGTATGAGGAGAGATTAATAAGACTGGGACTTTTCAGCTTGGAAAAGAGACCGCTAAGGCGAGATATGGTTGAGGTCTATAAAACCATGACTGGTGTAGAGAAAGTAGATAAGGAAGTGTTGTTTACTACTTCTCATAACATAAGAACTAGGGGTCACCAAATGAAATGAATAGGCAGCAGGTTTAAAACAAATAAAAGGGAAGTATTTCTTCACATAACTCACAGTCAACCTGTGAAACTCCTTGCCAGAGGATGTTGTGAAGGCCAAGATATAACAGAGTTCAAAAAAGAACTAGATAAATTCATGGAGGATAGGTCCTTCAATGGCTATTAGTCAGGATGGACAGGGATGGTGTCTCTAGCCTCTGTTTGCCAGAAGCTGGGAATGGGTAATGAGATGGTTCACTTGATGATTACCTGTTCTGTTCATTCCCTATGGGACACCTGCACTGGCCACTGTCAGAAGACAGGATACTGAGCTAGATGGACCTTTGTTCTGACCCAGTAGGGCCATTCTTATGCTCTTATAAGAGCAGATAACTGAACTTTACTAGCTAGTAGCCTATCCTTGTGCAGACTTAACTGCTGCTGTTCTACTCTCTCTCTTGTACCTCCTCGTCTCCTGAGCCACTTTATGGCATCAAACCTGATACACCTTTTTAAAATAAATCCATGGGAAAACGACACATTGAATATTGCATGCAGTTCTGATCTCCCCATCAAAAAAAATATTAATTTGGAAAAGGTACAGAGAAAGGCAACAGAATTGAGTGGTACGGAACAGCTTCCATATGAGGAGACATTAATAAGACTGGGACTATTCAGCTTGGAAAAGAGACGACTGGGGGGGGATATAGCAGATCTAGAAGATCATGAATGGTGTGGTGAAAGAGAATAAGGAAGTGTTATTTACCTCCTCATGTAACACAAGAACCAGGGCTCACCCAATGCAATTAATAGGCAGCAGGTTTTAAACAAACAGAAGGAAGTATTTCTTCACACAACGCACAGTCAACCTGTGGAACTCATTGCCAAGGGATGTTGTGAAGGCCAAAACTATTACAGGGTTCAAAAAGGAATTAGATAAGTTCACGGAGGATAGGTCCATCAGTGGCTGTAAGCCAAGATGGTCAGGGATGCAACCCCATGCTCTGAGTGTTCCCTAAGCCTCTGACTGCCAGAAGCTGGGGCTGGATGATAGGATGAATCACTTGATGATTGCCATGTTCTGTTCATTTCCTCTGAAGTATTTGTCACTGTCCACTGTTAGAAGACAGGATACGGGGCTAGATGGACCATTGCTGTGACCCAGTATGGCCGTTCCTGTTCTTACGATTCACGTAGGAAGTGTTCCCTAGGTTCAGTCTCACCTGAAATGTACCACTTTCAATGGAAAAATGGTACAGGCCCTGAGGTAGGATTGACGGTATCTTGTGCGGTGTTGCTGAGAACATAGCCTGTTCTCGCCAGAGTAACTCGATGTGTGCTAATGGATCTAGGGTATGTCTACATCGCAGTTAAAAGCCTGCGGCAGGCCTGAGTCACTTATTTGGGTTCTCAGGGCTCGAGCTAAGGGACTAATTGTCGTGTAGACATTCGGGCTCAGACTGGAGCCCAGGCTCTAGGATCCTGCAAGGTGGGCGGACCCCAGAGCTCTTCACCACAATTAAACAGCTCTGTGAGCCCAAGTCAGCTGGCACGGGCCAGTCAGGGATGTGTAATTGCAGCATAGACATATCCTACGGCTCTAGTCTCTTCACCAGCCAGATCATTGTTGCTTTATTTGTTATAAAAAGGAGCAATACAGCCTGTGGGGCTGGCCAGGAGCACAGGGTATTTAGCCTCCTGATGTGAATTACTTTTTAATGGTCTCTCTCTCTGGGTTCCAGCTGTGGAAGAGAAGTGGCCCAAGTTCTTCCCCTCTCTCCAGTCCGGCATCTTCCCGCTCTCAGACACCGGAGAGGCCTAGCAAGAAAGCCAGGTAACCAAGCTGTGCTTCCAGTTCAGTGCAGCTCACATTTGTTGCTGATTCAGTCTAAACAGATGTTGGGGGTATCGTTCTAGCGGTATCCTATGTGCAGACTCCAGTTGGGGGGGTCGCAAGGCATGTCCAGGCGGGGCTGGTGTGGTGCTTTGCACTGCCCTCTTCTCTCTCCCCAAGTCTTAAGCTCTGTGTAAGCCACCCACCTTAGGGCACTCCGACCCTTCCCTTCCAATCCATCTCCAGTCCCCTGAAGTCCGGCTAACTCTACTCTCCCTTGTTTTCCTGCTGGTGGCCTGATGCACTCTAAGGAGGCATTGCACTTGTTCCATTCTCTAGTGTCCGTAACTGTGTCCTGCCTGCCCTGCGGCTGATATGGATTAGTGGCATGGTGACTTCCAATGCTGCACACACACCCTGCTGCTTTTGCCCATTTCCTTGGCCTGGATTGTTCACATGTCTGGGGCTGGGAGAGAAGGAAGGGCCCAGTGCCATTTCGTTAACTAACACCCACCTCTGCTGCTCCTAAGGACTCCGTCATAGCTGTCCGAGGGATACAGAGGCACCTGTCTACTTCCAGCCTCCTGTCTTAGTGCTCAGCACCTCATCCTTCTGCAGCGAGGGGTGTGTGTCTGCAGTCTCAGTGTGCGCCACATCAGTTGTAAAACAAATGCTGAAACAGGCTGTTTTCCCAGAATATTCACAGTGAATGTTTGGGTCTAAAGCAAAATGACTCTCAGGCCAGCAAAATGTGGGCCCCTCAGTGGTGCTCGGAGGTTAGATTTGCCTCTGCCCAGTGCTGGAGGGTTTATGTGCAATTCTCCCTTTGCTGATATGCCAGACCTCTCCATTGTCCCAAGCTGTGGAACACAAGCATTCGCCTTTTGCTTCCAGGCACTGCCGAGCTGTTTGGACTAGAGACAGTGCTGTGCTCAAGGCACTGGTCTTACCAGTGGTTGGCAGTTTTCTTGTGGCTTTCAAGATTATCATTCATGGCTCGTGGGTTGTGTTAAATCTGTCCTGAAATGTTTGCAGCCCTCAGAGTGGAGGTGAGTCGGAGTGAACTGGGCCTAACGGGCTTTCTCCTGTCTCTGCAGGGAGGAGGATCCTCACTGGTCCAGCACTTCTACCCCTGTAAAATCTGACAAGGAGCTGCAGACAGAAAAGGGTGAGTGGGGACGGGGTATGGCTTGCAGAGCCACTGGGGATGCCTGCTTGGCTCAGGCTCTGCAACTGCCTTGTAAAGGAAAGGCTGCTGAAGAGTAAGAGGAGGCAGAAGTTAGAACCTTCTTTGGAAGTAAGATTTGAATGTGATCTAGAAACGGAGTAAGTAGGTACAGGGCACAGCAGAGGGGGCAGGATGATGCGTCTCCACCGAGTCCCAAGCTGAGCAATGATAGGCCCCTCCCTATTTCCTCCTGCTGGTTAAATTGGACAGTGTTCTTCACTTGCTGTCCTAAGTGGTTAAACAGCTCCCATGCTTCACCCCACAGGGGGCTGAATGTGGGTGATGGAAAAGTAACCTCAGGTCTAGTTTGTATGTTGGTTAGTGGAGCACTTTGAGAGGATGGTGGACAGCCATTATAAAGGGCCACTGCACTGCTGCTCTGAGTTACTGAATGGGCTCTTCAATGTAAGCAGGAGCAAGTCCTGGAGCAGTCTGTTCCACACTCCCTGGGAGACTTCGCACAAGCTGCCTCCTCAGTTTGCGGGTGTGGCCAGCCATTCATCCAGGAAACCCTGGGGTCCTGTACTCAGCTTGGCCCACTGTCTGTGGCTCTGTGCTCCGAGGCAGGGTTATCTGGAGGCAAGTCTCTCCCTCCCACTCTGACAGAAGGGCAGTGAAAGCATCGGTAAGCAAGTTCCTATGACAGGGTGTGTGAACTGACCCTCTCCTCCATCTGGGATCCCCACTTTTGATTGTTTCCTCCCATTCTAGCTTTGGAGACTCCTGTGCGGAAGAAGCAGAGTTCCTTGACCTTGCCGTCCATGTCGGGGAGCAGTGGGAAACGCAAGCGGAAGATCCAGCTGCTTTCTTCTCGCCGAGGAGACCAGCTTACCCTGGTATGTTGCCTCCACGTAGCCCCTCCTGGGCACCTCTGGCAGTGGAATACCCTGCTGCAGGTCCTCCAGCAGTGGGGGGAAGCCTAACCTGGCTGTCCTAGGGACAGGAGCACCTGCCATTTGTGGGATGGGAAGTGAAGCCAACCCCAGCTCCTGGTGTCTGGAGAGCTGCTTGCTGCTGGGCTTCCCGGGCAGTACTCTGGCCCTCTGTGCACTCAGCACCACGCGGAGTGGCAGACTCCGCTTCACAGCCGTTGCTGCTCAGTGTCTTTACCATGCGTTTGGCTGGGCTCTGCCTGCCTCCTTGAGGGAGAGACTAAGCTCAGGCTGTTCTTCCCTTGGCAGCCCCCACCCCCTCAGCTAGGTTATGCTGTCACAGCAGAGGACTTGGATGCAGAAAAGAAGACAGCACTGCAATGGTTCAACAAAGTCTTGGAGGATAAGACAGGTAAGGACTCCTCACGGCCTTCCCCTCCCATTTAGGAGGTGTGGCTAGTAGGATACTTAGAGTAAGTTACTGTTGTAAGCAAGAAACTGAAGAAAACACCCATCCCATAGATTTCTAAGGCCGGAAGGGACCATTATGGTTAAGAATATGAGTCCATCACGGATTCCGTGATTTTTGGTGACCTCTGCAACTTCAGCCCCAGGTGTCGCAGGGCTTGGGCTTGAGCAGTGCGGGCCTCGGGCTTCTATGAATTATTGCTTATTGACCATGACCTTACTAAAAATAACCTTAATTAAGGTTAAGATTTTGTCAGGGTTATCTGGTGTGACTACCTGTGTAACAGGCCAGAGAACATCACCATGTGAGTCATGCATCATACCCAGTAAAGCTGCCTTCTCCCAGGGGCTAATGAAGTTAGATTTTCTGCCACTCTTGGTCCTGAGGAGAACTTCATGAATGACCCCTTCACTGCTCCCCCCAAACCTGGGCATTTTAACCCCATGTGAGTCCTCCACATCGTGGAGTGGGGGTAACGTCCTTGGATCCTTTCTGAAATGTGGAGTGTCCTCCTAACGTTACTTCACTGCTTCAGGCTCCGGTTCCCTCTGGTAGCTGCCCCTGCGTAGTTGGGAAGCCCTGCTAATAGCAAACTGCTTTTCTGTAGAGGGGTGTAAGCATGTTGTTTTCTTGCTCCCCAGCAGTAGAATCCACCCCAAGCACTGCTGCAGAAACCACCCCTGCATCCAGGCCTGTGTCATTCACACTGACGTCTACTGGGCCTACATCTGTTTCGTCGGCCCCCCTGGTCACTGGCACTGGCTCACTCCTGGAGAGTCTGAAGAAGATGCAGAGCAGCCAGAGTGCTCTTGCGCTTTCAGGTTTGTGTTCCAGCCAGGGCAGGAGTGACCATGGGGCTGTAGTGTGGTGAGGGGGACGAGAGAGCAGTGGGAATGTTGGCCTTTGTGGGTCACTAGCCAGTCCCAGCTTGGCAAGGCTTGGAGTTGCAATGTTGCTTCTCCCTGACACAGCTTATAAACAGCTGAGTGCAGGAAATCCCAAATGGCATTTGATTTAGTGCATCCATAACACCTCTCCAACGCAGAGTGGAACAAGAGCGGAGCAGGAGGGTCTCTAGGGGAAGCCATCCGGGTTCGAACTTGGTGGCTCACCTTGGCACCCAGAGCAGTGCTGTTTGGGTCTGGCGTTTTGCTCCAGGTAAGGTTGTCTTGGTGGCAACTTGATCATCTTCCCCCAGCCCACCGAGTCGACTTCCTTCATCACACAAATCAAACTCTGGTCATCAGTCATCTGTTCATCTGTAAATGATTTTCCCTCTTCCACAGATTCGACTGGGGCTGCAGTGACATCTCAGCTGCCTCTGACAGTTCCCGCAGTATTGCTGGATTCAGGTTCACTCCCTGCAACCGTGTCTGACTCCAAGCCTGCGCTGACGTTAAACTTGCCTGCTCCCTTGGCCCCTCCCTCCTCCACTGTTCAGCCTGCCAGCGGTGTGAGCAAGCTGGCACTTCCTGCTTCCTCCGACCTGGGCCAGACCCCCACCAAGACGTCCTCCCCACCTAAGCCCAGCATTCTCTTTGGGATGCTGAGTACACCGCCAGCCAGCCAGCCTGGACCAGCGGCAGCATCCACTGCACCCGCAGCCACCCCCATGTTCAAACCAATCTTTGGCACCCTGCCAAAAAGCGAGAGTGGGGCGCTCTCTGCAGCAGGCACCTCTCTGGCAGTCGCAGCAGCTACTGGCTCTGTGCCTCCCTCAACAGCTGCTTCCTCTGCCACCACCGCCACATTCAAGCCCATCTTTGGGAACGTAGCAGCTGGTGCTGCACCTGGAGCAACAGCGTCTCCTTTCACATTCAAGCAGACACCTCAGCCAGCCCCAGCTGCTGCCCTGACAGTAACTTCCACTACAGACACCACCTCTGTCTTCACCGGCCTCCCCAGTGCTGTCTTTACGACTGCAGCTACCGCTGCCAGCACACTGAGCACCACCACCGACTCCAGCACAAAGCCAGCCTTCAGCTTTGGACTCGGCGTGCCGCTTGCCCCCAGCGTATCCCACAGCACAACTGACACTGCTCCCGTCTCCACCCGAGCAAGCCAGCCGTTCCTGTTCGGAGCCTCTCCAAACCCAGCCCCTAGCACAGCAGCCAGCTTCACGCCTACCGCTCCCATCTTCCAGTTTGGAAAGCCTGCAGCCCCCGCAGCCCCCACTACCAGCGTTCCAGCAGGCTCCACCTTTGGCCCCGTGCCCTTGAATGCAGCACAGGCTGCTCCCAGCACCACCGCTGGCTTTAATATCTTTGGGGGCACAAATCTGACCTCTTCTACCCCACCAACCACCAGTCAGTCAACGCTGTCGTTTGGTTCCTCCCCTGCTGCATTTGGTGGTTCCTTTGGAACAGGTGCAAAACTGCCCCCTCCGTATCCTGGTGCAGCTGGTCAGCCTGCGTTTGCCACTGGCACCCCGGAGAGCCAGCAGCCCACCAGCAAACCTGCCGCTGGCCCAGCGAGCTTCAGTACCCCCACTTTCGGCTTTGGGGCCTCCGCGGCCCAGTCCGCAGCACAGCCGGCCTTTGGGAACAGCTCCCAGCCAGTTTTTGGAGGCACTAATACCCAAGTTTCCTTTGGCACCAACAGCTCCCAGCCAGCTTTTGGAGGCACCACGTCCGTGTTCTCCTTTGGAACAGCCACCACTTCAACCGTGTCAAGTTTTGGCTCCAACACCCAGCCTACAAAGAGCAGTACAGGTAGCATGGTATTTGGCGGAAGCACCCCCTCTCCATTCCCCTTTGGGGGGTCCAACCAGCAGAGCACAGGTGCCAGTACCTTTGGCATGGGAGCGCCTGCCCCGAGTGGGGGCACCCCCACAGTGGCATTCAATTTTGGGGCTGGACAGAACGGATCGGCAAGCACAGCAACCCCCTTTGGTTCTTCTTTGACACAGAACACGTTGGGTGCCCAAAACCAGAGTGCGCCATTCGCCTTCGCTGTGCCTGGCACTCCTGACAGCAAGCCTGTGTTTGGAGGTAAGGTGCAGGGGAGGAAAGTCCGCTTAGCCCTGTTTGGGACGAAGGCTGGGCCTCTCCTTCAAGCTGGCATGAGGAGGAAGTGGGAGGCTTGAGTGGATCTAGGCAGTGACCTTGCTGTGCTTTCATTCTCCCTTTATTCCTCACCCCTCTACACTTAGGGCTGGTGCTGTTGATATTTTGCCCCCTCTGCCATGAGCCATTCCTTGGGATCAGGAGAATCCCAGATGACTGTATTTCCAGTCTTTGCATAGACTGGGGACCACTCCAGCTTGTAGCGGTGTGTCTGTGAGGTGTGCATCCACGTAGCTCAGCTCCGCAGGGGAAGGAATGGGCTGGGGTCACTCTTCTAATAGACTGAGCTGTACAAAGGTCTTTCTGCGCCAGCCAGTAGAGTAAGCTCTCCCCAGCCTGTTCTGTCCCATGGGTCTGCTGAATGGAGGCTCCAGGAAGTAGGAAGGGAATGGATGGGAGATGCAGGAGCCAGTTTTCCCAGGAACTCAGGTATTTCAGGGGAGAGGGGAGGTGGCCACCTTGGGAAAGGGGGAAATGGAAATCCTCTGGGGTTAGTGGGGAGTGCACATCATCTCTTCCTGTTGGGAGGCCGGGTGGAGATGTTCCAGCCCCTGCACAGTCTGTTCTCATCTTCTCCTTCCTCCCCTGGCTGAGCTGTAACACCCCCCCCCCTCCCCCCCCGTGGAGCAGAAGCTTCCCCAAAGTGCACCAGGCCCCTATCCTGCTGTGGCCTTGATACAGACTCCCCGTCCTGCTCCTCTAACGAAGGCTGACAGCGCTGTGTTGTTTTCAGGATCTCCCACTCCCTCCTTTGGGCAGAGCACGCCTGCCTCAGGAGCAGGACCTGTCGGGAGCAACAGCCTTTCCTTCGGGACCCCCAGCACTCCCGGGTCGGGCTTCGGAGGAGCAAGGCCTCCATTTGGTAAGAGACTTTCCTCATGGCTTCCTCTTCCCCCAGGTCTGCAACATGGGGGGTGATTGGGGTGTCAGTAGGAGACCTGCCGCTAAAGCAGAGCCTGCTGTGTGCTGCACTGACTTCAGACAGGCTCCCAGAGGTGAGTGTCTGTGGGCTGGCCGTTGGGTGGCTGGAAATATGTCTGACAACTGGTCCTGGAAGACAGCATTTGCCTGCCTGCTCCCTGGGATGGTGGGAAGGTTGGGTCATGGGGAGGACTGCATCCCTCTTGGTTAAGGCTGGCAGTGGCCCATGCAATCTCTCTCGCCTCCAGGACCATCAGCCCCTGCATTTTCTATCGGGGCAGGATCCAAGACTGGGCCCCGTCAGCGGCTGCAGGCACGAAGGCAGCACCCCCGCAAAAAGTAGCCTCTTGGCTCTTCTGTTGGATCGTAGCTCTGGCCCGGCTGTGAAGAGCCCCGCCAGCCACATGAGCCAAGGGGCCTAGTTCTAAGTAACCCTTCTGACAAGCAGCCAGGGCCCTGGGGTCAGGCGCTCGCTTCTGAAATCAGTTGGAGACACTTCTGGGCGACGCAGGACAGGATAAACCAAACCCTTCGTACTTGAACAGTTCCACGGCCGAGACTGGATAAACTCTGTACATATCAGCAGTGTTCCTCTTCTCCCTTCTTTCTCCAGGGCTTCATCTAGCGGCTCCTGTGCTCTCCTGACCTGACAGTTGAGCCTTCCCCATCCGCCATGTACCGAGTGCGTGGAGTGGGAGCTGGTGGGGGGACGAGGGGATGTGCCCATGGTGCTGGCCCATATGCACGTTCCCTGTGCCTGAATGGAAACTCGTGTTCTGCTCCTTCGCTTGCTGTGTCCCTGCATTCTTCCCCCTTGTAGCTTTGCTGTAAGTGAGGCTCTTCCCTCCAGGCAGATGCGTTCCCAGTCTGCTTCGTGGCTGCTGGCCCTGGAGGGGGATGTCTTCGCTGGCTCCAGAGGCCTTTCCCTGCATGGTGATCTCATGACTTGATAAACACACCTCTCCCCCCTCCTCCTATGGGACTCCAGCCTCTGGTTTGAACTGGCAGGTGCTGACTTGCCAGACATCTGGCCTGGGCAAATCTAGTAGGTGGGACTGGCCCGAGTCCCTGTGTGTTGGGGAGTAACTCTTGGTGCTCCAGACAGACCACCATCCAGCTCCTGCATCTGGGCCTAATTACCGCTGTGAGCAATCTGCCTTTTAATGCTCCTAAGCAGACCTTGCAACTCAGCATCTTGCCTCTCCTGCGGGAACCCAGGATAGGTTGGCAGAGCTGCCCATTGCAGGGGGTACCCTAGCCTCTGCAGCCAGGGAAGGCAGGAGGGTGGTGCCTTTGGTGCACCAGAGGGGTTCTGCCAGGCGCAGGAACGAGCAGAACCCCTGCCCAGAGGAGGTGGGACGCTGCCACTTACTGCCCTCTCCCATCGTGATGCTCCCGTAGTTTTCCCTGCTCCTGTCTAAGCACTGTCTGTTGTGCTCTTCGTATATTTGCTCCTGTTTGTTCGCTCATTGAATCGAGCTTGGAGGAAGAATTGAACCGTGTGCGTGGCGGCATGTTGGTAATGCCGGATTTGCTGTGTAAGGATTTTGCGGGGAGGCTGTCTCCTAGTGGGGGACGTGCCCTGCCTAACTGGGTGTTGAGAGTAGCATCGTTGTGTGGCTACAAGTGCTGAGTGAACTCTGTATCTAAATGTGATGACTGAAAGAATGGCAGCCTGGGGCGTGGGGGGCCATAGGGCCCTCGGGATGCAGGGGGCTGGAAGGGTTCCCTAGGTCACGGTTTGGCAGCCTCTTTGCTGTCATGCCCTGCTCCAAGCCTAGCTCTTCTCTCCCCTGTGCCAAAGCCAGCTTGCTCTTGTCTGCCCATGGTCTGTAGCACATGTCCCTTCTCGCTTCCCTTCAGTGCCAGGCTTCCCTGGGACTGCACGGAGCTGCAGGCCCTGCCTGAAGCCACTAAAGGGAAAGAATCCCCAACTGACATGCTTAGGACTCTGCTTTTTGCCCTCTTGTAAAGCTTTCTAGCCCCTCCCCGCTGAGACTGGCTCCAGGGGCCCAGTGGGAGCCAGCGGGGGGCGCTCCTGGGGCTGCCCCTGTATCTTGGAGCTTGGAGGGGAGTGGGCCAGGGCTTCTATTCCCTCTGTTGCCCGTGGCCTCTGGGGAGCTTTCACTGGGAGGATGCCTTGTGTGCCTCGGGGAGAGGGGCTGACACCCCAAAGGCCTAGGCCCCTATGACTCCCCCACGTTCCAAGAGTGACTCTGGCCGCCAGATCTTTTTACTACTCAGAGGTGTGAGTGTGTGTCTGCCGAATCCTAAATTAACAGATATTTAAACATTTTTTAAGAAAATAAAAATTTATTTTTATATTTAAGCTAAATTGCCTTTGAATTCCTTCAAGCTTGGTTCACTGAGGTGGTCAAAAGTTCAAAGCTGTTGACTAGGATTTAGCTGTGCAGTTACTCTGGGGAGGAGGAAGTGGTCCCTGGCAGGCCTGGAACCCACCCCTGCCAGCCATGGCAGGCTGGGCTAGCAGCTGGGAAGGGCAGCTAGCCCATGTGGTGCTTTGCCCAGAGGCGTGGGGGCAGGAAGGGCTGGCCTGCTCTGTCCGAGTGGGTGCATTCTCTTCCTGCTGGCAGGAACTGCCAGGGCTGCTTCTCCCCTGACAGTCAATGTTACATGAAATGTACTTAATTCTTTTATAATGTGCTGTATGTGGATGTGACTAAACTTTTTTATTTTTCCTTGAGACTGAGGCTTAGGAGCTCTTGCACGTCAGAGAGAGTTGGGTGTTATTTTTTTCTACCAGGAACAATGAGCCTCTCCTGGCTGGGGAGGCAGGACATGGGCGGAAAGTCTCTGGGCTCTAGCAGCTGGGAGGTGGCTCCCTTTAGAGTGTGGGGGTGGAGGTTGCGCTGCACTCACCCCTACCCCTTTGGAGGGCTGTAGCTGCCTGGTGTTGGGCTGTTTTCCAGCCTTTCCTTAGGGTACCAAAGCAGCCATCGTGGGCTGTGGGGGGCTCTCCCCAGTCCATGGGCACTGCCCAACCATGTAAAGAGCACCGGCCCAGCCTTGCGGGAGTCTCATTTCAGTCTGACTCTTCGCACGGGTTTGGAAAATGAGGTGAAGGGGCTCGTACCTTAAAACTGGTCCCTAACCCCCGCCCCCAGCAGAGCCACCCCTCGCCTGAGAGGCCATAGCGGGTCTTCTCTCCTTGCTGCAGAGCACCTGTCTGGGCCCACGCGCTGTCCTGTGGGGCGACCACTCGTTCAGCGCTGGTGTCAGGCCTGCGCTTTTCCAGCCTGCTGCCTTCGGGGGGTGGGGGCAATGTATGCTGTGTTCAGAGGCTCTGGAGCTTCCCAAATCTACTGGGAATTGGGGCAGTTTCGTTCTGACACGCTGTGAATGGTCCGTGGCTGTTGGTTCATGCCTGCCTAAGTGGATGTCTTTGCTCGCTGGCTTAGATACAAGAATTGCTTCTACCCAGAAAAAGGAGGAGAGTTCAGTGTCAGCCAGTGAGCAGAGATCAAGGTAGGTGTTGGTGCTCGCTGCTGTGACTGCTGGCAGGCCTGCTCCCACGTGCCTGTATTCCTGGGAGACGGGCCTGAGGGAACTGGCCTACAGAGCTCCGTTAACAGGAGGAGGCAGCTCTTCTGGTTACCTCAGTTGACTTTCCTCCACCACAAGCCCATTCTGCCCAGCCTCCCATCTATCTCCGTTCATGGCGGTGCTAGGCTAGAGGTGACCTACGAGGTAGAGGCCACATATTAAGTTTTCTGGCCACGTTATGCTGCATTGGTGTGTAACTTACTGTAATTCTGACGCCCTGCAGCAGAATATAAGGAGGAGGCCTCTTGCGCCTCAGACACAGCTGGGCTCCTGCAGGCTAATTAAACTCTGTTGGGAGTATATTGCATCGGAGGCCCCTGTTCACACCAATGGGGTGTAATGCGTTTCAGAGCTGAACTCCAGGCTGTCTTAGTGTTCCACATCGGAGGCAGGTTGCTGGGGCTGGTGGAAGAGCCGAACAGAACAATGGTGGGTGGATGGTCTGAATTTATGGAATAAATTATCAGCAACCGAAAAGAGCCCCGTGCAGTGGTTTGTGCCCTGAAACAAACCATGTTCATAATCAGTCTTCAGGGCACGGAGGTTTCAGGCTAGTCCAGTGAAAGAACCAGGGTAGGAAGAAGTAATAAGGTCCAGATACCACCACAGCCCGGGGGGGCTGGTTCAGACACTTCCTAGAGTGTTACCCTGGGCTTGTTTTTAAACTGGCCCTGTTCTAGTGCTGGTGCTCTAAACTACCAAGCAATTTAGCAGCTGTAACGAGTCACTTTGCTGTACCTTGGTTGGGCTTGTGTTTGTCAATGGCCCTTTCCTCTTTTTCTAACCCAGTTATGCTGGGCCTGAGTTTTCCAAGCTCTCCCACCGTTCTCTGCTGTGATTAGCAAATACCAAAGCTGCCTAGTGACCAGGCCGCTGCTCTAAAGGACCCCATCTGGTTATTGCACAGAGACCTTCCGCTGCCCGGCTTCCTCTGTAGCGGCTGGGTGAGAACTGTGCGTGTTGCAAACCTGAGTGGGCTACAGTACATGAATGTTGACGGGTGGGAGGCTGGGTTTTTTAATTACAAATGAAAACTTAGATCATTCCTGGTGCAGCTGGTGGGGATTTTTAGTGTGAATGTGCAATTTTTTCCCTTGCTTATGTCATTGATTTAAAATAAAAACAAAATTGTGCTCGATTCTGGCTGTTCTTGCACCCGTTGCTTTGTGTCCCAGGCAGCCCCAGCTCCACCCTGGCTGGCCATGCCTGTGAGATGGAAAGGGCAGGCTCAGGCAGCAACAGCCACTCTGCACCCTTCGAGAGCAGCATTTCTCAGATGTAGCTGTTCTTGTTCTTCGGGTTCTTCCTGTGGCCACAACAGCCTCCTGGGCAGAGATGTGGCAAGCTGCAAAGCAGCACCCCCTCCCTTCAGCATACAGGGTGGGCTTCAGCCCCCCGCTCCTGATTCAGAGAGTCAGATGGCAGGCTTCCCCTCTTCCCCCCGCCCCCCTTCAGTTGCAGGGCTCTTGCTTTGGCTATAGGGTTCTGGGGACAAGTTCAACCTCTTTCCCCCCCACCCCCCTTCAGCCTTGGGGCTCTGGCAGTGGGATCCATGATTCAGCCCCCACATCTTTGGTTGCAGGGCTCTGGGCTTCAGCCCCCCACCCCAAATCCAGCCATGGGGCTCTGGGCTTCAGCCCGGCCAGCCTTACTGGGCACCATGGTCAAGAGGCAAGGAGTGGGGTGAGCCTGAAGTGCAAGGCTGCAGAAGGGAGCTTGACAATGGAGGGGGGAAGCAGCGGGGACCCAGGGGAGGATGAAGAGGCAGTGGGGGCTGGGGGATCTGTGGGGGGAGGTTGTGGAGGCCTGAGGGGCAGGGAGAGGCATTGGGGGACAGAGGTGATGGGTGGGGGTCAAGGGCACCAAAATAAATTTTGAGTCTGCAAAAAACCCCTGCACACCTAAATTACAATGATTTGGATGTGCATATTTATTATTTTTTTCCTAAAGTTAGGAAAATGTCAGCGCAGCCACCAGCAGCAGTTGGTGGCCACACTCTGAGGCCACCAACAAGTGTTGAGAACCCCCGTGCGGCTGCCTGCCTAGTGCTCATCAGACTGCGGCCATCCCCTTGATCCTGTCAGCTGCTGGATTGCTTTCCTGCCGCTGCTGCTCACAGATCAATCCTTGTGTGTGGTTAATACAGCAAAACTGGTAGAACCTTCCTGCACTGAATCAATCCTGCCCTCACTAGAATAATCTCAAGACCCTGTGTCTAGTAGGATGCTCTTTACCCTTAGTCTGCAAATAGTACAGAAAAGTGTGTCCTAGCCTGGTCCAGGGGGAATGCATCACACATCAGTTGTAGGAAGAGAGGTCCTGTGCCCCTTAGTCTGGTGGTAAAAGTGGCTGTAGGTGGGTGGTGTGTGGCTGTGCCAAAGCTGAAGGTCCCCTGGTTCTAGCTAGAAATAAGATCCATGCTGCTTGGAGGAGGCCAGGAAGAAAGGAACGTAGCAATTGCCAGATGCTCAGAGCTGAAGACCATCAAAGCCAGTGTCCTGTCTGCCAGCTGCCAGTACCAGACGCTTCACAGGAAGGTGCAAGAAACTGCCCCTTAAGTAAGAATCTGTTCTCCACAAGAGGTTTCTTCCTAAACCATCAGGCAGGTCTCTCTCAGTTAATGCATTAACTAGACTAAGAACGGTCAGACTGGGTCAGACCAATGGTCCATCTAGCCCAATATCCGGTCTTCTGACAGTGGCCAATGCCAGGTGCCCCAGAGGGAATGAACAGAACAGGTCACCATAAAGTGAACCCTCTGGTTACCCATTCCTGGCTTCTGGCAAACAGAGGCTAGGGACACCATCCTGGCTAATAGCTCTTGTTGGACCTATCCGCCATGAATTTATCTCCTTTTTTTTTAATCCTGTTATAGTTTTGGCCTTCACAACATCCTCTGGCAAAGAGTTCCACAGGTTGACTATGCGTTGTGTGAAGAATACTTCCGTTTGTTTTAAACCTAGTGCCTATTAATTTCATTTGGTGACCCTGAGTTCTTGTGTTATGAAAATGAGTAACACTTACTTTCTCTACACCAGTTGTGATTTTATAGACCTCTATCATATCCCCCCCTTAGTCATCTCTTTTCCAAGCTGAAAAGTCCCAGTCTTATTAATCTCTCCTCATAAAAAAGCTGTTCCAAACCCCTAATCGTTTTTGTTCTTTTCTGAACCTTTTCCAATTCCAATATATCTTTTTTGAGATGGGACAACCACATTTGCATGCAGTATTCAAGATGTGGGAATACTGTGGATTTATATAGAGGCAATATGATATTTTCTGTCTTATTATCTATCCCTTTTTTAATGATTTCTATTGTTGGCTTTTTTGACAGCTGCTGCACATTGAGCAGATGTTTTCAGAGAACGATCCACACTGACTCCAAGATCTCTTTCTTGAGTGGTAACAGCTAATTTAGACCCCATCATTTTATATGTAGAGTTGGGATGATGTTTTCCAATGTGCATTTCTTTGCATTTATCAACATTGAATTTCATCTGCCATTCTGTGGCCCAGTCACCCAGTTTTGTGAGATCCCTTTGTAGCTCTTCACAGTCTGCCTGGGACTTAACTATCTTGAGTAGTTTTGTATCATCTGCAAATTTTGCCACCTCACTGTTTACCCCTTTTTCCAGGTCATTGTTGAATAGGACTGGTCCCAGTACAGACCCCTACCCTTTGTTTCCTATCTTTTAACCAGTTACTGATCCATGAGGGGACCTTCCCTCTTATCCCATGACAGTTTACTATGCTTAAGAGCCTTTGATGAAGGTCCTTGTCAAAGGTTTTCTGAAAATCTCTCAGTACACTTTATCCACTGGAGTCCCCCTTGTCCACATGCTTGTTAACCCCCTCAAAGAATTCTAGTAGGTCGGTGAGGCATGATTTCCCTTTACTAAAACCATTACTAAAAACATGCATCCGATGAAGTGAGCTGTAGCTCACAAAAGCTTATGCTCTAATAAATTTGTTAGTCTCTAAGGTGCCACAAGTCCTCCTTTTCTTAAGACCATGTTGACTCTTCCCCAACAAATTACATTCATCTCTGTGTCTGACAATTCTGTTCTTTACTATAGTTTCAGCGAGTTTGCCTGGTACTGAAGTGAGGCTTACCAGCCTCTGGAGCCCTTTTTAAAAATTGGCATCACATTAGCTATCCTCCAGGCATTTGGTACAGAAACTGATTTAAATGACAGGTTATAAACCACAGTTAGTAGTTCTGCACTTTCACCTTTGAGTTCCTTCAGAAGTCTTGGGGGAATGCCATCTGGTCCTGGTGACGTATGATAAATTAAATAATAAATTTGTTCCCAAACCTCCTCTAATGACACCTCAATCTGGGACAGTTCCTCAGCTTTGTCATCTAAAGAAAATGGCTCAGGTGTCAATCTACCTCACATCCTCAGCCGTGAAGAACGATGCAAAAAATTCATGTACCTTCTCTGCTACGGCCGTATCAACCTCGTTAGCAGCTCAATCGTCCAATGGCCCCACTGGTTGTTTAGCAGGCTTCCTGCTTCTGGTGTACTTAAAAATCTTTTTGCTCTTATTTTTTGAGGCTTTGGGCTAGCTGTTCGTTAAATTCTTTTTTGGCCTTCCTAATTATAACTTTGGATAGTCTTGCTAAATGTCCACTGCCTTTTAATTTTATTAAATTTGTGGCCACATTTCATCCCTTGGGACTGAGTTTACAGCTTAGGTACAAATTGTGAGGAAAAAAATCTTTTTGAGTTGGTCATTTTTAATAGAATGGTCCCTTCAAATGGGAGACAGGAAGAAAAAGGAAGCCAGAAGCCAAGGCTGGTGTTTTGAACTGGGGCCTACCCTTAGATACCTGCTGGATAACCAAGAGCATTTGTGTGAAGTACTGAACTCAGCCATCAAGGGCAGTGCTGGCTTCGGTACCTCCACTTCAGTCACAGCAGCCTCTAAGTGAGTCGTCATTTCAAGGATAACTTGAGCCATGTTGAAAATCAGGCCCCTCTAAGGTGTCAGGTGAAACACCCAAGTACACTGGTCACTTGTGAAAACCAGGGCTCGATGTTTCAGCCTCTCTGGAGGGTGCCTTGGTTTCCAGAGTTCTGCTGTCCTTTTACTCAGCTGGCCCAACGGCTGCAGGCAGAAAGAATGCAAATTTCTCACTGAGCTTATTTCAGCCCAGTGAGCAAACTCATGGCCCATGGAAAACGAGCACAGAAATAGCTGGCTGTGCTCCTCAGCGAGGGGGAGAGCCTAGAGCCCCCAGCACTGGAACAGTTGCAGTGCTTATAAGGGAGCAGATTTCATTGTCCAAGCTAAACACACCGGCTCAGAAGCTCCTGCCTGGAGTTTCTCCCACTGGCAGCCTTGAACTCTCAGTGGGTTCTGGTGGGCTAGGGCTTAGCCAGTAACCCAGGATTCTTCCCCATTTCATCACTGTAACCTGCACTTCTCTCTCCAGGCACTGCCCTGCTGTACACAAGGGAGGGCTGCGTTGTGCTCACATGCAGGGGCGGTGCAGGAGGGGTGAAGCTGTGGGTGGTGACAGGAGGTAGCCCAGTGCACAGCACTGACAGAACTCAACACAGGCATAGGGCAGGGAAGAGCAGGCACTGAGGGTGGTCATTTGGCAGTTGAAATTCCTCCTCCCAAGGCTGTCCTGGGGCTGGCTGCTAATGACAGGCAGCAGTGCTCATGGCTCACAGAGAAAGGCTTATGAAAACAGCCACAGATCTGCCCCCGTTGAGTTCAGCTGCTCTATCCACAGCTGCTCTTCCTCACCCCAACCCACTGCAGTGCTGCTTCCCATGTGTAGCCAGTGTCCGTTTTCTCGCCCTCCAAAACTGCCAAGCTCTCACCTAAAGGCTTGGCTGGCCTCCAGCAACAGAAGAGACCAGCAAGAGTCAGGCAAAGTTGATGCTCAACCCCTCACAGGAGCAAAAGTCAGGGAGGCCAGAAAGCAGTTCTGGATTGAGAGACAGGAAGGACCATACAACAACATAGCCTGGCCCATGCCTGTCTGCTGGCCAAGACACCTGCTTGCGAAGGGGAGCTGACGGATTGCTTTGAGTGGAGTCATCGGAGAGCCCTTGGTTTGTATCTTACTCTCATAGAAGAGCCAATTGAGAGCGCAGGTTGGAGTCTGAGCAAATGTGCAAGTGGTGTCCCTGGGGCCCGCACTGCAGCAGCATTTCTACAGTCTGGGGCTCAGAGAAACTTACTCAAGACAAAACCTGAAAGGGGTTGGAAAGCTTTACTCCCACCCTGACCCAGGCTGGGTGCATTGCTGGGGCCACAGCACCCCCAGCAGCTGGACTGGCAGCGGGTTAGACATCCCCCTTCGACAGCAAAAACATCCTGTTCGGACCAGCCCCATGGAGGGAAAGCTAGCCAGCAGTACAGGCCCAACGCAGCAAGGGCCTCCAGCCTCAGGGCTCCGAGTTCTGCCAGCAGGATAGGCAGGCGGCTGGCAGAAGCCTGGCTCTAAGGCTGCCACCACAGGGCCACCGCTGCTCCTGTCAAGAGTCCTCATTTCACACACTGGCTCTTCTTCCGCCTCTTCTTGCGGGCAGCGAGAGGGCCCCTTCCCTCTCCATCCTGGGATCTCTCTGCTCCACCGTCCACCTCGGCAAGAAGGGAGCTGGAAGCAACAGCCGGAGGAGAGCCCAAAGCAGCAAGAGTTACTGGTGGGACAAAGTCACCTTCCCAACAGAGTAGTGCCCCAACTGCCCCTCCAACAGACTGGCCGTCCCACCACTAGACATTGTTCCCCAGCCTTGCTTCTATTGACACTGACAACTCCACTAATCTGCCACCCGACTCCTCCTGCCCAGCCCCGGCCCTTGGATTCAGCACAATCTGACCAAGGCTCCTGTTGCTGTTCCCATCTTCCCCCCCCCGCACCCCAAGCTACTTTCTCTCCCAACTCTTCCCTCCCCCACCGCCAGCTCTGACCTCCATCACCTCCCTCAGCTGGCTCCCCTCCCCTCCAAACTACGCCCTTCCCTAAGGCCTACAGCTCACTGCCTCCTGCTGTCCCTCCTCCCAGCTAGAGGGTAACCTCGCCTCAGGGTCAATGAGCTCCTTCAAACCCACTTTTTGCAGGAATCCTGCCCCCTGGTTCCCCCCCAGCCCAGGTGCTGCAGGACAGCGGGCCTTGTCAGATAGCCTTCACAATGGAAATGCAACATAGTTCCTATTTTTAAGGAAGGGAAAAAGTGTGATCCAGGTAACTACAGGCCTGTTAGTTTGACATCTGTAGTATGCAAGGTCTTGGAAAAAATTTTGAAGGAGAAAGTAGTTAAGGACATTGAGGTCAATGGTAATTGGGACAAAATACAACATGGTTTTACAAAAGGTAAATTGTGTCAAACCAACTCAGCAAGATGCAGCATGCCCAGGGCATGGTGCTGCCAGCCTCTCCGCACCACATCCAACAGAGGATTTCTAACCAGAGCCTTTAAGGCAGTGCTAGGCCCTGCAAAAGAACAGAGGGCAAGCCCCAGCCCCTTGCCCCTATAAGGTGGATAGAAAGCTGGCTAGATTGTCAGGCTCAGCGGGTAGTGATCAATGGCTCCATGTCTAGTTGGCAGACAGTATCAAATGGAGCGCCCCAAGGGTCGGTCCTGGGGCCAGTTTTGTTCAATATCTTCATAAATGATCTGGAGGATGGTGTGGATTGCACCCTCAGCAAGTTTGCAGATGACACTAAACTGGGAGGAGAGGTAGATACGCTGGAGGGTAGGGATAGGATACAGAGGGCCATAGACAAATGAGAGGATTGGGCCAAAAGAAATCTGATGAGGTTCAACAAGGACAAGTGCAGAGTCCTGCACTTAGGACGGAAGAATCCCATGCACCGCTACAGACTAGGGACCGAGTGGCTAGGCAGCAGTTCTGCAGAAAAGGACCTAGGGGTTACAGTGGACAAGAAGCTGGATATGAGTCAACAGTGTGCCCTTGTTGCCAAGAAGGCCAATGGCATTTTGGGATGTATAAGTAGGGGCATTGCCAGCAGATCGAGGGACGTGATTGTTCCCCTCTATTCGACACTGGTGAGGCCTCATCTGGAGTACTGTGTCCAGTTTTGGGCCCCACGCTACAAGAAGGATATGGAAAAATTGGAAAGAGTCCAGTGGAGGGCAACAAAAATGATTAGGGGACTGCAACACATGACTTATGAGGAGAGGCTGAGGGAACTGGGGATGTTTAGTCTTCAGAAGAGAAGAATGAGGGGGGATTTGATAGCTGCTTTCAACTACCTGAAAGGGGGTTCCAAAGAGGATGGCTCTAGACTGTTCTCAGTGGTAGCAGATGACAGAACAAGGAGTAATGGTCTCAAGTTGCAGTGGGGGAGATTTAGGTTGGATATTAGGAAAAACTTTTTCACTAGGAGAGTGGTGAAACACTGGAATGCGTTACCTAGGGAGGTGGTGGAATCTCCTTCCTTAGAAGTTTTTAAGGCCTGGCTTGACAAAGCTCTGGCTGGGATGATTTAGTTGGGATTGGTCCTGCTTTGAGCAGGGGGTTTGACGAGATGACCTCCTGAGGTCCCTGCCAACCCTGATATTCTATGATTCTAGCCGCAGAGCTCTCACCTGGAGGAGCCCTGGCTGTTGCATTCCTGCTGCCTCTCCAGCACGGCAACAAAGAAGCCGTTTGTCAGCGTCGTTGTGGGGCAGGCTCGGAGGCAGCACTCCGCACCTGGGAAGGTGGCGAGGCCTCGATGGGGCCAGGAAGGCAGCACGTTTACCAACCTGTGAGCGGGGGCAAGATCACAACAAAGCTCAGTGACCCAGCCAGCCACTGCCCGCTCCGCTGCAGGGCACCAACCCAGAGGCCTAAGTGCCCAGCTGGCCAGCTGCCTGTGACAGTGAGGCGGGGAAACCTGCCTCTTTGGAACCACTGGCTAGAGCCCCCAGGCCTCAGAGCTGCCCCAAACGATGCCCTCAGTCCCCTTCCCCCCCCCCCCCCCAACAGGAAACACAGGGAGCAGATACAAACAATGCTGCCTGGCTTTTCCCCCACCCAGTGGGCAATTCCACTTCCATCTAGCCACAGGCACCCACACACACTGTTTATTGTAGACCCAGCTACAGCCTAAGTGTCGGTACCTGAATGCTGTGCCATGCTCCTGGAGCACATCCCACACCACATCCTCGTTCTCCTCCTGCTGCACCGAGCAGGTGGAGTAAGCCAGGCGCTGGAGGGCAGGGAAGCGCAGGGCATGGCTCAGGGCCTTGCGCTGGAACCCAGCCAGTGCCCGCAGCCGCTCCGAGCTGGGGGCACTCTCCTCAGCTGGCAGCCGGTTCACCATTCCTGGGGGGAGAGACAGTCAGAGAGGCATGGACAAGCTGGGCTCCAATTCAGGCACCCGTATCACCCAGCTGCTGGGCTCCCCTCTGTTCCAGGCTTTGCATCCAAAGGTCTATTCTCCACCAACCCCACTGACTTCAGTGTATCCTGTGGGGAGAATCAGGGCCCCAGGATTCTTCCCATAGGCTGGAATGGGCAGCCCTAGATGGAAGCAGAGCTTTAGAGAGATACTCAGACAGGTACACCAGATGAGTATAACCACCACCCTGTTTGTACTGCATAGGCCTGGCCTACCCCCACCCCTTACCTGAGCCGCTGCACGAGGGGTCCAGGAGAATGTAGGTCACATTGTTGTACTTGGGGTCACTGGGGTCAATTGTCAGGAAGTCCTGATTGGCCAGTTCACAACAGCTAACCCCAGCCTGCACCAGCATGGTGCTCATGGTGGCCAAGCGGTTGGGGTCCAGGTCAAAGGCGAAGATCCGCCTGAATGTAATGCCCCAAAGAGGAATACAGGAATCATTACCTGGCAGACAGGGCCCTACCTTCATTGCCAGACCCACAACCCCAGGCACGCAGAAATTCTCTGACAACCAAAGCAGTTTTGGCCAAGTACATCCTTAAATCGATTAACCTACTTCCCCCAGGGGTATAGCACCTCCTTCCCACCACTGCAGGAGCCGGAGCACAGCTGGCAGCATGTTGGGGGAGGAGGGGGTTCACCTTTCTCTGCAGAGGGTGGGTACAGGTCACTTGCCAGGAACATCTGGGTATATCTTAATAGTTTCTCTGCCATTGCAGGGGTCTCGGGCACTGCTGCACCTTGGTCCCTCCTATCCTCTCCCCGTGGCACACAACAGTCTAGTCTCTGGTGGGCTGTAATGCTTCGGTCTCATTCTGGCTGTTGGGTTAGTGTGCAGGTGCTCGTGGTCTGAGACGTACAGCAAGCCAAAGTAGATGATATGATGGTCCCTTCTGGCCTATGACTCTATATTAACGGCTGCCAATCAGAGTCTTTGGTTGCTTTTAAGTCCCTCCCCAAGCCTCACTCTCCAGCTGGTGCTCTGCCAGCAGTCCCCACAGACGCTGCCCTGTGCTGGACTGATTTCAGACAAGGACAGAGCTAATAAGACAAGCTGACAACAATTCCCAGTTCCCACATGTGAGAGCCAAAATGCCCGCTCCCCCAGTGCTTGCCCCTTTCCCTTGTGTAGTCCTGCTTTCCTAGGCTCCTGTAGGACCCCGAGGGCTCTGAGCAGAACTGAGGCCAAAGACAGTGTGCATCCCTCCATCCCAGGGAATCACAGAATCATAGACTTTAAGGTCAGAAGGGACCATTATGATGGTCTAGTCTGACCTCCTGCACGACGCAGGCCACAGAATCTCATCCACCCACTCCTGTAACAAACTTTTAACCTATGTCTGAGCTACTGAAGTCCTCAAATTGTGGTTTAAAGACTTTGAGGTGTAGAGAATCCTCCAGCAGTGACCCATGGCCCATGCTGCAGAGGAAGGCGAAAAAAATCCCAGGCCTCTGCCAATCTGCCCTGGATGAAAATTCCTTCCCGACCCCAAATATGGCGATCAGCTAAACCCTGAGCAAGTGGGCAAGCCTCACCAGCCAGACACCCAGGAAAGAATTCTCTCAGATCCCACCCCATCTAACATCCCATCATGGGCCATTGGGCATATTTACCACTAATAGTCGAAGATCAATTCATTGCCAAAATTAGGCTATCCCATATCATCCCTTCCATAAACTTATCAAGCTTAGTCTTGAAGTCAGATGTGTCTTTTGCCCCCACTGCTTCCCTTGGAAGGCTACTCCAGAACTTCACTCCTCTGATGGTTAGAAACCTTCGTCTAATTTCAAGTCTAAACTTCCTGATGGCCAGTTTATATCCATTTCTTCTTGTGTCCACATTGGTACGGAGCTTAAATAATTCTTCTCCCTCTGTGGTATTTATCCCTCTGATATATTTATAGAGAGCAACCATATCTCCCCTCAGCCTTCTTTTGGTTAGGCTAAACAAGCCAAGCTCTTTGAGTCTCCTTTCATAAGACAGGTTTTCCATTCCTCGGATCATCCTAGTAGTCCTTCTCTGTACCTGTTCCACTCTGAATTCATCTTTCTTAAACATGGGTGACCAGAACATCACACAGTATTCCAGATGAGGTCTCACCAGTGCCTTGTATAACGGTACCAACACCTCCTTATCTCTACTGGAAATACCTCGCCTGATGCATCCCAAGACCGCATTAGCTTTTTTCACGGCAATATCACACTGGCGGCTCATAGTCATCCTGCGATCAACCAATATTCCGAGGTCCTTCTCCTCCTCTGTTCCTTCCAAGTGATGTGTCCCCCGTTTATAACAAAAATTCTTGTTATTAATTCCTAAATGCATGACCTTGCACTTTTCACTATTAAATTTCATCCTATTACTATTACTCCAGTTTACAAAGTCATCCAGATCGTCCTGTATGATATCCCGGTCCTTCTCTAAATTGGCAATACCTCCCAGCTGTGTCTCATCTGCAAACTTCATTAGCACATTCCTGCTTTTTGTGCCAAGGTCAGTAATAAAAAGATTAAATAAGATTGGTCCCGGAGGAACTCCACTAGTAACTTCCTTCCAGCCTGACAGTTCACCTTTCAGTGTGACCCGTTATAGTCTCCCCTTTAACCTGTTCCTTATCCACCTTTCATTTTCATATTGATCCCCATCTTTTCCAATTTAACTAATAATTCCCCATGTGGCACGGTATCAAATGCCTTACTGAAATCTAGGTAAATTAGATCCACTGCATTTCCTTTGTCTAAAAAAATCTGTTACCTTCTCAAAGAAAGAGATCAGGTTGGTTTGACACGATCTACCTTTTGTAAAACCATGTTGTACTTTGTCCCAATTACCATTGACCTCAATGTCCTTAACTACTTTCTCCTTCAAAATTTTTTCCAAGACCTTGCATGCTACAGATGTCAAACTAACAGGCCTGTAGTTACCCGGATCACATTTTTTCCCTTTCTTAAAAATAGGAACTATGTTAGCAATTCTCCTGTCGTACGGTACAACTCCTGAGTTTACAGATTCATTAAAATTTTTTGCTAATGGGCTTCCAATTACATGTGCCAGTTCCTTTAATATTCTTGGATGAAGATTATCTGGGCCCCCCAATTTAGTCCCATTAAGCTGTTCAAGTTTGGCTTCTATCTCGGATGTGGTAATATCTGCCTCCATATCCTCCTTCCCATTTGTTGTCCTACCATGATCCCTAAACTCCTCATTAAAGACTGAGGCAAAGTATTTGTTTAGATATTGGGCCATGCCTAGATTATCCTTAACCTCCACTCCATCCTCAGTCTTCAGCGGTCCCACTTCTTCTTTCTTTGTTTTCTTATTTATATGGCTATAGAACCTGTTACTATTGCTTTTAATTCCCTTTGCAAGGTCCAACTCTGCATGGCTTTTGGCCTTTCTCACTTTATCCCTACATGTTCTGACCTTAGTAAGGTAGCTTTCCTTGCTGATCCCTCCCTTCTGCTTTTTCTTAATCACCTCTCTAGGATGCTTAGAATCACAGAATATTAGGGTTGGAAGGGACCTGAGGAGGTCATCTAGTCCAACCTCCTGCTCAAACCAGGACCAATCCCCAACTAAATCATTCCAGCCAGGGCTTTATCAAGCCTGACCTTAAAAACCTCTAAGGAAGGAGATTCCACCACCTCCCTAGGAACCCATTCCAGTGCTTCACCACCCTCCTAGTGAAAAAGTTTTTCCTGATATCCAACCTAAACCTCCCCCACTGCAACTTGAGACCATTACTCCTTGTTCTGTCATCTGCTACCACTGAGAACAGTCTAGATCCATCTTCTTTGGAACCCCCTTTCAGGTAGTTGAAAGCAGCTATCAAATCCCCCCTCATTCTTCTGTTTCGTGGACTAAACAATCCCAGTTCCCTCAGCCTCTCCTCATAAGTCATGTGTTGCAGTCCCCTAATCATTTTTTTTGCCCTCCACTGGACTTGTTCCAATTTTTCCACATCCTTCTTGTAGCGTGGGGCCCAAAACTGGACACAGTACTCCAGATGAGGCCTCACCAATGTCGAATATAGGGGAACAATCACATCCCTCGATCTGCGGGCAATGCCCCTACTTATACAGCCCAAAATGCCAAAATCCTTGCTCATCCAGCTTGGTCTACAACTCCTGCCTATGAATTTTTTCCCCTTTCTTGGGATGCAGGCTTCTGATAGTTTCTGCAGCTTTTACTTTGAAGTAATTCCAGGCCTCCTCTGCCTTTAGATCCACAAGTTCTTCAGTCCAATCCACTTCCCTAACTAATTTCCTTAAATTTTTTTAAGTTAGCTCTTTTGAAATCAAAAACCCTAGTCACAGATCTATTTTTGTTTATCCTTCCATTTAGTTTGAACTGAATTAGCTCATGACCGCTTGAACTAAGGTTGTCCCCTACAACCATTTCTTCTATGAGGTCCTCACTATTCACCAAAACCAAATCTAAAATGGCATCCCCTCTTGTTGGTTCAGCGACTACTTGGTGAAGGAATCCATCAGCTATCGCATCCAGGAAAATCTGAACCCTATTATTATTACTAGCACTTGTCCTCCAGTCTATATCTGGGAAATTAAAGTCTCCCATGATCACACAATTCCCATTAGTATTTACTTCATTAAAAACATTAAAGAGGTCTCTATCCATATCCAGATCGGATCCCGGTGGTCTATAGCACATCCCAAGCACTATCCCAGGGCAGGCTCTAGTAGCTTTCTTCCCCAATGTGATTTTTGCCCAGACAGACTGTCTTATCCATTCCATCACTTCTTATTTATTTACAGTCTACCTCCTCATTGATATACAATGCTACTCCACCACCTTTGCCTTTATTTCTGTCTTTCCTAAACATCACATACCCTTCAATACCCGTACTCCAGCCATGACTACTATTCCACCATGTTTCTGTTATCCCTATAATATCTGGTTTCACTTCCTGCACCAGTAGCTCTAGTTCCTCCATTTTGTTACCTAGGCTCCTTGCATTGGTGTACAAACATCTTAATTTTTGCTGTTTGGCCTCGTTCACATTCTTTACCCGCGTAGGCACAGACATTCTACAGCCAATATTACCTATCAGACTGCTATGTACACTGCCCTTCCTCCTTATGTCCATTCTCCTACCCACGGCTGTATGCTTTACTTCGTTTTCTTCCCTCTCAACATTAAAATCCGGCATGGAGACTACCTGAACATCTCCCAACTGTTTCCCCCAGATTCCTAGTTTAAAGCTCTCTTGATCAGTTGTACCATCCTCCATCCTAGAAGTCTATTTCCCTCCTTACTCCGGTGAAGTCCATCCCGAAAGAACAGTCTTCTGTCCATGAATGCTTTCCAGTGGTCATACATCCCAAAGCCCTCCTTACAGCACCACTGCCTGAGCCATCTGTTGATCATCATAATCTTATCGCACCTTTGTTGCCCTTCTCTAGGAACAGGCAGAATCCCACTGAAGATCACCTGAGCCTCGATTTCCTTTAGCATCTTCCCCAGCCTGGCAGTCTCCCTTGATACGTTCCAGCAAGAATCTAGCCATATCATTTGTTCCCACATGAAGGACAATCAGTGGATTCTTTCCTGCTCCCATTAGGATCCTCTTCAGCCTCAGGTCCACATCCCATACCTTAGCACCCGGCAGACAGCACACCCTTCTGTTCTCTGGATCAGCTCTTGTTACAGGCTTGTCTATTCTTCTAAGTAAGGAGTCCCCAATCACGTAGACCTGCCTTTTCCTGGTGCGATTCTCCAGTCTACCCCCTGTTCCCTCTGGCCGCAAGTCCTCTTGATTTCTATTGTCCCTTGCAATCCTCTGCAAACCCATCCCATATCCTCCTGGGGCTCACCTTTGGTGTTATCTCCATTGACTCTTGCCCTCTTCCAATAGGACTAGCTGGTCTTCTCTTTTTCCTTGCCCTCTCACCTTCAGTGACCACCTGCAGTGCCCCTTCTTCATTTTCCAACTCCGCAAACCTGTTCCTGAGCTCTGTTTCTCCTTCACTAGCCCGTCTTTTCCTCTGCCTGGTTCTTAGTCACATGCTTCCAACTGTCCACTTTCCTCACCCAGCAGTCTCCCCTCAGAGTTCTTTGGTCCTGCTTCCATCTGCAAGTCTGAGCTTTTCCCTTCAGCCTCCTCATGTCTTTGCTCCATCATACACTCGAACCCCCTTCTAAACTCGACCAGAGTTTCCACCTGCATCTCCAATCCTCGGATCTTCTCTTCCATCAGCTCTATCAGGTGGCACTTCATGCAGACAAAACTCTTTTCAGGTACCCCCTCCAGGATGATGTACATGTCACAGCTTCTACATCCAGTCCTCTTCATTGTGTCTTCCACTGCCTGGGTCACTACCACTGCTGCCTCTGTGTCTGTCATAGCCTTCTCACCTAAGTCCTGTTAGTCTGGGAAACAAACACCACCACCCACAGCATAAACAACCCCCAACAAGCACCACAACACTGCCAGACCACCACACACTCCCTTCACTAGCCTGTCTGTTCCTCTGCCTGGCTCTTAGGCTTCCCCACAAACTCCCCCAACAGAATTCCCACTCAAACTCCCCTGTTTACAGCTCTGTTTGCTGGCTCCTGTGCCGCTGCAGCTGTCTGTTCCTCATCAGAACGGCTGCTAGGTCAGGGCTTCAGTGCCCAGCACTGGGAAAACTGCTTATCACAACAGCAGGCAGCCCTCACCCACACAGCTCTGTCCCGCAGCTCGCACTCACCCCTTGTTCTTCAGGATGGCGGCCATGTGGCTGGTCTTGTTCCCGGGGGCAGCACAGGCATCGATTACATGGGCCTCTGAGGGGGGACTCAGAAGGAAGGCAGGAAGGCAGCTGGCCTGGAAGAGAGACCACCAGTCACAGCTCTGCACCTGCAGTACCTACCTCCCCAATATACACATTTACCCAATCTCTTCAGACAGCTCCCCTAAGTCATTCCACAGCCATAGAATCCACCCCCGCCTGGGGAATCAAAACTTCCATAAAAATACAACCGTCACCCTCCTAGTTATGGAGATAGCCTTCCAATACAGAGTAACCAATGCAGTGACAGCTGCCTCAGTCTGCAGCAAGCCGGAGACTGACACAAATTGCTCTCATTTGTCTTGATGGGGTATTGACATTTAACTAGCATCATGAGGTTTCAGAGTTGATAGGCTAACTATGTCATTGCTCTTTAGCAGAAACACCCAGCTGGAGTCCTTACCCCGCAACCCCAAACTGCCTCCTGCATCTCTCAGTTTGCCCCAGGCAATTTCTACAGTGCAGTTAGGAGCTGTCAGTACAAAAATCTCCAGCATTTTGAGAACTATGGGAACTGCATGATCCTTCAGGGTCGTATCTGGGCCATTCTGCCCCATTAAAGGTCACCACTTCTTAGATCTATCTTAAGTTGCTGCACCAGAAAGCCACAGAATTTAGCTTTAGTTTGCTACAAAGTACGTGTGGGTTGTGGCCTAAAACAACACCCAGTCTTCCTGTATAGCCTTGTGACACCCATCACCATACCTCACTCCATTCCACAGCAGAACCACCCCTTGGCACTTCTCCCCTTAGCCTGAGTTTTCCATCCTCACCACAGTGTCACCCGAGCCCCACACCTTGTCCTGCAGTATGATATGCCCTGCGACGTACAGCCGGTTCTCATGGAAGTCTGTCTTTGGCGGGAAGACAAGCAGCTCCGGCAGGTGGGGATCCAGGAGGAATTGCTTCCCTGAGAGGGAGCTCAGCTCCTCCATTCTACCCAGAGACAGCAAGGGCGGGGAAGGAGAAGACTGATTTAGTGGAGCACACATCCTGATTCCCCCAAGCTCAAAAGTCCTTCAGAGGCCAGCTACAGATTTCCCGCTTTCTCATTAGCCCACTAAAGCCCATACCCCAACCCCATCTCAAGGCCAGCCAAGTAGCTGACCAGAATCCAGGGCAGCGTATCACCCTAGAAGCTCCAACCCATCCATTGCCAATATTGAAGATAGTGTCCCTACCCCTCTCATTCTCTTCCACACACAAGGCTCTACTACTCCCCTTCACAAAGAGGATGGCTTATGGCTTCCTGCAGTGCCAACCCTTGATTGTCTGGAAGGTCGCTACAGTAGGTGCAAGGCCTCCCCCATCTCAGGCTATCAGCTTGGCAGGTCAGTGAAGACCAGAGCGCACAGGGTCATGGGACAGGCTAGGATGGCTTTACCTGGCTGCCCTGCCCAAGTAGGAGTAGCCCTGGCGTTTGAAGTAGTCAACCACATCATCCTTGCAAGTTTTCAGGGTGTTCACTCGGACGTACCGTGGCACTTGAGGGGCTGGGGAACCAAAACAAACAGGTTACACACAGACACACACACACAATCCCCTTTCCCAAATCACCTGAGATAAAAGAATACTCCAGCTTGTTCCGAGTATCAGAGAGAGATGGAAGGGCAGGTAATGTCTAACCCAGTCTGAAGGTCCATTTACTAAGTTACAGGTTAACCAGGAGCCCAACTCAAACAGACCCAATGCCCAGAAGAATGAACCTGGAAACCACTGCCCCATACATGACCCTTATCCCTAGTGAAATGATGGCACAAATACAGAGAATAGCCTTGAAGAAACCAGGAACTACAGTACACCCTCCCACTGGAGAAACAGTCACAACCTACCATCCGGGCAGAGGTGGGCATAGGAATCCTGCTGAGTCTCCCGCTACAATGGGATTCCCAGTCTAGAAGCCCACCTGCTGGGGAAAGCCCCCACACTCACCTTGGATCATCCCATCTGTGGGCACCAGCAGATCCTCGTTGCAGCTCACTTTCCTGCGCACCTTGAGACGGGCAAGTTCTGCCTGCAGCCGAGCCCTGTGCTTCAGCACCAGCACCTTCCAGCGGCCCCCGCACTTCAGACCCTTGCCAAAGAGCAGGTCATACACCAGCACCTGCGGCAAGACAGAGTGGGTCAGGCCCAGCCCAGTGCCACCAGCCTAGGGCATCCCCCTGAGATAGCCTGGGCAGGGCCAGGCCTTACCTTGGCCAAGTGGGGAGGCAGCTTCTTCTCAGCCTTCAGCAGGGCAGCCCCGGCCATGATGGAGTCCAGCACCAGCGAGTAGCGCAGGGTCTCGGACACCAGGGCATAGAGCTGCTTCACGTTCTGTGGGGAACAGACCCCGTGAGCCTAGAGGCCCAGCCCCCCTGCCTGGCTCTGCCCCCCAATAACCCCAACTCCTGCCCCTGGCATGGTCAGTCTGGGAGCCCAGCCCCCCATCCTAGCTCTGTCCCCCTATAACCCCAACTCCTGCCCCCCACCCTGTGAGCCTGGGAGCCCAGCCCCCCAATAACCCCAACTCCTGCCCCTGGCATGGTCAGCCTGGGAGCCCAGCCCCCCATCCCAGCTCCGCCCCCCAATAACCCCAACTCCTGCCCCCCACCCTGTGAGCCCAGCCCCCCTATAACCCCAACTCCTGCCCCCCAGCCTGTGAGCCTGGGGGCCCAGCCCCCCAATAACCCCAACTCCCGCCCCCAGCATGGTCAGTCTGGGAGCCCAGCCCAGCCCAACTCTGCCCCCCAATAACCCCAACTCCTGCCCCCAGCCCCGTGAGCCTGGGGGCTCAGCCCCCCTATAACCCCAACTCCTGCCCCCCACCCTGTGAGCCTGGGGGCCCAGCCCCCCAATAACCCCAACTCCTGCCCCCAGCATGGTCAGTCTGGGAGCCCAGCCCAGCTCTGCCCCCCAATAACCCCAACTCCTGCCCCCAGCCCCGTGAGCCTGGGGGCTCAGCCCCCCTATAACCCCAACTCCTGCCCCCCACCCTGTGAGCCTGGGGGCCCAGCCCCCCAATAACCCCAACTCCTGCCCCCAGCATGGTCAGTCTGGGAGCCCAGCCCAGCTCTGCCCCCCAATAACCCCAACTCCTGCCCCCAGCCCCGTGAGCCTGGGGGCTCAGCCCCCCTATAACCCCAACTCCTGCCCCTGGCATGGTCAGCCTGGGGGCCCAGCCCCCCAATAACCCCAACTCCTGCCCCCCACCCTGTGAGCCTGGGGGCCCAGCCCCCCAATAACCCCAACTCCTGCCCCCCACCCTGTGAGCCTGGGGGCCCAGCCCCCCAATAACCCCAACTCCTGCCCCCTTCCCGGCTCCGCTGACACCCCACGCCCCAGGCCGGAGCGGGGCGACGCGGGGGGCTGGGCCCGGGCCCGGTACCTGGAAGCGGCTCTTGTACACCAGAGTCTTGAGGGCGCCCTCCCGGCGCTGCAGCCCCGCCAGGACGGAGGCGGCTGCGCTGTAGAGCGCCATGGCCCGGCCCGGCCCCCGTACTCAGCCGCGCGACCCGAGCCGCCTCAGCCACGCGCCACAGCCGGCGGGCCCGACTTCCGGCAGCGCCGCCCCACGAGGCCCCGCCCCCTCCTGTGGCCCCACCCCGAGAACCGCGCGACGGGAGCGTGATCAGTGGGGACATGCGCACGAGCCCCGTGCATTGTGGGTAACAGCGCGCGCCCCACGCTGGACGGTTCTGGCTGAGGCTTGGCGCCGGGCCGTCATTCCAGCTTCGGGTGGCCAACTTTCTGATTGCCCCGCCCCTTCCCTAGGCCCCGCCCACACTCACTCCAGCCCCCCCGTTCCTCGCTCTCCCCCACCCTCACTCACCCCCACTGGGGTGGGGCTGGGGATGAGGGGGCTGGAGTGCGGGAGGGGCTGCGGGCGGGAGTTTGGGTGTGGGAGGGGGCTCGGGGCTGGGGTGCGGGTTCTGGGATGGAGTCTGGGTGGGGGCTCTGGGGTGGGGCTGGGGATGAGGGGGCTGGAGTGCGGGAGGGGCTGCGGGCGGGAGTTTGGGTGTGGGAGGGGGCTCAGGGCTGGGGTGCAGGTTCTGGGATGGAGTTTGGGTGGGGGCTCTGGGGTGGGGCTGGGGATGAGGGGGTTGGAGTGCGGGAGGGGCTGCGGGCAGGAGTTTGGGTATGGGAGGGGGCTCGGGGCTGGGGTGCGGGTTCTGGGATGGAGTCTGGGTGGGGGCTCTGGGGTGGGGCTGGGGATGAGGGGGCTGGAGTGCGGGAGGGGCTGCGGGCGGGAGTTTGGGTGTGGGAGGGGGCTCAGGGCTGGGGTGCGGGTTCTGGGATGGAGTTTGGGTGGGGGCTCTGGGGTGGGGCTGGGGATGAGGGGGTTGGAGTGCGGGAGGGGCTGCGGGCAGGAGTTTGGGTATGGGAGGGGGCTCAGGGCTGGGGTGGGGGCTCTGGGGTGGGGCTGGGGATGAGGGGGCTGGAGTGCGGGAGGGGCTGCGGGCGGGAGTTTGGGTGTGGGAGGGGGCTCGGGGCTGGGGTGCGGGTTCTGGGATGGAGTTTGGGTGGGGGCTCTGGGGTGGGGCTGGGGATGAGGGGGCTGGAGTGTGGGAGGGGCTGCGGGCGGGAGTTTGGGTGTGGGAGGGGGCTCGGGGCTGGGGTGCGGGTTCTGGGATGGAGTTTGGGTGGGGACTCTGGGGTGGGGCTGGGGATGAGGGGGTTGGAGTGCGGGAGGGGCTGCGGGCGGGAGTTTGGGTGTGGGAGGGGGCTCAGGGCTGGGGTGCAGGTTCTGGGATGGAGTTTGGGTGGGGGCTCTGGGGTGGGGCTGGGGATGAGGGGGCTGGAGTGCGGGAGGGGCTGCGGGCAGGAGTTTGGGTGTGGGAGGGGGCTCGGGGCTGGGGTGCGGGTTCTGGGATGGAGTTTGGGTGGGGGCTCTGGGGTGGGGCTGGGGATAACGGGGTTGGAGTGCGGGAGGGGCTGCGGGCAGGAGTTTGGGTGTGGGAGGGGGCTCAGGGCTGGGGTGCGGGTTCTGGGATGGAGTTTGGGTGGGGGCTCTGGGGTGGGGCTGGGGATGAGGGGGTTGGAGTGCGGGAGGGGCTGCGGGCGAGAGTTTGGGTGTGGGAGGGGGCTCAGGGCTGGGGTGCGGGTTCTGGGATGGAGTTTGGGTGCGGGCTCTGGGGTGGGGCTGGGGATGAGGGGGTTGGAGTGCGGGAGGGGCTGCGGGCGGGAGTTTGGGTGTGGGAGGGGGCTCGGGGCTGGGGTGCGGGTTCTGGGATGGAGTTTGGGTGCGGGCTCTGGGGTGGGGCTGGGGATGAGGGAGTTGGAGTGCGGGAGGGGCTGCGGGCGGGAGTTTGGGTGTGGGAGGGGGCTCGGGGCTGGGGTGCGGGTTCTGGGATGGAGTTTGGGTGGGGGCTCTGGGGTGGGGCTGGGGATGAGGGGACTGGAGTGCGGGAGGGGCTGCGGGCAGGAGTTTGGGTTTGGGAGGGGGCTCAGGGCTGGGGTGCGGGTTCTGGGATGGAGTTTGGGTGCGGGCTCTGGGATGGGGCCGGGGATGAGGGGGTTGGAGTGCGGGAGGGGCTGCGGGCGGGAGTTTGGATGTGGGAGGGGGCTTAGGGCTGGGGTGCGGGTTCTGGGATGGAGTTTGGGTGGGGGCTCTGGGGTGGGGCTGGGGATGAGGGGGCTGGAGTGCGGGAGGGGCTGCGGGCGGGAGTTTGGGTGTGGGAGGGGGCTCGGGGCTGGGGTGCGGGTTCTGGGATGGAGTTTGGGTGGGGGCTCTGGGGTGGGGCTGGGGATGAGGGGGTTGGAGTGCGGGAGGGGCTGCGGGCGGGAGCTTGGGTGTGGGAGGGGGCTCGGGGCTGGGGTGCGGGTTCTGGGATGGAGTTTGGGTGGGGGCTCTGGGGTGGGGCTGGGGATGAGGGAGTTGGAGTGCGGGAGGGGCTGCGGGCGGGAGTTTGGGTGTGGGAGGGGGCTCAGGGCTGGGGTGCAGGTTCTGGGATGGAGTTTGGGTGGGGGCTCTGGGGTGGGGCTGGGGATGAGGGAGTTGGAGTGCGGGAGGGGCTGCGGGCGGGAGTTTGGGTGTGGGAGGGGGCTCAGGGCTGGGGTGCGGGTTCTGGGATGGAGTTTGGGTGGGGGCTCTGGGATGGGGCCGGGGATGAGGGGGTTGGAGTGCGGGAGGGGCTGCGGGCGGGAGTTTGGGTGTGGGAGGGGGCTCAGGGCTGGGGTGCGGGTTCTGGGATGGAGTTTGGGTGGGGGCTCTGCGGTGGGGCTGGGGATGAGGGGGTTGGAGTGTGGGAGGGGGCTCAGGGGTAGGGCAGGGGGTTGGAGTGCAGGAGCGGGTGCGGGCTCCAGGAGGGAGTTTGGGTGTGGGAAGGGGCTCAGGTCTGGGGTAAGGAGTTGGCATACGGGCTCCAGGAGAGGGCAGGGGTGGGGAGTTGGGGTGAAGGAGGGGTACGGGGTGCAGGCTCTGGGAGGGAGTTTGGGTGTGGGAGGGGGTTCTGACCTGGGGCGAGGGATTTGGGGTGTGGGCTCCAGCCAGGCAGCACTTACCTCAGGCAGCTCCCGGTTGGCACTGCAGCAGCACGAAGGCAGGTGCCCTGCTCTGGCTCTTCACAGCTCCCCGGAAGCGGCCGGCACAATTCACCTTCTTCCCAAGGCCAACACGCACAGCGAGACCTGCCAGGGACGCAGCGTCACCCCTGTGTACCAACAAGCCATGGCGGGGGAGGAAGTAGGTATGAAGGTTCCTTTTTTATATAAAAATCGCGGTTCATACCTGCCCTTAGAGCTTCCAAGGAATTTCGACTCCAGTGCTGCACGTGAGAATCTTAGCCCTAGACCAGCAGCAATCATGCCTCACCCTGTCTTCCAGCCCCAGATATCGCTCCGTCCTTGCTCTCTCTCCTCCAGCAGCATCCAGAACTCTTTCAGCCAGCAATCTTCACTGCTCTGTAAATCTGGTCAGCCACAATGGGGCAGAGGATTCTTGTGGGTAACAATGGACACTCTGCACTGGGACCTGGCCCAGTGCATTGTGTGTAACAGCAGAGTGCCTCTGCAAATGCTCATAGCATCAACTATACCACAAATAGCAGAGTCATAGTCATAGGGGGAAAAAGAAAAGGAGTACTTGTGGCACCTTAGAGACTAACCAGTTTATTTGAGCATGAGCTTTCGATGCATGCATCCGATGAAGTGAGCTGTAGCTCACGAAAGCTCATGCTCAAATAAACTGGTTAGTCTCTAAGGTGCCACAAGTACTCCTTTTCTTTTTACGAATACAGACTAACACGGCTGTTACTCTGAAACCAGTCATAGGGGGAGGGATAGCTCAGTGGTTTGAGTATTGGCCTGCTAACCCCAAGGTTGTGAGTTCAATCCTTGAGGGGGCCATTTAGGGATCTGGGGCAAAAATTGGTGATTGATCCTGCTTTGAGTAGGGGGTTTGCCCTGAGCAGGGGGTGGGACTAGATTGACCTCCTGAGGTCCCTTCCAACCCTGATATTCTATGATTCTATGATAATGAAGCAGGCTGTGCCCTGTGTCACTCACCAGTACTGCACCACGAGCTCCTCTTTAGGAAACAGGCCAGAGTCCACCTGCTAGGTGAGCTAGTTAGATAAGTCTGGCAGCTACTTGATTATTGAAGAGACAAACCATTAATTTTGTTCCATACTCTCCTCCAGCCCCTCCTCCTTCATGGTCTTCATTGATTCTTTGTCCATGTGGATCCCACTTGTCATGCACATGAGATTGAAACCCTTGTACCAGCAGGGTCTTGTGGGGCCATACTGAAAAGAGCCAAATCAATACCACGGTGTGTAGCAGAGGCCTTACTGTGGGGTCTGTTCCCTTTTACCCAATGGCCATTGTCTCATGAAATTTGCAGCATGTATGAAGCCAGCAGCTCATGTTTCAATTAGTTCATTCCCATCGCTACCCCTCACAAGTTAGACTAATGCACAAGTTAGAAATAACCCCCAGGGATGGGGGAATCTCCAGATCTCACTGAGTGATGAGAAGGGGGATCATTCTGTGGAGAGGACCCCAGGGCAGAAGAAGAACAGAACTCCAGTCAAGGAGAGGAGAGGAACATGGCCTTGGGTAGCTGGAAAAACCTCTGTCTCATGACCTGCTCCTATCTCAGCCCATCCAAATCTAGCGAGCTTACAGCAAGGAGCAGATTCACGCTCAGCCTTGTGCTCTCAGCTATTCCCCACACTAGTCCCTATGCAGAGAGGAGCTGGCCACAAAGCTGCTGAGATCCAGATGATGTGCCCCATCCCCTCTGGCCTAGGCTGGGCCTGAGTTTTTCCAGAACCCAGCTTTCGTCTATCAACTAGTGAGTCTCACCTGAATGAAGAGTCATTGCAATGATTCTCTCCTGTCCACCCTCCCCTTCCTCATCCTGAGGATCTGGCTGTCTCCCAGAAGATCCCAGGAAGTGGAGGTGTCATAAATATAAAGGGAAGGGAAATCACCTTTCTGTATACAGTGCTGTAAAATCCCTCCTGGCCAGAGGCAAAACCCTTTCACCTGTAAAGGGGTAAGAAGCTATGGTAACCTCGCTGGCACCTGACCCAAAATGACCAATGAGGGGACAAGTTACTTTCAAATCTGGAGGGGGGGGAACAAAGGGTTGTCTATCTGTCTGTCTGTGTGATGCTTTTGCCGGGAACAGATCAGGAATGTAAGCCTTACAACTCCTGTAAAGTTAGTAAGTAATCTTGCTAGAAAATGCGTTAGATTTTCTTTTGTTTAATGGCTTGTACAATAAGCTGTGCTGGAGGGAATGTATATTCCTGTTTTTGTCTCTTTTTGTAACTTAAGGTTTTGCCTAGAGGGATTCTCTATGTTTTGAATCTGATTACCCTGTAAAGTATTTACCATCCTGATTTTACGGAGGTGATTCTTTTACCTTTTCTTTAAATAAAATTGTTCTTTTAAGAACCTGATTGATTTTTCATTGTTCTTAAGATCCAAGGGTTTGGGTCTGTGTTCACCTGAACCAACTGAGAATATTATTCTCACACCTTCCCCAGGAAAGGGGGTGTAAGGCTTGGGGGAAGACGTCTCCAAGTGGGCTCTTTCCCTGTTCTTTGTTTAAAACGCTTGGTGGTGGCAGCATACTGTTCAAGGACAAGGCAAAGTTTGTACCCTGGGGAAGTTTTTAACCTAAGCTGATGAGAATAAGCTTAGGGGGTCTTTCATGCAAGTCCCCACATCTGTACCCTAGAGTTCAGAGTGGGGAAGGAACCTTGACAGGAGGTCAATCAAAATCATGTCTCTGGAACATGAAACAGAAGTTTCCTCTTGATTATCAAGAGGCAGTAAGATCTGCTCCAGTTGCTGGGGCCAAGATGGCAACCTGGAATGGAGGAATATTTCACGCTGAAATTCCACTACCAAGAGTGGCACCGTGAAGGGAAATCTTTAGGCTCCTACTTTACAATCAGGCAAACACCTTGTATGTAATAATGTGGGGCAGATAACATGGCCTATCCTTGCTGGAACTGGATACAAGCAAACTCCTCCCAATAGCCAAGTACAGAAAAAAGGCTCTGCACTTTTGCTAAAGAAAAAAAAATGCCAGCGTCCTGGAATGCAATCAGCCCCAAGTACAGCAACTCAGTGGGAATTTGCATGAGCCTACGCCACATGGCATGCTCTGCAATAGAAGATGCCATATCAGCTCCCCACAGTGCGTACTTCCAGGAAATTTAATGGGGAAGCCCCCTCCCTATAGGCCTTGTCCACACTACAGCTTCTAACTGAGTTTGTAACCAATTAGTGATATAGTAGATTCTAAAGCTGGACCAGGTGCATACACAATGTGGTGAAATACTCCATTTTTGTGGCCGATAGAACACCCTCACAGGCATGTGGGGCCCAGTCCTTAAATGCTGTGCATCTGTACTGACACCCTAAGGGATATTGTACTCACTGCTGTGTGCCAGAGAAAGGTCTTTCTGATTTGCAAAAGAACCCAGAGGTTCTCCCCTTTCTGTGCCATAGTCTCATCAAAGCCACAAGCAGCAGCTGTCATGATGTTGGGGACACTGGGCATGGCCACTAGGTAACTCGAGGGGATGGAAGACCACGATGAAGCCCCCTCGCACTAGGCCCAAGTGTCCTTGGTGCCCCCCCGCCTGGAGGCACTCACAGCAGTTATGCTGAGGATCTGCAACAAGATGTTGCAAAGTCAGACTGCCTGAAACTAAACAAGGCCAAACAGGGCAGATATGGAAGAACAATGCTGAATAAAGCAGCTTTATGTATGGTTTAACAGATGGTACAGAGAACAAGGGAACTAGCTGGTAACTGGATTGGCTGGCTATATGGACACTTAGGGCAGCTTGCTATTGGATAAGTATGCTGAAGAAAGGATGTATAAAAGCCTGTGTAACTTCCTGCTCTGCGTGCAGGATTGGAGATTCTATTCTCCCTGTACCTTGTTGCAGCTGCAAATAAACTTTTCTGCTTCTCCACCCCGTTGTGACTATTGGGTGCCGGCAACAATGAGAGAGAGTCACTTTCATCTCTTTGTATCACTGTCTCCATGTCCATGGCTCTAAGTAGAGGCAGGGCAGACCTCTATCAATAAAACAGCACCTCACCCTTTGGCCTTTCTGTGGCAGCAAATATTACATCAAATATCTGGCTGGTGCGATCATTCTCCCTGAATGTCTGGGCATCTTTGCCTGTGTCTAGACTTGACCCTCTGTTGGCTCTTCCCTCACATTTTGTGTAAACAAGGGCACTTTCATCCCTGCTTAAAAGCTGTGGGGTCATTAAAACCTTGACATGTTCCAGACATGCAAACTTCCCTGCAATGGACAGGTTCCTTACTGGTGTAATTATGAGATAGCTTTAACACGAGGCTGCCTGAGGCCTTGGCAGGGCTGTTCAAGACAATCCCGCTCCTTCTTGACACTAGGAACACCTGAGCCACAATGTCTCAGTACTTTTAAGATGCTGTATTGTGTAAGAGAGAGCTAGAACATGCTCTCCAGGGCGTTCTCTTATCTCCTTCTTGCCACGTGCAATAATAGCCCGAGATGGTGGTGAGGATAGTTCACCTTGATCTCCAGCCGCTCCTGTCATGGGGTTCTCTACTCACTGCTGGAGCGCCTCCTTCTGGCTGCATCCGGGGATTAGCTTTGCCAGGCCAATGCCCTTTGGTAGCGCTCGTCACTCTCTTAGGACTCGGCTACTGTCACTTCGTGGCTTGGCCCTCCAGCTAGGTCACTGTAGCTCCCCCTTCCAGATGATCATGTGCATCAAAGTCTCTCCAGACCCACTGTTCCAGGCACTCTTTTTTCCACTGCTCCTTTAACGGTCCCACTTCTCCAGTGTCTGGGAGGGGAACCTAGGGGCTCCCTCTACACTTTTTTCCAGCCCAGAGCAGTCAAGGTCTGCCCAGTCCTCTCCCTTACTGCTGTATCCCTGGGCTATTTCCTACCTTGTCTTCTCTTACCCTATCAGTGACTGCAGTTTTTCTCTCAGCAGCCTCCTTCTACAGTCAGCTGCTGGGCTTTATACAGACTCCTCCTGTTCCTGTCCACCTGAGCTTCCTCTTTAATTAGTCCGCCTTGCTCCCTGGGTCCTCCTCCAGATGCAGCCGGTCTGACCTGGTCCCCTTAACTCGCTAAGGCCTTGCATGGCGTGGGCACCACATCACAGCTCCACACAGAGGTTCTGGAGCTGAGCGCTGTTTCTCTGACCTGCCAAGCTTTATGAAACCCAAATCTGTCTGAATTCTGATGGACAGCATATGGAGACACGTTTCACAGACTGCTAAAGAGGGATTTGCTCTAGCCAGTTGTGCCAGGGAAATTTCCTGTTCGTAAAGTTCAGCATCCTCATTGGGTGGATCCAATGTTTTATCTAGTGGGAAAGAGCATGTACTGACAGGTCCTTCAGGCAGAGTTGTTGCTCAACAGTAAAAATGCTCCATCAAAGGCTCCATCTTGTATTGTCTGTTCTACTACAAGTGAGTGGGGTAAACGTCAGTTAAGTCTTTTCCCCACAGGGATAACATACTAATCTAGGGTTCTGATTTGAGGACAAGCCAGACCTAACATCAGCATTGCATTCCTTTTCAGGCAACAAGGCAGGAACTTCTCTATGTTTCCTCTGATTCTGTTGAATTGTGAAGGCTTTTGAATATTGGTCAAGTTGGTCCCAAGTTGCTGTCAGTAGCCATGGCAGATTTGTCATTCAATATCATGGATATAATCTTAATATCCGTTAAGTCCTGCTTTCTACACTGCTGGATTTTCTGCCTCTGAGTTGAGGTGGGTGCCTCCACTCAGGTCTGAAGTTTCTCTGGTTAGCAGCCTGAGTCCAAATTGCTGGGACTCTTGATTAGGAGCATAAAGATGAGATCTAAAAGATCTTATTGAAAAGTTGGAGTTTTTGATCTGTCCAGTTTACTCTATGAATTGAATGAGATTCCCCATCTGAGCAGCTCTGAGGTGGGTGGACCTAACAAGGTCTTACTTGACAGTTAATTTAGAGCAGTATTTCTCAACGGGTGGGTCCCATCCCCCAGGAAGAGTCACAAAAGGCAATCAGGAGAGTCATGAGGCATTGAAAACTGTGTTACAATCTAAAGCAAAGAAAATCTCACTCCCCCTCTCCCTGCACATACTTACCCTTCAAGATTAAATATTCCTGGTCCACCACTCCAGACACACACACACAAATCAATTCTGTTGCCTTATGACTGCTATCATGGATATCATTTTACACTTAATTTTACAGTAAAAGTTGTTGGGGGAGAGAGAGGTGTAAAAAACTTTGACTTTGTAGAAGTGGTCGCCAGCCTGAAGAGGGTGAGAAACACTAAGTTGGGTTGGACTTTCCTGCTTTTCCCCTCTAAAATGAAGCCATTTTCAGCACAGCATCCCAGCCTCGAGGTTTGGTCTACATTCAAACTTGAACCGGCCTAGCTATGTCAATTGGGGTGTGGAAAAGCCCACACACCCCTGGAACAAAGCCCTGCCGACAAAACCCCCAGTGAGATGCAGCTATGCCAAGAGAAGAGGGCTTTAGTCGGTGTAGCTAATGTCATTTGGGGAGGGGGTGTTCCTGCACCAGCAGCTGAGCTCCTTCTGTCAGTTTTTGCCACATCTAGGCTAGAGGGCTATGCTGACATAACTGTGATGGCATAGGCGTGGTAACTGCTGGTGGTAACAAACCCCCAGGGGAGGGGTGGGTCCTTCATCCCTCTTCTCTTACCAGGAGTGCACTGGGGTGGGGCCAAGCTGGGCAGCAGCATCCCTCCAGGTGTTGTGGTGACCCCACCAGCTGTTGCCGTGGGGACCACATCACAAAGCATCTCTGGGTGAAATCACACTGGGGACAGGTCAGGTGGGTGTGGCCATGGGCGGAGCCTCGGTATAAACGAGGGGGGAGCATCCCCAGCTCTGTGCCTGTTGGCTTGGTGGTGTAGAGGGAGCAGCATGGTCTTGGGTTTCTTGAGACCCAAGGGCTACAGAGGGAGCAGGGTTAGTGAGTACAGCTCAGAGAGACCTTCTGTGGGTAAGAGCTTGAGCCAGGGGATTCCAGAAGGGGCCATGTGAATTAGCAGCTATTTACTGAGAAGGGCAGAGGTTTGGGACTGGGGGATGCAGGTTTGGGGGACGTTCCATGACAGAGCACGCAGGCAGGCCTGGTGGGTTGGACAATGGACCATTGGGTTTGAGCAATGTCTGTAGAGCAGAGAAAGATCTAACTCAAATCCAGAGCTAACCCCTCAAACCTTTGCGTGTTTGAAATCTGGACCTAGATCCAGGTTTCACAATTACCCTTCTTTTTATAATGGACCAAACCCTATCCTCAGATCCAAACAACCCCTGAACTTGGGGGGCAGGTATGGAAATCTGGATCCAGATTTGAATTCTGTGGCTTGAGTCCACCTCTACTAGACGAGGGGCTTGGGTCAAGGAGAGGAGGTGGGGGAAAGAATGGGGAGGGGAGGACAAACTCTGAGTCTGTAACCAGCCCCACAGTTGGCAGCTGTGTACGGCAGAAGGAAAATCTCAGACCCAGACCCCCCAAATCCAGATCCATTCCCTCCCCAGAATTTGGATTAAGCTAATTCTAGGAGTGGGTTTTCCAGGTGAATTTGTATCTAGGGGGTCTGTCCTGGGGCTTATTTACACATGGTTCTGATTTTTTAAAATCATTTAATAATTATGATACTTATTAATTACGGGTCAAAACATTTAAAAAGAGAAAATCCATAGGCTCGATGGGCAACAGTGTTTTGTTCAGAACAAGATATCCTGATGGAGAAAAACATAAGGAAAAAATGATACAGCATCTCAGTCTTTCAGTAGTAATCATTGTCAGTAATTATCTATAACTGTCATCACGCGGGATGGCAGGAGAATGATTCACTAAGGGCCCAACTGTGAAAATTTTACACACCTTGGGGTGTATTCCCACAGCTGAGTAGTCCTGCTGAAGTCAGTGGGTTTACTTGAGTGAGTAAATAATCATCATTAGTGGATGGGTGTGTTGCATGTTTGAAATAATGATTTGCGATTGTCAAATAACAGGGGCAAATGGAATTACTTAATAAAAGATTAATGCCGCACTATACAGAATGCAGAAAGAAGATATACTCTACCACACCCAATAGATGGCAACGAGAAGGTAGTTTGGGCCTTTCCTCTATGTCTAGTGGAATGCTGGCAGTGTTCATTCACAAATTAGCTATCTAACCGTCTTTCCTTTTCTAGGGTGCGAGATAAAGATACTTCTTTTTGGAGGGAAAAATACCTTCCTGTGATTAATTTTACCATGTGTTCTATTTTCCTAATTACTCATGTTCCTCAGTTTACCTGATTGATGAGCAAAAAGGAATCTCTAACCAAGTCATGAATAACAGCTGTGACAACAGAGTTCTTAATGAGTTAAAAACATCTTTCAGTGGGTCATTATCTCATCCATTACAGAATCCATCTGCAATAAGAATGACCTCTTCTCAATCACAGAACATAACTGGATCCTAAGTACCCTTATTAATTTCCCATAACATACTTCTGTAGACACCTTTCATTCATTTTGAGGGGGTCCCTTCCCTGGGTGTCTGGGCTATATTAGTAAGGTCAGGGTAAAAGATTGCACACATTCCATCTGTGACCAGGGTGGGGGCCAACTGAGGTTACCCAATTAGGGCAAACCGCAAAGAATGGGGCAGATAATCCCCAAAACTGGTGGATATTTTCAATACTTAGATTTACTAAGACAGCATAAAACAGCTTCTTTATTACCTCCCTGGTTGTCCAGAAACCAACAACACAGTTCCTTAAAGTAACCCAGCCTCAGGCCTCCATCCAGGTACCCAAGTCAAATATGATGAAGAATTCTGGAAATCTTATTTCATCATGTAAAAGAAAAGGTTCTACCAATCCCGAAGGATCGGACATGTTGATGAATGTTCCAGATCTTACCCAAATACACGCTACAGCCAGTTCTTATTAACTAAACCAAAATTTATTAAAAAGAAAAGAGAGTGTGGTTAAAAGATCAATATCCATACAGACATGAGTTTAATTCTTAAGATTCAGATTCATAGCAGAGATGAGCTTTGTAGTTGCAAAGAGTTCTTTTAGAAATAGTTCATAGGTTATAATCCAATGTCCAATATCATTGCAGGGCGTTCCAGCATAGGACTGGGATCTCAGTCCTTACGGCTTAAGCTTCCCCTCTATGAAGCCTCAAGTAGATCTGAGATAAACAGGATCAGGACTCAAGGTCTACAATTTCAGGTCTTCTTTGACAAGTTGGATCACTCAGGGAACAATAGGTCCTCATTTCCTAAGCATTGTTGTTAATTATTCACACAGATTAACACAAGGCAATTTAGCCATCAGGCAGTCATATGTAAATGCACAAAAACACAAACGTTTTCTCTGCACATGTCTTTAAAGGTTGGCTTTGGGTTAGTTAGCCTGCAAGCTGTTTAACCCTTTCTGGCCATAAATTATATTTTGTATAAGATTTGTTGCGATCATATAATAGTGATAGCAATAATGATTTGCATGATATTTTAATTAGACAATGTCACACCATCATTTTTCCTTCACCCATTAGATTCAATTGAAGGACAAAGAAGATTTTAGTTTCAGTATGTATAGGGCAATAAATATAGAGGTGCACAAAATAAAAAGCCTTTTGATTAGTATATAGAAGAATGAGAGTTTAACATACAAAAATCATAAAAATTACATACATAAATACATATTAACATACATAAATTGTGATATTTGCTAACAGATGGATGGAAGGGTGAATTGGATGAGTTGATTGGATGGGATAATTGGATGGATGGGGTGATTGGATGGATTAAATTAGAGAGATGGATGGGTAGGAATAGAAGTGACTCCTAGGCTTGGTATACAGCCAGTATCCCCTCCCATGTTCACAGCAGGATCAGGGCACGTCTCCAAGGAGAGACGGGAGCTATTGGTTGCCTGTTTCTTCTCAGTGCTGAGGATCCATGTGGGTGACTCAGTGGGAAGCAGCAGGGGAAATCTATTCTTGCCCCGATGCCCTGTCAATGTGCCTTAGCCCCACCCTGGATGGACCCCTCTAGGGGCAAGAGGGGTGATCTGTCTCTGCACTGCCTTGCGGGGTGGGGGAACAATCAGTGTCAGTTGTGATCATGGTTCTTGTGTGATGAGCTCCTGCCCACTCCAAACTGGACTGAGCCCATAATGCATTTGGGGGTGTTTGGATCTGGGTTTCTGGTTTGATCCATTACAGAGAAAGGGGAGAACCATGAAACTTGGAGCCAGATCCCAGTTTGGATCCCAAACTTCTCCAGCATTCAGGTGCATGGGTCAGGGGCACTGGCTCAAGCCCATCTGTAATTATTCCCCTTTGTGATATGCAGAGAAACTCTCTGAACTCACCACTAGCCACTGCTACTGATCAAGTATCTATTTGTACGGCGTGTGGAGTGGAAGAGGAGGAATGGCTGACACAGTGGGACAGCCCAGTGGAGGTAAGAGGAACCACTCCAAGAAGTGACATCAGAAGGGGTTGGGGCAGGAGGCAGGGTCTCTCCTGTTTGTTCCCCAGCAGGTTTAGGGATACCCTCTGGATCCCATTTCAGAGTCAAGGCCCTGTGTGTGCCAGGAATTGGGGTCCCTGCTGCACAATCGCTGCCACGAGTCTTGGCTTTCGCCACAAAACACTTGGTTTCTAGCACTTATAATAGAATATCAGGGTTGGCAGGGACCTCAGGAGTCATCTTGTCCAACCCCCTGCTCAAAGCAGGACCAACCCCAACTACATCATCCCAGCCAGGGCTTTGTCAAGCCTGACCTTAAAAACCTCTAAGGAAGGAGATTCCACCACCTCCCTAGAGAACCCATTCCAGTGCTTCACCACCCTCCTAGTGAAATAGTGTTTCCTAATATCCAACCTAGACCTCCCCCACTGCAACTTGAGACCATTGCTTCTTGTTCTGTTATCTGCGAGCACTGAGAACAGTCTAGATCCATCCTCTTTGGAAACCCCCTTCAGGTAATTGAAGACTGCTATCAAATCCCCCCTCGCTCTTCTCTTCTGCAGACTAAATAACCCCAGTTCCTTCAGCCTCTCCTCGTAAGTCATGTGCCCCAGCCCCCTAATCATTTTTGTTGCCCTCGGCTGGACTCTCTCCAATTTGTCCACATCCCTTCTGTAGTGGGGGGACCAAAACTGGACACAATACTCCAGGTGTGGCCTCACCAGTGCTGAATAGAGGGGAATAATCACTTCCCTCGATCTGCTGACAATGCTCCTACTAATACAGCCCAATATGCCATTGGCCTTCTTGGCAATAAGGGCACACTACTGACTTATATCCAGCTTGTTGTCCACTGTAATCCCCAGGTCCTTTTCTGCAGAACTGCTGCTTAGCCAGTAGGTCCCCAGCCTGTAGCGGTGCCTGGGATTCTTCCTTCCTAAGTGCAGGACTCTGCACTTGTCCTTGTTGAAGCTCATCAGATTTCTTTTGGCCCAATCACCCAATTTGTCTAGGTCACTCTGGACCCTACCCCTACCCCACATAGTATCTACCTCTTGCCCTAGCTTAGTGTCATCTGCGAACTTGCTGAGGGTGCAATTCATCCCATCATCCAGATCCTTAATAAAGATGTTGAACAAAACTGGCCCCAGGATTGACCCCGGGACACTCCACTTGATACCGGCTGCCAGCTAGACATGGAGCCATTGATCACTACCCGTTCAGCCTGACAATCTAGCCAGCTTTCTATCCACCTTATAGTCCATTCATCCAATCCATACTTTTTTAACTTGCTGGCAAGAATACTGTGGGAGACCATATCAAAAACTTTGCTAAAGTCAAGATATGGGTGCAAAGGAACCTTGGAAGCATCGGTCCTCTCTTGCCCTTGACAAGGGCATCGTGTGCACTGCAGGCCCTGCTCCCCAACCCCATGGAGTGGCCTCTGCCCAGCCCAGGGACACCCAGCGACCAAGGCAGGAGAATTTCCAACCGCCCAAAGCAGCTCCCAGAGCCTACCAGCATCCCTGAAGGTGGGATCTGGCCCTGGGTGTCTGGTTGGGGAGGGGAGTGAGGGAGGAATCAAGTCAGACTCACTCCTGGGCTTTAGCTGTTTGAGGGGAACCAAACCCAAGCCAAGTGCAGGGTCACTTTGGATCCAGGTTCCATTTAACCCAGAGCTGGGGCAGTCTGAGGGCAGGTCACCCTCCAGGCATATCTCTAGCTGATAGGCTGAGTGATGCTGAGCTGAGATCTCAGGGCCAGGGGCTGGGGTGCTCAGGGCCTGCCTGTTGGCTACCAGGGTAACGCTGGCCCCTTCCCAGCCCCCTGCAGCTCTGGGGTAATAACCACCTGCATGCCTCGTGTCAACGCTCTGCAGGTCTGCACCACTGGATCTCCAACCTCCTGTGGCTGGCAGATGAGGGAGACCACAAGGACATTGTGGCACGCATCATGCAGGCAGCCAGGGTCCAGCCAGCTGCTGTGGCCTCCCTCCTAGTCCAGATCCTCCAGCAGGATGAGGTAAAGCAGCTCCTTTAGTGACATACTGGCCTGTCTGTCTCCATGTGGCCGGCCAGCTGACCTACAGCAAAAGCTAATGCCCCCAAGCACTGTGTGTCTCACCAGGACACTTCCTGCTCTACCTTGTGTTGCTGTGAATAGTTAAAAAGTGCTTGTCCTCCCCAGAGGTGGCTGCACTTCAGCGGCGGGTGAAGTGACCCCTACAGACGAGGGCCAAACGCTGCTCCCCTCCGTGCTGCCAGCCGTGCTGCTGAGCCAGTGGGCTGCTGACATCAGAAGAGTTGGGATTGTCCCTGTGTTTGGAAATCACTTTGAGTCCCCCCCATGGAAGGAGCTTTAAAAACAAAGGGCCACATCCTGCTCCAGGTTCCAGCCACTCAATCTGGAGTGACTCCATGCACTTCAGTGGGGCTACTCTGGATTCACACCAGCATCACAGGCAGCAGACAGTGGCCAAAGGGGTTAATTTGAATGTGGGTGCAATATCCCACAAGCTCCTCATGGTCCATCAGAGCAAGGTGTTGGGCAGTCAGGGCCCGACCCTGATCCCTGCTATGCAGGGGGAATCCATAGGGACTCCCCAGAGGTCCCTGGTGTAAGTGGGAGCTGAATCCAGCCCAGCTTCACACATGCCTCCATTTCCTGGCCTGACTGGAGCCCTGCGGGTGTCCCTGGGAGCTGGCTCCGTGCCCCAAGCCACAGGCCACTTTCCACTGACCTTCTCCCCACCCCTGGGCTCTCTGCCCCCAGGTGTCTGTCAGGCAGAAGGTGGCGGCATACGAAGGCCTCAGGACCATGCTGTTGGAGCAGGGGATGGAGGCAGGACTCATCGGCAGCCTCATTGCTGTGGCCTCCCAGCACATGAGGGCGGCTCCAGAGGTGAGTGACTCTCCTAGGGCAGCTACAGGGGACTCCCGCGGTGAAAGCTTCCCTCCGTGGGTCTGGGGGAGCCAAGCCCCAGGCCCCGCGTGGGATACAGGCCTCTGGAGAGGGCTCCCAGCTCCCTCAGCGAGAGCCACCCGTATGGATCCTACCAGGAGATGCGCCATGCTAGGCACAGAGGCCAGAAGAGGGGGCAGCCCACAGCTTCCCCAGGAACCTCCCCTGGGCCAGAGACTCCTTCAGGAGACACAGAGAGAGCGGGTGCAGCGCCACTGGGGCCAGTGGGGTCGTGCCCTGTTACACCAGCTCTGCTCACCCACAGGATCAGGTTCAGGGCAAACTGCCTCTGCCCAGAGGAAAAGCCCAGAAGTTTGCTTGGAAGAGCCAAACCCCCTGCTCCAAAGAGACGTCTGACCAGGACCTCCTGTCTGGGGTGGGGCCTCTCCAGGGCACATTCTGGGCTGGGGCTGAGATTTTCAAAGCCCCCTAGGGGTTTTAGACTCACAAGTCCCATTGGGTTTAGAGGAGCTGTATGTAAATCTCCTTGGCGGCTCTTGGCCTGAGACACTGCACAAATCCCAATGGTGGCTTCAGACAGGCTGGAAGAAGGGCACTTACAGGGCTGCATGTCGGGGTGCTCTGGCCCAGTGGGCCAGCTTCACTGAAGGGAGAAGGCAAGGTGGGAGGTCACCCAGGAAGAGAAGGGGACCCATCCTAGGCAGAGGCCATGCCAAATATTCTCCGCCTTGTGGGGTCAGTACCTCTCATGGTGTTCGGAGAATGCCCCCCTAGTACCTGAGCCCCTGCCACCTCAGCCAGGGCTCGTCCCCCCTTGGGGCTGGTGCCCTTATGCCCCCACAGCTCTGGATCACTAATGGGCTCTGCCGTTCATTCCACAGGAGGCCTTGAGTGAGCTCCAGGCGGCTGCCAGTGACACCTTGGCTGCCCTCGCTGGCTGCTGCTTCGGCCCGGTGATGCGGGAGCTCCAGAAACACCTGAGGCCCTTTGTGCTGCCAGCAGAGTTCACCCTCCTCACCCTGGGCAAGGTCATAGCTGCCAGCGGTACGGGACCGCCCCGCCCCTGCATGGGCCCAGTGCTTCGGGGATGCTCGCACCCTGCAGTGTCCCTGGGCCTGCGATTGGCTGAGAGCCGGTCCCCTCCATCTCCGATTGGCTGATTGGGTCTTCTCTCTGTGCAGTGTACAGGTGTGTCCCCTTCCTGGGCATCACCCTGACCACCATGCAGACCGTGATGCGAGGGATAGATGACAGCAGGAGACGAGGGGCCTTCTGCACTGGTGAGGGGACCACTTGGGGCAACCCTTTGTTCTAGATGGTGGGTAGAGATGGAGCTGGTCTGGCCCCGGATCCCAGCACCCCATGACCACGATGTGTGTGTTCCCACATCGAAGCTGGAGCAGGACCCCAATTTAGCAGATTGAACCATCTTTATAAAGACCAAACCCTGGGATCTGAACAGCCCTGGACTCTGGGTGTGTAACCCTGATTTAGACCCCAGCGTTGCCTCTTGACCCTGTCTCTAGTCTACTGAGGCGGAGGAAGTGGAGGGAGAATATGGTCTGGATGCCTGGGTTCTTCTCTCTGCCGGGGGAAGGGGGGACTGGCAGGTTAATTCATTAGGCAGGGAGGTGCTCCAGTTACTATGATGGTGGGAGCCATAGAAACGCCTGTACATGGAAGGCAGTTTTTAGCAGAGGTCTTGGTTCCCTCCAGTGTCTTGGGGAAAGGGTGTGTAGGTGCTGGATCTGGGCGCACTGACAGGGCGTCATCATTGGCTCCATGGCATTAGGTCCAGGCCTTGTCTCTGTCATGCCTGCTGACTGCAGGGACTCATGTCATGCCCTGAGGACCCTCTTAGGGTTGCCAATTTGGTTGAACATATTCCTGGAGGTTTCATCACATGACATAATCTTTAAATAAAGATTAATCTTTAATTCCTGGAGACTCCAGGGCAATCCTGGAGGGCTGGCAACCCTAGGTCACTATCTGCAGAGACCCATGTGTCCTGGCCGCTGGAGACTGCGGCATGAACCCCAGAGGGAGGGGGCGGAGTCTGCAGCATGAACCCCAGAGGGAGGGGGCGGAGTCTGCAGCATGAACCCCAGAGGGCAGGAGGCAGGGTCTGCAGCATGAACCCCAGAGGGAGGGGGCGGAGTCTGCAGCATGAACCCCGGGGCACAGGGGGCTACGCGGGAATGGACCCCTGCAGAGACTGAAGTTCCTGAGTGTGGCAGAGTTTGAGCTGGTCTGTAATGAACCATGTCTCAGCTCTGGACTGAGCTGCCCTTTGCCCCCCACCCCTCATAGCCCTGGAGTGCATGTGTGGGGCAATCAGCACTTACCTGAGGAGCTGGGAGAGGAGCACCTATCCACAAATCACGCTCCAGCGCTTCTCTGCGTACCTGCTTCCCATGTACCAGCACCTCATCAGCGTCTGGCTGCCCAGCGAGGACACGGAGGTGAGGGGCTCGGACAGGCGCTGTGACCACGGCTCACTCGCTCTGCATCTCCCCCACAAGCCCTTTTGCCCCGGCCCCTTTGTAAGGAGCAGACCCCAGGGTGGAAATCTCTCCTGTCTTGGGGTGGGTAATGTCACTGGATGCTAGGGGCTGTGGGGGTGGAGGACTGAGCAATAGGCTAAGAGCCAGGATTCCTTGGCCAATGTCCATGCAAATCTACAAATCTGCAAATCTAGAGGCCAAACTGGTCTCCCTGCGCCTCAGGCTGGTCCCTACCCCTCTCGGTGCCTCAGCCAGTGCTGGAAGGAGAAGTACTGGATCCAGTGAGTAGCGCCGAGTGACTGAGCCGCAGGGGACCGAGCCGGCAGTCACCCCTCTACTCGTCTCTTGACAGGTCAAACTGGCTGTCCTCAAGGCCCTGGGGCCAATGCTGAACATCCTGCTGCCCAGGAAGGATCTGCAAAACCAGATCTACGGGGACATCCCCCTGCTCCTGGCCCAGTACAGGGAGAACATTGAGGCCTTTTACATAACCAAGGTGAGGAGGTGGGGGCGTTCCCTGCAGGGTCCATGGACTATGGCAGCCCCCTGCAGGCTCCATGGGTCAGCAAGTGACCTGTCAGATCAGCTGCAGTATGTTGGAGGGGGTTCCCAGGGCTGGGAAGAGGTCCCAGGTTTCCACCACGTGCCTTCGCGAAAACACCAACCCCGCTCCTAGGGGGTCAGAGTTAACCCCTGGAACAACCACCACACGTAACAACAGCACAACACTGTTCTCTGACCCAGGCAAAACCCAGAGAAGACCCAGGCCAGGACCCCCAGTAGGGGTTACACAGCACAGATTACAGCAAAGCAGCTGTCCCCCCCCGGCAAGCCTGGCTCGACAGACGCAGACTCTCTGCCCCTTGGGTCAGCCCAGCCGGTCTGTGCTCTGGGTGGTGCTGGCAGGCTGGGTGAGCTCAGCGTGGTGGGTCTCAGCTGGTCTCAGCTCCTGTCTGCTGAAGGCTGAGAGTTTACACAAATTCCATTTTGCCAGCAGCCGGCTCTCCTGCCAGCAGCTCCCGCCCTGCCCCAGCTCAGGGCTCCTGTCCTGCCGCTGCTTTGTTTTCTAGCCAAATTTCCCAGGCTGCCCCACACCATTCGTTCAACCTCCCTCCCACCCAGTTAATTCTGTGTGTTTGAGTGGCACTCCCCCCAGCCAATCAGGTTTGTGCAGAGTAGCTGGGGCGTGGGGAAGGGAAGGAGATCTCTCACCAGCTCCACAAGTGTGCATAGCACACACCCAGCCAGCAGCCAGGCTGCAAAGCACTGATGGCTCTTGCTGTGTGGAGAAGGGCTGGCTGAGAGGCTGACTCTGGACCAGGATCCAGAACTCCAGCAGTCCATGTGTCAGGGCTGCTCAGATCTGGGGCTCTGGCAGCCCAGGGGCCCAATTCCCCAATCCCACCCATGTCAGGCACGAGTGACTCCATCATGGCCAGTGAGCTGCTGCACCAGGGTCAGAGCAGAATCTGGATCTCTGCACTAAGCAGAATTCCCCTCTTCACCTCCCTCCTTTCTCCCCAGAGCCTTCAGCCAGGGGTGAAGCAGACACCTGTGGCTGATGAGTTGATGTCAGTGCAGTGCTTCACTGTGCCAGCTCGGCCTGACATCTCTCCCTGTCTGTTGCAGGTTCTGGGACAGATCTTGCAGGCCTCTTCCTCCAACAACCCAATCCCAGAGGTGCATGTGGAGGCTCTCTCCCATACGCTGAGCTACCAGGTATGGGAAAGTGGGGCTGGCATGTTTGTGCTGGGGCCAGGAGATCTCAGGGACCCCAGCAGGCATCCGTAGAGTGCACAATGCTCCCCACCCCCGGTACTGGAGACCTCCCTTTGCCCTCAGCATTCCATACAACGGGAGTTGACAGTGCTCAGCACCTCACAGGATCAGGCCCTTAGTGTCTGTGGGCCCAGTTGTCCTCTCCTGCATGGAGTCCAGGGGCGTTTCTCCTGATTTACCCTGGTATACGTGAGAGCAGGATCAGGCCCTTTAGTTCCTTCTCAGGGCTCTGGCTGTGTCATACACAGTACGTACAGGCAATTAATTGCCATTAATTATTAAGTGTCTGTGATGGTCACATGGCCCAATCCAGTTCTCAATCCTACTCACAGCCCCATCAGTGTGAATCTGCACTGGAGTCTGAGGAGTTGCAGAATCGGGCCCTGAACCCTTTGGGAGATTCCTGTTTGAGTGAGCAGACTTCTCTGACCTGTTCCCATATCCCCACAGGTCACTTCCAAAGCGCAGAGGCCCTATCGGCTCTGCAGGGAGAACCACACGGAGATTTCCCACATCTTCCTGCAACTCGGTAAGGGGGTGGTGATGAGAGGCTGCAGCCCAGACCAGCAGTGTATGGGGTGCCTTGAAGCTCCCGCTGCTGGGTCAGGATCTCTGATTCAGCACAGGATGTTAGAGAGCTTATTCCTTCACTCTCCCACTTCCCTGGTCCTTCTCGCATGAACAGAGAGCAACAATACCTGAAGTCCGAAGGTGCAAACAATTCGATGTTTATTGGGGTGAACTTCCAGCAAGCTTAAATACAAGTTCCTTTTTCCTTATTTTCGAATCCCAACTTACTTCCTGTTTGCCCCTAATTTATATAGTAATATTCTTAGCTATACCTTAACCAATCATTCTACTGAAATTTAACTAACCAATCCTAACATATTGTAACATGATTAGCTAACCAATTATATCCCACCACCTTAATTAGATTACACCCAGCAAAATTAATTATACAGCAGACAGGAACAATCACAGAACCAGACAGAGATTATACAGACAAACAATAGCAAAGTGGGAACTATAATGACAAAACAATACAGAAGTGAGGATTTCACATCCCAGTATTGATAAGTGAGTTCTTGCCAGACAGGATGCTGTTTCCTTTTACATTTTCTAGGCACTTCCCTTTCTCTGGAGGTGATAGGCATTATCAGGACAGGACTGTATTCAGGACAGGATTGTATTCCTAACAGCCCAATAGCACCTTATTTCAATGTGACTAGTTTGGAATGTGAGGATGTGACCGTTCACTTCCCAACTTATGGCTGCCTCTGTTGCTTAGCCAAAGGCCTTAGCCTAAGAACAGGGCCTCAAACTGTCACAGTAAGAGAAGGCCCTTACACCAGCAGACAGTGATTTTGATTCTCTTTTGTACCTCTATAACTAGTCAAGTGATAAGAATACACCTAAATTCTTAGAGTATAGGCCTCTACAGACAGGCCTGAATATCTATATCCTAACACAGGAGAGGAGAGCTCATTCCTCACTGCCCATCATTCTGCTTCCTATTCTCTGTAGCCCGTTCCCATCCCTCAGAGCTGTTGGGGATTTTCCATCGAAAACTGGAGATGGGCAGGGGAGATACCCGTGTGGGGATCCTGGCCCTGATGTCAGATGTTATCGGTGCTGAAGGTAGGAGCAGGGGGGCAAGAGCTCAGAGACTTCCCCTTATATCCTGTCAGTGCGAGCGCCTGGTGCAGCATGGGGCCCACTATGCAGCTTCAGGACCTGTGGGTCTGGTTGCAGGGCCCTGGGCGTGTCCTGCTCCCTATAGCAATGGACAGTCCCCCCGTGCTCCCATGCTGTGCACCCTAAAGTTCTGCACACTCGACCACTGACAGTGAGTCTGCCTGCACCAGCCATGGCTGGGAACAGGTGTGCGTGTGGTGCCCCTGCCTGGGCCCAGCCTGCAGGGGGCACTCAGGGATGGGGAGGAGGGGAGTGAGGGCAAGTGGGGGAGCCCTCACCAGGCGGCTTTGTTGGTGACACGCGGGTACATTGTTCCAGTGAGGCAGGAGGACTCTGTGATCCTGCCGCAGGCCATGAAGAGCTAGTCTGTGGCTCTGGTTTAGTGATGCTGGGTGTCTGTCTCTTCCAGTTCCGGGGATGCCCAGCTGGAAACATCTGTGCATCAAATCAGTGAAATCAGTTCTTACTGACGGGAGTCCCAGGGTGAGAGAATGACATTGCTGGGCGCGGGAGAGGCGGGCGGCGCTGGGCGCGGGAGAGGCGGGCGGCGCTGGGCGCGGGAGAGGCGGGCGGCGCTGGGCGCGGGAGAGGCGGGCAGAGAGTGGGCAGCTCAGGGTGAGATTCTCTGACCCAGCATAAACCTCACAGGCTCCATTCCCCTCCCACCCACACCAGCATCTCTCCATTGACTCAGTGAGTTACTCTTGATTCTTGAATGAGAATCTGGCTCTTTGAGCCGAGGGCAGGGTCCTTAGTTAACTCTAGCTCAGTTCCCCCTCCCCATGCATCGGTGTCAGGGTGGGGCTATAAACTGGCTGCTGGCGAGGCAGCGGGGGCAGGAGGCCTGGGGGCAGGCCACAGGGATCCAAGGGGAGGGGAGCCAAGCCCCAGGCAGGGTTGTATTCTGGTTATTCTCTTTATTCACACGAACCCAAGGAGAGACCCTGCTGAGTCCTGGCCTTTGCGCGGGAGTCACCTGCTGCCTTCCACCCGTTTGCCTTCCAGCCAAACCCGGCACTGTTCCGGTGAGCGAGGGCACCGGGGCAGGGCTGGTGTGCCTGGCTCCCCACTGATGCTGGCTTTGAGGAGCTGTCTGTGGTGCTGAAGGCAGCTCCTTGATCATGTGCCCAGGACCATGGGACCAGGAGGGGCTTGGATCTGGGCAAAAGGTTCAGGCCCTGATCCCATGGAAATATGCCCATTGACTCTAGTGGGCTGTGGGTCAGGCTCTCAGTTGGGTTCCCAGGGAAAATCCTGCTCTAGCCCCCTGGGGCAGGGACTCTCACTGGACTCCCAGTGGCTCAGTGAGGCAGGGTCTGGACCCAGAGGTTCAGGAGTCTCTCCAACTGACTGCTGTTCTATAGGCTGTCACAGTCCTTTGGTGCTGTTCTGAAAAGGGAGCCAGCTGAACCCTAGAGTCCCACTGAACCTTTCCACCATCCTGTGAGACTGGGGCTGGGCTGGAGTGAGTTTTGTGGATCCCTAGAATCTCACCAACCTGTTTAAAACTGTGGATTCCAAGTTTCTCCCTTGATCTGTCTGTAGCTCACCCAGGCCCAAACCCAGTAAAGAATCCAGTCAGTAGGACCCCTACTACTGTCCCAGCTTCTTGAGTTCTTATTGGGTAAGCCTCAGGCCATTTGGTGAAACAGTCCATTGCTACCAGCAGAGACTGCCTTGCCTGCCTCTGTCTCCAGCCAGGGCCCAGCGCATCAATGGCAATTCATTCCACTGGTGCCACCACCAGATACTGCAGCAAAGGGGCTCTCCCGGTTTTAGAGGGACCCTTCTTTGCTATGCACATTGGTCCTGTCACAGCACAGGGACTGGATTCAATGCCTTCTTGAGGTCCCTTCCAACCTGAGATTTCCATGGCGATTCCTATGATTTCCTGCACCAATTATCTCCTGTCTGCCTGCATTTTACCCACTAGAAAGTCTCTCTTCGCTTGTGTAAGGTTTTTGCAACCCCAGAATGTCCAGCCATTTTGAGACCATGTGTCACGGAGTGTGGGGGAGTCCAGGCCCTGCACCCCTCTTCCTGGGATTCACTGAGACTCTCAGCCAGCCAGTAAAACAGAAGGTTTATTGGACAACAGGAACACAGTCCAAAACAGAGCTTGTGGGTACACCCAGGACCCCTCAGTCAAGTCCTTCTGGGGGAGCAGGGAGCTTAGACCCCAGCCCTGGGGTTCCCTGCATTCCTCCACCCAGCCCCAAACTGAAACTAAACCCCCCCAGCAGTTTCTCTCCTGCAGCCTGTCTTCACATTCCTGGGCAGAGGTGTTACCTCCCCCTCCTCCTCCTGGCTCAGGTGACAGGCTCTCAGGTCTCCCATCCCCAAGGCACATTCCCAGGTCAACACTCCCCTCTCCCTGCTGCGTCACATCGCCACATCTCTCCCCCCTTCGAGACTGAACTGAGCGGGGTCACTGTGACCAGTGACCTGGGGAAGTTCAGGGCCCCCTCTCCGGGACAGCGCATCCGCTATCATGTTGGCACTTCCCTTCACATGGACCACGTCCATGTCGTAATCCTGCAGGAGCAGGCTCCATCTCAGGAGTTTGGCGTTTGCTCCTTTCATCTGGTGCAGCCAGGTCAGGGGAGAGTGGTCGGTGTACATGGTGAAGTGTCGCCCGAAGAGATAGGGCTCTAGTTTCTTGAGGGCCCACACCATGGCCAGGCACTCCTTCTCAATGGCCGAGTAGTGTTGCTCCTGGGGTAGCAACTTCTTGCTCAGGTACACGATGGGGTGTCTCTCCCCAGTCCCGTGTCTGAGGCATCGGTGAACACCACAAAGGGCTTGTCAAAGTCTGGGTTTGCCAGAACTGGGCCACTGACCAGAGCCTCCTTCAGCGCCCGGAAAGCCTCCTGGCACTGCTCGGTCCAGACCACCTTGTCTGGCTTCCCCTTCTTGCATAGCTCAGTGATGGGGGTGGCTATGGCACTAAAGTGGGGCACAAATCTTCGGTAGTATCCTGCCATCCCAATAAAGGCTTGTACCTGCTTTTTGGTGTGGGGAGCGGGCCAGTCTCTGATCACCTCCACCTTGGCTGGTTCCGGCTTTAGGCGGCTGCTCCCCACCCGATGGCCCAGCTAAGTTACTTCAGCCGTCCCCACCTTGCACTTCTCCACTTTTACAGTCAGCCAAGCCCCCTGGAGTCGGTCCAGCACTTGTCTAACCTGGAATACATGGTCCTCCCAGGTCTGGCTAAAGAAACAGATGTCATCAATATACGCCACGGCAAAACTCTCCATCCCCCTCAGTAGCTGGTCCACTAGGCGCTGGAAGGTGGCCAGCACTCCCTTGAGGCCGAAAGGCAGGGTCAGGAACTCATAGAGCCCCAGAGGGGTGATAAAGGCCGATTTCAGCCGGGCATCTGCATCCAGCGGCACTTGCCAGTAGCCCGTCGTAAGGTCCATGGTGGTAAGGTACCGAGCTCCTCCCAGCTCGTCTAGGAGCTCGTCAGGCCTGCGCAAGGGTAGGCATCATAGAATCATAGAATATCAGGGTTGGAAGGGACCTCAGGAGGTCATCTAGTCCAACCCCCTGCTCAAAGCAGGACCGATCCCCGACTAAATCATCCCAGCCAGGGCTTTGTCAAGCCTGACCTTAAAAACTTCTAGGGAAGGAGATTCCACCACCTCCCTAGGTAACCCATTCCAGTGTTTCACCACCCTCCTAGTGAAAAAGTTTTTCCTAATATCCAACCTAAATCTCCCCCACTGCAACTTGAGACCATTACTCCTTGTTCTGTCATCTGCTACCACTGAGAACAGTCTAGATCCATCCTCTTTGGAACCCCCTTTCAGGTAGTTGAAAGCAGCTATCAAGTCCCCCCTCATTCTTCTCTTCTGAAGACTAAACATCCCCAGTTACCTCAGCCTCTCCTCATAAGTCATGTGTTCCAGACCCCTAATCATTTTTGTTGCCCTCCGCTGGACTCTTTCCAATTTTTCCACATCCTTCTTGTAGTGTGGGGCCCAAAACTGGACACAGTACTCCAGAGGAGGCCTCACCAATGTCGAATAGAGGGGAACAATCACGTCCGTCGATCTGCTGGCAATGCCCCTACATATACATCCCAAAATGCCATTGGCCTTCTTGGCAACAAGGGCACACTGTTGACTCATATCCAACTTCTCGTCCACTGTAACCCCTAGGTCCTTTTCTGCAGAACTGCTGCCGAGCCATTCGGTGCCTAGTCTGTAGCGGTGCATTGGATTTTTCCGTCCTAAGTGCAGGACTCTGCACTTGTCCTTGTTGAACCTCATCAGATTTCTTTTGGCTCAATCTTCCAATTTGTCGAGGTCCCTCTGTATCCTATCCCTACCCTCCAGCGTATCTACCACTCCTCCCAGTTTAGTGTCATCTGCAAACTTGCTGAGGGTGCAATCCACACCATCCTCCAGATCATTTATGAAGATTTTGAACAAAACCGGCCCCAGGACCGACCCCTGGGGCACTCCACTTGATACCGGCTGCCAACTAGACATGGAGCCATTGATCACTACCCATTGAGCCCGACAATCTAGCCAGCTTTCTATCCACCTTATAGTCCATTCATCCAGCCCATACTTCTTTAACTTGCTGGCAAGAATACTGTGGGAGACCGTGTCAAAAGCTTTGCTAAAGTCAAGGAACAACACGTCCACTGCTTTCCCTTCATCCACAGAGCTAGTTATCTCGTCATAGAAGGCAATTAGATTAGTCAGGCATGACTTGCCCTTGGTGAATCCATGCTGACTGTTCCTGATCACTTTCCTCTCCTCTAAGTGCTTCAGAATTGATTCCTTGAGGACCTGCTCCATGATTTTTCCAGGGACTGAGGTGAGGCTGACTGGCCTGTAGTTCCCAGGATCCTCCTTCCCTTTTTTAAAGATGGGCACTACATTAGCCTTTTTCCAGTCATCTGGGACCTCCCCCGATCGCCATGAGTTTTCAAAGATAATGGCCAGTGGCTCTGCAATCACATCCGCCAACTCCTTTAGCACTCTCGGATGCAACGCATCCGGCCCCATGGACTTGTGCTCGTCCAGCTTTTCTAAATAGTCCCGAACCACTTCTTTCTCCACAGAGGGCTGGTCACCTCCTCCCCATGCTGTGCTGCCCAGAGCAGTAGTCTGGGAGCTGACCTTGTTCGTGAAGACAGAGGCAAAAAAAGCATTGAGTACATTAGCTTTTTCCACATCCTCTGTCACGAGGTTGCTTCCCTCATTCAGTAAGGGGCCCACACTTTCCTTGACTTTCTTCTTGTTAACATACCTGAAGAAACCCTTCTTGTTACTCTTAACATCTCTTGCTAGCTGCAACTCCAGGTGTGATTTGGCCTTCCTGATTTCACTCCTGCAAGCCCGAGCAATATTTTTATACTCATCCCTGGTCATTTGTCCAATCTTCCACTTCTTGTAAGCTTCTTTTTTGTATTTAAGAGCAGCAAGGATTTCACTGTTAAGCCAAGCTGGTCGCCTGCCATATTTACTATTCTTTCTACACATCGGGATGGTTTGTCCCTGTAACCTCAATAAGGATTCTTTAAAATACAGCCAGCTCTCCTGGACTCCTTTCCCCCTCATGTTATTCTCCCAGGGGATCTTGCCCATCAGTTCCCTGAGGGAGTCAAAGTCTGCTTTCCTGAAGTCCAGGGTCCGTATTCTGCTGCTCTCCTTTCTTCCTTGTGTTAGGATCCTGAACTCAACCATTTCATGGTCACTGCCTCCCAGGTTCCCATCCACTTTTGCTTCCCTACTAATTCTCCCCAGCAGCAGGTCAAGAAGAGCTCTGCCCCTAGTTGGTTCCTCCAGCATTTGGACCAGGAAATTGTCCCCTACATTTTTCAAAAACTTCCTGGATTGCCTGTGCACCGCTGTATTGCTCTCCCAGCAGATATCAGGGTGATTGAAGTCTCCCATGAGAACCAGGGCCCGCGATCTAGTAACTTCTGCGAGTTGCCGGAAGAAAGCCTCGTCCACCTCATCCCCCTGGTCTGGTGATCTATAGTAGACTCCCTAGTCTCTAAGGTGCCACAAGTTCTCCTTTTCTTTTTGCGAATACAGACTAACACGGCTGTTACTCTGAATCCCACCACGACATCACCCTTGTTGCTCACACTTCTAAACTTAATCCAGAGACTCTCAGGTTTTTCTGCAGTTTCATACTTGAGCTCTGAGCAGTCATACTGCTCCCTTACATACAGTGCAACCCCCCACCTTTTCTGCCCTTCCTGTCCTTCCTGAACAGCTTATATCCATCCATGACAGTACTCCAGTTATGTGAGTTATCCCACCAAGTCTCTGTTATTCCAATCACATCATAATTCCTTGACTGTGCCAGGACTACCAGTTCTCCCTGCTTGTTTCCCAGGCTTCATGCATTTGTATATAGGCACTTGAGGTAACCTGCTGATCGCCCCTCTTTCTCAGTATGAGGCAGGAGCCCTCCCCTCTCACACGCTCCTGCTCGTGCCTCCTCCCGGTATCCCACTTTCCCACTTACCTCAGGGCTTTGGTCTCCTTTCCCCGGTGAACCTAGTTTAAAGCCCTCCTCACTAGGTTAGCCAGCCTGCTTGCGAAGATGCTCTTCCCTCTCTTCATTAGGTGGAGCCCGTCTCTGCCTAGCACTCCTTCTTGGAACACCATCCCATGGTCAAAGAATCCAAAGCCTTCTCTCCGACACTACCTGCGTAGCCATTCGTTGACTTCCACGATTCGACGGTCTCTACCCAGGCCTTTTCCTTCCACGGGGAGGATGGACGAGAACACCACTTGCACCTCAAACTCCTTTATCCTTCTTCCCAGAGCCACGTAGTCCGCAGTGATCCGCTCAAGGTCATTCTTGGCAGTATCATTGGTGCCCACGTGAAGAAGCAGGAAGGGGTAGCGATCTGAGGGCTTGATGAGTCTCGGCAGTCTCTCCGTCACATCGCGAATCTTAGCTCCTGGCAAGCAGCAGACTTCTCGGTTTTCCCGGTCGGGGCGGCAGATAGATGACTCAGTCCCTCTGAGGAGAGAGTCCCCGACCACCATCACCCGCCTCCTTCTCTTGGGAGCGGTGGTTGCACAGATACAGATACAGTGATGGCATTGAGCTTCCGATAGTCCACACAGAACCGGACCGACCCGTCCTTTTTGGGGACCAGCACCACCGGCAAGGCCCAAGGGCTGGCAGATGGCTGGATCACCCCCAAAGCCAGCATGTCCCGGACCTCTCTTTCCAGGTCCTGAGCAGTTTTCCCTGTGACTCGGAAGGGGGAGCATCTTATTGGCAGGTGCGACCCTGTCTGCACCCGGTGGACAGTCAGATTAGTGCATCCAGGCTGGTTGGAAAACAGCTGTCGGTACGGATGCAGCACCCCCCTGACCTCAGCTTGCTGGGCAGGGGTTAGCTGATCCGAGAAGGGAATTGTTTCCAGGGGGGAACCAGCTCTGGTCCCAGGGAATAGATCTACTAAAGGGTCATCTCCCTGCTCCTCCCAATGTCCACACACGGCCAACACCACATTCCCCCTGGCATAATATGGCTTCATCATATTCACATGGTACACCCGGCGGTGGTGCGCCCGGTTCGACAGCTCCACCACATAGTTTACCTCGTTTAGCTGCTTGACGACCTTGAAAGGGCCCTCCCAGTCGGCCTGTAGTTTGTTTTTTCTCACGGGGATGAGAACCATCAGCGGATCCCCGGTGGCGTAGGCACGGGCCCGCGCCATGCGGTCATACCAGACCTTCTGCTTCTTCTGGGCTCTGGCCAGATTCTCCCTGGCCAGGCCCATGAGTTCAGCCAGTCTCTCTCGGAAGATCAGGACATACTCCACCACTGACTCTCCATTGGGAGTGGCCTTCCCCTCCCACTCGTCTCTCATCAGGTCCAGGGGGCCCCTCACCCTCCTTCCATATAACAGTTCGAAAGGCGAAAATCCGGTAGACTCCTGGGGCACCTCCCTGTATGTAAACAGCAGGTGAGGTAAGTACTTGTCCCAATCCTGCAGGTGCTGGTTCATAAAGGTTTTCAGCATCATCTTTAGCGTCCCATTGAACCTCTCCACCAGCCCATTGGACTGGGGGTGATAAGCTGAGGCCCAGTTGTGCCGGACCCCACATTTCTCCCACAAGCACTGGAGCAGGGCCGACATGAAGTTGGACCCTTGGTCTGTCAAGACTTCCTTGGGGAACCCCACTCGGCTGAAAATGGTCAGGAGCGCATCTGCCACGACGTCTGCTTCAATGGAAGCTAAGGGCACTGCCTCGGGGTAGCAGGTGGCGAAATCTACCACCACCAGAATGTATTTCTTCCCCGACCGGGTCGTCTTGCTGAGAGGCCCCACGATGTCCATGGCCACCTTCTGGAAAGGCTCCTCTATGATGGGCAAAGGTCTCAAAGCTGCTTTCCCCTTGTCCCGGGCCTTCCCCACCCTCTGACAGGGGTCACAGGATCGGCAATACTGCCGGACAGTGATAAAGACCCCGGGCCAGTAAAAGTTCTGTAGCAACCTCTGCCGAGTGCACCGGCTTCCCTGGTGCCCTGCGAGGGGGATGTCATGGGCCAGGGACAGGAGCTTGCGGCGATACTTCTGGGGGACCACCAGCTGCCTCCTGATCCCACAGGACTCTACTTCCCTTGTGGGATCCCATTCTCGGTACAGGAACCTCTTCTCTCACAGGAACCTCTCCTGGCAGCCTCTCCTCATGGTCCGTACCACACTGAGGTCGGCCAGGTCCCTGAGCTTCCGCAAGGAGGGATCTTTCCTCAACTCGGCCTGGAACTCAGCGGCTGGGGAAGGGATGGGGACTGGTTCCCTCTCATTGGCCGGGTCTGAGGCCACAGCCTCTCTGAGCCGTGCCCCTCGGCGCTCCCTCCCCACCAGGGTAGGGTCCTGCGCCTCCGGTGTGGTACCTTCCCCAAGGTCAGGGCGCAGTGCCCCTCACCGGCTCTGGCTACGGGTCACAACCAGGGCGGTCTGGGGGTCGCTTGGCCAGTCCTCTAGGTCTCCCCCCATCAAAACCTCAGTGGGCAAATGGTGGTGTACCCCCACATCCTTGGGGCCCTCCTTGGCCCCCCATTTCAGCTGTACCCTTGCCACGGGCACCTTAAATGGGGTCCTGCCCACCCCCGTCAGGGTCAGGTAGGTGTTGGGCACCACCCAATCTGGGGTCACCACCTCGGGCTGGGCCAGCGTCACCTCCGCGTCCATATCCCAGTGTCCATTGACCTTCCTCCCATCCACCTCCAGGGGAACAAGGCACTCTCTCCGGAGGGACAACCCCGCGCCCACCCTGTAAACCGAGCACCCTGAGTCCAGAGCATCCAGCCCTCTGGTGGGGCTGGCCGGGGGTACTCTTCCCTCCCGAGCAGGTGGTAAGCTGGCAGCCCCCCTTGCCTGGGCCGTCTTCCCCTCGTCCGGCTGGGTCCCTACCCAGTTAACCCTGGGTAGGTTGGGTCTGCTCAGTCTGTCCCTGAGCCTGGGGCACTGGGTCCGTACGTGGCCTCTCTGGCCACAGTGATAGCAGCTCAGGTCACGTTGGTCCCCTCGAGCGGGTCGGAGGGGCCCGACGCCAGGCGTTCCCCTTTGGAGGGGGTTCTCCCTATTTCCCCGCTGGGAGGCCCCATGGTGACTCTCTCTCTGCATCGGGGGGGGCCTGTTCTTTTGGGACTCCTCCCTGCTACCCCCTGACCGACTGTTCACAAACTCGTCGGCCAGCTGCCCTGTGTGCTGGGGGTTCTCTAGCTTTTTGTCCACCAACCATAGCCTCAGGTCAGAAGGGCACTGTTCATACAGTTGCTCCAGGACGATTAGGTCAAGCAGGTCCTCTTTAGCTTGGGCCCCAGCTGTCCACTTGCGGGCATACCCCTGCATCCGGTTGACCAGTTGTAGGTAGGTGACCTCAGGCGTTTTACGCTGACTCCGGAACCTTTTCCGGTACATCTCGGGGGTCAGCCCAAACTCACGGAGCAGGGCCTGTTTGAACAGTTCATAGTCCCCTGCCTCCGGCCCTTTCATTTGGCTGTACACCTCCACGGCTTTGGGGTCCAGTGAGGGGGTGAGAAACTGGAGCCTGTCTGCAGGGTCAACCCTGTGCATCTCACAGGCATTCTCAAAGGCCATCAGGAAGCTATCTATGTCCTCCCCCTCCTTCCGCTGGGCCAGGAAGCACTTATCAAAGCTCCTTGCAGTCTTGGGTCCCCCCTCACTCCCCACAGCCGGGGTCCCACTGCTCCTCAGCCTGGCCAGCTCCAGTTCATGCTGTCTTTGTTTCTCCTTCTCCTGACGTTCCCTCTCCTTCTCCTGATGTTCCCTCTCCTTCTCCTTCTGCTCATGTTGACGTTGTTTCTCCTCATGTTGACGTTGTTTTTCATGATCCTCCAGCTCCCTCATTTTCATCTCCCTCTCCCATTCCAGCCGCATCCGCTCCAGGGATGGGGAGCTCCGCCGGGAAGATCCCCTGCTGGCTGCCGGGGTCAGGGTGCCCTCGGTATTCGCTGGGCTTCCCCCAACCCCTCCCCCAGGCATAGGTAGGAAGGGTCTCGGGGTGTCCTCGGCAGCAGTCTGACCCCTCCCAGCCCGGTCAGGCCCCAGGGCCCACGCTGCGTCCACCGGGCAGCTTCCCTCAGGGACAGGGATCGGGTCATCCAAGCGATCCCTCTCCTCCAAATGGGCAATCAGCTGTTCCTTGGTGGACCTCCCAATGCGTAGCCCCCTCTGCCTGCACAGCTCCACCAGGTCACTCTTAAGGCGTTTAGCGTAAATCTCCCTGCTGGCCACTCGCAGGCCGGGCAGCTTTCTACGGTTTCCAGGAAAAACCCCTAGTGTGCCAGTCCTTCTTGAGGTCATCACCTCTTTCCCAGGGTCGAGCTGCAGACTCCTCTGCCCCTGGAACCGCTCGCTGCAATCCCCCGGGGGACCCTGTTACTGCAAAAGTCCTTCTCTCTGGTCACACACTCCCAGGGGTTAACTGCCCTCTGAAACCGTCTCTCTCTGAATCTTCAGCATGCCTGGTCCCCGTCAATCCCCCTTCGTTTTACTGTTCCCCAGTCACTTACTGCAGGAAGCGCCGTTCACGGAGTGCAGTACATCCCACCGCTGCCACCAGTTGTCATGGAGTGTGGGGGAGTCCAGGCCCTGCACTCCTCTTCCTGGGATTCACTGAGACTCTCAGCCAGCCAGTAAAACAGAAGGTTTATTGGACAACAGGAACACAGTCCAAAACAGAGCTTGAGGGTACAACCAGGACCCCTCAGACAAGTCCTTCTGGGGGAGCAGGGAGCTTAGACCCCAGCCCTGGGGTTCCCTGCATTCCTCCACCCAGCACCAAACTGAAACTAAACCCCTCCAGCAGGCTCCCTTCTGCAGCCTGTCTTCACATTCCTGGGCAGAGGTGTCATCTCCCCCTCCTCCTCCTGGCTCAGGTTACAGGCTCTCAGGTCTCCCATCCCCAGGGCACATTTCCAGGTCAACACTCCCCTCTCCCTGCTGTGTCACATTGTCACACCATGACACAAGCTCAGCACCTCCTTTTTCATGCATCCGATGAAGTGAGCTGTAGCTCACGAAAGCTCATGCTCAAATAAACTGGTTAGTCTCTAAGGTGCCACAAGTACTCCTTTTCTTTTTACGAATACAGACTAACACGGCTGTTACTCTGAAACCTCCTTTTTCAGTGTGTCTGGTACAAGCAGCTGATACCTGTACCCATCACCCACTGTCTGATACCATATTTCACCTTTAAACGCCATGTTTTCCCACTGTGACCAGAAAGTTTTTACTGTGGCATTGTGACAGGACACAACGTTCCAGGGTGGCTGTGTTTGCCTGTTGATTTGCCAATCACACACTATCATGAGATCAGGATCTTGTCTGTCTCTCTCTCTGGTCCAGCGGGGCCTAGTGCTGGTCTGTGGAGGGACAGTGCCCAGCACTGCTGCAGGGACACCCTACCAGCCGTCTCACCCTGTATCTCACCACCACCTGTGACAGTGTCTCCTCCTGGCCTTGCAGGTGAGGGTGGCTGTCCTGCAGGCCATTGGCACGCTGGTCACAGCAGGGTACCTGGATAAGGTGGAGGGATGGCCTCTCAACTACATTGCCCTGCAGCTTGCTGTGTCGGCCAACTCGCTGGTAAGGGGCAACGTCAGCTCTCTGCCCTCAGACCTGGATTCACCCCCCCTCTCACCTCCCACTAGTTGCTCTTCCTGTCACTCACCTCCATCCCCATGGCATGCGAGTCACACTCCTTTTGGTCCCCCTCCCCGCAATGCCAAATTGGTGCAAATTGCACTTTGCCACTTACAACCGGTTTCTGGCCAGCTCGTCCCCAGCATGGAACGCACTCACCCCCAGATCCTGGCTAATGGGTTCACCCCAGAGATGCCTGCAGGACCCTCTCCCCACTCCCTGCCGAGTGTCACCCGCCCCCCCACCTCCCAGGCACCCGCATGGGAGCTCCTCCTCCACGCAGAGTGACCTTGTGCTCATCTTTTCCAGGAGCGTCCAGTGCGGAGCCTTCCCCTGGGGGGGCTGCTGGAAAAAATGGTCCAGAAAACCAGCCTGGCCGCGTTAGAAATAATCATTGCCTCGGGCAGGGGGATCAGCCAGGTGAGTGACTCCATTGGCTTAAGTGCAGTTACCTGGGGGGGGGGGCATAGAGGAGCTCTGCGGGGGAGGGGCAGAGAGGGGCTCTGAGCGGGGCAGGGGGAGGGCAGAGCGGAGCTCTGAGGGGGTGAGGGGGAGGGCAGAGCAGGGCTCTGAGGGGGACGGGGCAGAGAGGGGCTCTGAGGGGGTGGGGCGGGGGGCAGAGAGGGGCTCTGAGGGGGTGGGGCGGAGGGCAGAGCGGGGCTCTGAGGGGGGGAGGGCGTAGAGGGGCTCTGAGGGGGACAGGGGGAGGGGCGTAGAGGGGCTCTGAGGGGGTGGGGCGGAGGGCAGAGCGGGGCTCTGAGCGGGTGGGGCGGAGGGCAGAGCGGGGCTCTGAGGGGGGGAGGGCGTAGAGGGGCTCTGAGGGGGACAGGGGGAGGGGCGTAGAGGGGCTCTGAGGGAGTGGGGCGGAGGGCAGAGCGGGGCTCTGAGGGGGTGGGGCGGAGGGCAGAGCGGGGCTCTGAGGGGGTGGGGCGGAGGGCAGAGCGGGGCTCTGAGGGGGGGAGGGCGTAGAGGGGCTCTGAGGGGGACAGGGGGAGGGGCGTAGAGGGGCTCTGAGGGAGTGGGGCGGAGGGCAGAGCGGGGCTCTGAGGGGGTGGGGCGGAGGGCAGAGCGGGGCTCTGAGGGGGGGAGGGCGTAGAGGGGCTCTGAGGGGGACAGGGGGAGGGGCGTAGAGGGGCTCTGAGGGAGTGGGGCGGAGGGCAGAGCGGGGCTCTGAGGGGGGGAGGGGCATGGAGGGGCTCTGAGGGGGTGGGGCGGAGGGGAGGGCAGAGCAGGGCTCTGCGGGGGGAGGGGCAGAGCAGGGCTCTGAGGGGGGAGGGGCAGAGAGGGGCTCTGAGGGGGACAGGGGGAGGGGCGTAGAGGGGCTCTGAGGGGGTGGGGTGGAGGGGCATGGAGGGGCTCTGAGGGGGTGGGGCGGAGGGCAGAGCAGGGCTCTGAGGGGGGAGGGGCAGAGAGGGGCTCTGAGGGGGACGGGGAGGGGCAGAGAGGGGCTCTGAGAGGGTGAGGGGGAGGGCAGAGCAGGGCTCTGGGGGGGGAGGGGCATGGAGGGGCTCTGAGGGGGACGGGGAGGGGCAGAGAGGGGCTCTGAGGGGATGGGGCGGAGGGCAGAGCAGGGCTCTGAGGGAGTGGGGCGGAGGGCAGAGCGGGGCTCTGAGGGGGACGGGGAGGGGCGTAGAGGGGCTCTGAGGGGGTGGGGGGGAGGGCAGAGCAGGGCTCTGAGGGGGGAGGGGCAGAGAAGGGCTCTGAGGGGGGGAGGGGCAGAGAGGGGCTCTGAGGGGGACAGGGGGAGGGGCGTAGAGGGGCTCTGAGGGGGTGGGGTGGAGGGGCATGGAGGGGCTCTGAGGGGGTGGGGCAGAGGGCAGAGCAGGGCTCTGAGGGGGGAGGGGCAGAGAGGGGCTCTGAGGGGGACAGGGGAGGGGCGTAGAGGGGCTCTGAGGGGGTGAGGGGGCGGGCAGAGCGGGGCTCTGAGGGGTTGAGGGGGACGGGCAGAGAGGGGCTCTGAGGGGGGAGGGGCAGAGAGGGGCTCTGAGGGGGTGGGGCGGAGGGCAGAGCAGGGCTCTGAGGGGGGAGGGGGAGGGGCAGAGCGGGGCTCTGAGGGGGTGGGGCGGAGGGCAGAGCAGGGCTCTGAGGGGGGAGGGGCAGAGAGGGGCTCTGAGGGGGACGGGGAGGGGCATAGAGGGGCTCTGAGGGGATGGGGTGGAGGGCAGAGCAGGGCTCTGAGGGGGTGAGGGGGAGGGCAGAGCAGGGCTCTGCGGGGGGAGGGGCAGAGCAGGGCTCTGAGGGGGGAGGGGCAGAGAGGGGCTCTGAGGGGGACAGGGGGAGGGGCGTAGAGGGGCTCTGAGGGGGTGGGGTGGAGGGGCATGGAGGGGCTCTGAGGGGGTGGGGCGGAGGGCAGAGCAGGGCTCTGAGGGGGGAGGGGCAGAGAGGGGCTCTGAGGGGGACGGGGAGGGGCAGAGAGGGGCTCTGAGAGGGTGAGGGGGAGGGCAGAGCAGGGCTCTGGGGGGGAGGGGCATGGAGGGGCTCTGAGGGGGACGGGGAGGGGCAGAGAGGGGCTCTGAGGGGATGGGGCGGAGGGCAGAGCAGGGCTCTGAGGGAGTGGGGCGGAGGGCAGAGCGGGGCTCTGAGGGGGACGGGGAGGGGCGTAGAGGGGCTCTGAGGGGGTGGGGCGGAGGGCAGAGCAGGGCTCTGAGGGGGGAGGGGCAGAGCAGGGCTCTGAGGGGGGAGGGGCAGAGAGGGGCTCTGAGGGGGACCGGGGGAGGGGCGTAGAGGGGCTCTGAGGGGGTGGGGTGGAGGGGCATGGAGGGGCTCTGAGGGGGTGGGGCAGAGGGCAGAGCAGGGCTCTGAGGGGGGAGGGGCAGAGAGGGGCTCTGAGGGGGACAGGGGAGGGGCGTAGAGGGGCTCTGAGGGGGTGAGGGGGAGGGCAGAGCGGGGCTCTGAGGGGTTGAGGGGGACGGGCAGAGAGGGGCTCTGAGGGGGGAGGGGCAGAGAGGGGCTCTGAGGGGGTGGGGCGGAGGGCAGAGCAGGGCTCTGAGGGGGGAGGGGGAGGGGCAGAGCGGGGCTCTGAGGGGGTGAGGGGGAGGGCAGAGCAGGGCTCTGAGGGGGGAGGGGCAGAGAGGGGCTCTGAGGGGGACGGGGAGGGGCATAGAGGGGCTCTGAGGGGATGGGGTGGAGGGCAGAGCAGGGCTCTGAGGGGGTGAGGGGGAGGGCAGAGCAGGGCTCTGAGGGGGGAGGGGCAGAGAGGGGCTCTGAGGGGGACGGGGAGGGGCAGAGAGGGGCTCTGAGGGGGTGAGGGGGAGGGCAGAGCAGGGCTCTGAGGGGGGAGGGGCAGAGCAGGGCTCTGAGGGGGACGGGGAGGGGCAGAGAGGGGCGGTGAGGGGGAGGGCAGAGCAGGGCTCTGGGGGGGGAGGGGCATGGAGGGGCTCTGAGGGGGACGGGGAGGGGCAGAGAGGGGCTCTGAGGGGATGGGGCGGAGGGCAGAGCAGGGCTCTGAGGGAGTGGGGCGGAGGGCAGAGCGGGGCTCTGAGGGGGGGAGGGGCATGGAGGGGCTCTGAGGGGGTGGGGCGGAGGGCAGAGCAGGGCTCTGCGGGGGGAGGGGCAGAGCAGGGCTCTGAGGGGGGAGGGGCAGAGAGGGGCTCTGAGGGGGACAGGGGGAGGGGCGTAGAGGGGCTCTGAGGGGGTGGGGTGGAGGGGCATGGAGGGGCTCTGAGGGGGTGGGGCGGAGGGCAGAGCAGGGCTCTGAGGGGGACGGGGAGGGGCGTAGAGGGGCTCTGAGGGGGTGGGGCGGAGGGCAGAGCAGGGCTCTGAGGGGGGAGGGGCAGAGCAGGGCTCTGAGGGGGGAGGGGCAGAGAGGGGCTCTGAGGGGGACAGGGGGAGGGGCGTAGAGGGGCTCTGAGGGGGTGGGGTGGAGGGGCATGGAGGGGCTCTGAGGGGGTGGGGCAGAGGGCAGAGCAGGGCTCTGAGGGGGGAGGGGCAGAGAGGGGCTCTGAGGGGGACAGGGGGAGGGGCGTAGAGGGGCTCTGAGGGGGTGAGGGGGAGGGCAGAGCGGGGCTCTGAGGGGTTGAGGGGGACGGGCAGAGAGGGGCTCTGAGGGGGGAGGGGCAGAGAGGGGCTCTGAGGGGGTGGGGCGGAGGGCAGAGCAGGGCTCTGAGGGGGTGGGGCAGAGGGCAGAGCAGGGCTCTGAGGGGGACAGGGAGGGGCAGAGAGGGGCTCTGAGGGGGTGAGGGGGGAGGGCAGAGCAGGGCTCTGAGGGGGGAGGGGCAGAGCAGGGCTCTGAGGGGGACGGGGAGGGGCAGAGAGGGGCTCTGAGGGGGACGGGGAGGGGCAGAGAGGGGCTCTGAGGGGGTGAGGGGGAGGGCAGAGCAGGGCTCTGGGGGGGAGGGGCATGGAGGGGCTCTGAGGGGGACGGGGAGGGGCAGAGAGGGGCTCTGAGGGGATGGGGTGGAGGGCAGAGCAGGGCTCTGAGGGGGTGAGGGGGAGGGCAGAGCAGGGCTCTGAGGGGGTGAGGGGGAGGGCAGAGCAGGGCTCTGAGGGGGATGGGGAGGGGCAGAGAGGGGCTCTGAGGGGGTGAGGGGGAGGGCAGAGCCGGGCTCTGAGGGGGGAGGGGCAGAGAGGGGCTCTGAGGGGATGGGGTGGAGGGCAGAGCAGGGCTCTGCGGGGGAGGGGCATGGAGGGGCTCTGAGGGGATGGGGTGGAGGGCAGAGCAGGGCTCTGAGGGGGTGAGGGGGGAGGGCAGAGCAGGGCTCTGAGGGGGGAGGGGCAGAGCAGGGCTCTGAGGGGGGATGGGGTGGAGGGCAGAGCAGGGCTCTGAGGGGGTGAGGGGGAGGGCAGAGCAGGGCTCTGAGGGGGTGAGGGGGAGGGCAGAGCGGGGCTCTGAGGGGGACGGGGAGGGGCAGAGAGGGGCTCTGAGGGGGACGGGGAGGGGCAGAGAGGGGCTCTGAGGGGGTGAGGGGGAGGCAGAGCAGGGCTCTGAGGGGGGTGGGCATAGAGGGGCTCTGAGGGGGTGGGGCGGAGGGCAGAGCAGGGCTCTGAGGGGGGATGGGGTGGAGCAGGGCTCTGAGGGGGGAGGGGCAGAGCAGGGCTCTGAGGGGGTGAGGGGGAGGGCAGAGCAGGGCTCTGGGGGGGAGGGGCATGGAGGGGCTCTGAGGGGGACGGGGAGGGGCAGAGCGGGGCTCTGAGGGGGACGGGGAGGGGCAGAGCGGGGCTCTGAGGGGGTGGGGCAGAGGGCAGAGCAGGGCTCTGAGGGGGTGGGGCAGAGGGCAGAGCGGGGCTCTGAGGGGGTGGGGCGGAGGGCAGAGCGGGGCTCTGAGGGGGTGAGGGGGAGGGCTCTGGGGGGGACGGGAAGGGGCATAGAGGGGCTCTGAGGGGATGGGGTGGAGGGCAGAGCAGGGCTCTGAGGGGGGAGGGACAGAGAGGGGCTCTGAGGGGGGTGGGCATAGAGGGGCTCTGAGGGGGTGGGGCGGAGGGCAGAGCAGGGCTCTGAGGGGGTGGGGCAGAGGGCAGAGCAGGGCTCTGAGGGGGACAGGGAGGGGCAGAGAGGGGCTCTGAGGGGGTGAGGGGGGAGGGCAGAGCAGGGCTCTGAGGGGGGAGGGGCAGAGCAGGGCTCTGAGGGGGGATGGGGTGGAGGGCAGAGCGGGGCTCTGAGGGGGTGAGGGGGAGGGCAGAGCAGGGCTCTGGGGGGGAGGGGCATGGAGGGGCTCTGAAAGGAGTGATGAGTCAGTCCACCAGCAGGGACACAGGCTAGGACTGGTTGGGGGGAGCTGGAGAGGCAGGATTCACCTAGCCCTGGGCTCTCTCACCCTCGTCTCTGCAGGAGCTGTGGGCACGGCTCCTGGGGTACGTTACCCGCACCCCCTACACTGATTCCATGACCCCCCTGTGCCGCTGCCTGAGGATCCTGGCCGAGAAGCGGCAGCAGCACAGACAAGCAGCCCACGACTGCAGGAAGCCAGGTCAGTGCGGCAGTGCTCGGCCCTTGGGATCACAGCCCCAAGCTGCCCCAGTCATGGGCATGGGGGCCCTGGGGTACCAGCGGGGATCTGCTAGGGGAGGGCAGGCCCCAGGGAGCCCCTAGAGGCCTCTCCCACCATGCAATGGGAGCTGTTCTCCGTGGGATGCAGAGGCAGGGGCAGCAGGGGGGTCCTGAGGGCAATCCCTGGGGGAGAAGGCCAAATGTCTGCACCGCTGCACGTGCTCTGCAGTGCTGCTGCTGGTCAGACGTGCCCACCGCTACCCCCAGCACAGCTCTGCTAGCGGCTGCCCTGCTGCTCTGCCCCTGTCCAGGTTCCAGGCAATCCCCCTGTGTGGCGTGGGGGTCATGGAGCAGCCTGGGCAGCAGGGGAGATGCAAAACCCTGTCCCACTGATGCAGATGGCCCCACCCCCATCAGGAGGGCACACTGGCTCTGGAAGAGCAGTGCCCCAAACTTGACTGCTCACAGCTTTTTTTCCGTCTTTTCCCAGTGGCATCTCCGACTCCCCAGCAGCTGCTGGCCCGGCTGCTGGTGAGTGACTCACTGTGACGTTATTGACATAAGCTGGGACCGTATAGATCATTGTTGCAACCAAAGTCCTGTAGTGGCACCAAATTATGTATAAAGGGGGTCAAATGAGGTGTCTAAGACCAGGTTCTGGTTTGCTGGTTATGATTATGCTGTCTATATGTGTATCATTTTTATAGTTAAAAGTTATGAATATTGGCTCTATACTGTCTGTATTTCAAACCTGTGCTATGCTTCTGGGGAACACTCCAGACAAGTTGGTGTCAGCTCTGCCTAGCCTGCTTGGTGGCCCATTAAGGACCATCAGCTACACAACTGACCCAGTGAGAGAAGGCAGACACGCCTTGGGACTCAGCAAGGTGTGCAGGGAGCTGCCTAAGGACAGAACTCTGAGGTTTTTCCAGGCCATGTGATGGGCAGCTTGTCTTTGGGACAAAGAAAGAAAGACCACATGGCAAGAGACTATAAAAAGCTGCTGCAGCTCCTCCATCTTGTCTTCAATCCTGCTTCTTACCTCTGGAGGGACTTTGCTACACTGAAGCTTTGAACGAAGGACTGAAAGACCCATCCCAGCTGTGGATGTTCTCCAGAGACTTGATTTGAACCTGCAGTTTATTCTATCACTGCTGCAAGCCTGAACCAAGAACTTGGCCATTACTGTATGTCATTGATTCCATTGAACCAATTCTAGCTCTCATCTCTATTTCTTTCCTTTTATGAATAAACCTTTCGATTTTAGATTCTAAAGGATTGGCAACAGCGTAATTTGTGAGTAAGATCTGATTTGTATATTGACCTGGGTCTGGGGCTTGATCCTTTGGGATCGAGAGAACCTTTTTTCTTTTACTGGGGTATTGGTTTTCATAACCGTTCATCCCCATAACGAGTGGCACTGGTGGAGATACTGGGAAACTGGAGTGTCTAAGGGAATTGCTTGTGTGACTTGTGGTTAGCCAGCGGGGTGAGACCAAAGTCTGCTCTGTTTGGCTGGTTTGGTTTGCTTTAGAGGTGGAAAAACCCGAGCCTTGGGCTGTAACTGCCCTGCTTTAAGCAATTTGTCCTGAATTGGCACTCTCCGTTGCATCCCACCAGAACCAGCATCGTTACAGTGGCGTAGTCGTGCTAGGATCCACAGAACCAGGTCAATTAAACTTTGGGTCAGAACCCCACGCTACCCAAATTTGAATTTTGGTATTGAGAGTTTGGTTGGTTAAAGAGCAGTTGCAATGGGTGAGCAAAGAGCATACGAGGCCTTGGCAAAAAAGCCCTGGAACGTTTGTGTTCAGAAAAGGGGATAAGCTTTAGAAAGAAAGCTACTAATCAAGCACTGAGAGATCTGTTAATGGCCAGTGATCAGAAGGCAGGAGCACAGCCCTTACCTGATGCTAAAGAAGCTGCAGAAGCAATGAAACTGCAAGCCCTGAGAGATGGCCTGCAGCTGGAACATGAACAAAAACTGGCAGAAATTCGAATGAGAGAGAAGCAAGCCTTGGCCCAGCTGGAGAAGGAGGCTAATGAAAGAAAGGAAAGGGCTCGCAGGGGGCATCTGGAGCTGCTGGCTGCTGAGGAGAAAGCTCAACAAATGCAACAGGAGACGGCTAGACTCCAGCTCCAAGTCAAAAAAGCAATGGAAGAACAGCAGAAACTATATCCTCTTGAAAGTCCAGTTTATAACTATGTTGATATATTGTATTACTCTGAGCAGTTTTCTGTGTTTAAGCAGTTTTGCTATGGAGAGGGAGAGGGGGATTCTAACCTGGTGGGAAACAGCTTTTTGTCTGTGCAAAAAAGCTGTTTGTCTATGAATGAAGTTTCTGAATGTTTGCCTAATGTCTCAGAAGTGAATCTGGAATTAAATCAAGCACAGAAAGATCTCATTGGTCAGGAAAATGTTTCTCAGGAGCAGATTAAAGTGAAGGGTGAGCTTAAAGCCCTAACTGAGGAAGGACAGGGTAGATTTTTGATGGGTGATGGATTGTTGGCTAGTGCAGCTTGTAAAAGTGAACCTGAAACAGGTAACTGTGATTTGCTGGAAGTAGCTCAGGGTAGTGAGAAGAGCAGCAGGTTATCTGTGGGGAGTGGCAATGTGCCTGGGAAGGAAAGTTTGGATGAGCCTAGGCAGCCTTGTGAGCTGATGGCTTTGTCTAGTCAGCAGTTTCGGAAAGCGAGGATAGTGGAAGATGAGTGTCCCTCTACCTTACCTGTTACCTGTGTGGAGAATTGGGACAGTGAAGGAAATGTGCCTGTGTCTGTCAGGGGTATTGACTTGCCTATGGAGGGAGCTACCCCAGTCTCCAAGCAGTTGTCTGCAAACAGCCCTGTGCACTGGGACAAAGGAAATGAGATCCCAAGCTGTGTGTCTGGTAAAGGAGAATGCGTCTCCTACTCTTCTTTGTCTGTGGAGCAGACAGAAGGTGCCTTTCAGCCTGTGACGGTTGAGGGTAGTGCAGTTGTCTCAGAGTTGTTTCTGGATTCAGCTAAAGCCCAGGAAGGGAATGGTCCTAAGTTTGCGTCTGTTAGGGAGAATAGCACTGTAACTAGGTTGCATCCAGTTAGTTTCTTAGCAAAATCCCAGAGACCAGACAATTCTGGTGCTTGTATTTTGCCTATTGCTAAAGTGTGTCTGGAAAGCAACTTTGTCTGATCAGCGTGATACCCTAGCCAGGGCACAAGGAGAGCATAAAAGTGATTTGATTGTGTTACCTACTGATGGTGTGGAAACTTGTAGCAAGAAGAAAAAGATTCCTGAACTTGTGTATGGCAAAGGGAAGGAGAATGATTCTGACCTTTGACTATGAAATCTAGCAGTTTGCCTGAAAGGGGATTGTGTAGAAATCTGCCTGATGAGTCAAAGGTGGTCCTGGATGTAAATAGAAAAGGAGTACTTGAGGCACCTTAGAGACTAACAAATTAGTTAGTCTCTAAGGTGCCTCAAGTACTCCTTTTCTTTTTGCGAATACAGACTAACACGGCTGCTACTCTGAAACCTGGATCTAAATGAGACCCAGAAAGAGTCTGTTGTTGCTCAGGGAAGTGTTCCTTTAGAGCAAGCCCTAGGTGAAGAGGGTAAGGGAAAAATTTCTGTGAGGAGTGAGTTGTTGCTTAAAGAAGTTCCTGAGGAAAGGAATCCTCATAGTAGTCTTTGCAAGCAGTTTGCTGTAGCTAGCTGAAGGCTGTGAAAGTGATTTAATCAAGAAAGTTTCCGTTCCTAACGGCCAGGAATTTTCTGTTGTGAATGGATCCACTGACTTTCCTGTTGAAAGATCCAGTGTGGATAGCTTTGAGAAGGTCTCAGGTGGAGTGGAAGCTGTTAAGAAAGTTGAAGAGTCCTATAACCAAGTGGCTGTGTTTGGCCAGCTTGTTGGGGAGACAAGGTTGTTGAGAGAGGAATGTCTCCATGCTGATTCTTTGAGTGACCAGACTGTGTCTCAGGTTCAAAGGGAAGACTGGGTAGCTGAGTCTGCAAAGCAGAACAGCTATGCAGTTAATCTCTCGAGAATGCAGGGGATGGCAGGTATACTCTCATCTCTAGACACTTTTTGGATAAGACCTGTAGTCTCTCAGTGAACTTAATACCTGATTCCATGTGGAAGCAGAGGTTGGTAAAGGAAGGACAACAGAACTTTGAGTCTAGCTTGTTAGTGAAAATGGGTGGTTTCTCTTTCAGACAGAGTCCAGCCTTGGAATTGGTAGCAGTTAAGGATCTGAAAACTGGTGAACTGGCTCCTGGCTCCTGTCTGTGGTAATGCAAATTACTTAGCTGGCAGGGAGAAGGGCTTGCTAATAGCTGTTAGCACAGAGAGCACACCCAATCAGCCAGTGAATTATGTTAAGCAAGAGGAATCAGGGTTTGATCCTTCAGGACAGGGAGGAAAGAAAGACCTTAATTTTGCAAAGGGAAGCCACAGGCTAACCCTAAATGTCCCAAACCCCAATAGTATTGAGCCAAAGGTGTGAAATAACAAACATGAATGTAGATGAAAGAAAAGGAGTACTTGTGGCACCTTAGAGACTAACCAATTTATTTGAGCATTGGGTAATCTCTAAGGTGCCACAAGTACTCCTTTTCTTTTTGCGAATACAGACTAACACAGCTGCTACTCTGAAACATGAATGTAGATGGACACTTGGGATGAATTTGTTGTTATTGCTCATGGTAATTTTGGTAACTAATACGGTGCTATTACCAATAACTGTAAAAATGTACAATGTGCCTCATCTTTTGGAAAATCCCTTGAACATGGTAAAAGGAATACATGAGAACACACTTTGTGTTAAGAGGCCTTGTTATACTGATGGTTCACAGTTAATGCCTGTAAACAGTATTGGGACTTTTCGCAGGGGAAAAGATATTCCAAACCTGATGTGCTGTATAAAAAGGGAAACTGAGGCACACTACCATATTGCTTTAATGGCTAACTGCCAAGATTCCTGTACTATAAACTACAGTAATATCTACATTAAGTTGATGTTAATTGGGTTCCAAACATTTGCCAGAGCTTGTATGGATAAAGTAGTTATGTCCTTTAGCTCTTGGCAAGATCACATGAGACATACAGGAACCATGCTGGAAAAGCAGATCCAATCAGCTATTGTTCTAACCAAGTTTTACCTTGAGTTTGTAAAGAGATTCAATCATGTTATTGAACATGACTTTGATAAACCATTTCGGTTATACACCAATACTTGCTGTAGTAAGACAGAACCAAGGATGGGGAGCTCTTGGGATGCAGTCAGTGATGTTTGTGCCATCCTTTCCTGCATCAATTTTGCTTTGGGGGTGTGACGTTATTGACATAAGCTGGGACCGTATAGATCATTGTTGCAACCAAAGTCCTGTAGTGGCACCAAATCTTGTATAAAGGGGGTCAAATGAGGTGTCTAAGACCAGGTTATGGTTTGCTGGTTATGATTATGCTGTCTATATGTGTATCATTTTTATAGTTAAAAGTTATGAATATTGGCTCTATACTGTCTGTATTTCAAACCTGTGCTATGCTTCTGGGGAACACTCCAGACAAGTTGGTGTCAGCTCTGCCTAGCCTGCTTGGTGGCCCATTAAGGACCATCAGCTACACAACTGACCCAGTGAGAGAAGGCAGACATGCCTTGGGACTCAGCAAGGTGTGCAGGGACCTGCCTAGGGACAGAACTCTGAGGTTTTTCCAGGCCATGGGATGTGCAGCTTGTCTTTGGGACAAAGAAAGAAAGACCACATGGCAAGAGACTATACAAAGCTGCTGCAGCTCCTCCATCTTGTCTTCAATCCTGCTTCTTACCTCTGGAGGGACTTTGCTACACTGAAGCTTTGAACGAAGGACTGAAAGACCCATCCCAGCTGTGGATGTTCTCCAGAGACTTGATTTGAACCTGCAGTTTATTCTATCACTGTTGCAAGCCTGAACCAAGAACTTGGCCATTACTGTATGTCATTGATTCCATTGAACCAATTCTAGCTCTCATCTCTATTTCTTTCCTTTTATGAATAAACCTTTCGATTTTAGATTCTAAAGGATTGGCAACAGCGTAATTTGTGGGTAAGATCTGATTTGTATATTGACCTGGGTCTGGGGCTTGATCCTTTGGGATCGAGAGAACCTTTTTTCTTTTACTGGGGTATTGGTTTTCATAACCGTTCGTCCCCATAACGAGTGGCACTGGTGGAGATACTGGGAAACTGGGGTGTCTAAGGGAATTGCTTGTGTGACTTGTGGTTAGCCAGCGGGGTGAGACCAAAGTCTGCTCTGTTTGGCTGGTTTGGTTTGCCTTAGAGGTGGAAAAACCCGAGCCTTGGGCTGTAACTGCCCTGCTTTAAGCAATTTATCCTGAACTGGCACTCTCTGTTGCGTCCCGCCAGAACCAGCATCATTACACTCACACTGAGGGTGGGCCCCATCACTGGGGAGCAGCCCCTGCAAGTCTCAAGTCCTCATTGCCCTGGAGGGAGGGGCAGCCACGATGGGGTCCCTTATCTAGAGCTGCCCATATGGGGACATCCCTGTGCCCCCTCCCTGACTCCACCTTCTGGGCCCCTTGTTCAGGAGGAAGACGCTCAGCACATGTTTCTTGCACGGGCCCCATGCTGACCAGGGCCCGTTCTCTCCCCTCCCCAGTATGGAGGGGGCTCAGCTGGTGCAAGTCACCTCCTTTTCCTTCTCAGGTGCTGTCAGCATCCCCCTTCGAGGGAGAAGGACGCGGAGTGGCTGCCCTGCTCCTGCTGAATGCCCTGCGCCCTGAGCTGTATGGGGACGAGGCCGAGCAGTGGTGGATGGAGATTCCAGCTATGGTCCAGTATCTTGACGGTAAGGGGTGGGGATGGGAGCAGCTGGGATGGGCAAGGGGAGAGCAGCAGACGGCATCGTCCTGCCAATGCCCTTTCCTGTCGCAAGCAGTGGAGCCAGGGAGAGCACGAAGCCTCTTGGATTGTCGCACCTGCAGCCTTCTGCTGCGTGGTTAGGTCCCCGGATGTCCCATGGCAGGGGTTGGGATGGATCTGTAGAGAGGGGTCAAGAACATAATCGGTGAGCAAGCAGAGTGAGGAATGGAGCAGGGAGAATGAGGTGTGAGCAGAGCTGAGCTGTGGGAGAGAGAGCTGCTGAGCGCACAGCCAGCGCCCTGCGACCAGACTGGCTAGGGTTGGCTCCTGGGAAACCCAGATGGGACATGTCTTCCCTATGAGGCCATGCCACGTTGGAATAGGGTACCTCTGTCATGGGAGCAAGGGCAGGAACTCCAGTGTGGATGGGACCCCTGTGTAGAGATCCCCCGTGCACGGCTGGAAGGGCAGGAACTCCAGAGCAGATGGGACCCCTGTGTAGGGACCTGCACAGTGTGAAGGGCAGGAGCTCCAGTGTGGATGGGACCCTGGTGTAGGGTCCCCTGGGAAGGGCAGGATGCCAATGCAGATGGGATCCCAGTGGAGTCAAGGGGATCCAGAAGGGCATCCGTGGGGTGCTTTGTTAATGGCCAGCTTGGTACCCCTCTCTCTAGGACATAGCAAGTTCTCTCTGGACCAGACCGCGTGGGAGCACAAGCTGTTGGAGGTAACACGAGGACTTCTGTTCATTCTCCCAGCCCCAGAGTGGAGCAGCCCTGGGCTAGTTCCTCATGGAGGGACCTGGGTTAGAGAGTTGGAGTTTGGCCTGGTGTCCTTGGCCAGAATTTCCTGTTGCCCCCCACCCACTGTTGGGCTGTTAAGCAGCTGCCATGCTCCACCCCAGAGGGGGTTGCATTTCACTGAAAAGGGGGTTCCCGTGTGTTACTGGAAAGAGCATTGGGACGAGCAGTGCTATGGAAGCGAGCGTTAGATCCTGGGCCAGGGCTGTCTCTGCTGGCACCCCTTGTGGTCAGGAGAGTTGCCCCAGCAGGTGATTTAGCACACTTGCTCTGCCAGTTCTAAAATGCCCAGCTGCTCAGTGCCCAGTGGTGAGAGCCCCCTTGCGTTTATCTGTGGGGGGAGTCTCTGCACTGGGAGTGGCAGCTGGAAGCCCCTGAGCTGGGCTCACTCGATGCTGGCCCCAGTGTCCTCCATCTAGAACCGCAGCCCAGGAGGGCTCTGCGGAGGCTGGAGGCCAGGATCCCTCATGTGGGTGAGAGCAGAGGAGGAGACTCTGCCCCTAAATGACCCCCCTTCGGCTCCTTTCCTCACAGTTCCTCCGAAAGACCTTGGAGAGGAGCAAAGAGGGTGGCTGGAGCCAGGATCTGAGCCAGGAGCTGGGCCAGCAGATGGGCAGCTATGCCAGTGGCTCTGTGGAGAAGGTCAGTTCCCAGAGAAGGCCTCTCTGGCACTGGGGGGCTCTGGGGAGGGGCAGGGGGTGCTGGGGCAGTCCCACACGAGTGAGACCGAGCCCTGCAGTTCCCCCTGTGCATGTGGGGCCAGCCCCTGCCTGAAGCTAGAGGTCCTGATCCTGGCCCAGGCTGGCGTGGCCTTCGCCCCAGCAATGGCACAGACCACCCTCACCGAGGCTGGGGCTGGCCCCTCCCCTGCACTCTCTTTCAGGCTTTCCTCTGCAAGGTGCTGGGCACAGCCCTGGCCATGGGCAAGGATGTGGCTGCAGTGAAAGGGCAGCTCCTGGAGCTGCTGCGCATGGCCGACTATCTGAATGGCACAGAGTTGGAGGTGAGGGGCTGAGACCGCCTGCACCCCAGAGCACCCAGCAGCTCTGGAGGGCCCTTCCCCCAGGAAGAGGCCTGTGGCCTTGGTGTGTAATTGGAGCTCCTGGGAGTGACTAATGAGTGACTGGAGCACTGGGACCAGGGAGACTGGCCGTGGCTGGGAGCGCTGGCCCCGGGGACCGGGGAGACTGGTCGTGGCTGGGAGCCCTGGCCCCAGGGACTGGGGAGACTGGCTATGGCTGGGAGCCCTGGCCCTGGGGAGGTACTGATGGGTCTCAACTGACCCCGAGCTCTCGCTCCCAGTGCCTTGGCTCCTGCCTGCAGCTCTGTGCCAGGGACCAGCTGGATGCCATCCTGAGAGCTCTCGGCGACTTTGAGGAGGAAATGGCAGAGGGGGAGGATTCCTGGCATCTCAGCCTGTGCAAGGTACAGTACCACACCTTCTCCTAGCCCCCAACCCTGCCTGCATGGGGCTGTTGGCTGGGGTCCAGGCCAGCAAGGCACAGGCACGTGGTGCAGAAGGGCTGGGCTGGGTTAGCCAAGTTTCTGATTGTCAGAGCCCAAGGCTGGCCCAGCCAGAACCATGGTTCTGACCCTGTCTGGGTTGGGACATGGAGCCACTCTGTCGCCACATGGCTGGGGGGATCACCTGAGGGAACTGGTTAAGTAGGCAGGGATGAGGCTTAGGGTCACCCCTTGGGCATGTGGGGAGTGTATGGGGAGCCAGAGGTTTGTTCTTGGGGGGTTTGGCGCTGGACAGGGCCAGGGGGACGGGACAATGTTTATAGAATCTAGGGAACAATCTTCCCAGCCCGTGAGCCCCAAGGAAATGCCTGCCCAGGGCTTCTGGAGCTGGGGAGGGAAAGGCCTTTCCCCAGAGACATCCCTGCTCTTCTCTTCGTTGTCCCAGGGCCTGGCCCCATGGGAGAGGGACAGAGTGAAGAGCGCCCTCCTGCTGTTCTACAGCAGTGCAGCAGCCCAGGCACCCCCCCAGCAGCTGCTCCCTCTGCTGGTGGATGAGATCGTACCCAAAATCCTGCACCATTACAGCACCAGCTCCCAGGTACCTTCCCGCAGCAGTTGGTCCCAACCTCCCTGCCACCTGCCTTCTGAGATTGGGCTCCCAGGACCTCACAGGATCGGGTCTCAGGCCGTGGGGTGAGGGCACCATGGACTGAAGGGGCCACTGATGAGTCCAGGGCAGCCACGGGGGGAGGGGAGGGGGGGAGAGATGGATTGATGGGAGTATAGCGGGGATGGAAGGAGACAGCTGGGGCCCTGCTCACCTCTTAGGGCCCTGTGGCGCCCAGCCCAGCCCTCCTCCTTTCTCTGGGCCATACAGCTTTAAACCTGCACAGGGACCAGAGGGAGGTGGGTCTGAGGGCCCCCTGGCACAATGAGCATGGCTCCATGCTGCCCCCCCGCAGGGGGAGGTGGCTCTGGGGGCCCTGGCTTATCCCTGGAGGCTTCAATGCTGATGTCTGACAGCTGCTCCCATTTTGTTTTTCAGGCGCTGGGACTAAACGCCAGGCAGATGGTAACGAGCAGCGAGTATGATCCCAGTGTGTCCCCCAGGGCCCATGCAGCTCGGGCTGGGGCATCTGCATGAATTGCGGGAAGGCTGGGGCTGGGCCAGGCTGTGGGCTGCTGGCAGCCAGGCTCAGTCTCAGCCCTGGGGATGCTGGTGCATGGGACTAGTTTATGCTGCTGTTCCATGAATCTGGTTCTCTTCTGTGGGGTGGGGGTATTCATAAGCTTCTGGGCCCCTCCCCATCCGGGTGCCATATGACTTTGGGCCCTTCCTATGAGGGGAGTGATGGGGCGGCCAGGGTCCTCTCCTGGGTCGGGGGGCCTCCCTGGACTGGGAGCCTGTACTCACCCCAAAGGGCTGGGGAGGCTGTGTCCAACTCTCATTCCCACTCTCCTCTCTGCGGGGATGTAGGACACGGCCCTTACTCTGCGCTTCATTGAGAGCACCTCCGCAGTCAGCCTGGCCGTCCAGAGGAGCGGGGAATCCCAACCCCACCAGCTTCCCCACAAACAGGTGCTGCTCAGCCAGCTGCTGGTGAGTGCGGGGATCCCCAGTCCTGGGGGAGCAGCCTCATGGCCTCGGGGTTGCCCTGAGCTGGGGTCTCATTTCCCTGGCTCCAGCAGGCTAGGGCTCTGGGATAGAACTGGATAACTGTGTCCTTGGGAGTAGCTGGGGAGTGGGCTGCTCTCTGGAGGTCATCCCAACGCTGTCCAAACCTGCCCTGAGGCTGCTGGCAAGACGCAGAGGCTGGCTTGGGGTCAGGGGATGCAGTCCCATGGGCACTGGGAAGTTCCATCAGCCCTTCCCCCCCCCCCCCCCATCAATTCTGGGCATTATGTCAGTCCCCCTGGCGGGGGGGGAGTCCCATTGTCGCCCCCAGGGATACCATGGCCTCCCCCCAGGTTCTTGGTCTCTCTGTGTGTACTTCAGGAGATCATTAAGGCTGAGCCACGCAGCTCCCTGCTCTCCACAGTTCGTCAGGAGGCAATGGTGGCCATCGGGCACCTGAGGTGGGTATTGCTCTGCCCCTAGCCCCCTCTACACCAGCTGGCACTTTGGTCATCCTTACTCATGGTGACTAGCATGGGCAAGCCCTGACATGGGCTGTGCAGGGCAGCGTATGAAGCAGGAGGGTGACCCCCATGGTGCCACTAGTGTGGGGAGAGCTGCCCAGCCTTCCTAGAGCCAGGGGCTCAGTTCCCAGGGTGGCTTGGGCCCCAGAGCTGAAAAAGTCCCGTCGAGATCACTGGCACTCAGATCACTGCAGATTGCTCCTGATCTCTGCAGGAGAGCCCTGTTGGGCACAGAGCCCCTGCCTGCTGGCAGAGCAACCCCTGCACACCCAAGAGAGCAAGGGGAGAACCCTGGGGAGAGGGAGGCAGGGATGGAGGCACTGGGGGAGCCCCAGGGGAAGGGAGGCAGGGAAGGAAGCAGGGGGAAGGGGTGTTGGCCTGGAGAGGTCTGTGGGTCTCTGCCCTGCCTCTAACACCTCCCGCCATGCTCTCTCCTGCCAGTAAAGTGAAGCAGCCACTGAGCTGTGAAAAGAATCAGGAGTTGATGGAGCAGTGTCTTGATAGTGTCTTCTCCCTGCCTCCCCAGGAGTTCACTGCGGATGTGGGGCCCATCCAGGTATGTGAAAGCCCGTCCTCCCTGCCCCTGACCGGGCACCCCCGCAGGGTCATGGTGCCTAGGCATCACTCCCCCGAGGGCTAGGCCTAGGTACCAGCCCCCTCTGCCCCTTGCCAGCCCCACCAGGGCCTCACTCCTCCCTCTGGGTTGCAGACTCTTTATGCCAGCACCATGGCCACCCTGGAGGGGCTAATGGAGATGTTGCTGGAGGAGGATGAGACGCCAGAGCGACTCCAGAGAACCTTCCGGGTGAGTGGGGGCTGGGCAGGGAGGTCTCCTGTCCATCTGTCCAGACTCCTTGATGGCTCCTGTCACCTCAGGGTCCCCTGGGGGGTGCCCGGAGTCTAGGAGGGTCAGGCTCAGCCTTTGCCCAACATGGGGCTCATTTCAGACAGGAGCTAGAGGGGGGAAGGACCCCACAGAAAAACCTCCTTGTCTGGGCAGAAACACTCCCTGGAGCACTGCATCCCAGAGGGAAGGGTGGTTGGACTGCCCCCACTTTCCTGGTCTCCATTCTTTGAAGACCTGCACCGCCAGGGGGAGAGGAGCCACAGGCTGTCTGCACAGCCCCTCCCCCTTCAGGGGGCTGGGAGCCAAGCACTGCTCCAGGCATGGCCCAGGAGGTGCCATGCGGAGGCCTCTCCAGGTGCCATTCCCCACCCTCGCTGGGCCCCTCCTCCCCCAGGTGCAATTGGTGGGGGGTTTGCTCATTGCCCTGCTCTGCCCACAGCTCCTGCAGAGATGGCTGGTGTCAGAGCAGGTGTGGGAGCGTGCACGTGCCATGCGGGTCAGTACCCACCTGCTGAGGGCGTATCTCCAGATGGTTACCATCACCGTGAGTACCACCCCACCTGCCTGGCCCAGCGCCTGCCTGCAGCCAGCTCAGGCACTCTGCCTCTGCCCCAGGATATCCCCATGGGTCCCATATGGGGAAGGGCAGAGCAGGATCCCTGGGCCCCAGCAGCCCCCGCACAGCAGCGAGTGGCCTGGGGGCAGCCCCTCGGTACCTCCCTGGCTGTGAGCACACTCAGCCCCTGCGGGGAAAGGGCTTGCTCTCAGGAGCAGTCAGGCTGTTCCCTGGGAGCAGGCAGCTGTTGGCAGAGTGAGGTCACTGTCTGGTATGGACCAGATCCTGGGCCGAGGCGAGGCGAGGGGCTGGTTGCACCCAGGTGAAGCCCATTTGTTATTCTCTTTCTTTTCCCAACCAGACACAGATCCCTCCTGGCCAGTTCAGCACCCTGGCTGGGACGCTGGGCCCCTACACCTGTGACTCACTGGGCAGCATCCGCCAGGGTGCAGGGGATGCCATCAGGTGCCTGCTAGACATACAAGGTGCGGAGGCCTCAGGGGCAGCGGGTGCCCTGGGGCAAATAGAGGGCATGGCCCCGGGGGTGGCATGGGGCATGGCCCGGGGGTGCCTGGGGCAAATAGAGGGCATGGCCCAGGGGTGTCCCGGGGTGAATTGAGGGCCCATTCAGGGTATGGCATTGCAGATGCCTTGGGGTGAATAGAGGGCCAGACACAAGCATGTGCCAGGCTCAATGCCATGAGGGGCTGGGCCCCCAGCCTCAGCAGCTCCGGGTGCACTAATAATGGCACCCAAGGGGCAGTGGCTCGGGCCCACAGGCCAGGCTAAGCATCTTCCCCTGGTTGATTCCTGCAGTTACCAAGCAGCCTTGGACCCTGAGGGGCCGAGATAAGGAGTGGGCGCTGAGGTGCATGTGTCAGGAGCTGCAGAGTGCAGATCCCGGCAAGGTGTGGGATGCATCTATCAAACTGGCCAAAGTAAGGACTCCAAGAGCTGAGTCAGGCAGCTACTGGGCTGGGCCACCTGGGGAGGGGGCTACTGGGCTGAGCTGCTTGTAGGAGGCCGGGCGGCTGGGGCAATGAGCTGGCAACTGGGAGGCTCCTTGTCAGTAACCAGGAGGGGATTCACAGGGGCATGCTGGGTGACAGTGTGGATCTCCCATGGGCAAAAGCAAGGGGCAGAACCAGGAACTCCACTACCTGGATGCGGGATGCCCCAGCACTGAGCAGACTTCCCACGCCCCTCCCAGCACACACTGGCTCTGGCTGGATCTCTGGGGCAGGGATTCTCCCCAGAGGGGCCAGCAGCCTGCAGGGGAGAGCAGCCAGGGACAGCCCTGCTCCCTGCTCATGGCCAAACTCTCCCTGGGGCCCTGCCTGGCTGAGGAGCGAGCAGCAACCCCAGGCCATGGCTGTGCCCCTCTCTCTGCAGATCGTCAGCAGGGCCCTGCCCAAGGCGGAGATCCTGCCCTTCACCCAGACCCTGCTGGAGAGCCTGGGGGCCGTGAGCCAGGCCTGTGACCAAGCCAGTGTCCTGTGGTTTCACACGCTCCTGACAGACCGCGCCAGTGACCTGAAGGACACAGTAAAGCTGGGCTGGCCGTGGCTGTTCAGGGCTGGGTTTGTGGCAGCGGGGCTCCCTGAGACTGTCTGTCAGGGGCTCTGATCAAGAGCTGCAGGGAGGCAGCAGCCCCTTCCCCCAGGCACGGGGAGGGGAGGGGACAGGGGCTGGGTGAGCAGAGGATGATATGTGATGGGGAGGAGCTGGCTGGGGGGCCAAGTGAGTGGCAGAAGATATGTGGTAGGGAGGCTTCTCCGCTGCTGGCGTTCCCGAGGAGTGGGCCAGGGTAACCTCTCTGTCATGGCCAGGTCCAGGCCATCCTGAGCATCACCAGCACCTACCTGCGCTGCACGGAGGACCCTGCGCCGAGAGGGCTCCTGGCCCAGGCAGTCTCGCTGCTGGCTCAGCACCACCAGGAGACTGTGATCACCTACCTCCTACAGCGCCCCCTGCCATTGGATAGGTGAGTGCAGCACCTGGCCCAGCACAGGTCTCCTAGCGGTGGGGTGAGCCACATGCCACATGTACCAGGGAGCAACCCAGGAGGTGCCCTTTGCCCCACATCCCTGGTCCAAGGGCTGATGTGATTCCACAGCTTGGGCAAGGTTCCTCAGCGCTTTCCTAGCGAGGGTTACCCCCCGCCCACCCCCACCCCCCCGATCTCTGGGGCAAGGGCAGGGGGAACAGGTGCAGGCTGGCCCTAAACACAAGCCAGGGGTGCACCCACATCTAGCCCAACACTTTTGGGGTCCTGCTGAGTCAGCCTCACTTCCTGCTCCACATGCGCTTCAAGGTCACGGGTCCAAGTTTAGACCCCCAAACTCCTCCAGCCAATGGGGGCGCAGGGCTGGGAGAGGTCTGACCTGCTCTGGCCTGGGACTCCGGAGAAGCTGAGTCCCCTAAGCTGGGCCCTGACTCCCAAAGGAGCATGAGAGGGGCAGTAAAGCCAGAGACTTTCACCCCAGGGCATTAGAGTGGGCCCTGCCCACACAAAGGTCCCCAGCTGCAGCGAGGTGGTGTCTGGGCCTGGAGCGGGGGCTCCCACTAACAGATGTCTCTGGGTCTGCTATGCTCTAGGGACAGCAAGGAGCTCTGGGCAGCTCTGGCTGCTGAGGATTTCTTCCAGGATATCCTAAAGGATTTGCTAGACCGGATCCCCAGGGGGCCAGCAGCAGAGCAAGGGGCTGAGACCCAGGAGGTAGCAGTTGCCAGTCCCCTCTCGGTGAGTGCAGGGGGGCTGTGGGTATGGCAATTACAGGGAGGGGACAGCCAGCCCCCACCCTCCACCAGCACTGGGCTGTGGGACAACTACCTGAAGGGGGGTTCCAAAGAGGATGGATCTAGACTGGTCTCAGTGGTAGCTGATGACAGAACAAGGAGCAATGGTCTCAAGCTGCAGTGGGGGAGGTCTAGGTTGGATATTAGGAAACACTATTTCACCTGGAGGGTGGTGAAGCACTGGAATGGGTTACCTAGGGAGGTGGTGGAATCTCCATCCCTTAGAGGTTTTTAAGGCCCGGCTTGACAAATCCCTGGCTGGGAGGATTTAGTTGGGGTTGGTCCTGCTTTGAGCCCCCTGGCCTCCTGAGGTCTCTTCCAACCCTAATCTTCTATGATTCTATGACCCAGTCCATGGGCTGCTGGATCCCGTTGCTGGCTGGGCAGGGAGCTGCTAGGTCCTTCCAGGGCAGATTTCATGGAAGGAAGAAGGCCCTGGATTGGCATAAGGCACAGACCCCTCTGGGGCAGGCTCTGCCCCCTCCTCTCTCCACAGACCCTTCTGGGGCAGAGAAGGGCCCATGGGCCATGTCAGCCAGGGGAGTGGAGCTTGCTCTCAGGAGCAGTCAGGCTGTTCCCTGGGAGCAGGCAGCTGTTGGCAGAGTGAGGTCACTGTCTGGTATGGACCAGATCCTGGGCCGAGGCGAGGCGAGGGGCTGGTTGCACCCAGGTGAAGCCCATTTGTTATTCTCTTTCTTTTCCCAACCAGACACAGATCCCTCCTGGCCAGTTCAGCACCCTGGCTGGGACGCTGGGCCCCTACACCTGTGATTCACTAGGCAGCATCCGCCAGGGTGCAGGGGATGCCATCAGGGGGAGGGTAGCTCCTGTTAACGCCGTGTGGGCCCGTCCCACAGGTGGTCTGTGCCATCGGCGAGGTGGTGATGGGGGCAGCGGTCGGGAATGGACTAGGCTCACTGCTCCCTGAGCTCTGCTATGCCCTCCTGTACCAGCTCAGCCGCACCCTGGACAGCGACATGCCATTGCCCTCCAGGGCTGAGAGACCCCTGGCCGGCCCAAAGGGAGCTGCACCCCCACCCTCCACCCCCCGCAGGTAACGTCTGGGGCAAGGGCACCCCACTCCCACCCCTGCAGGTAGCGTCTGGGGCAAGGGCACCCCACCCCCACTCCTCACAGGTTAAGCCTGGGGCAAGGGCACTCCACCCTCTGTCCCCCACAGGTAGTGTTTGGGGCGAGGCATTCCTATCGACCCCAGCCCCCCACCCCTAACCAGGAATTAGGGTGACCCTATGTCCCAATTTTATAGGGACAGTCCCGATTTTGGGGGCTTTTTTTTATATAGGCACCTATTACCCCCCCACTCCCTGTCACGATTTTTTACACTTGGTATCTGGTCACCCTACCAGCAATGCCCAAGGACAAGGCCGTCCCCACCCGTCATAGGTGTTGTCTGAGAACAAGGACACTCCTTCCCATTCTGCACCAGCATCCCCTCAGAGGAAACACCCAGGGGCAAGAACACCCCCCAGGTCCCCATTCGTCCCGTCCTGCACTCAGTGCCTGGGAAGGATCTGGTGCCGCTAGCCCCATGGTCTGCCGCTGACAGGATCCCTCTGGCCTCTGCCCTCCCCCATCTCTGCTCTGCTCCCCCGCTTCAGCTGTGCCCCTTAGCCTGGGCAGTGGGGCTGGGCCCTGGGATTCAGCCAGCTGGGTTCTGATTTCAGTCCTGCCTCATTCTCTAGGCATTCCTGGCCAAGTCCCAGGCCCTCTCTGGGCCTCATTTTCCCCCTCTGTCCATGGGGGTTAGTGACACATGGGGGCACAGGGCTGAGGATAGCCAGGCATTAGCTGGAGCCTGCATCCCCGTTCACCAGAGCAGCCCTGCTGTCTCCCCAGCCTGATGGTGGTGGCGCTCAGAGCCGTGCTCGCCAAGGGCCTGCAGGACGTGTCCAGGACCCTGGACAAGGAGCAAGGCTGGCGCCTTCTGGAGGATCCCCGCAGCTTCCCCGAAGGTGTCTCCCTGCTGGCCAGGTGAGGAGTGGGCCTCCAGCCCTTCTGCTGTCTCTCTGCAGAGTCCCCAGTGGTGTGTTAGACCCTGGGCCTCCACTTTCTGCAAGGCAGACTGCTTCGAGATTGGGCCCTCCCCATGCCGCTGAGTTCAGGCCCCTGTGAAGTGAGGCAGCGACGCAGGGCAGTGACTAGTGGCCAGGGATACAGGAATTCATGGCAAAGCAGAGCTCCTCTGGGGGTCTGTGCTGGACAGCACCTCACTCTCGGGGGCCAAGACTCCTGGACTCGTCTGTCCCTGCCTGGCTAGAGCTCCCATACCCCAGTCTGCTGCGTGGCAGCCCCTCCTCTCCCAGACCCGTCCCACTGTGATCACTGCTCCCTTTGGCTGCCAGGCCTTATGGTGGGTCTTCCACTGCATCTCCCAGGCAGCATCTCTCTGAGACCTCATTCCTACTCTGCAGTCTATGGGCCATTTACCCAACTCTTGCTGCTCCCCGGTCCAGAGGGGAAGGGAACCCCTTCACACCAGTGGGTAGCAATCCAGAGAGAGGGGAAACGGAGCCACACATCCTTTGCAGAAAAATATTCCAAACCTTTCTGCCTCCTCCACAGTGACTCTGGGGCCCTTGGGCGGAGGAGCTGGTTTGGGCCACTCACCCCAGGGGGTGCTCAGAGCCCCTGCAGGCAGCTCTTGCTTACCTCTGCCAGCCCAGACACTGCCCAGACTCACCCCTGCTGCTCTGTACACAGGGCTCTGGTGCAGGTGGGCGAGGCACCACTGGACAGGATCCTGCAGCTCCTGTCCCCGTCCCTGAGCTCCCCGTGTGAGGACTGGAGAGTCACTGGCACAGCCTTCTACGCTGAGGTGAGACGGGCCCCAGATGGGCTCTCCCCAGGGTGCTGCCTGGGCGGGTGATGGGTGGGCACGGGGTGGGAAGGCAGCTGGGCAGGCAATGGGATGGGCCCAGGGGCTGTGTTCTCCCTCCATTTTACATAGAACCCCCTGAGAGCCGTCACCCCCTGGCACTTCTGCTGTGCCCCTCGTTCTCCTGGCCAGCAGTGGCACATTGAGGGCACATTCTGCCCCTCCTTTCAGGGGAGCAGGGCCCCACTGCCCTGCACATGGGGGGCAGGATTTTGGGAGGCTGGGCAGAGGCTGAGCAACCCTGCTCTAGGCCCCGCTCCTTTGCACCCCAGGGTCCCTTGCTGCACCCCTGCTTCGTTCCAGCTGGGAGTAGCCCCTGTCCATTGTGCTGGGAATCAGAACCAACACCAGGGCAGGCCCTGCTCTCCCTTCTCTGGCTCCACCCTGCTTGACACCCCCTTGGGGAGAGCAGAGTCCAGCCCAGAGGAGTTCGCCCTCCAGCCCAGGCTTCCTGGCTCGCCCTCCTCCTCACTGGGTGGATGAGCAGCCAGACAGCACCCTGAAGTCACAGGCTGGCACTGGCCGTGGGCCCAAATGGCTGCCCTGAGCCAAAGCCTCACGGACTGTGGGAAAGGAGGATCCCAGCTGTAGGACTGGCCCATTCAGTGCACTCCGCCCCTCCCATCAGGCCAGGCCAGGCCTTGGCAGACCCCGGGCAGCAGTAGAGGCAGGTTATCCTGGGAGCCAGAGAGAGCTACAGGGTCTGGCCTGGAGAAACTCCCTGGAGAGCCAGCCCAGCCACGCCCATCTCCTCTCCAGCCAGGCTGGGACAGGGGAGTGAGACTGGAGGGCTGGGTCCTGTACCCACTCTGCCACTGGCCCCTCAGTGAGTCACTTCCCCGCTCACTGCCTCAGTTTCCCCAGCTGCTAAGAGGACAGTGAGACCCACGCACCCCCTGCGTGCAATGCGCTGAGCCCGGGGGAGAGTCACCCCACCCCATGAGAGCGCCGAGAGGCACTGTGGTGCCTGGCAGAGCTGAACCCCCCAGCCTGGAGCCGGAGGGAGCTGGGGCTGTGCCCTGCTGCCAAACTGCCCGATGAGTGACTCCGCGTCCCTGGCCATGATCGTGGTCTCTTGTCCCTCAGCTAATGAGTCACCCCGTGCTGTGGCAGAGGAAGCTGCTGAAACCTGTCTTGAAGCACCTGGTGGCAGGGGCCAGCGACGAGAGTGACACCATCCGTTGGCTGGCAGCCCGTGGGCTGGGGAACATGCCCCAGGGGGCACCGCAGAAGGTGGGCAGAGGGCAGTGTGGCCAGAGGTGGCGCAAGGGGAGCAGCGCGGCCGGCGGGAGGGAAGTCCAGGGGCTGCATTTTTTTATTTCCAGCAACCCTCCTTGCCCTGGGCTCTAACACTAGAGGCAGTCAGGTCTGGGGGATGTTCGCAGTATGGCTGGTGCCACCCCTCCTGCACCTGGGGCAGAGACTGAAGCAGGAGGATCCCCAGCCGGCCCCTCCCCATTATATACCACCCTCCACTCACCCGGCCCCCCAGCCGGCCCCTCCCCATTACATATCACCCTTCACTCCCCCGGCCCCCCAGCTGGCCCCTCCCGACTGCATATCCCTCTGTCACAGAGTCACCAGGCGATGCTCTGGAACTACTCCCTACGAAGCCAGTCAGGAATCTGGGGCAGCCTCCTCTCCAGGGCAAAAAGGCTCACACAGCTTCCACCTTCCTGGCTCATTCAGCATCCTCTGCCCCTCCGTGCGCTTCCCACAGCGAGTCTGCACAGGCGGGGCTCCTGGGGAAGCCAGAGGGCCCTGCACCCCAATTCCATAGTCAGACGTGACTCTCAGCCAGCCAGTAAAACAGAAGGTTTATTAGACGACAGGAACATGATCTAAAACAGAGCTGGTAGGTACAGAGACCAGGACCCCTCAGTCAGGTCCATCTTGGGGGGTGGGGAGGCCAGAGCCCCATCTGGCCCTCCCTCCATTTCCCCAGTCTTGGGGGCAGGGTGGCCAGAGCCCCATCTGGCCCTCCCTCCATTTCCCCAGCCAGCTCCAAACTGAAATTCTCCAGCCCCTTCTCTCGCCTTTCTCTCTTTCCCGGGCCAGGAGGCCACCTGATCTCTTTGTTCTCCAACACCTTTAGTTGGCAACTTTGCAGAGGAGGGGCCCAGGCCATCAGTTGCCAGGAGACAGGGTGTCGGCCATTCTCTGCCTAGACAGCCTCACACTGCCCTCTAAGGCTCTGCAACAATTACACAGCTTATCCCACCACCTAGATACTTAAGAAATGCCTAGGGGAAACTGAGGCACCCACACAGTATTCAGAGAGAACATTAAGAACAGTCCCACTTCGTCACATCGAACCGTTCCACTTCCTCACACTTTGTCTCTCTCCTGGGCCAGGAGGGCACCTGATCTCTTTGTTCTCCAACACCTTCAGTTGCAGAGGAGGGGCCCAGGAGAGGCTCAGGCCATCAGTTGCCAGGAGACAGGGCGTCGGCCATTCTTTGTGCAGACCCCTGCACGCACCTGCCCTCTAGGGCTTTGCAGCAATCATACACCCTTATCCCACCACCTAGATACTTAAGAACTGCATGGGGGAAACTGAGGCACCCATACATTATTCAGAGAAAACATTAAGAACATTTCCACTTCGTCACACCCTCCCACTCACCCAGACCCCCAGCCAGCCCCTTCCCACCACACAGCCCCCTCCCTCACCTGGCCCCCCAGCTGGCCCCTCCCCATCACATTCTGCGCTCCACTCACCTGGATCCTGGGGGGCACTGGGGTCTGTCTGATTGTCGGGTTCCATTCAGGTGAAGAAGCACAGGCAGCTCCTGCTGGACACCCTGCGCCGCCCCTTGGCTGAGCCCAGCAGCCCCCAGGTCGTGGGCGAGAGCATGCGGGCCCTGTGCAAGATGCTGGAGCAGCTGAGCGAGCGTGACATGGGCCGCCTCTACCAGCCCATGGCTGCGCAGGCCCGGGCACACTTCCCACACGTGAGTCACCCCAGTGCACGGACAGAGCTCTCCCCCTGCACCCCCTAGAGCAGGGGCTCAGGGTGCCGGCTCTCAGGGACACCCCCATTGCCTGGGTTCCCCAGACCAGCTCCGGCTCTCCAGGCATAGGACCTGGGAGCAGGACAGAGAATGGGGTGGGTGCTTGCTGCCCCTCCGTTGGGGCATTGCCCACTCTCGGGCGTGCCCACTGACTCTGCCCTCTGCTCTCTGCGGCAGGAGGACGGCACCGTGCGCGCGGCAGCATTTGGCCTGTTCGGGGCCCTGGCCAGCTCGGCCCACCACAAGCACCGGCAGCTCTTCACAGGGGAAGTGAGGAGCAGCTGGGCCGCTCTCATGCTCCATGTGCGGGATCCAAGCCCCGAAGCAGCCACGGTGAGACGCAGGGAGAGCCCCCCTGCCGGTCCTGATCCTGAGATGCGGGCGCAGACTGGGAGAGAGCCCCCTGCTGGGCCTAATCCTGAGACGCGGGTGCAGAGTCACTGACAGGGAGAGAGCCCCCTGCTGGGCCTGATCCTGAGATGCTGGCGCAGAGTCACTGACAGGGAGAGAGCCCCCCTGCTGGGCCTGATCCTGAGACGCGGGTGCAGAGTCACTGACAGGGAGAGAGCCCCCCTGCTGGGCCTGATCCTGAGACGCGGGTGCAGAGTCACTGACAGGGAGAGAGACCCCCTGCTGGGCCTGATCCTGAGACACAGACGCAGACAGGGAGAGAGCCCCATCTCAACCTGCTCGCACTGCTTTTGCCAAGGAGGGAGGCTGACAAGCGATGGGTGATCCTGGGCCAAGTGCTGCCCTCAGAGTAACCCCAGTGAGATGAGGGTCATAGGGAGCAGAACTGAGGGTGCATTGAGTGGGTATAACCCACTGGGAGGGGCTGGATCGGGCTTTGGGGGTACCTGGGTGTATCCCATTGGAGGGGTATCACAAATCTGTCCGTGATGGGGCACCCCCTTTAGGCTACATGGGGATGCACATGTGGGAGTCCAGTTACTCCATATATGAGGTGCCACTGTGGGGGCTGGGCCTCTCCAGCCCAGGGTAGCTCCTTAGCCTCTTCCATGCTAGGGCAAGGTTAGTGACCCCTTCACAAGGGGGTTGCACAGGGGTCACTGTGTAGCGGACACCCCTTGTGTACCTGATCTCTGTCCCAGCAGAGTCCCCACCCCCACCTGTCTGCAATAGTCTGGACAGTGGAGAGCTTTGTCCCTGTGCATGGGGCCCCGACTCACCACTTCTCTGCTTCCAGGCCTGCTACACTGCCTTCCAGGTGTGCGCCCCGTTCATAGGCCTCACGGGGCTCGGGGGAGCCTTTGACAGTAGGCTCCTGACAGGCGCCTCCGGGGAGAGGCACGAACACTTGATGGGACACGTCTGCAAACAGCTGGTGAGAGAGCTGCCGAAGCTGGGCCATTCTCTGTGACTGTGCTTTAGACCCAACAGCAGGGTAGCCCTTCCTCCCTCCTGCTCATTCCCTTGCTAAGGCCCCAGGAGCAGCTCTGAGAGGCAGGCTGTGAGCACACCTGTGTGTCCAAAGCACCTGTGTCATGGGAGCTCAGGGCTCTACAGCTCTGTTGTTTAGGATTTAGCCTCCCCAGCCCCAGGCAGGGTTTGGTCTGATTTCTCCATCCCCCTCCCCACCCCTCATTTCCAGGATCAGGCTGTGGTGAGCAGGGGGGCTGACCTGTCTCTAGGTCAGGAGGAACTCATGCCGTCTCTGTCGCTGGTCCCTCCTAGGCCCAGAAGGACCCTGTGCTGCTGGACAGTCTCATCATTGAGACCTGCCTGCACCTCCACAGCCACTGGGAGGGGATCAGACTGGCAGCAGCCAAGCTGGCAGGTGAGACAGTGCCCAGTGATCAGCACCCCGATGGCGACGGGGAACAGGGTGGAGTGACCCTGCCTTCGCGGCCAGGTTGCAGCTCCGGAGCCAGGCCCACGAGGGCAGTGGTGTGACTCCAGGGAAAGCCAGGAGATAGGCCCAAGACAGAGCCATTAATCTGACCCCTTTTGAATGCGGTGGGAGGGTCCAGTTTGAACCCCTGGCTCTGAATCGGCCCCTGTGGCTTGGGCCCAGATTGGCTCTAGCCCAGGAGGTGCCATGTTGTGGTTCTGGTCCAGACAAGGCCAGAATCTCATGAGAACAGCCATTCTTGTGAGATTCTGGCCCAAAGCCTGGGGCCCTGGGTTCAAGGTGTCAGGAACCCACCCTACCTTCCAGCACCCTGGGACAACATGCTCCTCTTGTGTCTCCAGGGATCCTTGCAGAGAACATGGAGGCCCAGCATGTCCAGCAGCTGGATCTGGGAAAGCTGCTGTGCTGTAAGTTCCCCAGACCACCCCACCCCACCCCACCCCCTGCCCAAGGAGCCACCCACCAGGGCCCATCCAGCTGGCACAGAGCAGAAGGGGCAAACATGAGAACTGCTGATGCCGAGGGCCACGTTCTGCTCTTGCTTGCAGCAGAGCAAATGGGGAGCAATGCCCTTGGGGTCACTGGGGTGGCTGTGCATTGACATCAGGGCAGCTGGCAGGTGAGTGTGGCTGGAAGCTCACGGGCTGGATGGTGGGGGCCAAACACCCCCTCCCAGCGGGACGCTGGATCCAGCCTCGGTAGGCACTGCCACTGCTCGCACAAACAAGCCCAGGACTGCGGGAAATGCACCTGGTGCTGTCAGTGCCTGGTCCGCATGCTGGGGGCTCTGACCTTGAGGATGCAGCCCATGGTCATTGTAGGGCTTGGCCAGTGTGGTCCTTGCCCCAGGGATCTGTGTTTATACACAGGTATCTCATCCCAAAGGGGTTTCTCTTCCTCCCCGCAGCCCTCCAGGCGCTGCATGGTGACCCCAGCACTGCTGTCGAGATTGCTGTGGCAGAAGCTGTCAGCACCATCAGCCAGAAGCAGCGGGTAGCCCTGCAGGAGCCAGGTCCCAGCCACACAGGCCCCAGAGGCCGAGGGAGACTGCTCTTTGTGAAGAAGCTCTTCAGGAGGAAGGGGAAGGGGAAACCCCTGGCAGGGCCCCTGGATGCCACAGAGTCAGATAGCATCTCCAGCAGCTGATGTTGGAAGGAGATGGGTGCTGCTGCCAGAGCAGAGGATTGGGGCCTTTGGAACCGAGTGTTCCCCGCACTCAAGGGACTCTGGGCATTGATGTGTAGATATGTGTATATATTCTGTGCCTTTCCAGCCGTGGTCTGGGCTTTGCTATCTCGTCGGAGTCTGAGTCCAGGGCCCCAGTCAGTCCCAGCCCTGAGTCAGCAGGAGCTGGGAGCGTGGGCATCTCACAGACTGGGCTGCTAAAGGTGCAGGAGCCATAAATATGGGAACCATGGGGAAAGTCCCCTGGCACAATTGAATGCCCATGGGGTGAGATGGCAGCTGGGTGGGGCTATTGGCCAGGTGAGTCGCAGGCCGGCCTGTGCCAGGAAAGGAGGTTGTGATTTAGCCATGGCTTTTTCTCTAGAGAGTGTCCTCCCCTACCTTTCCCTGCTCTCCTGGGTGAAGTCCAGCTCCTGCCATTGACTCTGAAATGCTGCTCCGGGTAGGACAGTGCTGTTGCATGGGGGGAGCGCAATGCAATTCTACCGGGGGATTCTCTGCTACTTCCAGGCTCCAGGGTTTACTTATTTGACCTGATAAAAGCTCCTTTGGGGCTGTTCTTTTAAACCCCAAACCCCTCTAAAGAGACTCTCTCAGCCTCCCTTCCCCCACACCGTCTCCCAGCCTACTCCCACCCTATCAGGCTACCAGAGGTTAGCAGAGGCTCAAGAAGTGGCCACCAGCACTGCCTTGCTCTGCTGTGATGGAGAGAGAAGCAAGCTTCACGGACCTTAGGGCCTAGGGGACATTTTGACCTGGAAAAGGCTAGTGTTAGGTGCTGTGTGTAACACTGGCTCTCCGTGCACATCTGTCCCTGTGGCTGTCTCAGTGAGAGCAGCAGCCCACTCCTTCCAGCTAAGGAATCATAGAGGGGTAGGACTGGAAGGGACCTCGAGAGGTCGTCTAGTCCAGTCCCCTGCACTCAAGACAGGACTAAGTATTAGCTAGACCATCCCTGACAGGTGTTTGTCCAACATACTCTTAAACATCTCCGGTGACGAGATTCCACAGCCACCCTAGGCAGTTTGTTCCAGTGCTTAACTACCCAGACAGGAAGTTTTTCCTAGGAAGTCCAACCTAAACTTCCCTTGCTGCAATTTCAGCCCAATGCTTCGTGTCCTATCCTCAGAATTTAACAAGAACAATTTTTCTCCCTCCTCCTTGTAACAACTTTTATGTATTTGAAAACTGTTATCATGTCCCCTCTCAGTCTTCTCTTCTCCAGACTAAACAAACCCAATTTTTCAATCTTCCCTCATAGATCATATGTTTTCTAGCACTTTAATCATTTTTGTTGCTGTCCTCTGGACTTTCTCCAATTTGTCCACAACTTTCCTGAAATGTGGTGCCAAGAACTGGACACAATACTCCAGCTGAGGCCATATCAGCACCGACTAGAGCGGAAGAATTACTTCTCGTGTCTTGCTTACAACACTCCTGCTAATACATCCCAGAAGGATGTTTGATTTTTTTGTGACAGTGTTACACAGCTGACTCATATTTAGCTTGTGATCCACTATGACCCCCAGATCCCTTTCCACAGTACTCCTTCTTAGGCAGTCACTTCTGGGGAGACCTTAGGTCCCAGCCTGGGGCGATCTGTGCATGTTATTCTTCTGCAGAGACATTAAACTTCTGAGAACACACGAGAGTCTGGCCTTGGTTTGCCCCAACAGCAGGGCTTTACTGACCTTTAACTTTAAAAACAATAAGCTAAAAAGCCATTGTGTGGTGCCTCTCTAATGGGCTCACGGGACTGTATGATGTCTGTACTATTATGGTCACCACTTTTACAAGACTATAGTAAATTTTGTGCAAAGTAAGCCTTGTGAGGTATCATTTGAAAACTCATAATCTGATGAACATTATTGTCCTGGTAAAATATGTGACGAGGGAGATGTAAATAGGAAACAGGGGAGATGTAGACAGGAACAGCTATTCTGACAGCACAGCAGTGTGTAAAAGGCCCCCCAGGCTAGAGGATTAAGGAGCCACAGCTGTTCAACAGTCCAGATTGTACCCTGAGGCCTGTCGCACTATAGACAGTTCAGTGCAGCAGAGGAGGGAGTCTGGAAAAGGAACCACCCCGGAATATTGCAGCTGGATCGTGAAGCGAGGCTGTAGGGATGTGGGTAGTCACTCGCGACGTGAGACGGGGCTCTGCTCAGGTTCAAAGCTTTGGCAAACAGTGCTTTCCCCTTACAGGGTGTTACCTGCACAATCATTGGTTCAGCCAAGCTCTGGGGCGGCAGCCTGTGAGAGTTTATTGCAGGTGTCTGGGAGGTGTCCGCTCATTGAGTGGGACTGGGAAGGACCTTCCTGCAGACAGATAATATATGTGCTCCGAGACGTGCCCTGAGCCCTGGCCTCCCATCCAAGGCTACAGAAAAGTCTGGTTAAAAATAAAGCTACATGCAGTTACCCTGCTGCGGGGGAGGGACAGGCAGTGCCACAATCCCTGCACTCAGGAACAATATGGGTTGGATGCTTCAGCTGTTGAGAAAGCAATTTACTGCAAATCAATAGGTCTAATCTGTTCTCCAGTGTGGTTAGATGTTGATAGGTGTTTGGCTGTGTGAGTGTGTTCCCTCTGTGTGCCGCCCCAGCCCTGAGCAGACAGCTGGCATGGCAGACCTCGAGGGAATCGCCCAATGACCACAAGATCCACTAAGGTATGAAGGCATCCAGCCAGGTTTATTATCTACAAAGGCTGGTACTAGTATCCCGCAGACTCTATTGGACCACTAATACATGTATGCCCGTAACAATGGACCAGCTCAGTGAGCGGCAGGACTTTCCATTCCTCCCTAAGGCCAGACAAAGATACTCCCTCTGATATACATCTTTATACCCCGATACAAATAAGTTAGTACTGCCCCTTTGACATAGTTAGTTACCACCCCCGACGTGACTAGTTATTACCCATTACCTTGTACTTGTTGGTTTGATCAAAACATCTTTATTATCTGCTGTCATCCTGACCTTATCTTTTAGGAGGGTCAGTGTGTTCCTGTTATCCTTGGGGAATGTTTTTGTTCCATCCCTGATATCGGGATGTTCTGGTATCACTCGATATCGGGATGTGTTTGCGTGAGCACTTCTTAGGAATGTGTATTTCTGCAATATCAGCCCTGTTCTTGCCAAATTCTGTGAGCAGGTCCTGCCTCATACCAGGCCTCCAATACAAGGTCTTATGTCTCAGGCTCTCTTCCTACTACATCCAGGACTTAGGCCAAAGCAAACAAGCACGTGAGCCACTAAGTCAGGCTGGCCCTGCTGACCCATGTTCCAGGCCTGTGCACGGGGCTGGGGTTTAAATGGGGACTTGTTCCTTTTCCAGTTCCCCTACCCTCCTCCTTAGGGAGTGTGCCTTGATCAGGTTTCGAATCCAGGCTGGCCACATACTGTGAGCTCCGGTTGTCGCAATGCTTCACCCTTTGCCCTGGCTCTAGTCTCACGGGCTCTGAGGCAGGGTGGAATGTGCCGGCTAGATCTCGGGGCGCTCTTTACGGTATTGACTCTGTCCTGGGCATTGCTGTGTTGATCCCACCGTGGCAGAATGACATTTTGGCACCTGGTCTTGCTGCCTTATTGCTGTGGAATTTTGATGCCCCCTCCTCCCCACTATGTGGTGATGACATCAGGACACCTCCCATGCGGCATCGCGCTGGGTTTCGAGGACGTTTCATCTTGTGCCATCACAGCAATAGTTTGACGCTGCCACATGAAAACGTTTTGGGGATCACATTTCTAATCACCCTGGGACTGAAACAGGGGTGCCCCAGCTCTGCCCCGTAGAGCCAGTAAGTATAATGCTGGCTGGGCCTGGCCTTACAGCTCCCCATGTGTCTGAAGCCGGAACATGGCAGCAGCTGCAGGAGCAGTGAAAGCTTGTATTGATTCAATGGATATTCTGTGCCTGTGTTTGTCAGGAACAAGTCTGGGAGCCAGGCTCAGAGGCAGGAAAGCAGGAAACAGGGGAACTAAAGAATGAGCCACAACAGTGCACCTGTGATGCTGGGTCGCTGATGCCCCATGGAGGAGAGAGCGCAGCGGCATTGCCACACCAGAGGGCTGGGGGACGCGGCATCAGCAGGGCTTTGCGGGAAGGACTGGCTACTGTTGCAGCCGTTAACGGAGCAGCGCTGCCAGTGTTTACACTATTCTTGTGTTGTGATTTGAGTCCATTTTTTCCAGGCTCCTTATGATAAGGTGAGACGCTGCAGCTGGCTCAGTTACTCTGGCTCAGCTGTTGGTCCCTGGACCGAGGTGAAATCCCTCTCCCTGCAGAAGCAAGCAGCCATGGCCTCCTGCCCCATCAGTGTGATAAGGGGGTGGGGTATATAATCCAGGCAGTCCCCAGGGAAGTGGAAAGGCAGGGGAAGGAAGGCGGGAGCTTGCCTGGGGAAGGGGTAGGAGAGGTGCAGGGGGCAGGCACTGGAGCTACCTGTTTGGGAGTGGATGGAGAGGATGGGACTTTGTGGGCTAGAAGGAGAGAGCGGGAAGGCCTGCTGCCAGGGTCTGGGAGGTGAGGATGGAAAGCTGCTGGGGCTGATGTTTTGCTGGGGGGCTAGGAGGGGGACTGCTGTGTTGCAGAGGGCATGAGGGGGAGCCTGGGCTCAGCTAGGGGTAGGGGCAGAAGGTCAGGAGAAGACAGGCTTTGCCACCAGGGGAAATTACCTGCCTGCCCCCTCCCCAGCATGTCATTTAGTAAAGCAAAGCCCCTGCTCCCTTGGGAAACATGACAAAGGAGTTGTAGTTAACTAGGTGTCCGCAAATGCCCTCGTGAGCGTGAAAATGGCATGAGCAGGGTGCCCTGCAGCGTGTGCCCAGGGAGAATTCGGGGGGTGCAGGAGAGGGGCTGAGGGGAGCGGGGAAGGGGAAGCTGCTGGGTGGGCTGGAGTGGCTGGTGGATAGTGGTGGGGATGTGAATGGGGCAGGGGCGCTGGGGGGCAGGGGTTCATGAGTGGGAAATGGAAAAGGTAGGGGAGGGGCGAAGGGGGGCAGCGGAAGCAGGGAATGGGGAGCCCCTGGTGTGGGGGCTGGGAGAGATGGGAGGGAATGGGGGAGGCCAAGGCAGGAGCCCTAGGGAGGGGGAGGGAATGAGTCCCAGGTTGGAACATTTCAACGAACAAGAAGCTGCCCTGAGTGAATGACAGGAACCTCCTCCAATGGGAGGCTTCCCATGGAGCAGGTGGGGAAGCGGGGAGAAGCTGTGCTGGGGGTGTCGCGGTGTGAGGGGCAGTGACACCCACACACACAGTGCCCAGAGCCATGGGGTGGGGGCAGGAGGCTGCAGCCAGGGAGGGGGAAACAGGGTTCTCTGAGCTGCCCAGGCAGGGAGGGAGATTAGAGCCCCCTGGGGCAGTACCCCTGCCCCATGCTCAGGGTTGGGGCAGGGGTAGGATCTTGGGAGCAGTCACTGCCCTGAGGAGGAAGGGCTGGGTTAGTCAGGACCCCCCACCCCTCAGTGCTGGGCAGGCCCAGGTACCCGGGGGTGGTGGTTGGGGTTTGGTACCCAGGCGGGTTGGTATTCCTCAGTATTCAGCAGGCCTAGGTACCCAGAGGAGATTGGGGTTCCTCAGTGTTGGGCAGGCCCAGGTACCCGGGGGTGGTGGTTGGGGTTTGGTACCCAGGCGGGTTGGTATTCCTTAGTATTCGGCAGGCCTAGGTACCCAGAGGAGATTGGGGTTCCTCAGTGTTGGGCAGGCCCAGATACCCGGGGCGGGGAGGTGTTGGTGTCCCTCAATGCTGGGCAGGTCTAGGTACCCCCCGGGGGTGGGTTGGGGTCCCTCAGTGCTGCCAGGCCCAGGTACCTGGGGTGGTGGTAGTTGGGGTTTGGTATCCAGGGAGGTTGGTATTTCTCAGTATTGGGCAGGCCCAGGTACCCGGGGAGGGGTTAGGGTCCCTCAGGGCTGGTCAGGCCCAGATACCCAGGCAGGGGGTTGGGGTTTGCTAGCCAGGGGGTTGGTATTCCTCAGTGTTGGGCAGGCCCAGGTACCCAGATGGAATTGGGATCACCCAGTGCTCGGCTGGCCCAGGTACCCAGGAGAAGTGTGTGGGGTGGGGTCAGATTTAATTCCACCAGCCCCTCTGCGAACATGCTTCACACACACTAGCAGCCTCAATTTAGACAGCAGAAATGGGGGCTAATGCTTCTCCCCACCCTCCAGCAACAACTGAGGGGTGACTGGTGGAACAGCAGGCAGAGGTCCCCACCTCCTTCCCACCTCCAAAGACACCTTTGAGGTAAGTCACACAGCAAGGATGGAGGAGGAGGCAAAGAGGACAGAGGGGTTAATTAGCTTCTCTCCAAACACTAATCCCCTTTGGCTCTCTCTCAGCTCTCCAGACAAACTCCCTTCTACAGGACGAATAGACATGGTAGCTGTGCTGGGCCGAGTTAACCCACTTACCTGCACGTCTCAGTCTCAAGGTTGGTCTCTGCCTAGCCTCTCAGCCTCAGCTGGTGACACTTACTGTGTCAGAGAGAATAAATGCTTATAGCTTGGCTATGCCACAAATGAGAAATATGATCGTCCTCTGAAAGGATTTGAAGTCCAAACACCAAAGATGGAGAGTGGCACAAGGCCCTGTATGTAGAAAGGATGGGACAAAACTAAGGAAAGGAGAATTGAGGCTTACTATCACAAAACCCTTCCTGACAGTGAGATGTATCTAGCTTGAAACAGCTTCTTCCAGGGAAGTTGTGGCACTCCATCATTTACACATTAATGGTTGGGTAAAAGCACTTGTGAATGTTCTGTAAAAGCAGTTCTATGTCAGGCCTCGGGCTGGGACTGAAACATGTGACAAGCTTGTTACCATAGAAGTCAGAGGTGAAAACAAAACTAGGATGGGATATTCCCATCACCACCACCTGATTTCTATGATAAACTTGTGACATATTTCATCCTCTGGCTGAGCGGGGCCACACTGCTGATTATGTCATTCACTATGCCCTTGCATCTTCCATTTGTCCCCCTGATGTTGTTGCATGTTCCCCGAGTTCCTCTGAAGTTGGGCACTCTGTGGATGACTGTTTCCCCCTTCAGGAACTATGTGACAGTGAACACAAGGGACACAAAGGAATTACTAAATCAATCACCCTTTACTCACAGATAAAGCACTAGAGAGCTACCGATCTATGGAAACTAACAAAAACCCACAAGCAGAATTTTTTTTTCCAGTGTTCACACCACTCACAGAGCCCTTTGGGTTTCGATAATTCCTTTCAGGGTCCCAGGACCCTCCTTTCCTTCGCTCCCCTACCTGCCACCCACTGTACAGCCTTGCCTTCTGGGCCTGATGGCCTCTCTCAGAAATTGCTGATGGGAGAGGCTTCCTTTTCTAATGTCCCAGTGCGCCCCATCAGGTGACTCTCAGTGGCTTCAAGTCCCTTGTCAGCTGATACATTACTTGATTACAAGCCCATCTGGGAGCTCTGGTTCCCCTAGGAAGTAGGCTGCTTGCTGTCCTAGGGTGCTTCCATTTGATGGGAGAACCACCAGGTTAACCACTCTTGTTGCTCTGCATTGTTAGCCATGTGCTAACACTTCCAGGAATCCCAGTCCAAGATGCAGATAAAAAGAAAACAGCAAAGATACAGTGCAGTTTACACTCAAAATGGTGTTTGGTGTTTGTAGTTTCATTTAGACATGTACAGACTTAACTAATCTGTCACATCGGGTTAACTCCCTGCGGACACAGAGAGGGATCAGCCCCACTGTGGATTTCTCACGTTTGGGGAAAGCCTCCCTAGCTAGGGCACATAGGCAACCCACACTAATGCTAGATGGCTTTTTAATTCCAGCCAGCCACTAAACAGTGTGCAGTGATGCCCCACGTCAGGTCACCTGGGACAGAATGAACTCTGGGCTCTTGATTTGAAAGCATGAGCTAAAGGGAGCCAGGGTTGAGTTGTGGAATTGGGAGATCCTAGGGGCTGTACAAGGACATATGCATGTGGGCCTTGGTTCACTGTGTTAAGTGGAACAGTCGGGTTGGGGAGGGAGAACAGGATTGTTTAAGGAGCAGCTGACACTCCATGCAAAGCTCTGACCACAGACTGAGACAATCGTGTCTTGGTTGGTTGGATTCTGTCTTCATCCTCTCTAATTGGGGGATTGGTCCTGCTTTGAGCAGGGGGTTGGACTAGATGACCTCCTGAGGTCCCTTCCAATCCTGATAGTCTATGATTCTATGACTTCTGCACAGCTGGGGCCATGTGCGTGGGGGCAGGATACTTCTCTCTGTGCCTGCTGCTCCGGCATGATCCTTATCCTGGGACACAATCATCAGTCCCTAGCAGTCATTACAGTGCCCCACACAGGAGTCTAGGCAGGGAATAGGCGGCAGTGACAGGTGGAACACAGCAGTGGGGATGGGTCCAAACCGCAGCAATCAGGTCCCAATTCCCCCGAGGGTGGGGGTGGGAGGCTGGTTTGGTTCATGCCCATCTCTGCTCTTAAGGGATAAAGATCCTGTTTTCCCAACCCTGAGACTTGAATGGCAGAGAACGATACCAGCTATAAGCCCTCCCCAGCTGGGCATCACAGCTCAGAGAGGTCTGACAATCCCCAAACAGTGGGTAGGGTGTGGGGCTCTGGGTGGAGATCTATAGTTTTGTGGGCTCCGGTGGGTCCAGGCTGCTGTCAGGAGCTTGTGTGTGTCGAATCATGGTGGCCGTGGGCAGCACAATGGGCAGGGCGTTGGTGCCCCGCTCGTGCCAGCACATGTCTAGGATGGGGTAGAGCTTGCCCTGGAACTCCGCCCGGAAGGTGTAAATGGGGATGAGCTCATCGGGGCTGTCGGCATTGTAGAAGGTCAGCTCACCCTTCTCATAGTGCAGGTAGATGCCGATGCGCTGGGGCCGGGCCGTAAGCGGCAGCGTGGTGCGGGGGTTGTTGAAGGCCTCGTAGACCTTTCCTTCCTTCAGGCCAATGAGCCACACGCCATGCTCAGGAGACTTGTTCAGCTTGCCCTTGCGGCTAGCTGTGCCCTTGATGATGCCCAGGCGCCAGTGGCTCTTGGTGCCTACGATCACCTCCCAGTAGTGCTTGCCCCAGGAGAAGCCCTTGTTGGTGAGGATGCAGTTGCTGGAGTCAAAGCGCTCAGGATTGCTGCCCCGGCGCTGGTAGAGCAGCCTGCTCTGCACCACAGTGTTGTCCTTGGTCAGCTCCAGCAGAGGATGTCCTGTCACCGGGTCCAGCTTCAGTGTCTCTGGGGCTAAGGAAACACATGGCAAGCAGAGGAACCTCAGGGCGGGAGACCCAAGCGGCTAGGCCCAGGTGAACCCTGAGCAGCTTTGTGGGTTGGACCAGGACCAGGAGAGCCCTGAGCAGAGAGGCAGGCCTGGCCAGGTGCAAGGAACCCTGGGAGAGCCCCGAGTAGCCTAATGGGCCGGATCCAGTAGAGCTTGTCCACAGGCAGCACCCCTATCTGAGTCTTGCATAGCCAGGAGAGTGACCCATGTAAAGCTTCCCCTGCCACATGCCTGAGCAGCCCTGCGTGGGTGGGACAGCCTGGTGCATGCCAGAGGGAGCATATGCACTTGACCACAGGTACACGCACACTCTGAGCACACTGCAGGGGACTTACTATGTGTGGGGCAGTACCTGGCAGGACTCTGCGGAGCAGACGTTTCCATACTGTCATCTTGATGTCATCTTGGTGGAAACCTGGCTTAAAGGAGATGGCGCTGAAGGTCCCTTCAGCTGGGTGCTGGGGGAGAAACTCTGACCTGGAGGGAAAGACACTCCCATGCAGTGGGGTTTAGTGAGAACATTTAAGGGCCCTGTTTCCCGCCCCATTGCCCACATCTCGCAGAACTCAGAGTCTCCCTGGCTGCTCTAGCCTCCACCTGTGAGCTGAAGGCCGGGCAGTGGGTGCTCAGCAGCCCCCAGGGCATGGGCACTAAGCTGTGCCAGATGGAGGGGGGCATGGGCACTACGTCACTCCCCTCTAGGAAAGTGTAAACCATGGGAGCAGAAAGCCTGGTGCCTCGCTGCCAGGCTGCTCCCAGCAGCACTGGAGATGCTGCTGCACCACTGGCATGGAGGAGGAGTGCAAACCGCAGCTGGCATGGGCACAGCCCTTGCTCACCACTAGAGTTGGGGCCAAGCCCTTTCTCACCACTAGAGTTGGGGCCAAGCCCTCAGTGCCTCCTGCTACTCCCATGAAAGGGCCATCGCAGTAACCACTCCTAGGAAACATTTCCCCTTCCTGGGTTCTAGCCATCCTGGCTGCCCCATGGCTCGAAGGAGGGTCCCAAGGGTGGAGGGTAAGTGCTCACCTGGAGGGGAACGAGCCGTAGTTCTGTAAAACACAACACACACACAAAGGCAGAGTTAGCGCTGACAGCCTCAGCCCCATGGCCGGGGAATGCTGCAGAGGATTCCTGGCCAGCACTCTCACCAACTCTCCATCTGACCCTGGCACCAGCAAATGGCGCCTCTCACTGCCACCTCCGCTTCCCGCCCGTGCAGGGAAGGTCAATGGAAGCTGCACAGACTGGGGGCAGGGGGTCTCCGGCAGCCAGGATGGGGCTGAGGGACACAGGGATGGGAGGAATCAACTGCCAGATGGAAAGAGGCTGGAGAGGGTGTGATAGAACCATAGTTGTCTAGGCTCCTCCGCCATAGACAGGCATGGCACGGTGCCTGTCTCTTGGCTCTCCCAAGGAGGCTGTGTGGAGGTACCTGGCTCTCCCCTCTCCTGGGGGGAGATCTGGCTTTCTACTTCCCAGGGAGGAAGCATGGAGATATCTGTCTGTCTGCTCTCCCCGCAGGGTGCATGGGGTGCATCTGGCTGTTTCCCAGGTTGCATTGTGGGGTATAGGGCAGTCTCCTCTCCAGAGTTTCCATGGTCATTCCCCTGGCAGACAGACTCACCCGGATGAAATCCAGCTGACTTTCATTACTGAGTTTCTCCAGCGAGCTCTCCATCTCCTGCAGCTTGTGGAGGGTGTCTGACGTCTGCGTGACCTGGGACTCAATGGAGGCAATGAGGTGGCCAGCCTTCCTCTCAATGCTCTCCAGGAAGCTGGCCTTCTCCTCGTCAATGTATCGGTGCAACTCCTGGAACTCCTTCCGGATCACCCACTTGAAGACGTCTGACTCATTCTGCAGGGGGACAGTATGTTCTAGGAGCCAGAGGAAAATACCCGGGACAAGACGTGGGGTGGCCCTGCCCGCTCCCTACTCAGCACAACTCAGTCATTCCACCAGCTTACAGCGTGTTATGCCCGATGCAGACCATAGGCCAACTGTAGACCACCTGCCTTCTACAGCAAGGCACACACCCTCCGGAATATCTTAGTGGTTAGATCTCTCACCCGCATGTGGGAGATCCAGGCAAGTGGCTATTGGCTATTCTGGGGTCAGTGGATCTCTCTTTCTTTGTGACATTTTTTAGAAGGTCCTTGCCTTGGTTTTGTCCCGAAACAGAATGAAACCAAATGCAGAAACCTCCACTTATTTTTTCACAAAATGGAGCTCTTGTTTTGTGGCCACTGCTTCTGCTTAAGACATGGAAATCACCCGAAGCTGACTTCCCCTGGCAGGGCAAACATGCCCTGAAGCTATCAGTATTGATCTTGTTGGAGAGCTAGCTCTGGCCAGGATATTTTACGCTGGTTATCTCACTTTCAAGGACACTGGGTCAAACCAGCTCTGAACAACGAATTGCCCAGCCTGTCTGTACGCCTGCCAGGAAGTTCAGTGCCACAAGAGATGGCTCCCTCACCCCTTCGAAAAGCAGGGCTATTTTTAGTCCACACTTTGTGAAGAACAACAACCCCTCTCCTCTGCTAGCAACAGAAAGCAAGCGTAAAACGGTAGGGCTGGAAGGGATCTCAGGAGGTCATCTACTCCTTCCCCCTGGGCTGGGGCTGGCCCAGGTAACCTTAGCCCAGCCCTGGGAAGCAAGACACTTATTCACCTGCCTCTCGCCCAGCAGGTGGAGGACATGGGACCAAGGAGACTCTGATATGGTGTGGGTTGGTAGGCTGGGACTCTGGGAGGGATGGGAGAACCGTTCCCAATGTGGGGCAGAGGGCACTCTGGGATTTTATTATTATTATTATTATTTTATTTTATTTATTTAACATTGATATGGCTGGAGTGCCTAATGGCCAATCAAGTCAGGGTCCACTGTGCAGGGCACTGTACAAACAGTTAGCAGTGACCATCCCTGCCCGGAGGAGCTTACAGGCTAAAACAAGACATTGCAGGGGTTGAGAAACAAGCTAGCCAGGGTGGGAAAGACGGGGTAAGACAACTAAAAGGATGTGTGCAATCCTTAGCCAATCGGGAGCAGTAATCAGAACTGGGGCTGCTCCCGGGTTGGGACCCAGGAGATTCATGGTCATGGGCTCCTCTCACAGCTCCCTGCACTCACTGCGATCCGGGTTTTATTGTTAACCAGCTTGCTGATGTGCTCATCCAGCTTCCTCTTGTGTTGCTGGACCTCCGTTATTAGCACTGAAAGCTCCTCCTGCAAAGGCAGAACATACTCCTGTTAGACTGGAGTCTCTAGTCTAGGATATTGCACCCAAGGGAGTAGCCAGGTGGCAGTCACCTGGCAGGGGTTTGGCTCTGGGCCCCACACTCCCCCATCTGTGCAGGCCAGCCTGGCCCTGAATGGAACCAGTTCTCCTGGGGTCAGTCATACTTCCCTTGATCACTGGCTTCCCCCCATGGAATACAGGGCATGATGAGACCACGTTCTCCGAGGCTTCATGGGAAATTCATTTATCATTCCTTTTGCATCCTGCCAGAGTTCACCTCTAGGCCTCTTTAATGTTAAGTTACCTCAATATTGTTAACCCTAGCAGCTGGGCCAAATTGAGAACTGGGCAATTCTGTTCTGTCCATCTAAGATTCTCCCTGTGGGCTCATTTGACATCTAAATTGCTCTGCACTGTTAAACAGTTGCTGAATCTCACCCTAGAGGTGGCTGCATTTGGGTGGTGAGCGAACTGGTGTTGTATAGCAAATGCAAAAAGCACAGAACTCTTGCAATGTTACGTTTGCACAAAAACTCTTAAGAGTCTGGAAATGCAAAAGTTGAGATTCCAAGGGCTACTACATTCCTTGGGCTATGTAGCGTGTTCTGTATGTTATATAGGATACAATTACAACCTAAACAGAAATATGCTACATGTTTAAAAGGACATCGTCAGCATGAAACCTCATCAGTTTAAAAAACTGAGTTAAAAGCAGTTTCAGGTATGACACCTGCCCCCGAGTCCCCCAGCCAGTGGTTCTGGTTGAACAATCACATTTCCTTTTTTTTTTTTTTTTTGGGTGGACACCAGAGTTAACCATGACCAACTGACATGCTGTGAAATAGGACAGTACTTATCTACACAGCGTCTGTCTAGACTAGGAAAAGATTCTAGGTTACAATACAGCCAGCTAACACGATAGTAAGATACTAATAACCTGTGTCTACGCTTGGTGGTAAGTGGTGTTTCAAGTCACGTTAGCCAACTCAATTTTAAAAGCACCCTTTTTCCTGGCAGGGACAAACCCTGCACATTTAACATGGTTTTCTTTGGCAAGTGTCCTCTCTAGCACAGTAATGGGGAATAACTGGTGAGCTGGTGGCACGGCAGAAAAGGATGGGGGGTTACAGTGGGCCAATATGGTGCAGTTGAAAAAAAAGGCTAGAATAAGTCTGGGGTGTATTAACAGAAATGTCCTATGTAAAACATTGAAGGTAATTATTCTGCTCTACTCGGCACTGCTGAGTCATCGTCTGGAGTCCTGTGTCCAGGTTTGGGAGTCACACTTCAAGAAAGATGTGGAGAAAGTCCAGAGGAGAGCAACAAAAATTATTTGCGATTTGGAAAACCTGACCTATGAGGAAAGGTTAAAAAGATTGGGTGTGTTCAGTCTGGAGAAAAGTAGACTAACAAGGGACCTGACAAGAGTCTTCAGATATTTTAAGGGCTGTTATAGAGGACAGTGATCAACTATTCTCTGTGTCCACTGAAGGCAGGACAAGAAGCAATGGGCTTAATCTGCAGCAAGGGAGACTTAGGTTAGCTATTAGGAAAAACTTTCTAGCTATAAGGATAGTTAGCTCTGGAATTGGCTTCCAAAGGAGGTTGTGGAATCCCTGTCAGTGGAGGTTCTGAAGAAGAAGTCTGGCAAACAGCTGTCAGGGCTGGTCTAGGTTTACTTGGTCCTGCCTCAGAGCAGGGGGAAGGACTAGATGACCTCCTGAGGCCGCTTCCAGTCCTACAGTTTTATGATTCGCAAAAAGAAAAGGAGGACTTGTGGCACCTTAGAGATTAACCAGTTTATTTGAGCATGAGCTTTCGTGAGCTACAGCTCACTTCATCGGATGCATACTGTGGAAAGTGTAGAAGATCTTTTTATATACACACAAAGCATGAAAAAATACCTCCCCCCACCCCACTCTCCTGCTGGTAATAGCTTATCTAAAGTGATCACTCTCCTTACAATGTGTATGATAATCAAGTTGGGCTATTACCAGCAGGAGAGTGGGGTGGGGGGAGGTATTTTTTCATGCTTTGTGCGTATAAAAAGATCTTCTATACTTTCCACAGTATGCATCCGATGAAGTGAGCTGTAGCTCACGAAAGCTTATGCTCAAATAAATTGGTTAGTCTCCAAGGTGCCACAAGTACTCCTTTTCTTTGTGCTTTTCCACTTACTGGCTGTCACATGATCTGCTGGAAGGGACCCTTGCTGGTTGCATCAACAGCTCAGAGCCTGTGTAGCCGAGTGCTCTGTCTCCCAGCCTCCCTGCGCCTTATCTCAGTCTTATCAGCCCACTCTTTTCCAGAGGTGTTTGAGCACTGGAGATGAAAGGACCCTGGAGTAAACTGGGAACAAGACTGCCTCTCCCTCCAGCACTCCCCCGCCCAATGTCTCCTGCACTCCCTCCTGGGACAAACATTAACCCTTGCAGCCCCCGGGGAGCTGGGTCAGGGTTGTTATCCGTGTTTTACAGAGCGGGAAAGCAAGCCAAGCAGATTGAAGGATTTGCTCAAGGTGACAGATAGAGCCAGTCACTGTCTGCAATGGAGCTGGAACAGAAGAGCTTGTAACTCCCAGCCCCGTGATCAGATCACTAGGCCATCAAGTGAGCGCATCTGCGCTGGAGTCAGGGAGACACAGCAGGCACAGACCCTGCAAGGCACAGACCCTGCAAGGCTGGGCTCTGAGATGTTTAATTGATGCTAGAGACGGGCCCAAGCTGTGATCAGGGTCTTGCTTTCCCCAAAGTCTAGGGCATCCAGAACGGGATGGTAGGTTCTAGTCCAGTTCGGGGCTGCACAGAGATTCTGTTAATAAATTAGGGGCCTAAGCAATTGGTTTGCAGATGCTTTTCCCTGGCCTATTGATCCTTCCAATCAGTAGTGTCAATGGTCGGAGTCTCTGCTCTGATGCTACTGCAGGGGTGGCCAACCCGTGGCTCCGGAGCCACATGCGGCTCTTCAGAGGTTACTATGCGGCTCCTGGTACAGGCACCGACCCCGGGGCTGGAGCGACAGGCGCCAACTTCCCAATGTGCCGGTGGGGGCTCACTGCTCTGCCCCTGGCTCTGCCCCAGGCCCTGCCCCCACTCCACCCCTTCCCGCCCCCTCCCCTGAGCCTGCCGTGCCCTCGCTCCCCTCCCCCCCAGCCTCCTGCACTCCAAGAAACAGCTGATCGAGGGGGGAGGGGCCAGCGCTGGCTGGGAGAAAACTGGGAGTGGGTGGGGGGAGCTGGTGGGGGGCTGCTGACGTGTTACTGTGGCTCTTTGGACATGTACATTGGTAAATTCTGGCTCCTTCTCAGACTCAGGCTGGCCCCCCCGTGCTACTGGGTCAAGGCTCACTTGGGCCTCAGAGGAGCGACACACTGATGATGGGCTCTGAGCCCTCACCCCAGGAGCAGGTGTGGGACTGCAGCACGCCAGCCAGCCAGCTCTGGCTAGGTCAAAGCTAGTTTGAGTAAGAGCCGCAGTGAGACCCTGGCAGCCCAGGTGGGCCCTGTATGGGGAGGCCTCGCCCAGGTAACTGTCTGTGCTGCCACAGCTTCGCGACTATTGTTATCCGAGTACTGGTGCTGCGATCACACCTCTGACTGCAGTGTACAGACCCCCGGGTTACTGCGGCTGCGGGACAAACCCCAGCAAGCCCGATACCCCGTCTTGGTGTGCTCCCAGTTCCCACACACCGGGATCCAGGGTTTGTTTCAACTACCAGCCTGTGCCAGAACCCTTGTTCCTCTCTCACACCCACACCAGGTCTGGAAATCCAACCAGGGATGCTCCACTGGCTGTGCTTTTATCACCTGAAACCCACCCAGCTCCTCCCTTCCCACCCTCCAAGGAGCCCAGCCGCAGGCCTGCGTCTTTCCCCAGCAGTTGCCATGAGGCAGGCAGTGCCCATGACCAGCTGTTAGCTCCCCAGGCACTTACCTTCATCCGGCTGTACACGGTAGAGACAGGCATGATCTTATGCTGACGGTGAGCCCCAATGATGCCGCAAAGCCCACAGATCACCTCTTGGTCCTGCTCGCAGAAGAGGCTGAGGGGGTTGTGGTGGACAGGGCAGGACTCCTGGTTGGGATCTGAATCGCCCATGGTCCGCAGCGCCTCGATGACGCAGGCCAGCGTGACGTTGGGCAGCAAGGTGCTGCAGTCCACAGCTTGGCGGCACACGGGGCACAGGAGCTGCTGGTCCAGGTTGCACATGAGGGACCCCACGCAGGACTTGCAGAAGGAGTGCCCACACTGGAGCATCAGGGGCTCCTTTAAGACCTCCAGGCAAATGGGGCAGAGCAACTGGTCCTCCAGCTCACAGACACTCATCTTCCGAGCCATCCTGCAACAGGCGTCTGTCCCGGCACGGTGGCTTGGTCCAGTCTTGGAGGAAGAGCACCTGGGCTGGAAAACATGGAGTTAATGAGAACAGTTCCTAATGTAACAAGCAGGATGCCTCCAGTGGAAATCTGTCAGCCACTGGCTGAGGAGCTTAGGAGGAGCACATCCCTTTGGGGTGTTTAACTGAATAAATCTCCAAACACATCTATCCACCTAGGATGGGAGATCCCTCCACAGGAAGCACATTCCAATGGTGCTTGTGATCCACACCGGCTGCCCACTTGCTTCTGTGTGAGGTGTTAGGTGTTGGTTTAACCTGTGAAACTGGGAATGGTTTGGGTTCTGCTGACCTTTGAGACCCTGCCCCGCTGCTGGTGTGCTCGCAGGACAGCGGTGCTCAGCTCCCGTTGGTGGCTGCCCCGTTTACACAAAATAGGGCTGTTCTTGATAAGAGGGCATAGACTGAGCTTATTTCCCCTCTGGGCTGGCCAGAGCCCATGTTTGATCACCAGCTGCAAGGCCGATCTGTTTCCCCGGCCTTCTGCACGGGATAGCGGGGGAGTGGAGTGGGGTGTTCCCTGATGGCGGGGACACGTCTTCGTCGGCACTGGGCTCATTTCTGTTTCTAAAAGTCTCTGTTGAATCCTTCTCTCAAATACTGTACATAGAATCATAGAAGGGTAGGACTGGCAGGACTGAAGTAACATGAGTTAGGAGCATGGGTGGCGAGTGAACTGGCAGTTGGTGGAGGCTAGCCCCTTCCCCTCCCCTTGTGCCCAAGGCCCTGCCCCTCCCCTTTCTCCCCCTCCCCAACTGGAGCCCAGAGCGGCAGAGCCCCATTACAGCCACTGCCCCACCACCCCAGGCCAGCGCCTCCGTCCCCAGCCCCCGCCCCCCCCCCAGCACTGGGCGGGTGGCGTTGCCACAGCGCCTCCAACCCCTACCCTGACCCATGGAGTGGGCGGCGCGGCCGCATGGCCCCCAACCCCAGCCACGGAGCACCAGGCGGGCACCAGCCCTAGCCTCCCCAAGTCCCGGCAGCAGGCCGTCAAGCCCAGCTCCAGCCTGGGCCACGAAAGAGCAGAAACTCACAGGCACTCCTGGGGGCGGAGCGTGGGTGGGGCCACACAAGGCTGTCTGGGGAGGCTCAGCCTCCCCCAGCCTATGATATCCGCTGCCCATGGTTAGGAAGCCTGGAATTAATGCATGTGAAATATCAAAATGAATGGAGGAATAAATCATATAAAGAGTCAACGCTCAAAAGACAGGACTATAGAACAACCACCCACAGAAATCTGCTGAGAAAAAAATCAGAGCTTCTACAGCCACAAGAGACCATTGTGATCATCTAGTCTGACCTCCTGTGGAGCACAGGCCAGAGACCTGCCCCACAATCATTCCTAGAGCACATCTGTTAGAAAAACATCCATTCTTGATTTACAGATTGTCAGGGATGGAAAATCCATCAGGACCCTGGGTAAATTGTTCCAATCTGATACTGAAGCAAAGCTGTGAAATCCAGGTTTGAGACTCACACCCACTCCCTTCTTGAGTCAGGCCTTGGTGGAGGATTTCCCCTTAGATGTTGTGACATTTCAGGGTATTTAAGGGGTATACACATGCACCATCTTGCTGGAAAACTTCTAATAAATCTACAGGCAATTGACTTTAGTTTAACAATAATGATTGCATGTACAGAGTTCCCTGAGGAATTGCCACTGTCCCTCTGGCCCATGAATGCTCCCCTCTTCACTTCCATACATTTCTATGATTCTCCCATGACCTGCAACAGAAGCAGCTGGAGGGAAAGAAACTTAACATGTGAGTAAACGCAGAGACTCAAGTGCATGGAATTCTTACAAGCAGTGCCTTGGCCACGAAAAAGGCGAAGAGGCCTGTGATGAAGTGGGGAATTTTCTGTAATATTTTTATGAATCTTGTATGTGCTGCAGTTTCCTCTGTACTTTGCATTTCTATCCAAAGGGCGCTACCGGGTTAAATCTGCTCCTGGGTCAGCGCAGGAGACATGAGGTGTGTGTGTCACCTGCTCACCAGGATAGACTTAATAAATAATAGACAAATAAACTGGTTAGTCTCTAAGGTGCCACAAGTACTCCTTTTCTTTTTACGAATACAGACTAACACGGCTGTTGCTCTGAAACCTGTCAGGATAGACTCAGTGGATCATTAAAGGACTGGCTGAGGCTGATCCGTATTAATGGAAAATCTGAGACGACAATGGGAAACCTCCATTCACACCTAGCAACCAGTGACCAAGAGGAAGGAGGTTTCCCCCCCACCTCTCAGCAGGGAAGCTGAGCAGAGGCCAGCTCCAGAACAAAGGACTGAGAGGTACCAGGCAGGGGATAAAGAGTAGCTTTTGGAAAGGCTGGGCTGGTCCTCCCATGGACACGGACAGGCAAAGGGACCGAGAGCCTGAAATGAAGTCTGGAGCAGCTGGCCTGGCCACATGGACTATGTCTTAACCTTGATTTCTCTGTGCTAACCTAAGCCCAATGCTGCTTTCCAGGTGACTAATAAACCCTACTCTGTTTTGAAAATGCTGGCTGGTGTCACTGCAAATACCTGCTGAAGTGCAGTAGTCCTTGAAGAGCACAAAAGTCTCTGACCAAGAGTATATCTCAGTAGGGCTTGCTGGACACAGCCCATGGAGTGAAACAGCAGTTCTGGATCCCAGGGGCTCGGTCTTGGAGGTGGTGAGGCTGCGAGGCCAACCCTGAAGGAGGAGTGGGACTCTTTGGGCTGAAGAGGTTCCTTCAAGAGACTGTTTAAAAGCTGGGTCATGTGGATCCGTGGCAATATCCTACATCTCCTCTGCCATGGCAGCCCTGCCCCTAAGCTAAACCCCAATGAACTTTTCTGGAGCAAGAATCACTCTGCCAACCCAGAACGTCTCCAGGGCTCCTGGCAGCAAGAGATTCTGGGCTGCAGGATGCAATCAGCCTGTTTTCAGAAAAGATTCCCCCACATCTGGGGTGGCCTCTCCAGACATAGACATCGGAGCAATAACATAACATCCTCCCTCCGAGTTTGGCCCATCCCTCACCTGGAAGTCGTAGAAACACTGCAGAAAATCCATTCACCACCTATGATTGATCCTTCTCCTTGGCTAGTGAAAGAATGGAGAGCTCACGGGGCCCCTTCCAACTGAGACTGACAGCACCTCCTTTAAGCATGTCCTAGTCCAGCCAGAACTTGGGAAACACTCCATGCTGCCAGCGTTTCCTGCACCACCCACTAGCTATGCTTTCACTTCTGAGCAAGCTAAGTGAGAGGCTCATCAAGGCTCTCTGTTAATTCCACCTGGATACTTCCAATATTCTGAGCCTTCCCAATCAGGCTTCAGGTCAGGAGAAGGAACAGAAATGGCCATGATCACGAGCCATATATCGATTCTCATAGTGCAGGATCTCTTCATGTCATTCAATGTCAATCAATGAAATGCTGATGTCCTGCCTTAGGGGCATAAGCTGAGGTTTGTGGGAAAGCACTGAGGTAGCTACAATCATTCCTCTTGGACCAGAGCCAGAGAGCTGTGATGGGCACCAGCTTCTCCGCCTCCCCTGTAAAGTTCCACAGTGATCCATCCTCTCTCCCATCCTGCTTAACCACTGTAGGAGGCAGCTAGGGAAGATTATGTCAATTAGGTTTCTCTGTTGTGCTCCTGGCCACAGAAACTGGGGATTGTGAATCACATGGGCTCAAATGCCAGCACTACACAACACGAAGCACGGAGCTTTCCAGCTAATGTGAACAGCACCCTCTCCCAGATCTCTCAGTGCTTGGTGGACCTCAGCACTTAAACAAAAAGCAGCAGGCTCAAGCCAAACCCAGCCAAGCTGGAGGTAATGTTGGTAAGGAGATGGGAGTTTTGCAAGGGACTAGCCACTACCGTGAAGTCATTCTCATTGAGGGCATGCTCACTAAGGAAGGTCATTGCCTAAAGAAACCAGGAGGACCGCAACCCTCCTTCAGATCTAAGTGGGACTGTCAGACCCATTTCCATGATCTCATCTTCCCACAACAAATCATGCAGACCAAAGGGGAAATGGGGAGACATATACAGAAACCTTTCCCTGTACTGGCTTTTAAAACTTGCAACATGACTCAAACCCCAATGCAAAGAGTTCAGGACAAATGCCCAGAGAGATTGTGCTTCGGACAGTGCCCAAAGAATTAGAATATAATCACAGCCCAAAACAAAAACTAAATACATAATTGCAAGATAGTAAAAGACTAAAAACACAGATAAAAAGGACCAGGCTTGGCTGATTTATTGAAGTGGGGAGAGAGGCTGGAGAAGACACTTCAGATGAAGCAAGTTCAGTACCTGATGGCTCCACAGTGCATAGATTGGGGAGGGTTTTCAAAATAAACTCCTCTATATAAACTTTACAGCCCTCAGTGAGCCCCAGAACTACTCACCTTCCACTGCTCAGTCTTTCTTTTCTTCCCCTGCTTGCCCCTTCAAAGCTGCAGGGTGCTCGACAAGAGATCAGACCTTGAGGGGTATTATTCAGCCTGTCCGTGACTGACAGAAACGTTCAGTCCCCTTAGGCAGACAGAATCCAGCTAACTGTGACAAATGATGGACACGCAGCTTCCACAGCAGCAAAGCAAGAGCGCCCTTTCACACCCACTTCTTTTTCCCTTTTCTTTAAATCCTACTGAGAGCTCTCCCCCTTGTCTTCTTACACCTGGCCCACAAATGTACAGAAAGATGGGACCCACCACAGCCCGCAGACATGGAGAGAACAAGTACTAAGAACAAGAGCCTAGCTATCTTCCTGCACCAATCCATGGTGCTTACCTCATGACAACACCCTATCACACCCCTTATTCCACTCCCCCTGTGCTCACTGTAAATCAGGTGTAAACACACACATCATATGACTGAATAGCCAGCCACCGAGAGCTCCACACTTGATAAGAAAGATTCAGATGGTTATTTCAGTCAGCATGCGGCTTCCAAGGAAGTCCTTTAGGCAGTGGTTCTCAGCCAGGGGTACGCATACCACTGGGGGTACACAGAGGTCTTCCCAGGGGTACGTCAACTCCTCTAGAGAGTTACCTAGTTTTAAACAGGCTACATAAAAAGCACTAGCGAAGTCAGTAAAAACTAAAATTTTATACAGACAATGACTTGTTTATACTGCTCTATGTCAGTGTTTCCCAACCTGGGGGGGGGTCGTGATTTATTTCATAGTCATATGGTAAAAATGAGAAAGTACGCAATTTTTCCATACTAGTGTGGCTGTGACACTTCTGTATTTTTATGTCTGATTTTGTAAGCATGAAGTTTTTAAGTGAGGTGAAACTTGGGGTACACAAGACAAATCAGCCTCCTGAAAGGGATATAGTAGTCTCGAACAGTCGAGTACCATTGCTTTTGGGGTTTTACATGGATCCAGTCCAACTGGCAGAGTTGATGGAAACATTTTTTCAATGAAAAAAACATTTTCACTTGGGTTGAAATTTTCTGGGTTTTCTACAAAAACAGAAACGATTTTTTTTTCAATTTTTGGTCACCTATTTAACCAAAAATTGAAACTTTTACTGAAAACAGTTTAGAGAAACATTTTCATGAGAATTTTTTTTTTCGGGGGGAAACTTTTATGGTAGTTAATGAAAATATTTTGGATGGCATATTAAACCTCATGCTTCAGGGTTTAAGCCAATTTCTAACAAAAAAGGATTAGGAGACCCAATATGTGGGTCAGATTATCCCATATCTGCTACTGTGTGGTTCTTCCAACATCTTCTGAAGCAGATAGTTCTGGCCACTGTCAGAGAGGGACTGCTTTGCTCTGATCCAGTCTTGCAATTGCTATGTTTCTGTGTGACCTTCAGCGAATCATTTGGGTCTCTCTGTAAAATGGGGTTGATAATATTTCCCATCCACAGGGCTGTTATAAGGATAGAGTTTGTTAATGTTTGTGAAGTGCTCAGATACAACAGTGAGAGGGGCTATATAGACCAAACAGATCTAGGCTCTCCACCAATACCTCTCCTGCAGTTTGGTGGTGCAGGGCTAGGTTTTCCTTTTGTACAGAATTATGTTGAGAAACATTTGCTTATTATTTATTAATCTAACAAGCGTGTATCGAGTGCCATAGATAAAACCACATAAACCCTTTCCCAGTTAGAACAGTGGCCCCAAATGAGAGGGTTTGGGCCTTTTTGGGGGGTCAGAAATGAAGCTATTCTATACCTAGATTCAGTGGGCACCAAACAGCAGCAGATTAAATCGATACATTCTTATACTCTCGCAGCTCTTTGTGGAATATCAATAAACTTACAAGAAAGAAAATGTGCCATCTGCTTCCCTCCTAAAATTATCCCTTCCTACTGTTACTGTTCTCTCCCAGGTTTCAGAGTAGCAGCCGTGTTAGTCTGTATTCACAAAAGGAGTACTTGAGTCACCTTAGAGACTAACAAATTTATTTGAGCATAAGCTTGCGTGAACTACAGCTCACTTCATTGGATGCATTCAGTGGAAAATACAGTGGGGAGATTTATATACACACAGAACATGAAACAATGGGTGTTACCATACAGTGATCACTTAAGGTGAGCTATTACCAGCAGGACTGGGGGGTGGGGGGGCGACACCTTTTGTAGTGATAATCAAGGTGGGCCATTTCCAGCAGTTGACAAGAACGTGTGAGGAACCGTGGGGGGTGGAGGTGGGGAAATAAACAAGGGGAAATAGTTTTACTTTGTGTAATGACCCATCTAGTCCCAGTCTCTATTCAAACCTAAGTTAATTGTATCCAGTTTGCAAATTAATTCCAATTCAGCAGTCTTTCCTTGGAGTCTGTTTTTGAAGTTTTTTGTTGGAGAATTGCAACTTTTAGGTCTGTAATCGAGTGACCAAAGAGATTGAAGTGTTCTCCAACTAGTTTTTGAATGTTATAATTCTTGACGTCTGATTTGTGTCCATTTATTCTTTTACGTAGAGGCTGTCCAGTTTGACCAATGTACATGGCAGAGGGGCATTGCTGGCACATGATGGCATATATCACATTGGTAGATGTGCAGGTGAACGAGCCTCTGATAGTGTGGCTGATGTGATTAGGCCCTATGATGGTGTCCCTGAATAGATATGTGGACACAGTTGGCAACGGGCTTTGTTGCAAGGATAGGTTCCTGGGTTAGTGGTTCTCTTGTGTGGTGTGTGTTTGCTGGTGAGTATTTGCTTCAGGTTGGGGGGCTGTCTGTAAGCAAGGACTGGCCTGTCTCCCAAGATCTGTGAGAGTGATGGGTCATCCTTCAGGATAGGTTGTAGATCCTTGATGATGCGTTGGAGAGGTTTTAGTTGGGGGTTGAAGGTGATGGCTAGTGGCGTTCTGTTATTTTCTTTGTTGGGCCTGTCCTGTAGTAGGTGACTTCTGGGTACTCTTCTGGCTCTGTCAACCTGTTTCTTCACTTCTGCAGGTGGGTATTGTAGTTGTAAGAACGCTTGATAGAGATCTTGTAGGTGTTTGTCTCTGTCTGAGGGGTTGGAGCAAATGCGGTTGTATCGTAGAGCTTGGCTGTAGACAATGGATCGTGTGGTGTGGTCTGGATGAAAGCTGGAGGCATGCAGGTAAGTATAGCGGTCAGTAGGTTTCTGGTATAGGGTGGTGTTTATGTGACCATCGTTTGTTAGCACTGTAGTGTCCAGGAAGTGGATCTCTTGTGTGGACTGGTCCAGGCTGAGGTTGATGGTAGGATGGAAATTGTTGAAATCATGGTGGAATTCCTCAAGGGCTTCTTTTCCATGGGTCCAGATGAGGACGATGTCATCAATGTAGCACAAGTAGAGTAGGGGCATTAGGGGACGAGAGCTGAGGAAGCGTTGTTCTAAGTCAGCCATAAAAATGTTGGCATACTGTGGGGCCATGCGGATACCCATAGCAGTGCCGCTGATTTGAAGGTATACATTGTCCCCAAATGTGAAATAGTTATGGGTGAGGACAAAGTCCAGCCACCAGGTTTTCCGTGACATTATTGGGGATACTGTTCCTGACAGCTTGTAGTCCATCTTTGCCGTGGAGTGTTGGTGTGGAGGGCTTCTACATCCACAGTGGCCAGGATGGTGTTTTCAGGAAGATCACCGATGGATTGTAGTTTTCTCAGGAAGTCAGTGGTGTCTCGAAGATAGCTTGGAGTGCTGGTAGCATAGGGCCTGAGGAGAGAGTCTACATAGCCAGACAATCCTGCTGTTAGGGTGCCAATGCCTGAGATGATGGGGCGCCCAGGATTTCCAGGTTTATGGATCTTGGGTAGCAGATAGAATACCCCAGGTCGGGGTTCCAGGGGTGTGTCTGTGCGGATTTGTTCTTGTGCTTTTTCAGGGAGTTTCTTGAGCAAATGCTGTAGTTTCTTTTGGTAACCCTCAGTGGGATCAGAGGGTAATGGCTTATAGAAAGTGGTGTTGGAGAGCTGCCGAGCAGCCTCTTGTTCATATTCCGACCTATTCATGATGACAACAGCACCTCCTTTGTCAGCCTTTTTGATTATGATGTCAGAGCTGTTTCTGAGGCTGTGGATGGCATTGTGTTCTGCACGGCTGAGGTTATGGGGCAAGCGATGCTGCTTTTCCACAATTTCAGCCCGTGCACGTTGGCGGAAGCACTCTATGTAGAAGTCCAGTCTGTTGTTTTGACCTTCAGGAGGAGTCCACCCAGAATCCTTCTTTTTGTAGTCTTGGTAGAAAGGTCTCTGTGGGTTAGTATGTTGTTCAGGGGTGTGTTGGAAATATTCCTTGAGTCGGAGACATCAAAAATAGGATTCTAGGTCACCACAGAACTGTATCATGTTTGTGGGGGTGGAGGGGCAGAAGGAGAGGCGCCGAGATAGGACAGATTCTTCTGCTGGGCTAAGAGTATAGTTGGATAGATTAACAATACTATTGGGTAGGTTAAGGGAACCAGTGTTGTGACCCCTTGTGGCATGTAGTAGTTTAGAGAGTTTAGTGTCCTTTTATTGAGTAATGACAATGAGTTTCCTGTCCAGTTTTGATGGTAACTTCCTTGGGACCGGGACTTCATCTTACATGCCTGTAAAGCACCACGAGCACTGCTAGAGCTTAAAATTTGTAATGAATAGAAAATGAGGAAATCTTTGCAGGAGAAACAGAGTCCAGGAAGAAGAGGCTTCCAAAGAGGGATTTGAAAAGGCTTGGGAGAGAATGCCAGGAAGACAGAGATTGCGAAGAGTGGGACAAGGAGCTAACGGAAGCAGTGAGGAGAAAGGATGGGGAGACAGATATGGAGCAGGAGGGAGAGAGGAGGAAACAAGAACTGAGGTGTAGGTGGGGGCAATATTACATACAGCCTTGAAGGTGAGAACGGAGAGCATAGGTGTGATGCAAAAGGAGACAGGAAGCCAGCGACAGGATTCAAGGGTGGAGGCAAGTGAAGAGAGAGTTCACAGTCCTGAGTCAGAGTCCTGGTGGCACAGCCTCTTGGGGGTCGGGGGACCAGCGCAGGAATGGGGAGGCAGGCTGAGCCTTTTCTAGTAGCAAATAAGCAGCAACTGCGAGGCCCTGACTGGAATTCATCAGGGCATCACAGATGTGGCGCCCCACACCCCGGCCATGGCCCCTGGCAGTGTCAGATAGCAAGTATATAGGTGCCGATTCCATGAGGTGCGCCGAGGCTGAAGCATCCAGGTGTAAAAAATGGCGGGTGCTCGGCAGCCCCCCATCAGCACCTCCCCCGCCCCACCCAGCACCTCCTGCAGGGGCGGGAAGAGGTGGGGCAGGGGTGGGAAGAGGTGGGGAGGGGCAGGGTGGGGGTGGGGCCTTGAGGGAAGGGTTGGAGTGGAGGCGGGAAGAGGTGGGGAGGGGCAGGGCGGGGGTTGGGCATTGAGGGAAGGGCTGGAGCAGGGGCAGGAAGAGGTGGGGCAGGGGCAGGGCGGGGGTGGGGCTTTGAGGGAAGGGCTGGAGCGGGGGCAGGAAGAGGTGGGGCAGGGGTGGGAAGAGGTGGGGAGGGGCAGGGCAGGGGTGGGGCCTTGAGGGAAGAGGTGGGGCGGGGGTGGGAAGAGGTGGGGAGGGGCAGGGTGGGGGTGGGGCTTTGAGGGAAGGGTTGGAGTGGGGGCGGGAAGAGGTGGGGAGGGGCAGGGCGGGGGTGGGGCCTTGAGGGAAGGGCTGGAGCGGGGGCGGGAAGAGGTGGGGAGGGGCAGGGCGGGGGTGGGGCCTTGGGGAAAGGGTTGGAGCGGGGGCGGGAAGAGGTGGGGCAGGGCGGGGGTGGGGCTTTGAGGGAAGGGCTGGAGTGGGGGCGGGAAGAGGTGGGGAGGGGCAGGGTGGGGGTGGGGCCTTGGGGAAAGGGTTGGAGTGGGGGCGGGAAGAGGTGGGGCAGCGGTGGGAAGAGGTGGGCAGGGGCAGGGCGGGGGTGGGGCCTTGAGGGAAGAGGTGGGGCAGGGGTGGGAAGAGGTGGGGAGGGGCAGGGCGGGGGTGGGGCTTTGAGGGAAGGGCTGGAGCGGGGGCGGGAAGAGGTGGGGCAGGGCGGGGGTGGGGCTTTGAGGGAAGGGCTGGAGCGGGGGCAGGAAGAGGTGGGGCAGCGGTGGGAAGAGGTGGGGAGGGGCAGGGTGGGGATGTGGCCTTGAGGGAAGGGCTGGAGTGGGGGCGGGAAGAGGTGGGCAGGGGCAGGGCGGGGGCGGGGCGCTAAGGAAACCACATGTCCCAGCATGCCTCACTTCTTCGGTGGGCGGTGCATGGGTGGGGCAGGGTCGTCGCCACGCTTCCTCTGTGTGATTGGTTGAGACTGGGGACGCGGGAGCTTTGATTGGCAGCCGGGGAGCCGGGGGGCCTGAGGCTCAGCGGAGCGGGCATGTGCTCGGGCGGGGGAGGGCTCTCGGAGCGTGATTGGCTGGAGCGGGAAGGACGGGCTCGGATTGGAGCGTGTGGGGGCGGGGCCCGCTGAGGCCGGCGCTGAGGCGGTTGAGCCGGCGCGAGGAGGCGGCGGCGGGGGATGGCGGGGCGCGGCCGCGGGTGGCAGCGGGGGCAGCTCAACGGGCTGCACGCGCGGGCCGGGGCCGGGGGCGGCGCGGTGAGGCTGGAGATCGGGCGGGGCGGCCGCGGCCTGGGGCCCCTCAGCGGCCCGGGAGACGCCGGGAGCGGCCGCGGGGTGCAGCCTGGCGCCCCCTGCTGGCGGCGAAGCGACTCGGCCCCCCAGCGCCGTGTGGTCCCGAGCGCGGGGCCCGGCGCCTGCGGCTGCTTCCGCTCCGTGCGGGGACCTGCCGTGCTGAGCCCCGCCGCCAGCCGGCCAGAGCGGCGGCCTGTTTCGGCTGGGGTCGGAAGCGGGTTTATTTCCCCTTCTCTCCCTCGCGGGGCCCACCCCGAAGTCTGGAGGGGAAAAGCCCGTTTCCATAAGCGCAGATCCCCTGGGTGCCCAGGCAGGAGACTAGGTGGGGCTGGCTTGTCTCTAGGGCGGCTCTTGTGCTCGGGAGCTCCCAGGGCGGTGCTCAGACCCGAGAGGTCCTGGCAGCAATGGGAGAGGTTACAGTTATCCCTCTGTTTAATTATCGAATCTGCATTCTGCACCCTGCACGTTAGAAAGTGAATATCTGGTTTTTGCCTTAAATTTTAGGCAGTGAATAAAGTTTGTTGCAGTGCAAGAAATCCAAGAACATCACAGCTGCGTAAGCTCTGCACGCTGTCTGGAGCATGAGATGCTTCTGTCACAATACAGCTTGGAGGCAGGATTGTTCCTGTCCTGCAGTATTTCAGCACAGGGCTTAGGGTCCTTCAGAGTGGAAACCCTCTAATTACAGCTGCAACGTCTTCATTTAATAATGTAGAAGTGCACTGTTACGTTCCGATGGCTAAGTGGCCTCATTCTTTTCCCACCATTCATAGTCTCCTTACCAACGGTTGGGCCAACGCATGCAGGATATTACTGGTGATAGAGGGGTGTTAAAGGAGGTTATCCGTGCTGGTGCTGGAGAAATGGTGCCTGAGGATGCTTCTGTATTAGGTAAAACCAGTTTCTTTGTTGGAGGCCTGTTACTGGGATTATCTGCCAAAGAGCATGTATGTGTTTTGTTTTTGTTTTTATACTAAGTGTCCACATCCACTTTATAATTTTGACTTTTGCTTAGTGGCTGGTATTCTAGACCAGTGGTTTTCAACCTGTGGTGTCTGCAGGCTATGCCTAAGATTTCCAAAGGGGTCTGCACCTCCATTTGAAATTTTTTAGGGGTCCACAAATGAAAAAAGGTTGAAAACTACTGTTCTAGACCACTGGTTCTCTGCCGTTTTGGGTTCAGGACCCATTTGTAATTGTTGATGGCCTGTTGCAATCCAGTAAATGGGTGGTGTGGGGGGTGTTGGATCCTGCCCCCAGGGGAAGGGGGAAGCCCTGGGGGTGGGGTTCCAGAGCCCACCCTGCATTCATCTTGCAGTGATGGCTCTTGCAGCTCTGGTCCCGCAGGGCTGGCTGGGTTCAGCTCCCTGCTTTGGACATTACAGCATCCAGGCTTGGCCCTGGCTGGCTGGGCCACGTTTGTGTGAGTGGGGGTGCGACCTGGTACATGGGGTTGTAGTGCCACTCAAACTTGTCCCAGCCAGTCTCTTATGATGGAGGGGCATCTGGGTCAAACCAGAGTGGCACTGCAACCCCGGAGTTCACAATGCCCAGAGCGGAGAGCTGAGCAGCCACAACAGTTGCCGCACGACTCTCTGAAACGTTCTGGTAACCCAATTTTGAGTTAAAAGAAAAGGAGTACTTGTGGCACCTTAGAGACTAACAAATTTATTTGAGCGTAACCCTTCATGAGCTACAGCTCACTTCATCGGATGCAATTTTGGGTTGCAGCCCACTGGTTGAGAAACCTTGCCCTAGCCCTAGGTGACTGTGCTTCTCTGCAGCACATGTGAATAAATGGAGGTAGTTGTTGATGCATCCAGTTTGTTCTAGGATTCTCTAGGCCCCTTCATGTCTCTGAACACTTACAATATACAAATCTGAATTCAATTTTATCACAGACTCCCCTCCCAGGAGACGCCAAAGATGTTGCAAAAAAGAGCTGTAACCATAATTTGCTATAGAGAGCAATATGCCGTGCCCTATGTGCTTGATTTTTATTTAAGAATGTCTTGTTCAGGACTGCTGGTTTAGGCTGTTCTTAAACTGCTTGCTTCAAAAAATCAGTCTCGGTAAAATATGGGTTGTATTGCTCAAGGAAATCTGTAAAAGGAATCGCACCTCTTTCCTGAAAGCTGTAGGTTTCAATTAGGTTCATGTTCAGTCAGCTGATCCCAGCCCTGCAATGAGATCTGCACATGTTGGTCTCGCTCTTATTGCAGGATCTGTGCCTTCGGTGAGTATTTTTGGCTGTCCAGAAGTACTACTCTTGTGAACCTGAGGTGACTACTCTTTATAAAGTACATTGTTGAAGAGTTTAGACTCAAATTTGACTGAAAGCTGAAATGTCGATTGGCTGGAGAGTATCTTCCAGTATTGCAATGGCTTGTAGAGCTTTTCTTTCTTGGTGTCATAAAGACACTAACATATCTTTATAGTTTTTTTGTTTGCTGTCCCGGAAGCTGACAATCAGAGGGAGTTACAAGTTAACAGATTCTGTTCCAAGTGCTGGCATCAAAGTGCAGTGTACAATAGATTAAATGAAGAGGCATGTCGATTTTTAAGAAATGCAGGAAGCATTTCACCACTAGATTGAGCCTCGGTCAGTATTGGCTGAAAGCTGTTTCAGTTTGATGGGGGTTTGCCTTTTGTGACATGACTCATAGATTGAAAACCAGAGGGGACCATCTTTATCATCAAGTCTGATCTCCTGCACGTTGCAGGCCACAGAACCTCACCCACCCACTCCTGTAATAGACCAGTAACTCAGCCGGAGTTTATGGAAGTCCTCAAATCATGATTAAAGACTTCAGGTTACAGAGAACCCACCGTTTACACTAGTTTAAACCTGCAACTGAGCTGTGCCCCAGGCTTCAGAGGAAGGCGAAAACTCCCCGGGGTCTCTGCCAAGCTGACTTGGGGGAAAATTCCTTCCCAACCCCAAGTATGGCAATCAGTTAGACCCTGAGCATGTAAGTGAGACCCACCAGCCAATGCTATAAAAACCCCACCTCCACGAGTGGAGTAGCTACCAGTGCTGGTGCACTGTCTACGCTGCCACTTCACAGCGCTGAAACTTGCAGCGCTCGGGGGGGTGCTTTCTTGAGAAAGTTGCAGTCTTGAAGCCAGTTAGGTTTTTTTGCTCCCACTGCTCCGCTTGGAAGGCTGTTCCAGAACTTCACTCCTCTGATGGTTAGAAACTTTCATCTAATTTCAAACCTGAACTTGTTGATGGCCAGTTTATAGAATCATAGAAGGGTAGTACTGGAAAGGACCTTAGTAGGTCATCTAGTCCAATCCCCTGCACTCAAGACAGGACTAAGTAATAACTAGACCATCCCTGACAGGTGTTTGTCTAACCTGTTCTTAAAAATCTCCAATGACGGAGATTCCACAACTGCCTTAGGCCAATTTGTACCATTGCTTAAATATCCTGGCAGTTGGGAAGTTTTTCCTAATGTCCAACCTAAACCACCCAAGAAGCTGCAGTTTAAGCTCTTTGCTTCTTGTCCTATCCTCGGAGTTTAACAAGAACAATTTTTCAGCCTTCTCCTTGTAACAACTTTTATGTACTTAAACTGTTATGTCCCCCGTCAGTCTTCTCTTCTCCAGACTAAACAAACCCAATTCAATCTTTCTTCATAGGTCAGGTTTTCTAGACCTTTAATCATTTTTTTGTTGCCTTTCTCTGGACTGTCACCAGTTTGTCCGCATATTTCTTGAAATGTGGTGCCCTGAACTGGACACAATACTCCAGCTGAGGCTTTACCAGTGTGTAATAGAATCAAAAATTACTTCTTGCTTACAACACTCCTGCTAATACATCCCAGAATGTTCACCTTTTTTTGCAGCAGCGTTACACTGTTAACTCATATTTAGCTTGTGATCCACCATAACTCCCAGATCCCTTTCCACAGTACTCCTTCCCAGGCAGACATTTCCCATTTTTATGTGTGCAATTGATTGTTCCTTCCCAAGTGGAGTACTTCACGTTTGTCCTTATTGAATTTCAACCTGTTTACTTCAGACTTTCTCCAGTTTGTCAAGATCATTTTGAATTTTAATCCTATCCTCCAAAGCAGTGGTTGTCAACCTTTCCAGATTACTGAAGCCCAAGCCCTGCTGCCCAGGCCTGAAGCCCGAGCCCCACCACTTGGGGCTGAAGCATGTAACTTAGCTCTGGGTGGCCCCAGGCAGTTGCCCTGCTTGCCACCCCCTAATGCTGTCCCTGTACTTGCAACCCTGCTAAACCTGTCCCATGACCCACCAGGGGGTTGCACTCCCCAGGTTGAGAAACACTGGTCTAGATGATCTAGATCTGGAAGACCTCTGCATATCCCCAGGTGTACGCGTACCTCTGGTTGAGAACCACTGCTCCAGAGCACTTGCAACCCTTCTGAACTTGGTGTCATCCGCAGACTTTATAAGTGTACTTTCTATGCCATTATCTAAATCATAGATGAAGATATTGAACAGGAGCAATCCCTGCAGGACCCCACTCGATATGCCTTTCCAGTGAACCACTGATAACTACTCCCTGGGAACGGTTTTCCAACTCGTTATGCAACCATCTTACAATGGCTGCATCTAGGTTGTATTTCCCTAGTTTGTTTATGAGAAGGTCATGCAAGACCGCATCAAAGCTTACTAGAGTCAAGATACCACATTTATTACTCTTCTCCCCCCGCCCCCCCATTCACAATGCTTGTTACCCTGTCAAAGAAAGCTGTTAGCTTGGTTTGACATGATTTGTTCTTGACAAATCCATGTTGACTGTTACTCATCTTATTATCTTCTAGGTGTTTGCAAATTAATTATTTGCTCTTTTATCTTTTCTGGTACTGAAGTTAAGCTGACTGGTCTGTAATTCCCTGTGTTATCCTTATTCTCCTTTTTGTAGATGGGCACTATATGTGCCTTCTTCCTCTCCCCTGGGATCTCTTCTGTCTTCCATGATTTTTTTGAAGATAGTTGCTAATGACTCGGATATCTCCAGAGTCAGCTCCTTGAGTATACTAGGATGTATTTCATCAGGACCTGCTGACTTGAAGACCTCTAACTTGTCTAAGTAGCTTTTAACTTGTTCTTTCTCTATTTTAGCCTCAGATCCTGTTTACTGGCATTCACCAATGTTAGATGTCCAATTGCTACTAACCTTTTTGGTGAAAATAAACAAAAAGGTCATTTAGCGCTTCTTCCATTTCCATGTTTTCTGTTACTGTGTTCGCCCCTCATTGAGTAATGGACTTACCCTGTCCCTGGTTTTCCTTTTGCTTCTAACGAATTTGTAGAATGTTTTCTTGTTACCCTTTGTCTCTAGCTAGTTTAATTTCATTTTGTGCCTTGGCCTTTCTAATTTTATCTCTACATGCTTGTGTGTTTATATTCATCCTTCATAATTTGACTTAGTTTCTACTTTGTGTGGGACTCTTTTGAGTTTCAGGTTACTGAAGATCTCCTGGTTAAGCCAGGGTGGTCTCTTGCCATGCTTCCTATTTTTCCTGTGCAGTGCGATAGTTTGCTCTTGTATCCTTAGTAACATCTCTTTTAAAAAACTGCCAACTCTCTTCAACTGTTTTTCTCCTTAGACTTGCTTCCCATGGGATCTTACCTACCAACTTCCTGAGTTGGCTAAAGTCAGCCTTCTTGAAATCCATTATCTTTGTTCTGCTGTTTTCCCTCCTACTGTTCCTTAGAATAATGAACTCTCTCATTTCACGATCACTTTCATTTGAGCTGCCTTCCACTTTCATATTCTCAACCAGTTCCTCCCTATTTGTCAAAATCAGATCTAGAACAGCCTCTCCCCAAGAGCTTTCTCCACCTTCTGACACAAAAAATTGACTCCAGTGCATTCCAGTAACCTGTGCACTGCTGTATTTTTTCCCAACAGATGTCGGAGTAGTTGAAGTCCCCCATCAGCACCAAGTCCTATTCTTGTGTCAGCATTGGTGCTTAACTTAACTCCTCTCTGTCCCTGGTATTTATCTCTCTGTTGTATTTATAGAGAGCAATCATATCTTTCCTCAGCTTTAGTTTGGATAGGCTAAACAAGCCAAGCTCCTAGAGTCTCCTCTTGTAAGGTAGGTTTTCCATTTCTCTGGTCATCCTAGTAGCCCTTCTCTGCACTAGTATCAGTTTGAGTTCATCTCTCTTAAACATGGGAGACCAGACATGAGATTGGCTTTAGTCCTATGCTAATGGTCTTCGTTGTATGTATGCGAATAGGAGATGGCAGTCGCAGCAGTGCTCTGAGTAAGGGGCCCACCCTTGAGCGTTGGTTCCTTTGTGTCAGCATTCAAGCACATTGGTGAGCTTGTGTGCTCTCGCTGTACATGCTGTGTGCATTCTGCAGATAGATCAAGGATTTTGTTTCTAGGACTCCCCATCTGCCCATCTTTCCCCAGTACTAAATTCACACACGTTTTTTAAATCAACGTTTTGTGCTAGATAGAAAATGACAAACTGGTAGACAGAGTTGTGTTGTATTGTAAAAAGTTGCAGGCAGCGCTGAGTGAAATCAACACTGTCCTACTTATTTGATGGCAGAGAGATCCTGGAGTGAGTAGCCTGTGCTCCCTCTGCTGTTCGGCAGCCCGTGGAAAAGCAGAACAAAAGAACTGTCCAGTACAATGAGAGAGTGAGTGGTTAGCGGGTGTATCACCAAAGAAGTGATCAGTTTTCTTGAGTATTTTGTAACGTAAGTTCTCTAACATCTCCTGCCCTTCTCCCTTTGTATTGGAACTCTTGCAGTGAAATATTCTGGGTACCTGGAATACATGGATAAGCCCTTTGACACAAACTGGTACAGGAGGAATCCTAGGCTGATGAAACTTGGAGAAGGTAAATCCAGACTGAAGAACTAGTACTGAAGGTACAAGGCTGTAAGGACCCTGCCCCTTCTATAGCCCTCTGGTTGTGTTAATACCTTAAAGCCTGGTATAGGTTTTGTGCTTTCATAATGTCATATGTTCTAAGTAATGTTGGCATTACTGTTTGTGGGATTACAAGCTACCGCTGTGCCTTTGCCTCCTGTTTCCAGGTGTGGGGGAAGGGATGATTGAGAGCTTTTTTTCCCTCCTGGAAATGAGTCCAGAGGGGACAATGTAAGCTACTTGTGAGTTGTAGAATTTGGCTGTATTTTGTGGCTCAAAATGGATGCTTGCTTTGATTGCTTAACACATGAGCCTTGCAACTTATGCTGTATTTTAAACACTCTTTACATTCCAAAGCTGGAGGCAGAGAACATAAGAACGGCCATACTGGGTTAGACCAGAGGTCCATTTAGCCCAATATCCTGTCTTCCAACAGCAGCCAATGCCAGGTGCCCCAGAGGAAAAGAACAGAACAGGTAATCATCAAGTGAGCCAACCCCTGTCACCCATTCCCAGCTTCTGGCAAACAGAGGCTAGGGGCACCATCCCTGCCCATCCTGGCTAATAGCCATTGATGGACCTATCCTCCATGAATTTATCTAGTTCTTTTTTGAACCCTGTTATAGTCTGGCCTTCACAACATCCTCTGACAAGGCATTCCACAGGTTGACTGTGTGTTGTGTGGGAAAAAATATTTCCTTTTGTTTGTTTTAAACCTGCTGCCTATTAATTTCATTTAGTGACCTCTAGTTCTTGTGCTATGAGGAGTAAATAACACTTCCTTATTTACTTTCTCCACACTAGTCATGATTTTATAGACCTCTATCATATCCCCCCTTAGTCGTCTCTTTTCCAAGCTGAAAAGTCCCGGTCTTATTTATCGCTCCTCATATGGAAGCCATTCCAAACCCCTAATCATTTTGGTTGCCCTTTTCTGAACCTTTTTCAATTTCAGTATATGTTTTTTGAGATGGGGCAACCACATTTGCACACAGTATTCAAGATGTGGGCGTACTGTGGGTTTATATAGAGGCAATATGATATTTTCTGTCTTATTATCTATCCCTTTTCTAATGATTCCCAACATTCTGTTCGATTTCTTTTGACTGCCGCTGCACATTGAGTGGCTGTTTTGAGAGAACTGTCCACAGTGACTCCAAGATCTCTTCCTTGAGTGGTAACAGCTAATTTAGACTCCATCATTTTATATGTATAGTTGGATTGTTTTCCAATGAGCATTACTTTGCATTTATCAACATGAGACTGAATACTGGTGTCTGCCAGGCTACTGGAATACGGGTGGATCATTTTTGTGATCCAGGGTGCATGCTGTGCTGCTGGATGTGTATAAAATTACCATTGCTGGTTAAGAATTGGTAGTCAAAAATGCTGAAAATTGGAAAAGCGAAGGCTTGAAAACCAGGTTTTAAGACACATGAGTCCTTCAAGTTGAGGATTTTGAGGGCCGCATCAAAAGTTCCACTTCTTGTTTTGCCAGAGATTACGCTACAGGGAATGGAGGTTGGCCTACTGACCATGAAGAAGGGAGAGTTGGCAAGATTTCTCTTCACACCAAGTTATGCCTATGGGGCATTGGGCTGTCCTCCTTTGATTCCACCTAATGCCACAGTCTTGTTTGAGATGGAGCTGCTGGACTTTCTAGACTCAGCTGAATCTGACAAATTCTTTGTTTTGACTACTGTGAGTTAGTTATACAAGTAGCTTTGAGCCATAAACACTGAATTTTAAGACTTTGTTCTTTGCTGTCTTCCCTGTTATGTATGCCTATTGCTGCCGTAATAGGATGATGTCAGATACTCTTGTTCAAAATAGCTTCCAGCTAATAGCATCTGTAGTACGTTTGTGTGAAGGGGCTTGATGTCCATGTTCATGCCTCTATTTATGTACTTCTAAAATGACAGCACGGTTATGCTTGCACCATACTGTCCATATCTCACTCCTTGCAGTGCTCCATGTTCCAGGCCCTGTAGCTTGCAAAGAAAATAAAGCATGCTGAGATGCTTAATGTGACTTAAAAAATGCTGTTCCAGCCCAGTGAAAGTCAGTGGGGCTACATCTGTTTACAACCAGTTGAAGGATTGGCCCTAAAATCTTCCAGTTTTCCCTCACAATTGAAACTTCTCTCCTTCCCAGCCTGCATCAAGAACATTTCAAAGTATAAATTAAAGAAAATAGACTCTTGGGAGTAGCATTAAAACAAACTGAAGCTGTAGTTCTTAAAACTGCTTTGCATGTTTGCAAATAAACATGTTTGCATATTTGCAACTCAGAGTGTAATCCAGGGGAGAAGCTAGTCAGGGTGGCATTTTGTTGTTTCTAGTGAGTCCTACAAGAACCTTGGCATGTAGCTCACTCCTGTGAAACTGCTCAAGGATGTAACTTGTGGTCCACGTAGGAAATTCTTATCAGTGTTTGTTAGGTTGGGGAGGGCATTTTCTTTGCTCCTGAGCTGACCTTTCCAAGCGTCGCTCTTTGGTTGGATGGCTTCCACTCCTACAGGCCTATTGTCGCCACAGGTCTCCTGTGTCCTTTTTGAAGCTGTTCTTATACCAACTCTGGATGTGTTAGACTTCGGAATGTTACTCTCTTGTCTGACCACTTGGAAGTGCTATAGGTACTTACTATTGTCTCAGCATTCCTATTTTGTGTCTACTAAACAGCTGAATTTTGGCTTCTGTACACAGGAGCAGCAGGATACGTTCCCCCTACAGAAGGTGTTGAAAGTGGCAAATACAGAGAGGGAGTTTGGCAATTACCTCTTCCGCCAGAAGCGCTTCATGGATGCCAGAGAGAGATACAAGCGGGTAATAAAACCAGGATAACAGGGTTATGCACTCTGTAGAAGATAGTAAGTCACGACTAAGCATTAGCTGAAAGCACAAAGTGGAAAACAGTTCAGAGAACAATTACCCTCTAGCATAATACACCTGGGAGACACAGTTAAGCTAACGTTTTAAATTCTGGTAGACGTTGATAATTTAAGAACAGTATTAAGCAGCTGTCTTCGTATGCTCAGCCAAGGTATGTGTTGAGCTGCAATGAAAGGAAATACAGGTTGGTACTAGTATGTGAACTCGCTTCCCCCACATTTACACCTTGCTGGTCCCGGTTAGTATAGGCAAGGAAATGTACAGATGGGTTGGTGTACTTGGAATACATCTCAAGTTCTAGAAATGGCTTGCAGGCTTTGAACATATTTACTTCAATTGCAACAATCACCTAGCTGGAATCTGCCAGCACAGCTTTCAACAGAAAGAGGAGAGTCTCCACAGAGCATGGCCTTGGGCAGTGAGAGAGCTCTGAGATAAAATTTTCAGAAGTGACTTAGGCACTCGGAAAAAGAAAAGGAGTACTTGTGGCACCTTAGAGACTAACAAGTATTCCTTTTCTTTTTGCCCATACAGACTAACGCGGCTGCTACTCTGAAACCTGTCATTAGGCACTTGGAACACCAAGACTTATTAAAGTCTAATCCCTCTAAATCACTTAAGTGCTTTTGAAAATTTTACTCGTAGTCTCCCAGCAAGGAAATGTCTCCCAGAAACAAGTGATGGGGTAACTTTATCTTTTTGTTTTTAATGCTACAAGATGCACTCCACACTCCTAGTCTTTAGTTAGGACATGAATGTTTGTGTCTTATGGAAATTTTGTTCCTGTTTGAGGATACCTTCTCTACCGCCACTTTTTGCCTGTGAATGGATGTATTTACGTGAAATTTCCGGGGATGGTTTCCTCTTCCCACCCACATTTCTAAAATTTGTGCGATTTTTCCTTTCTGCTGTGTGTGTGTGTGTGTGTGTGTGTGTGTGTGTGTATATATATATATATATATATATATATATATATATATATATGTTTGAAAAAACAGCAACTCCAAACAAACACTGAACAACCTCTGTAGCATTCACAATGAGATAGGCACTTTAAAATCAAAAACAGAAACGAGGTCCCTGGTCTAATCTCAATCAGCAAGGAGGGAAGAGGTATGCTATGCCACACTGCGAATGACTGAGCTGATTGGTCATGTTCAGGATGCATCCTGCTAATGCGATTCTGTTTTTTTGCTTTTTATCTGAAACGTTTCAAAGGTGGCTAAGTTGATGTCTCTCTCTAGATCAGTGGTCAGATAAAGTCCTCAATTTTCCACAAACGTATGCACTGTGCATTATTTCTGGGTTTTTTTTTTTTAACCCCATCTGTCCAGGCCTCCTTGATCCTGTGTCGCAGGCCTTCCAATGGGGATGAGCAGTGCCAGATTGATGCTGCCAAACTGCTGGTGTTCCTGAATCTGTCATTTACTTACTTGAAGCTGGAGCGTCCTGTCCGAGCTCTGACATATGGAGAAAAGGCGCTGGAGATTGACAAGAGAAATGCAAAAGCATTATTCAGGTGTGGCCAGGTGAGCAAAAGTAGATTCCTCTGTTGGGTTAAGAGGTTGCATCAAGCTAAACCCCAGCCTTTCTAGTCTGTGGGGAGGACCTGCAATAGAATAAAATGAGCCGCTCAGAAAATCTGTTAGAAATACTGGGCCAGGCTTTCAGATGTGCTGTGTGCCCACAGCTACCATAATAGTTGGTGGGAGTTGTACTGAATGCTCACATCTGAAAACCTGGCCCTTTGCAGATACATTGCATTGCTCTGTTTTTTTCATGCTATGATGTTATTGACTTGAACTGGGACCATATAGATCATTGTTGCAACCAAGGTCCTGTAGTGGCACCAAATCTTGTATAAAGGGGGTCAAATGAGGTGTCTAAGACAAGGTTATGGTTTGCTGGTTATGGTTATGCTGTCTATATGTGTGTATCATTTTTGTAGTTGAAGTTATGAATATTGGCTCTATACTGTCTGTATTTCAAACTTATGCTGTGCTTCTGAGTGACACCCCAGACAAGTTGGTGTCAGCTCTGCCTAGCCTGCTTGATGGCTCATTAAGGACCATCAGCTGTACAATTGTCCCATTGAGAGAAGGCAGACACACCATAGCAAGGTATGCAGGGACGGGCCTATGGACAGAACTCTGAGGTTTTTCCAGGCCATGTGATGGACAGCTTGTCTTTGGGACAAAGAAAGCAGAGACCACATGGCAGGAGAATATAAAAAGCTGCTGCAGCTCCTCCATCTTGTCTTCAATCCTGCTTCTTACCTCTGGAGGGACTTCGCTGCACTGAAGCTTTGAACAAAGGACTGAAAGACCCATCCCAGCTGTGGATGTTCTCCAGAGACTTGATTTGAACCTGCAGTTTATTCTATCACTGCTGCAAGCCTGAACCAAGAACTTGGCCATTACTGTATGTCATTGATTCCATTGAACCAATTCTAGCTCTCATCTCTATCTTTTTCCTTTTATGAATAAACCTTTAGATTTTTAGATTCTAAAGGATTGGCAACAGCGTGATTTGTGGGTAAGATCTGATTGCCATCTATGACGAGATAACTGGCTCTGTGGATGAGGGAAAAGTGGTAGACGTGTTGTTCCTTGACTTTAGCAACGCTTTTGACACGGTCTCACACAGTATTCTTGCCAGCAAGTTAAAGAAGTATGGGCTGGATGAATGGACTATACGGTGGATAGAAAGTTGGCTAGATTGTCGGGCTCAACGGGTAGTGATCAATGGCTCCATGTCTAGTTGGCAGCCGGTATCAAGTGGAGTGCCCCAAGGGTCGGTCCTCGGGTCTGTTTTGTTCAATATCTTCATAAATGATCTGGAGGATGGTGTGGATTGCACCCTCAGCAAGTTTGCAGATGACGCTAAACTGGGAGGAGAGGTAGATACACTGGAGGGTAGGGATAGGATCCAGAGGGCCCTAGACAAATTAGAGGATTGGGCCAAAAGAAATCTGATGAGGTTCAGCAAGGACAAGTGCAGAGTCCTGCACTTAGGATGGAAGAATCCCATGCACCGCTACAGACTAGGGACTGAATGGCTCGGCAGCAGTTCTGCAGAAAAGGACCTAGGGGTTACAGTGGACGAGAAGCTGGATATGAGTCAACAGTGTGCCCTTGTTGCCAAGAAGGCCAATGGCATTTTGGGATGTATACGTAGGGGCATTGCCAGCAGATAGAGGGACGTGATCGTTCCCCTCTATTCGGCATTGGTGAGACCTCATCTGGAGTACTGTGTCCAGTTTTGGGCCCCCACGCTACAAGAAGGATGTGGAAAAATTGGAAAATGTCCAGCGAAGGGCAACAAAAATGATTGGGGGACTGGAACACATGACTTATGAGGAGAGGCTGAGGGAACTGGGATTGTTTAGTCTGCGGAAGAGAAGAATGAGGGGGGATTTGATAGCTGCTTTCAACTACCTGAAAGGGGGTTCCAAAGAGGATGGATCTAGACTGTTCTCAGTGGTAGCAGATGACAGAACAAGGAGTAATGGTCTCAAGTTGCAGTGGGGGAGGTTTAGGTTGGATATTAGGAAAAACTTTTTCACTGGGAGGGTGGTGAAACACTGGAATGCGTTACCTAGGAAGGTGGTGGAATCTCCTTCCTTAGATATTTTTAAGGTCAGGCTTGACAAAGCCCTGGCTGGGATGATTTAATTGGGGATTGGTCCTGCTTTGAGCAGGGGGTTGGACTAGATGACCTCCTGAGGTCCCTTCCAACCCTGATGTTCTATGATTCTATGATTTGTGTATAGACCTGGGTCTGGGGCTTGATCCTTTGGGATCGAGAGAACCTTTTTTCTTTTACTGGGGTATTGGTTTTCATAACCGTTCGTCCCCATAATGAGTGGCACTGGTGGAGATACTGGGAAACTGGAGTGTCTAAGGGAATTGTTTGTGTGACTTGTGGTTAGCCAGCGGGGTGAGACCAAAGTCTGCTCTGGTTTGGTTTGCCTTAGAGGTGGAAAAACCCGAGCCTTGGGCTGTAACTGCCCTGCTTTAAGCAGTTTGTCCTGAATTGGCACTCTCAGTTGGGTACTGCCAGAACCAGCATCGTTACACATGCATCCAGAGAGTTGTTTAGAAATTACCTATTTCCAAAACTTGAAACATATATTCCCATAAAGGAATCCTGAAGAGCTACTGTGAGTAGATGTTTGTTCTCTAATTCTTGACCTTCTTTCAATGACAGGCTTGTCTCTCTCTGACAGAGTATGAAAAAGCTCGGGATTTCCTTGTCAGAGCTCAAAAAGAACAGCCCTTTAACCATGATATTAACAATGAGCTGAAAAAGCTGGCCAGGTGAGAGAACTCCTTTTAGCTTCTTGTGAGATGTGCGGGAGAGAATGCTTAGGTGGACAAAAAAATACACACCTCACTTCCACGAGGCAAATAACTGTCTAGAAATTCTCTTTATAATGTGTTAAAAGAAAGAGCCAGCAGACTAGCTTTTGTAAGGATTAAATCAGCAAATGGTTGAACTGTGGGAATACCAGTCTTTTAAATAAAAAAAAAAAAAAAGGTGGGGGGATTTAGTTTGATTAATTTGCGCATGCAGTACTTAAGAGTGACGGTTGAGTAGATGACAGAGATCCACTGTTTCCATACAGTTGCTCTGGGGGGGATATCTCTGTTGCAGCTGCTATACACTTCACTTGAGTAGGTAGGGCAGGCTGTTGATGACAGGCTAGACTGAGAGTGCTGAAGTATCTTGACATCAATAAAATATTGTACAATAGAGTTCACTGCGATCGGGTTCTGTGTCCTTTAAGATGTGTTGGTTGACTTCCCCTGCTTTTCTACTTACAACGTACAGCACTCTGCAAACACTGACTAATTTGCGGGAAGATTTGAAAGTGAATTTCATGCTGTCTTGGAGATAATAAATCAACAGTATTGGAGAAATAAACTTTGTTTGCCCACAGAATAAGAACACCACAAGCAGTTGCAGCAGTCTTCCCTACCAATGTGCTTGGTCATGTTTTCATGAGACCAGCTCTAGTGTCCCCATCTCATTCTGTTCTTTGTGTCTTGGGAAAGTACCAACAGAGGAGCTATTAGTGCCCGTTATGTTGCAAACACTTGTGGGAACTATGCAGTGAGGGCCTCAGAGCTACAGCGGGGTCACCAACTCACTTTAGGTAGGCATCAGAACATCTGTTGGATCAAACTAACCAGTTTCATTCTGGTCAGCCCAGGTTAACTCCAGGCCAAGTCTGCAATGGAAGAGGTGAAAGCATACTTCTTCGCTGTCCTGTATATGTCAGGACATTCCACTCTTCAGCTCTCTGGCATGACAACATCTTGCCTTGGTTGAAGCGCTTGCAGTGTGGCAGACTGCTCACTGAGCTCTGGTATTGCCTGGCCGTTTTGCAATCCTCTAGTTCTTTGCTCTGCCCGTGAATTAGACTAGAGAAAATACAGAACAGAGGAAGTGAAATGGACCTGGTGTTATGAGAGACCAGGAGCATTATTTCTGTGCCCTTAGAGAGAAGGCAGAAGAAAAGAGAAATAAAGGGATGGAAAATGATGTCCCCATTGAGGCATGGGCTTGTTTGTTCCTTTCTCCATTTGTGGAAAATTGCATTACCAGTGTGGGTGAAAGGCTCTATTTCTCAGAACTCAGTTTTGTGCTGTTAATCTGTTTGTAAATTGTAATCAAGTTGTAAGTAGCAGCCTGCCTTACAGAGGACAGTGGATGTTGATGAGGGACTATGAAATATGATGTTCAGCATCTTAATCTGTCAATTACATATTTAAATCCCAAGGCACAAAGTGCATTACAAACACATCTAAACAAGCAGTAATTATAAAATGATTCTGGATTACTAGGTAGTTAGCCTATTAGATTCAGGACTAGATTTTGGATCCAGTCTTATAGCTTGTGGACTGATCTGTACTGTACTAGGATGCCCAAGAAGTAATTGATTCTGGGTAACTTCACCTAAAATCTTACGTTAAGTTTAGACCATCTAAATTTTTGTCAAGACTCTTGATGATAGATATAGGGTCTCATTCTGACCAGTACAAGGTGTGTCGTTCTCTTGACTTTTATGAGCTAATCCTAATCTTTTTCTTAAGTGTGAGTTGAGCAAAATAAAACCCATCAGATTAAAATATTTCTAAACCACAGACAACTAACAAGGTGCTCTAGACTCTCTAGAGGCCAGGTTGAATTCAAGTTTGTCGTCTTCTCCCCCTTTTTGTCTTTGGGTGCTGCGGCATGTGCAATTTAAAAAACATACACCCTGGAACTTGAGCACAATGGGGGAGCTCGCTAAGGGAATGTCAGCTTGGAGTATCTGCTTCTTTGAGTTGGTGTCAGAAGTTAAAATTAGCTTTTTTTTTTTTTTTTTTTTTTTTTTTGCAATTTACTACTCTAAAAAGAAAGATAATGTAAAATAGAAGAAAACTGTTTTTAGGCTGAACTGTGAGGTAACTGGCTAAACCTGTTTAGCTTTGTCAGATTGGCACACCTCTAAGGCTCCTTGATGTGATCTGGGAAAAACTACAAAAGATGGAGTATAATCCAAAACAATCCACACCAGCCAAAGGAGAATTTCTCTATTTAGAACAGGGGTCTCAAACTCAAGTGACCACCAGGGCCACATGAGGACTAGTACATTGGCCCGAGGGCCGCACCACTGACCACCCCCCGCTGCCCCAGCCCCACCCCTTCCCCCACTCCACCCCTTCCATGAGGCTCTGCCCCCTCCCTGCCCGCAGCCAATGGCAGCTTTAGGGGAGGTACCTGGAGGAGCAGCCAGGGCAACACACAGACCCCTGTGCTCCCCCGCCCCCAGGTCCTGGCCGCTTCCCAGAGCGGCGTGGGGGCAGGGCAGGCAGGCATGCAGGGAGGGAGCCTGCCCTGTCCCTGGTGCACGCCCGGCTGGAGCTGCTCTAGGTAAATGGCAGGGGAGCCCACGGGGAGCTGGCGGGCCGCAGAAAATAACCCCGCAGGCCGCATGTTTGAGACCCCTGATTTTGAAGATCAGGGTTGGAAGAGACCTTGGGAGGTCATCTAGTCTAACCCCCTGCTCAAAGCACGGGACCAACCCCAACTAAATCATTCCATCATTTGGTGGAGCTCTGTTCTCCAGCAGTTCTTAAAATAATACCAAGCTCTCAAAAGGCTTTCTACTTGCCTATTTAAGTCCTTTTTCAAAAACAACAGAGTATGTTGATTAGTAATAATATCCAGCTCTTATATAGCTCTTTTCATCAGTAGAGCTCATTCAATAACTGGATGTCACTGGTTAACAGAGTATTGAAAAACCACAGCTAAAACCATAATTCAACTGTCTCAAAAGTCAAATGTGATGGAAAACCCAAACTTGTTCTCAGTGGGGATAATGTAGGCAAGATCCCATCAAAGCATGATTTTTTGGAGGTTACAGAACCATTAGAAATGCTTCCAGATGCATTTGGTGCTTATGAGCACAGCTTTTGTTAGCTGTGGTAGGTTCCCCATTTTATTGGGTTGTGATGGCTTTCATGATGTGAACAGGTGTCATCTAGACTGACTTTTGCTTTCGCATGGCCTCTACTTGGATTTCCAAAGATAAAATGTTTGAACCTGCTATGCCACCTACATGTATCCTCCCTGTTTCACCTATGTTTCCAAAACTGAAAGAATAAGGTTGTTTTTTATGGTGAGATTTGTGTCTGGAGCGTAGTGATGTATTTCACTTGGTGGTAGTGATGGCTCAAAAAAGACTTGGTCTCGGACACCTCCAACTCTGCAACATACTTCTGTTTGTATAGAATCAAAAATGAAGTTTTTAGTACAGTCAAAAAGGTGATAAGTCTGTCATTTACACCTAAAAAGAAAAGGAGTACTTGTGGCACCTTAGAGACTAACCAATTTATTTGAGCATAAGCTTTCGTGAGCTACAGCTCACTTCATCGGATGCATACTGTGGCAAGTGTAGAAGATCTTTTTATATACACACAAAGCATGAAAAAATACCTCCCCCCACCCCACTCTCCTGCTGGTAATAGCTTATCTAAAGTGATAATCAAGTTGGGCCATTTCCAGAACAAATCCAGGTTTTCTCCTCCCACCCCCCAACACACAAACCCACTCTCCAGTGTGTGTGGGGGGGGGAGAAAACCTGGATTTGTGCTGGAAATGGCCCAACTTGATTATCATACACATTGTAAGGAGAGTGATCACTTTAGATAAGCTATTACCAGCAGGAGAGTGGGGTGGGGGGAGGTATTTTTTCATGCTTTGTGTGTATATAAAAAGATCTTCTACACTTTCCATGGTATGCATCCGATGAAGTGAGCTGTAGCTCACGAAAGCTTATGCTCAAATAAATTGGTTAGTCTCTAAGGTGCCACAAGTACTCCTTTTCTTTTTGCGAATACAGACTAACACGGCTGTTACTCTGAAACCTATCATTTACACCTGTGATCCTGTCCTGGTACAGCCCTGTTCAGAGCGGTTCTTCCCTCAGTGTATATATTGGTCTAGCGGGAGAAGTAGCCATCCTATAACAATGTGCTCTATTTTGCAGCTGCTACAGGGACTATATGGATAAAGAGAAGGAAATGTGCTGCAGAATGTTCGCTCCTCTCAGCTTTTCTCCCGTGGAACCAGAAGTAAAGGTAACAAAGAACACTCAAGAGTAGCACGTGGGTTGAAACGGGTGGCAACGCTAACTTCTGGACCTGTAAAATGTTGTCTACACTTTGTAGGGTGACCATATTTCCCTATGCTGAATACGGGACACCTGGTAAAATTACTCATATTCAAGCGAGTTCAATGGCAATCTCTCAGAACTATGCAGCACAAAAGTTGAAATTTAACATCAAGTTGACTGAGCCCCTGTTAAATAGAAATACTGCGTAGTTGGAGTCTTTTTATTTACCTTCTTATCTTTAAGGCTTTAGGGATTACATGGGGAGGGGTCACACATACACACACTCTCTCTCACTCACTCTCATACTCACACACGTGGGGATGACCGACTGACCCAACCCTCCCTGCCCGGTTCGGGGAGGGGGGCATGCAGGATCACATGCTGCTTCTCCCCTCCTCCCCCAATTTCTGCCAGGTTCATACCAGAATGTGGCCAGCAGCAGCCTTTCAGCACTGTGTGGGAGCGATAGGAGCTGCTTCCAGCCGCAGGGGAGGAGTGCGGCGGGGGTGGGGGAGGGATGACCTGGCCCATGTCTTTGCAGAGCTCATCTCTTTTCCTCCTCCCGTGTGGCTGGAAGCAGCTTGTCCCTTCCTGTCCACACAGTGTCAAAAGGCAGTTAACTCCAGGTTGCTGCTGGCCACTGACATCATCCCGGCTACAGTGTGGGCAGGAAGGGCTTAAGTCCTGAAGATGCATTATGCACCAGGGCCCAGAGAACTTGACTGCAGAGGCTTCAACGAACCCGGCCAGAGAGGTGTCTCAGTATGGGAGGGTGCCTAGGGGACGGAGCAGCCTCACGCTCCCTGAGGGAAGGACCCAGGGTGAAGAAGGTGCTAAGCCCCTGCCCCGGGGGCTGCTGTGGAGCCTGCAGGTTCAGGGCGTGAATAGACTGGAAATCGCTTCCCCCGCACCCCCACCCCCCCCTGCACTCCAGAGCTTAGCTGAGGGGCGGAGATGCTTCCCCATGCCAGCGCTGTGTGGGGCTTTGGCACATGCAGCGCTTGACTCCCCCTGGCTAGTGCCCCAGGCTGGAGGGTCTTGGGTTTTCGCGGGGCGCCAGCCCAGCCAGGCAGTTGGTGAGCTGAGCACTCCGACCAGAGGCTGGTTCTCCGCACAGCGCTGGGAGCGGGACGTGCCCCGTCGAGGGAGATATGGAGGAGCATCGGGGCTGGGAGCGGGGAGGAAGGGGCAAAGCAGGGAGAGGACAGCAAGGTTGGGAGCACATAAAGGGCTGATGGGTGGGCAGCAGAGGTGACTGGCCGCCTGGTGCCTGCCCCCACTCATCAGCCAGTGCCTGCCGGAAATGAGACGAGCAGCGGGGCCCTGCTGGCTGAGAGTCGGCATGCAGCTGGGCCTGTGCTAATGGACCAGCCAGGGGAGCAGCCGGCCCTGCATGCTGCATCTTCATTCCGCCACCAGCCTTTCACACCCACCCCCATTGTCAGTCACTGGACCCCTCCCACCGCCACCACGGACGGGCATCTGACTAGCAGGGATCCAGCCAGCAGCAGGACCCACCAGTACTGATCGAGGGGAGACAGAAAATACAGGACAATTTGTCCGTTTAAGAAAAAGTCAGGACACCTGCAGGAGGGCTTAAATATGGGACTGTCCCTTTAAAAACGGGACATTTAGTCACCCTAATGCTATGAGGAAAGATGTGGTGTTCTTCGAGTGCTGTCCCTGTGGGTGCTCCACTCCAGGTGATGGTGCGTCCTGGCGCCGTTGATCGGAGATCTTCAGTAGCAGTGCCTGGTCGGGATGCATGCGCTCAGCTGCTGTCTCGCGGCATTGTTAGGGTCTGCCTGAGCGTGTGCATCCTGCACCCCCCCTCAGTTCCTTCTCAAACGTCCTTGGCTGAAGACGGGATTCGGGGCAGTGCTGAACCTCTTCCCTGGTCACTGAAGGAAATAAGTACAAAGACATAGAAATAGTGAGAAATATTTCCTTTCCCTTAGAATAGTTAACCTAATTTAAAAAAACAAACAAACAAAAAAACCCAAACTTTTTTCCTCACGTTCGTCTCCCATTGAAACGCCCTCTCCAAACATTCCTAGTTCAATAATGCCAGGGTCCCCAGGATTTAAGAAATGCAACTCCTGCAAGGAGCCTATGCTGTGGTCTGACGGACACTTACACTGTGTTAAGTGCCTCAGTGAGACACACGTCCCTGCTAAGTGCATTCATTGTACCAGCCTGAAAACCAGGGCTTGTCGTGACAGGGGCTTGTGGCTAAAAATGCTCCTGATGGAGAAATCCCTACAGCCACCTATGGAGATGGGCAATAGTAAGCTCTCTCCCAAACGCTCCTTGGCTAGGTCAGAACCGATTGGGAGCGCGGCTTCACCGTCTCAAGCGAAGAGGCAGGAAGCCCCAGTGTCACCTCACAGAAGGTAAAGGGTCTCATGTGAGATCTTTACACTTGGTGCTGACAGCACCAAAGGCAGGCGCCTCCAACCGCCCCAGCACTTCAGCCATGGCTCATGCGGAGTGCAAAAGCAGGGATCCAACTTCCCGCAGTGGGAAGCTCTCCTTGGCACCGAAGACAGACCTGGTGCTGACAGTGCATTCTACCCCGGCCCCGACAAGAATGTCAGCACCAAACCTGCCCATCACTCCCACAGCAGACGCGGACCCCCTGCAGGGTGCCCATAGACGGCCCACAGCACCCACAAAAGCAAAGCAAAAGTCGCTGAGGGCTTCCGCTCACACTTCACACTCTGCAGGATCACACCCCATGGAGCAGCAGCAATTTTTACATCAAGAGGACATCTCAGTGACCCCTGAGCCTGACTCTTCGCGCCGTGACACACAGCGCTCACTGTTTGACCAGCTGCTCTCGCCACCCGACCTGGCTACCCTCACTGTCAGCGAGACCGACATGCAGCAGCAGGCAGAGTTCTCCCCACCTGCTTCTCCTCCTCCACCAGAACCATATATACCTCAAGGCACGGTGCCTCACAAGCACCAGCCTCAGTTTCCCTACTTTGTTCCCCCATGGGTGGGACCTCACTTCTTTTACCCCATGTCTTGGCCTCAGTGGTACCCTTGGTTGGCTTCTGCTGCCACTCATCCTCGTGACTCTTCCACCAGACCACAAGCTTGTTCTGCACCTCTGTCTCCAGCTCCATGCACAACTAGAGCTCCTGACTCCCTCCCCCTCCCGGAAGAGGTGGGCTATGAACCATACCCTAATTCACCGATTCTTAACTTTCCATCAGCTCCTCATGCCTCCACCTCCACAGAATGTGGACGATTTTAAGCAATTCCAAGAACTTTTCAAGGGGGTGGCACTCAGCCAGGACATTCCTTTAGAGGAGGTCCAGGAGACACAACACAGGCGCCTCAAAATCCTCCAACCCTCTGCGCACTCAAAGATCGCGCTACCCATAAACAAAGCACTGCTAGAACCAATTGACACCCTCTGGCAGACCCCTGCCTCCATCCCACCAACATGCAGAAAGGCTGAACGTAAATATTGTGTTCCCACTAAGGATGTAGATTTCTTATTTTCTCATCCACAACCAAATTCTCTTGTAGTGGATGCAGCGACACACAGGACAAAACAGCCACAATATCGGCCCACCCCGCAGGACAAGGACCTCAGATGGCTTGACCTCCTGGGCCACAAGGGTTATACCTCTTCTGCTTTGCAATTCAGAATTCCAAATTACTCTTCCCTACTTGCAAGCTATGACTTGGACAACTACAACAAGCTGTTTGATTTTATCTCCCATATCCCAGAGGACAGGAGAGCAGACTTTCAGTCCTTGTTGAGGGTCAGTTGGTGTCCAGGACAGCGCTACAAGCATCCCTGGACATGGCGGACACAGCAGCCCGCACTACCGCAACTGCGGTGGTCATGTGCAGGTCTTCCTGGCTGTCTGCATCTGGTTTCCCCGAAAAATCTGCAGACCAAAGTGGAGGACCTCCCCTTTGATAAAGATAAGCTTTTTTCTAAAAAAAATCCGATGAAGTCCGTCACACTATGAAAGACTCTAGAGCAACCCCGCGCACACTGGGCATGTCTCCTGGGGAGGGATGGGTATAATGGTATCAACCTTATCCGAGGCGCCGCACACAACAATATCACCAGCCCCAGCCCGGACCATATGATATAGGGAGGAATCACCTCCTAGGCGCAGACAAAACCATGCACAACCAGCTACCTCCCACCCTTCGGGAAACAAACAGCAATTTTGAAGTGTTGGTCGGGGGTTTGCGTGACCACCCTTTGACTCTGCCACCTATTTGCCCATTTGGCCACCACCTCCAGGTTTTCCACCATGCCTGGCAACAGGTCTCACAGGAACATTGGATCCTGGAAATAGTTCGTTCAGGTTACTCCATCCCTTTCATATCCTCCCCACCCACCCTTCCCCGTCCCTCTTCAGGGCCCCTCTCACGAGCACCTACTTCGCGTAGAAGTGGCTCATCTTCTACAGCTAAGTGCAGTGGAGCCTGTACCAACGCAACGTTGGGGAAAAGGGTTCTGTTCACTACCGTCCCACTACATTCTGACCCAGAAGGAAGGCGGGGGATGGAGACCTATACTAGACCTACGCCGGCTGAACAAATTTGTATGTGTACAGAAGTTCAAGATGGTCACATTGGTCACAATCATACCCACACTGGAACAAGGGGACTGGTTCACAGCCCTCGACCTACAAGACGCCTATTTTCACATATCCATTCATCCAGCACAGAGGCGCTTCCTACGATTCACACTCGGACACGACCATTTCCAATATAGAGTATTCCCATTCTCCACAGCACCGAGAGTATTCTTCAATACCCTAGCCGTAGTCGTGGCCCATCTCCACAAACATTGGATCATACTTTTCCCCAACTAGACGATTGCCTCATCAAAGGTGGCTCATACGATGAGACATTAAAAGCGACCCGTTTTGCCATCTCCTTCTTCCACATTCTAGGTCTGCAAATAAACTTCTAAAAATCCACCCTGACACCCACACAGCAGATCAAATTCATCAGAGCCCATCTGGACTCAACTGGAACTAGAGCCTCGCTCCCACACAACAGATTCCTCACTGTTACACATTTCATACGCATGCTCTCCGTTTGCCCCAGAATACAGGCAAGAACCTGCCTACAACTTCTTGGCCACGTGGCATCCACCACCTTCGTGGTCAAGTGTGCCAGGCTGCACATGAGAGGTCTTCAGGGTTGGCTCAACTCCAACTACAAACCCAGCAGACACAGCTTCTGCATGACACTAACTCCTCCAGCGAGCGTATTGGCCTCCCTACATTGGTGGACAAAACCAGAGAACACATGCTAGGGCGTTCCCTTCCATCAACACTCCCCAGTGCTTATGCTTACCACGGACGCTTCCCTGATAGGTTGGGGAGCGCACCTGGGGGAACACCCGACACAGGGCCGCTGGTCCCTGTCCGAGACACGTCTGCACATAAATCTCCTAGAGCTCAGAGCAGTCAGACACATCTGCCTTCACTTTCTCTCCATCATAAAGAATAAATCCATTGGATCCTGACAGACAATATAGCATGTATGTTTTACATCAGCAGGAAAGGGGAAGCACTACTGCACTCCCTATGCATAGAAGCCATCTGGTTATGGAATCGGTGCATACAACATCACATAAAAATCACCGCTTCCTTCCTGTCCGGGTGTGTCAACGCTACCGCCAATACACTCAGCAGACACTTCTCCGAGGAACACGAATGGGAATTGCATCCCACGATACTACGACAGCTCTTCTCCCACTGGGGCACCCTGTCGATAGACCTCTTTGCCACAACCCAGTACCGCAAATGCCATCTATTTTGCTCCAGAGCGGGACTCAGGACCACATACCTAGGAGATGCATTCCTCATCCCATGGAACAACTCCCTCATGTATGCTTTTCCACTGATCCCACTGATACACAGGGTTCTACACAAGATCAGAGGGGACAAGACCAGGGTCATGCTTATTGCCCTGGCTTGGCCCAGACAGACATGGTATCCTTACCTGCTGCACATGTCCATCCGTCTTCCAAGGACTCTCCCCAGCAGACCAGATCTGCTCTCTCTCAGGACAACAGCTGGCTTCTTCATCCACAGCTCCAGAAACTCCATCTGACGGCGTGGTTCCTTCATGGTTTCAAACCCACGAACTAGCCTGTTCTGAGCAGGTCCAGTATGTCCTCCTGCACAGTAGAAGAGACTCCACTCATAAGACTTGCCTGCGAAAGTGGAAATGCTTCTCTGTATGGTGCTCCCATAGACGCTTGACGCCCCACGCCGTGACCCTCCCTGACATCCTAGATTACCTTTTGAAATTAAAACAGGGCGGGCTCTTGCTCAGCTGCATCAGAGTACACCTTGCAGTTCTCACCACCTTCCATGATTTGCTGGACAGATATTCACTTTTTGCCCACCCCACAATAAAACGCTTCCTCACAGGCCTGCAAAATCTCTACCCTGAGATTCATCCACCAGCGGCCGCCTGGAATCTCAACCTTATCCTCCGAGGTCTTATGAAACCTCCCTTCAAGCCCTTAGCTACCTCATTCCTGCTCCACATGTCTATGAAAGTAGCTTTCGTGGTTGCCATAATGTCAGCGAGAAGAATAGGGGAAATAAGCACCCTGATGACCTACCCTCTCTACACGACCTTCTCTAAAGACAAGGTTACCTTGCGACCCCACCCTACATTTCTCCCCAAAGTGGTGTCTATCTTCCACCTTAACCAGCCAACATACATGCCTGCATCCTATCCCAAACTTCATAGGACTCCACAGGAAGCGGCATTACATACCCTTGACATCAGACTGGTAATCGCATTTTATGTAGATGGACTAAGCCATTTTGTAAATCCCCTAGGCTGTCTCCACTTCGGAGAGATTGAAGGGTGCGGCTATCTCTAAGCAACGACTCTCCAAGTGGATCTCTGACTGCATCAGATCCTGTTACCAGATTCAGAATGCTCAACCGTGCCAGGGCATTAGAACTCATTCTACTTGGGCGATGTCAACATCAGTTGCATTCCTCCATAACGTACCTATTACTGACATCTGCAAGGCAGCCATGTGGGCATCTGACCACACTTTCGCCAAACATTATGCTATCGCACAGGATACTACGGCAGACACCATAGTAGGTCACACGCTACTGTCTACAGTGGTCACTGCAGCAACTCCAAAATCCCACCAACCATAGTGGGTACTGCTTCACATTCACCTGGAGTGGAGTACCCACAGGGACAGCACTCAAAGAAGAAGAGAAGGTTACTCACCTTGCAGTAACTGAGGTTCTTCAAGATGTGTGTCCCTAAGGGTGCTCCACTACCCACCCTCCTTCCCTCTACTTTGGAGTACTACTCTCTCATCTCTGTGGTAGAGAAGAAACTGAGGGGGGTGCGGGACGTGCGTGCTTAGGCAGACCCTAACTATGCCACGGGACAGCAGCTGAGCACATGCATCCCAACCAGGCACCGCTACCGAAGATCTCTGATCAATGGCACCGGGCCACACCATCACCTGGAGTGGAGCACCCACAGGGGGACACATCTTGAAGAACCTCAGTTACTGCAAGGTGAGTAACCTTCTGCTCTCAGAGAGGAGGGTTATCAGTTGGGCAGTCTAGCAGCAGATCAATGGGTTAGGAAATCGCTAAACTGGCAACAAGAACATCTTCAGCAACTCATTCTTCCCCTCACAACCCCCACGTCTCCTGCCTGATCACCACAGCAACGGCAAGTTCCAGGGAAAGCTAGGTGTGGCCTGCCTTATAAGAGAAAATTGCTTCAGAGGGTCAATCTGGAGTTCTGCTTCATGGTATTGAGATGCTGGGTAATCTTAATATGCATTTTAAACAGGACTGCAGGCCTCCAGAGAAGGCCATATGTCTTATCACAGTGGCTGAGGACAGAATGCAGCAGTACATTGGCAGGGACATGGCTTCAGAATGTTGGGATTGGCTGTCCCTAGACTGTGGTGCATTAGTGATATGTGCTTTAGCTAAAGTGGAATTTGGGAGGCTTTCAGAATTCTGAGATTGGCCTTTTGCTGTATAGGTGAGTAATTCTGCTCTTTGAGTTGGATGTGTATCCCAATTGCAATATCTGAACTGGCGCTAAGAACTTGGAACTGGGGTGGGGTTTTTTGTTTTTTGTTTTTTTGTTTTGATACCACTAAATCTTTGTTGTGAGCAAATCCATAAACTACTTCCAATCACACGTGCTTCTACTCTAAGGCCATGGAAAGATTGGCCTGCAGGAAATAAAGGGGTATATCAGTCAAGTGACTATATCAAGGTCATAAAAACAAAAACCTTCATATATGATCTGATCTTGGTTGAGATACCCTGACCTGCGTATCTCCAAAATGTGGCTGGAGAACTCTGCCAGCCCTGTGCTCTCACCTCAGATATACTCCAAGGCTGGTAAATAAGGCATGTCTCCAGGGTTTGCATCCGAGGCCATGCAAGAGAGCCACACTCTTAAATCAAAATCCTTCTTAGTGTATGTGCTGGAGTACCATTCCCAAATGACAACAGTCTTGATAGGCACATTTCCTAACTACCAACTCCCATCTGAAACTGAAGGAGCTTAAGTCAGATTCAACATTGGAGTCCACTGCGCTCAAAATAACTAGCTTCACCCTTGTAAAGCCGGACGAATTGGCTGGCCAATAATCTCAGCTTCCCAGGAGCAATCATGGCTTACATCCAGGCTAGTAGTGTCTGAGAGTCACACACTGGATCTAGTCTGCAGTGAGTAGAGATGTAGCAGTCACCTTCTTATCCTAATCCATAAATCAACTTCAGGTTCAATTTAGAAACTTCTCCAGCCCCACTCCCAATCTTGTCTATTAGCAGCTAAACAAATAGACCTGTTCGCAAAGACTGATGGACCTCATACACTTCCAAAACTGCACATCAGGGAAGCCATCCTCCCTCAGGATCAATGGCCCTGTTCCATTTCACTGCCTGCACAGGTCACTTATGGTTCTCTGATCAATTCTGCTGAGGCTGAAGTGTCAGTACGGAGACCTTCTATGCAGGTAGTGAATGCTACAGATCTCCTTCTCTGTGACCATAGCATCTGCCAGACACCGACCAGAGGAACTGTTCTGACTTATATGCCTAATAAACCCAGACTGCCTACAGATAAGCACAGGAGCTCTCTTCTCTTGCTGACAGAACTGTGAGAATCTGATAACTTTTGGGTCATGAGAGAAACATATTGGAGCAGAAAGCAGCATTCCACCATCCGCTTTGAGAACTGAGCTTAGTTCCACACATGGGACTGACAAGTCCATGCCACTGTTGTGGTGGTTAGGGGGCATCTCAGGCCCAGCAAGGGAAAAGATGTGGATAAAAAACCTGGCATGCTTCTATAACATCTAAGCAATTAAGTGTGGTCTGGAGTTTTGTGTCTGCACTGGCATTATTCCCATTGTAATCATCCTAAATCTTCTCAACCCCTTATTAAGCACACAGAAAAAGGAAAACAGTTAAATGCTTTAAAACATAAAGAATAAAGAAAAGTAGTAATTGCAGCACCTTAGAGACTAACCAATTTATTTGAGCATAAGTTTTCGTGAGCTACAGCTCACTTCATCGGATGCATACTGTGGGAAGTGTAGAAGATCTTATTATGTACACACAAACCATGAAAAAATACCTCCTCCCACCCCACTCTCCTGCTGCTAATAGCTTATCTAAAGCGATCACTCTCCTTACAATGTGTATGATAATCAAGTTGGGCCATTTCCAGCACAAATCCAGGGTTTAACAAGAACGTCGGGGGGGGGCGGGGGGGTAGGAAAAAACAAGGGGAAATAGGCTACCTTGCATAATGACTAAGCCACTCCCAGTCTCTGTTCAAGCCTAAGTTAATTGTATCCAATTTGCAAATGAATTCCAATTCAGCAGTTTCTCGCTGGAGTCTGGATTTGAAGTTTTTTTGTTGTAAAATAGCGACTTTCATGTCTGTAATCGCGTGACCAGAGAGATTGAAGTGTTCTCCGACTGGTTTATGAATGTTATAATTCTTGACATCTGATTTGTGTCCATTTACTCTTTTACGTAGAGACTGTCCAGTTTGACCAATGTACATGGCAGAGGGGCATTGCTTGCACATGATGGCATATATCACATTGGTGGATGTGCAGGTGAACGAGCCTCTGATAGTGTGGCTGATGTTATTAGGCACTGTGATGGTGTCCCCTGAATAGATATGTGGGCACAGTTGGCAACGGGCTTTGTTGCAAGGATAGGTTCCTGGGTTAGTGGCCATGTTCATTGGTCAAACTGGACAGTCTCTACGTAAAAGAGTAAATGGACACAAATCAGATGTCAAGAATTATAACATTCATAAACCAGTCGGAGAACACTTCAATCTCTCTGGTCACGCGATTACAGACATGAAAGTCGCTATTTTACAACAAAAAAAACTTCAAATCCAGACACCAGCGAGAAACTGCTGAATTGGAATTCATTTGCAAATTGGATACAATTAACTTAGGCTTGAATAGAGACTGGGAGTGGCTTAGTCATTATGCAAGGTAGCCTATTTCCCCTTGTTTTTTCCTACCCCCCCCCCCCCCCCCCCCCGACGTTCTTGTTAAATCCTGGATTTGTGCTGGAAATGGCCCACCTTGATTATCATACACAATGTACGGAGAGTGGTCACTTTGGATAAGCTATTAGCAGCAGGAGAGTGGGGTGGGAGGAGGTATTTTTTCATGGTTTGTGTTTATATAATAAGATCTTCTACACTTTCCACAGTATGCATCCGATGAAGTGAACTGTAGCTCACGAAAGCTTATGCTCAAATAAATTGGTTAGTCTCTAAGGTGCCACAAGTACTCCTTTTCTTTTTGTGAATACAGACTAACACGGCTGTTACTCTGAAACCTGTCATAAAGAATAAAGGCATTTATTTTAACTCTTTTCCTTATTCACTTTTACTGTACAGAGTCTCTTTTAGGGGGGAAGTTACTGCTTGACGGTCTCTTTAAATGATTTGATCTGTTCTTTTTTTGAGGGGTTGAAGAAAGTTATTTTAAATGTTGTTGCTGTTGAAGTCCAATCCTGTTTCTATTAAGTCCAATACAGGGAGAAAGAAAGGTTCTTCTTCGAGTGATTGCTCATGTGTATTCCATAATAGGTGTGCGTACTTGCCACGTGCACTGGTGCTGGAAGTTTTTCCCCTAGCAGTACCCGTAGGGTGGGAGCGTCCCCCGCGACCCCTGGAGTGGTGCCTGCGTGGCGTAGTTTAAGGGGAGCTGCGCGCTCCCCCCACCCTCAGTTCCTTCTTGCCGCCAGTGAAGGTGTGTCGGAACTACTGTGCTCTAGCTTTGCTGTAGCTCGATCCCCAGTACTGTTAATTTGTTCAGTGTTAGTACCTGTAGTTAGTTAGCTGTTTAGTTAGTCAGCAAGCCTGGGCCCACCCCGGGATTTAAGTCGTGCGGCTCTTGTAAGTGTTCTATGCCAAGAAGTGACCCGCACGCAGACTGTTTGTGCTGTTTGGGAGAAACCCATATAAGCAAAAGGTGCAAGATTTGCAAGTCATTTAAGCCTCAGACCAAAAGAGAAAGGGACATTAGGTTCTGGGCCATCCTGATGGAGTCAACATTGACCCTGACTCTGGCACGCTGCTCCGAACCGGTACCGCAGCGTCAGTATGCAGCAACCCTCCCGTGCCATCGACCAGTCGGCATCACTCCCCGTTCACAGGGCACGCCAAGAGGGCCAGGAAGACTCCCTCTTCGCAGCGGCACCAAGGGAAATCTGGGACAGAGGCTAGACCCATGTTGGGCAGTCCTCACTCCCCACTCCCCAGGCCTCCGACTCACGTTGAGCAGAGTAGCCTGGATGCCTTCCACTCCTGAAGCCCTCCACGTGGCCCAGCCTGTTGGTAAACAGCACCAAATCCACGTTAAACTCTATGCGTTGGACCAGGACTATCAGGGTGCTCCTGGACGCAGTGTCGGCCACAGCCTCTCTCCCACCAAACAGATTCAAGACCCTTGAAAGGTCTCATGGACTCGGTTTCAAAGTTCCCGGTGACAACAGCCAGGGTTTGCCTGCAGCTCTTGGGTCACATGTCGGCGTGCATGTACGTGGTCCATCATGCCAGACTCAGGATGAGGCCTCTCCAACTCTGGTTGGCCTTGAAGTTCTCCCAGGCCGCGGACAGGATGGACAAGATCCTCACTGTGCCTGACTCATAGAATCATAGAATATCAGGGTTGGAAGGGACCTCAGGAGGTCATCTAGTCCAACCCCCTGCTCAAAGCAGGACCAATCCCCAACTAAATAAACTCTGTGATCACCTCCCTACGGTGATGGTCTGCCTCAAACAACATGCTTCAAGGGATCCCATTCAGGTACAGGTCCCCGTCGTTGGAGCTGGTGTCCGACGCGTTGGACCTGGGTTGGGGGGCCCATGCTGGGAACCTTCAGACCCAAGGCCTGTGGCCGGCCCAAGACCTGACTCTACATATAAACGTCAAGGAACTCTGGGCAGTGTGGCTGGCGTGATTGGCCTTCCACTCGCACCTGGAGGGCAAGGTAGTCAGGGTTTTCGCGGACAACACAGCCTCAGTGTTCTATATCAACGGGCAGGGCAGAGCCCGATCCTCTGCCACGAAGCCCTCAGGCTGTGGGACTTCTGTATAGCCTACAACATCCACCTGAAGGCCTTCCACCTACCGGGTGTCCAGAACAAGAGAGCGGATTGCTTGATCAGGGACGTTTCCTCACAACATGAGTGGTCCCTCCACCCGGAAGTGACCCACTGGCTTTTCTGAAGGTGGGGAACTCCCCAGGTGGACCTATTCGCAGCTCGGCAGAACCAGCGATGTCCCTGGTTCTGCTCCTGGGGGAGGGGGGGTCTGGGGAGAGGCGCTATCTCTGATGCCTTTATCCTGTCCTGGTCAGGCCGGCTTCTCTATGCCTTCTACCTGTTCCCTCTAATCAGCAGGGTCCTGGAGAAGATAAAGACTGACAAGGCCTGGGTCATCCTGATTGCCCCGGTGTGGCCCAGGCAACATTGGTGCAGGATCCTCACGGGCCTGGCGGTAGCTGTGCCGTGGCCATTGCCGCTCCACCCGGACCTGCTCTCTCAGGACCAGAGCTGCCTCCTCCATCCCACCCTAGTGGTTCTTCACCTCACGGCGTGGCTGCTCAGTGGTTAGGCGTAGAGGAGAGGACATGCTCAGAACAGGTTCAGTGTGTCCTCCTTGAAAGTAGACTGCCCTCCACTCGCTGTGCTTATTTGGCGAAGTGGTCCCATTTTGCTAGATGGGCGGCGGACCACGGTGTATCTCCCACGACCGCTCCAATCCAGCTTATTCTTGACTACCTCCTCCACCTGAGAGCCCAGGGCCTGGTGCCTTCATCAGTCAAGGTGCACCTGGCAGCCATATCAGCCTACCATCCGCTGGTGCAGGGGCACACAGTATTTTCCCATGCTATGACTGGCCAGTTCCTCAGGGGTTGGACTGTCTTTTCCCATATTCTAGACCCCCAGTCCTGCAGTGGGACCTGAACTTGGTGTTGGCTTGTCTCACTGGGTCCCCTTTTGAACCACTGGCCACGTGCTCCTGGTCTCGCCTCTCGTGGAAGGTGGCCTTCCTGGTTGCAATCACGTCGGCCAGGCAAGTCTTGGAGCTCGGGGCCCTGACCTCCGAGCCGCTGTACACGGTTTTTCATAAAGATAAGGTCCAGCTCTGCCCACACCCCACATTCCTCCCGAAGGTGGTCTCCGCCAACCACATGGGTCAGGACATTTTTCTTCCGGTCCTCTGCCCCAAGCGTCCAGTGAGGAGTGCCATCTCCAAACGCTCGATGTGCGACGGGCTCTGGCTTTCTACCTTGAGTGGACCAAGCCATTCAGAAAGTCCTCGCAACTGTTTGTTGCTTCGGCTGAGCGTGCAAGGGGCCAGCTGATTTCCACTCAGCGGCTTTCCAATCGGATCACTTCGTGTATCTGTTATGAGCTGGCAGGTGTTCCCCCCGCCGCGCATTGTGAGGGCACACTTGACTCGGACGCAGGCCTCATCAGCTGCCTTCATGGCCCATGTCCCCATCCAGGACATCTGTAGGGCCGCCGCGTGGTCTTCGGTTCACACATTCACCTCGCACTGTGCAATCGTCTCCCAAAGCAGGGATGACGCTGGGTTCGGCAGGGCTGTCCTCTGTCCTGGGAACTTGTGAACTCCTACCCACCTCCAACAGACATAGCTTGGAATCACGTATTGTGGAATTCACATGAGCAATCACTCGAAGAAGAAGAAAAGACCGTTACCTTTTCCGTAACTGGTGTTCTTCGAGATGTGTTGCTTATATCTATTCCACACCCCACCCTCCTTCCCCTCTGTCGGAGTTGTCTGGCAAGAAGGAACTGAGGGTGGAGGGAGCGCGCAGCTCCCCTTATATCGCGCCAGGCAGGCGCCATGCCAGGGGTCGTGGGGAGCGCTCTTCCCCTCCCCCCCCGGTACTGCTAGGGGAAAAACTTTCCGCACCGGTGCATGTGGCGAGCACGCACGCCTATTGTGGAATAGACATGAGCAACACATCTCAAAGAACACCAGTTATAGAAAAGGTAACTGTCTTTTAACAAAAGATACGTTATCTGTCATCTTCTCTGCTTGTTTTCACTTGCAACCAAGCTTTCTGGAGAGAAAGGCCCAATACACACTGCTGTTAGCTTTTCTGAGATCTGGCAAACTTAACCAACATTGGGAGGTGTTGCTTTCTGGTCACAGGCACATAGCAGTGTTGCAAAAGGTGGAGTTGTCTTGGTCAGTTAAGCCAGGCTCTTGTTAGATGGGGCAAAAAGAGACATCCTTTTCCTTCCTCATCTAGGGGGAGGGTTTAACAGCAGAACCATAAGTTCACATTTCAGATGTTCAGGATTTTGCCAAACAGGTTGGGATGTCATCTGGTTCCCTTTCTGGCTTGCAGTGGAAGCCCACTGGTTCCGTGGTGGATCCCAGGAGACAGGAGGGGCAGCAGCAGCCATGATGTGGTGACACTTCCTCCTTCCTGTCCTGCTGCCCCCCAGAGTCTTTCCCTGATCTCCAGATACACAGTGCCCAAAAGGGGGAGGCAGACTCTTCCCATTGTGATTAACCAATCAAAGTATTCTGATTTCAACCTAACCACCTTCTCCCATTTACAGAATCTTTCTGATTGTTGTCCTGTCTACCTGTGACTTAACCTGAAGCTTGTCCTTTTAACATTAACAATCCAGTTTGTACCAGCATTGGTCTCCAGCTTTGGCTTGTTTTTATAAACAGTTTTATATCGCTGACGGAGCTGCGTTTGTAACCTTGCATATCTTAGAATACAGGCCTCTGCTCGCCACCCACCTGCAGTTTGTCTGTGTGCCCCTACTAGCTGGTGAGAACCGTTAGGGAGATCACTGTCTCCCTGGGGGCAGTCTAGCGCTTGCCTTGAGACATGCTGTAGTCTGACTGTCTTCTAAGTGTCTTATGCCAACAATCTTCATTATGAGACGCGGTAGCGAATGGACCTCAGCAGCATGTGACTCTCTTGCTGATCCCCTCAATCCCTCCCTTCCCAATCAGGGTTCAAACCAGCTCATGGCACAAACAATGCTGCAGGTAGTGAAGGATGAACTCACTACAGCCCACAGATAAAATGTGCCAGTACTTCATGTACTGTAGTTATTGATCCCCACTCTTGTGTCTTCATGTGCCTTAAACACTGAGGTTTTAACCCTTTGGAAAGTAGTGGCTGGGGCAATCCTCCCTTAGTTCAGCACCCGCAGTCCTATTCTTGCAGAGCAATGACAGGGTTAGCCAAGGACCAGCCAACGTCCACAAAGCAGAGTTGTATTTATTTATTTAGGAAAAAAAGCATTACAAAAACAGGACTTAACAACAGTAGAGAGTGAGGATTATGTGAGAGTGATCTTTCCCCTTATGCTAGGGTGGTCACTTCATACAGTTTTCTGTCCCTTGTTTACCAGTTTCTCTTTAACCAGGTCAAACCAGTCTGTGCAACTTTCCGCAAGGTGCAAAGCTTCTCCAGGCTGGTGATCAGCCCGGGGATTTGAGTTAATTACCGTGCAGTGATTTTAGTTCCCACAGGAAAGTCCGGTAACTCCCCTGTGGAGCTAGAATACAATACCTCGACCATGCAGGTACATGTAACATTTATAAAGTTGATGCTATAGTCCTTGGATATTCTATGCATCCGTAATATGTCACAAGTGTTATTCAAAGTAAGCCAGAGTAATGAGGTCTAACAAATATAATTTTAAATTTGTCTCGCTGGCTTTCAGGGCCTTTCTGCCTGACGCAAAGGGGAGAGTGATCCAGGTTCTACCATGTGTTACGTCAGTTTGCTCGTTCTAATGGCCACTGTTAGAAAGCAATTTCCATCCGTCAGTGTGTCCATCACCATGTTTTCCATGTTGGTGGTGGTGTTCTGGGTAAGAACAACGCCTCAGTGGATTGATCTCAAGTGAGGTTTGCTGTGTGAAAACGGCATATTTAAGAATTCTGTATTCTGTATGCCTTTGCAGAGAGAGAACTCAAAGATCTATTTGCAGGGGGGTGTCAACACTTCTTTTACAGAGTGGAAAGGAAAAGAGTGGGTTTTCTGGTTTTTGTTTTTCTGACAGGTGGCTTTTTACTGGACTGTAGCAAGGGGGTTCTTTTGTACAGTTCAACACTTTACTTCCCAAAGTATCCAGGAAGATAAAACACCAAGTCCAGCATTGTGGAGGGCTCCCTACAGGGCCCGTTAGTGCAGGTACTGGGAGCCCATCTAGCCTTGGCAAAAGCATCGGTAGTTCAACTCCCCACACTTCCCGATCATCTTGCATAGAAACAAGGTCAGATCTTCCTCTGGACACACAGGGTGGTTGTCTGGACCATGGAACCATAGCAGACTGTGACTGACTATTCTTTGTGACTTTTTCCTAACAACAATAATATTGCTGTACTTCCAAAGTACCCACAAGACAAACATATGTAGCAAAACGGCAGAGTCCTGTGGCACCTTACAGACTAACAGATGTATTGGAGCATAAGCTTTTGTGGGTGAATACCCACTTTGTCGGATGCATGTAGTGGAAATTTCCAGAGGCCGGTATAAATATTCAAGCAAGAATTAGGCTAGGGAAAACAAGGTTGGTTCCATCAGGGAGGATGAGGCCCTATTTGAGCAGTTGAGATGTGAACACCACGAGGAGATGCTGCTTTTGTCATTGGCAAGACAGTCACAGTCTGTGTTTAATCCTGAGCTGATGGTGTCCAATTTGCAAATGAACTGAAGCTCAGCAGTTTCTCTTTGAAGTCTGGTCCTGAAGTTTTTCTGCTGCAGGACGGCTGCCTTTACATCTGCTATTGTGTGTCCAGGGAGGTTGAAGTGTTCTCCTACAGGTTTTTGTATATTGCCATTCCTAATATCTGATTTGTGTCCATTTGTCCTTTTACGTAGGGGCTGTCCAGTTTGGCCGATGTACATAGCAAAGGGGCATTGCTGGCACATGGTGGCGTAGATTACATTGGTGGACGTGCAGGTGAATGAACCAGTGGTGGTGTGGCTGATCTGGTTAGGTGCTGTGATGGTGTCGCTGGTGTAGATATGTGGGCAGAGTTGATATTTTGATACCAGGCAGTGAAAAACTGTTACCGTGGAACCACCTCCAACATTCCCAGAATCTACAAAAATCATGATCCATGTTCTGGGTCCTAACTACAGTCGGTAAGAGACCAGAATTAACTTTTTGTAGTTTTAGTGTGCGCGCTTAAGTAGTCAGTCCAAATGTTCTGTTGCACATTGGGCCCATTGCTGTTTGTCCTGGCATGTTTGCCTCCTTTAACCTATTAATTACATGTTAGTGCCACAGTGGAAAATCACGATGGGGTGTTAACACAGTAGTACTGACGGCAATGCATTCAGCTACGCCAAGAACCTCATTCTTCCTTCAGGTGGTGGTCAGCCTTGGATCTGACTCCCACGAGTGACTGCAGCCTAGGTGTTGGAGGAGGAGTATGAAGCTGGGTGAGAGGGTTTTTTGCTGTTGTGACCGAGCTATTAATGCGTAATTTCCTGAGTAATAGAGTGGTGAGCCAGAACTCTGTTTTCCTTCCTCAACAGTTCTTTCCCAGAAGCAGCAGTAGGGGAAGGTTACCTTTCTACTTAGGTGTAAGCTTACATGCTCCTTTTTAAAATAGCCCTTCCTGAATCTGGGCTGGAAAAATGAAAGGTCCCTGTTTCGGTGTGGTTTGTTAATTCTCTGCACACTTAATGTGGCAGGGAAAGAGCGGCTCTAAAACAACATTCTAAAAAGACCAGTAGAGGCTGAGGAGTGACGTAACCCTTTAATTGAGAACGCCCCAGGGGAGAAATTGCTACTAGTAGATTCATAGGTTCTGTGGCCAGAAGGGGCCAGTGATGTGATATCTGGTCTGATCCCCCATATGGCACAGGCCACAGAACTGCTCCATAATAATGGCTAGAGCAGGTCTCTTAGAAAAACATCCAGACTTGATTTAAAAATGGTCAGTGATGTCAAATCCACTACAACCCTTGTTTTAATGGCGAATTACTCTCACTGTTACATTTATGCCTTATTTCCAGTCTGACACTGCCAATTAATGCGTTGAGCATTTTCCCCAAGGAAATTGAGAAGGGTAGAGGGTTAAACAGTAGGTGCCAGGTCATTGGTAAATATATATTGAATCATACTAGTGCAATAGGTTGCAGTGGCTGCTTTTCTTCCATTACAGTCACTGGAGCTCTTTGTCATTCATCCAGGCTTAAACTGTGAAAGTTGAGAACCCATAAATCCTCTAGTTCTTGTTTTGTGAAGTTCCTAGGGCTAGTGCCATTCTAGATTGCTTTTTAACCTTCCTCCGCCCGACAACTTTAAACTGAATGCAATCCATTGAGACTTTGCAATAGAATCTATTGTACGTGCTGCTGCCAAGGTTCTTCAAGGGTATCAGTTCACTCTACCACGAGGCCACTTCAGCATGCCATGGCAGAAACAAAAATGCATTGGCTAAATAAGTCCACATAAAGATCAAACCAAAACTCTTGCAGCTGTAATTAGCTCAAACGCTATCAAAAGGAAACTGTGGTTATCTAGAACTAATGCAGAAATGAGGTAAGATCTGTCTTAACTTGGGGTTACAGTCTGAAGTTTATGTTAAGCCAATCCGTAATTGGTCCTGTCTCATCATTTTATCTCAGGTCTACTGCCTGTGAACATTTGGAGTCAACTGATGCTTTAAAAAGAAACCACAGGTACTCCTTATAACATAATCTAATAAAATTACTCATTAAAATTACTCTCAAACCTTTCCCATATAGCCAACTTTAAAGAACCGCACATAGGTAAATTATTAAAGCCTTTTAGATTACTCACAGTCAATTTTGTTATCACCGGTGAGAAATTGGACTAATGTCTAGCTAAATTCAGTACTCAAGCCTACAATTTTGCCATTTTGTTGGATTTTTCTTAAAACTGTCTGATTCACACACACAACCTCTGTGTAGGTGTTCCCTGACAATAGTCATTTAATGCTGACCAGTTTTTGAAGTGCTTATTTGATTTTTTTTTTTTTTTTTTTTTTTTTACCTCCATTTGTTCTTGTAACAATTTCTCTGCATTGATCCAGGAACCTGGAGGCATGAACCTTACCTATTGACAAGTCAAGCTAGACATGATTAAGCATACCCAGCCTCTCTCTAATGCTTAGTACATGCTACTTGGCATCTCCAACTCGTCAGGGATGAGTGGCCTGGATCATCATTATTTTTTTTTTTCTATTTTGGAATATCAATTGGCCTGTCTCTAACAGCAAGCCTGTTTATGTGGTGTTGCCACAGATCAAGCTTGCAGATTGATCCTTTCCTGTCAGACAGGAATTGTAAAGTAGGGCATGCCTTTAGCTACCACAAGCAGTGTCTTGCTCCGAATAGACTTTCTTTGTGGAGATTCCGGTTGGCATAAATCTCTCCTCTCTCCCCTTCCATCCCCTTCTCCCCCCGATCAGACATGTGTCCCAAGGTGTGAAGAATGCTTCAGAAGTGATCATTTCAGTTTATACTCTGACCATGCTAAATACAGTACCTGACTTCTGGACATGCAAAAATACAGGCTGAACGGTGTTGCAACTGTTGCAAGGTAGCTCAGACATTGACAGCTGTTCATGGGAGCTGAAAACTCTCAGTACATTCTCACCTCAAGAATTCTGATAGGGTCAGCAGCTGGGATCAGCAAAATTCTGGGCACCATCTTCAATTCAGTTAGTCAACACCAAGACTCCTAGGCTCTTTAAATAGCATTTTAAAATTCTTGTTCATCCCACATGCATGTTTCAGCTCAGGCAAAGTGCAGATAAGTGTACGGAATGGAAAATAAAAGCTGTAAAACTGACTTCCTGGGACTTGCTTCTTGAATTGCAAATGGTGGCGGGATTTGCCCATCTCCAGAATTTTTTTAGGGTTGCAGGGAAAGCGGAGAAACTGAACATGTGCACTCGTGTCTACTGCCTCTTTCTAGCACAGCCCTGAATTCCACACTGGGAGAAAGGGAGGAGACGGATGATGAACATTTCAGAGAGCAAGAATTGTTAAGTGGGGTGCCTGTTTTCCATAGTGGGTTAACTTCTGGCAAAGAAAGACAGGGCCTGACTCTTTGCCCACTAAAAGTAGGTGGACTCCAATTGTTTGCTTTATCCTACTTCAGGGCACTACAATTGTACAATCAAAACTTTCACATTCCCCCCCCGCCCCCCCATCACCTACATACCTCAAGTGAGGGGATTTATTGTGTGCATATGATCAGTGCACATGCATGGTGTGTGGGGGGGGGGGGAGTTGTACATAGGTGAGGGGCCATTATCTGAAAACTTGAGGTAGGAAGTGAAAGCTGGGTTACCAAAGTTCACTGTTGTATTGTGAAGCCTGGACTGTTAGCATGGAAAGATTTCTGCTCCTTCACATGGCTGGGATGGAATTTTGTATCCATGCCTTGCCCTACAGAGCCTCGTGTAGGCAACAGGGAACTAAAGAAATCCTTCTTTCATATGCTGCTCTGTGAATGTGGAGCAGGCTCCTTAGAAATGTCTGTGCGCTCAGGGAGGAGGATAGTTTCATTCCAGAAGGATGAGTCTCCTTGTACTAAGGTGGGCCAAAGTTGAAAGCTTGCCTCTAATATACGCTCTAATTGTCATACACCAGAGAGAGAGAGGCTCAATGCTTAGAGCTGTTCCAATGACAACAAGCGCTGCTGAAATTACAGCAGGAAACTGTGACTCCTAAGGTCAAACGTCTAGATTTTAGGAATGGCGTCCAGATTGCTAGGCCTGCTATTAATTGGTGAGACTTGGCTGCCGCGCTGGGATTGGGTCGCCAGGTAGAAATGACTATAACTGGGCTTAGAACCAGCGGCTGCTGCCAATTAAACTGACCTAATGAGCTAAAAGACTTGCGAATAAACTGAGGAGTATGAGCATAATACAGTCAAAACTCCTGACTTGGGATAACTCCAGGCTTCAAGTAAACAGTGACTTGCTGCTCCCCTCCCACCCCACCCATTTATAGCTGAGGTATAGACTTTAAAAATGCCTCCTGCCCGTGCTATGTGGACTCATGGTACAGAGCTGCACATCTAAGACACTACCAAGTTCACACACATTTGTGCATGTTCCTTCAGCAGGTTCAAAATACCCTACCTGCGGGGGTTTCCCAGGTAAGGAAGTTCTGTGAAGTAGCTGAGTGCTGCTATAAATAACAAGAAGGCTTCATGCGTAACTTAACTAGACACCACCCCTGCTGGGAAAAGCCTCCATAAGGAGAAGAAGGAAAAAAGATTTATTAGGGTTGTTTCGCAACTCTTGTCTCTTCAGATCCCAGCCCTTCCTTCTGGTTTGCAGGACAGTGCTGTAGCTATGGCAGTGCCTGTGATGGGCTAGGGACGTCACAGATCTTGAAGGCAGGCCAATCCTTCTCCTGAGGCATTCTCAGTGTACAAACAAATGGACAGACAGAAATTAGGGGAAGAACACCACCAAAGTAGGGGTTTTTTTTAGATAAGTGAACTAGAGTCTTGAAGAATGAGGATGAGGCAGGGGCCTTGTGGATCAGTTCAGGGCGAGAGCATGCTTAGGGGGCCGTGTGGAAGAAGGCATAGAGGAGATGGTGTTAACAAGGACGTGAATAAGAGCATTAGGCACTAGCGTGTGCTCCAGTAACATTACTGCTCTGTGTAAGCTTTGGTGTTTTGCTCTCTTGGAATGTGATAACTTTGTTGCCAAAAAAAACCCCAAACAAGTTTGTGTTACGCTGATTCACATCAATATTTGTGCAAGGAGATGAGTCCCCACAGAGTGGTACAAATGACGGAGCTGTAGCACCAGAGAAATTCAAATACAATGTGCTGGTGAAAGGTCCAAGCCCTCTTCACCTTCCTTCCTCCCTCCCCTCTCTCCCTCTAAAAGGGGACTGTGGTAAGGAGGAGGTTCTGCGATTCCTATCAGGATACTGTCCCTGGACTGTGCTCAGGGGTGCCATCTTTAATATAGACACCTAGCTAGTAAGTGCCTGAAACATAGAGTCACAGAACTTTGCTGTTTGGAAGGGATCTCGAGACTTCCTCATGTCCAGCCCCTTGTGCTAAGGCAGGACCAAGTGAACCTAGACCAGACCTCAGAGCTGTTGTGTCCAATCTGTTCTTAAAATCTCCCGTGATAGGGATTCCACAACCTCCCTTGGAAGCCTATTTCAGAGCTCAACTACCCTTAGAGTTAGAAAGTTTTTGCTAATATCAAACCTAAGTCTCCCTTGCCACAGTTTAAGCCCATTACTTCTTGTCCTTTCTTCAGTGGGCATGGAGAATAATTGATCACTGTCCTCCTTTATAACAGCCCTTAACATATTTGAAGACTGTTATCAGGTCCCCACCTCAGTCTGCTTTTCTCAAGACTAGACGTGTCCTTTTTTTTAACCCTCCCTCATAGGTCAGGTTCTCTAAACCTTTATCACTTTTGTTGCTCACCTCTGGACGCTCTCCAATTTATTCACATCTTTCCTAAAGCACATAGGCCAGAATTGGACACAGGATTCCAGCTGAGGCCTCCCCAGTGCCAAGTAGAGCAGGACAACTACCTCCTGTGTCATACATGGGACACTCCTGTTTATACACCCCAGAACATTTAGTCTTTTTTGCCTGTGTATCAATTACATTTTTGGCTCATCTTCAGTGTGTGATCCATGATAATCCCCAGTTCCTTTTCAGCACCTAGCCAGTTAATGCCCCATTTTATAATTGTGCATTTGAATTTTCCTTCCTAAGAGTAGTACTTCGCACTTGTCTTTATTGAATTTCATCTTGTTCATTTCAGACTGATTCTCCAATTTGTCAAGGTCATTTTGAATTCTGATCCTGTCCTCCAGAGTGCTTGCAACCCCACCCAGCTTGGCCTCATCTGCTAATGTTAGCAGCACACTCTCCATCCATTATCCAAGTCATTAATGAAAGCATTCGCCAGTACCAGACCTAGGACTGACCCCTGCAGAACTCCATTAGATAGGACCTTCCAGCTTGACAGTGAGCCATCGATAACTACTCTTTGAGTTTGGTCTCTCAACATGAGGCCTCCCTACCCTGCACTCCTGAGGGAGGTGGGAGGGGGTCTCTGCTACACTTCTCCCCCGCCCTCCTGCTTGGCTGCTGCGAAGGGCTCTCTCTTACCCTGCTCTGATCTCAACCTCTGTTTTAGGGGAGATAGGAGGGGGGGACTCCATAAACAGAGCCTGCTTTTGGGACTTGGAGCTCTGTCTAGCAGCACTGCTGCTGTTATGAATCATTTGGCAGTAGTGGAAAAGTTGTTTGTCTCTTCAGTTTCGCTCTGCTGGCTGCAGGCTCTGGAATGCCAGACTTGGACTGGTTAACGTTCAGTTTTGTGTGGGAGCAGCTGACCTTACAACCGTAAGAGCTAGAAACGTAATTTTTAATGAGAGCTTGAGCCAATGGCAAGCATTTCCGGTCCTGCCATATGGTACCATGTAAAATCCATGTGCAATTCCTTTCCTTCTGACTTAACTCTTCTTGATACAAGACATTCTGATAATAGCAAATTACATATTTTTAGCTGATGTGATTTTTAGATTGGTGTCACTTCACCAGGAAGAGACAAATTTGTTAAACCGCTTTCTTCCCTTTCTAATATCCTGCTCCTACTGTGTTGGAAAATATATGAGCCAGTCATGCCAGAATTGCACATTCCTGGAGTGGGGTTTGGTGTGGTGAGCATATAAATAGTTAGTTCTTTCTCAAGGGGAACATGTTCAGATTAAACAGACTTGATCAGGAAAAAAATAACTTTGTATGCAAACAGCAAATGGCAGCAAAAATCTAAATTGCCACCTTGAACCTTGTCTCGTATATTTCCTGAGGGCCTGCCCTAAAGGATAGGTCTGAAACTTAAAGCAGTTGCAGCCCTGTCAACTGTAGCTGCCTCAGGCCAGTAATTGCAGGGATCTTGCATCCCAGGCCTTCAGCTGTGAGTGCCTTTTCTGTATTTAGAGCAGAACCCCCTGGCCAATTAAATTACTCAGTCAGATTTAATCAATAAGAGCATTAAACCGCATGGCAATTGGACAAGCAGCTTCCAATTTTTTAGACTGAGCTATTGCACGTTCTTACCAGATACTTCGTTGCCTACTCTCAAGCATACCGATTTTCCAGAAGTAGCTAACTTTAGATACACACACACTGAGGAGCTCAGACAGTGGAATTCAAAAGGAGTGAGAAGGAGCAAAGAGAACTCCTGCTAACTGTAGACCAGCCAGCTGTGTTCCTTTTTAAATCTGGCTGGTCTGGAGATCTGGGACATAAACTTCTTGAATAGTACAGTACACCACTGGTGTGCATACTGTTCCCAAGCTTTGGTTGTACCTTACGGAGGGCTCCTCTATAGCTTGAGCATGGAAGGCGCCATATTGACCTGAAGGCCAGCTTTGAAAACGAACACACACCCTAACGCTCTTGGGCTGTAGTATATCATCAGACTTTAAACTGAAATCCCGATTGAAATTGGAGGCATCCTGTGTAAAACTGATGGCTCATTCTCTTTGTAAAAGTAGCTTTCGTCTTACCCTTCTGGAGAGCTGCTTTTCTTTCATTTAAAAGCTCAAGCTCGTCTTCTGTTTAAGGCTGCATCTTACTCACAGAAGTCACAAATTCCATTACCGGTTTTTATTTAACGATCTCCATGACTTTTTGACCCGATGGATGTTTCCATGTGGATGGATGGGTGTGATGCCAAGCAGATGGACCTGTTTCAGTGAGTCGCTTGAGAGCAGCCCGTGTGGAGCCTGGATTTAATGAGAGGGTTAAAGGGCAGGGACTCTCCTCATTGGATTGGTGCCTTGTCAAGAAGTGTGCAGTGCTTATTTTCCAGATTCCACACGCCTGCATATTTTTGGCAGAGCCCGAGCTCTGGTGTAAGTGATGTGTCTGTTCAGCACTGCTCTTCCCACTGCCTTAGGAGAGGCTGGCAGGGAAGCAGAGTTAGAGGAGCAATCTCTGTTCTCTCTTAGCAGCCCTGCTGCGTGGCTGCTGATCTGACTCTGGAGGCACCAGTGTCCAGGCTGCTTAAAATAATTAAAAGTATTAGTTAAATGCTGCCTGTTAACTGTTGTTTTAAATGCAGAATAAAGGCAATTGTGATTTTTAAATGACCCGTGAAATGGCATTTCCTAACTATAAATTCATGACTGACTTTTGTCTTCCTGAAGCCCTGTGAATAACAGACTTCTCTCTGAGCTTGAAAGCATATGTTTGTGTTGATTTTTGTGTAGTTCTTGCCAAACCACTTTTAAAGGAAGGAGAGAAACACTGGAGGGATGGCCTGGTTGGGGCACGTAGTTCTCCTACCTGCCAGAGCAGCAGCCCCTTGAACAAAGTCCAGGTCTTCTCACCTTTAAGGCCACAGAGTCCCCCTCCGCTTCCTTGGTGATTGTGTAGCCATTAGGTGGAAATGAAAGAGATGAACTGATCAGACACTCCTTGAAATGCCTTTAGGGTTTCAGCTTGAATATTTTTAATTAGCTCCATGTAAAGACTTTATTACTTCAAATAACCATGATCACAGAAGATTCTTAGTTTGATCATTTTCTCCCCTTATGGTGCACAAGAAGTCTCAGTAGATGCAGTTTTTACACCCAGCTAGACACCCCAAGCACAACTAACAGCCAGTGGAAACATCAAGTGATTATCTTTAAGTACGCCTGTCAGGGACCTATAAAAAGAGCTATGTATGTCCATAACATGGAAGGTGGCTCAGCGTTCGCGTGGTCGAGCGATGCTTTGCTCTAATAAAGTACGGAGTACTTTATCTAAAAACATCTGTCATACTTTGTCATAGCTGATAGGAATTTTGGGCTGCAGGTTCAGTAAATGACTGATTGGCATTCAGAGCCAGTGGATTAGCCGTCAAGAGAGTGATATATAAAGATTTTCTCCTTCCCATCCTAATTCCTTGTTTCCGCCACCTCCTTTCAGGATGAACCCTTGGCAGCGTATGGCACAGCCGAGAGCTGTACCACCCTCCTGAACCCAGGAGTGTTTAAAGTTTGGCTTCAAAATATTGCATATTTCAATCCCATATCAAAGCCCCATGATGATTCAGTCTGAACTAGGACAGTGTCGCAGTAGTGAGGGATGTGCTGACCTAGTTTGAAGGGAGGATGGGCTAGTGATGTAAAGTGCCCGAATAGACATCTGGAAACTCCCAGTCCAGCTACTGGCTTGCTTGTGTGACCTTTCCATGATTTCACTTTGACCTGCAAAATGGGGATAGCTACCTCACAGACAGACCCGTCTGAATTCACGAATGGCCTCATCCCAATCTTACTGAGGTTGTTTGGAGTCAAAGCAGGCCCTAAGTGCCTTTCATAGCCTTGAAATGGAACTAGACTTACAAGTGAAACGTTTGTAGAGTGCTTTACGACCATGTGACAGAAGAGGGTTTAAAAGTGCAAAATATTTTGTGTTCTGATAGAATATTGCAAAAAAGATAACTTTCCTGCCTCCTGCTGTGCATTGGCCTTTCCCGCCGTCTGCCTGTGAGGGATCTGTTTTTCTCCCAGTTCTTGGGCTTTGTGTTTTGGTTAGTGAGTTGGAAATTGTGGCCTGTTCTCCTTCATATCATTGCAGATAAGTAAATACTGGGAAGTTAATTTTTAAAAGCTTGCAGAGTGGGGTGATGACCCAAGAGCTATGTAACTGGCTTGATAAACAGACTGAAGTGGATCTAGCTGTTGAAACTGTAACAAGTGAAACGTGGATACTATGAACTAAGAGAAGATAAAACAGCCATTGCATATACACTACTTTTTGTTTTTTGATTACCTTTCACTCTGCATGAACTGCATGAACAGATTTGGATTAACTCCTAGCGAATTTGACAATGGCTTTTCTTTTAAGCTTGAATTTCAGTGTAAGGGTACATATACACAGCAGAAAGACACCCTCTCCCCCTGGCAGCAAGTCTCAGAGCCTGGCTTGACTGACTCAGGTTTGCGCTGCAGGGTTAAAAATAGCCATGTAGACATTCAGGATTGGGCTGGAGCCCAAGGTCATAAACCCAGCAAGGTGGGGAGGGTCTGGGAGGCTAGGCTCTAGCCTGAGCCCAAATGCCTACACTGCTATTTTCAGCCCAGTAGCATGAGCCCCATGAGGCAGCGTATGTTGAGCTGGGCTTGGAGATTCACTGCCGTTGGGGTTTTTTGTTGGGTAGACGTATCCTAAATGGGATTAGGGCCTGAGTACTTCTAAATCTGGGTTAGTCCTATCTGAGACACTGTGTGGGGCAAGTGGGTAGAACATCTTCTTGGTCCTTAGTGCATCTTAGCGAACATTTCCAACGCTACCACTTGTGACTGCAAACAATTCGGTATGTTGTGGCGTCGTGAGCAGTAGGATATTGAAATGGGGGGGCAGGGCTTCATAGAATCATGAGCAGCAAGCAGTGTGGGTTAACCTAAAGAACAAATCCTGCCTGACACACTTGACGGCTTTTTAGGTAGAATTATAAAACTAGAGAATAAGTGTTGCAGTATGTGTGCTATAACTGGGTTTGAGTGGCACATTTTGTAATGTCTGTCCAAAATTTACAAAAATAATTCAAATAGACTTGGAGAAGAACAGTATCATCTGGAGTGAAAACTAGCTGAAAGACCACAAACAAAAGAGAGACAAGGTGGGTGAGGTAATATCCTTTATTGAACCAGCGTCTGTTGGTAAAAGACAAGCTTTTGAGCTACACAGAGCTCTTCTTCAGGTCTTGTTAAATGAGAATGTAGCGTTGAAGGAAGAATCCAATGGCTGGTATAGAGTTTGGATAAAATAATGAAGACTGAACCATGTTAATCTAGAATAAGATGATAACCTAGGTGATGTGAGGATCAGTAAAGACCACAAAAGGACTCTGATTGGAAAAACAGACAAAAAATGACAAACAGATTAGAAAAATGCCAACTAATGCTTTAAACCCAAATATTCAGTGAGCAGAAGAAAGCAGAGAAGCCGTAATGCTGAAGAGACCTGTGTGTGATGGGAGACAGCAAATTAGGTAGGGGTTTGTAGTGCATTGTGGGGGCTTCTTGTACAACTATGTCACCGAGTAAGGAGGTGACACTCAGGTGTACCTGCGTTCATTTCTGGGCACCTCGATCCCAAAAAGATATTGACAAATTTAGAAGGGAGTAAATAAGAGGAACAAAAATGATCAGAGGGCTGGGAGTATTGACTGTTTTTGAATAGAGTTGAATCATTTGTTTCTTGGCAAACTAAGGTGGGAACCATCTACAAGTATATATGATGGGTATAAATGCTAGTGAAGGGAAAGTTACTCAGTGGACTACGAGGGTAAATAAAGGCTAGATTGGAGTCCATAATATTTAGAGATGGCATTCCCTTTCAGGCCACAGGTGAGCTGTTGAAGGAATATTGTGGGAACTTCACTCTTACTGTGTTCTGTGTATTGGGCTGTGAATAAATACAGCATTCTTTCAGAGCCAGTAATGTCAATCATAAATCACAAGTGTCTGAGAATAAACTAGGCTTTAAGCAGTTACAGCCAATCAGATCTAATCAAACTGTATTCGTGATTAGTGTTTGAATGTTGCAGATTGTGGTTTTTGTTCTAGAATCCTTTGCAGATGAAAGGAACGGTTCCATAACCGAAGGAAGCCTACCTCTAGCCTGCAAACATTGCTTCCATGTTTTGGGAGGAAGGAGGAAGGAACGTTGTTTCATCTGGAGAGCTCAGAATTGAGGATGCTGCAAGCCTGTTCTCGGTTTTATATGTACAACGTATTTTTCCAGATATTAATTCCTGTTTGTGAAATCTTGAGTCTCAATCTTCGAAAATAAGATTAGACTCTGCTGTAGAAAAGGAGAGACTGCCCCTCGGGCTTTACTCTCTCTCATTACTGGAATCCTGGATTATTCCCAGAAGCTGATATTTACTTTATTTTGAAACAGACTTTCTCAGTCTTCTCCGACCTCTTCCAAGTTTTGGGCTGCTCAGAGGAAATACGTAAATAAAAGTAGGATGCCATGGAATTTGTATTTACGCAGATTGTTCGTAGAATAATTATGTTTAAAATTTGGTTTTGTTTTGAAAAAATAAACAGATCTATGGGAAATAACCCTAGCAGGACTGGCCCCACTTTATTGTCCAAGGGTGATTTTTTTTTTTTTTTTTTTTTTTTTTTTAAGAAGCTAAAGTGAGGAATCAGAATTTGAAAACATGATTTGGTTTGTCTTGCCAACTTGCTGCTTCACTTGTTAGATAATACAAGATGTTCTGCTTTATGAACATTCTCGTGCATATTGATGCTAAATCCCAAGTTACTTCAGAATATACCCCTTACCTTTTCCTCTTCCCCCAAGTATCAAATCTCCCCACTTAGTTCATGTAGATTTCCCTTTGGAGAAAAACATGCACTTTCCCTGAATTGTTTTTGAATGGTTGTGCCTTGCAGAGTGACTGAGTTGTTAAATGTAGATTTGAATGCATGCTAATGAACAACATACAGCAAATACAAAATCAGTAAGAAACCTTACAAAGATTCCATGGAAGGGGAAACTGGCAAAGCAGAACGTACTGCTCCCACCCTGTATGTCCCAGCTCATGCCCTCTAGACATTGCACATCAGTGGTAAGGAAATGAGCAGGGTGTGAAGGAGAATCACCCCTGGTGAATGCACATTCCAGAGACTGCTTGCCAAGAAAGAAACCACTTGAGCTTTCTCAACCTGTTTTTCTCCACCTTCTGGCTCTTGTATTCCACATGAGCAACAAACTTAACTGTTGTTATTGACTGACTTAAATATCAGCAAGCGAAGATAGTACACTGGTAAGTTACGGTGCCGAAAGACTTAATCTGTTAGTGTCTTGTAAGCACAGTACTAAATATTTAATTTACAGCATGATTAATTTATGCTAGACTTTGTTGCTTATGGAGAAAGTACATCCTACAGCCTATTTAGCTAGGCAGAGGGTCAGATTCTCCTCTGTGTCATGATGTAATTCTCCCGTTGACCTCCAGTGACAGTTGCACCTGTCTAACTCAGAGTAAAACTGGGCCCAAAATGAAAGTGTGTGTGGACTTGGTGGATATTAGCACATTAGGAAAAAAGTTAAACTAAGCAGAACAGTTCAGACTTCCATATCTGCTCCTTTTAAAGGATCAGAGGAGCTTAAAACTCTCTCTTTGGGGAGAAGGAAAATGCATCTATATAGTAGCTTTGGCTAATAACTCTCCTAGTTTGTAATAGATTTAGGGACTTGGCTCATGTTAGGTCTTGATTAATAGCACATTGCAGTAATCCACAACTGAACTCCGTACGGTGCATGCCAGGAAGGCTTAGCTGGGTCATTAGGTGTGAGTTACGAAGCCAACACACAAGTAGATAAAATTGTAAACATGAACTATCATTTCTGTTTTGTGCATGTATCTGATCTTGCTTCACCTGACAGATTTTTCTACAGGCCTCAGTAACGATTGAGACCTAATCTTACTCCTTGTCCTAACTGTTCTTTTGTCAGATGTAATGTGCAGCCAGCTTCTCAGGCAAGTTATATTTTAGCTCTGTGTGCGGTTTTTCTTTCAGGATGATAAATATTAGGGGGTCATGTCTCTTTTAGGCACTGATAGGTTTGAAGAAACAAGTTGATACCGAAGATGTTAAAATGAGTCTTGTAGATTTTATTGACTAGACACTAGGTGGCAATATATCCCTCTTCTTCATAAATACAAGCAACTTTTATGGGTTAGTGTCTGTCTGACTTTATATTGCTGAATATTAATAATCTTTTCTACAAATTGTTCTGATTACTTCCTTGATCAGAAGCTGATGGCACTTCCCTGCCAGAATCAGAGAGCTTTCGTATCTCATGACTCCACATGAGGACGAGAGAAATTCTTGAAGAAGGCACATGTATAATGGAGTTCCACTACGTAGCTACCCATGTCTTCAGCAGCAGGAGCTTTCCACTATGCTTCCAGACCTTATCCAGCAGCTAGCTTTGTCCAGCATGGTCACTGTAGGAGAGCTAGCATGCTGTCTTTCGTGGTTAATGAACACAGGTGCTGTACAGTTAGGGATGGAAACCTATAGAATCTGTGTCAGTATTTGACTCCACCTTATGCAAAGGCTGAATCTGCCAGCTACTAACTTTATACACTGTGATTCGCAGAGTCTAAGGCCCAGATCCCGCAGAAATCTCAAACCTCTGCTTAACATTGTGCATGTGAATAGTCTTGTTCAATGGGACTGCTCAGAGTGTATAAAGTTAAGCAGTGGTGTAAGGTTGCAGGATTGGGCCCTGGGTCCAGAAGGGGACCTTTGTGATCATTTGCTGCCTGGCACAGGCCATAGAATTTCACACAGTAATTCCTGCAGTGAAAGGAGTTATCCTTTTAATTTGGGGGGCTAAATTCACAAGGGGATGTAGAGTAGCAGCCGTGTTAGTCTGTATTCGCAAAAAGAAAAGGAGTACTTGTGGCACCTTAAAGACTAACAAATCGGAGGAGAAGGCAGAGGTATCCCTTACACCCAGTGATTAGGGCACCCACCTGGAGCATGGACTTAAACCCAGGTCTCCCTATCATAGGTGAGTGCTCTGGGTGCTACACTATTGGTTATTTTGGGGTGGGGGTCTGTCTCTCCTGTAGGAGTTGTTTCACTTGGTGTAAATTAAACATTCACCAGAACAGGACCTAGAACCCAAGTGTCTCCTGACCCAGGTGAGTGCCCTAACCACCAGACTACACTCCTCCTCACTCGGTGGCTCAATGAATATTTATTGGAGATTCATCCCAGAATAGCAAAGAGCCTGGTGGTTAGGAAGAGGGGGTTGAACCTGGGTCTTCCAAATGCCAGGTGAGGGCCCTAACTACTGGGGTGGGCGGTGAATTTCTGTCTCCTGCTCCATGAAACACTTTTTGACTCCAAACTGTTTTGTGTCTGAATTTTCAATTAATCAAAAATAGTGGAAAAATTTCAGTTTTCAGTTGACCTGAAACAAAACACAAACTTTTTTTTTTTAAACTGCAGGAAACCAATAAAAGAGTTTCTCCTCTCTCTACCTGTGGATTACCTTGAGCACATCCCTAGGAAGACAGCCAGTCCACGTGATTTAACTAGAGCTTGCCCAAAAATACCAGTTATTTCCTGCAGGAAATGTGGATAATTTCTCTTCTGAAATTTACCATGAAAATTTTTCAGCTTCTCCACAAAAAACAAAACAAAAAAGATGAAGAAAAATGGAAATTTTTACCAAAATCCAAACAATTTTACTGAGAATTTTAGGGGTTTTTTACTCATGAACCCAGAAAACTAACCAAAATGAAAAATATCCATGAAAATTTAATTTTGATCAAAAAGCTATCTTTCATCAAAAGAAAATGTTTTTGATGAAAAACTTCAACCAGCTGTAGAACTAACCACATCCCTTGGTATGCTATTCCAAGAGTTCGTTACCTTCACCATTCAAAAGTTGTCCTAGTTCCAGTTCGGATTTTTCAAATGTCAACATCTGGCCCTGGGATCTGGTTATGCCTTTGTCTGCTAAATTAAGAGACACATAATATCAGCTGTATTTTCCCTATGTAGGTACTTGACCTTAGCCAAAAGACCAGGACATAGTCTGCTCCCACTTCTACCCTGCAGTCTGTGAAGCTAAGATGAAACATATTAATTCTAAAAAATAAACTAACACATTGGCTCTTATGTGCCGGAGAGATGAGTCAGTATTTCCTGGTTATTGCCAGCTCTTACAAATTGCATCTTTGCTAGTAACCACACAAGAAATATAATGCAAATGTAAATACAACTGAAATTACTAGAGCGTGAATACCATGGTATCTTGGTTTTCAACAGCTAGGCATCCAGGGTAAGCTAAGGTACCAGCTGCATGGTACCTCACATTGTCTACCATTTCTGAGGTGGGTTCAGCGGGCTCTGTCTTCTGGATGGAGTCACGGTAAGCTAGAACTGTAGGTAGGTAAGCAAAAGCTTCGGGATGGCGATGACCCCACTGCCTTCCATACTTAGAAGGTTGCATTCTTCTCCGCTCACCACCACTGTGACTGCTTGGCCATGGAAGATCTAAGCTCCCACACAAGTTGGTTGACTACCAGCATTGTAACTACTTGGTCGATGAGGGTGAGAGCTCCTTCCTTTCCAAACAGTGGGTCAAATACATCAGGGGATGCATGAGTGGGTGACAGTCTAAGCTTGGCATGAACATACTCTGTAGGGGGCTGGAAAACCATGAGAGTTTCCCCAGCACCTGTTCATCTTTTTCTATGGCCCCCAGACTCTGAGCTGAGATCTCCTCTGCACAGACTGTCAGGAGATGCGGACACCTAGCTAAGAACGGATGGCGGGAGAGATGGAGGGCCACCAGGACCCCGACTGGCTTCTGGCTCCCTGGGACTCTGAATTGTCCATTTGTTGAATATTCTAAGTTGCGCCACTCGGTGAAGCCTGTGACCGTCTGAGGAGACCGTATCATCTAGCGGCTAGGGCACTGGCAGGGCAATCTGAAGCCCTGGGTTCTAGTCCTGCCTCTGCCCCTGGTGTCCTGCATGACCTTACACAAGCGACATTGCCTCACTGAGGTTCTTTTCCCCTCCCACCGTTCATCCATCTTGTTCATTTGGAGTAGAATTTCTGTGCAACACCTACCATGTCGAGACCTCTCGGCACTGCTGTCATATAAATCACACTGCTCTGTGCCTATTTGCATATATGACCGTAGGGACTCTAATAGCTAATGATCATCTTCCCCTGTGGCCGTGGTCAGGGCTGGAGTGCTCAGTGTCACAGGAGCCAGGCCAAGGGTTCTGCTGGAGGGAGAGGACGTGAACCAAAGGGGTTTTGTTTTTAAAGCAGTTTTCCAGTATAATTTTACACTGGAGCAGATGCCCAGGAATAACAGCCCAGTGCCCCTGTGGTGCCCTCAGAAGCAAGGTATGTATCTCAGGAGGTTATCACAGTGCATCTCCCCTCTCTGCTCACTTTCATCTGGAGCTGGAGGGATGCAGGAATTCAGTCACTTCTTGCTTGATGCAAGCCGTCACTTTCCCAAATTCATTATAGTCGCCTCTCACTGCTTCCTCTTCTCAGAGCTGGTGAAATCTATTTCACTGCAGGGATTTCCCAGGCCGCCTGAGCGGCGGCCCGGCTGTAACACAGGCTGCTTGAGAAGCCTTTTACTCCCGGCTGCTGTTTCTGAAACTCAGCGAGCGGAAACTGCCCGCTGGCGCCAGCTGACTCGCAGCCGTGAACCCCAGAACTGGCGCCTTGAGCGCTACTATTTTTGCATGTTCTGTTCTCCTCCTCCCCTCGTTTGCGTTGGCAGTTGCTGGAGAATGGAGCTGATTTAATTGGCAGTTGTGTTTGTGGCCAGGGTGTTATGAAAAGGTTTTCTGTCTCTCTGTAAGTTACACTGACTGTGTTTTCATTCTTAATATAATATTCACTTCATTATTAGCTGAAAGAGGTTCTTTTGCAGAAAAAAGTCCCTCTTCCAAAAATATCTATAAAAGTTTCTTCATGCAGCACTATTCTGAGGGCTGGGCTTTTCTGGTGGAAGGGAAGTGAGAAACCTGATGGTATCTGGGATTTAAACAGAAATTCCTTTCTTTCCCAGGGTGGTGGAACACTGCCCCAGTGTGCTGGTACCGCTACTGGCTGCAAAATCGAGCCACCCTCGTGCCTTCTCCCAAACGGCGATGGAGCGGGTTCTTTGTATGTGAGGAATGAGATTCTCTGAGGGCGAATTCAGAGGAGATCTGTGCAGTCCAGTTTTGGGGTTCATTTGCTTTTTTCTGTCACAGGATTTCCCTGTTATTGTATGTTGGTTTAAGGGGGATTTTTCTCTTCGGAGCAGAGACGCAAGTGGTTGTCTGCTGCCGGCATTGTCCAGTGGACTGAAAACTGGCATTTCCTGACACAACTCGATCACGCATCATAGAGGCTCAATCTCAGGAAATCCTGTGTGCGCTTCACAGGGTTACTCAGCTCATTCCTTTAGTAGGTGGTAAAGACTTTTCCTGCATCAGTCGGGTTTAGGGGGATGGAGCTACATTACATGTATTTTATTTAAATCCATTCTCCTTTGAAAGGGGACTGATGCAGCGAGGGCTTTCTTGCCTTGGAGAATGCAGCTGCAAGGTGATGTGAGGTGGCGTTTCCAGCTCAGTAGCTAGTTCTAACCCATTCCCTGGGAAAGCCACAAACCCCCATGGCCTGTGGGTGGGGAGTGAAAAGGGCTGGAGAACCTTTCAGGCATGCTGAGGGGCTTCAGGTGGTTCGTCGTCCACAGAGCATCCAGTCTTGCACAGCCCAGGAGAAACATTGAGGTCTCAGGCACACACACAGGCTGGAGGCCTTGCTTAGTCCAGGGGTTAACAGGTTTGTTTTCATCTCTTGTGTTCTTGCTGAAGTGCAGGGCAGTGAGGGGAAGGAGAGAGCACTCGCATCCTGAGACGGTGTTGTTTGTTGAGTTAGTCACAGCACTTGACACATTCAGGTCATTTTGCATGGTCTGATAAACTTGAGGCTCCAGCCTCAGAAATGCCTCCTCATCCAGGCCACCTGGAAAGGGAGCCGGGCTCCTGGCCATCACCCTGAGAGCAGCAGGCTAACACTGGGCAAACCATTGTGTGTTTGCTGTAAATAATACACAGCAGCTGGCAGTTCACCTTTGGAGGGGCGGAAACTACTTGAATGCATCACGCTTATCAACAGCTTTCTGCTGGGCACTGCCGTATCACTCTTGCCATTTGCATGGAGACCTTGATGTCAGTGTAGGGCTGTGTCTGGAGAAACAAGTTGTAGGACAGCATGAATGTAAAATGTGCCACCAGTGGAAACTGGCTGAGACAGCTCAGCACAAGGTGTGACTGAGGGGAGACCTGGCTTCCGTGAAAGCCCTGTTCTCTGGGCCCATGGAGGTCCCTGGTTTTGTGTTGGCTTTGGGAATGTTGCTAACTAGGGGGTTACATGTCCGATGTAGGGTTTGGCCACAAGCCGGAAGTCAGAGTAATGTCACTCTCTGCTCACTGTTCAAATCCAGCCCGTGGCAGTAACGAACGAAATGCTGACCAGGTAGAGATCCTTCACTGGTCTTCAGTCGGCTTTTATCAGAAACTTCCCTCATAGCTGGACATGGCCATGGGGAGGCTGAGGAGTGAACGGGACATGGACCTGAACCCTTTTCTCATGCACGTAGGTGACCTGGCCATGGCCATGTGCAGCTGCTCCAGCTGCTGAGCCCCAGAGAGATCTCCCTTCCCCCTCCTGCCATCCCACCCCCACGGGAAGGGCCAGCACGATTGCTCATGAGCTTGTCTCAGCTTGATGGTCTCTCTGTACACATCTGACACGAACATGATTTTAATATACATTACCCTGTAAATTGAGTAGGATACTGTAACCTTAGAGAAGGGTCTGGGATGTGGCCTCTCGATGCTCCGGTGATAAGTGCATTAGAAATACCATGGCGAGAGATTTCTTTCACAAAGCCCTTAATAGACTAGACTCTCAAACAAAAGCAGACCCTGCAAAAAGGAATCAAAGGCTGATCCACACAGTTGCTGGGGCACAGCTCCTCTGACAGGCCTTCTGCCACAGGGGTTATGCTAGGGCAGCTCACAAGGGGCTGCGAACTTGCGTCTGAGTTAATCGTTCAGAGCTTTGCTTTCCAAGGATTTTTAGAACTCAGCTGCAAATAAAATTGCACTGCTGGCTGCCACCAGCTGCACAGGATCCCGTGAAGAGGAAGCTAGACAGAACTCCTCTTCCTTTAAATGTTGAAACAAGAAAATGGCGTGGCCTCGTTTGAGTTATGGAATTGAAAGGGAGCAAATTGAAGACGCCTTTGGATCGGTACAACTCACCCCTGCTGTGATTTATGAAATGAAATGATTCAACTATTTTTTTAAAAAAGTACTTTGGGCTAACCACCCCCCCACCCCCGTAAAGCCTCCAAGACATTTGTCTTTGAAAGGTGGTTACTGCACACAGACAGGAACTAGTACAAGGCCCCTATGCCTATCAGTAGAACTCAATCAGTATGAATAGCTGGTGTAGCTTTCATTACAGCAGCTGGGATTGGATGCGGGAAGGACGGCTGTCGTGATCCAGGACCCAAACCAAGCATTGATTCTGGCCTTAGGAAGAAATGTCTCCTTGGGGCACTTTATTGCAGAATTCGGCGGCAGCATCTAGTTCTGGCCACTCTGAGACAAGAATCCAGGCCTGACCCACTGTTCTGAGCCTGCTCTGGAATTCCTGCATTGTTCCCTGTGCCTTGGGCAAGGAGAGGCCTCTAGGGGGCCATGCAGGCCAGGCCCACCTCACCCTGCATGATATGCTTATTGATTCTGTGTTCTCAAACCCCTTCCCTGGGAGGTCATGCTCTCAATGTGTCCTAATGCAGTCGGCCTGTGCAGTAACCGGTGTTTGGTCTAACCCGTATCAAGTATCGAACTGTTCCTGCATCCATGACTCTTTCCACACTCATCCCATCAGGTCTCGCAAGCTCAGCAGGGTTGATCCAGACCAGTACTTGGATGGCAGGCTTCCCAGGAACGCCGAGGTACCCCATTAGAATATTCCCTCCCCCCCGAGTCTGTACGGAGCACTACCTGGTCATGCCATGGTGCTGCTGGAGATCCTGCCTTTTGAGTGAGACTTTAAAACAAATCTAAAAAACGAGTCTGAAGATTTATGCTCGTTAAAGCTCTCATGGCACTTTCCACAAGCTGAGTGAGGGTGGTTTTAACACTCAGTCCATGATCTAGTTCTAGTTCCCCTGCAGTCTGAGTTCTGTCTCGTTTTCATCCCTGTAGAATCATAGAATATCAGGGTTGGAAGGGACCTCAGGAGGTCATCTAGTCCAACCCCCTGCTCAAAGCAGGACCAATCCCCAACTAAATCATCCCAGCCAGGGCTTTGTCAAGCCTGACCTTAAAAACTTCTAAGGAAGGAGATTCCACCACCTCCCTAGGTAACCCATTCCAGTGCTTCACCACCCTCCTAGTGAAATAGTGTTTCCTAATATCCAACCTAAACCTTCCCCTCTGCAACTTGAGACCATTACTCCTTGTTCTCTCATCTGGTATCACTGAGAACAGTCTAGATCCATCCTCTTTGGAACACCCTTTCAGGTAGTTGGAAGCAGCTATCAAATCCCACCTCATTCTTCTCTTCTGAAGACTAAATAATCCCAGTTCCCTCAGCCTCTCCTCATAAGTCATGTGCTCCAGCCCCCTAATCATTTTTATTGCCCTCCGCTGGACTCTTTCCAATTTTTCCACATCCTTCTTGTAGGGTGGGGCCCAAAACTGGACACAGTACTCCAGATGTGGCCTCACCAATGCCGAATAGAGGGGAATGATCACGTCCCTCAATCTGCTGGAAATGTTCCTACTTATACAGCCCAAAATGCCATTGGCCTTCTTGGCAACAAGGGCACACTGCTGACTCATATCCAGCTTCTCATCCACTGTAACCCCTAGGTCCTTTTCTGCAGATCTGCTGCCTAGCCATTCGGTCCCTAGTCTTTAGCAGTTCATGGGGTTCTTCCATCCTAAGTGCAGGACTCTGCACTTGTCCTTGTTGAACCTCATCAGATTTCTTTTGGCCCAATCCTCTAAATTGTCTAGGTCCCTCTGTATCCTATCCCTACCCTCCAGCGTATCTACCGGTTTAGTTTATCTACATCTCCTAGTTTAGTGTCATCTGCAGACTTGCTGAGGGTGCAATCCACACCATCCTCCGGATCATTAATAAAGATATTGAACAAAACTGGCCCCAGGACCGACCCCTGGGGCACTCCGCTTGATACCGGCTGCCAACTGGACATGGAGCCATTGATCACTACCCGTTGAGCCCGACGATCTAGCCAGCTTTCTGTCCACCTTATAGTCCATTCATCCAGCCCATACCTCTTTAACTTGCTGGCAAGAATACTGTGGGAGACCGTATCAAAAGCTTTGTTAACATCAAGGAATAATATGTCCACTGCTTTCCCCTCATCCACAGAGCCAGTTATCTCCTCATAGAGCACTGAGCTGCACAAACGTCCCCTCACAAGCTCCCTGTGAGGCAGGGACAGACTAGTCCCATTTTACAGACAGACAGACAGACTGAGGCACAGAGAGACTACTGCCCAGGTCCTCCAGGCTCCGAACTTCCACTGATTGCAGGATCTGAGCCTAAATGACTCTCCCACCATCATGCAGACAGTCTGTGGCAGAGCAGGGAATTGACCCTAGGTCAATTCCTCCAGCGCCTTTATGACACAACTACCTTGACCGTGCTTTTCCTTCACTTTCTGTCCTCAAGTATTGTGCAGTGTTGCTGTGTGCTGTTAAATCAGCTGCCATGTTCCACTTGAGAAGTGGCTGCATTTCAGTAGTGGGTAAAGCTGTCCCCCTAGATCTTCATTATCTACCTCGTAACCACGATGAGACATGATTAATGTTTTATACATGCTTTGAACTCCTCAAATGAAAGGCCCGGAGAAGCGTATAGCAGTAGTATTGCACAAGTACATATTTCTTCTTCTTTTAAGGGAATGTAAACACACACAACCCCCCATTGTGTCTGGCTTCAAAATGCAGAAGCCAAGTGAATGTGTTTCTTTTCCCTGTTGTCAGCTATGATCATTCTTTACAGTCCTGGGAAATGCATTAGGGACGGTCCCGTGTAATTATGATCATTCAAGAATGAGGCATAATTGGTAAAAATTAGCAGTTGTTTCAGTGAATGTCTGTTTGCTTTTGCTACTGATGCCGGTTTCTGTGGCATGGATGACACGGTCGTCTCCCTCCCCGTGCAGGGAAAACTCTCTTGAGTGTACCAGTACAAAAGCTCTTTAAGGATAAAGTTAAAGCTAGTTATTTATAGGCCATGAACAGAAAAAACCTCCTCAGAATGTTATGCTTTAAAAAGAGCTTTAACATCTAAAACTCAGAAAACTGAGTTAACTTGCCAAGCCAGTCTGGACAGACTCCATATTCGTGACCCGTATCCTGGCCTACTGTCCCCCTAATGGGCATCTATGAAGTATTATAGCAACTCACAAACTCGGGGTCCTTGGCATTAAACTGGGTTGAACTTGGTCCTGTATGTTGTGGATGAAAATGCATCTATGTGGCCCATGGATGAAGAATAGCATCTAAGGGCTTGTCTTCACTGCAGCGTGAGTTAGTACACAAAGGGGTTACTCCACTTGACAGTTAACGTAAGTTATAACTCGAGTGTTACCCCTAATTTGAGTCCTGGCTGTGCACACAAATCCTTCACTTGAGTGCAATGGTGCTTTTAACGCTAGCTGGCTGGCCTGAGAGAGGGTAGAAGCTAAAATCCAAGTGAAGTGCAACTCATCAGCTGCTAGCACGACCACTCTGTAGTGTGTATGCAGGTTGGCGCCACTCAAGTCGTGCTAGGTCTCCACTTCCTTCCCACAATTCCCCCGTGTGCCCAGAAAGGACAGGCAAGTTCTCCCACAATTCACTTGGCAGGGGTCCCCAGAGCAGCTCAGCCTCCTGCAGTGCTAAGAACCCTGGGATATGCCCCACAAGGCTGAGCACCTGTGAGTGAGTGCAGCGCCAGTCTGAATGAAGCAGCTCGATATGCTTCTGCCATGTGGGCATGCTCACTCGAACCAGGCTAACTGGAGAGGAGTAACCTGAGCGTTGATAACTCAAGTTAACCCTGCCACGGAGACACACCCTCAGGGTAATATCAGGAGGGTGAGTGAAGTGGATCCAGGGGGTTTCTCATCTGTTTGTTGGCTTCTCTGGCTCCTAGTGCAGTGGGGCTGGGAAGGGATGTCTCTAGGAGCAGTGTGGAGAGAATCATAGAATATCAGGGTTGGAAGGGACCTCAGGAGATCATCTAGTCCAACCCCCTGCTCAAAGCAGGACCAATCCCCAATCAAATCATCCCAGCCAGGGCTTTGTCAAGCCTGACCTTAAAAACTTCCAAGGAAGGAGATTCGACCACCTCCCTAGGTAACACATTCCAGTGTTTCACCACCCTCCTAGTGAAAATTTTTTTCCTAATATCCAACCTAAACCTCCCCCACTGCAACTTGAGACCATTACTCCTTGTCCTGTCCTCTTCTACCACTGAGAATAGTCTAGAACCATCCTCTCTGGAACCACCTCTCAGGTAGTTGAAAGCAGCTATCAAATCCCCCTTCATTCTTCTCTTCTGCAGACTAAACAATCCCAGTTCCCTCAGCCTCTCCTCATAAGTCATGTGTTCCAGACCCCTAATCATTTTTGTTGCCCTTCGCTGGACTCTCTCCAATTTATCCACGTCCTTCTTGTAGTGTGGGGCCCAAAATTGGACACAGTACTCCAGATGAGGCCTCACCAATGTCGAATAGAGGGGAACGATCACGTCCCTCGATCTGCTCGCTATGCCCCTACTTATACATCCCAAAATGCCATTGGCCTTCCTGGCAACAAGGGCACACTGCTGACTCATATCCAGCTTCTCGTCCACTGTAACCCCTAGGTCCTTTTCCGCAGAACTGCTGCCGAGCCATTCGGTCCCTAGTCTGTAGCTGTGCATTGGGTTCTTCCGTCCTAAGTGCAGGACCCTGCACTTATCCTTATTGAACCTCATCAGGTTTCTTTTGGCCCAATCCTCCAATTTGTCTAGGTCCCTCTGTATCCTATCCCGGCCCTCCAGCGTATCTACCACTCATCCCAGTTTAGTATCATCCGCAAATTTGCTGAGAGTGCAATCCACACCATCCTCCAGATCATTTATGAAGATATTGAACAAAACCGGCCCGAGTAAAGGAAGGTATGGTGATATTGGCTCATAGTATGAGAATAACCTTTGAGAGGATTGGGACTCCAGTCCGCGTGTGGAAGGTGTAGACGAGGTGGTGGTGGGTCAGGTCTGTGGTGACTGGTACTTACCTGCAATCTGGGGTAGCACAGTCTGGAAATGTAGATGTGAAGGGTGGGCTTGGTAGGGGGTTTTCTAGTCTCAGGTGGAGTCTCAGCAGGGTTAGGGGCTCAGAGGTAAGGAAAGGTGTGAAGCCCTAGCCTGGAACTTCCTGACTTTCACATATTTTGTTTTCTTGTGCTTCAGCATTCTAGTGGAACCCTCCTTTACCAGGTGTCTCTTATCTCCAGCACTCCGGCCTGACTCTCCTGCTTGGCAGCCTCCTTACCACTTGGTCATTCTGCCTGTTAACACTCGAGGGAATTTTATTAAATGGTGAATGTGTAATAGAAAAGTTAATGGGGGTTAGTAGCCTCCCCTCGCCTGCAGTTGCCCCAAGTTAAATGTTCCAATACTCCTCTGCCAACCAATTCCCCCTTGCTTGAGGCTTCTCTGCAGACCCTTCAACTTCTCTGTTGTTCTTTGCAGAATGACTGATGTATACAATGTTCTGTGGGCTGTGCAGAGTCTGTGGCCCATGGATAGTTATTGGGCCAAGGTACAAGCTGATGGCCAGTTTGGTCAGACAAGAAGCAGTATGCGTAAGTCCAGTTATTAAGCTGAATAAAATGAAGTCCCTCACCATTACCATCAAGCAGTCTCCAGCTCCAGATTTACAACCAGCTCGACTAATGTTAACTAATGTCCAGACAAGGAGGACTTGTTGGCACCTTAGAGACTAACCAATTTATTTGAGCATAAGCTTTCGTGAGCTACAGCTCACTACATCGGATGCATGCAGTAGAAAACTGATGAAGTGAGCTGTAGCTCACGAAAGCTTGTGCTCAAATAAATTGGTTAGTCTCTAAGGTGCCACAAGTCCTCCTGTTCTTTTTGCAGATACAGACTAACACGGCTGCTCTTCTGAGAGCAAATGTCCAGACCGGACGTTGAGTAGGCAAATATTTGGGCAGCATCACAGGAGTTGCTGGAGGACGGGATGTGAATGCTCCCATAGCAGCACTATTTGGGTGGCCTTTGTGGGGACGTCCTGCTGTCAAGCTTGCTACAGAGCTGCGGATCTATAGAACCACAGGTGTACTAGCTCCGCTGTACGGAAGTGAAACGTGGGTGCTCAGCAAGGCTGAAGAACTCTGGAGTGATGTTCTTGAGTCTTGTCTTCATCAGCTGCTCCATGTCACGTGGCAGGACAAGATCAGCAATGAGGATATTCAAAGCTGAACCCAGCAGCTGCCTTAGTCAGGACTGGTTTGGTTTCAGCAGCTTGGTGTGACATATATGATAGGAATGGAAGACCAGCTAAATCCAAAGCTTATGTACCAAGGCGTGTTGCCACATGGCCAGTGATCAGGTAGGCACCAAAAGCTTCGGTGGAATGATAAGATTGCCCGTAATGGTCATAAACTGAATATACGATCAGACCCCCTTACACACCTTGCCAGAGATCAGTCTGGGTGGCCCTCCATTTGCAAGGAGGCCAGTCCCTTTGGCATTTGCTGTGATGGTGATGGGTGGTTTACAAGTTCTACCATATTTGCCAGCAGAGATTGAAAACTCCTTGAACTAGTGGGAGGATCATGGAATTTAAGAGCTTTGGGGCTTGTAAGCTCCTTGACGTGAGTAATCTGACTCATTGACCTGACCGGCTCTTCTGGCTGTCTCTGAAGCACGAGAGCTCTGCAAGACCAAGCAATATGCTCTGTAATATCCACTGAGACCTCATGTAGCCTTGGGCTTTGCATCTGCATAGCAAATCACTCCAATTATCTACCCACTCTTATTCAAAATAGCTCTCTGCACTAGTTCTTGTGGAAGGATTTGAAGACACATTTGAAGTTTCTAGACAGAGCTGGATTTTTTTTTCTTTGAAACATGACTTTGTGTGTGTGTGTAAAGATTGGATTTTTCCAGGAGTGGAAATCAATCTGTGTTTTCCAAAGCCCCACATCTCAAAAACGCCTTGTCCAATTAACCTCAAACTTTTCCCCCAAAAATTCTCCTCTGGCAGGAGACCACACATGAAAAGCTTCAGGCAGAAAGGAGCTTTTCTGTGAGCATGCAGTGAAGACAGGGCTCGGGAGCAGGGGGCTGAGAATTGGGCTTAAAATGGAAAATGGGGTCTAAGCTTAAAACTGAAGTCCCTGCCCTGGAGTGAGTGTTTGACTCAGTCAGTCTAAGGGGAGAAGAGAGGGTACAGTGGTGAGTCCCAGCAATGGGATAGTAAATGGGAGGGGGATAGGGGGGAGGAGGGAGGAAGGAACAGAACCTCCCAAGTATTCAGTGGTCAGAGCTAACCACTTCTCCCAGCTGGGTTAGGTTTCAGATGCTTCCCCATTCATAGCGACTGATTGGTTGTTCTCTCTGGGAATTGCTCGCTTTAGCCAATAAGGCAGAGGCAGTTATGGCTGGACACTATGTTTCTACTCAGGGCTTGGTGTGAGAGCAGCACATGGCAGGGCTGGCCTGGGAGCCGAGAGGCTCCTTCCTAGGTGGAACTGGTGGAGAAGTGCAGAATGTGAGAAATAATATCAGGGCAAATTGCAGGGACTTTTCCAAATGCTAGTGACTTTGCTTCTGGTTCTTTTCCCAAGAGGCTGTGTTGGTCCCGTACATGACAGCGCGGTTACTTACCTGCCTCAGGTCCTGCTGCTTTTACTGTTTTCCTCAAAACCCTCAGCCAGTGGAATCAGCTCTGCCAAGTGGGGGAGTGCTCCTGGCTTTGGAGGCCCATAGAGCTTGGAGGGAGGGGGAGCATCTCAGCAGCAGAGCAGGACAACAAGACACCTGGCACAGAGTGATGGACCTTCCTGGTCCAGTGCTGTCCCTGGGACCCAGGTATCATGAGATCCAGGAGTCACTAGGATGCCCATCACATTGCACCTAGCATCTGGAGATCAGGAGTGACTGATCTAATCAGGACCTAGTCAGAACATTATGGTTGTGAAGGGGCGGGGAAGGAGGTGGCATGGCTGCTCCTGGAATAGGCTGGCTTTCCAAGCTGTTGCTTTTCCCTCTGTGGTTGAAGCAGATGCAGTGAAAGTGAAAAATGTGGATGCCAGAGGGGGCTGGAGCAGGGAGCGAGAAAGAACCTTTGCTTGTGGAGGATGCTCAGGGCAATTGCGACTAGCCTGTCAGACTCAGGGCAGAACGTGGTCAGCCCAGCCCTCACTGGTAGCACAAGGCATCTGGATGTTGGGCCCCACCTGGGCCTTTGGCCTCAGCCTTTCTTGTAGCAAATCAGGTGTGGTCGTGAAGTCCCACCTTCTCCACAGCCTTGCCCAGAGCTCTGCACAGCCTTGCAAGGGAGAGGTGAGGCTGCCCTGGTGCCTGATGTGCAGCCATATCATTTGGGCATGCTGAATGGCTGGGGCGCCATGTGTGCTTAGGGCTGCTCAAGAAATAGAGAAAAAAGGCAAAGGAATGGGACTGAAAGAGAGACTCGAACCTGCAGACAGTGGGCTGGGGGCCTCTGTCCTGTAGACCCAGGGGAATTAGACCCATAATATCTGATTTTACCCTGAAGGACTCACTGGCAGCAGTATGGCCTCTCCCTATACGTACAGGGTCTGCCTCAGTCCCTGCCCTCTGCAGCCGATGGGTTGGAGCCGGGAGCTCTTTCCTCCCTCTCTCCTGGGGTTCCCTGGGGGTAGCGTGGGCCAGTGAGCAGGACTCTGGCCTGGGAGACCTGTACTCCCTTCCTGGCTCTGCCCCTCACCTGCTGGGTGACCACGGGCAAGTCACTCCCCTCACCCCCGGGTCTTGGGTTCCCCGCGCCCTGTCTTGTCTATGTAGATGGTGAACTCTAGTGGGCACAAAGTGGCAAGCACTGCACTGGCATCGGGAGTGCAGCTGCTACAGATGGGCCGCTGACTGCTGCCGACCAGCCAGCCAGGTGTTCTCAGCAGTGACCACAGCGGAGGAGCTTGGCCGTGCCACAAGAGAACTTCTTGGCTCGGCAACTAGGGGGCCAGATTCGTCTGCTGCCTCCCATAGAGCCCCCCCAGGGATGATTCGGCTCTGGGTGTCAAAAGCAGGGGGAGAATCTCCTTCGTTATGGTCCTGCCCCTCCTGGAGTCGGTGGGGACTGAACTGGGCCCCAGGAGGTCTGGGCCCCACCCCATGAAGGGTCAGCCCTGGGAACCAAGGTGATTAGCACCACTGGATGTAGATATCTATGGCAGGAGAAGACTCCTTGGGCCCAGCCTGATGGAGTGCTTAGACTGAACCCCCAAAATACCTACTTTAGGCACCAAAATCCCTACTCAGGCGTCTGCTTTTGGTTTCTCGTTGTTTTCCCCTCCACTGTGCTGTTTTGGGTCAGCCTGTGGCTTTACCGGAACCGGCCCCTCTGTCATGAACGAGAGCCTGGGGACAGAAGAGATTCTACAGAGCATTCTGCTCAGAGGGTGGCCATGTGCTTTACAGACCCCCGAGGTGCCTGGCTGGTGTCGGGGCTGCTCGAACCGCCCGGGATGTTAGCTAATGCAGACAAGGCTCACACAACTTTTTCCGAGTGTGCCCAGCTGGTTGTGTTACCTCTGCAGCGGGAGGTGTAACTTCCAGCTGGCGTAGACGTACACACGCTAGCTTAGACTGAGCTAGTGTGCTAAAAATAGCATGGCCTTGAGAGCGCTGGTGGTGGCTTGGGCTAGTCACCCGAGTGCAGTCCCGTCTGAGGTCCCCAGTCCATGCCCACATGGCCAGCCCGAACCACCGCCAGCACCCTGTGGCCACATGGTAGCTCGATCAAAGGCAGCAAGGGTGTGTCTGCCTGAGCTGAGACTCACGCTTCCAGCTGCAGCATCCCCATAGGGAGGAGTCCAGGCTTTCACGGAGCCAACTTACCCCATGTTGGGGACAACATGGCCTTGTCCACCCTGGTCTTTCCACAGGAGGTTTTCAGCGAATGCGCCCTAACCACACACTTCTGTCCTCGCCCAGACGAGGTCCAGACAGCGGCAGGTACATGAGACCATCTTGCAGGTGGCAAGTCAGGCAGGGAGTAGAAGCCAGGAGTCCAGCCTCCCGGTCTCTTGCTGCTACACTGCACTGCTTCCTCAATAAGCACTGCATGCCGGCAGCTTCCATGGACTTCAGCTGGTGTGGTTCAGTTCCGGCACACCTGCAAGTCAGGCCCCATGTCCCTGCCCCCCACTCTGGGGAGCCAGGTGTTTTCAGGACTAGCCGGAGAGCTTCCTTAGCCAGAGCACAGCTTGTTGAGTAACGTGGAGCCAATGTACAAGCAACCTCCTGAGAAGAGGTGCTCAGAGAGCTCTGTGGGGAGTGCTGCTGCAGCATGTGTCCGTATACGCTGCGTGGTGGATGTGAGCGGCTCTGGAAGAATTTATGGTGCTGAGAATTCATTAGACTGTTTGCAGTATGTGGATATTGGGTTAGGTCAACCGGGCGAGCAGGAAAGAGAAACAATGGCTCAAGAAGAGCCACGCCCCAGTAAACACTTGGGGGTTGTTATAGGACAACGTTGCTGTTGCCTCTGGAGATGCTGGCTCAGCCCCCGGCAGAGCCGCCACCTGGCTCTGGACAAGCAGGGCCAAAAGCCGGGACCTGGAGAAAGAGAGAGGAAATCGGCTTGTTCAAAAAACTGCCCATTTCCAGAAAGGAGCAGCTGCTGGGGTTGCTGTTCAGACTGACCCAGGCACCTGCCGGGGTGTCTAAAGACACTCAGCTGCCATAGGCTGACACTGGGGTGGGGGAGCACTCTGGGCAAGACAGACGTGGGTCGAGGCTGTTGTTTTAAAAGCCTTTCTCTAATCGTGTTGCTCCTACTGCTGAAATTGAACAATGTGTTTGGTGTAAAGCTGCTTGATCACTTTATCCCCTGGTCACAGACTCCCAAAGGAAAGAACCGCAGGTGCCAGAAGCCCCGTCGGACCTTCAGGGTAAGAACAGGGGATCCATGGGGCTCTGTAGCCCGGGGCCTGGTCTAGGAGTGGGGGGATGGTGGAATTCCACCCCAGGAGAGGTAAAGGCACGTGGCCTGACTCCTGAGGTGTCAGAGAGACCAGAGAGGAGTCAGAGGTAAAGCTAGCCCTGCAACCATGGTCTTCTAGGGACACACACACAGCTCTGGGGAGAGAGGCTATGGCCAGGCCCGAGGGAGCGGTTTGATCTCTGCTCTCAGGGTAGGTGTCCGAGCGGGGAGGGCCCACCCCATCGCTCCACAGACCCAATGCTCTTCTCGAGGGGAGGCAGTGGCAATGTGTTAGTTGAACACGTCGCTGGGTTTTGTTTTGGCTGAGCTGTGCTGCTGTGAGATGGAAAATATTAGATGTGCACAGTCTGGGCCCAGAGAGAAAGGAAGAAAAAGGGGAAAGGTACGTACAACGGTCTGTTTGGGCATAAGCCACGCATGCCTTCGTGCTATTTATACCCATCCCCAGGAAACAGTGTGAGCCATGCATGTACCCTCCGTGAATGCGATATAAATACCCCCAGCCCCATTCACCTCGACATAAATACAGCAGCCCTCTGTGTGTGTGTATTTATAGCCCGTTTCCCCCTCCCCCATCAGTCAGCAATCCGCCCTTCTGGAGCCCTTCTATTGTGTTAGCTTCAGGAGACAAGCCTGTTATCGAGTGCTGTGGGGTGGGCCTGCCCGAGAAACTGGAGCCCTCCTGCCCTGGGTGCACCAGCGGCAGAGCTGGTTTTGCTCTGATATTCGTGCATGTGTGTGTGGAGGAGATGGGGAGAAGTGGGTATTATGGAGGGTCAGCCTGTCTCAGGATTAACAATGGAGTATAGAGCCTTACAGCTTGGTGGTTCATATCCAGCCCAGGCCATGTTTGGTGTCAGGCTTATTCCTAATGATCTTGGGGCTAATTGGGCCCCCCCATTGGTAGCCTCTGCAGGATTGAATGGGCTGTGCAGGCTGAGCTGCCGTCTTGCCCCTCAAAGGCTCTCCAGGTCAGAGCTGACTCGGTCACCTTGGACGCACAGGCTGGTGAGCAGTGTTCCCAACCCCACAAGCTCAAGAAACAGGAGTCGGGTCCCAAGAATTCATGAGATTAAAAATATAACGGCTGTTGGGTTCTTCTATTTGCATCTGGGTTTGTGAGTCTTTCAGGTGCCCTCGTGTCACCTTGTCAAGCTTTTCTCTGTAGATTTAAAAAACCACCAAATATCTCGAGACTCATGATAAAATTGTGAGAGTTGGCAACACTGCCCTGGCTGCTGGACCAGCTCTTCAACTCCATCTCCAGAGCCATCCAGCCGGCAGCTTTCACGAGCAGGACGTTTATGCCTACACCCAAATAGAAATTGCTAGAATGTGACCTCTGAGGGGAATAACAAGAATAATCTAGAGCCAATGTCCTGACTTTGCTCTGACTCCTCAGGGTCAGTTGCTTACCCCAGGGAGAGCTCTTCATGAATATAAGGAAGCAGGCATCATAACAGCAGACATATGACTGGCTGGCCGTGTCCCTGGCTTTGAAATCGAGCATGACCACACAGAGTGGAAGTAGCTAGCCAGTTTGCCCTCCAAAATGCCATGATTTAGGGTGAGATACTAAGGTTTTACCTAGGACTGATGGGACAAAATTAAGGAAATAAATGTTTAGGCTGAATGTCAAGAAAAACATCTCTTTTTAGGTAGAATACACACATTTTTCACCCTGTATAAATATTTCCATTAACTTTTCTCTCTAAAGTTCTTCTCTTTAGGATGTTCGTTCTCAAATTTACCCCTTTTCCACACATCCATTTTACCGTCGCTGTTGTCTCTGCCTCTCCCTTCTATCAACCCACTGCTCTCTATTCCTACCTCCCTGCCCCCCTCTGTTTCTTCATCCCAGGGGCTCTTCTGGGATGACGCCAGCGAATGTGTCCTGCACACCCGGGTTATGAGTGATTCAGTGAGTGAAAGGCTGATGGACCCTGCTGTGAGCAACTGGTACAAAATGCAGCAGCTGGGATTCTGCCTGAGGATCGGCGGATCACTCAGTGTTATTAGGCATCAGTTTATAAACCATTGCTCCCATGTACTGTCGGACTTCCCAGTGATAAGCACAACATTAAACAACAAAGAGAGGAGTAAAGCAGCGGAGATGCAGAATTCTGGGAGAATTATCCTGCTCGGGGCGAATAGCCACTGTCAAAACAAACATCTCTTCCAGGCTATCTTTCTCATTTCAAAATCTCCCTGCAGACGTTCCAGATCAAGCAGTGGTAGTTATAGCATGGACACTGGTAGAATGTACAAGGGAAAAGAAGAGACTCTGAGGCCTTATCTCCCCTACAGAGTTTTGTCAGCAAAAGGCAGCTTTTGGTAGCAAACCAGTGAAGGTGGACACACTCAATGCCACTTTTGGCAACAAAACTGCCCTGCCCAAATAATGAACCAAAGAGTTTTCCAGGGGTGGAGAGCCATGGAATACACGTGGCTGGTCAATTGTTTGCCAAAGAGACTTTTCTAATTTTTTTAGAAATCAAAACCATCCATAATCGTCCCACTTTCTCATGGGACTGTTAGATTAGGCTTTATTTTTGTCAGCTTTGTAGAAAAGCTGTTTTGTACAGAAAGCTACTTTATTAAAAGGGATGGCTTCTGGACAAATAGGAAGCAATTCAGTGATAACTAATTTTGATCAGTCTCTACTGGTAAGGAAATGCCCATATGTGATACAATGGGAACAGGATTTGGGTAGACAAATTATGCCAGAGGAACAAGAAGATGATAATTAATAATAATACCAAGCTCTTATATACTGCTTTTGATCAGCAACCTGGATTTGCAGTGTGATAAAAGAATATTTCTTTAAAACAAGGCTTCAATTCTATATTACTGCAGTAAGGCTGCCATTATACAAATGGGGTGAGGACAGATACTGCAGAAGCTGGGGGGAGGGGGAATTTGATTTCAGGGTGGATATGTCTGACTGTTGAAGAGTATTGGGATGCGATTTGTAGCCCATTATTACTAATGTTGGATATTTATTACTGTGACACATGGTCAGAAAGGGTTAAACATCCCGCAAAATAAATAATCCTCAAAAGAAATGTGGAGGGATAATGTTTGTGTATTTACATACGTATGAGTAGGGTCAACGATGTAATCAACAGTCCCTGTTTATGCTGTATTCTGATAATTCAGAGGTCAAAAGAATTGTAAATACGGGATATCTCAGTATTCATCTCTCTTTGAAATGTATAGCAAATAATTTGTGAATGGTGGAGGAACAAGCAAATTGCTTTATGTTAATTCTATAGCTAAGTTCCAGTGATGGATCTCCTTCAAAGTCATGCTAATAACCTTTTGAACTCCAACTTGTCAAAAAGGACATGAAATTGGATAAAAGATCCTTGGGGCCTGATTCTTTCATCTCAGATCTGCTTAGGCTTCATCAGGGGAAGTTTGAGTCGCAAGACAGGTCCCAGTTATGCTGGTACGCCCTGAATATATTTGGACATTGGACTATAACCTATGAACTATTTCTGAAAGAACTCTGTGCAAGTTCAAAGCTCACCATCTCTGTTATGAATCTGAATCTTAAGAATTGAACTCATGTCTGTATGGATATTGATCTTTTAACCACGCTCTCTTTTCTTTTTAATACATTTTAGTTTAGTTAATAAGAACTGGCTGTATCATAGAATCATAGAATATCACGGTTGGAAGGGACCTCAGGAGGTCATCTAGTCCAACCCCCTGCTCAAAGCAGGACCAATCCCCAATCAAATCATCCCAGCCAGGGCTTTGTCAAGCCTGACCTTAAAAACTTCTAAGGAAGGACATTCTACCACCTCCCTAGGTAACGCATTCCAGTGTTTCACCACCCTCCTAGTGAAAAAGTTTTTCCTAATATCCAACCTAAACCTCCCCCACTGCAACTTGAGACCATTACTCCTTGTCCTGTCCTCTTCTACCACTGAGAATAGTCTAGAACCATCCTCTCTGGAACCACCTCTCAGGTAGTTGAAAGCAGCTATCAAATCCCCCCTCATTCTTCTCTTCTGCAGACTAAACAATCCCAGTTCCCTCAGCCTCTCCTCATAAGTCATGTGTTCCAGACCCCTAATCATTTTTGTTGCCCTTCGCTGGACTCCCTCCAATTTATCCACATCCTTCTTGTAGTGTGGGGCCCAAAATTGGACACAGTACTCCAGATGAGGCCTCACCAATGTCGAATAGAGGGGAACGATCACGTCCCTCGATCTGCTCGCTATGCCCCTACTTATACATCCCAAAATGCCATTGGCCTTCCTGGCAACAAGGGCACACTGCTGACTCATATCCAGCTTCTCGTCCACTGTCACCCCTAGGTCCTTTTCCGCAGAACTGCTGGCTAGCCATTCGGTCCCTAGTCTGTAGCGGTGCATTGGATTCTTCCGTCCTAAGTGCAGGACCCTGCACTTATCCTTATTGAACCTCAGCAGATTTCTTTTGGCCCAATCCTCCAATTTGTCTACGTCCCTCTGTATCCTATCCCGGCCCTCCAGCGTATCTACCAGTCCTCCTAGTTTGGTATCATCCGCAAATTTGCTGAGAGTGCAATCCACACCATCCTCCAGATCATTTATGAAGATATTGAACAAAACCGGCCCCAGGACCGACCCCTGGTGCACTCCACTTGACACCGGCTGCCAACTAGACATGGAGCCATTGATCACCTCCCGTTGAGCCCGACAATCTAGCCAACTTTCTACCCACCTTATAGTGCATTCATCCAGCCCATACTTCTTTAACTTGCTGACAAGAATACTGTGGGAGACCGTGTCAAAAGCTTTGCTAAAGTCAAGAAACAATACATCCACTGCTTTCCCTTCATCCACAGAACCAGTAATCTCATCATAGAAGGCGATTAGATTAGTCAGGCATGACCTTCCCTTGGTGAATCCATGCTGACTGTTTCTGATCACTTTCCTCTCATGTAAGTGCTTCAGGATTGATTCCTTGAGGACCTGCTCCATGATTTTTCCGGGGACTGAGGTGAGGCTGACTGGCCTGTAGTTCCCAGGATCCTCCTTCTTCCCTTTTTTAAAGATTGGCACTACATTAGCCTTTTTCCAGTCATCCGGGACTTCCCCCGTTCGCCACGAGTTTTCAAACATAATGGCCAATGGCTCTGCGGTCACAGCCGCCAATTCCTTTAGCACTCTCGGATGCAACTCGTCTGGCCCCATGGACTTGTGCACGTCCAGCTTTTCTAAAAAGTCCCTAACCACCTCTTTCTCCACAAAGGGCTGGCCATCTACTCCCCATGTAGCACAGCAGTCTGGGAGCTGATCTTGTTAGTGAAGACAGAGGCAAAAAAAGCATTGAGTACATTAGCTTTTTCCACATCGTCTGTCACTAGGTTGCCTCCCTCATTCAGTAAGGGGCCCACATTTTCCTTGGCTTTCTTCTTGTTGCCAACATACCTGAAGAAACCCTTCTTGTTACTCTTGACATCTCTTTCTAGCTGCAGCTCCAGGTGCGATTTGGCTCTCCTGATTTCATTCCTACATGCCCGAGCAATATTTTTATACTCTTCCCTGGTCATATGTCCAACCTTCCACTTCTTGTAAGCTTCTTTTTTATGTTTAAGATCCGCTAGGATTTCACCGTTAAGCCAAGCTGGTCGCCTGCCATATTTACTATTCTTTCGACACATCGGGATGGTTTGTCCCTGTAACCTCAACAGGGATTCCTTGAAATACAGCCAGCTCTCCTGGACTCCTTTCCCCTTCATGTTAGTCCCCCAGGGGATCCTACCCATCCGTTCCCTGAGGGAGTCAAAGTCTGCTTTCCTGAAGTCCAGGGTCCGTATCCTGCTGCTTACCTTTCTTCCCTGTGTCAGGATCCTGCACATCTCATGGTCACTGCCTCCCAGGTTCCCATCCACTTTTGCTTCCCCTACTAATTCTTCCCGGTTTGTGAGCAGCAGATCAAGAAGAGCTCTGCCCCTAGTTGGTTCCTCCAGCACTTGCACCAGGAAATTGTCCCCTACGTTTTCCAAAAACTTCCTGGATTGTCTATGCACTGCTGTATTGCTCTCCCAGCAGATATCAGGAAAATTAAAGTCACCCATGAGAACCAGGACGTGCGATCTAGTTGCTTCTGCGAGTTGCTGGAAGAAAGCCTCATCTACCTCATCCCCCTGGTCCGGTGGTCTATAGCAGACTCCCACCACTACATCACTCTTGTTGCTCACACTTCTAAACTTAATCCAGAGACACTCAGGTTTTTCTGCAGTTTCGTACCGGAGCTCTGAGCAGTCATACTGCTCCCTTACCATACAGTGCTACTCCCCCACCTTCCCTTACACCTGTAGCGTGTATCTGGGTAAGATCTGGAACATTCATGAACCTGGGAGGTGACGTGTCCGATCCTTTGGGATTGGTAGAACCTTTTCTTTTATATGATGAAATAAGATTTACAGAAATTTTCATCATATTTGATGTGGATACCTGCATGGGGGCCTGAGGCTGGATCACTTTAAGGGAACTGTGTTGTTTGGACTTCTGAGTAACTAGTAAGGTAATAAAGAAGCTGTATGTGTTGGTTTGGTGAATCTAGGTATTGGAATATCCACCAGTGTTCGGGGATTGTCTGCCCCATTCTTTGCAGTTCACCCTAATTGAGTGACCATAGCTGGCTTGCCTGGGATTACAATGGACAAGAAGCTGGATATGAATCAGCAGTGTGCCCTTGTTGCCAAGAAGGCCAATGGCATATTGGGCTGTATTAGTAGGAGCATTGCCAGCAGATCGAGGGAAGTGATTATTCCCGTCTATTCAGCACTGGTGAGGCCACATCTGGAGTATTGCGTCCAGTTTTGGGCCCCCCACTACAGAAAGGATGTAGACAAATTGGAGGGAGTCCAGTGGAGGGCAGTGATTAGGGGGCTGGGGCACTTAATTTACGAGGAGAGGCTGAGGGAACTGGGATTATGTAATCTGCAGAAGAGAAGAATGAGGGGGGATTTGTTAGCAGCCTTCAACTACCTGAAGGAGGGTTCCAAAGAGGATGGAGCTCGGCTGTTCTTTGTGGTGGCAGATGACAGAACAAGGAGTAATGGTCTCAAGTTGCAGTGGGGGAGGTTTAGGTTAGATACTAGGAAAAACTATTTCACTAGGAGGGTGGTGAAGCACTGGAATGGGTTCCCTAGGGAGGTGGTGGAGTCTCCATCCTTAGAGGTTTTTGAGGCCCAGCTTGACAAAGCTCTGGCTGGGATGATTTAGTTGGGGTTGATCCTGCTTTGAGCAGGGGGTTGGACTAGATGACCTCCTGAGGTCTCTTCCAACCCTAATTTCCTATGATTCTAAAGCAATGCTTAGTCCAATACTGTAATAAACTGATTTAGGCTTTATTAATTACATGGAAAAGAAGCAGGAGATATTTGCATAGTGCTAAGAATGCTAAAGACCCAGAAAAGTGTAGGTTATTATCTTAGAAAACTTCTGTTCAAAGTAACAAAGTCTGATAGGTTCAGCTTCTGACGCATATCCCAGCTGTGACAGCTGGGGGCCCTTTGCCTGGCAGATGAAGTCCTTACCTCCGTGGATCCAGTTGGCTAAAAAGAACCCAGTTTTCTACTAGGCAGCTTTTATCCGAAACCCCTGCCCTCTGTCTGTTCCAATCCCCGGGCTCATGGATGCAAAAGGTGATGGGTGGACTTCATGAGGGCTGCTGATAACCCTCCCAGGCTCCACTTGGAAATCCGCTGCTGAAGACCAGCGCTTAGCCTCCCCTGCCCCTTCCAGGCAGTCAGGCTCAGCTGAGCCCGGTCGCCCTGGAACGTGGCCTGGTGACAGGCAGGGGCCTCTCCCCAGCTACAGAAAGCCCAGCCCTGACAGTGTCTTTAGGCTGTCCCCCAAAAAGATCCCAGTCCAGTGCTCTCAGCTCCTGCAGCCCCTGTGGGAGATGGCTGCATGGCCTGGGGAGCAGGGGTTGGGGTTGGATTTAACAGAAGGGCAAAGAGCCCGAGGGAGACGGGGGGGAGAGCGTGAGGGCCTCAAAGGAAGGGGGAAAGGGGACTTAGGCCTGGACAGACTGGATCAGAGCAGGGTCCGTCTGGTTCACAGTGGCCAGAACCAACGCAGAGGAAGGTGCAACAACCCCTGCAGGGCAAAATAACCTGCCCACGGAGGAAGTTTCTTCCCAGACCACTCAGTCAGAGGCTGGTTTATGTCCTGAAGTGGGAGGGTTTCCATCCCTTCCATTTGTATCCTGTTTTGTGTATTTCTGGAGGGCCTCATTGGCCATATAAAAGCTCTGGGCCTTGTTTTGGAATCCTGATGCGCTGGTGGTGGGAGTGAGATCTTGTGGCAGTGAGTTCCACAGGCCAAGTGTGCGTTGTGTAAACAGTAGTTCTTTCTTAGCAGTTCTGAGTGTGTTACCTCTTGGCTTCCTTGCCAGTCCCCTGTGCCAAGCATCTGGAAGTGCCAGATCTACCTTCCCATAAGAGAGGTGGGAGCCAGTAAAGGATCCTCCTCCTGGGACTCTGCATCAGTTTACAGCTTGTACGCTAGGCACCCTCCCCATCGTGTACAATGTGCATGGCTTAGCACCTGCGGGGAGCAGGAACGGCTTAGCTACTGTTGAGCATCCCCGGTGCAGCCAAGCAGAGGACACCTGCTGTACTGCTGGTGTATCAGATACCTGGGACCACGGCAGAGAGCGCCGGGCAGGGCAGCCCAGCAATGAGAGGTTCAAATACAGAAATGCCACAGACTCCTTAACTGCCACTGTCTGTGCAGCCCAGCCAGCCCCCTGCTGTCCTACCCCTGAGTGACGCCCCGCACGCGCGCGCTTACACACACACAGCAAGCATGTGCTCATGCTCGCCCAGCAGGTCCCTGTCACCTGTTCCATCCCTGCAGAGCAGCTCAGGGTTTGTGCTGTCTCCTCCAGAATAAACAATGGCTCACCCCATCCCCAAAGGGCAGAGTTCAGCCACCCTGCTGCCAACAAACACTCAGCCTGTACGTGGTGAGTGCAAAACAAAGACCCTCGTCCTGCCCCCAGGGGGGAGTGGAAATGGTTCACTGGCCACAGCCCTTTGCTCTGCAAACATTGGAGAGCTGTGCTTTTTGGAAGGCCGTTGTGAGAGAGCAGCGAAAAGCACCCACCTGGCACCAGCTGGGCCGTCTGGTTGCAATTACTGTCGCTTTCCAAAGATCTGAGCATTCACTGTTCATTTTATTCAGAACAATGACACGTTTTTTTAAAGGGGGGGGTTGATTATTTTGTTACGGTTCTTCTCGTTATTCCTTTCAATATATAACAATTGCCCCCAGCTCAGGAGTGAAACCTGCCGCTCTCCTGTTGTCATTTGTAGAGCGGGATGGGCGCAGAGACGACTGGGAATGGGGCCCACCCCCGCCCGCCTTCAGAAGGCGATTTATTTTTCATGAGCTATATTTAGGTAGCATCGGCAGAACCCAAAACTGCTGAGTTATGCTAAATAAATATTGTTTTTTCTACAGGAGAACAGGATTAGTAAGTGAACGGTAAATAATATTTTGATTTAACATACCTGAGGGTTTCCACTCCAAATTTTCCTCCTTCGGAGCGCTTGGTTTGGCCTGCAGAATATGTGTGGATGTTCCTAAAGAGACAGTGGCTAGATTTGTGAAAAGACTTTTTTTTTTCCCCAAGGAAAAAGAAAGAAAAGGAGGTTTGATTTTTTTTTTTAAATTGCTGTGACACTTTGAAGTGTTTCCGTGAAATTTGCCACATTTGAATTTCTTTATGCTGAAAACATTAAGGTCCAGTTTCATCATGAACAAAAGCTTTTAACCATTCTGAAGTGCTAACAGGACGTAATGAAAACAGATTCCTGGTACGCCTGTTAGGAAGCTATAAAAACATTATAGAACTGTCTAGAAGCCCAGAGGAATAGGTGGAGCCACTGGAGAGAGGGGCCGGGCTTGTGGGTGGGATCAGTGCTGCCTGGGTGTTGAGCAGAGGGGAGCCGGTGGCGCTGTGAATTGTTAAAGGGGGGTTGGATTAATAAAATCTAGACGCTTCTAGGAAGTGGGTGGGCAGACTGATCATCTGGTTTTGTGTAAAACAGGCTGGTCATCTTGTTTTTAAGTCTTCACTAAGGATAAAATCCCAGCTCCACTGGAGTCAGTGGGAATTTTGCTGTTGACTTCAGTGAGGTCAGGGTACCATGGGAGGTGATTTCCTGTCTGTGGAGCAGTGAAAGCTGCTGATCAATACGGTAGTCGGGGATCAGTGTTGAGAGGTTGTATTAGCTGATCTGACTCAGCTCACCTAAACTTGCAGAAAGTGATAAGAAACAGGTGACTGGAGGGACTGAAGTAATGAAACCATAATACCTGGAAAGGAAAACACCAAGATCAGGAGTTGTCAGACAGCAAGACGGAAAAGATTCATGCTCATCTCAAAACGAGTAGAAAATCTAATGCTTCAGATTCTTCAGGATCCAATGTGCCGCTGCCTGAAACATTGTCTAGTGAAGTGGGAAAGAGCCCTGGGGAACTTAAAGGGCAGTTTCTCAGGTCTGGTGTCTATATTAGGGAGCTAGATGGATGCAAGGTAGCTCACATAGACCTAACTATCCAAGTGTCTACACTAAAATTTTCTGTCCCACTGATGTAACTGCCCTGCTACACCGGCTTAGTAATTCCACCTCCACGAGCAGTGTAGGGTCCAGGTTGATGTAGTTAGGTTGACACAGTGTCAGTATAGACACTGCATTGCGTATATCAACTGTTACTGGCTTTCAGAAGCCATCCCCCAATGCCCCACTCTGCCAGTACAATCAATACAAGCGCTGCTGGTGAGGACACGCAACGCGGACACAAGGAGCAAAATGTTGACACCCATGAGTGATGGAATTACTGCGGTAGCTCTATGCCAACATAAATTAATTAAGCGGACTTAATTTGTAGTGTTGACATGCCCTCCATTGTCCCCATCAAAACAAAGCTGCTGTGATCATTTATGTCTTTGTTCTAGGCCTCTCTGGCATCAGCTTCAATCGGGAGCTCTCTCTGACCTCCACACCCCAAAAATGGCAAAGTTTAACTTCTGTTCATGCCATCAAAACAGCCCCAAGGCAACGACTTCATCTTAAAAAGGAAGTTGTAATGTCACCTTCTGCGTAGCACCAGATAAGCAATTTAAAGAAAGAACTGAAGCACTTTACTCTAGGATATGCTCCTCCAGACAGATTTAAGCTCACAGGCCCATTATTGGATGCTGCAGAAGAAACAGAGGAGAAGATGAAAGGAAGAGATAGAAGACCCAGTGTTGGCATTTCATGGAAGGTGGGTGAACAAACACAAGAAATGACCCAATAAAGGCTATGAGCAGCCAGGTGGGAAAAACCGGTTTCTATGTAATGGTACTGACTCTATACCTGAAAAGCAAAGAGCAGCATATTATGACTCAAAGGTGCTGAAGAGCCCATCTGAGAATGGAGAGAAAAGTATGACAAGAATGTCTCAGCCACTTGCTTAGACCCTGAAAATGGAATGGAAGAGATGCGAGAACTTCGGCATGCACTGCTGGTGTTGGGTGCACTAACCATAAACCTTAGACCTCGCTGAGAGAGAAGGAAAAGCTACCGCAGTCCTTGAGCTTCCCAAGCCCCCACTGGCTGCACGCATGGCTGATTGAAGGAGGATTGATGCTCTGGCTTCCTGGTGACACTTGGTAGAACTCCCAGACTGACATTTGCAGCCAGCTACCACAGGTATGTTGCAATTTGCTGCGTGCTCAAGGAGCGCTTTGATCAAAGTACAGCAGGCATTGTGCACAGAAAACAGGGCCTTCGAGAGAGGCACTAAACTTCCAAAAGCCGTCAGAGGAGGATTCGGGAGGACTCGAAGGATCATATTGTTGAGGCCTCTGGAGATCTGGCTTGATCTAAATCAACAACAAAGTGTACACGGATCAAAACCTGTGCAGAGATGCCACGGGACCTTTCCATGATGGAACCAGCATGTCTGACCCCAAACCCAAAGGTCAGAGGCTGAGCCTAGAATGGGAAGAGGCTGGAATGTGGCTGGTGGAACGTAGCCCTGGGCTCCTGCCTGCCTTTCTAGTGTTTAAAACGGAGGATCCAGCTGTCCATCCCCAGCCTGTGTTTGTGAAAGAGACTCTGTCATGGATCATCTCGTCAAAATGGCAGGTCACTGCAGGAGTAAAGTCACGGCAGGCAGGCCAGCTGAGTTCCGTCTAGCCAGCCCACCGGCCATCAAGCATGTTTGAGCACATGTGAATTTGCTTAGCAACAGGCTAGGTGCTGAGAAAGCAAACAGGTGGGGTGAGCAGGTATCTGAGGGTAGATTCACAAGAGAGTGCCGAGCCTCACTACTTAGTTTCCTGGGCATGCGACCAGCGTGGCCTCATGGTGGATTGACAGCGCGGCAGGCTCATCCGTGGGGGCAATGTGTGTGCGTGGAGCTCAAGTGGCAGAGCTCAGCCAGGGACAGTGCCATCTGTATACAAGTGATTGCAGTTAGCACTTGCGCTACTGGAGACCTCAGACCCTTGGGACGAACTTGTCTAATGCGGGAGCATGTAATCCACTGGCCTTCTGTGTATGCCCATGTCTCCCTCTCGAGGCTGGTCACAGCAGCTATAACAGCCGACTGAGCACACCAGTGTTACAGGAGTTCTTCTGTAGCTCAAGTGGGAGAGGCCTGTCCTTTTGGTGCTGAAGCTCCCAGGTTCGATGTCCAATGACACCCATGGTGTCTGTGCAGTTACTTAAGAGTCACAACAATTAATGGTGCTTGTGAATCCGTGGGCCTAAGAGCCCATGGTAACGTATGCACCCCAATTCGGATAAGTCAGTAGTGACCAATGTAGTTGGCTGATGCTGACACATCCTTCGTTGGGCCCCTGTAACGATGGGGCACGCTGGCAGGAAGAGCAAACACAGCACAACTGATCTCTTGGACAGAGACCTACAGCCGCTGGATGGGAAAGCAGAACTGTGGACCATGCTCCCAGGCTGAGCTGCCCTTGTTAAGGGATGATATTACTGAAGCTGCTGTGCATTGTTCAGTGCATCCCATAAATAACGCCATGGAGCATCTTCCAGACCGTGGCATCTGTGTGAGTTAGGTTAACCTAAGAGGCAAGGAGTGGGGGGGAAAGGCCTCGTGTTTCCATACCAGGACGATTGACAGCTGCTGAGGACGCAGCAAGACACTGCTGAGCAAAGGGAAGTCTGGGCTGCAGGCAGGAGCTCGCCCAGGCTGTGGGGCATTTCCCAGGGGACATGGTAGAAGCCCCATCACCTGAATCTTTGCCTGTAATCCAGAATGCAGAGATCTTCTCCCCTGGCCACCCTGGCCCAATGACCCAGGGCACTCAGCAGGGCTCAGCCACACAGGCAGGCCAGGATTTGCATGTTGCCCGTGGGCCTCTTAGCCAGACTTGGTCTTGGATGGCTTTTCTGGCCCTAGCTTCCCTGGCTGTAGGGACTCAGCGCTGGGTGCTTGCAACCCAGGGTCTCTGCCTCGCCTGCGATGGCCTGTGTGCCATTAGGCAAAACAGAGGGGGCCCAGCAGTGCAACCCAGGCACACCAAGTCATGGGACCTCTCTACAGCCCCGCCCCCATGATATGATCCCACCCCCTTGGAGTGGCAGGAAGCCCCGCCCCTTCCGGAGTGGCAGGGTTGGTTTTGGCGTTTCTGAAATAAGCTATTTCAACCTTGCCTTTCAGACAGAGGGTGAGTTGCAGAATTTCAGTCCATTTTAGTGTTAAAAACATTTTAAAACGTCAAATGAAATGAAAATGTTTCACTTGTTCGTTTCACTGGAAAATCCATGGGTTTGTTCTGGGGGGTCCTGATTTTGTCTTTATTTTTGTTGCGGTTTTAGGGGGCTGGCCCAGCTCTGCTGCGAGCTGCAGCCTGTCAAGTGCCAACAGTCTCTGCTCAGAGCTGGCCTGTGCGGTGCCAGCCCCATGCTTTGACCACACCAGCCTGGTGTGCATGGCCTACCCAGCTGCCCCGGCTATACCCAGAGCCAGGGCATCCCCAACTGGCAGAGGGGAGAGGACTTGGGGGACCCAGAAGCCGGTAGCGCCACTTTGGTAACTGAACTGCTGCCCCAGCGTCTCCCCGTGCCTACGGCACCAACGCTCCCCCTCTCGGAGCAACTGCTCCACACCACCCTCGCTCTCCTGGCCCGGCGGGGGTGAGTCCTCCTGTGGAAAGATTCCAGGATGCACAGCATCAACCTCAGCCAGCGCCACTGCTGTGGGGCCCTCGATGCTGCTCCCCCCTTCTTTCTCCTGGAGGACCCCCCCCCCGACTCCCTGCCTCCTGCTCCAGTCAGCTCAGGCATGGCAGCCAGGCCTGATCCAAACCCCATTAACATCAGTGGAGAGACTCCCATGGCCTTCGGTGGCCTTTGTCTCAGGCCTGTAGCTCGTCTAACATGGCCAGTGGTCCCAACTCCTGCCTGCTGCTCCGCAGGATGGCGCCTGGCTCTCCAGGGCTGGAGGACGCTGAGCTGGGGGATGGCTCCCGGCCTGCAGGAGAAGCAGGCGCGTCCCCCTCCGTGCTGGAGCTGCAGCAGAGTGAGACTGAATGGGCAGGTGCCTGCCCATGACAGCTTCCCAGGGCTTGCCCACCCCCGCAGAGCCACAGGGGAGGGCACGCAGAGACCCGGGCACACCCGCCAAGCTGGGCACTGACCAGTCAGAACGCTTTGCCTGCAGCCCCTGCCCGTGCTGGGAGTATAGATGTTACACACTGAGCATGGGGGGGTCTCCAGGCCCACCAAGGGAGTGGCGCTGGTGACTCAGGGGGATGCTGTTCCCTGGGAGGCAGCGCTGAGCCACAGCACTGTGTGTCACGCCCCGTGCCCGCCCCCGTAAACGGCCACTGGGGGAGACTGGGTCTTTGCTGCATGGCACACCAGACTGCCTTTGTCGCCATGACCCCTGTTTTTCAGGAGCTTTCCTCTGTGGGTGAATTAAATCAACCGATGTTTAAAACAAGACACTGGGCTAATGTATTCTGTCGCCCCCCCCAGGATCCTGTATTCAGGCTGGAAGTGGGGGTGGATCCTACACCCTGGGGCAGGAGGGGATGGGTTGGGGGTGGATCATTTACTCTAGGGTAGATGAATGTGGAGATGGATTTGCATAGATTCTGCTCCCCAGCATGAGTGTGAATCCTGCGCCCCATCTGGGTGGCTCCTGCGCTCAGAGGCTGGGGTAAGGGGGTGGATCCGGCACTCAGGAGCAGAGTGCAGCGTGGGGTCTAGGACCCACAGGCAGGGCCAGGCATTTGTATGCCCAGTGCCCCACACCCTGCACCCCTCGGCGTGAGTCGAGGTTCGATGCTGCTGCTGGAGGCTCGGCTCCAGCATCCCAGAGGCTCCGAGCTGGCCTGGGCTCTTTTTTATGGTATTTATTTATTTCTATGGAGAATGTAATAAAACTCCAGCAGGAAATGGAGGCGATTCCCTGCCATTCCCCAAAAGCCGGCCCTGCAACGGGGCGAACAAGGAGGCGCATTGTGCAGCAGAAGGCCAGCCTGCCAGCCCTGGGCCCATGAGCTGGGCCAGGCTGGGGATTGAGGGGGAGGCAGGCAAAGAAAGAGCAATCTGTGCACGCACCAGGACCTGATGCACTACAGCGGGGTGAGAGCTGGAGTGTGTGTCAGCAGCAGGAGCGGGGAGGGGGGCCAGGAAGGGGAGGGCAGCCCAGCACCGGTCCAGCTGCTCTGTCCAAGCAAAATACAGTGGGCGACAGGCAGCAGGGCAGGGAATGAAAGGGCTTCTGTGCCAGGGGTGGGGAGAGGCAGCTCCCAGGCCGCGGGGATGGGGCGCACAGACGTCACCCGGCTGTGGGATGGAGGAGGCTGGCACCACGGAACCCGCTGCTAACGAGCTGACCTTCTTCAGCACTTTGTTAGGCTCCTGAGGATGGATGGGCTGGCCGGCTGTGGGTGAGGTGTGAGGGAAGGTGGGGGGCAGTGGCCAGATTGTCCCAATGCTAGGAACTCACATGCCAGGTGCAGAGTGGCACGCAGCCACACCTAGGGGTGGCCTCAGGGCTGTCACACGTGCCAGTTACTCTGCATGGAAGGCTGGATCTGGTACGCACGGATCGGGGTGGGGGTGGGGGAAGGCTATACTCAGACTCCAGCCACAACCCCTGAGTAGCTGAAGGGATCTGCTGAAACCAGTAACAAGGCTGCCACTGACACTGGCATCATTAGGGTTCAGGGTCAACACCCCACCAAGGTGAATGGGAGGGCCATTCATGTTCTTGGCTGGCTCAGCCAGACAGCCTGGCCCTGGGCAGGGCCGGATTAACCTTTTGTGGGCCCGGCGCAAAACATATTTGCAGCCCCCATGGAGGCAGCGGAGCGTGGCGCGGGGAAGTCAGTCCCTGGAGCGAGGGGTCAGCCGAGGCAATGGGGCATGGCAGGGGCGGCCCCGCTCCGCCCAATGCGTGGGCGCTATTTACAAACCGGCGGTTGCCAGACACACAGTGGCCTGCCCGGCCCTGTGCTGCCAGCATGTCCCTTCCCCTCGGGGGCAGGCCCATGCCACACCACACAGCCTCCCTGCCCAACTGCCCCTGACTCCCTATGGCCAGAGCCCCCCCGGACCCACCCACAAATGCACAGCACCCTGCACAACACCACCCCTGCCCACAGCCCCACCACACCTGCCCAGCGCCCCCCCACAGGACCCCCGCTCCCTAGTGCCCCAACACACACAGATCCTCCCCGCCCCTTCACAGCCCAGCACCCCCCAGGCTCCCCACGGGCCCCCGGCCCCACGCCCTGCCTCCCGGCCGCACGCACCGGCCCTGCTGGGAGGCGCCTGTGTCTGCCGGGCAGAGCCGGCAGCGCAGCCAGGGCTGGTCCCGGCGCCGGGAATCGCTGCGGCCCCGCGGGAGTGGTGCGATCAGCCAGGCCAGGGCCTGCCCGGCCGGGCCCCCTCAGGACCCACTTGCCTGGAGGGGTCCAGCCAAGCCCCCCCACTGTCTCCCCCCCACACCTGGCGGAGACGGGCCGGGCTTCTGCCCCAGTACCAGGCAGCTCCGCTCCGGGGGGACAGGTGGGGCAAGCAGAGACTGCCCGGAGCTGGAGGTGCCCTGGGGTCCAGCCAGGGGGCAGAGAGGAGCGGGGAGGGGGGCAGGGAGCAGAGAAGAGCAGGGGTGGCCAGGGGGCTGAGAGGAGCAGGGATGGGGCCAGGGGGCTGAGAGGAGCGGGGGGGCAGGGGGCAGAGAGGAGTGGAGGGGGCAGGGGGCAGAGAGGAGCGGGGTGGGGCCAGGGGGCGGAGAGGAGCGGGGTGGGGCCAGGGGGTGGAGAGGAGCGGGGGGGCAGGGGGCGGAGAGGAGTGGAGGGGGCAGGGGGCAGAGAGGAGCAGGGGGGTGCCCTGGGGGCAGAGAGGAGCCGTCGGCCAGCCAGCGGGCAGGCCGGGAGGAGCAGGTGGTGGGGGGGGGGGAGCCAGCAGGGTCTCGGGGCGCAGGGCAAGCGGAGCATGGGCCCGGCTCCATGGCGCCACTGGAGCCATGGTAAACCCGGCACTGGCCAGCAATGCCGGCGGGCAGCTGTGTGCCAGCACGCGGCTGGAGCCTTTGCTGAGGGTGCTGGGCGCAGACGGAGCCGGGGCTCCCAGAGGAAAGACAAAGGTGCTGTCAGCGTGCCGGCTCTCCCCAGCTCCTGGCTTGGGCCCCGCAGCACAGCTGTGCAGGCTGGGGGCAGGAACCTGGGATCACATGTGACTGACTAAAGGCTTCCTTTGCCCGGTCGACGGCTCTGCGGTCCCTTCCTTCCGCGCGTGGCGGCAAATGCCCGTCCCTGAGGCCCGAACTACGGCTTTTGGAGTGGAAGAATCCTCTGCTACCACCCTGGGCTGCTGTCCCGCAAACTCTGGTGGCTTCCACGGTTGCTCCTCCTAGCCCAGGGCTGGCTACATCCTGCCATCAGCTGCGGGATGCTCTAGCCAGGCCGCTTGCCCCAGCTGCGGAGCAAAGGCCGCTGCGCCTGGTTACTGCTTGCAGGCCCCTGGGCAGGAGCAGTGGCCAGAGCATGTGGCTCCAGCCAGGGGTGCCGGGTGCTTGGAGGCAGAGGCTGGGGGCCTGGCTCAGTTTCAGGCCTGTGATGTTGCTGTTTGCAAGAACCCGAGTGGGCTCATGATGGATGTGAGGCCCCACGACTCAGCCCACGCTCCACCCTGCACGTGTCCCCATGCTGCCTACAATGTCACAGCCCTGAGTCACTCCCCAGGGTCTGTGCTGGGACAAGCCAAAGGCCAGGGATGGAGCAGCCCCATTTCTTCACCCTGGCTGGAGGTTGGAGCAGCTGGGGAGGGGTCTCTGCTGCTGGTAGACGACTGCATCATCCACCCCCATTGCCCCAGGGATGACAGAGCAACACCCACTCCTGGGTTTGAGTGAGTGGAGAGTGTGGACCCTGAGGTTTGGGGGGGGGTGCAGGTGCCCAGGGTTGTAGGGTAGCAGGGATCCCTGGCAGACCCGGGGGGGGCACGCGGCAGGAAGGTGAAGTGAGCTGTAGCTCACGAAAGCATATGCTCAAATAAATTGGTTAGTCTCGAAGGTGCCACAAGTCCTCCTTTTCTTTTTGCGAATACAGACGAACACGGCTGTTACTCTGAAACCTGCGTGGGACTGCGAATCCCTGGGACACAGGAGGTCTGAGTGCCTGGGGGTGCGAGTCCCTGGGGGGGGGGGTGAGTGCCCGGGGGTGCAGGTCCTGGGGCTGGAGGTGGGGGTGAGTGCCCGGAGTGTGGGTCCCTGGTGAGCAGGGGGGTGATTGCCTGGGGGTTCGGGGGTCCCTGGAGAGCAGGGGGTGTGAGTGCCTGGGGGTCGGGGGGTCCCTGGGGAGAAGGGGGTGGGGGGTGAGTGCCCGGGGGTGTGGGGGTCCCTGGTGAGCAGAGGGGTGAGTGCCCAGGGGTGTGAGTGCTTGGGGTTGTGGGTCCTGGGGAGAAGGTGAGCGTGAGTGTCTGGGGGGGCGGGTCCCTGGGGAGAAGGGTGTGTGAGAGCCTGGGGGGGCAGGTCCCTGGGGAGAAGGGGGGGTGAGTGTCCGGGGGGGGCGGGTCCCTGGGGAGCAGGGGGTGTGTGACTGTCTGGGGGTGCGGGTCCGTGGGACACAGTGGGGAGCCCTTTGATGGACTAGGGAGGCTCCCTCCGTGCCCCCTGCAGCTCCAGGGCGACGCGCGTTCCAAGGCCGCCAAGGAGGCTGTAACGAGCCCGTTGGGCTGCCCCCGCGGTGTTATCAGCTGGGCCCTGGAGCCTCCCAGAGCTAAAAATGACCACGGGGCTGGCTGGGGAAGGGAGCTGGACTGGAGGGAAGCACCAGGCCCAGCACTCCCGCCCCCTGCCACCCCAGGGGCTCCCAGCTCCCCCGATTCTCTCCAGCCAGCCCCCCTCTGCACTCGGAGCCTTCCAGTGCTAAGTGTCTAATTGCTCTGAGCCAGGACAGAGCCTGTGGCCAAATGGCTCCAGCAGCCCCGTCCCCTGGGCGTCCCCTTTGGCTCACTGCTGGGACTCCACAGCGCCAAGGCAGGAAGGTGGATGGGGCAGGCCCCGATCCTGCACACCTTCCTATAGCCCACAGACTCCCCAACACCCGCAGGCGCTCCTGGAGGAAGGGTGGGGCAGGGTCATGCCTTTGGACACATGCTGCCCTCCAGGAACGAGCAGCGCCCCACGACGTGCGTGCCCAGCTCCCTTGGCCCAGTCTGTGCACCATGGCTGCTTTGCCACAACCCTGAATTTCTTGACTTTGGTGCTTGTAAAATCTTAGCCATGATGCTTCCATTGCTAATATGCTCAGGCCCTGATTAAGCACCCACACCAGCTAAAAAGAGAGTCCCAGTGTGTCAGCCTAGTAAATCCATAGGGGCAATCCCTGTGCTGGGAAGGAGTGACGTGCCCAGCACACTCAGCAACACTTGACAAGAGAGCCGAGGAGTTTGGAAATCCCTTTGGTTCTCCAACCCCCTGCTCCGAACCCTGATAAACACTCGAACAGCTGCCTGCATGTCCCGAGGCTCCTTTAGAAGCCAGATGGTCCATCGAGGGGTCCTGACTCGCTGGAGTGGCCATTCTCCCCAATTCCACACTGCCAATACGGGCTACATCCACCATGCCCACCTCCCACCTCATTCTTGCCAAGCTGGGGGCTAGGGAATTCAAGGGCTGCACCTGGATCTGATCATTCACAGAGGCGTCGAAATGGCTTATTCTGATCGGTCACAGCATGGCCATCCCCGCAGGGGCCAGTGTCACAGCCAGCGCACGGATGGGCAGGGCTAGTGGGGAGAGCCAGAGCCAAGGGTCGGACACAGAAGCAGAGCCAAGGGTCAGACGCTCGGAACCGAAGCAAGGCAGAGGAGCAACCAGCTGGGGATCCACCTAGCTGCACCTGGTGTCCCTGCAGGCTTACGCAGTGTGCCGGGGCCAGGCAGTGCCCCTGGGGGCCCAGCCTGTCAGGGCATCTCTGGGCAGTGCTTCCTGCTGTACTTAGCCCCCCAGGCTGTCCAGGGAGCAGGAGCCTCGCAGCCAGCCCTGGATGTGTCCTTAGAGCCGAGGCCTGGAATGGCCTGCAGGAAGGGATCGCGGCTCTGTGGTAACCCTGCTCCCCCATGTCAGTGTCTGTGCAGCTCCGAGCTCGGACTTCGCAGAGGCCATGCAAACGAGCTGCCAGAGCCCAGGACTCCATCTTCAGCAGCGTGGGCTCGGCAGTGGTGGCTGCCGGGGGCACACACAGGACAGGTGACTTGCCCAAAGTCACAAATGAAGCCTGGAGTGAGGCAGGGACTTAACCCAGGCCTCCGAAGCCAGAGGCTAGTGCTCTAATCACTGGGCAATACTTCCTCTGGGAGGAGTCCTTTGTGCTGGGCCGGTTCCCTTACTGCACAGCTCATGGAGCCCCTGGACTGAGTGGCCGCTTCTCACCGGGTCCTAGTGCCTGAGAGCAGGTCCCAGCTAACGGCTGCCAGGGGCCGGCAGGGAATGAGTTGGGGGCTGTCTCAACCCAGTGCCCACATCACATAACCCACCACCCCAGCTGGCACTGCCTGGCCTCCTTGGCAGAGAGAGTGGAGGGGGCACAAAGTGAGCTCGCCCCTCTCCCGCCCATGGACGCCCTCCAGGGTGGGTGGGGTGGGGCAGTGCAGGGAGGTGTGCTCGGCACCCTCAATCCTGGGGAGCCATGCTCCAGCCCTGGCCCCCACTTGCACTGTGCCAGCGGGTGGCACGGTCCCAGATGGCTATGCCAGCGCTGCCCTTGCCAGGTGGTTTCCAGCACCGCTGGAACACACGTCCCTGCTTTTTAAACCGCCAGGATGCTGCGAATGTCCCTGGCTCTCCCAAGGCAGCCGCTAGCCCGGCTCTGCCACATGGCTGCAGTGTGGGGCTGACAATCAAGGGAGCTTTGCCACTGGTGGGGTGGCAATGGCAGTGGGTCGAGTGCTCGGTCTGGCTGCACCGGGGTCAGCTCACAACTGTCCCATGGGGTCAGGAACCAGGGCCCAGAGCCTCACGGGTATTTAGGCACCTGACTCCCATTGATTCCAATGAGAGTTAGGCGCCTAAATAGCTTTGAGGGTCTGGGCCCTGTTGCCTCCTGCTTGGGTGCTGTGTTTGCAACATCAGCCAGCTGAGGGCTGTACTAGTGTCCCCGGGGACAGGGCTCCGGGGAAGCTGCAGGCAGCCGGCTGGGACGGGAGGCAGGTCAGGCCAGGAGCTGGACTGGGAGGGGACAGATCCTTGGGAGCAGCCTGCACCAGGGATGCTGTGTGGTCAGGTCCCAGCCCCCCAGCTCTGGCCAGGAGCTCTGCACTCCCATGCGGGGCTGGGTTGAACTGGAGGGCCCAGTGCTGGGGGCACCGACAGCGCTTGGCCTCCAAGCCGGGGGCCCTCCCAGCACTCTACAACCCCTGGCCTGCAGGGGTGGCTCAAACACTCTGCTGCAAGCATGGCTCAGGCAGGATCTCTTCCAAGGCGCCGTCTGAGCAGCTCTGGGGTGTGAGGCTAGGGCTGTGCCTCCTGCCTGGCCAGGCCCAATGCCCCTGCGTTACAGGATCTCTTCCGGCGCCCTTGTGCGCTCACCTTCTGTCCACCAAGGTGCTATTCCTCAGGGGCATTCAGTGCCAGGGACCCTCACCCCCTCAGGCCGGCCTGTGTTTCCAGCCCTGTCTCCAATGGCCAGCCAGGCTCCATGGGTTTAAAATGGTTGCACTGAGCAGGAGGTTTGCTGCCATCACCTCTGCAGAAACGACAGACGTTTGCAGCTTTCCCATCCCACCCGGGGGAGTCATCAGGTTTCCAACTCCATGGGCCATGCCACCCAGGCCCCCAGATTGCAGCCGCTGGCGCTCTACGCTCAGACGGACTCCTTGCCCATGCCCAGTTCGCTGAAGGCTCTCCATCCCTTGGTGTGTGCAGCGGGCTGGGGGGCATGACAGAATTAATGGCTGCACAGGCCCGTAGGAGGGCTGACGAGCATTTTCATTGTGCTCATGGCTTTGAGGATGTTCTTGGTTTTCCTGTAATTTAGGCTGAAATCTGACTGGTGCCCAGTGTTGATCCTTCCCCATGTCTTCCTCTTTTGAGGCCAAAACTAGCTCTAGCTTCATTTTCCATCTGTTTGATCTCCAACCCTGAACGCTGACGTGCCCTGGTGCATAAGGAGACAGTGTTTGAGGACTGTTTCTTGAACACTCTGCACATAAACACCCAGCAAGGTTGTAAAAACGAGGCTTATTTAGCTCTGGCGAGAGGGGAGCTGGAGGGCTCCTGGGTGAGGGTTTAAGGAGGGGCACCATGAGACCGACCAGTCTCTGCCTTGTACTCTGTCCTGGTGGACCAGACCAAGGGGTCACCCACTGCGAAGGGCAGGTGGGTTGATCACAAAGGACATACATACGAGAACTGCTCAGGACATGTGTTTGGTCTAAGGCCATTTTCTGGCAAAAAATAAATCCACGTTTAATGCTAAAAAGGCTGAGTGACTCTAGTAATGCCGGCTGCCCACGGGGCGTTGCCAGCCCGGGGGGTCTGCATCTGCAGAGAGCCCAGGAGGCAGATGGATTTTAAGAGAGGCACGATCATCCAACTATCATCTCTCTATGGCACTTATATGGGTCCTATGATCAGAGCATCTGAGCAGCTCACACCGTCCTGCGAGGTAGGGCAGGGCTGTTATCTCCATGGGCCAGGCGGGGAGTAAAGGCACAGAGAGATGAAGGGCCAGAGCCTCAAACTTCAGTGAAAGTTAGGACCCTAAAACAGTTGAGGATCAGGACCTTTGTAACTTGCCTGAGGTCACGGGGGGAGGGATAGCTCAGTGGTTTGAGCATTGGCCGGCTAAACCCAGGGTTCCAAGTTCAATCCTTGAGGGGGGCCATTGAGGAATCTGGGGCAAAAATTGGGGATTGGTCCTGCTTTGAGCAGGGGGTTGGACAAGATGACCTCCTGAGGTCCCTTACAACCTTAATATTCCATGCAGGGGGAGTCTATAGCAGAGCAGTGAATTGTCCCCAGGTCTCCAGAGTCCTAGAATACCACCTAGTAATCATTATAATAATTGGTACTGCAAATGCCACATTGGGCTCATCAGCTCTCCTGCTCCTGGACTAGTCTTTACCCCACATGCTCAGTCAGCCAGCTGCATTACCAGGGCCTTTTGCCCCATCAGACACAACACCTGGCAGAGGCAGGAGACGGAAAATCGTTGGATCGATCCACTCTGCCCCATCCCAGCACCCCGACTGTGCTGGCCTGTAAAACAGAATTAGCACTTGAAGGAAAGAACATGGCGAGAGCAGTTTCTGAGATGCCTGGTGTCCTCGGTGTGACATGCCACCAACGTGCCCCCTGGCACACGCATTAGAGTCCAGGGTGACCGTGACAAATTAGAGAACTGGTCTGCAATCCACAAGATGAAATTCAATCAAGTGCAAAGTACTATAGTGGGAAGGATGCATAGAATGGAACATATAGTAAGAAGATATATATATATACATACAGAGAAGGTGGAAGTTGCCATACAAACTGTAAGAGGCTAATTAGTTAAGATGAGCTATTATCAGCAGGATCTATGCATCTAATGAAGTGAGCTGTAACCCACGAAAGCTTATGCTCTAATAAATTTGTTCATCGCTAAGGTGCCACCAGTCCTCCTGTTCTTTTTGCGGATACGGACTAACAGGGCTGCTACTCTGAAACCTTTCTAACTCTCGGTGGTGAAGCTCTGGGACGGGCTTCCAAGGGAGGTTGTGGAATCCCCGTCACTGGAGGTTGGACAAACCCCTGTCAGGGATGCTCTAGGTTCACTTGGTCCTGCCTCAGCGCAGGGGCTGGACTGGCTGACGTCTCGAGGTCCCTTCCAGCCCAACCTTTCCATGATCCTATGTGCGGCCGCTCTGGAAAGGCCACAGGAACAAGCTGTGAGGGGACCGTCCAGTAATGCTCATGAGGGTGATGACGATCATCTCAGGCCACCAAGCCCCGGGGTGCACAGGGCCCAGTGCTTCGCTCCCTCTCTCTCCTTCCCTGGAGGCTGTGAGCGCTTCCCCCCGGGATTTGGAGCCCTGCGGCTGGTGTGGGCAGCACTGCACAGAGGCCCCATTCTCTTCCATTTGGACTGGAAAAGACACAACTCACAGCCAAAGCTCCTGCCGGGCTGTTTCCTGGCCAAGCTGCACAATCAGCCTTTCAGGAGGCGCAGCTGGAAATGCAAGGCAGACAACCAGCAGGGGAAAATACCACATTCTCCAAGGAGAGAAAACCCCGAGGAGCCAGCCAGGGCCCGTGTGGCTGGAGAAGCACAGCCCGCAGCACACGCGTGGGGAGTTTTTAGGTTAAACTTCAGGCTTTGCTCCGGGTTTGATTCCTTTTCCCTAGGAGCAAAACTTTCCATCTCAGTTTGTTAAATGTGCAGCATTTCCTAAGCTATATTCTCAGGGCCTGAGTTCTGGGGGGCCCCCAGGCACACACAGATGTGGACAGGGGAATGGGTCATGTTGACCTTCCTCTAAGATCCAGCTCTCACAGCTGCTAGAATTACCAAAACCACACACCCACAAAAGGAGACCTCTTAACACAAACTCTCAGCAGCATTATACAGAGCCACTGAATCTGAGCCCCGGGGCCTCTGCAGGTTGTGTCCAGTGCAGGGAGCTGGAGATCAGTCCTGTCCACCCAGACATGAGCCATGACCTCAACCCGGACCTGGAAGAAACATCTGCATGCTCTTCTCTGCCGGGGAGGTGGGAATTCATTCCTTGGCTTTGTCACATTGTTCCTTTTAAGATACTATGGGGATGGGCACCATGGAGGTGGGGGTGGAATCCCTCTCCATAGTGAGTCACTCCTGGGCTTCCTATGTGCTGCTCCAACAAAGGGACAACATCTGTAACTTGATGGGACCCATCCCTCTCTTTAGATGGAGGACAGAAATTCCATCTCTGGTGCGTAGCTAATGGAGTATGTACAGGTGATAGAATGTATAAACCCAACACTGGTTAACCATGGGTTAACTGGAGTCTGGGCCTAATGAGGACAGTGGGTGGCACCTGGAGGGTGAAAGGCATAATTGGTGATTGTGACACAGAGACCTCTTGGCAAAGGGTCCCCTGTTCTTTGCAAACAACTCTCACCTCAGACCTGACAAATTCACTGCCCCAAATGTGTCTTTCGGGGTATTTATCCATAAGGGGTATCATGTAAGGTATCTACAGACAGGGTAAAACTTATCAAGACTCATATCATTGTTGACTTGTGTGTACAGGTAACCTATTAAGGCATAATGTAACTATAGTGACGGTCTGCTTTGTGGTCTTAGAGTAAAAGTCAGTCACTAGGGGAGAAGATGTCTCGATGATGGCCCATTCCAGCAGGAGGGAGTTGTCACCCCTCCTGGGTTAGCAGGTGACGTAATGCAAGGCGGAGTTGTCCAGCCTTGCTCCATCCCAAGACTATCCTTGGAAATCCATCAGAGACAACTGCAAACAAAGGAAATCACTTGGAGGTAAAAAAGGAACCATAGAATAACCAGGCAGGGAATCCCACAGTCTATGAACAGAGACAAAAGATTATTTCAATATACCACCGAGTGGGGAGAGGCCCTCTGTGTCCAGTCACTGAGAAAACATCTTGGGGAGCAGGGATGTTTTGCATGAAAGTTTGGATCCTGGTTCCTGTGAAGCCAGCCAGCTCTGCACCAGACTGAACTTGGTGGGTGCGGTGTGGGGCAGGACCTGCTTTGTAGATAGGAAAGATAACTATTAATGAGTAGGCCCTAGTTCGTGTTTTCTGGTTTTGTTTTGTGTTGTGTTTAACCATTGTTTCCACCCTCTCTCTTATTCCTACTGGAATTTCTGTTCCTTCTTAAATTAAGCTTCTTTTGTTCCCTTCCAAGTGCCGTGGGTATTACAGGAGCGAAGGTTTGGGTAAAATGGGGTACACTGCTCCTGAGGGACAGTAGAGGTGGGATTTCTGTGAGCAGCCAGTGTCAGGAGCTGGATAGCACTGGGGAACTCAGGGGCTGGGGTGCATCTCTTGTTAACCTGCAAGGCAAAGCCCTGGCTGGCACAGCCCCGAGGAGAGGGTTTGAGTGGCTGAAAGGCTGCTGGTGGTAGCAAGCTGACACCCAGCCCCCACAGGCAAGATTCACTAGAAGCCGGGGGTAACAAGGTGACTCGCAGGCCTGGGCACCCCAAGAACAGTGATCAAACCCAGCTGGGGAGGAGCTGGGTCTTCACAGCGGAAGGAGCACAGGGCAGTGGGAGAAGGTCAGGGAGGGGGCCCAGGAGAGAGGGAGCTGAACGTTTCCTCTCTTGGGCTAAAAGCTGAAACGAGCCTGAGAGGCCTGGAGCCAGAACTGGAAGGGTCTGAGCTGGGAGGGAGGCTGGGTAAATGAAGCCGGGGCCAGAGGTGGGTTATCCTGAGCCAGGAGGGGGCTGGAGGCGGTGGAGCCCAAGAGGCGGTGATGGTAAAGCCGAAGGGGTACGTGAACTGAAGGCTGGGGAGCAACGGAGAGGAGCTGCAGGGAGGGACCGGCTTCTGCAGCAGCCCTACGGACGGGAGGTGCTGGGGGGAAGCCCTGGAGAGCAGCACTGTGAAATAAGAGCAAGGAAGAAGTTTGCAGCCATGAGTTGAGCCCCCTCAGGAAGCCTGCGGGAGAAGGACGAGCACCTGGGAAACTGAGGGTGACAGGGACAGCCCCTAGCGGCAGGGGAACCCTGCGCATGGACAGTCGAAAGGGGAAGGCAGGGATGCTGGCGGCTGCTTCCTGGGAGTCACGATAAGCGCCGCTGGGACTCTGCACCCTGAACCCCCTGCCCCAGCTCGGAGCCCCCTCCTGCACCCCAAACCCTTTATCCCCAACCCCACCCCAGAGCCTGCATCCCCAGCCAGAGCCCTCACCCCCTCCCGCACCCCAGCCCAGCGCCCCAGCCTGGTGAAAGTGAGTGAGGGTGGGGGAGAGCGAGCGACGGATGGGGAGGGGAGATGGAGCGGTCAGGGGGCGGGGCCTCAGAGAAGGGGCGGGGCAGGGAAGGGGAGGGACCTCAGGTACGGGGCAGGCCAGGGGTGTTCGGTTTTGTGCGATTAGAAAATTGGCAATCCTAGCGGACCGGGGGGTGCTCTCTGCTCAGGGTCCCTATCCGGTTCCCTTCCCTTGGACCCATAACCTCATGCCCATCCTGGTTCTTTCATTTGTTGCCCTCCGTACCTTGCTCTGTGGCGCTCCCTCGTCTCAGGGGGCTGGCCGGGCTCACCCCCACCGTTCTCAGCCTTCACACAGGCCAGGGCTACAAGCACATGGAAAATCACAGGAGCAGCAGCAGCGAAAACAGATTGTGTGGTCCAGGTCCTCAAAGGGACATGGGCACCTAGCTCCAACTGGGCCTGGGTCCGTCCAGGGCCCAAGCCAGCTCCCAGCAGGGGCCCCCGCACTGGCAGCCCCTCTCCGGCTGAGGTGGCCTGGGGGACTCCCTGGGGCTGCCAGTGCAGTGGGATGCGGCTCTGCAGGGGCACAGGCGGCAGGGTCAAGCCCAGGGGGAAACGTGCCCGCCGGCTTCGCAGCGAATGGGGTTGGGCCCGACGGGCTCCGGGAACGTCCCCGTGGGCCCATCCCCTAGCAGGAGACAGCTGCACGCCCCTCTAACCGGAGCTCGTTGACACCTTGTGCTGCTGGCACGGCCCCCCCGCTCCCTGCTCTCCCTGGCTGCAGAGAGTGACCGTGTGCTGGCCACACTGGAATGGCATCCAAAAGCAGCCCTTCTGGGCGTGAGTGCCCAGCCGGATGACACACCGTGCAGCCAGGCCAGCAGAGGAAATGCCAGTGAGCTTAACCTCGGCTGCTGGAGTAAAAATAGCCACCGCTTCAGTTTATAATTAGCGTGGCTGTTAATTCCCCCTCTCACTGGGGCTTGTGCTAATTGTGCTGCCCTCTCAGTACCTGGCTTAGGAGCCAAACGCTTTGTTCTTTGTGGCCTTTCCGTTCGCTCTGCCCACTGTCCTGGGGTTGAGGATGGGTCAGCGGAGCGCCCCCTCCCCCTCTCGCCCCTGCCCACCCCTCGAATCTCAGCAGGTTCTCACAGCTCTCCCCACGCCCGCTTCAGCCTTCTCCATGGCATCAGGCCAGCTTCCCTTGCACTGAGTCTGCCCGGTGCTGGCTCCCAGCCCCCAGCTCAGACTGATGCCGAGCCATGTCTCAGTCTGAGGCAGATGCCCTCCTTGGCCTGGAGCCCCACTGAAATCCATGGGGTTGTGGAGCCCACCATGGTCCTGCTGCCCTATGTACTTCTGCAAAGCAATGAGTGGACCTGGGTAGCCTGCTCAGTGCAAATTCACTCTGTCTGGCCCCTCCCCTGCAGTGTGTGTGTACGTGTCGGGGGATGGGCTGAGTGGACAGACCCCCAAATACACAAATACGTCCTCATCCCTAATGCCCTCGGCAAAGACATTTGCAGACAGGAACAATCTATGGCAGGCACCTGCATCAATGAGACCCCTACAAAGGACGCTTAATGGGCAGAAGAATAGAGGGTGTGGCTGGTCTCTGGACACAGGGCCTGGCAAGGGCCCAAAACCTTCCCTGGCACAGCTGGCTGGGTGGGTGAGCTGGGTGCCTGATGTCCCGGTGCGACTGGCTGGGTGGGTGAGCTGGGTGCCTGATGTCCCGGTGCGACTGGCTGGGTGGGTGAGCTGGGTGCCTGATGTCCCGGTGCGACTGGCTGGGTGGGTGAGCTGGGTGCCCAGTGTCCTGGTGTGGCAGGCTGGCGGGGGGTGTGGGGGGAGCAGAAGCAGTCCCGGCAGGAATGGCGGTGCTATCCCTGGCATGAGTCACTGAGAGGAAAACGGATGGAAATGGGATATATGGGTCCCTTGGCACAAACCACATCCCTTGCTCCTGCCTCAGCTAAGGAGCCAGAGTTAAACTAGCAGGGAATTGCCCCGAGTGCCAACCGCCCCCTCCCTCCACATGGCCCAAGGGACCCTGCTGTGCCCAGGGCATAGCTCCTTTGTGCAGACAGTAGCTGGATCCAGGACAGACCGCTAGGGAATGATACCACCAGGTGCTTGTGGGAGGGGATCTCAGCATGAAAAGCAAGAGGCTGTTCAGGAAGGCCAGGCAGAGCAGAAAAGGTGGGGGAGTAGCACTGTATGTAAGGGAGCAGTATGACTGTTCAGAGCTCCGGTACGAAACTGCAGAAAAACCTGAGTGTCTCTGGATCAAGTTTACAAGTGTGAGCAACGAGAGTGATCTTATGGTGGGAGTCTGCTATAGACCACCGGACCAGGGGGATGAGGTGGAGGAGGCAACTAACAGAAGTTACTAGATCACAGGCCCTGATTCTCATGGGGGACATCAGTCACCCCGATATCTGCTGGGAGAGCAATACAGCAGTGCACAGACAATCCAGAAAGTTTTTGGAAAATGTAGGGGACAATTTCCTGGTGCAAGTGCTGGAGGAACCAACTAGGGCCAGAGCTCTTCTTGACCTGCTGCTCACAAACCGGGAAGAATTAGTAGGGGAAGCAAAAGTGGAGGGGAACTTGGGAGGCAGTGACCATGAGATGGTCGAGTGCAGGATCCTGACACAGGGAAGAAAGGAGAGCAGCAGAATACGGACCCTGGACTTCAGATAAGCAGACTTTGACAACCTCAGGGAACTGATGGGCAGGATCCCCTGGGAGAACAACATGAGGGGGAAAGGAGTCCAGGAGAGCTGGCTGTATTTTAAAGAATCCTTATTGAGGTTACAGGGACAAACCATCCCGATGTGTAGAAAGAATAGTAAATATGGCAGGCGACCAGCTTGGCTTCACAGTGAAATCCTTGCTGATCTTAAACACATAAAAGAACCTTACAAGAAGTGGAAGATTGGACAAATGACCAGGGAAGAGTATAAAAATATTGCTTGGGCATGCAGGAGTGAAATCAGGAAGGCCAAATCACACCTGGAGTTGCAGCTAGCAAGAGATGTTAAGAGTAACAAGAAGGGTTTCTTCAGGTATGTTAGCAACAAGAAGAAAGTCAAGGAAAGTGTGGGCCCCTTACTGAATGGGGAAGGCAACCTAGTGACAGAGGATGTGGAAAAAGCTAATGTACTCAATGCTTTTTTTGCCTCTGTCTTCACGAAGAAGGTCAGCTCCCAGACTACTGCACTGGCCAGCACAGCATGGGGAGGAGGTGACCAGCCCTCTGTGGAGAAAGAAGTGGTTTGGGACTATTTAGAAAAGCTGGACGAGCACAAGTCCATGGGGCCGGATGCGCTGCATCCGAGAGTGCTAAAGGAGCTGGCGGATGTGATTGCAGAGCCATTGGCCATTATCTTTGAAAACTCATGGTGATTGGGGGAGGTCCCAGATGACTGGAAAAAATCTAATGTAGTGCCCATCTTTAAAAAAGTGAAGGAGGAGGATCCTGGGAACTACAGGCCAGTCAGCCTCACCTCAGTCCCTGGAAAAATCATGGAGCAGGTCCTCAAGGAATCAATTCTGAAGCACTTAGAGGAGAGGAAAGTGATCAGGAACAGTCAGCATGGGTTCACCAAGGGCAAGTCATGCCTGACTAATCTAACTACCTTCTATGACGAGATAACTGGCTCTGTGGATGAGAGGAAAGCAGTGGACGTGTTGTTCCTTGACTTTAGCAAAGCTTTTGACACGGTCTCCCACAGTATTCTTGCCAGCAAGTTAAAGAAGTATGGGCTGGATGAATGGACTATAAGGTGGATAGAAAGTTGGCTAGATCATCAGGCTCAACGGGTAGTGATCAATGGCTCCATGTCTAGTTGGCAGCCGGTATCAAGTGGAGTGCCCCAAGGGTCGGTCCTGGGGCCGGTTTTGTTCAATATCTTCATTAATGATCTGGAGGATGGTGTGGATTGCACCCTCAGGAAGTTTGCAGATGACACTAAAATGGGAGGAGAGGTAGATACGCTGGAGGGTAGGGATAGGATACAGAGAGCCCTAGACAAATTACAGGATTGGGCCAAAAGAAATCTGATGAGGTTCAACAAAGACAACTGCAGAGTTCTGCACTTAGGACGGAAGAATCCCATGCACCGCTACAGACTAGGGACCGAGTGGCTAGGCAGCAGTTCTGCAGAAAAGGACCTGGGGATTACAGTGGACAAGAAGCTGGATATGAGTCAGCAGTGTGCCCTTGTTGCCAAGAAGGCCAATGGCATTTTGGGCTGTATAAGTAGGGGCATTGCCAGCAGATCGAGGGACATGATCGTTATTCTGGTGATATTCTTGAGGATGGGAAAATCCTCTTCATGGATCAATTTTAATTGGTTCCTTCGCCTTCCTCAGGGCTTTGCTAGGGGGTCGGGGGCGGAAGCGGTCTGCCCCCTTGCATGGGCATGACTGCGCCAGCCTGGAGCTGTAACGGGCTGACATTTCTGGAAGGTGGAATGGAGGTGCCAGCCCAACTTCCCCCATACTGTGAGATGTCAGAGGCTGGGGCCTCCGATGATCCCATGATCACTGCCGGCTGAGATGGCCCCTGGGGGCTGTCGTGACTGCGCAGCAGGAGCCTCTATCTCTCTCCATAGAAACCTTAACCATCCCAGAGCCAAACACAGGCCTCTACCCTCTGAAAGTGGGCGGCAAAGCCTCGAGATGAGACACGGAGTCTACAGGCTAGGACACAGCATGAGAACGGCCATAGTGGATCAGACCAATGGTCCATCTAGCCCAGTATCCTGTCTCTGACAGTGGCCAATGGCAGATGCTTAGAGAGAACAAACAGAACAGTCATTTCAGGTGATCCATCCCTATCATCCAGTCCCAGTTTCTGGTAGTTGGAGGTTTAGGGACACCTGGAGTTGCATCTCTGATCATCTTGGCCAATAGCCATTGATGAACCTGTCCACCAGGAACTTATCTAATGCTTTTTTGAACCCAGTTATACTTTTGGCCTTCACAGCATCCCCTGGCAATGAGTTCCACAGGTTGACTGTGAGTTGTGTGAAGCAATACTTCCTTTTGTTTGTTTTAAACCTGCTGCCTGTTAATTGCTTTGGGTGATCCCTGGTTTTTGTGTGATGTGAAGGGGTAAATAACACTTCCCTGTTCACTTTCTCTGCACCAGCCATGATTGTATAGACCTCTGTCATCTCCCCCGTAGTTGTCCCTTTCCCAAACTGAACAGTCCCAGTCTTTTCAATCTCTCCTCATCGGCAACCTGTTTCATGCCCCTCATCATTTCTGTTGCTCTTCTCTGTAGTTTTTTTCAGTTCTGGTATATTATTTTGAGATGGGACAACCAGAACAGCACGTAGTATTCAAGGAATGGACGTACCATGAATCTATATTGTGACATTATTATTATTTCTGTCTTATTATCTATCCCTTTCCGAATGATTCCCAACATTCTGTTGGCTTTTTTGGCTGCCGCTGCACATTGAGTGGGTGTTGTCAGAGAACTAGCCACACTGACTCCAGGATCTCTTTCTTGAGTGGGAACAGCTAATTTACCTATAGACTACAAAACTGACCATTGCTCCCCACCCTTTTCCTCCTGTCTGTTAACCAGTTACTGAGCCAGGAGAGGATCTTCCCTCTTAGCCCAGGACAGCTCACTTGGCGTAAGGGCCTCTGGAGTGATGCGGGCATTGTGAGCATGTTGGCTCTGACAGAGAGCTACCCCGGCCTTGCAGAATCATTTCCAACCCTCTGCAGTCTGCTCAGGTCCTTCCGATCTCCCTGCCCTCTTGTCTAGTACGGCTTCCTCTCACGCTGCTCTGGGCTCACAGCCACTTCACACCCTCCAGCATCAGGTTGGGGGGGTTTCAAACCCTTGCCCTTCCCCATCTGCGTCTCCTCCTGTTCCCAAGTCTCCTGCCCAGGTGTGTGGGCTCTGTTGACGGGAAGAAAGGAAATGAGGCGCAAAGGGATTGCCAGGCACCACAGTCTCCCAGCCTCCGGAGATGCAGCTTTAATCTGGCTCCTTCGGCCAGGACGCTTCCTGGGCAGGATTTCTGCACAGTGTCTATGATTTCTTTATTCCAGCTGTTGAGATTGGATTCCCAGCCCGGGGACGCTTCCAGAGCCATAAATCGGCTTTGTTTCGCTACCTGGTGTGCTTGTTTTCTCTGCAAGGCTTCCAGATCTGCTTGAGAGAGCTACTTCTGTGTGAGTGTCTGCCTTCCTAGCTCTGCGCCCACTCCCCTCCCACACCGAAGCTGAACTGCAGGCGTGAGCAGCCCAGGGGCGCAGGCTGTCATTCCAGAGTCCAGTGGTGCTGCCAGTCAGCACTTCATGGTCACATTCAGGCCCGTGGGCAGCAGGCAGGCAGTGAACTATGCCCCCTTAGAAAGGCTGCAGGATGGAGGTTTCCTTAGGGCTGGACCACTGATGCCAGGAGAGGTGGCAGAGACTGGCTTGCAGTGTGTAGAAGAGACAGAACAGCTGATGTCCATGGCTGACGCTGGAGCTCACCACATGATGATGCTGTGTGAGTGAGGCCAGGTCAGCTGCCAGACTCAGGCCTATGACTTGCCCATGGAGACTTGACCCTGTTCCATCAAAGGGGTCAAGCATGACTAGGCTGGTGCTGTGGGTAGCAAGGGGGTTGGTGGGGTGGCGCTCTTGGGATGGGACAGCCCTGATGTCCTAGTGCAAGGGAGGCTTGGGAAGGAAAGGCACGGATGGGCACCCAGCCATTAGGTTTGAACTCTGTGAATGTCTAATGGCCAGAGGACTATGCACAGTGCTGGCTTTGCGTGGGTCACGCCGCTCTCCAGAGGGAGCTGTAGCTTCCACCCCAAATATCTCCTCCCATACCCTACAGGCCTGCTATAGACCAGGTGGCAGAGGCCTCTGCTGGTACCTTCCTCTCTATGCCTACACCTTCTTGCAGCCCTGCTCACAAACACCCCACTGCAGGATTACAGGACAGGGAGCCGAATGGACAATGTTTTGGCCACGGCAGCCTCCCGCACAGACACCCGCCCCTGCTATGCCACTCAGAGCAGGCAGTCGTGGCTCCAGCACCAACCGGAGGGGAGCTGGTCTCCATCCCAGGGGAGAAGGCAAGCACTGGGCACAACCACAGGATGGGTAATTATACTGTGCCCAGCCAGGGATCTCCAAGTGCTGTAGACACATGGGCGTGTTGCCTTGCAACACGACTGGCAGGCTGGGGAGTATTAGTTACCTCATTGATCCCCATCACACCCTCCCCCATAGAAAAAGAAGGAGCAAGGACTTGGCCAAGGGCACACAGCCTCTCTGTGTCAGAGCTGGGGGGTGTAGACCTATGCACTAATCAGGACAGGAGACATTAACTAACCAGTACCCTGTGCTGCCTGTCTCCCATCCCCACCATGACTGTCAGACCGCAGCTTGAGCGCTATGCCATGGCAGAGCAGGCTCGGCTGGTGCTGCGGGACAGTCCCGCGAGGGCTGGTCATTTCTGGCCGATGGAGGAATGTTGTCTCCCAGCTCTGGGGAGCTGGCTGGGGAAGGCAGTACTGGTAACACTGGCTGCTCCTGCCCCACTCCCGAGCGAGCATGTCCACGAGGCGCCTGGCGTCACTGTTAGTTTCATTTGGGCCCACGAGAAGGCAACAGGGACTCTGCCAGACCCCTCATGTGGGAGAAGGACCCCATTCTGCACAGGGCTGGGCGCACCCCGCGGAGGCCCCTGGAGGAAGCTCCTGCGTTGTGGCCAGCAGGTGGTGGCGTCTGGTTGTCTAGCGCCAGTTTGAATGAGCCCATAGAAAATTACCCCTTGGAGTGTGACGAGAGGGTTGGGAGACATGGCGGCAGCCCGGGGCATCCCCCTGGGCACCAGGGGCGTGGGTGTGTGAAGCAGGGCCAGGCAGAGGTGTCAGCCACCCTCCCGTGGGGGGGAGGAGGTGATTGACAGCGGAGCCTCGGTGCTAAAAAGAGCCCCTTGACTTTGAAAATCCACGTATTGCTCTTGGCTGGGCCCTGGCACATCCTGCCAAGAGCAACAGTTTTACATATTAAAGCAAAATTAAATTAAAAGACTGATTTTTTAGTTTCTCCCTCCCTCCTCTGGGCTGTTAACTCTTCACTGCCCAGGCCAGAGCGCCCTGTGCCCTGTCAGCACCAGGCTGGGTTAGAGCTTCCTGCAAGGAGAGAGTCGCTACCGTGGCACCAGTCCTGTGGGGCGGCCGGTATGGAGAGCTCCTGGCTATGCCAGCTCTGGCCTCTCCCAGCAGGGGGCACTGTGGGGAGCGGGGCAGGTGCAGCGGCTGTGGGGGGAAGTCCCAGCTACCCCGTCCCAGCCCTGCCTGGGGGGAGCTGTCAAGGTGGCTCAGCTTGTGGCTTTGCATCGGGTGAGGTTCTGTGTTGTCAGGCCCACGCGGCTGTTGCTCCGGCTGTGCCCAGGCGCTGGGGGGGATGGAGCGTGTCCCGCGGTGCGGCAGGAGATGCTGCCCTGTTCACGTTGCCCCACTTTTGCAAGGCTCTTGGGGTTTTTTCCTGCTGAATTTTCCCTTTGTGGAGCTGGGCTGTATAAACAAGCAGGAGGTTCCAACGTCAATGAAACAGGAGCCGCAGCTCAGCCGGGACAAAAGCATCTTTCAGAGCAGCCCCCCCCCGGCTGACAGGAGCTGGGGGCGTGCGAAAGGGATTGGAGTGTGCTGGGGGGTTCTCAGGTGACGCCCTCCACTTCCCTTCCTCCCCGCACCACCCCCCCCGGCTTGACCACAGCTCCGAGCTTCTGTCCCAGACTGGTGGGGGAAATGAGAGTGGGGGGTGTATGCAGCCACACCAGCGGGATCTGGGTTACTGCCCAGCAGCTCACTGCAAACTGCCTCCGTGGGGGCATCTGCTCCCCGGCCAGACTGACCAAAGGCACAAGGGTGTCCCCCATGCCCCAGGCGGGAGCCTCATGCCCACTGCTCACCCACGGGCTGCTTCAACAACCCTGACCCATGGTGAACTGTGGGCGAGGGGGCTAGGTCCCCCTGGGGCCCTGCCCCCATGCAGGGGCCGTGGGCCTCGATACCCCGAAGGCCTCCACCCTGATGTGTCCAGGACTCATATGACACAGCTGCACCCCTCTGCTCTCTACAGCCCCGAAGATCCCCCAGCAATAGCTCCATACTGTCCAGTGCACTGCAAACTCGAGCCCAGCGGCTTCAGGACCAGCATATGCCAGTCAGTGCCAGGCAGGCCAGGCACCGCTCGTATGCAGTGCCAGGCATTTCCATAGCACTCTTCAGCCATGCATGGCGATGCCCCTGGCCCAAGTGGGTGAGTCTCAATCACCGTGGTGCAGCTGGGGAAACCGAGGCACGGTCCCAGAGCAAGAGCAGCCAATGTTTACGAAAGAGACCTGATGGTGCTGCTGTCTTTGGGCCCAGCGTGCAAGTCCTCCCTGAGCACCCCGGGGTTAATGACACCCCCAGCTCTGACATCGCGCTTGCCAGACGCAGATCTCAGCGCGCGAGGCAGGGAAGGGTGGGGGAGGCAGAGGAAAGTGCTTGTCTGGTTTTGCCAACCTCAGACATTCCCAGGCTCTGAGTCAGGCCTCACCAAATCATGAGATTGGTTTAAAAACCAGGAGACTTTTTAAAAGATAATCAGTACCAGGGCTGTGCCTTTGCCTTCTGCTTTTGGAGCCGTCAGGGTGTCCCTGGGCCATGTTTTTTCAGCATCCTCAGGGTGCCCTAGAGCCAAGTTTTCATGCTTTATTCCTCCACCACTCTGGCTAGCAACTGACCTTTCAAAAGTAACCCAAAGCTGCGATTCTGCCCAGATCCCCTGACTCCAGGAGCTGGGGCTTTGAGTTAAACCCCAGACTCCAGGAGACGGGCAATGAAATCTCGAGAGTCAGCCAGGCCGCTTTCCCTGCTGCATCACACCAGGGCAGAATGCTGGGCAGATTGTTTGGAAAACCAAGAACATTCCCAGAGCCAAGCACTCAGTTAAAGCAAAGCTGTAGCTGGAGGCTAAACAGGAAAAGTCGGGAAGTTCCCTCCCCACCAGGGCCTCATATCACAGCAGAGCCTGTCCCATGTGAGCCCTGGGGCTCCAGCCACACGACTCATTCCCTTCTCCCGTCTGCCAGGGGAGAAATAAACCTCCTGCCCCAGCCTCTGCTGGAATCGTGGGATGCAGGCTGGGAGGATTCCCCCATGGCAGGAGGTGTCGCTCGCCTAGCCAGGCTGCAGCCTGTTCCAGCTTTTGCCTTTGTTGGGGTGTCTCTGGTGCTGCCTCCCACCGGGATGTGTGGCCTCTGCATTGTCAGGCTTTGTGGAGAATCCCCAGGCCAGAGCCCCAGTGGGGGGCATTGGCTGTGGTCAGACCCAGGTCCGCTTTCCTTTACGGAGGGAGGAGGGTTTGCCTGGCTCTCCACGCTGGGCAGGAGCCAGAACTGGACCGAGACCTGCCCCACTGGCAGGCTGGGCAGGCCGTTCCTGAAGGCTGTGCTGCGGCTGGGGTGTTTGGGGGTGCTGGGGAGCAGGGCTGGGTGGAGGGATCTCTCTCCAGAGCCCAGCCCCCCTCGCGCAGGCTCCGGTTTCCATGGTTGCCAGAGACCCTGTGATCAGTAGCACAGATCAGAGGGATTAGCCCCTGGGGTCAGGCCCTATTGTTTGCTGCCAAAGAGGGGCATGGAAAATGCCTCCTGCTCCCCCTTCCACAAGTGCTGCTGGCCCAGGGGATAATCTGGCCAAAGCGGACCCCAGTTGCCTCAGGCTCTGCCCCCGGGAACAGGCACTGGGTCAGGCAGGGGACACGTCCCATGGCAAACTTCCCAGGGGCAGCGCGGGTTTTCAGGCCCCGCTGGACCGGAGATCGCAGCAAGGTTGGGGGCTGGGTTTAGGCTTCTGGGGGGACGTGTCGCCCCGGGGACCCAGGTAATGGGGCTGGGATGTCTCTCCCAGGGCTGGGGGGACAGGCAGCAGGTCTGGGGGGGCTGAGCGTCTTGTGCCATTCTCACCATCCAGCACCTGGAATTCAGCATGGCCAGTATTGCCAGCCCCAAATGTTCAAAAATCATGCATCAGGTTCACCAAAAACCATGAGATTCTGCACAAAGAATAGCTGTGGGGTTCTTTTAATTTGCCTTTGGCCTTTTGAGCCTTTAGGGTGCACTGGGGTCACATATTGAAGCTTTCTCCACAGCCACTTACTTTTTCTTTAAGAATGAAGGCTGAAATCACCTGACTCCAGGAGCTGGGGCTTTAAGGAAAACAACCACGAGTCTGAGACTCATGACAAACTCATGAGAGTTGGCAACACTGCATGGATCATGCATCATTTGGGCCTCATGAGCCACCCAAACCCATGGTGGAGGGGTGGCTGGGCCAAACTGGAGCGAGTGGCGTTGCGAGCTGGCGCATGGGGTTCATAGTGCCACTCAAACTTGGCCCAGCCATGCTTCCATCATGATGGCAGCCAGGCCAGGCCAAATCTACGGTCCAAGGAGCAGCTGCCCAGCCTGCCTAGAGCCAGAGCAGCCTTGGAGTGTGCTAGTCCCTCCCAGCCCCCAGGGAGATCCTGATCAGCTGCTGCTTTTCACCTGCCCCCAATACAGAGCCATCTCTCTTCACGGCTCATTAAGCTACATAATGTCTCCTGTGCCCCCCTCCCCGTGGACAGGGGGCCCAACAGCCCCTCCCCACTTGGGGAACACTCAATGCAGAAGGGCATCCAGGGGCGGCAGAGCCATTCTATGAGCTAGCACATGGCAGGGGGAGAAGGTGCCAGTTTAGGGGGAGGGACAGTAACCGGCTCCTGGTTTCAGAGCAGGTGGGGACACCTGCCTGGAAAGGTGTCTCCGGTGACGCCCATTTCAAATAGCTAGGTACAGTCTAGGGGCGGGGGGAGGTGGAGACTGACAGGCCTTGGCAGAGCATCGTGGGCTGGGGTAGCAGGGGGCTGGGGCTGAGGGGCACCGTGTGTGCATGTAGCCCAGGGAGCTCCATGCTGGGATTGTGGGTGGGTGTGTGGACCAAAGGCTGTCGTAGCAGGCCAGGCTGCAGCTGGTGCGTGCGATGGATTGGCGGAGCATTGCGGCTGCTTTCATGGGCACAGGGCCTGCCCACACTGTGCCAGCCACTCACCAGTGTTGTTTCTAGTTCTTTTCCTTTTATGAGCCAGAAGAACATGAATCCCGAACACAGCGCACCCACAGACCTGCGTTCCTGAGCCATGTGGGAAGGTCAGGCTCTGAAATAGCCTTGGGGCGGGGTGGGGGGGGCGCCAGGCCTGGGTTGTCCGGGGCTTCTCTGAGGGCAGCATCGGGCCTGCCAGCCATGAGCCTGCAGGTGTCTCTTCTCCTGGATCTTGTACTGAGCAGGGCAGGGCTGAGTCAGTACTTGGTTGGGAGACTGCTGAGGAAAGGGGGTGCTGTCGAATGGGGTGTTGCTGGGCTGGAAGGGGCTGCTTGTCTGGTGCAGCACACAGCAAGCAGTCTCAGGGTGCCTTGCACAGGAGCTGCAGTGTTAGTCTTGTGGCTCTGGTCTAATTCCAGCTCCGGTCACTCCATTCTGCCCTCCTGAACCCCCCCTGCTCTTTCATTCGTCTTCTCTTCCTGTCCTAAACTGATCCCTGGTGTTGCTGTGCACTGTCATACAGCAGTTACGTTCCACCCCAGAGGTGGCTACATTCCTGCAGTGGGTGGCATGGCGTGGGCATGTTGCATTGCTGAGGGTCTTCAGTCGCAGTCAGTCAGCCTTGGGCTCCTCTGGTTCTCTTCCCCATGTAATAGACTCAGAGACTGGGGTGTAAATGTGCCGCACCTCCCTGCCCTGGAGCCAGCTGCTGGAGCCCTGCCATGTCCTCCATCTGGTGGGAAAACCCCGAATACTCGGCTCAGGTAACTCCCTGGGGCAGCCGATTCCACAGCCAGCGAGCTGCCAGCCTGCTCCGCCCAGCCAGGCCAGAGAGGGGACGGACTTGCCCCAGCTGGTCGATGGCAGAACTAAGAACGGGAGCCAGGTCTCCATCCGCTAGGCCACGCTGCCTCTCCTCTGCTGGTCCTGAGCCTGTGTCTTTCCTTTTGATTTCACCCCACTGCTCCTGCCTGCACCCTGCAACTCCCCTGACAATGCTCTCCAGGAGCTGCCCCCTCCTTTTGCATCCCCCCCCCACCGCCTCCCAGGGCTCCCTGCAGCTTGCTCTCCCTGTTCTGCCAAGGGGTGCCCAGGCCTGGCCACGGGTTCCCAGGTGGAGTCTCCCCACAGACAGGGCCGGCCCAGCCCTCCCATGGTGCAGGGACCCAAGTGCCCAGAGGCAAGGCAGCTCTGGCTCCCCAGAGCTGTGTACAGGACTTTCCCCTCGCTGTCCTGGGACACACCTTGGCACGCCCAGCCCCAGTGTGCCCAGGCCCTTCCAACAGCTGGGTCCCCTTGCTGCCCGCAGCCCTTTTGCTGCCCCTGACACCGGGCAGAGATGGCCCCTTGGGTGACTCCATAACTGGTGTCTGTGCCTGGCCAATATGGAGCATCAGCCAAGGGTGGGGCGGGGGGTGAGGGGGCAGACCTGGTTTGGACGACTGCTCAGGGGAAATGAGAGGGAATCTCCTCCAAGCTACACGCCATCCAACCATTGCCAGCGCCTGCCCCGGCTCTCGGCCTTCCCCCACTTCCCACCCCACCCCCATCCCGGCTCCCCCTTCCCCTGCTCCCTGCCCACCCCCGCCCCTTTGATGGGGAAGAAGCCCCTCGTGGTCTCCCTTTCAGTGGAGAGGCTGGCTATTGTTCCCCAATTGTAAAGGAAGGGCAAGCACCACAAAGAGGGGCCGGGTGGGGGCTACGCAGGCTGGCTAGGCCTCCCCGCTGCTCTCTATGGAGACGCCCCCCACCCTGAGTGGGAAAGGCTCATTGCTCCTTCCCCTCAGATTTGCATGACTGAGAAAGGCAGCAGCCCTGCTCCACCCCCCGCCCATCTCTAGGGCTCTCCCTTGCTGCAGGGACCTGGTTGCCATGGGCCCAGGCCCTGCATGTGTGTGGAGAGCTCTCCAGGAATCCCCTCCATGGGCTGGCTCCCCCACCACCCCACACACATCAGGGCTTGGCAGTGGAGCACTCCCCTGTGATAATGAGCAGCTGTGAGGGGCTGAGGGTGGGGCAGGTCTATGGGGAGGAAAGGGCAGGCCTGGGTGTGCATCTGTGACGAAGTGGGACTGTTCCTAATGTTTCCTCTGAATACTGTAGGGGTGCCTCAGTTTCCCCTATGCATTTCTTAAGTCTCTAGGTGGTGGGATAAGGGAGTGTAATTGTTGCAGAGCAAAGGGCCAGGGTACATAAATGGCCGACACGCTGTCTCCTGCCAACTGATGGCCTGGGCCCTTCCCCCCTGCAAGGTGAGAGCTAAAGGGTTGGAGAACCAAGGAATCCGGTGACCTCCTGGCCCGGGAAAGGGACAAAGCCCAGAGGAGGAGGGGCTGGAGAGTGAGTCAGTTGGGGGCTGGCTGGGAAAGTGGAGTGAAGTGCAGGCGTGGTTGTCTGACTCACCGCCCCCCAAAATGGACCCAGCTGAGGGGGGTCCCGTTCTCTGCACCTACAAGCTTTAGACCATGTTCCTGTCATCTAATAAAACCTCTGTTTTACTGGCTGGCTAAGAGTCATGTCTGACTGCGCAGTTGGGGGGCAGGACCCTTTGGCTTCCCCAGGAGCCCCCCCGAGCGGACTTGCTGTGGGAAGCGCACGGAGGGGCAGAGGATGCTGAATGCTCCGAGGTCAGACCCAGGAAGGTGGAAGCCGTGTGAGCTTCTTGCCCTGCAGACAGTCTGCTCACAGAGAGGAGACTTCCCCAGACTCCTGCCTGGCTTCGTAGGGAGCAGTTCCAGAGCATCGCCCGGGGATTCTGTGACAACTGGTGGCAGTGGTGGGATGTACTGCAACCCGTGGATGGCGCTTCCTGCAGTAAGTGACTGAGGAGCAGTAAAATGAAGGGGGAGTAACAAGGACCAGGAGTGCTGAAGGCTCAGAGAGGAGCGGTTTTGGGGGGGCGGTTAACCCCTGGGAGTGTGTGACCAGCCAGAAGGACTTTTGCAGTAACTGGGTCTCCTGGGGGATTGCAGCAAGCGGTCCCAGGGGCGGAGGAGTCTGCAGTTCACCCTGGCAAACAGGCGGTGACCTGGAGAAGGGCTGGCACACTAGGGGTTCTCCCTGGAAACAGTGGGGAGCTGAGAGCACACAGGCCTGTGAGTCCACAACAACTTGGGAAGAGAGGAGTGATGGCCTGTCACCATCTCCTGAAGAAGGACATTGTAACCCTGTGCAGAAAGAGAGGGTTGAGCATTGGAAAGTTCACCAAAGTAGAGTTAATTGTGCAGCTGGAGGAGGATGACCACTCTAAGGAGCAGATTCCTGACCCAAATGGGGCTACAGCAGGATCTGGGAGCAGCTGGAGTAGTAGCCAGGCATCTCCGAGACTCCTGTCCCTGACCAGACAGGGGTCTTCACGATCAGGTTCCCCATCGGAGAATCGGAGACGGACGGGATTGGAGCTGTGTCCGAGAGAGCAAGAGGACTGTGAGAGACAGCAGGAGCCCAAGAAAGCTGCAGAAGCAGCAGCAGCATGAACTGGCGGTGGGGGAGCGGAGAGGCATAGGGGACCTCCCAGGGGTGAGTGGGGATAGACCCCAGGGTGCCAGTTCCGCAGGGAAGCTTGAGACTAATTGCTGCCCCTGGTTAAGGAGGGGGGGGTGTGGATGCCCACCTCACTGCCTTTGACCAGGCTGGTGATTTGAACCAGGGGGACTCCGGTGTCTAGCTCCCTTGCTGGGTCCCAAGGCCATAGATGCAATCAGCCAGATGGGTGGGGAGGTGGACAGGCTCCCACTCCTGACCCCAACCTATAGGTCTGCGTGGAGTCTCCTGGGGTCAGGCCCCTCAGACCCCCAGTGAGAGCAGAAGGTGATGGTCAATGGGGAGACATTCCTGGGGTGGCGAGACCCTGGAACAGAGAGAACTGTTGTCAGGCCCCAGGTGGTGAAGCCTCAGCAGATGCTGAGGGGCTGTGTGACCTGGGTGAGGGTCCTAGGGACAAAGCCCCTCGCCCTGCCTATGGCCCAGATCCCTGTGCAGACCCAGTAGGGGTTAGCCTGGCTGGTCGTTGGGGTTCCCCCAGGATATCAGCTGTGAGACCCTGTTGGGGGGTGACTGTGTCTCTTTGGGACAGGATCCAGGCCTTGCTCCTGTAACGGCCAAGGAATTTGAATCCAGGGAACCAATCGGCGGAGAGGGAAATGGTCAGTGAAAATGCAGATGACCTGGCTGGCAGCGGGGAGGAGCTGCTAGGCTCAGGCTACCTGCCTGCCTGTAAAAAGACCCCTGGGGCTGAGTGGGACAGAAGGATGTTCCCTGCCCCCCTGCACACCGGAGAGGGGGCTCACATTGGCTCTGATGCTGTAAGGAGAGCAGAGAGCTCGCTGCCTGCCCCCACTGGGACAGCAAGGACAGCGCTGAGCACGGGGGGAGATAAGACCCCAGCTGAGTGGGGGGCCCCACAGGCAGGGCAGGACGGCTGCCAACCAGGTTTGCCTGGTCCAGAGGCGCTGCTGGGAAGTGATTCCACGGCAGGGAAGGGGGCTCTGGACATAGTGGGGCCCCTTAGCAAGGCGATCCGGTTGGGGAAGAAATGCATCCTGGTGGTGATGGATTTCGCCAACCGCTACCCAGGGGTGGGGGATCTGCCCTCCGCCGAGGCAGACATGCTGCTGACCATCTTCAGCAAAGAAGGGGTCCCCAGCGAAGTCCTTCCAGACTAGGGGTCAAATTTCAAATTTCAGAAGCGGGATAGCTCAGTGGTTTGAGCATTGGCCTGCTAACCCCAGGGTTGTGAGTTCAATCCTTGAGGGGGCCATTTAGGGATCTGGAGCAAAAATTGGGGATTGGTCCTGCTTTGAGCAGGGGGTTGGACTAGATGACCTCCTGAGGTCCCTTCCAACCCTGATATTCTATGATTCATGACAGCCCGGCTCTGAGGCTTGTGGGAGAAATGTGGGGTCTGGCCCTGAACCTCTGCATATCACCCTCAGTCCAACGGGCTGGTGAAGAGGATCAGAGATTGGCCCGTTCTCCAGACCAAGAAGCAGGCCCAGGCCTTTAGCGGGATGGCGGGGTACTACTGGGGGTTTGTACCCCACTTTAGCTCCCTAGATGCCCCCATCACTGAGCTATGTAAGAAGGAGAAGCCAGACAAGGTGGTCTGGACCAAGCAGTGTCAGAGGGCTCTCTGTGCGCTGAAGGAGGCTCTAACCCAGGACCTGTTAAATCTGGTAAACCCGGACAGTGCCAAGCCCTTTTCAGTGTTCACCAACCTTCAGACGCAGGGCTGGGCACGGTGATGATGCAGGTCGATGCTGAGGGGGGGAGACACCCCACTGGGTGCCCAAGCAAGAAGCTGCTGCCCTGGGAGCAGAACGACGTGGCCATAAAGAAGAAATGCCTGGCCATGGGGCAGGCCCTTAAAGAGCTGCAGCCGTACCTATTGGGGCAGCGCTTTGCGGTGTATCCTGACCCCTCTGCCCCAACGTGGCTGCATCCAATGAAAGGGGCTGATGCCGAGCGGCGGGTGACAGAGACACATGGTCAGAGGGTGGCCAAGGTCAAGATGGGGGCTCTTAACCAAGAGAGCCCGAATCACAGCCCTCCAGACTGGACTGCTGGGAGAAGACCCAATCCCAGTTTGAATCCCTGGGGTTTTGGGGTGGAAAAAGGGCATGGGCCGCAAAAACCTTCCCACATGCCACCAGCAAGTGCCATCAAGCACACCCGACCCAAGGAAGGGCATAAAACTGGAAGGGCCTGGTGTAACTCCCACCAAGGAATGGGAGAGATGCTGGGGCATCCATGCGAACGTTGGTGGCTTCGAACTTCCCCAGATTACCAGCTATAGTGACCTCGCTCAGTTCGGTCTCGAAGGGGGGACAGATGTGACGAAGTGGGACTGATCCTAATGTTTCCTCTGAATACCGTAGGGGTGCCTGTTTCCCCTATGCATTTCTTAAGTCTCTAGGTGGTGGGATAAGGGGGTGTAATTGTTGCAGAGCAAAGGGCCAGTGTACATAAATGGCTGACACTCCGTCTCCTGCCAGCTGATGGCCTTGGCCCTTCCCCCCTGCAAGGTGAGAGCTAAAGGTGTTGGAGAACAAAGGAATCCGGTGACCTCCTGGCCCGGAAAAGGGACAAAGCCCAGAGGAGGAGGGGGTGGAAAGAGTTTCAGTTTGGGGCTGGCTGCAGACATGGAGTGAAGGGCAGACATGGTTGTCTGGCTCACTGCCCCCCAAAATGGACCTGGCTGAGGGGTCCTGTTCTCTGTACCTACAAGCTCTGTTTTAGACCATGTTCCTGTCATCTAATAAACCTCTGTTTTACTGGCTGGCTGAGAGTCACGTCTGACAGCATAGACACGTGTGTGCAGGACCCCACCTGGGCGGACTCGCTGTGGGAAGCACACAGAGGGGCAGAGGATGCTGAATGCACCAAGGTCAGACCCAGGAAGGTGGAAGCTGTGTGAACTTCTTGCCCTAAAGACATTCTGCTCAGAGAGAGGAGACTTCCCCAGAGTCCTGCCTGGCTTCGTAGGGAGCAGTTCCAGAGCATCGCCCGGGGACTCCGTGACAGCATCTGAATCTGTTTGCACGCTTGTGTGCACCCACATGTAGGGGTGTGCATGCCTGGGCGAGGGTGCAGGTGTGAGCAGGTGCAGGAGGGGCAGCAGGTGTCTTAGTACAGGGCTGCGGCATCCCTTCATCTCTGCCTGGTCTAGGCACCACAGGCCCCAAGCCCGGTGGTGAGCTGAGCATGAGGGCATGCCTGTGAGTTTGTGTGCACGTGGGAGGGAGTGGTGCCTGCAGTGTGGGAGTCTGCGTGCGCGCTCATGGGTATACACCTGACAGCATGCGCGTAGACAGTGAGTGTGTGGATGGGGGTGGCTGTCTGGGCGTGTGGTTGTGCATGGGATGTGCGGTTTTGCGTGGCCTGGAGTATGTGTGTATGTGTGTGGGGGGGAAATATACATGTGCATTATTGTGTACATGCACAAGTGAGTTTTCCTATGTGTGTAAGGGCAGAAGTGAGTGTGTGGAAATTGGTGTGTACATGTCTGCTTGTTCACAAATGTGTGCACATGGGTTTATGTGCACTAGCATCTGGGCATTACATTACACTGCACACTAAGTCCGGGCTCTGGCTTATGTGCCACTTCCGTCCACACTCAAGTCAGTCTGACTCAGGTCCTAAAACCCGTGGAGGGGGAGGGCGTGAGTCAGAGCCTGTGTCCCTCTGCGACCAGGGTTCAAGCCCTGTCATTTTGCAGTGTGGACGCAGGTCAAGCTGCAGACCCAAGCCAAGAGGTCTGGGCAGTGCAGTTTGAACGTGTTAGCATTGCTGGGAGACCCAGGTCCAGCAACTGTAAATCCAGGTCTGTAATGCAGTGTGGACACTCCAGAGCAGGACTGGAAACACTGAGTCCCCAGGCCCCAGTCCCATAGACTAGGTTTACAATGCAGTGTGGACACACCCTTTAATGTTCACGCCAGCATTTGGACATGAAGTGGTATGGTTGCACGAGCGGGGCTGTGCATGTGTGAGTTTGTGCATATGTGTTTATAGGCAAACGAGCGTGGGAGTGTGTACATAAACACAGATAAATACATGTATGTGTCAGCATAGGGCTGTGATGTGCGTACAGGCATGTAGGTCTGTGAATTTGAGAGTGGGTGAGCGAGTGCATTTGGGACCTGAGAGGGCAAGTGACAGCATTGCGTGAGTTTGTGTACATAAGTGTTTATAGCTGTACATGCCTGTGTGAGTTCTTGCTTGTATGAACATGCTGAAATATGTTTGCACAGGTATGCGTGTGAGCTCATGTGCAAGATTTGGTGAGCCCCATATAGGAATATGCATGATTGCGTTTGCATATTGTGATACATCATGACCAGAAGGCAGCAGGAGGGTGATTTTTTTTTTAAAGTCCTCATTATTGTCCCCCTCTTTTTCACTCTCATCATCAAGTTCATCTTTTTTCCTCTTCTTCAATTATACATTTGACAGATTTGGCCCCATTAGCTGCGTTATCAGTGGTAATCATAGACTATCAGGGTTGCAAGGGACCTCAGGAGGTCATCTAGTCCAACCCCCTGCTCAAAGCAGGACCAATCCCCAATTTTTGCTCCAGATCCCTAAATGGTCCCTTCAAGGATTGAACTCACAACCCTGGGGTTAGCAGGCCAATGCTCAAACCACAGAGCTAACCCTCCCCTCCCCGAAGCCCGTCCACTGCTAAAGGATCCCCCCCAGCCTAAGAGGGGGATCCACAGGACCTGGATACCAAATAAATCCGGGGGACAACTAATGAAATAACAGGGACAGGAGTGCGGTCAAAGGGTCAAACGAAGGGAACCGGACGGGGACACAGAGAAGAGGACCCCGGACAGCGCCCACTGCTCCTCAAAGGCGTCAAGGGAGTCAGTGGAGAGGAACTCTGCCTGCCGCAGGAGGGTGATCGAGGGGAGATATGTAAGTCCCAGGATGAGGAGAGCCTTATTCCCTGTAGAGGGAAGAGAGGTTGCTATAGATTAATTAGAGCACCTGAAGCCAGTCACCTGATAAAACCCCCCTGCTTCAATCAGACAGGAGGAGGAGTTGAAGCAGAGGGGTTTGGTGTTGGAGTAAAGAGCAGTTTGGAGGGAACCAGAGGAGAGTTTGGAGAAGTGCTGTGGTGGGCCAGAAGACAAAGACCCTGCGTAAAGGGAAACCCGGCTTGTGCAGAGCGGAGGGACTCCACAGACACAAGGGGTTGGGAGAAACCTGGCCCAAGCAGAGAGAGGGCAGGAAGCCCCACAAGCTGAAGGGCCGGAGAGGGAAGTAGCCCAGGGGAAGGAATCGCTAGTTCAAGTGGTTTACCGCTATCCCTAGGGCCCCTGGGCTGGGACCCGGAGTAGAGGGTGGGCCCGGGTCCCTCCTTCTCCACTCCCCTTCTCTGGGATACTAGTGGGACAGTTAATACCCCAGATCAGGGGCAAGAAATGGTGCCCTGAAAACCCCCCCACACACACAAGAAGAGAAAGTGTGAGACCCATCATAGTAGTGCCGGCAATTTGCCACAATAATGCACAAATGAGTTGCATGGGTGGTTATATAAGCAGGGGTGCTTTTGCCTGTGTGCATTAGTGAGTATGGGTGTGCATGCATGAATATACATAGTTGTGTGCAATAGGTCTGAGAGCCTGCGTACGACTGTGTGCACGTGAGTGTGTGTGTGTATTATGCATGTGATGCAGTGGCTCATGTTTATCAATATTTGTGTGTATGGGTGCCTATGTATGGATCCATGTGCCTCTGCATGCCTACTTATAGGCATGGCTTGTGTGCATGTGCACAAATGTGCATGTGTAAGTGTGTGTATACATGACAAGGCTGTATTTGCATGTGAGTAGGTGAGTGAATGTTTGGGCATGTGTATACATTTGGAGGAATGTGGGCTTGTGCATACGTGCGGGGTCGTGCATGTGCATGCATTTGTGTGCAAGATTGTGCATGCAACTGCATCAGTATCTTTGCTTGTGCTCTAATGTACTCGCACAGGTGCTGCTGCACATGCGTGAAAGGATGTTTGTGTCTGTGCGGACAAGAGGTGTGGAGATAGTGGTATGTACATTCCTGCAGGTGTGTGACTGGGCACGTGCAGAAGTGTGTGCTTGAATGAGCAAGTAGGTGCACCCACATGGGTGCATGTTTGTGTGCATGTGAGTGCATTCATCTTCCTTTCGCTGTTTGTGTGTGAAAGCGAGATGTGTGTGTGTGTTTGTGGGAGTGTATACTGCATACCTTAGCAAGTACCAAATACGTTTGCATTGTGCTATGCATGTATGTGTGTGCTGCAGGTGTTCACATGTTTGTGTATGTGTAGCTATGCTTACCTACGTGCCTCCAGCTTTCATCCAGACCACACCACACGATCCATCGTCTACAGCCAAGCTCTACGATACAACCGCATTTGCTCCAACCCCTCAGACAGAGACAAACACCTACAAGAGCTCTATCAAGCATTCTTACAACTACAATACCCACCTGCTGAAGTGAAGAAACAGATTGACAGAGCCAGAAGAGTCCCCAGAAGTCACCTACTGCAAGACAGGCCCAACAAAGAAAATAACAGAACGCCACTAGCCGTCACCTTCAGCCCCCAACTAAAACCTCTCCAACCATCATCAAGGATCTACAACCTATCCTGAAGGATGCCCCATCACTCTCACAGATCTTGGGAGACAGGCCAGTCCTTGCTTACAGACAGCCCCCCAACCTGAAGCAAATACTCACCAGCAACCACACACCACACGACAAAAACACTAACCCAGGAACCTATCCTTGCAACAAAGCCCGTTGCCAACTGTGTCCACATATCTATTCAGGGGACACCATCATAGGGCCTAATCACATCAGCCACACTATCAGAGGCTCGTTCACCTGCACATCTACCAATGTGATATATGCCATCACGTGCCAGCAATGCCCCTCTGCCATGTACATTGGCCAAACCGGACAGTCTCTACGTAAAAGAATAAATGGACACAAATCAGATGTCAAGAATTATAACATTCAAAAACCAGTTGGAGAACACTTCAATCTCTTTGGTCACTCGATTACAGACCTATGAAGTGAGCTGTAGCTCACGAAAGCTTATGCTCAAATAAATTGGTTAGTCTCTAAGGTGCCACTAGTACTCCTGTTCTTTTTGCGAATACAGACTAACACGGCTGCTACTCTGAGAGCTAAAAGTGGCAATTCTTCAACAAAAAAAACTTCAAAAACAGACTCCAACAAGAAACTGCTGAATTGGAATTAATTTGCAAACTGGATACAATTAACTTAGGCTTGAGTAAAGACTGGGAGTGGATGTGTCATTACACAAAGTAAAACTATTTCCCCATGTTTATTCCCTCCCTCCCCTCCACTGTTCCTCACATGTTCTTGTCAACTGCTGGAAATGGCCCACCTTGATCATCACTACAAAAGGTCCTGCGCCCCCCCCCCCCCCCCCCCCCCCCCGCTCTCCTGCTGGTAATAGCTCACCTTACCTGACCACTCTTGTTGGACTGTGTATGGTAACACCCATTGCTTCATGTTCTCTGTGTACATAAAATCTCCCCACTGTATTTTCCACTGAATGCATCCGATGAAGTGAGCTGTAGCTCAAGAAAGCTTATGCTCAAATACATTTGTTAGTCTCTAAGGTACCACAGCAGGTCAGTGGCAAAGCCAGGAGCAGAGCCCAGGTCTTGTCCCTGTCCAATGATCTGTCCGTCCATTAGGTCGCATTGCCTTGCCGCAGTCACAGGACCGGGGCCTAAGATAATATCGGGCTCCCCCGTGGGCATCTAACAACACTGCCACTGCATTTCATGTAAGGAAATGTGTCTGATGCTCCCTAGAAGGGATGATGATTTATTGCAGTGAGCACAGGGCACGGCTGTAGGATTTCCTCTCTGATCTGGCATGCAATTAGCTCAGTGTGAATTAGTTTAACAAACAATCAAGCATGAGATGTTGCTTACAATTTAATTGAAGCTTATACTGTAGTTTGCCCCAAACTGAGCTTGAATCGCCTGTGAATTCCTGTACCCACCAGAGCACTCTGTGTGTGTAAACGTGTTTCTGCACGTTCCCTCATGTAAGCGGGGGAACAGTCCGGGGTACCGCTCCGGGGTACTCTCTCTGCACTGGGCGCTTCTCTGACCTACTGACCATTACATACAAGTTAATGCAAATGCAAGTTATTTAATCAACAATTAATTTTAAAAAGAATAAGGAAAAATGGGAAAGGTTAAAGGAAACACATCACCCCGCTCTGTGGCAGGGAACATCACAAACAGCATCTCTGGAACGTCAGGGCAGTTCACAGTCTGTTCCTTGCAAGCCCCAGGCCTCCTGCTCTGGCCCTGGCTGTGCTGCAGGGATGCTGCGGGTCGGACACTTGCTCTGATGGTGGCCACACGCTCTCAGGCTCTAAGTGGTAGGACTCTTCTGCCCAGTGTCGCCCCCGCCCTGTCGGGGTTATGATCCAAGCCTGGCCTGCAGAGCCTCTTGGCTGAGGCGTCTCCCTGGGTTGGGCCCACTGCCCAGGGTCCCCCTCGCTCTCTCCAGCTGCTCACCGCACCCCGCTCCGGACAGCTCCAGCCCCAGCTCCGTCACTCGGTCTCTGCACGGCTGCTGCTCTGCCTCCAGTTCCCTGGGCTGCTTCTCTGGCCCCTCTGGCTCTGGTCGCTGCAGCTCTGCTCCCAGGGCAAGTCTGCTCTCTCTGGGCTGTGCCTCTGGCTTTGGGGCTGCAGCTCTGCTCCCAGGACAGGGTCTGCTCTCTCTGGGCTGCTTTTCTGGTCCCTCTGGATCTGGCCCAGCTCTGCTCCCCAGCTCAGCTTGGGCCCCTGCTTTCTCCTTAGCTCGGCCCCACTCTGTCTGACCCCAGCAAATCCAGCTCACAGGGAGGACGGGACCGCCCTGGCCTCCTGATTCCCTGATTAGCCTACCCACCCTGTCATTCAGGCTGACCTGGAGCATTGGCCTCTATTGTTCCTGGGGGCTGTCAGTCTCAGGGTCCTGATTTCCCATAGACCCTTCCCCTTTTAGTACTGGGAGCTAGCCAACCAAAACACCCCCACTGAATGTTAGTAAGGGGGTAACAGTCCCCTTATATTCCCCCTTGCTAAAATTCTGCCACAGCCACAATATTCACACCAGTACATCTGGGTCCTATAGTAACAACGTATACCCACATCTGATCATATATCAAAAACCCATTAACAATGATCAAAAGAAGGTTTAACATATTTAACGTTTTACATCTACTTCTTCATACTATACATAACAATATTCATTAAAACACTACATAGAACCAATAACCTAATCATCTCTAAGTCTAAGAGGAAGTACACCTTTATTAGCCCTCTGGGACCTTCTTAAAACTGGTGGTTCGTTACTCATATTTTCTATTTCTCTGTTCTCGGGTAATACTGGGTCAGTTTGAGGGATCTGGCCATTCCTGTTAGGGTTTGGGTTTACCCCATTTGTTTTAGTCTCCTCTGGAAATGCTGCTCTATGCCTCCTACGAGCCCTGGTAAGACTAGAAGTCCAATGCTTTAGCTGGTCCCTACGTACTACTCTCTCAGGACCTCCGTGTTCAGGCTGGAGAGCGTACACTGGCAGTTCGGGATTGTTGTGGGTGACCACAGTGTGGGGATTTGGCTCCCATTTGTCCTGTATTTTATTACGTCTCTGGCGTCTGTGGCTACAAACTGGTACACAGTCACCAGGTCTGATGAGAGCCCCACTGGACTTGCGATCATAAGTCCTTTTCCTACTTTGGGCTGTGTCTTTAGTTGTACTGAAAGCAACTTCAGTTCAGCAACAGGCTGTCTTTGGCCTGTCATGGACACCTTTGACCCAGTGATCAAAACTGGTCACCTCATCCTTTGAAAAGGCTTCTTGATGCTTCTCTGGCAACACCCTTAAGTTAGCCACCTGTGCAGGAATCAGCCCTTGGCATGCTGCTTGAACTGGAACTGGCAGTCCCCCACCACATCTTTCCTGAGGAAAGGTAACTTGTTCTCCCCTCTCCCCAGATGTTACCTTCACCTGATGGATCACCTCCTCAGGCTGCAACTCCCTAGCCTTCACGCTTGAGTTTAGAAGACTCACTGGTACTCTTCCTTTGATGGCACTAGTCAGTACATTGGCTAACTGAAGTCCATTAGGTAGATTTACCCCAGATGTAGGCTCTACAAGAGCTCGAAATCTATTGGTATTTTCTGATACACAGCAGTGTTTGTCAAGGATCTTCCCTCTCCAAGGAGGAATAACAGTCTTCTGTTTTCTGCCCACTTCAACATTTCCAATCTGCCCTGCAGGGCCCAATGAATGGTTTTGTCTCTGTGCTCGAGCCAGTACTCTACTCCGCACAGCATTCTTCTTAGCGTGCCCATGACGGTTCATCCTCCTGGTTCCTTCTTCTAGCCATGGTAGCTCCTTCAGCTCACTAATGATGTTCATCCCTAGAATCCCTGGGACTCCTTCTCCCATATGGCTCCCTTCAGAGTCTCTGTCTTTCAGGATGAAGATGCATTTCCCTGGCAGTGTCTGGCCCATGTAGTCTGTGTCTGCTTCGAGGCATCCCACCACTGGGATTGCCAGTCCATTAACTGCTGTTAGACGTACAAACTCTGTGCTGTGCATGGTCAGCTCCTTGTCTTTCAAACATTTTTGAAAATGCAACTCAGTAATGGTGGTGACTTCTGAGCCAGTATCTAACAAACATCTGGTCTTCACCCCTGCTATACGTACGTCAGCAGTTAGTTTCCAAATGCTCGTTTACAGAAGTCACTAGATATGCTGACATTGCCCACATTCCTTTCAACACTGTATGCAGAGTGATTTTCCACCAAGGAGAGGCCTACGAATCCTTCTGCCCCTGCTTGCCCTTCTACTGTAGATGGACCACTCGCTCCTGGTGCCCCATTGGTTTTCAGTGCCTGGGACACTGTTCTCCTTCTCAGTGGACATTCCCGGCTAGTATGCCCTGGCTTTGCACAAGTGTAACATATGTACCTTCCCAGCTCATCCTTTAGAGGGGCTCTTCGGGATCCTGGTGCCCTTGTATACTTTGACATACTAATGGGATTTTTTTCTTTCATTAACTCAGTCATCACTTTTATCATCTCCTCCTGTTGGATCGCCAGTTTTTGGACAGCCTCACTTAAACTTTCCAGTGTTAACTGTGTTTGGGGCAGGGCCTTTTCCCCAGCAGCTGCATTCACTAGGCCCCCACTTCGTGTACGGGGGTTAGGCTTGGCTGTCTCTGTCACAGGAACTTCCTCTTCTTCTGACCACATAATGGCAGCCTCCATGAGTTTATGGAACTTCTTACTGGGCTCTTCCTTAAACATCCTTTTCATTTCATGGCGGAGGGAATCATCCTGGAGCCCCAGCACTAACTGCTCTTTCAGAACCGTATCTGGGTCTAGAACTCGTTGAGGGTCTCACTGCTCCACTTTGCTCATTCTCTCCTGGAGGTCATATGCATATGCCTGGATAGTTTCACGGGGCTCCTACTTTTGCTCAAAGAACTCCTTTAGTCAGGTTCCAATAGGTACCTTATCTCCATACATTTCTAGGAGGAGTTCAAACACCTTTTCCACATCTTTTTTGTCTGCCACTGCCATGAACTTTACTGTGGCCTTGGCCTGGCCCTTGAGGTGCTCCTCTACGAAGTCCACATTATCTTATTCAGGTAGTCTTGGCACACGCAGAGCCACCTTCACAGACTTGACCCACTCCTCTGCCGTAATGTCTCCTGATCTTGCCGGGAAGCCACCAAACTCTGTGACCTTCTGCTCCCGTGGGACATAAATAGTAGGGGGTTTCTTACCTTCTGCTGCCTGTTGGTCCATTACTGCCTTAGCCAGTGATAAGACGTCTCTGTTCTGTTCTAGCTTGTTGTAATGCCGCAGCTTGGTCTGACAATCTGCGCTGAAGTTCAGCAAACTGGGCCCGTAGTTCTTCAATTCCAGCCATGGTAGGGTGCTTGACCAGGCCTGGACAGTGCTACCAGAACTCAACCAGTAAACCAGTGGGGTGGACCCTGTGGAAAGGATCCTGTTCGTGACACCAATTATGTAAGCGGGGGAATAGTCCCGCTATTGTGGGGAACTTTCCTGGCTTCTGCACTACCCCGGTGAAGTGGGCTAGCGAAAGGATGGGAGTCCTCGCTCCCACTTCCTTTACCCAGTGGCCTCCCTGCCCTTGAGGACTCCCCTTCCACTCTTCTGTCTGGCAGAGTCCTCGTAACCCCAACAAGGCTGGGCCCAGGATTCCTGGGGGGCTCAACCCCCAACCCTGCTGTGGTCACCTAGGACAGGGGCTAGGGTGTCCCCACTCCGAGGTACTCTCTCTGCACTGGGCACTTCTCTGACCCACTGACCATTACATACAAGTTAAAGCAAATGCAAGTTATTTAATCAACAATTAAATTTAAAAAGAATAAGGGAAAAATGGGAAAGGTGAAAGGAAACACATCACCCCGCTCTGTGGCAGGGAACATCACAAACAGCGTCTCTGGAACGTCAGGGCAGTTCACAGTCTGCTCCTTGCAAGTCCCAGGCCTCCTGCTCCGGCCCTGGCTGTGCTGCAGGGATGCTGCGGGTCGGACACTTGCTCTGATGGTGGCCACACGCTCTCAGGCTCTCAGTGGTAGGACCCTTCTGCCCAGTGTCGCCCCCGCCCTGTCGGGGTTATGATCCAAGCCTGGCCTGCAGAGCCTCTTGGCTGAGGCGTCTCCCTGGGCTGGGCCCGCTGCCCAGGGTCCCCCTCGCTCTCCCCAGCTGCTCACCACACCCAGCTCCGGACTGCTCCAGCCCCAGCTCCACCACTCGGTCTCTGCACGGCTGCTGCTGCTCTGCCTCCAGCTCCCTGGGCTGCTTCTCTGGCCCCTCTGGCTCTGGTTGCTGCCGCTCTGCTCCCAGGGCAAGTCTGCTCTCTCTGGGCTGGGCCTCTGGCTTTGGGGCTGCAGCTCTGCTCCCAGGACAGGGTCTGCTCTCTCTGGGCTGCTTTTCTGGTCCCTCTGGATCTGGCCCAGCTCTGCTCCCCAGCTCAGCTCGGGCCCCTGCTTTCTCCTTAGCTCGGCCCCACTCTGTCTGACCCAGGCAAATCCAGCTCACACGGAGGACGGGACCTCCCTGGCCTCCTGACCCCCTGATTAGCCTGCCCGCCCTGTCATTCAGGCTGACCTGGAGCACTGGCCTCTCCCCATTGTTCCTGGGGGCTACCAGTCTCAGGGTCCTGATTTCCCATAGACCCTTCCCCTTTTAGTACTAGGAGCTAGCCAACCAAAACACCCCAATGAATGTTAGTAAGGGGGCAACAGCCCCCTCACACTCAGAACGTCCACGCTGCACTGGAAGCCCAGGGTTAGAGGAACTTGAGTCAGCAAACCAGGGCTTGAGCATCTACACTGATTCCTCACCCCAGGTGGAGAATGTTTGACCACAACCACAGCACACAGACCCAAGTCCATCCCACCAGATCCCAGACTTCCTTGCGCCCTCTTGAAACATGGCCTCTCCAGCCCTTTGTTTGTGGTTCAGTGTGGAAACCGTGACCGTCCACGCCCACTCATCACCGGGATTGGGAGCAGCCTGCCCACGCATCCGGCTTTTGGTCTGCACTCTCCTAGCACAGGACCTGTGATCGTCATACTCTTTGCAAAGCCAGAGTGAGCCGTTCCCCCTGAGTGGGCCCATGACAGCGGCGGCTGCTGACCTGGCACCCTCAGCCAGAAAGTCCAGAGCTGGATGCTCCCTGGCACCAGAAGCCGAGGCCGCTTTGTGCTCCCACAAGGTGGACTCGCCTGGCCCAAGGGCAGCGGGAGACTAGTACCTTTGTGAATTTGAGTGTGAAATGCTCCCAGGACATTAGGGTTGATTGCCATGTGTTGTACTTGTGAATGACGTGACCACTTATTGAACGGGTGGGCATGGGTGGGGGAGAACTGCGGATTTGGGTGTCTGTGCTGACAAACCAGTAATGGTCGCACCCCACTTCAAAGTTGTCCCTTATCGTGTGTTTGTCAGTATGGACGGAACTACACGTCATCTGACGGGAAGCAGTGAGGGTGACACATTTTCTTAATAAAATAAAAATCTTTATTTTAAAATCTTTATTAGAAAAGCACAATATTGATCCACTGCCCGGCAGGCCAGCTGCTGTTAGCATGCCAAAACACCAGTGCGACCAAACCCTTTAACACACCCATGAGCAAAGTGCAGGAACACCAGCAACCAGGGAAACAACTTCCAAGATGGAACCCCCCTACTGGGCCATGTCTCCTGGCCTCCCCTTCTCCCTTCCCTTCCTTATACATCTGCCACACGCTCGGCACTGGGACGGAGGGTGGAGGTGCCTAGGGGGGCGGGGTACTGCACAGCCTGTCCATCCGTTGATAGGCCCGAGGGCCTGGCCCACCCAGCCTTGGCTTTGTCCAAACCGCTCCTGGTCTGCAGCCCATTGTGCCCGGGTGACTCAGGCCATGCCATCTGGTGGCCATTAGTGAAAGGAGCCACTCCAGTAGTTCTCTGCACTGTGCTCTATCTTCATAACTGCCGTGCCTCTTCCAGCATGTATCTGCCCCTGTCCTCCCGCTGCGCAGCCAGCCTGAGCCTTTCTGTTTGCCTCTCCTCTTGCCGTGAATCTCTCTCTCTTTTTGGATTGCACCTCTTGTTGGCCCGGTCCATAATGTCTGCCGCACTTCCTCACGGACCAATCCATGATGATATGGTGACACAGCTTCTCCTGGAGTGTGGCCAACTGTCTAGGTATGACGGCCTGTAACAGTTGATGGCCATGGAAGAGGACATTTAGGGGGGCTGCTGCTGGGAGGAATGTCCAGGGGGGCGCTGATGGGTGGGGCACCCAGGACCGGGAGTGCCTGGAGCCAGCTCAGTGGTCTGTTGAGACTGGGGGACTTTGGCAAGAGCTGGCACCAGATCTGGCAGTTTCTCAAGAGTCCGTTATGTCAATACAATACTAATGCCCTGTTATTTATTTAGTATAGGGGACTGCTCTGGAATTACATTGTGCACATCCACGCACCAGTGAAAACACATTAATAATGCATTCTCACACACATCCACTCACTAATACTGCACAAACATATACATGTTCACACACTAGTACACCCCCACACTAATACACATGCACACCGACGCACACATACACTACCATACACACTAGCCCATGTGTGTGCTAACAAAGACACGTTGCTATGCACATGGCCAGATCCCCCGGGACATTTTCCCACTTGAGCCCACACTTAGAGGATTTCAGTAATGACAACATCTCTCCCTCGCTCAGTGTGACAGGGATCAGGGCCTACTGGTCCTACATGGCCCAGGCTTGTGCCAGGCTCAGCACCTGTCTTCACACGCAGCGGCGGGAGCAAAGGGGCAGATGACACTTTTGCTGTCCTTTGACAGCCCTTTGGCTGTCCGCTTGACCCAGCTTGTGAGCCGGGGTGGGTGGACCTGTGCAGGGGCCTCTCACCCAACTGGGGGCAGTGGGGGGAGGGGAGCTGACACTCTGCAGCGGCCCCTCACCCAGCTGGGGAGGTGGGAAGGGGGGGGCTGATGCTCTGTGCAGGGGCCCCTCCACCAGGCGATGCCCTGTCTGTGTAGCATTGTGGTTTTGTGCCTGTTGGTGTCTGGTCGTATGCCTGGCTCCCAGCGTCTGGCTTCAGGCCCCTCCTGCCGACCCAGTATGGGCTGGATGAATGGACTATAAGGTGGATAGAAAGCTGGCTAGATTGTCGGGCTCAACGGGTAGTGATCAATGGCTCCATGTCTAGTTGGCAGCTGGTATCAAGTGGAGTGCCCCAAGGGTCGGTCCTGGGGCCGGTTTTCTTCAATATCTTCATAAATGATCTAGAGGATGGTGTGGATTGCACCCTCAGCAAGTTTGCAGATGACACTAAACTGGGAGGAGAGGTAGATATGCTGGAGGGTAGGGATAGGATACAGAGGGACCTAGACAAATTGGAGGATTGGGCCAAAAGAAATCTGATGAGGTTCAACAAGGACAAGTGCAGAGTCCTGCACTTAGGATGGAAGAATCCCATGCACCGCTACAGACTAGGGACCGAGTGGCTCGGCAGCAGTTCTTCAGAAAAGGACCTAGGGGTTACAGTGGACGAGAAGCTGGATATGAGTCAACAGTGTGCCCTTGTTGCCAAGAAGGCCAGTGGCATTTTGGGATGTATAAGTAGGGGCATTGCCAGCAGATCGAGGGACGTGATCGTTCCCCTCTATTCGACATTGGTGAGGCCTCATCTGGAGTACTGTGTCCAGTTTTGGGCCCGACACGACAAGAAGGATGTGGAAAAATTGGAAAGAGTCCAGCGGAGGGCAACAAAAATGATTAGGGGACTGGAACACATGAGTTATGAGGAGAGGCTGAGGGAACTGGGGATGTTTAGTCTATGGAAGAGAAGAATGAGGGGGGATTTGATAGCTGCTTTCAACTACCTGAAAGGGGGTTCCAAAGAGGATGGATCTAGACTATTCTCAGTGGTAGCAGATGACAGAACAAGGAGTAATGGTCTCAAGTTGCAGTGGGGGAGATTTAGGTTGGATATTAGGAAAAACTTTTTCACTAGGAGGGTGGTGAAACACTGGAACGCGTTACCTAGGGAGGTGGTGGAATCTCCTTCCTTAGAAGTTTTTAAGGTCAGGCTCGACAAAGCCCTGGCTGGGATGATTTAATTGGGGATTGGTCCCGCTTTGAGCAGGGGGTTGGACTAGATGACCTCCTGAGGTCCCTTCCGACCCTGACATTCTATGATTCTGTTCTATGACACTGGCTCTGGATTAGCGCCTGTAGCTACACATGCAGACCAAAAGAGTATATCCCCCTTTTTGCCAAGCCTGAGAGCTTTCCTACTCTAGCATGCATAGAAAACTTGTATTGGCAGTGTGTGCTGCGGGAGGGGTGTGTGCTTGTGTATGTATTTGTGTGAGTGCCCGTGTGGCTATGGGCGCGTACGGATATGTCCATGCACGCATGTGCATGTGTGTCAGTGTTGGTATGGGAAATGCTGTGCCAACTACACACAGAAAATGATGGGGTCTAAATTAGCTGTTCCCACTCAAGAAAGCGATCCTGGAGTCAGTGTGGTGAATTCTCTGAAAACAGCCACTCAATGTGCAGCAGCTGTCAAAAAAGCCAACAGAACATTGGGAATCATTCGGAAAGGGATAGATTATAAATTCGAAAATATCAGTATGCCATTATACAAATCCACGGTATGCTCCCACCTTGAATAATGAGTGCAGTTCTGGTCACCCCATCTCAAAACAGATATATTCGAATTGGAAAAAGTACAAAGAAAGGCAACAAAATGTATTAGAGTGTTGAACAGCTTCCATAGGAGGAGAGATTAAAAAGACTGCTGACTAAAGGGGGATATGACAGAGATCTGTAAAAGCATTAGTGATGTGGAGAAAGTGAATAAGGAAGTGTTATTTATCCCTTCACATCACACACAAATCAGGGGTCACCCAATGAAATTAATAGGCAGCAGGTTTAAAACAAATACAAGGAAGTACTTCTTCACACAACACAGAGTCAACCTGTGGAACTCATTGCTAGGGGATGTTGTGAAGACCAAAAGTATAACTGGGTTCAAAAAGGAAATAGATAAATTCATGGAGGATAGGTCCATCAATGGCTATTAGCCAAGATGGGCTAAGGATGCAACTCCATGATCTGGGTGCCCCAAAGCTCCTGACTGCTTGAAGCTGGGACTGGATGACAGGGGATGGATCACTTGATAGAGTGCCCTGTTCTGTTCACCCCCTCTGAAGCACCAAGCACTGGCCACTGTCGGAAGACTGCTCATCTCCTGGGCTGGGTGGGGCATTTACATTATGGATTGATGTACACAGATGTATTGAGAAATTACAGTTGGATACAACTTGCCCATTGTGCCTCGCCATGTGTTTATCTTAATTATTCAAAACACACATTATAAGATGTGAGCGAGGGCTGGCAATAAACGTTTGTGATCACATACATTCCTTTATTTGTATTACAAATAGAACAGTCTTAGAGCTTCGTCAGGCAGGCCAGCTGCCATTAGAGCATCGAAACAACGGTCATAAACCAGCACCACAGCCACTAGTAAAACAAAGGGCGTAAACCAAACATGGGACAGTGCAAACAGTGCCCAACAATCCCAAATGGTGCATGTCCCCTGGCATGTTCTCCTTCCCCTTCCTTGTGCGTTTAGCACACACTTAGTGCTGCTGTCCGGGCATAGAGGCCTGCAGTGGGTGGTGGACTGGAAGCAGGAGGGGCCTGGATTGGGTGGATGCATGCTGGGAGGAAGGGGTCAGCATGGGGGTGGGAGTATGAATGGGTAGGAGTCAGCATGGAGATGGAAGTATGCGGGGTAGGGGGTCAGCATGGGGGTGGAAGTACGCAGGGGTAGGGGGTCAGCGTGGGGGTGGCAGTATGCAGGGTGTAGATTTGCCCTGTCCTGCTGCTGCTAAGTCCTGGCTACATGGGCCACCCAACCATGGAATTGTCCAAAGTCTCACTGGTCTGCAGCGCCTGGCACCTTGGGGGGACTGCAGGAGCCTGCTCTCTTGTGGCCAATAGCGAAAGCAGCCACTCACACAGGTCGTCCTCCCTCAACCAAGTTCCTGTTCCAGTGTCTGCGAGTGTCGGCTCCTGCACGGCTTCTCTGTCCTCCCACTCTGCAGCCTCCACGTGCCCAACACATCTTAGCTAGAATGTGCAAATTTCTAGGAAAACTTCACTTTTTAAATGCATGGTTCACTGTTTGTGCTTCCCAGTCTCCATTCCGAATTCCATGTGCAACCCACCAGGCGTGGATACACACTCCTGCCCTGGGCTTGTAATAGTGTTTGCAGTGGTTCGTATACTGGAAATCCCTCCCATTCGTACAGTAATCCAAACAAACATGGAGACAGAAACTTACCAAGCTCCGAGGCAAGTTCAGTCTCTGCTGTTTCTGCTGCCGGTTCTGTGACAGGCTGCTCTGTGGTGGCATCAAAACCCTCCTCCGAGTAAGGCCCAGGATTGCTGCAGCTGCTCCAGAAGCAAAGCCTCATGAGGGACAAGTTCCAGCCCCACAATCACTTGGCTACTGATCCAGTGCCTGCTGGCTTCACCCTGGTCCGGTGGCTGGATTTGGGGGTCAGATGGTCGCCCTCACAGCTGACCAGGCCATTGTGAAGGGCTGGTGGCTCCATGCTCAGCACAGCACCCAGTCAAGGTCCTCATAAAAGAGGCAGGATGATGGTGAGGTCCCAGGAGTGCGGTTTTCATCCCTGGCTTTCCGGTACTGTCTGAGGCTGCTCACGCTACCCCCTGCACTCGTCCCCAGCCCGGTGAATCCCGCACGCTGCCAGCTTCGCTGTCTCCTGGTGTGCGTGGTCATTCCTCAGACACTTACTCGCCTCACACCGGAGTTTCACCAATATCTGCCCATGCTCCTGCAAGCAGGGAGCAGCGCACTTGGCAAAGGGTTTCTTCTGGCTGGTGGCCACTGCAAGCACAGGAGAAAGGTCACTGTGTTTGCAGCTCAGCGGCCAGAAGGAAATGGACGAGTTCAGTGCAGAGATGCTGTACTTCAACATGGGGAGGTGGCCTCCATTTCCCGGGAGCCAATTGGCTACTCTTGGAATAGAGGGAACGAAGAATACCGGCCGGCCCAGGGGATTGTGGGATAGTGTTGGTGGACTCTCAGGGCCTGAGCTGCATCCATACTGTAGAATGATGGAGTTTAGGCCCCATTCCCAGTGAGGTCTGGGCTCAAACCCACCCACTCTGGGGTCCTGCGGCCATATTTAAATGCGTATAGTTTCAGATCACTCTGCATCAGTTGTTTACCACTCCCCCAGTTTTTATGTCATCTGCACACTTTATCAGTGATGATTTTGTGTTCTCTTCAGGTCACTGATATCAGTGTTAAATAGCACTGGACCGAGAACCGATCCCTGCCACACTTCACTGGAAACACTCCTGTTCAATGATGATTCCCCGTTTACAGTTACATTTTGAGCCGTGTTAGTTAGCTAGATATTAATCCATTTAATCTGGGCCATGTTGACCTTGTATCATTCTAGTTTCTTGGGTTCTAGTTTCTTCACTCCATACCTGCTCTTCCTACCCCTTCTCCCCGGCCCTGTCGCCCTTTACCCATCCTTTCAATGTCCCCTTTCCCTTCACTTTTCTTTCCATGTAGCTCATCTCCTATGTCATAGGGTGACTGGCCCCTTTAAGAGAGAGTGGGGGAGTCCAGTGCACATGTGACTGGTTACCTGCTGCTCAGCTGGGTTTAAGGGAAGGGACCTGTGCCTTAGGAAGGGGGAATCAGCAGCAGGGCAAGCGGGCTACACCCTGACCTCTCTCAACCCAGGGATGTAAGAGCACTGCTGGAAGCTGTGGCAGAGGCTGCAGAGAGCAGGACACCCTGAGGAACCAGGGGAGCCCAGGGGAGCAGCCCCAGGGGGTGGCCTGCTGACCTGTCTGAGCCAGAGAGAAGAAGGCTGAGCTCCAGGCGGGAAGGGCTGGGAAATGCTTGGCGAAGAGCAGAGTGGGACAGGAGAACCGCTCCAGCACTGGCTGAAGATGCCAGAGCTAAGCTGGGGCTTTTGTGCTGTTGTGATGGACTTTGTCTGGGGACTGTGAGGATTGCTTTGAACTTAGGGATGTAAATATCCATTTAAAAAGTTAACTGTTTAAACTATTAAAATTATGTTGTTTAAACAGTTAACACATTAAAGGGAGACGGGTGGGGGCCTCTGTGGCTGGGACTGCTCTGGCTGGTGCGGCCCGGGGCTGGGGTTGTCCAGCACGGTCTGGGGCTGGGGTCGGCCGGCTGGCCCAGGGCTGGGGGCTAGCGGTTAGGGTCGGTTAACCGGTAAGACTAATGCTTACCGGTTTACCGTTTAACCATTTAGTACTTTACATCCCTATTTGAACTGTCTATGTGATTACACCAGCCCAGGCAGGGACGGCATTAGCCAGCCCTAAGGAGTCCCGAGAGAAGGGGAAACTGAAACAGGACTCCACAAAGCCACACTCGGCCAGCAGGAGGTGCTACAAGGCAAGCATGTCGCTGAACACCTCCCAACTGAGCCCACCCCTCAAAAAATCATGGAAATAAACAGCATGCTGTTGGCTGCCATCACACTGCACACTCTGCTGGTGTGTTCTATCCCTTCTCATCAACGACTTGAATAACGGCTGGAGAAGGTGCTATACAATTTGCGACTGACCCCATGCTGGGACGGACTGCAAGCACTTTGGAGGGACAGGATCAGAAATCAAAATGATTTTGACAAATAGGAGAATTGGTCTGAAATCAGCAAGATGAAATTCAGTAAAGACAAGTGCAAAGAGCTACATTTAGGAAGGAAAAATCAAATGCACAAGTACCAACTGGGGAATAACTGGCTCGGCGGCAGCGCTGCTGAAAAGAGTCCAAGGGTTCGAGTGGATCACAAACGGAACATGTGCCAACAATGGGATGCAACTGCAAAAAAGTCTAATCTTATTCTGGGGTGCATGAACAGGAGTGCTGTATGGAAGATGCAAGAGATAATTGTCCTGGTCTGCTCAGCTCTGGTGAGGCCTCAGCTGGAGTTCTGGGTCCAGTTTCGGACGTCACACTTAAGAACAATCTGAACAAATTGGAGAGAGTCCTGAGCTGAGTAACAATAATTATAGAACATTTAGAGAACCTGACCTACAGTTAAAACCTGGGCATGTTTAGCCATGATAGAAGAAGCCTGAGGGGTGACCTGAGAACCACAGGCACCAACTCCGTGGGTGCTCCAGGGCTGTAGCCCCCCATCAGCTCCCCCGCACACCCCCAGCGCCTCCTGCCCACCGGCAGCCCCAGCAATCATCACCTCCTCCTCCCTCCCCCTGCCTCCCGCCCACCACAACCAGCTGTTTTGCAGCATTCAGGAGGCTCGGGGGGGGGGGGGGGGGAGGAGCGGGGATGTAGCATGCACTCGGGGGAGGGGGCCAAACTGGGCAGGAAGAGACGGGGCAGGGGTGGAGTGGGGGCAGGAAGAGGCAGAGTGGGGAGGAGCCTTGGGGGAAAGGGTGGAGTGGGGGTGGGGCCTGGGGCAGAGCTGGGATCGAGCACCCCTGGCACTTTGGAAAGTCAGCACCTGTGCTGATAACAGTCTTCAAATATGTTAACAGCTGTTGTAAGGAAATGGGCATCAATTGTTCTCCATGTCCACTGAAGGGAGCACAAGAAGCAATGGGCTTAATCTGCAGCCAGGGAGACTTAGGTTACATATTAGGAAAAACTTTCTATCAGGACAGGTAAGTACGGGAATTGGCTTCCGAGGGGAGTTGCAGAATCCCCGTCACTGGAGGTTTTCAAGAACAGGCTGCACGAACAGCTGTCGGGTTTACTTGGCCCTGCCTCAGCTCAGGGCACTGGACTACACCTCAAGGTCCCTTCCAGCCCTGCAGTTCTATGATGCGAAGATTCTCCCTCCTTTGTCTGTCTTCTCTATTTTGATTGTCAGCTGTTTGGGGCAGGGACCCTCTGCTGCTCTGTGTTTGTGTCATGCCTCACTCAATGGGCCCATTTGTGGTAGGTCCTTAGGCACTACCATAATAAACATGGTGAATCAAAATGCCACGCGGTACCAAGCCCAAAGCCTCATAGACGTTTCTGCGTATTCCATCAACTTGCTCCCTGTGACGATGTGGGACTGTTCTTAATGTTTCCTCTGAATACTGCAGGGGTGCCTCAGTTTCCCCTATGCATTTCTTAAGTCTCTAGGTGGTGGGATAAGGGGCTGTAATTGTTGCAGAGCAAAGGGCCAGTGTACATAAATGGCCGATACTCTGTCTCCTGCCAGCTGATGGCCTTGGCCCTTCCCCCCTGCAAGGTGAGAGCTAAAGGTGTTGGAGAACAAAGGAATCAGGTGACTTCCTGGCCTGGGGAAAGGGACAAAGCCCAGAGGAGGAGGGGGTGGAGAGTGAGTCAGTTGGGGGCTGGCTGGGGACGTGGAGTGAAGTGCAGACGTGATTGTCTGGCTCACTGCCCCCCAAAATGAACCTGGCTGAGGGGTCCTGTTCTCTGTACCTACAAGCTCTGTTTTAGACCATGTTCCTGTCATCTAATAAACCTCTGTTTTACTGGCTGGCTGAGAGTCACGTCTGACAGCGAAGTTGGGGTGCAGGACTCTCTGGCTTCCCCAGGACCCCGCCTGGGTGGAGTCACTGTGGGAAGCGCACAGAGGGGCAGAGGCTGCTGAATGCTCCAAGGTCAAACCCAGGAAGGTAGAAGCTGTGTGAGCTTCTTGCCCTGAAGACAGTCTGCTCAGAGAGAGGGGACTTCACCAGAGTCCTGACTGGCTTCGTAAGGAGCAGTTCCAGAGCATCGCCTGGGGACTCCGTGACACTCCCTTTACCAGCCAAACTTGTAATCTCACCAAGAAAAGTTATCGAGTCAATTTGACAAGCTCTATTTTCCATAAATATATGCTGATTGACATGAATTATATTATCCTCTTCTAATTTTCTATTGATCAAGTCCTGTGTCAGCCATTCCATTAATCTGTCCAGGATTGCTGTCAGGCTGACAGCCCATAATTATTTGGGTCATCCTGTTCACCCTTTTAAAGTATTAGCACAACATTGATTTTCTTCCAGGCCTCTGGAACTTCCCCAGTGTTCCAATAGTTATTGAAAATCACAATGAATGGTCCAGAGAGCTCCTCGGCCAGCTGTTTTAAAGCTCTTGGATGCAAGTTACTCAGACCTGCTGATTTAATGTCCTCCTTAGTTACTGTTGGAATGGAAAGTATTTCATCAATATCATAGGATATGAATACAGCGTCTGACCTTTTCCCAAATACAGAACAGAATATTTATTGAATGCTGCTGCCTATTCTGCCCTTTCCATTTAGTAATAGACCAATTCCATTGTTAGGATTCTTTTTGTCCCTAATACACTTTTAAAGACTCCTTCTTATTGTCCTTAACTTTGCTGATCTTGGAGTTCTCCTTGTGTCCTTTTGCTTCCCTTACCAATTTTCTATTTTTCCTAGCTTCTTATTTATATTCATTGCTATCATCTTTCTCTCTCTTCCATTTGTTACACATGCTTTTAAAAAATACTTCCTTTCACTTCCCCTCTAAACCAGTTTTTTATAAAAAATACACTGTGGTCTTCTTTCTCTGTTGTATGTGTGACTGGAGTGTGGCAGGGGGGTGCAGACATGTAACTGGGGTTCAAGGGGATGGGGCGAGCACCCACCAGAGGCTGCTGGAGGGGCCTGTTATTGCTCCCCATGTGGTTTGGGAACATAGAGTCAGGAGCGTCATTTGCACAATGCCTGCTGATGTGACACTCAGCTGCCGTTTCCATGTTTAGAGGTGACTTAGGATGGAGGTGACATGGCAATGAGAGCCGAGCAAATGAGAGATTTTCCAGTCCACGGGCCGTTCCAAAAAAACGGGGGAGGGGGGGAGAGCGGGAGGGATTTAAGTCAAACCAAAAACTAAATGTTTTGAATTTTGTGGCCAATCGAAAAGTTGGAAAAGAAATGCATTTCAAATTAAACATTTCCGTTCAATGTTGAGTGTTTTGAAATTGAACCCCAAAAATTTAAAATTTTTGAATGTTTTGGAATTTTTTGTTTGTTTGTTTGTTTTTTAAATGAACAAGTTGGCAAAGCCCACATGAATTCACCAAACCTTGCGGGGTCACTGAATCTGCATTCTCCACCAAAAGAAATGTCAGCTTTGATGATGACCTCTGGGGAGCGAGTGGGCTCACTAGACCCGCCAAGAGATCAGATCACATGTGAGTCTGTGCTGAAGTGCCACCCACCCCTGGGTGTGTGAGCTCCTAATACCAGGCCAGGGAGGTACCTGGCACAGGAGTGTCCAGGCCAAGCAGTAGCCCTGAAGTGGGAACAGCAGGGACAAACTGCCTCTCTCTTTCCCCTTGTGTTGGTGCCTGTGACAGGGTCAGGCCAGATGGCTATAGGAGTGTAATAGAAGGCAGATATATTAGCCCCAGGCTAAGTAGGTCCCTTTTCCCTGGGTAAGGTAACAGGGAAGGTTCCAGAACAATCAGGAACCTTCTGGAGACAATTAAGACAGGCTGATTAGAACACCTGCAGCCAATCAAGAAGCTGCTAGAATCAATTAAGGCAAGCTAATCAGGGCACCTGGGTTTTAAAAAGGAGCTCACTTCAGTTTGTGGTGTGTGTGTGAGGAACTGGGAGCAAGAGGCACAAGGAGCTAAGAGTGAGAACGTGGACTGTTGGAGGACTGAGGAGTACAAGCATTATCAGACACCAGGAGGAAGGTCCTATGGTGAAGATAAAGAAGGGGTTGGGAGGAGGCCATGGGGAAGTAGCCCAGGGACTTGTAGCTGTCGCACAGCTGTTTCAGGAGGCGCTCTAGACAGCTGCATTCCACCGGGCCCTGGGCTGGAACCCGGAGTAGAGGGCAGGCCCGGGTTCCCCCCAAATTCTCCCAACTCCTGGTTAGACACAGGAGGAGTCGACCTGGACTGTGGGTTCAGAAAAACGGCCAAGCTGAGGGCTGCCGTGAGCTCCAAGGTGAGCAAATCCGCCAATAAGCGCAAGATCCACCAAGGGAGAGCAGGAACTTTGTCACAGTGCCATAACCCAGAGCCCATGAGGGCCCTGCTGGACAATCTGCCAAGGGAGGGGGCTGATTTGTCTCTGTGCTTCAGCAGTGGGCATGGTGTGGGGCGACCTGTAGCTAGGTGGCACATGGGCATCTCACTCCCCTGCCTGCGAGGCAAAGAGGAAAGCCAGCAGGGTGAGTTCCCTTTGATGCCAGCCGCTCGGCGATGTCAGCGAGCGGGTGGATGCCAAGGAAGAGACTCAGCCCTGGCCGTAAACCCCATCCCAACACGATCGGCAGCCCCCTGCACAGACAGCTGTCACACCATCCTCCAAGCCCCCAGCCTGCCCCGGAGAAGCCAGGGGGCTGAGCCGGAGGTTGTTTCCCTCTGCCACTAGAGCCAGCTGCAGCTGTCTCTGTCTCATGGCCTTGTGCTCCTCATTGGAGATAAATGCTTGTTTCCAAGCCTCGCTCCAACTTGTTCCTGCTGCGGAAGCTCAGTGCCCTGGGGGCACCGCTACTGGATGGCAGCACCAAGGGAGCCAGGCAGCAGAGACAGGCCCTCCGCGTCCGCACCCGTCTTTTCAGTCCACAGGGAGGAGGAGAGATTTTGCTGCCTTTGCAATGCAATGGGGCTGGGAAACTGGAAAGGGAGTTGGGTGCATTTTGCAGGCCCTATATCCGATACTAGCACTGCTGGGCTTGCACTGGGCCAGTGGGCACTTTCCTCTTTGCACAGGTGGGGGACTTTCCAGGCCAACGGGGAGTCCATGTGTTCTGACAGGGGTCTATGCATGCCAGCCGGGATCCGTGCTAATGGGGGACTGTGTGGGCTAATGGGTGTCCATGCACACCGATTCCAGTCTAGGTGGGTTCTTATCCTGAGCTCAACACCATGGTATCTGAGGGCCGGGCAGCAGAACATTCAGAAACGAGTCTGTTCTCCACCTGTGCTAACGAGGCGGTATGCGCTAACGAGGGTTTGTGCGAAATGTGCAGCTGATGTTTGGGGAGCCCTCTCCCACCCTTGCCTTTGTGAGCCCAGCTTCCCGTGATTACCTCATTCTGGGGCAGCCTGCAGAAGGCCGAGTAGGTCAAGGCTCAGCTAAAAGTCTGGACACAGAAATTCCCCTTCCCCTTCCCTATCCGTCTGCCTGTCTGCTCCTCTGTCCTAATGGGTTTGGGGCATCTCTCCAACTGCCTTCCTCTGCAGTGCCTGAGCCCTCCCCATCCACGTCCCCTCCTGGTGACAGCCCTGAGAGGGCAGTGCCCTGAGCAGCTGGCACCTCTGTGGAAAGACAGGAGCAGTTTTTGTTAACCTGACCCGCTGGAAATTCACCAGGTCTCCTGCCAGCTCCCACTGCTGCTTTCTCTGCTGCTCTCCCACTTGGTCACAAATATGCTACCTGCGTGTAAAGTACTGGCTTTAATTAAACTGTCAGTTGCCCTGTCATCAATATCTCTTCTCCCTCGGGGGACAAGGGAAGAAATGAAGGGAAAGGAAAGAAGAGCTGCCTTCGCACGCACAATGGTGCTCTGTGCTGGGCTGCTTGGGTGTGGACTGCCCGTGTTTGGAGAGTCACTTAACACTCGCTGGCTTTTGCTGCTGAGCTAAGTGAATTTTCCAGTTCTCAGCTTTGATCAAGAGGCGCTAATAATACTAATTAATGCCGATGCTGATGTAGCACTTTCCAGTGCTTAATTTGTAATGAAAGAGGTGCCGGGGCTCAAGCAATGTCTTTACTTTCGTAACTGACGCTGTAAGCCCAGAGGTGCTGGGGCTAGGAACTGCCAGGCCCAGAGGTGCTGGGGCTAGGAACTGCCAGGCCCAGAAGTGCCGGGGCTAGGAACTGCCAGGCCCTGGCACAAATTAAATGCTGGCACTTTGCATCTGTGAAGTGCTGTATGAACACTCACTGCCATCTGAGCCAGCGGCGCATTATTATCCCCAAGTTACAGATGGGGAAACTGAGACCTGGCGAGGCTAAAACCTTCTTATTCAAGAGTGGCCCCAAATTATGGAGCTTCAGTCTTTAGGTGCTCAGCTGGTGACAGCTAAAGGCCTCAGCCCAGCAAAGCACTGAAGCATCGGCTCAGCTCTAAGTATCTGAGTTGTCCCCTTGAAATCAGTGGGTTGGTTTAAATGCTTTACGCTAAGCGTGCACATCAGGAACACAGCGAGTCAGTGTGAGGCTGGGGTTAGAAGCCAGGCGTTCCCAGCTCCCAGATTTGTGTCCAATACACCTGATCATTCCAACTATCCAAAAATAACGTCATTTATAAAGCATCCTCTCCCACTCACCATAATGCTGCCCAAATAATTAACAATAAGGAACGGCAATTAAAGCCTCACCAAATACCTTCTCTCTCTCTGTTTTCTCTGGCTGCCCATCCTGGTAGTATCTGAGCACCTGGTACATAAAATCGATTAGCAATAGCCAAGTCCCTACTGGACTCCATGGAGCCTCCGGCATTTCTCCCCTTGTGCCAAATACAATCCTAGAGGGCCAAAGCAAGGTGCGAGACTTCCCTGCAGGGGGCGAAGAGCAACCCACGACAATGGCTAGCTGAATCTAGGGCCCGTCCCCCGGTGAGTCACAGAGTGAGGCTGCCAGCTTGTGCCCTGGCCTTGCAGGGACAGCACTCCGGGTTGGGGTTACTGATCCCCTGGTCTCCAGCTGTGCCAACCTTCGCCCATGCACATGGGAGAGCCCTGCTGGGTATGCAGGTAGGAAGCTGTCCTGCTGCTGCACACATAAACGGGACTTTGGTCCCCGGGGCTGCCAGCCCAGCGCCTTTCACCTACCAGCGCTGAACCAGCCACACAGATTTAACAGATCAAAAGTTCCTCCCCACTGGGAGTCTGGCAGCCTGCTCTGCTGGGGCAGTGACTGGACGTTCCCAGCAGCCAGTCCCCCGCAGGTCTCTCAGCGACACTGGGAACAGAGAGCCGTGGTTGGGTGCCCAGGACCGTTCTCCTGTTTCCGTCAATCCCAGCAGCCCTGTGGGGAAGTGCAGTGTGTTTCGGGAGGAACATTTGCGAGGAGGCGAATGGGGCACTTTTAACAACAGACTGCCTGTTAAATATTCTGTTTATTGCACGCTCTGGAGGATGAAATCCCAGCACCTCAGCATCCCCGTCTCTCTTGGCCGTGTGTGCCACATACATAATCAACCCGCGCACTTCTAGGGCGCGTTTCATCTTCAAAGCACTTTATAAACATTCCCTAATGAATTAAACATGTCCCCTGCCCCCACCCTGCCCTGTTTACCAGGGGACAGGGCCTGCTTTTTTAGCATGGGATTTTCCATCATCTCAGCCAGGGCCCCCTGAAAATCACTGCCAGCACCATGGCTGGGGATGGGGTCTAGAGGTGGGTCCCTTTCGCTCACCAGGTGATGCCCCTCTGGGTAGCCCTCAGCTGTTACCAGGTAGAGAATTCCCTGGGATCTCCTGCATTTTGCTCAAGTTATTGAAACATCATTAATGCCTTCAGCCAGAGGAAAGGGGATGTGTGTGTTTGTGTAGACATGTGTGTCCACTTATCTGTGAGTGTGTGTGGGTCTCCATGTGAGTGTGTCTGTGAGCAAATGAGTGTGCAAATGTGTGTGCATCTGTGTGTAGGCATGGGTCTATGTGTAGATGAGTGTGCGTGTGTCACCAGATGTATTTGTATCTGTGTGTGTAAGGGAATGGGTCCATGTGTGTCTCAGAAAGTGTGTGTTTGCATGTGTAAGGGTGCCCTCTGAGTGCCGGGCTCTATGTGTATGAGTAAGAGTATGTGGCTCAGACTTGCGTAAGGGTGTGTGTGTTTCTCAGGGTGTGTGTGTATGGGCGGGGGTGCCAGGAGTGGTATAAGAGGGGTGCAGGGGTGGATGTAAGGGGGGACCAGGGGCTGGGTGTAAAGGGGCTGCAGGGTGGCTTAAGGGGGGCAGGGGGGCAAGGAGCCAGGAGGGGTGTAAAAGGGGGGTGCAGGGGTGGGTGTAAGGGAGGTGCAAGGGGGTTTAAGGGGTGCAGGGAGGCAGAGGGGTGTAAGGGGGTGCAGGGCTGGGTGTAAGGGGGGCCAGGAGGGGTAAAAGGGGGACCAGGGGTTGGGTGTAAGGGGGGTGGAGGGGGGGTTTAAGGGGGCAGGGATGGGTGTAAGGGGGGGCCAGGAGGGGTAAAAGGGGGACCAGGGGTGGGTGTAAGGGGGTGCAGGGAGGTTCAAGGGGGCAGGGATGGGTGTAAGGGGGGGCCAGGAGGGGTAAAAGGGGGACCAGGGGTGGGTGTAAGCGGGGTGCAGGGAGGTTCAAGGGGGCAGGGGTGGGTGTAAGGGGGGTGGAGGGGGGGTTCAAGGGGGCAGGGGTGGGTGTAAGGGGGGGCCAGGAGGGGTAAAAGGGGGACCAGGGGTGGGTGTAAGCGGGGTGCAGGGAGGTTCAAGGGGGCAGGGGTGGGTGTAAGGGGGGGCCAGGAGGGGTGAAAGGGGGGCCAGGGGGGTGTCTCCGGCGCTGCCCCGGCCGATCGGCGGAGCGGGCTCTCGCCCCCCGCTGACGGCCTCCAGCCCCACCCGCGCGGAGCTCCCCGGCCGCAGCCCCTGCGCCTCTAACGCCGCCCCGCCCGCTGGGGGAGGTCCCGGCGGCCGGGCCCGCCCTCCCGGGGGTGTAGCCGGCTCCGGGGGCTGGCGGCGGCTCAGCGGCCGCGGAGGCAGGAGCGGCGGCGGCGGCTCCTAGGTCCCCGACCCGGCGCGTCCGCCTGTGCCCGGCGCATGGAGCCCCGGCGCGGCCGGGCGCCCCGTGGGGGGAGCGGCCCCTCGGCGCCGCTCTGAGCCGCCGGCGCCGGCGGGGGCTCGGTGCCGCGGGAGGGACCCGGCTGCCTGGGCTGCGGAGGGGCGAGCGAGCCGGCCCCTGCCATGGGACTGCCTGGGGGGCGCTGCCCAGCCCGGGGCTAGACGAGGCGACGCGACGCGCCTAGGGGGTTGCCCGGCTGGTGCCCTCCGTGCCTGGGGCAAGATGGGGGCGTTTGTGTAGCGCCCTGGCAGCGCCCAGCCCTGGCGGTAGCGGGGTGCCCAGGACGTGCCAGGAGCCGGCCATGGCAGCCCTGCGCCTGCAAATCACCTTGTCCTTCCTGTGCCAGCTGGTGGTGGCCAGCTCCACCCTGGAGATCGGCTCCTATGACATCGAGCGGGGGCGTGAGGCCAGATGCCAGCCCATCGAGATCCCCATGTGCCAGGGCATCGGTTACAACATGACCCGCATGCCCAATTACATGGGGCACGAGAACCAGCAGGAGGCAGCCATCAAGCTGCATGAGTTTGCCCCCCTGGTGGAGTACGGCTGCCACGGCCACCTGCGCTTCTTCCTCTGCTCCCTCTACGCCCCCATGTGCACGGACCAGGTGAGCACCAGCATCCCGGCCTGCAAGCCCATGTGTGAGCAGGCCCGGCACAAGTGCGCCCCCATCATGGAGCAGTTCAACTTTGGCTGGCCGGAGTCCCTGGACTGCAGCAAGCTGCCCACCAAGAACGACCCCAATGCCCTGTGCATGGAGGCGCCCGAGAACGCCACCCCCGGGGACGCTCCGAAGGGACAGGGCATGCTCCCAGTGGCACCGCGCCCCAGGCCCTCAGGGACTGGAGAGGGCAGGGGGCCAAACAGCTTGGGGTCATGTGAAAACCCCGAGAAGTTCCAGTATGTGGAGAAGAGCCTCTCCTGTGCCCCCAAATGCTCCCCTGGGGTGGACGTGTACTGGTCCCGGGAGGACAAAGATTTTGCCTTCATATGGATGGCGGTATGGTCAACGCTGTGTTTCGTCTCCACGGCCTTCACAGTGCTCACCTTCCTGCTGGACCCGCACCGGTTCCAATACCCCGAGAGACCCATCATCTTCCTCTCCATGTGCTACAACGTCTACTCAGTGGCCTTCATCATTCGCTCGGTGGCTGGGGCTGAGAACATAGCCTGCGACCGTGAGAACGGGGAGCTGTACGTCATCCAGGAGGGGCTAGAAAGCACTGGCTGCACCATCGTCTTCCTCATCCTCTACTACTTTGGCATGGCCAGTTCGCTCTGGTGGGTCATCCTGACCTTGACCTGGTTCCTGGCAGCTGGGAAGAAATGGGGTCACGAGGCCATTGAAGCCCACAGCAGCTACTTCCACATGGCTGCCTGGGGCATCCCAGCCATGAAGACCATCGTCATCCTCACCATGCGGAAGGTGGCGGGAGATGAGCTCACCGGGCTCTGTTACGTGGGAAGCATGGACGTTGGTGCCTTGACGGGGTTTGTGCTCATCCCACTCTCCTGCTACCTGGTTATCGGCACCTCCTTCATCCTCACGGGCTTTGTCGCCCTCTTCCACATCCGGAAGATCATGAAGACAGGAGGCACCAACACAGAGAAGTTGGAGAAGCTGATGGTGAAGATTGGGGTCTTCTCCATCCTCTACACCGTCCCAGCCACATGCGTCATCGTCTGCTACTTCTACGAGCGGCTCAATATGGATTACTGGAACCTCAGGGCATTGGAGCATGGCTGCATGGCCTTCCCCAGTAGGCGCAGCGCCCACTGCTCCTTGGAAGCTTCGGTACCCACCGTGGCCGTCTTTATGCTAAAGATTTTCATGTCGCTGGTGGTGGGCATCACCAGTGGCGTGTGGGTGTGGAGCTCCAAAACGCTCCAGACCTGGCAGAGCCTGTGCAACAGAAAACTGGGCATGAGGACTAGGGAGAAGCCATGCAGCGGGGTCACTTGCACTGGGGCACATTGCCATTACAAAGCCCCTACGGTCATGTTACACATGACCAAAACAGACCCTTACCTGGACCACCCCACTCACGTCTAGCAGGGGTCTCCCTTTGACTGCGGACGCAGCACAGAGAATCTCTCACGGGTAAGGGACTAGGAGGGAAGAGAACGGGCCTGCTGAGTGCATGGGGGGACAGGGCTGGCCAGCGGCACGGTGCTCACGCAGAGCCCAACAGAGGAGTGGGGAAAAGAGGAGGTTGAATTGTGAGGAGGTGAATGCACCCTGGCACGTGGGTATTAGAGCCGAGGGACCCGACGGGAGCTCCCTGGCAGAGGGTCTTGGCCCAGGTGCCGTGATACCTGCTAAACCGGTAGCTGCTTTTCCTTGAGTGTTTGGTTTTTTTTGTTGCTATTGCCAAACCCAGTGACTGATTTAACCCTTGGTTTTTGGCGGGGGGTATAATCCAACCTGAGGTTATTTAATTCTGTAATTTATTTTAGAACTTTTTTTAATCATTAGCTGCAAGGAATGGAAACAATAAACCCTGATGTGTTACTTCAACCGAGCCTCGCGCTGTTTGGGGGGTGGGGGTTGAGGGCTGGGTGCGTGGCTCCCCTCCTGACCTGGGCGACACCCCCTCCCACCCGACCTGGGAACTGGGCTGGTGAAGGGGTCCGGCAGGGGGCGGGGCTGGACTAGCCGAGCGCTAGAAGTGGGGCTGGTAGTTAGCAGAGGGACTCCAGGCGCCCGCTGGCAATGGAGCGGTGTGGGGGTCAGGGCGATGGGCTGGACGAGTGGCGTGGGGTGGTGAGCTGCAACGTTAATGGGGACTGTCGCTTGTGCCAGAGGGGACAGTCGTGCTGCTGAGTGGGGTGATTGTGCCCACGCACACACAGCCTGACCATACGCTGCAGCTCCCCTTCTGTCTCACACCTGAGCCCCCCACATTTCTGCTGATGCCCTGACCTGCAGCCCACCCCCCTCCTATTCTAGTCCTGGGCTCCCCACACCGCTCAGTCCTTGCGCCCATTCTGCTCTGCTCTCCCAGCCCTGGCAGCCCTAGCCCCCAGAGTGCGGAAGGCTGGAGCTGTCCCAGCGCAGTTCCCCTCGGAGGCTGGCCATGTGGCTTACACACCAGCTGTCTTATATTTGCTCAGAGGAAAACCCTGGGCTCCCTTCCTGCACCAGCCTGGCCCTGCGGCTCCTCGCACTGACATGAGTTTTACCGCAAGCGAGCGCTGGGTTCTGGAAGCATGTGCTCCCTGGGGAGATCCTGCAGCTGCCAGCCAATGAGCAGTGGGAGGCTGGTTTGTAAACAGGTCAGATTTGGGAGGCAAATGTGTGTGTGTGGGGGGGGGGGGGTGACATGGGCCAGTCCGACTCCAGGGCTGTTTGTTTTGCCACGCGATCACTCCCCTGGAGCTGGACTGGGTTACTCAGCCCCCTGGGGAGGCTCCCTTCCCCCTCCCCTTGGCCGGAGTAGCTGCCTGGCTCCCCAGTGCTAGTTTTGGCACCCTGCTCCACCCGCCCCCTCCCGCCGCAGGAGGCCAGTTTTCATGCCGAGTGTCAGGCTCATGAATAATGTTTTCCACTCGGCTCCCCGTAGGTGACTTGTGCTGGTACCTCGCGCCACCGGAGCTCAGTGCCAGGGGGGAACCCCAGGCCTTCGACAGCGGCGGGGAAACACGTCACTGTCTGATTTCCCCCAAAACAAGTCCTGAACGCATGCCCTGGGCCAGCACGGGGAGCGGGATTTAGCTCCATAGGGAAGCTCTGGGGCTGAACCAGGGGGAGAGGGGTATTCAGTGCCTGAAAAAGGGGTGGGGGTTGTGTGAGGGGGAGAGGGAAAGGGGACATGGGGATTTGGGGTCTGAATGGACGGGGAGTATGGAGGACTGTGCCTACCCTGAATGGGGAAGGTTGGGGTCTGAGTGCGGAGGTGGGCTGCAGGCTGAGGGAGTTGGACCTGAACAGGGAGGGGATCATCTTGGCTTTGAGGTGCGGCGAATGGAAACTTGTGCGGCTTAATTTATCCTCTGATCTGGTTACAGTCCCATCTCAGCTTCCCCATTGTCCGGAGAGAAACTCGGCACTCAGCTGGTGCAATGAGCTTCCTGGGGGCAGGGAGCTAGCCATGGGGCACGGGGAGGGGAGCTGGCTTCTCGCCGCAAGTGAGGAATTTGCTGCCCAAACACCGTGTGGGTCCGTGTGTGCCTCTGGCTTGCAGTTCACACACGCATGCAGCACTGTACGTAGCTGTGCCTTGGGGGGGTGCAAGTGACCATGTCCCCGGGGGTGCATGCACACGCATTGTTGTGGCTTGGTGTGTGCGCCTGTGCTGGCTGACTGTGTCCTGACGCTACGGGTCACTGGGCCTGCCTGTGTGTGTTAACGTTGGGCATGGGGCTGGGGCTGGGCACAGTCACGGAGCTAGGTCACTCGCTATCGGGGACATGCTCGTTAAAGGGCTGGATCCTCTGCCCCTGATGCGCGGGACTCCCAGTGAAGCCATGGGAGCGGGCCCTACGCTGAGGCCATCGCATTTGTTCCCGGCAGGAATTTGGGTTGCTCTCAGACTGGGCCATGGGACACAAAATCATAGAATATCAGGGTTGGAAGGGACCTCAGGAGGTCATCTAGTCCAACCCCCTGCTCAAAGCAGGACCAATCCCCAATCAAATCATGCCAGCCAGGGCTTTGTCAAGCCTGACCTTAAAAACCTCTAAGGAAGGAGATTCCACCACCTCCCTAGGTAACGCATTCCAGTGTTTCACCACTCTCCTAGTGAAAAAGTTTTTCCTAATATCCAACCTAAATCTCCCCCACTGCAACTTGAGACCATTACTCCTTGTTCTGTCATCTGCTACCACTGAGAACAGTCTAGAGCCATCCTCTTTGGAACCCCCCTTCAGGTAGTTGAAAGCAGCTATCAAATCCCCCCTCATTCTTCTCTTCCATAGACTAAACATCCCCAGTTCCCTCAGCCTCTCCTCATAACTCATGTGTTCCAGTCCTCTAACCATTTTTGTTGCTCTTCGCTGGACTCTTTCCAATTTTTCCACATCCTTCTTGTAGGTGATGTTATTCCTACCCTGGGCCCTACGTTGGAGCGGTCTAAGGGCTCTGCTGTGCCCTGTGCTCCGGTGATCTCCAGAGTTAAACATGCCGGGAGCTTGTGCCCTTTTCCTCCTGGGGTAGAAATGCGGCTGTGAGGGTTTGTCCCAGCGAGCAGTTTTCCTGCGTGGCCCCCTGGCAGGGCTCTACGGCAACTGGAGAGCAGGCACGGCATGGCCAGTGGAGAGCCAAGAGTGTGGAAAGATGGGCATGTGGGGGGACTCTTGGGCACAGAGTCTAAAGCCTTGGGGGCGACGGTGGGAGGGAGGTACTGCAGGGAGCCCTCCATCAGGACCAGACTGACCTGGCTGCCTTTGAGTGGGCTGGCGGAGCTGGGTGGACGCCTGTGATTTAGAACAAAGCTCCAAGGTCCCTTTGTAAAGAAGCCAGAAAGGGCCCGGGCTCCGCTCCTCACCCTCCTGTGCAGGTTGCCCAGGGCTGGCTTCTCGGCTGTGGGGGTAGGAGACGTGCCACGGGTGGGAGGCTGCGGCAGAACTTGCAGGAGGAGCTGGTCCTGCAGCACCTGCCTCCAGTCACGTCAGCTCTGCCGCAGAGCAGTGCCCTTGGGAAAGAGGCCCAGGGCTGCCGGGAGGCTCCTGGGGTCACAGTCCTGTTCTGGAGGCTGCCAGCCGGCCCCTGAGTAGGGCCTCCTGATGCTGTAGGTTTTTTTGTGGGGTGGGGGGGGGGAGTGCAGGTTCTGTCAGCAGGGAGTTGCACAGCCGTGGACAGGGGTAGCGGGGAGTAAGGTCTGGGGGATGCACCGATGGATGGGTGGCTAGGTGCGGAGGTGGGGCCTGTTTCAGGGCATGAGCGGGCCCTGCGTGGCCTGAGTGAGGAGCCCCAGCTAACAGGATCAGCATTAGTGCCCACGGGGCTGGCTCAGACCGGCCCCTGGGGTGACGGGAGGAGGACGATGCTCCCAGGCACTCCTGCCAGCTGCTGCCCTGCAAAGAAGGACCTGGAGCAGATTCTGTGCCTGCAGCCCCTGGCTTTAGGGTCTCCGTGCACAGGTCAGTGCGACCGGTTGGCATTTCCACCTGCCATCTCTCCACCTTGTTCCCCTGTGGGGGGAGGAGGAGGAGGGGCATGGGGCAGAGCGCCGAGAGCTCGGGCAGTGGAGAAGCCAGCTCTGTGGGTGCCCTGCTCTGCCTCGCTCTGGGGGTGGAGGGCAGGGGGGAGGAAGCAGGCCTGGAGTCGGCCCCTGAATATCCCCCACGCTCACCTTGAGAGCTTCCCCTCCACCCCCTGCAGCACTGGGCTCCTCCTTGCCTGCGGGGTCTCAGCCCTGCTACAAAGAGCAGCTGCAGGACAGCAGGACATCCTGCCGTGGGCGAAGCGCTGCCCATGCTCTCACTGGCAGGAAAGGGGCCTGAGGCAGGGCCGGCCTGGGGCAGGCTCCCCAGGCAGCTGGTGCTAATGTACCTGCAGGTGCTTAAGGCCTAGGAAGCATGGAAACAAGCAGTCATGACGGTGTTTATCTCCCACGTATGGTTCACTGCACTGCACAGGCCCAGCCCATCAATCAGCTCATTAACATGCTCGCTGCAGGGGGGGGCCCTCTGCTCCATGCCCGCACTGCAGCTAGGGCCCTCCCTGCCCACCCTCAGGCAACGCCATGGCATTGCGCAGTAGCCCCCATCCACCCCTGGCACAAGCTGCACCCCAGAGGGGGACTCACTGTGGCCCCTCCAGAGGAGCTGCTGGGGGACCCTGGCCAGCCCAGCCACTGTGGGGCAGTGCCCTGAGCAGCCAGCCTTATCTGGGGCTGAATGGAGCCAGGATCCGCTGCAAGGACAAGAGCTAAAAGATGCCAAAGCCAGGCCCGCCTCCTGCTCTGGCAGCCCCCCGGGGCTCGGCCCTCGCTTCGGGGCCCTGAGAAGGGGGCGGTTTCTCCTGCTCTGAGCTGGAGCAGGAGGGCCCAGGGGTTAGTGGTGCAGGTTCCCCAGGTGAGAGACCGCGAGGGGGAGGTGGCAGTACTGGGTGCTGGGTTCGCTGCACAGCCTTGCATGCAGCGTTGCATCTCAGCCCAAGTAGCTGCTGCATGCAAGGTCTCCATGGTGAAGGCTGGGGAGGCTGCAGACAGGCCAGTTCCTATTACACGGGTCAGGTTGCCTCCTCCTGTGGGGACCTGGCAGGTTGCCCGCATGGCCTCCTGCGGGCAAAGGGAGGACTCCTGGCCCAAAAGAGAAGGGCCTGCTACCAGTCTCGACACACCTCTCCCCTCCTCCCGCCACGGCCGCCATTGCTTGCCTGCCTCTCATGGTTATCTCAACCCTGACAAATGGAACCCCAGAGAAACAGGGTCTGGCTCCCACTGCATGTGTGCTGAGCCCAAGATGGGCCTTTCACCCACTGTGCCCGGGTGAGCCCTGGGCGGGGGCACATGCTGGTCTGCTGGGCCTGCTAATTCAGGGCAGCAGCATGCTCCTGGCATTCCTGGCAGGCTCTGCTGGGGACAGTCCCTGGCTGTCTGGCTTGGCCAAGGGCTTCCTGCCTCAGCCTGCAGAGTCTCATTCCTTCCCACAAGGGAAGGCGGGTGTGGGAAACATGGGGATGATGGAGTGGGATGGGAGGATGGGGGATGCTGGAGGGGCGTGAGGCACGCTGGAGGCGCATGGGAATATGAGGAACGATGCGGGCTGCGTGTCGGAAAGGGGTGGGCCAGGGCGAGGACACCTGCAGAATGGCAGGGTGGGGAACAGGTGAAGAATACCATGAGCTGGGCCATGGGCTAAGTTATGTCCCCTAGTGGTCAAAGTCCATCTTCTGAGAGCCAAGGGCTTTCAGCCACGCAGGGCTGAGCAACCTGGGGCTTCGAGCCACCCTGGAGCACCTGGGGCTTTGAGCAGGTCTGGATCAGCCCAGGATCCCACTCCCAACAGAGAGCTCATCAGCAGAGAGGTGATGGTGCCCTGCTGGGAGCTGTAGGCCACTCAAGGGCAGGGCTGTCTCTGGCATCTTCTACGCATGCTGTGTTAGCTGACAACAGAGCCCAGGCAGAGCCCACTCAAGCCCTCCCCGGCCGCCATCTTGGAAGGAGGCCTGAAGGCTGCCCATGCCCTCCAGACGCTCCTGCTGGGCTGCTGCATCGCCCTCACGGGGTGCCTACCCCTGTCCTCCGCAGCTGGGTTCTGCACTTGGGAATCAGCTGCTGCCACCGGATTTCAAAGGCACAATCCTCACCCCTCCCACAGGGAGCAGGATCAGAGCGCAGGGGCTGGAAAGCACCGGGCATTCCCATTCTGGCTAGTCCTGGTGAAACTCCAGCAAGACCAACTCCCCAGGTGTCATGGAGTGTGGGGGAGTCAGGGCCCTGCACCCCTTCCTGCGATTCACCCTGAATCTCAGCCAGCCAGTAAAATGGAAGGTTTAATGCATGATGGGAACACAATCCCAAACAGAGCTTGTTGGTACAACCAGGACCCCTCATTCAGGTCCTCCTGGGGGGCAGGGAACTTAGACCCCAGCCTTGGGGTTCCCTCTGTTTTCCCAGTCCACTCCCAACTCAAAATCCCCTCCAGCCGTCTCACCCAGCCTCCCCCAGGCTCCTCCTCCAGTCTTTGTCCAGCTTCCCCAGGGAAAAGGTGTCACCTCGCCCCCAACCCCTCTCCTGGCTCAGGTTACAGGCTCAGGTATTGTCCCTCCAGTGAAGCCACCCCCTGCTATCCCGTCCCCCATGCAGACAGTCCCAGTAAAACTCCCCTGCGATATTCCCAGGTCAGTCCGCCCCACTCCCTGCTCCGTCACATCAGGCAGCTCCAGCAATACCTGGCAAGTGTTTTCTCCCCAAGGAGCAGGATTGCTGTGGCATCCCGGGCAGTCTTCACTCTGTCCGCTCCAGGAAGAGGCACACGGCCAATACCAGCTGCTAGACAGGCTGTTTGCTGAGCTAATGAGGAACTTTTATTGCCTCAGTACAGAGGTGTTGTGGCAACTCCCTAGCCGTTCAGACAAGTTGGTTGCCTTCATCAGCTTATGCCAGACCCACATGTCTGGGAGAGTCAGTTTGCAATGAGGCCTGTCAGATCCGGACAGGTGTTGTGCGGGATACACGCTCAGGTTTCGCGATGCTGAGAGCAAGGTAGCCAGGTGGGGGTTCGATGGGTGAGCAGACATGCATGAGCCTCGCCTTCTCGGTCTCTTTGCAGCTGCGGACCTTGCTCATCGCTGACCTGCAGGAGCCCACAGCCAGGTCCAAGTGCCCCATCCCTGCAGTTTGTCACATGTGAGGGCTGGGGTCCCTCTCGCCCATCCTGAGCCGGTGTGGGGGACTCAGTGGAGCAGCAATGTCTGCTGGTGCTTCTGTCACGGAGAGAGATCTCCACCCTGCTGCTGCTAAGGTGATCCTGCAGCCTTCATCTGCACTGGGTCTCCATGGGGTTGCGTCTCCCTGACCTGGGGAATGCTCTCCGGAGGCTGAAACCAGCCACCTCCAGAAGGTGCTAGGAGATACTGCAGTGAGGAGAGCCGTGGAGGGATGTGGATGGATGAGTTTTTCACCACGTCTTTCAACGCACCTAGAAAGGGCCATAAGCTGCTCCCACGTAAAGGCAAGGTAAGTCCTTGGAAGTTCCTGCAGAGCCACACGGACTCAGTGAAGCAGACTCCCACTCAGCGCACATGGCTGGCCCAGCCACCAAACTCAGCCCTTTGCCCTCCTGCATGGATGCTGCCGCAGCCCTTGGGGACAGGAGGAAGTCGCACCAGTTTAACATACAGTGTGAACTTAAACAACTTTCATTAAACCAGTGCCACCCCCATATAGACGCTCTTAGTTCGGTTTAAGATCATGTTAGGTGGGTTTAGCTTGAGTCTATTTAACATGCCATTCTTCAACTGAAAGGCGAATGTCCACTCGGGTTGGCACCGATTTACTTAAGCTGGGTTAAAAACCAACTTAAGGGCAAATTGGTGCAGGGTTTCGGTGCAGACACGTCCTCAGCAAGATTCGCGGTGTCAGACACCAGGATAACAGGGGCCATGTAGGAACAAAGCTGGACGTAACGAATCTACAAACCACACCTGTGTCTGAATGCTGCAGCCGGCTGTGATCCCTAGGGCTGGCAGAGGTCAGAGGGGGAGCGCTCTGCTCTGCTGGGCCTGGTTTGCTGAGCGGCTTTGACAGAGCTGGGTGCTGAATCTCTGTCGCTCTCTCCCCAGCAGAATCCGTCACTCTCCTCTGCTGGTTAGGGCGGGTCTCACACAGAGGCAGCAAGAAGAGAGAAACAGCTCAGCGAACAGGGAAAAGCTGTTGTTAAAGCCCAGTCAGTGGGCTGGGGCTTGGGGGGGGGCAGTAAATAAAACTCCTTTTCACTGAGTGTTTGAAAGTGACCCAATTGCACGCTGCCAGCATCCCACGCTCTGCCACACCAGGGGCCAGATGCTGCAGGGGGCCGCAGTGCTGAGGGCAGCCTTGGGCCATGCTCAAGGGAGTCAGGCATGGCCGTACAGGAGCCTCGCTCCATCTGCATGGCTGCTGAAACGGGTCTCCGTGGCAGATTAACCTGGGGAGCCTCCAGCTGGGGAGTGACACGTGTGCCACTGACGTGCTCAGCAGGGTGCAGTTGGTGGGGGCGGGGGTAGCAGGAAAAACACCCGAAGGAGGAAAAAAGAAAAGGAGGACTTGTGGCACCTTAGAGACTAACCAATTTATTTGAGCATGAGCTTTCGTGAGCTACAGCTCACTGCATCGGATGCATACTGTGGAACGATGAAGTGAGCTGTAGCTCACGAAAGCTCATGCTCAAATAAATTGGTTAGTCTCTAAGGTGCCACAAGTCCTCCTTTTCTTTTTGCGAATACAGACAAACACGGCTGTTACTCTGAAACCCCAAGGAGGGCGTAAGATAAAGCAGCCCCCTTGCCTGCACCAGCCTGGGGCCGCATCCTGCTGGGGGGTTCGTAGCCTTTGCTGGGAATTGCAGCCCCGTGCTCCAGGACTGCGAGTTTCCCTCAGAACACGGATCAGCGCAGCAAGGCCGGACCCTCTTCCACCCATTGCCCGGCCCACTCCGCCCACCCTCCAGTGGTGCTAGTTACTGCCTCAGGCCTCATGGGGCATAGCCGGGCTGATGCTGGCCGAGGAGCTGCGGTCTCTGCCTCTCTCTCAGCAATGCTGCCCTGTCGCAGGCCCTGGGGAAAGCCAGCCTACTAAGCAAGCCAGGGCGAGGGCCCATCCTTGAGGAGACCAGACACAAGAGCCTCAGTGCAGACAAGGCTGCCTCGGTGGGACTCCAGCAGCTGGCTCCTCTCTGCCTGCAAGGGGCCACTCGCGGGAGTGGGTTTGCATGGGGGGCTTTGCAAAGGGTCACCACTCCCAGCCCCCAGGGGCCGAAGTGAAAAGCCCCTGGCCGCTCCAGTCCCCCACACACTGCAGCTACCAGAGCCCCACCAATCCATGCCGGACTAGAGGGGCAGGGCTCCGGTAGCATTGTGCCCAACACCCAGAGCGCTGGGATCCATGCTCAGCCTCCATCAGCATGAGGGATCAGGTCCCCCACGCCCCTGCAGGACCAGGGCCTGTGCCAGAGCCCCCCAGAGGGACCCTAGGGGGGCACGGAGCCATGCAATGCTGCTGATTTTGCTGTCTCCGCATGGGGACAGCGGTTATGCTGGGTGCTGCTCAGGGTCGTATGTGTGGGGTGTGGGGGCTCGAGGCTGATGCTTGGCAGAGGCCTGATTCTCGTGGGCGGTCAAGACTCCATGGAAGCTGCTTTGGCAGCTGCAGCAGCCAAAGGATTAAGCGTCTCTGCTGCTCGCCTGACACCGCAGCCCCAGCCCTGCAGATCTGAGCATGGAAGCTCCTTTGCTCACTCGATTCAATCTGATGTGATTGATGTTGGGAGCGCCTTTAATCCGCCCCCCAACCCCTTTGGGGCTCCCTGTCTTCAGGAGAAGTTGAGAGAGCGATCTGATAAAACATCTGCCTCCCCCTCCCCTGGGAGCTGGTGCGTTCAGGCCCAAGTGGGGAGCCGCGCTCCTTGGAGATCTTCACTTGGAACATTAATCCGGCCCAGAGCCGCAACAGCACTAGGGGCTCTGCTTTGAAGGCAGGAGATAAGAGGCAGCTCCTCAGCAAGGTTTAGAGCCCAGCTCACACTCCGTTTTTGTGTGTGTGCAGTGTGCAGGGTTTGTGTGCATCTGTACATGTGTGTGTAGCTGTGTGGTTTTGTGTCAACTGCACGGGTGTATCTTGGCAGGCCTGATGTTTGTCTGGCGCGGGGGGGGTCTCTGTGTGCAAGATTGTGTGCGTTTGTGGGTGTGTCAGGGTATATGCAGATAGGGATGTGTGCACACATGTCCCAGAGCAGGTGTGTGTGTGTCTAAGGGTATATGAGAGCGTGTGAATGCATCGCCGGTTGTACGGGGGGGGCATGCGGTGTACTAGTGGGGGCATGTGTATCTTGGGGGGAGGAGAAGACGCAGCGCGCGTCGATTCACAGCTGAACCGTCCTAGCAATGTCTGCCCTGTGAGGGCCCAAGTGCTCTGGATTGTTGATCCCCCCGGACAGCTTCTGCCATGCTGGCCGTGGCCTGAGCCCTCCACCCAACCTGCCCCGCACTGCACTGGGTGGCAGAGAGGGGCCTGTCCGTGGCCAGCTCCCTCTGCTGCACTGGGTGTCCAATAGGGCCCTTCTTGGCTGTGGTCCCAGAGCTGCCGGGCTGTGTGCCCTTCCACATTCTATGGAAATCACCGAATGAGCTAATCTGCATCCACTTCAGCTGGCCTTAGTGGAAGGTGCTGGCTATTCCACCTGGGCTCCTTCTCCCCGCACAAGTGGCCAGTACCGGGAGACCTGAGAGCCTGTGCTCGTAGGCCCCGGGTGCAGTCTGGAACCCCCTGCGGGGCCCTCCCCACGGGTGGGGGGGGGCCTGTTGCTCAGCAGGGGGCAGAGATTTCCCTAGACCCCCCTATGGGGGTGTACACCTCCCCTGAATTTCCCCAACACCCCCCAGTTACATGTAGCGTTGCCAATTTAGTCTCGTTTGGAAATTTGAATTGAAATTGAAACATTAATACACACTTTAAAAGCAGAAACAGTGTATGAGAAAATACTTGTATCTGAGAAAGCAGAATGTGTTTGAAAAGTCTGAACAAAGACTAGCTTCCTCTCACGGCTGTTATTTCTGACAACGTCGGCTCATTCGTTTCGGCAATGTATTTACATGAACTCACCTACTCTGCCTAGGTATCAGCGGACGGAGCTGTGCTGCCCAAGTGATCAGTTTTGGCTGGTGCTGGGTTACAAATCACTTTGTGGGGGTCATGACATGTTGTTATCCTTATTGTAAGAGTAAAGGGCAGCAGAACTGTGCTTAGCTTGTCCTGATTGAGGGGGGGTCTCCCTCAGAGCTTAATTTTTCCCAGGGCCGAGCCCCAGCACCTCTAGGCTCGGCAGTTCATAGCCCCGGCACCTCTGGGCTTGCCACATCCATTATGAAAGTAACAAACTTGCTTGAGCCCTGGCACCTCTTTCATTACAACTTAAGCCCTGGTCACCCTCAACTGAGCTGCACTCGCTAAGCAAGGGGTTTGGATGGCAGATCCCAGTGAAGGGGGGGGGAGGAACAGGTTTTTCGCTTGGTGGTGTGGGCTCTGCATAAGAGTCACAGACACTATTTGACCTGCCACACTTTCATGTTTAGAGAGAGAGCTGATTAGGCTCCATAGAGAGTCTTTCGGTTTGTTAAGTGACCACTGCAGCTGAAATCACTGAGAATCAGGTCTAAGTGCTTAGATCTGCTGTGGGGACAGTGTTTCTGTGGAAGAGACAGCCCAGACTGTACTGCTGTGAGGTTCCCCCACTGAGAGCTGATATCACTGAGAGCCGGTGTAACCGCGAGAGACCGACTCGCAGGGGTCACAGTGGCAGGTGGCAGCAGAAGGTGATGGTGCAAGGCCACTGGGGATGGAGCGGTAGAGTGAATGGTGGCATGACAAACAACAGCGGCCAGAGCATTTATTTGTTGGACTATGTTTTAGTGACTTCACTCCAGAATGCTAGATTTATGACTGGGAAACTTATATAAATATACGTTTCCTAGTAGGCCCAGATTTTAAAAATGCATTATTTGCCAAGATCGTTATCTCACATCATCGCTATCTCAAGAAGTCATTATCTTGGGGAGTTTCTGTACTAAACTTTTTTAGTATTATAATTATTTTTTATGTAAGAACAGCCATATTGGGTCAGACCAAAGGTCCTTCTACCCCAGTATCCTGTCTTCCAACAGTGGCTATACCAGGTGCTTCAGAGGGAATGAACAGAACAGGGAATCATTGAGTGATCCATCCCCTGTCACCCATTCCCAGCTTCTGGTGAACAGAGACTAGGGACACTCAGAGCATGGTGTTGCATCCTTGCCCATCCTGGCTAATAGCCATTGGTGGACCGATCCTCCAAGAACTGATCTAGTTCTTTTTCATACCCTGTTTTAGTCTTGGCCTTTACAACCTCCCTGGCAAAAAGTTCCACTGGTGACTGTGTGCTGTGTGAAGAAATACTTCGTTTTGCTTGTTTTAAACCTGCTGCCTATTCATTTCATGGGGTGATCCCTGGTTCTTGTGTTAAGTGAAGGGGTAAATGACATTTCCTGATTCATTTTCTCCACACAAGTCAAGATTTTATAGACCTCTATCATATCCCCTCTTAGTCGTCTCTTTTCCAAGCTGAAAAGTCCCAGTCTTATTAATCTTTCCTCATACAGAAGCTGTTCCATACCCCTCATCATTTTTGTTGCCCTTTTCTGAACCTTTTCCAATTCCATTATATCTTTTTTGAGATGGGGCGACCAGAACTGCACACAGTATTCAAGATGTGGGCGTACCATGTTTTTATACAGTAAAAGTGGAGGAGCTTGGTTTGCCAGACTGATCAGCCAAGCCAATATTGACAACCTATATGAAAAGGCTGCAAAACACCAAGCCTCTGAAATGCATCAACATGCAGAAAGCCTTATAAGCCAGTCACTGTCAAAGCCAATTTTAGAAGAACTTAATGAGGCTGTTAAGAATGCTGGAGACACAACTCAGTTTATGTGACCCAACATGGCTGTTGAATCCTACTTTCTATTTAAGCAAGAGACACCGCACACTACAGACTGAGGGCCAGTGTTAAGTGCATTGTCACTTGTTAATCCTGAAGTTGGACTCTGGTTTTGAACAACACTGGTAAATGCTTGTTGTCTTTCTGAAAAAACCTAGCTGACTGGCTAGAAGCATGTGGTGCAACAGTGAAAGACTCAGCAGTTGAAAAAGTGAAAGACTCTCTCACCATATTCAAAAATGTGCATACATGGCTGATGAATGCACCGATGCAAATGGGCATCAAGTATTAAGTCACTGTGTACGTTATTTTGATGTCAGGGGTAGGCCAGTAGATGCATTCTAGATGTTCAGTTTCTAGAAGACACATCAGCTGCATCTGTGACATCTTAGAAGAGTTAAATGCTTGTCAGTTGGACCCCAAACAGATGGCTGCTTGTGCATTTGATGGAGCTACAAACTTCTCTGGAAGACATGGTGGAGTACAAGCTTTTCTCAGAGAAAAGAGTAACCCTAATCTCTCCTATACACACTACAGAGGCCATCTACTCCAAATAGCACTAGTACGAGCTGCAGAATCTTCAAAAGATGTTAAAAAGGCATAAATGTAATTGCTTTGTTATACTCTTTTCAGCAAGAGTCCAAAAGGACTGAACATCTTGGAAACAAATAGAAGATACACTGGGACTGAAGTTCAGATTAGTCCAACCTGGGAAAACCTGCTGGCTTTCTCATGAACAGTTCTTGGCTGTTGTCTTAAAATTACTGAAACCATTATTATTGGCTTTGGAAAGTATCTAACAAGATGGGACTGATCTAAGTAATGAGGCTCGTGGATTACTTTTGCTACTAAGTTCAGAGAAGACAATCGCCATTCTCTCTCATAAGTCTTCTGTTGAAACCACTTGGGTCATTAAACAATGCCATCCAGGCATCTGCTACAACAGTAGTAGATCTCTGTCCATCAATAGAAGTTACACTTGGATCAATCAGAGAGCTATCCATTGAAAACGTACTGGAAGAAGTAAAGACTTCAGTCCAGAAGTTGACTAATTAAGGCACTTATATTGACTCCTGAAGTGAAAAGGACAAGAAGTGCTTGCTAAGCCAGCTGAAAAAGCACACAGACTTGATTCTTACAAATCGACAACAGCGATTTCTGGATTCTACTCAACCTCCACGTAGCTTCTACAGATGCCTGTCCCATAAAACACCGACAGTTGAGTGGAGTGAGGCACGACCAGCAATGGGGCTGCCATGTCATCAGGGCAGAATAGAGAATTTGAACACAGAGTGGAATATCATACGATGAATGAATGAAGATTTGACTTCAACTTCTTCTTTATCATCACTACTGGTTCGACCCGATCTTTGTGCTGTTTCCTGGGATGACAGAAGTAGGAATTCATCTCTTGCTACTCCCAGTCACAACAGCTACAGCTGAGCGTTCTTTTTCCTCATTGAATAGAATTTTGTGTTTTGAAAGAAGTCGCCTTCTGCCTGATCATGAGCATATCAGGAAGGACTGGCAGTACCGGATACACAAGAAGACACCAAAGAGTTGTGAAAACTTACAAGAAGAAACCAAGAAGGATGCAGATGTACCAAGTACTGCTTCATAGTAGGCTTGAGTAGCCAACTTTAATTTCTGTGATGATTTTAAAACATGAGTTAAAGCTAATAAAATGGTTGTGAAACATTTTTCAGTTTTTACTATGGTGCCATACAGCCCACCTTCCCCATAATGGTCTCAATCCTTGTCAGCCATCACCTCCCTTCCCCCTGTATATTCAAACACCCCCCGCCCAGTTCAATTGCTGGGGAAAACACTGGCAGGGGGCGCTGTGAGAGCTGAGGCCTGAGTGCTGGCCTGTGGGTGGGGTGTGGGAGGTGGGCTAACCGAGGGAATGCACAGGTTGCCAGCCACACTCCCTGGGGCTCCAGCTCTGGCACTGGGCAGCCTGGCTTTGGGGTGAGCACATCCCTGCTGCCCAGGGGATGGGCATGGCCCAGGTCTGCCCACAGCCCTGTGACGCAGGGAGGATATGGCCAGGGGGCAGTAGCGGTGGAAGAGCAGGGAGGGGGGCAGAATGTCCATGGCAGTGTCCCAGTCTCCCTGCCCTCCCCTCCCCTCCCCGCTCCCCCTTCCCTTCTTCAGGCTGCTTTCAAATTGGTCCCTTTGGAGTGAACCAGGGTGAGAGATGTTCCCCCACCCCCATGGGCCTGGGGGCCTGGCCTGGCCCTTGTGCACAGCCACTGAGCCCTTTGCTGTTCCCCAGGGCGGCTGGGAGCTGGGCCGGGGGAGGTGGAGGGACGCAGCCGAGGGGACGGAGGGTGCAGAGCAGAGGGCAGGTGCGTTCTGTCCCAAGACTTAACGCTGATTCCAGGCCCTGCTCTGTCTGGCCTCCAGCCCACCCCCGGCAGCTGCCCAGCTCATCGCAGCCCCCCATTCTGGCCACGCACCCATCTCTGAGTGTCCCCACTGGCTGCCCCCTGGTCCTTTCAATTCAAGGCTCTGTGTCTCCCTCCTTACGCAGCGTCGTCCCCCACCGCACTGCCCCCTTCCGCTCCGCCCCCAGCCCGCTGCGCATCCCACAGCAGACCTTGGGCCCGGAGCCCACAACCCCCCGAAATATGCTCCCAAGATGCTGACAAGAGGCTAGTCAGGCCCAGCCTGCAGGGAAGTCCCCAGCTGAGTCCCTGCAGGGCCAACCATATCTCTCCCCTACGCTGGCCCATCTCTGGGCGCTATGGACCCACACTGGCAATGAGCCCCCAGGCTCAGCCCAAGGCAGCCCACAGGGCCAGGGAGGTGGGTGCGAGCGGCTGGTGCCCAGGAGCAGGGCTGAGCCCAGCGGGACAGGATGGGGAGCCAGTGATGCCCCTTGTCAGCAGCACCGCCATCCTGGCCAGGCTGCCCGAATTTGTGCTCCTGCTGCTAGAGCCCCTTGGGGCTTGTGGCCAAGGGGAATCACTTGGTGGCAGGAGTGGCCCAAGTCATCCCCCTCCCCTTGTCCCCGAGAGCACAGGGCCTCAATGGAGGCAGCACCGCATTGGCTCTGCGCTGGGCTTGGGTGGGGGGGGCGGCTGCACTGGGCAGGGGGCACTTGGTGCTGGGCTGGGGGTTCTGAGCTGGGCAGGGGGGCTGTGCACTGGGCTGGGGGACTCTGCGCTGGGCCAGGGGACTCTGTACTGGGCAGGGGGGACTCTGTGCTGGGTGGCAGGGTTCTGCGCTGGGCGGAGGATCGGCACAGGGGGGTCTCGGCGCTGGGCGCGGGTATGTCTCTGCGCTGGGCCAGGAGGGTCTGCACTGGGACAATTCCTGAGGAAGGCAGCAGGGCCTCTTTGCAACCACTTGGCACCAGTTTCTGGATGACCAGCCCCCGCACCCCTCCAGGTCACAGGGGAACAGCACCGCGGAGCCAGAGAGCTGGGAAGGGCAGAAGGGGACAGTAACGTCCTCACAATCCTGTCGGGTTCAAAACAACCCCCTGAGCAAATGCAGCTGTCACCTGAGGGTCCCTAATATCAGCCTGAACTGAACCCGACCAATGCGCTCCTGGGTAACCCAGAGAGATCCGTCCATCCCCATCCACACCCAGCCATAGATCTGTCGAGCTATCTATCCCCATGCAGCCCCATCTATCTATCTATCTATCTATCCTCATACACCCCCCTCTGTCTATCGATCGCTCATATGTCCCCCATCACCACAGGACCTGAGCGCCTCACACTCTTCACAGTCATTAGCCTCACCCTCCCCCCAGCTAAGGCAGGACATGGCCCCATTCACCCCCACTGTACAGCTGGGGAACTGAGGCACAGCGACTGACTCACTGGCCCAAAGCCACCCCGGGCACTCATGGCAGTGCAGGGAACTGAATGGCACACACCTGAACCACTGGCCCATCCATTCTCCTTCTGCTGCTCCATGAAAGGGGGGGCACAGTAAGACCAGGGGCCACCCAAGGAGTTTAAATGCCCCGTTCTCACTAGGAACTAGCAGGAGATCAGTGTCCAGATCCCTTAGGCAGCTTTTGCAGGCCCAGCCTGGCTGCAGAGGTTTAACGTGCGTGTGGCGGGTAGACTGCAGGCTTCCAGCCTGTTCCATTGTAGCCCTGCAGCAGCAGGGGGCCTGGCACGCAGTGCGGAAGGGAACAAGTGTGACATTCTGTACCTTGGACGCTGTAACCTCCATATTCCTCATTTTCATATAATCATGAGCTCACATATAAAGCATGCCTTATAAGGTGTCGGGGAAAGGTCATGATTTGCTGAAAGTTATTTCTCTATCCATATATGTGTATCATTCATGCATATGAAGTTATGAGAATTGTGTTGTATGGTGATCACTAAAAGATGCTGTAAATTGGGGAATCACCCAGATATTAGCTCCCCAGAGGCAACAGCAAGGAAAGTAACCAACACTCGGGCGGGGTGTCAAACAACCCATCAACAGCCATTGTCCAGCAAGGGACTTACAATGCAATGACTCACCTGCATGAAGCCCCACCACGGGAATTGCTCAACCTTGATTGGAGAGACTCAGCAATGCCCCCCAGCCATGCCTGGACTTGTGCTCCCCAAGTACATGGACTGAGGGTATAAAACAGACAGAGTGTACACAGGAGATTGGCCCAGGTTTAAGGAACAAACCTGTATATTAAGGACTGCAATATCCAGTGGGGTGAGAAAAACTGCTTCATCTAGTTGCTGCCCAGTCTAATAGGGTTGAGAGTTTAGACTGCGTGATTATATGGTATTTCTTTTGGTAACTAACTCTGACTTTTTGCCTATCACTTAATATCACTTAAAATCTACCTTTTATAATCAATAAATTTGTTTAATTGTTTATCTTTACCAGTGAATTTGTATGAAGTGTGGGGCAAATCTGCTCAGGTTTGACAAAGGCTGGTGTATGTCCACTTTCCATTGATGAAGTGGTGAACCAATTGTGACGAAGCAGGACTGTTCTTAATGTTTCCTCTGAATAGTGTGGGGGTGCCTCATTTTCCCCAGTGCAGTTCTTAAGTATCTAGGGGGTGGGATAAGGGTGTATGATCGTTGCAGAGCCCTAGAGGGCAGGTGTGTGCAGGGGTCTGGACACAGAGAATGGCTGACACCCTGTTTCCTGGCAACTGATGGCCTGGCCCTTCCTCCCTGCAAGGTGAGAGCTAAAGGGTTGGAGAACAAAGGGATCCGGTGCCCTCCTAGCCCGGAAAGGGACAAAGCCCAGAGGAGGCAGGGGCTGGAGAGAGTTTCAGTTTGGGTCTGGCTGGGGACGAGGAGTGAAGTGCAGACGTGGTTGTCTGGCTCACTGCCCCCCAAAATGGACCCAGCTGAGGGGTCCTGTTCTCTGCACCTACAAGCTCTGTGTTAGACCGTGTTCCTGTCATCTAATAAACCTTCTGTGTTACTGGCTGGCTGAGAGTCACGTCTGACTGCGGAGCTGGGGGGCAGGACCCTCTGGCTTCCCCAGGACCCCGCCTGAGCGGACTCACTGTGGGAAGCGCACGGAGGGGCAGAGGAGGCTGAATGCTCCGAGGTCAGACCCAGGAAGGTGGAAGCTGTGTGAGCTGTGTGTCCTGCAGACAGGCTGCTCACAGAGAGGAGACTTCCCCAGAGTCCTGACTGGCTTCATGGGGAGCAGTTCCAGAGCATCGCCCAGGGACTCCATGACACCAATTTATAAATGTGCACTGCCCATCTTGAGCAGTGCAAGATGGTATATTCCTGGGGTGCAGTGCTGGGAGCTGGGGGGATGTGGCTCTGGTGCCTTTCTCGTGTGATTCATGAGTGGCTCAGGGAACATTCAGGCGATCTAGCTGGGTGTGGGGGCTCCGCGTGCTGTTGTGCTGAGTGATCACAACGCCCGGAGGGGTTTGCTGCTGGTCAGTACCAAGGCATTGTGAGAGACAGCCCAGGCTGGAGACAGTTCAGGGGGCACAGCAATCCCCACAGGCTGCACCCTGGGCAGATCCCGTCACAAGAAGGTATGGGTCAGAGCCGTAGGAGCCAGTGAGCCAGTCTCCCGTGACAAACAGCCATCAGCCAGCTTGGAGCAGGGAGCTCTGGCTGAGCCTGGCGGGTGTCAGGGATGTGCATGGCAGTGCGCTGTGTGAGCAGAGTTCAGGGCCCATTACCCCACAGTACTAGGAAAATACGTCAGACCTGAGGGAGGAGCATGATGGGTGTTTGCGCGTGCAGGGGAGGAGCAGAAGGAAGACGTGGGGGCCAGTAACAATCCCTGAGAGTGGGGACTCTGAGCCTGCACTGTCAGCCTCACAAGGCTGGGTGCTTTGCTAAGAGATCTGCTCTAGTTCAGGGCAGGGCTCTGCCCTGGGTCTTGCAGGAGGTCAGACTAAATGATCTCAGAGGTCCCGTCTGGCCTTAGGATCCATGAATCCCTGAAACCTAGCGGAGAAAAGCAGAACAAACCCCATGGCCAGGAGCTGAAGCCAGGCAAATTCCAACCAGAAACAGGGCACAGACTTTTCACACTGCGGTGAGTCACCTCTGGACCAGACACCCAAGGGAAAGGCAGAGTCTCCAGGGCCTGGTGTATGCAGTTCAGGGCTGGAGGCCTTTCAGGAAGATATGTCAGCTAAATGCAAGCTATTGCACTCGCTCTGGGGTAGCTGGCGGGACGAGCTATGCAGGAGGCCAGGCTAGCTTCTGGAATGGTCCCTTCTGGCCGTAAATGCTAGGAAGCTCTGAATCCGCCTCACAAGCCAATGACAAGGACAGAGCCTTTGATGCCAGCCAACGCCCTTGCCCTGGCAGGGCCAGGTGCTGCCCTATGTGAGCTGGATAGGTGCAGAGAGCCACACTGGGACACAAACTAGTGCATTCACCGCATGTCCCCAGGGCTGTGTCACAGGGAAGCTAGAGAATCTGTTACTTTCACACGAACCAGCTACACATGACAATCCACAGCAGCCAGGACAAGACTTTCTAACAACACAGTTTCCCTTGTCTCGGGCCCAGTGTGGGTGGATCTGTACAGCTGGCCAAGGGCCACCTCCACCCAGTCTCAGTGTTCCTAGCCAAAGGCGGCCACTCCATTCAGCCACGCTTCACTGATGCTCCGGAGCCAAAGGAGAGGGCCCCCTTGGACACACATCTGTGTCCTGCATAGCCAGGTTCCATGCGCTGGGGAGACAGGCAGGGGAACCAGAAGGTCACCTGGACAAGGCCAGTTCAGTGTTGGAGCTCCCGCTGGAAGATGCTCAGCGTCATGTCAGGTGGAGAGACAGGATGGGAGCTCAGCAGTGCTGATAGAGAACACGCTGGTTCCACCATGCACCTGCCAAGAGAAATCAGACATCTGAGGTTCCTTCCTCCAAGAGACACGGTGCTCAGAGTTCACATACTGAGCCTGTAACAGGCAGCAAGTGAGCCTTGTGCTGTCATGTTGGAGCCTTGTGGGGCCTGGGGTATTAGAGCACGGGAGCCTGTCAGTCCAGTACACACATCCAGCACAGAGGAGTCCCAGCGCCCAACTTTCTGCAGTGTCTGATCCAGCTGTGAAAGCTCCCCATGCAAGGATTGTAAGGCAGCTTGAATAGTACAGCTGTGATTGATACCCACCAAGCAGAGCAGGCTAGTCCCTGAGGTTCCCTTGAGTTAGTTCAACTCCAGAGCAGGAGGCTGTAATGTGTTTCCTTGCAGTATAGTATTCAGGCATTCCAGACAGCTTGTGATCCCTGGTAAACAAGGAAAACAGAGCTGGAACTCAAGCTGTGTTTGCGTCTATGGTTTGTAGCCATTTTCTTTAGTAAATGTTTCCTGGTTAAGATAGACTGTGATTACATCAACAATGTCAGTCTGGAATCATGCAGCTAGTCTTCCCAGAAGGAAATACTCCTTTGTCTTCAGCAAGCAGCTGAGAGCTGGGTACCAGGCTCTCTCTATGCCACAGATGCCAGAAAACAGAAAGAAACACAGAGAAGAGCAGCATTCATGCTTAAGGGTCTGGAGAAATTCAACATGTGAAATATAAAGCGCTAAACACCAATGACGGGAGGGCAAGTGACAGGTACCTGGAAGGTCAACACTCTGTGCAGGAGGACGGATCATTTTTGGGAGCGACTCCAAGGTTACATAACTAGGAATTATGGAGTGAAGTGGAATATCCTGGGAAATAGCCCAATTAGCAGATCTATATCACAGATCTGTGGGCTAAAGCACTGGCTAGGGAGTCAGGGGGAATCTGAGTTCTATTCCTGGCTCTATCACTAAATTGCTGTGAGGTCTTGGGCAAGTCATTTCCCCTCTCTGTGCCTCAGTTTCCCCTTCCACCCTGTCTGGTCTATGTAGACTGTGAGGTCCTTGGGGCAGGGGCTGTCTCTCGCTCTGTACATGCCAAGCACCCAGCACAATGTGCCCCAGATCTCAGCTGGGACCTCTAGGAGCTGCTGTAATAATAACCCCTGAGGCACTGGAGAGCAGGCTGCCAGGAGCAATCCTGATCGGCAGGGCATTTAATCGCTGCCATTCAGCTCCTGTGCTAACTGCCATAGACAGATGGATGAAAGCACACGGGATGGGAGCTCCACAGCACCTGTGCCTTTCCCTACAGTGTCCCCTGCAGCCGTGGTGGGAGCTGCTGCACCGGGTCCTCTCCCCATCCCCCCTCCCCCCCCCCCCAGCAGGACGTTGCTGCAGGCGACCAAAGGGAGTGAGGAGGGGTCTCGCTGGCTGCATCTCCAAGGCTGCTCATAGCGCTGGAGGTCAGAGGCAGACTCTGAAGGCCGCTGGGCGGAAACACCGGCAGCGGAGCTGAGTCCCACACCCAGCTCTGGCCAGGAGGAGTGGGGTGGTCACTGTGCAGAGGGTCCCAGAGGAGGCCAGGTAACTCCCCAACCCCCAGCTCCTTGGGCTGCGGGACAGCAGGGGTCAGAACTACAGCAGCTTTCAGCCTCACCCAGCTCAGGGCAGGGGGTTGCTGGCTGCCAGGTGAGGGGCAGAGCCCAGCCTTCCCTACCCTGCGGGGCCGGTGCCCAGGCCGGGCGGTGGGTGGGTTCTGGGGCTGGTGGCCAGGCTGGGCAGTGGGTGGGTTCCGGGGCCGGTGGCCGGCTGGTGGGTGGGTTCCAGGGCCGGTGGCCGGGCAGGGAGTGGGTTCTGGAGCCGGTGCCCAGGCCGGGCAGGGGGTGGGTTTTGGGGCCAGTGGCTGGGCTGTTGGTTGGTTCTAGGGACGGTGCCCAGGCCGGGCAGGGGGTGGGTTCTGGGGCTGGTGCCCAGGTCGGGCAGTCGGTGGGTTCTGGGGCCAGTGCCCAGGCCAGGCGGTAGGTGGGTTCTGGGGCCAGTGCCCAGGCCAGGCGGTAGGTGGGTTCTGGAGCCGGTGGCCAGGCCGGGCAGGGGGTGGGGTTCTGGGACCGGTGGCCGGGCTGTGGGTGGGTTCTGGGGCTGGTAGCCAGGCAGGGGGCGGGTTCTGGGGCCGGTGGCCAGGCCAGGCGGTGGGTGGGTTCTGGAGCTGGTAGCCGGGCTGGGCTGTGGGTGAGTTCTGGAGCCGGTGCCCAGGCCGGGCAGGGGGTGGGTTCTGGGACCGGTGGCTGGGCTGTTGGTGGGTTCTAGGGCTGGTGCCTAGGCCGGGCAGGGGGTGGGTTCTGGGGCCGGTGGCCGGGCAGTGGGTGGGTTCTGGGGCTGTTGCCCAGGTCGGGCAGTGGGTGGGTTTTGAGGCCGGTGCCCAGGCCGGGCAGGAGGTGGTTTCTGGGTCCGGTGCCCGGGCCGGGCAGGGGGTGAGTTCTGGGGCCGGTGCTCGGGCCGGGCAAGGGGTGGGTTCTGGAGCTGGTAGCCGGACTGGGCTGTAGGTGAGTTCTGGAGCCGGTGCCCAGGCCGGGCAGGGGGTGGAGTTCTGGGACCGGTGGCCGGCCTGTTGGTGGGTTCTAGGGCTGGTGCCCAGGCCGGGCAGGGGGTGGTTTCTGGGGCCGGTGCCCGGGTCAGGCAGGGGGTGAGTTCTGGGACCGGTGCCCGGGCTGGGCAGGGGCTGGGTTCTGGGGCCGGTGCCCAGGCCGGGCAAGGGGTGGGTTCTGGGGCCGGTGGCCAGGCCGGGCAGGGGGTGGGTTCTGGGGCCGGTGGCCGGGCAGGGGGTGGTTTTGGGGCCGGTGCCCGGGCCGGGCAGGGGGTGAGTTCTGGGGCCGGTGCCCGGGCCGGGCAGGGGGTGGGTTCTGGGGCCGGTGCCCGGGCCGGGCAGGGGGTGAGTTCTGGGGCCGGTGCCCGGGCCGGGCAGGGGGTGGGTTCTGGGGCCGGTGCCCAGGCCGGGCAAGGGGTGGGTTCTGGGGCCGGTGGCCGGGCAGGGGGTGGTTTCTGGGGCCGGTGCCCGGGCCAGGCAGGGGGTGAGTTCTAGGGCCGGTGCCCAGGCCGGGCAAGGGGTGGGTGCTGGGGCCAGTGGCCGGGCCGGGCAGGGGGTGGGTTCTGGGGCCGGTGCCCGGGCCGGGCAAGGGGTGGGTTCTGGGGCCGGTGGCCGGGCCGGGCAGGGGGTGGTTTCTGGGGCCGGTGCCCGGGCCCGGCAGGGGGTGGGTTCTGGGGCCGGTGCCCGGGCCGGGCAGGGGGTGAGTTCTGGGGCCGGTGCCCGGGCCGGGCAGGGGGTGGGTTCTGGGGCCGGTGCCCAGGCCGGGCAAGGGGTGGGTTCTGGGGCTGTTGCCCAGGTCGGGCAGTGGGTGGGTTTTGAGGCCGGTGCCCAGGCCGGGCAGGAGGTGGTTTCTGGGGCCGGTGCCCGGGCCGGGCAGGGGGTGAGTTCTGGGGCCGGTGCTCGGGCCGGGCAAGGGGTGGGTTCTGGAGCTGGTAGCCGGACTGGGCTGTAGGTGAGTTCTGGAGCCGGTGCCCAGGCCGGGCAGGGGGTGGAGTTCTGGGACCGGTGGCCGGCCTGTTGGTGGGTTCTAGGGCTGGTGCCCAGGCCGGGCAGGGGGTGGTTTCTGGGGCCGGTGCCCGGGTCAGGCAGGGGGTGAGTTCTGGGACCGGTGCCCGGGCTGGGCAGGGGCTGGGTTCTGGGGCCGGTGCCCAGGCCGGGCAAGGGGTGGGTTCTGGGGCCGGTGGCCAGGCTGGGCAGGGGGTGGGTTCTGGGGCCGGTGGCCGGGCAGGGGGTGGTTTTGGGGCCGGTGCCCGGGCCAGGCAGGGGGTGAGTTCTAGGGCCGGTGCCCAGGCCGGGCAGGAGGTGGTTTCTGGGGCCGGTGCCCGGGCCGGGCAGGGGGTGGGTTCTGGGGCCGGTGCCCGGGCCGGGCAAGGGGTGGGTTCTGGGGCCGGTGGCCGGGCCGGGCAGGGGGTGGTTTCTGGGGCCGGTGCCCGGGCCCGGCAGGGGGTGGGTTCTGGGGCCGGTGCCCGGGCCGGGCAGGGGGTGAGTTCTGGGGCCGGTGCCCGGGCCGGGCAGGGGGTGGGTTCTGGGGCCGGTGCCCAGGCCGGGCAAGGGGTGGGTTCTGGGGCTGTTGCCCAGGTCGGGCAGTGGGTGGGTTTTGAGGCCGGTGCCCAGGCCGGGCAGGAGGTGGTTTCTGGGGCCGGTGCCCGGGCCGGGCAGGGGGTGAGTTCTGGGGCCGGTGCTCGGGCCGGGCAAGGGGTGGGTTCTGGAGCTGGTAGCCGGACTGGGCTGTAGGTGAGTTCTGGAGCCGGTGCCCAGGCCGGGCAGGGGGTGGAGTTCTGGGACCGGTGGCCGGCCTGTTGGTGGGTTCTAGGGCTGGTGCCCAGGCCGGGCAGGGGGTGGTTTCTGGGGCCGGTGCCCGGGTCAGGCAGGGGGTGAGTTCTGGGACCGGTGCCCGGGCTGGGCAGGGGCTGGGTTCTGGGGCCGGTGCCCAGGCCGGGCAAGGGGTGGGTTCTGGGGCCGGTGGCCAGGCCGGGCAGGGGGTGGGTTCTGGGGCCGGTGGCCGGGCAGGGGGTGGTTTTGGGGCCGGTGCCCGGGCCGGGCAGGGGGTGAGTTCTGGGGCCGGTGCCCGGGCCGGGCAGGGGGTGGGTTCTGGGGCCGGTGCCCGGGCCGGGCAGGGGGTGGGTTCTGGGGCCGGTGCCCAGGCCGGGCAAGGGGTGGGTTCTGGGGCCGGTGGCCGGGCAGGGGGTGGTTTCTGGGGCCGGTGCCCAGGCCGGGCAAGGGGTGGGTGCTGGGGCCAGTGGCCGGGCCGGGCAGGAGGTGGTTTCTGGGGCCGGTGCCCGGGCCGGGCAGGGGGTGGGTTCTGGGGCCGGTGCCCGGGCCGGGCAAGGGGTGGGTTCTGGGGCCGGTGGCCGGGCCGGGCAGGGGGTGGTTTCTGGGGCCGGTGCCCGGGCCCGGCAGGGGGTGGGTTCTGGGGCCGGTGCCCGGGCCGGGCAGGGGGTGGGTTCTGGGGCCGGTGGCCAGGCCGGGCAGGGGGTGGTTTCTGGGGCCGGTGCCCGGGCCGGGCAGGGGGTGGGTTCTGGGGCCGGTGCCCGGGCCGGGCAAGGGGTGGGTTCTGGAGCTGGTGGCCGGGCAGGGGGTGGTTTCTGGGGCCGGTGCCCGGGCCCGGCAGGGGGTGGGTTCTGGGGCCGGTGCCCGGGCCGGGCAGGGGGTGGGTTCTGGGGCCGGTGCCCAGGCTGGGCAGGGGGTGGGTTCTGGGGCCGGTGCCCGGGCCGGGCAAGGGGTGGGTTCTGGAGCTGGTGCCCAGGCTGAGTGGGGGTGGGCCCTTCAATAGGAGCAGTGTCCTGGTTTAACGACCTTCCTACAGAAAACATCTGCTGTGCTCATGAATGGCCCGTTTGTGCTCTCACCACAAGTGTGCTCCCATCCCCTCCCCCCACAAGCCCCTTTGCGGCTCCTGCTGGCCCTGCTCCCTGTGGCAGATCCTGGCTGCGGGAAGGAAGCCCTGGCGCTAACCAGTGGGGCATGAGGCTCCCTGGCCAGCCGCTGGGTGAGGGCAGAACTGGCAGCGGACGGAGCCTGCTTAGCCAAGCATTAGGCCTGGATTGCAGCCCCCAACCCAGCTCTGACCCGAGAGCTGTTCTGAGTGCCAGACTGGTCCACGCCCCGACCCCCGAACCTGCCCCCCGCCCATGGGGCCCTGTGCTCTGGGGCTGCTGCCTGCTGCGCCCCTCCTGTCCTGCCTCCCACAGCCGTGCCACAAGGCAGTGCTGCCCATGGCGGATGCCCCCTGGTGCTCACGCAGCTGGCATGCCCAGGGGATCCGGCTTCAGTGTGAACGCAGGCATGAGCTGGTTGCCTCGAGGTCAGGAACCGACCTCCCCGCCCCCAAATAACAGTGTTAGGGGCTTTTTTCCCCCAGCCTGGATGCAGCATCTGGTATTAGCCACAGCTGGGGGGCAGGCGTTTGCAGCTCATGGGCCAGTGGGCTGAGTGCATTGGGGCCCCACTCCTGCCTGTCTCCGCCCTCCAGCGGGGCACAGGGCTCCAAATGCTCCCCGCCTAGCCCCTCTCCTCCTCCCCAGGCAGCCACCTCCCCCGCTGCCCGCTGAGAGGCCCAGAGGCAGCAGCATGTGAAGGCCAAGGCCAAGGTAATTCCTCCAGCTGGCGTCAGCCTCCCAGCCCTGCTGCACCGCCCCCGCCCCGTGTCCCCATCCGCAGAGCAAGGCCGTGCTGCGAGCCACCAGCCGGGGGGGAGAGCGCTCGCCGGGCTCCATGCGCTGCCCTGGGTACTGCTGTGTGTGTCAGGGAAGGGAGCCGCACAGCCCTGGAGGGCACCACAGAGAAAATGTGTGGGGCCTAGCCCCATCCCCTCCAGGATATTTGGGCACCTAACTCCCATTGACCTGGCTTGCTAGGCAACCTGGCGCCAGAGTCTCAGCTGTGACCAGTCTCCTGGCAGCCAGGGCCGCTGCGTGGGGACCCAAAACCCAGACCTTTCTCGTGTGAGAGCCCGTGGCGAGGGCAGCCCTGGGTTCACGTCCTGGCCTCAGTTGGAGCAGGGCCTCCAACCCAGCTGGCTGGTGGAGGCTTTGCCACGGTGCTGCCGCTCTGTGGGTCACAATGGACTGAAGCCCCATGGGGAGGGGTGTCTCCCTGGGAAGCTCGCAGCCTGCTCCTGTCGGCCAAGCTGCATGGTGTTTGCTAAGGCCTCGCTGTCTTTGCAGAGGTTTGCAGGCCCAGGGTGAAGAACTGCAGCCGAGCCCCGGGAGGCTCCCAGCGAGGCCAGCACTCGAGGACAGGCCAGGAGCCGGGGCCTCTCCCAGGCGCTGGGGCTGGGTCACTTCTGCTGCCTCCTCTGGCTGGGGATGCCTGAGAGGCCAGGTGGAAAACACGAGATGGGGGCCAAGGAGTTCTCTGGCTAGCTCTTGTCTCTGGCAAGTGGCATTCCCTCCCGCTATGCCTGGTCCTCCGGGGGCTGGGGAGAGCAAGGTCTAGCAGTTCACGCTCCAGGGCAGGGCCTGCTCTTCCTGGGGGACTCAGCAGCGAGTGGGGTACTCCCTGCCCTGCCCCGCTGCTCAGGAAGCTTCCCGCGGCTCGGGGTCGGGGAGGCAGGGCCCCCCAGCGTGCTGCCAGCCTGCCTCTGCTCAGGTGGGGCTCAGCGGGAGGCGGCCCAGGCTGGCTCCCTGGATGGGATTCCCAGCAGCTGTTGTGCTCGGCTGTTTGTTTGGGGAAGATGAAAGCAGCAGCCCCGACTCCTGGGCAGCAAAAGTCAATATTGGCTCCGGGGAAAGAATCCAAAGTTCAGAACCCGGGAAGGTCGCCCAGAGAGCGCGGCTCAGGGGGCTGTTCTGGGGGACATGGGGGGCAGGTCACCCAGAGGCCGGGGTTTGTGCTGGGCCAGAGGGAAGGTCACCCCAGAGGACAGTGCTGTGGGGCGGGGGGACCAAAGGCATCCGCCAAGCCATATTTATAACTCATTAATAGGCAGCTTGGCTGCTCCAATGGGATTCCGGCCATGGCTGTTTTGGGTAATGCCCCTATGACCAGGTTCCCCGCCCCCCCAGCCCCTGCACTTCGCTTGCCCCTCTGGCTCTGCTGCCTTTTTAGGAGATTTCAGCACAGTGCTGGGCCCCGTGACACCTCCACCCCTCACGGCTGCCTCCCAAAGGCGCCAGGCTGGGCCCACATGGAAACGTGCCCAGGACAGCACAGAGCCAGGGCCGGGGACAGGGCAGAGCTGGGGATGGGGATGCCGGCACGGGGATTGGGATGTAGGGATGAGAGGAGCATGGGGATGGGGCAGGGCTGGATGTGGGGATGGGGACATGGGGAACGCAGAGTTGGGAATGCAGGGACGGGGATAGGGACATAGAGATGAGGCCAAGAGGGGGGACACAGGGAACTTAGGGACGGGGATAGGGACATGGGGATGAGGCCGAGAGGGGAACACAGGGACCGGGCAGAGTTGGGAATGCAGGGACAGGGATAGGGACGCAGGGATGAGGCAGAGCTAGGGACATGGGGACCGGGCAGAGCTGGGAACGCAGAGACGGGGATAGGGACGTAGAGATGAGGCCGAGAGGGGAACACGGGGACCGGGCAGAGCTGGGAACCCAGGGACGGGGATAGGGACGTGGAGATGAGGCCGACAGGGGACAAGGGGCATTGGGGCAGGTGGATCTGGCAAGGCACATGGCTGCAAGAGGGGTGCGAGGCGGGTGCTGATGGGGTGGGGGTGAGCACCTACAGCTTGTGGGCAGTGGGGCGCAGTAGGGCAGTGCTGCTAGGCAGGCAGGTGAGCGATCCAGGGCCGGGGCAGGGCATTGCCAGAGCAGAGAGGGACTTGGGGGCAGGGGCTGGCATGTGTGGGAGGGAGCCAGGGAAACAGGCAAGGTGCGTCAGTGGAGTGACAGTGTAAGAGGGTGCAGGAGGCGAGTGGGCACTGAGGGGGCACAGGAGGAGAGGGGTTGGGGGGACAGGCTGCAGGAGGAGATGGGGTGTAGGACATGGGGGGGAGAGTTTGCAGGAGGGGGGTGATGGGTGTGGGGGGGAGGGCTACAGGAGGGGGTGCTGGGACACAGGAAGTAGGGGAGGGGAAAGGAGGCAGGTAGGGCCTGGGGGAGGCAGCTGTGGCAGTGCAGGGGGCTGTGATTCATTTCACTGTCCTGGACTCCGGTTCGTCTTGCTGCCGCGTGAGCAGAGACGTCGCTCGGCTGCCACCCCGGGCCCATGGGCCTGTCAGCAGGGGGCACCGCCTTGGGGCTGGCGCGTGGGGAGCGGTTTCTTCCTAACCCATACGCAGGGAATTAGGAGGCAGCTGTGCTTGGTCTGTTACCAGCACGCGCGGTGACCCACGGCGCCCCCGCTGGGAGAGGCTGGGCTGGCATAGCTGGGAGCACCCGCACAGCCAGCGCTCCTGTCCCGCGCCCCACGGCGCCCCCTGCTGGGAGAGGCTGGGCTGGCATAGCTGGGAGCACCCGCACAGCCAGCGCTCCTGTCCCGCGCCCCACGGCGCCCCCGCTGGGAGAGGCTGGGATTACAGTTCTTATTGCTGAGCAGAAGATCTAGAAATCCATCTCCAAAGACATCGTGTCTGGAGCTGGGCATGATAAACTGGGCAGGCTTCACCACTGCTACCACCAGTCCCCTGTGGGCAGCCCTGCAATGGCTCAGTGTCCTGCCCCAGCATGCACTGGGATAGCTCTGGCACTTGGGGGGCACTCCTCAACCTGTGGGTCACAACCCAGCATTGGGTCACTGGAGTGTGCCACAGGGTCATGTGGGGGACAAGGGAGCTGAGGGCCTGCCCTCAGGGCGCTGGGCCAAACCTGAGCAGCGCTGCAATGGAGAGCCCAATGCCCGGCGTGGAGCGGTGAGCCCAGCCAGCCCTGCGGGACAGGAGCCCCAGGAGCGGCAGCTATGGTACGCGTGGACACTTATTCAGTTTGGAGCACGTTAAGGTGTGTCTGACATAGCGTGGCTAGGACATGGGTAGTAAGCCAGGGGGGTTGTCACTAGCTCACAGCAGGCCCCCAAGATTTACAAATGGGGCCTGAGCCCCAAAAGGTTGAGAGCCAGTGGGCTAGCATCCAGGCCAGGAGCAGCGCAGCCTAGTAGGAACAGCAGAGGTAGGGCCTGCTCCCCGCTCTGCCTCTCACTGCCTGTGACCACGGCCCCTTTAAGAGCCCACCTACACTTCAAACAACTGGGTTCCCCACAGCTGGCGCCCCACCTGCAGGCAGGCCCCTCAGTGTATCCCAGAGCCAGGCCCCACCTCGGAGAGCCCATGGGTCTGGAATGCGAGGAGGGTCCCATTTACATCCCAGCCCAGGCCAGTTATAACCTGAGCTGAGCGCCCTCAGGGGCTCAGAGAAGCTGGGTCCCCGCCAGGCAAACCCGCTTGGCTGGCGGGAAGGGGCAGCCTGCCCTTGACGAGCAGCTGCGCTAATGAAGTAACTCCTCACCTCAAGTATCCTGAGATAAGTGGGTCCCGCGGGCCGGGGCGCGAGGGGCAGATAGCGCGGCACTCCCAGCTCCAGCCGAGAATGCGAAGCAGCCTCGGCTGGAGCTGGGAGTGCCGCGCTATCTAACACCTCGGGACAACTGGGACCAGCACCCCCTTATCAACCATGTGCCCCCACCGGGGCCTGGTGGCTGAGGCGCTGGCTCCTGCTGCTCAGCCCCCGGGGCACAGGGGCGTGCTGGCTCCTATGCCAGGCATTACACTCTTGCCTTGGCTGGAGGTCAGCCCAGCAGGGCTGGGGGCCCTGCTAGCGTCACGCTAGGCAACGAATGGATTCGGGATAGGGGAGCGGGAAACCCAAGCGCCTCAGAGCATCCACTCGGAGGCTGAGACACAACAGCGCTCCTGTGGCCCAGGCGCGAAGGCATCACGTGGACTGACCCACCTTCACTGCAGCCAGGGCCACTGGGGCGTCATCAGCGGGCAGGGGCACTGGAGCTGTAAACGCTGCATGTGATGGAACCACATCAAGGCAGGGGGTGCAGGAGCACCCCCAGTTCCAGCACCTATGTCAGCAGGGTCCAGCTGTGGTAACTGCTCCTTCACGTTTCCTCCAGCGCCCCCCACAGCCAGCCCTCCTACACAGTTCCCTACAGCACCCCCCTGCTGGGACCGCACCCCACAGCCAGCCCTCCTACACCATTCCCTATAGCACCCCCTGCTGGGACCGCACCCCACAGCCAGCCCTCCTACACAGTTCCCTATAGCACCCCCCTGCTGGGACCGCACCCCACAGCCAGCCCTCCTACACCATTCCCTATAGCACCCCCTACCGACCTGACTTTGGGGACAAAACCAGAGCTGCCAAACTCCATTGTCTTCACAGACCAGAAGGGAGGGAACAGGCCGTGAGGGAGGCAGGGACTGCTAGAAGAAGCAGGCTTTCCCCTTTACTCTCACCCATTGGGTCCCCTTACAAATGTGGTGAAAATTTTTTTTTTATAGCAGGGGTGCTGAGAGCCATTGAACCAAACTATAAATCCTGTATATGATGGAAACCACTTCAAGCCAGGGGGTGCTGCTTTACCCCAAGCACCCCTAGTTCCAGCACCTATGTTTGACTCTCCCTCTGTGCCCTTTCTGAGCATGCACTAAGGCCGATTGATGGCTCCCGCTCTGGTGCGGACACTGACTGCGCACGTTGGGCTTCCAGGTGACTCCTCTAGTGCAACAATGTCACATTCCCAGAGGGGCCTCGTTCCCCTCCTACGCACTAGTGATTACAGACAACAAAGCTGGTCCAGCGCCAGAAATCCACTCCAGCTTGTATACGCCATCCGACCCCCTTCGCTCCTCACTATTCTGGGCCACCCCTCCACAGCTCAGAGGAAAGCGTGGTGCTTACTGCCCAGCCCCGCACAACACTGAGTTATTTGCCCTTGCCTCGGCATCCTTCGAGAAACGGGTGAACACCACTGGCCCTAGCAATGGCTTCTCTCCCCTTTCATGGGAGTTCACACAACTCGCTTTAGTACACCTCCTTTCTGCCAACCAGGAGCCAAGCAGGCATTTCCCCAGGGACACTACAGCAATGGAGAGTTTAGACCCTGGCTGCTAGGCTGGGGGCAAGGAGAGATGAGGAAGTGGTAACATTTTTCAGAAGCAGTGGCATAAACTATTTACCAGCAGCAGAAGGGTGTGTGCGCAGGCGCACGGGAGGGGAGGCAGCTGCTGTGAATTACACCTTCCAGAAAGTTTTCAAACTATCCAAACTGTCTGTTCCTCTTGCTTACACCCTCCTCCCCCATTGATCAGTCAATTTATTCCAAACTTCTGACAATCAATTCATTGGAAAGGGAAAAGGGAAACCAAGCTTGACTTAGGCAGAAGACCCAGTGGCTGAAATCCCTGCCCCTGCAAGTAACACCTTGCATGCAGAAATCCATGCCCACAGTTGTACTATTTCTGGCCTCAGAAGCCCCACCTTCTGTTCCCACAAAAGGAAAGTGAGCAAAGCGCTTGCATAGGGCATTTCCCAGCTCTCCCTTGCTGCAGATTAAGCCCATTACTTCTTGTCCTACCTTCAGTGGACATGGAGAACAACTGATCACTGTCCTCTATAACAGCCCTTCATATATTTGAAGACTGCAGTCAAATCTCCTTCAGTCTTTGTTCAAGACAACATGCCTACTTTTCGTAGGTCAAGTTTTCTAAAGCGCTGATCATTTTTGTTGCTCCCCTCTTGATTCTCTCTAGTTTGTCCACATCTTTCCTAAAGTGTGGCACCCAAAACTGGACACACAGTCCCCAGCACCAAGCATAGCAGGATAATTACTTCCCGAGTCCAAGGCATTAATTAAAACATTGAACAGCACCGGACCCAGGACTGACCCATGTGGGAACTCCACCCCACCTGCAGCTTGACAGTGAGCCATTGATAACCACTCTTGGAGTACAGTCTTTCAGCCAGTTGCACACCCACCTTTCCCTCTTTGCTTTGAGAAAGTCATGTGGGGCTGTGTCAAAAGTCTTCCTAAAAACAAGATATCACATCTACTGCTTGTGCCCTTATCCACTAGGCCAGTAATGCAATCAAAGCAGGAAATCGAGTTCTTTTGTACTTCTCCTTATTAATGCATCCATGTTTCCAGTTTTTGGTGGAATCCTTTTTGATTTCCAGCTCATTACAGAGCTCCTGATGGAGCCCGAGGGTGCGTCTACACTAAATAAAACCTCTGCATCTGGGCTGGATCAGCTGACTTCGGCTCCAGGGCTATGAAATTGCAATGTAGACATTTGGGCTCAGCTGGGTTGCCAGGGTGTCCAGTTTTTGACTGGAACGCCCAGTCAAAAATGGACCTTGACAGCTCCAAGTGGCACTGCTGACTGAGCCGTTAAAAGTCCGGTCAGCAGCACAGCAGGGGGCCTGGGGCTAAGACAGGCTCCCTGCCTGCCCTGGCTCTGCGCAGCTCCCAGAAGCGGCCATCAGGTCCTTATGGCCTCTAGGTGCATGGGCAGCCTCTGTGCACTGCCCCCGCCTGAGTGCTGGTTCTGCAGCTCCCATTGGCTGGAAACGCTGACCAATGGGAGCTGCGGGGGCAGCGCCTGCAGGTGCGAAGGCAGCATATAGAGCCTCCCTGGCTGCCCATGTGCCTAAGCGCTGCCGGGACCCCACACCTCCTCCCACACCCCAAGCCCCTGCTCAGAACCCCCTCCTGCACCCGAAACCCCTCATCCCAACCCACACTGCAATTAAAGGTGTTCTATGCATCACAAAACATACTGTTCTTTTGAGTTGTAGGCAGTTTGTGTGTAGACACCACAGAGGACACTAGCAACAGCACGAGCAAGGATATGCTGTAAAAGTCTTGGATTTCAGAGCAGGTCCTAGAGTGAGGTCTCCATACTAAAGGCTAGAGAGAGATCAGTTTGAGTCTCACATTTTAATGCACTCAGGTTCTACTGTACTTTCCAGGAGCTAAAAATTAGGTTCCAGAGGAGCCTCAGATAAGTCCAGCATCTTTGCTGGAGAAAGCATTCACACCTCCCCATTCCACTCTGAGATCCACTGGAACAGACTGACAGGCTTCCACCATACAGCACAAGCCAGAGCCCCACTCACTGAGATTTTAAACTACAGCAAGGCAGGAAATTCAGTTCTTTCACAACAGAGCAACTCAGACTCCTTGTAAATATGTCATGTTTGGTCTCAGTACATATTGTAATCATAGAATATCAGGGTTGGAAGGGACCTCAGGAGGTCATCTAGTCCAACCCCCTGCTCAAAGCAGGACCAATCCCCAACTAAATCATCCCAGCCAGGGCTTTGTCAAGCCTGATCTTAAAAAACCTCAAAGGAAGGAGATTCCACCACCGCCCTAGGTAACCCATTCCAGTGCTTCACCACCCTCCTAGTGAGAAAGTTTTTCTTAACATCCAATCTAAACCTCCCCCACTGCAACTTGAGACCATTACTCCTGGTTCTGTCATCAGCTACCACTGAGAACAGTCTAGATCCATCCTCTTTGGAACCTCCCTTCAGGTAGTTGAAAGCAGCTATCAAATCCCCCCTCATTCTTCTCTTCTGCAGACTAAACAATCCCAGTTCCCTCAGCCGCTCCTCATAAGTCTTGTGCTCCAGCCCCCTAACCATTTTTGTTGCCCTCCGCTGGACTCTTTCCAATTTTTCCACATCCTTCTTGTAGTGTGGGGCCCAAAACTGGACACAGTACTCCAGATGAGGCCTCACCAATGTCGAATAGAGGGGAATGATCACGTCCCTCGATCTGCTGGCAATGCCCCTACTTATACAGCCCAAAATGCCGTTAGCCGCCTTGGCAACAAGGGCACACTGTTGACTCATACCCAGCTTCTCGTCCACTGTCACCTCTCGGTCCTTTTCCGCAGAACTGCTGCCGAGCCATTCGGTCCCTAGTCTGTAGCAGTGCATGGTTCCAAGACGGTAAGTTCCAAGACAGTTGCTACAAAAACTAGGTTTGCATTTATTTAGCATTTTGCCTTTAAATACAAGAAGGCATCAGAAGAAACCTAGTTTTTGCCAGGAAAGATTTGCAAGTGTAGCTATACTGGCATATCTTCCAGGCACAGATGCAGCTTATACTGTCCATAAAAAAAAGTTTATATGGCTATAGCTTATACGTGGTCCCAAGTAAAAGAAGCTGTACTGGCAAAAGCACCTTTATGCTGGTCTGGGTCTACATGAGGACTTTTGCCAGTATAAAAATGGTGCCTCCCCACACTCCCCACAAAAATAATCACACCCTGAACTGATAGTATAAACACCAGCAAAAGTTTCCAATCTGGCTCAAGATTTTAGTTTCTTCTGTTTATTCGAATGGGCAATTAATCACGGAGATAAGCATCGTAACCCATCATGTCCCAATCCGCATGGCTTCTGTGTAGATCTGCAGCATGACTCATCTGTGTGTTAAGCAGTGTGAAATGTCCTCAGTGGCTAACTTCATTATCTGGAAGTCATGTTTCTTCAGACATGCCAAAGGGACGTGTCCTCAATAACATTGAAAATGAAGCTGTTGGGATCGTGAGAGCCAGACAAGCATTCAATGAAACTAGCGAGGAAGTTTTGTTCAAAGTACCAGCCAAATGATACTGTAAACTCCCCAGAAAGTTCACTTTGGGGGTGGGGAAGCAAAGAGTTGCAGCCTACTGCACTTGTACAGTCATGGGAGTATCTGAGCAACTCACATTCTTTCATGTATCAATACCACTGAGGTAGGGAAGAGCTATTATCCCCATTTCACTGATGGGGATTGAGGACCAGAGTGATTTGCCCAAGACCCAGTTACAAGTCCAATGGCTGGAAGCAGAAGCTAGACAAATTCAGACTGGGAATAAGGCTTACATTAACAGTAAAGGTAATTAACTACTGGAACAATTTACCAGGATCACGGTGGAGTCTTCATCACTGGCAGTTTTTAAAATCAAGACTGGGTTTTTCCCTAAAAGCTTTGCTCCAGGAATTACTTTGGGATAACTGCACCCTATGAATCTAGTCTCACAACAGTACCTTAATAACCGGGCCATGCCTTCCTCTCTAGCCTAAAAGGCAGTTTTCTTCAGAATTCTAGGTGCCTGAGAAGTAGCCTTGGTGGGAGCCTTCTCAGTCTCAACTTCTGGGCTGTTACACACCCCCAGCAATAAGAGACCGCACTATTTAAAGTTTTGAAAGTGACAGTATCAGACTCTTGTACAGACCTTGAACAGTTGCACACGAGGTATATTTCCTCCTACATATTAGTTCCACTCATCCAGTCTCCCCCTCTTCCCCAGCTCATTCATGGAACACGGGCAGTTGCTTTGTGAAAGCAGCCCCATTTCTCCTCAAGATGCCAACCATTCAGAAATGGGCTGCGAGGGGGGGAGAGAGCCCTGCAGCGAGCACCACTCGGCTATGCATGGACTGGCAGCAGGAAAGGACTCTCTAGAAGCAGTTTTACAAACACAAGTACATAATGTTTATTTTTAAATTTCCAATTTATTACAAGCACAGCCCTTCGCAGAACCCCCCTCCCCCCCCGAATGACAATTATTTTTTAAAATAATGTACAGTTCCAAAGGGTTCACTGTGTAGGAGCTACACAAGACAAAACCACACCTTCATGGGGGTGTCAAACACAAGTGTCAGTGCTAGTTCTGTGGGATAGGATGGCGGGGCTGTGGGGGAGGAGAGAAGGAGGCTGGACTTCTGTTCTAGGCTCACAACAGTGACTAACAGTCCAGGACTGAACCAAGTGCTTGATTTAAAAAACAAAAACAAATACACAACACTGGGCTGCCATCTTCATTAACCTTTTTATTCTCAAATCATAGGAGTTGCACCAGGTTTTTTTTAAATTTAATGATCAGTACAGAATAGCCACACAGCTATTTTGTTCCAATTTAAAGACATAATAAGAGGTTCAAACCCTGATTTTGTTAGACCAAAATCTGTCATACGGAGGGAGTGGCAAAAAAAGTTTTGCTTAAACAGAAATCAATAACTCAAGTGGCACAAGGTGTTGGGGATTCATGACAGAGCAATGTCTCTCCCCCCAGCACAACCTATGTTTCCCACTAGTCAACCGCTGTATAAGTCAGAGTCTGCCCTTCTGCTGCATTACAGGGCATGGCAGGTGGGTTGGGGGGAAGGGAGGCTGAGTTAGTGGAGGTATTACTATAAAAGTAGACAGCAAATTAGAAAGGGATCAGTGAGACCTCTCTCCCCCCTCCCCAAACAAATCCCCCAGCTTAACTCCAGCTACTGAGAGGAAAACAGGAGTTTTAGAGGGAAAAATATAAAGCAAACACGTTTTCATATAAACTGTACTGTACATGTGCCAAAGCAAGACAAAGGTATCTTACAAGGTGTTCTTTATACAAGCTCACTGCTAGAAACAAGTGACTTAAACTAGAAAATTAATTTAAAAAGTTACATGGAACAAGTTTCTGCTGCTTCCCCTCCCGGGGTTTTCTACGGGATGTGTGGGAATGCCATGTCTCTGATATGCCTCTGGCATTTGGTTTGTCCACTCGAAGGGCTACATGATTATGTGCTGTTAAAGGTGAGCAGGGGAACCAACAGTCTATTCTTTGCCATGTCCAAGTGGACCGCTGCAGTCAGAAGAAAGGACAAGCTCCTCAGAGCACGACCTCAGGAGACCGCTCCCCCAGAAGAAACAGAGGAGAGAAGCAAGAGCACCTCAAAGCCATTTGTATTATGATGCTGGTGAAAGCCATATCTCCATAAATGTATGTGCTTGCTCACTCTACGCGTCCCTTCATTGGGGGCTCAAAATTAACACCATATAAATATACACATACAAGAACTAAGGGCCATTGGCCTGATCACACTCAGTCCTTCTGTGAAGCAACATGATCCCGCCCCATACTAGAGGAGGGCTGGTTTCACATCACAGGCAGCAGATGGCAGGAGGTCCCACAGCGCTCCAGTGTTGGCTGCTCAGCTAAAGGGGAAGGAAGCAGCTCCATTCTGAGAAAGCGGATAGTGCTCCAAACTGGAGGAGACTTCACACTCCCCTGTCCAATGAGGCTTAGGCCAGTTCTTCCGCTTGCCCTCCCACCTTCTTCTTCTAGCAGGACAATCCCATAAGAGCTTTATGTATTTTGCTGGAAGCAGTAAGTCACCTCTGCTCACTTGATGGATGGCCAAATACTTCAGGAAGATACAGAGAAATTACAAACTAGAACTGGTCACGGGAAAGGCTGGATTAATCAAGAAGTGTCTGCTGCTTCCTAAATCCCTTCAGACAGCCAAGCCTGCTGCCCAGCAGCACCAGAAGGCCTGCTCCAACTCTGTCTCCCCCCAGTCTCCCTGCTCCTCATTTCTTTCTCTTTCGCCCCCTGGAATGTTCAGTGGCCTCTGACTCACTGTCCCCTTCCTGCTCCTCTAGTCCCTGGCGCCTGGCAGAGGGCTTCTTGCGTTTTCTGCGTGAGTACGTATGGCCAGGCAAGTGTTTGTGCAGCATGTCAATCAAACACTGTTCTGTCTTCTCCAGGCAGGAAAGTACGTGGCTCCCATTCTGATTGTAGTGCTCAGCATTGGAGAACACCTGTTTGATGTCAGAGAGGAACTCTAGCACAGAGCGATAGCTGCCACATGAGCACTTGCTCTGCATAGTCTGGAAGTCCATGGGGTTGCTGATGACCTCAAAGTAATCTTCAGCTTCCTCTGTGGTCACTGGCTCCCTGCCGAGGAAGGAGTCAAAGACAGGAGAATAATTAGCGTCAGACACTGGTATTACCTAGATACTAGCAGGACACTCACACAAACCGGCCATATCCACTGACACGGACCTGCAGCTCCCAGCAACACCACAATAAACCTTGATGCCTAGAGCCCTTTACAAGCCAACCAAATACCCAACGTCCCCTGAGAGGTGGCCTGCTTACAGACAGGGAAACTCAGGCAGTTAAAATGCCTTGCCTTTCATTGAAGGGAATTGCTGGCAAGGCTGAATTTGAACTCTGGAGATGACTATATCCACTAGAACATGCTTCCTCTGGAGGGAACTCTGAGTGGTTTTCAGGGGAGGCGGTGGAGAATACACTGCTCTCCTACCTCAATGCTTGGCTGCTTCCATTACTGTGCAGAGAAGGGAATGGGAGCATGTCACTCCCTAGCTTTAGGGGTCAATCTTGGCTCCCTCCATAGAAACTAGTCTCCAGAGACACTGAGCACAGGGGTCCCTAATGTAACAGACAGACCCACTTTTCTTTCTCTGTACTTATTCTGCTTCTAACACACCCAGGCCTCCAGGCCAGCAGCAGCCTGCGACCATAGCTACGTGCAGCCCTGAAGCTTAGCCAGTCTCACTGCGCGAGCAGAGATCCAAGGATAGTTCACACAGGGAAGGGAGCTCTATGTGCCTCACCTGAAGGGCCAGCTGAAGCGGTACTTGATGAGCTTATTGAGGATTTCCTCACACTTCTGCAGCTCCAGGTTCTGGCGACGTGAAGTCTTCTTCGTTTGAAGCACCTAACCACACAAAGTGGAGCAAGCCATTAAAAGGAGAGGAACTGGCATATGATTTAACAGTAGCCAAAACAGTTCCTAAGGACTTGCCCACACTGAGGCTTGGTGAGCAGCAAGTCAGGGTGTGACTGTACCATGCACTAAGTCGCCATGAGGACCCTGCTACCATGCACTAAAAGTTCTCTAATGCACACCAGCAGGGTCGTCACAGTAACTGTGTGTGGCAGGCTAGTGCGCTGAGCATTCACTCACACCCTAGCTTGCTCACTGCATGGACAAGCCCCAAGCAGAGGAAAGTGGGAGAAGAGTTTTCCTTTTCAATCCTATCACAAGCAGGTGCATCAGTGGGTAGGGGAGAAGTGATACTTCTGTGAAAACTGAAGCTTAAGGCGTTCAAACCCCACCATCATCTCTGCAATAATCAAGAAGCAAACTGCTTGGCTGCGGGAGCTTTGATGCTAGCAGCCAAGAAATGCCATGGCAGCTTGAGTTACAAAATGGGAACCCTGTCCAAATGCTCTCACAGGAATAGTTTACAGGCAGCCCTGTCCTTTTTCCAGGGGCAGGAAGCTTTTTCAAAGAGGTTCAAAGACAGCATGGTCAAAGCAAGTGGCCAAAGAATAAATAACAAATGGAGTATGCAAATCCCTCCCCTCCTTACCCCCTGGGTAGACAGCATAAGACAGGCAAAGGAGAGGAAGAAAGCAGTTGTGGTGCCGTGTTAACAGGCCTGCAGCAGAGGCTACCATGCCATTTTAAATACCAAACAGCAGCTGATGGCCCCAAGCTTTGCTGTACTCGAGAAACAAGCAGTGCACAAGGTCAGCCATTTGCCTAGGGATTTGTAGCAGGTCAGCCACTACTGTACTGGCGTCCCGCTCAGCTCTGAGCTCTGCAGGGATCACTGCATACAGATACATTGATATGGAGGGAACTGCAGTTCCCATCCTGGACCTAGGCTACAACTGTCAACAAATCAGATTTGTACTGGGAAGAGGGGCAGGGAGCTAACAGGACCTGTCTCCTCAGCCCAGAGGGTTAGAGAGAGTGACAATATTTTACCAAGGTCCACAATTCCCAGCAGCCAATCATGTTGTTTAGATGAGACCATTCCTCACTCAAAGGTACCTCTAGTTGGCTATGGTGCACCTCCCCTGATTTGGAGAGCATGCGAGCAAGCAACCAGAAAAGGCCAGCAGAAAAGGGGTCTCCTGTATACGTTAGCACAAGGCAACTACAGTACCACTAGCCATTCTTTTACCCAACCCCAGGCACCCTAATGCAGCAGGAGCCTGAGCCCCAAGCCTTGCACTCCAGCCCAAGACGCAACAGCTGTTGATGCTGGGCACTTTGGGAGGAGCTCCTATGACAGGCTATAACAGCAGTACTGTTAACACTGGTCACTAGATGTACAGCAGATCTGTGGGAAGCTCCTGCCACACCGCACCATGGTGCTAGAATGCCAATATCCCCTCGTAACCCTAATGGCTACATCCCCAGGACAGTCAGCACAGAACCCCCAGCTCCACCCTTCCCAGGGCACCCACAGGATTGGCTCTATTCAAACACACAAGGTTTTATTCATTAAATGTCAAGTGAAACCTAAACCAGCTAAATTATGTCCTGAAGGTTGGGGAGTGACCGTCCGGACAACAACTGTCAGAAAATGGGCCAAGCTCGGGGAACGAGGGTCCGGCATTGCTGGCATTCTATCACCATCCCGGACCCCCTCCCCCCCTTCCCCCACCTCTCTGCACAGACATATGGATACTATTAAAAACCCTTTAACAAGCTGCAGGCCGCCTGCTAATCAAGGGGGACAATGTGTGAAAGCGGCTGGGGAAGGATGCCTGGCATATCTGTGCTCCGTTTGTGCTGGGCCCTTAAGGATACATGGCCTTTGTTAGACAGACCTCAGTCCCGTATGGATTTCACAATACAATTCAGGGCATTTCTTTGAGAAGGGGAGGGGAAGGAAGTGTGACACCTGTTGAGTTTATAACTCATGAAGTGAGCAATCTCCTGGGGGCAATTTGGCTCTTACCAGCTCATCAATGTCTGCTCCGTTGACAGGTGTGGCCCGCTGCCGGGGTCCTCTGGTGGCATGCAGTGACTGTTTCTTCCCTTGGTGCCTGCCTTGCCTGGAAGGGTACATCATTGTACTCTGCTTGCCCTTGGCTGCCTTCCTGGGTCTCACTGAAACAGCCAATTTTAAGAACAGGTTCACTTTTGGAGAGAAATCTGAGAGAGCCTCAAACCAAGGAGAGAGGATGACAATGGACAAGAGCCCTTCAGCCTCTTGGAGAGGTGATAACGTTAGGAGCAGAAGCCAAGTCACTGAGATTGCCTCCATCACAAACACAATAGCAAAAAAATCTAATCTCTGCAGAGACAGTTGCATATAACAGCAATAGTGCAACCATTCAAAGAAGAATTTGGTGCCCTGAGGAGTGGCCCCAGAGGGTTAAAACAGAGTTGCACCATCCCTGCCCAGTCGTACCAAAGCAGGGATGGTCACACTGTGGCTGGACAGGTGCTGCTTTTCACCAGTCTTTACTCACTTCTCGTACACTGAGTAAGCCAAGCAATCATAGGCCTTCTCCAGGTGAAGCAAATGTCCCCTTTCCAGAATGGACACTGGTGGTTGGCAAGGATGTTACTCCTACTCATGGGTGACCACACACACACAGAGAGCTAGCAGGCCCTCTAGCTGGGAGGGGATTTGGATTTCTGAGGTCTTTGTGAGCAAGGTTCAGCTGTGGCAGTGTTGAAGCAGAAATGTCCTAGTGCTAAAATCCTTATACCCCCAAGCCCTCGAAGGATGCCGGGGGCGAGTGGGGCGTGAGTTAAGCCTTGGAGATAACTTACACCTTCCTTTGCTGTTCAGACCAGAAATGTGTGGGAATCCCTTGGTTTCCTGTTGTCCACTTGCTCACTGCCAGAGTGTGGATGGCTGAATGGGTGCCTTTACAGGCATTTACAAGTGGCCCACACAATGGGATAAGCCAGTTGCTAAGTCCCCCTGAAAAGCTAACTGTGTTCACAGTGGGTGTCGAGTTACTCTGGCAGGGAGCTGCTCCACATGCTGGAATTGGTAAACAATGGAATTTTATTCCAAACATTGGGGCTGCTGCATTATGTTCCAGATAAATGTTTTTGCCCATTTGTCAGCCTGCCTGTCACCATTTTAAATGGAGGGAATGCAAGTGTGGTGACGAACTGTCTCCTGTCTTAAATTTCTCCTGCGACCCCTGTGCATTGAGTGTACGTTGGCCTTTCTTCCCGAGCAAGCGCCTTCCACCTGGTCATAAATGCATACGAAAGCCATGTCCAACATGCAGCAGTCCTTCACTTGTGGCCTCTAATCCATCCCTGTCCAATAAATCATCTTGTCAGGCCCCCTGCAGGAGCAGCGTGTGTCAGGGCAGTGGGACGTCTGTATACTGTTGCTCCTGCTTGTGTGTCAAGTTCACAGCATGTGTTAAATGTCTGACAATCCAACATTCTATATTCTATCCTCAGGATAAACGCTACACAAGGATTAACTGGGACTTCTCCACTAAAACAAAAGTTTTCCACTATGACCTTTCCATGCTAATGCCCTGTAAAGCTGGGGGTTGAGTTTAAGGCTTTATTTTTAGAGACAGTAACCCTCTTTTGCTATTGTCTGAAAACGCTTGCTTTGGTCCTGGAACTGGAATGCATCAAGGGCTGAACATACTCCAAGTGTGGACATGGATACTCCAAAGAACAAAGAGCAATCAGAAGATCAAGGAACACCCCAAAAATTGAACAAAATAAAAAAATGTGTAAGGCCTGAACCAGTCAGCTGGAGCTCAGTAGTACAAAACACTCCCTGGCTGGAGACAGTCGGGAGAACGTATACAAATCCCCTAGGTCTCGGTCACTTAATTCCATCACCAGCTTTAGCTGAAGGGTTTGGTCTGAAGCTAAAACTTTCATGTCAATGACGGTTCAGCTGAAAGCAAATGGTGTGCATGTGCATTTCAGGGATCTTTCCAGTTCATGCTTCCTGATCTACTCCAGCAGGGCAGCGTCAAAGTCCCCAAAAATAAAAAGGAGGTGGAGCGTGGCAGGAAAGAAACTTTTGGATTTGGGGTGGAGAAGCATTTGTTTCACTTAGTCTGGAATGCCGTTCTGAACCCTGGTGGGTGAAGTAATATATTTTACTGGACCAACTTCTGTTGGAGAGAGAGAGCAGCTTTTGAGCTTAAAACAGAACCTTTCTTCAGGTCCTCGAAAGCTTGTCTCACCAACAGAAGTTGGTCCAATAGAAGACATTACTTCACCCACCTTGTGTCTCTATTATCTTGGGACCCACGGCTACAACAACACTGTACACATTTTGAACCCTGTGACTTTATTTCCCTCGGGGCTTGTCTATATTAGTGGCTGGATCAACGGGCAGCGATCAATCCAGCGGGCGTTGACTTATCGTGTTTAGTCTAGACGTGATAAATCGACAGCCGAGCACTCTCCTGTTGACTCCGGTACTCCACCAGGGCTAGAGGTGCCCGCGGAGTCGACGGAAGAGCATCAGCTGTCGACTTACCACAGTGAAGACACTGCGGTAAGTATATCTAAGTACGTTTACTTCAGCTACGTTATTCACATAGCTGAAGTTGTGTAACTTAGATCGATTCCCTCCCTCCCCCAGTGTAGACCAGGCCTCAGCTTCCTGAGAAAGATCAATCTCTGAAGACAGTTACTACAGCCCTATTAGAAGCTTCCCTGTCAATGTCTGTTCAGGTCGGAGGGGACCTGACTCATACTACAGCCTGGACAATAGTCACTTCCTGTAGAACAGCCAGTGTCAAGTGAAGGTGACTTAATAGCGTAAAAGGGAATCTCATGACGACAGGCAAGAATTAAACTACCCACCCCTAACCCCAAAACAAGATAACTTTTAGTTTTGCATTTAAAAAAGTAAGTTTTGGGGTGGTGGAGGAAGAGAGACAGCATTCCACTGCCCAGGGACAGCAAATGTTGAAGAGTAAAAAGGCTATTAACAAATAATCAATCATGCTGCTTGCTAACCCTTCACTGCTGCAGGCCCCTGCTGACAACTTAGCAGCAGTTTTTATGGCATCAGCTGTGTATCAAGAAGTGTGGATCCTTACACTGGAATGCGAGCGTGCTCCCACTCCTTTGAGTTGACGTAGTATTTAAACTGCTGCAAGGACAGTCTCAGTCCTGAAGTAGCAAGGGGACTGAAGGCAGTCGATTCCCAGTTCTCCACAAATGTATCATGCCTGCAGCCTTCTCTGAAACGGGCCTCCTTACACATCCATGTGAGAACCCAACCTCTTCCTCAGATAGGACACAAAGCCTCAGATAGGATACATGACAAAGATGGAACAGACTACAGCTGAGCCCACATGATAACTTGTAGCTAAAGACTTACATTTCAGTCCAGCAACCTCATAATCTTCTTCCTCTTCTTCATCCTCCTCAGCATCTTCCTCATCTGGGCCTACCTCGCCCTCTTCAGCCTCCTCCTCAGCAGAATCTTCGGTATAGTTTCTAAAAGCAAGAAAATTAGTTAGATGTCAGACTCTCTGAATAAACTAGCAGAGCCTGGCTAGCCTTGACCCTGGGAGTTTCACTGCACGTTTGTTCATACACACAAACTTGCTGACCACCTCAGTCTAAAACAAACATTTGCTTCAAATTGCTTCACACTATAGCAACCTGTTCTTTTTCAGCCAGGATATCATGTTAGAGTCATGGCTTAGATGGCACTTTCAGTCTCTTGCTACTTTCCAAGCTATCACTTTGGGGCTGACAGATTTCAGCCCAAATGCTAAAAACTTTCAACAGCTGAATACATGTGCAGAGAGAAACCGCTCTGCTGCTGTTCCACACATCTCGGCAATATGTTACCGATAACTACACTTAACACTGTTTGCAGTGTAGTTATTCCTCAATAAGGACAAGTGCTTTGGGGTTTGAGGAAGAATGTCAGGATACCACATTGACTGTATGCAGGCCGCTTGCTCATGAGGTTCAATACTACTGATGCATGGGAAGCATCTGAAACATGCAGTCACTGCCAGCTTACACTGTGCAAGTGCAATGCAGCCAAGGTGGCCTTACCAGACTCCCCACGCATTTGGTCAGCCAGTTCTTCCTCAACTCTCCTCCCTCCGAATCCATACTAAGTTTGTTCGAACAGGAGATGTAACATGAGTGCGCAAGTGGTAGTGGAGCAAAGAAAGAAAGAAGGTGGCCAGCAAACATTGTCAGATCTGAGAAGCCCCATTAAAGGGCTGCTTAAGAAGTTTTTGGGAGGAGACAGGGAGAGAAGAGTGTCTCCTTCCCTACTCCATCTCACAGCAGTGCCACTTTTCATGCCCTCCGTGGAGCAGAGCTGATTTAATGTGCTAACAATCAGGCAGACATCACAGTTACGTTCCCACCTTTACCGAGCACAGCACTGAGGGTGCACATGCACAGATGTCATAAAATGCAAAGTTCTGGCTCGCACAGTGAGTCTGACCCTTTACATACATCTAATTCGGGGTAACAATTGTAACAAAAAACAGGAGCAGAGAACAATATGCATGTGCAGAAAGAGACAGAGGTATGCTGGCTGTGGAGCAACAACTTTGAATTTTCTGCCTCGCATGAGTAAAGTGTCCCTCATTAATGAAATGGAAAAAGACTAAGTTCATGCAACACTAAGAGCTGGAGGGTGTTCCAAGGCCAACCTTCTCTCCCATTCTATTCCAGCTGGGAAGAATAAAGTAGCAAATAGATAAGACAGGTGTTACTCCACCTGATGGCTCACATCCAGGAGCAAAGCAGCTTGCAGATGACTCTGACACATCAAAGCAACTGTGATCTCATGCTAGAGCAGCTGTGTTAAAGCCTTGCCATTTCAGAACAAGCCTGATAAACTCCTTTCAAACCGTGCCCAGAGAGTAATTAATACTGTTCGGCCCATATACCACCTGCATATGACAGTCTAATATACTTTGTATCACTGGTCTGGAGGGAAGGCTGGCTAGATACCTATTCTTCAGGTGGTAGTTGGTAGTCTCATCCCTCTGGCATAAGTGAAAATGCGAACCACAGACAGTTATGATTAAAAGAGGAGAGAAAGTAGGTATCAAGTCTTTTGAGTTCAAAGGTGAGTGATATCTGGCTATCATGGTGTAAACAAACAGTCATGCTCAACATTGTTCTCTGCTAAATAGCAGACTATGGGCTCAATGCCTCTCTTTTGGATGGACAGGACGTTCAGGCCACTTCTGAGAGCTCACCTCAGCTGGAAGTCAGAAAGGACTGCAGTGCTAGGAAGCATGTTCCTATGAGCAAGCAGCCAGACTCACTGCTCAAATGAGCTGAAGCACCAAGTGAGTTTCAGCACTAATAGCAGCCCTTTATTACTGCAAAGACTTTTTTCCACTGCTACAGTGAAGTTATTTATTTAATCCCCTCAAAATGTCATGGGTCACTACAACACAGGTGCTCTAATGTAAGAGCAGCCTGAAAAGATTGCTCTGCTATTGTTCAAGTGCATCAGGTAATCTAGGTATTTCCCTCCTCTAAAAGCAGTTACTGATTAAGGACGAATGCTTTGGTCTCTTTGTGAAAGACTCCTTAGTTCTCAGAGCCTGATTAGAATTCCTCCCCAGTGAAAGCATTAAGAGAAAGGAGGGTCTCACCTCCCCCGGGAGCTGCGCCTGGCGGTAGAGGGCTGGCAAGCTGGGCACTGCCACTCGCCATCTGGTATCTCGTAGAGTGCTGGTCTCAGACAAAACAGGTGGAAGGCTTTGTTACACTCATCACACAGGATCAGCTTGTCATCCTCACCTAGGAGAGGGGAGAACTTGCATGAAGTTTAGTAGCACAGCTCTGCTCACCCTGTGCAGAAGCAGCTACCAATACAATGGAGAAAGGGACAGAGGTGGAGGGCCACAAAAACTCCTCAAACAGTATTGCAGCCTTTTAAAACCTATGGGAGTTTCCCAGCCTTGTTGAGTCTGGCTTTGAACAGCACAGCGCAATTGCCCAGTAGGAATGCTGCCTCTGTGCTCCTCACTAACTTGAGCGAAAACCTATTTTGAGCCAGCTGCTTAGTAAAAACAAGAACTTCGCAATGTGACTCTCCTCCCTACACCTGAAATTCTAGTTCTGTCAAATCAAGCCAATTGGACCTCGGTGGGTGCCTTTGGACTCAACTAGGGCACCCTCTGCTAGCAATGGACAAACAGTTTTTGCAATGCTTCAGAAGACTGCCCACAGAAGGGATGCGCTTCAGCTGTTCAAGAGGACATCTCACTCGGTCCTCCCAGCTTCCTCTTTCTACTGATGCTTAGTTCCCAAAGGCTAACCTAAAAGTGCAAAGGTAATTAGCATGAGCCCCTGGCAAACTAGGAGAGAAAGTCCGTGTGGAAATAGAACCTTTGCTGCCCCCACCTCCCATGAGCATTTCAAGAGAGCTCAGCATCTTCCAGTGCACAAATTCAAAGCAAGACAAAGTTACAATGAGGTGCTCTGTGCTGCCAGGCTCTTCTCTAAGGGTAGGGAGATGGCTGTTGCCTGTGCACACCTCCCATCCAGAGCACATCATGGCAGGGTGACTGCTGGTGACTCTCTCCCTACATTCCCTCCCCCATAACCCTCAATTTACGTAGCTCCCCTTCGCAGATTTTCCCCTGTATGCAAGACATGGTATAAAGGTGGACTCCTCTGGCCCAGGTCATTTTCCTCCTCCACTTGCCAAAGTAGTAGTAGTTCAGGACATGGGGCTTCACCTCTCTGCCTACCCTCACATGAAGAGCAACAGCCAGGAGTTGCTCTCTCCCAGCTCCTTCTCTTCCACCCCCATCAACCGCTCCCTAGAGCAGAGCATAGGTTGATGGTGGATAGCCTCACTCAGCCTAATCCCACCTTGTTCTCCCCTCTTCAGTTGTGGGGAGCAACCAAGAGATGGGTACAACTCAGAAGGCCCCTAGAAAATTCAAGCCTGAAAGTATGTGATGTGAATACAGACAAGACAATAATTGTTTTCAGGCAGTCTGCTTTGACCAAATGGAAGAGCACTAACAGAGGGCATATATAAATAGCTCTTAGCATGCAGCAGCTTCACCTATCATCACAGAGCCAAGTTACAGTGCATATTAGAAATATGACAGTTTCATTTAACCACAAACACTTGTGAGAGTTATTTCCGTCAGAAATGCTGAACTCAGAGTAAGCCCCAGGTTTGTGTAGGATGGCATGCACTCTGGATATGAAATGAAGGCATGACCGTTCCCAGAAGGGTTTGTTATTCTGAAGAGGCACTTTCATACGATAGGGACTTGTATCCAGGGATCCAATATTTAGAACACAGAACTTTCATAAACACAGAAAGACACAGGGAACAGCCCTCTGATGATGTGCAAAGCTAAGAAAGACCTAGTGTACTGCAGAGAGAACCAATGATAACATCTTGGCGTGCAGGAGAGGCTATGGAAATCACAGTCCTGCAGTGTTCTGTAAGTTTGTAAGTTATATAAAGATATTTAATTTGACATTTGGTCTTAGGGCTCCTGTGACATGTGTGTTTCTCCTTCTGAATGAGTGAATCCTGATGTTCAGAACGAAAGCGCAGCCAAGAGCAGGATGTGGTGACTCACTACAGGAGCGTGCTGCCCAGGTAGCGCATGACAGGCACCAGCATTCCCCACTGTTAAACAAGCTTGGGGCTGGAATCCATACCTTTCTTGCGACACACTTTGCATCTGGCATTCTCTGCAGACATATCCCATTTGATACAGGCATCCAGCATCCCAAGCAGCACGTGCATGCGAGAGAAGGTCTGGGCCTCCCGGATTGCTGTCTTCCACTTCTCCACCGCTGAAGCAACCTGCAGACAGAACTAAGTTTATACCAAAGCACAGGAACACACCTCACTATAACTTGAAGACTTTTTACATCTTTTAGTTGGGGCACTTGTCAGCCATAATTCAGCTATTGTATTTTCTACCTTCTACAGAGCGCCTCAATCCTATTTGAGGCTTACCCTCTCACCAGCCTCACTGGGCCAGACATCTTGTTCATAACACTACGGACCTTTTGTGCTTCATGACCAGCCTGAAACAACCTACACAAACTGCACTACATTCTTTACTTTGAAAGTCTAACCCAAATACTTGTCAGTCAAAGAAAATAAACGGCAGAATTTTAGCCCCATTAAAAGTAGGATGAAAGTTAAAAGGCAGCTGGCAGGCATTGTTCAGGTCATGACTGCCGAGAACAGCCTGTGCTGCCCTCCAGTGGACACTTGAAGAGCATTCATGTCGGTCAGCAAAGATCCATTAAACAGTTTGCCCTCAGAGCTATTTAGTTGACAGGTGGGTGACAGTGACATCAGCCAGTCAGCTTTGACAAGCAAAGCATTCCAGGCCCCAAATACAAGAACAGTTATTTTCACTGAGTTGCGATAACTTCAGCACATTTGAGGTCCTCCCATTAGCTGCAAATGAGACCATAGTATTAAAACCTGGGATTTGCACCAACATGACTGCTGGAGTCTGCACATAGTAAGCCACCCGTGAAATCTACATTTCAGCACCAGAGGTTTAAAAACAAAGTTGCAGTAAATTGGAAATGCACTAGAACAGAAGCAATACCCAGCCACTGCATGTTCAACTAAAAGGCTAATCCTCTGCTTTACAATTATGAGGTGATGGCCTAGTCTTGACAGGGACATAATAGGACTCAAGTTAATGTTCTTCTACCCCAGGAAAATGAAAAAAAACAAACAGTGAAGTGTCAGATGGGAGAAGACTAAACTCTGCAGCTGACAGCAATTTGGGAGCCAAACAAAACCCAGGATTTTTGCAGAGTTGCACATTCCCCTCCCACTGACTTCGAGGAAGTGCAGTGTATACTGGATGTTTGGAAAAAAAAACACACAAACTGTTTTAACATCCTAATATCCTCACTGTCGCTTGCTGGTGTGGTACCTAGAGCCGGAGACACTGCCAGGGCCAGCAGAAAACTGCACAGAAAGTTGTGCAGATTGCAGGGCATCCTGCCATTTTTTGCAGAACATTGTTGGGGTGCCTCACATATTGTGTAATTGATTTTCCAAGTAACTGTTCCATGGCTTTTGCAGTTAACATACTGGATCACTGGGCCAAGATAAATTTGCAAAAGCTGTTGGCAGATTCTGCTCAGATTTTTCTACCCAAGTCCGTGGAATTTACCAGATCTGTAACACTGTTTCCTAAGCTGTATGAGGCTGGGGCATTTCAGCATTACCAGTCTCCAGGGGAACTCTGTTTATTGTTGCACCTTAACCTGTCAGGCATAGCATGAGATTCAGTGAAGTTACTTGCAATCTCCTGGCTAGAGGAGAGAGAACTCTGCCACTGCAACAAATGAACAAACACTGAGCGTGACAGGAAAAGCCTGCTGTGAGAAGGACAAAGAGCAGGCTAGAAAGCCTATTGTCTGGCAACCTGAGAATGAAAAAATTCCCATCTGAATAAGAGATTTAATTGCTTGTTACTGACCTTCACTAAAAAAAATCCTGGCTGCATTGAGGGTATGTCTACACTGCAATTACAAACCTGCAACTAGCCCATGCCAGCTGACTTGGACTCATGGGGCTGTTTAATTGTGGTGTAGACATTTGGGCTCAGGTTGGAGCCAGGGCTCTAGGTTCCTGCAAGATTGGAGGACCGCAAAGCTCAGGCAGCCTGAGTCCAAATGTCTACATTGTAATTAAACAGTCCTGCAGCCGAAGCCCCGCAAGCCCGAGTCAGCTGGCATGGGACAGCCATGGGTGTTTAACTACAGTGCGGACATACTGTTAGTGACCAATGCATCCAAACTTATGGCTAAAAAGCAAGAAATGGCCTGCTGCCTGCTCCCACGCAAATACCACTGACCAGCAGAAGGGCTAGTGATCTGCCCATCCCTCTCACTCCGGTCAGTCAGTTGTGACCGATATTGTACTGTAGGCAAAAGGCACATGGCTAATTCTGCATGCTCTCCCTAATGTACAGTATGGGGTACATCTGCTAGTCAGGGCCATTTGCATGGAAACCAAAGCTCGTTTTCACATACTGCCTTAGGTCAGTCTGTTAATGTACTCAGTATTTAAGTTCAGGTCCATGCAGGAGCTTTTCTTAGAGGGAAGGTGAGCTACAACAATTGTAACATTCATTTGCATTTCAAAGCTGCAGTAATCACATTTTCTTGTCAGATAATTACATTTGAGATCCAAACAGTCCTTACAAGGTCACCTTAAAAAGCATTTCCTAGTTTGGCAAAAAGCAAATTCCAGATATATTGAGGTGAAAAGACAATGTACTTTAATGCTAAACATACCAAGTTATGCCAGGAGACTCCCACCAGCATAGCCAGATGTAACTGGTACTTTACTGGCTGTCCGATCAATCTGCTGCCAAGACATAGGCATGACAGTAAGAGTAAAGAAAATTATTTGTAAGAGATCTGTGACTCCAGGGAGTGGTTTAGACTGCCACACTCTGGTAGTACTGAAATCTACAGTCACCTTTAAGCTCAACTGGATAATATGAATAGAAGTAATAGAATATCAGGGTTGGAAGGGACCTCATCTAGTCCAACCCCCTGCTCAAAGTCACACTAGACAAATTAGGTGGTGCTAGAAGAATTAACCTGAACACTGAACTCTGCTGGGCATGCATTCCCAAACTGTGTTTAAAATACCACCACTCCCGTTTTTTATTTACAGAGTGGGAGTCTGAATGTTCTAAGCAGTCTTAACAACACTGAAGGAAATTCAGCGACATTAGGAAAATAAGCCTGTGTTGACAATGGGTGGCAAAATTCTCTATTCCCAGCTCTGGTGTGAACCGGGTCAATCAAGTTCAACACCCATTGGATCAAAGCATGCTAGACACCTGGCTTTGCTATGAGGAGTGTTGAACTCCATAACCCTGTTCATGGTAATAGGGGTACTGTTTGACAGTGCTTGAAGGAGTGGAGAGAGCAATCCAAGATCTGCTACAGTGGCTGACTTGACACCCATTGTCAAAAATGGCTGAGTTTGGGGTAGATACATAGATAAACAGCCACACAGTTTTCAAAACTAGTTCGGATCTAGTACTAGTATGGAAGGAGCTAAAGGCTTATCTACAGATTTTGTACTGCTATAACTATATCCATTCACAAACCAAATGTTCTTAAATTGGTACTACCCCTAGTATGGACCCAGTTCTACAGATATGAAAGAATAGCTTATTCTTGTGAATGTTCCTGTAAATATGGGAAGATTGGAATAGAAAAGATCTGGATCATCAGAGATTTATTAACTCTAGAGTTTTAGTAGGATAACTAGACCTTCCCTTTGTGCGAGTTGCTCTGTTGTGCTGGAGGATTCATCAAGAACTAATTAATTGGACTTTTCTATACAAAACAAAATCAACTGAGTATTGCAGAAAAACTGAGGGATGCATCAATTCCCACAGGGTCTGGTCACACCTGAGACAACTCCGCAACCTCTCTGAAGGTCACAGTGTAACTGACAAAGGCTCTCCCCTCCCTTCTAACAGCAGCTCAGCAGTGGTGATAAGAGCTCAAAACATGCAGAAATGAATGCATCATAGGAAGCATCAAGAGACTCCTGCTCTTTCATAGTGCTGGAAGCCTCTGTAACATCAATGGGAGCAGACTTGGCCAACATGGAGTGCTTCTGAAATAAATAAGTCATAGGAAACATATCCCCACGTAATGCAGTGCACTGAAACTGCACAGTGCTCCTCTGTTCCACATCTGCACCAGGGTGGACCTCTTTAGACACCAGAACAGCTCCTTTGATTAGATAGTTGCAGTACTCCCACCACACTGCCCTGGAGGGACTGGGGGGAGGAGAGAGAGAGAGAGAGAGATGGTGCTGCAGCGTCTCTCTCTAGGTCTTCTTGGCCTCCTGCATCTTAAGTACACCTCTTCACTTCTGCTAATGTAGCTTCTCTGTTGCAGGCAGATGCAGCTCATCTCCCCAGCTGCCCAGTCAAACTGCATGGAACCCTCAAATTCAGCAAACTCCGGATCTCCCAACCTACCAGTACCTCTGCCCTTGTCCCCCTTGCATAGCACCTATCCTACTGCACCCCCACTCCCCAGGAAACTTCAGCACCCCACAGGTGCCTCTCTATAGGTGAAGGGATTAAGAACACTTGGCACCTCCTCTACTAGCCCTTTCCAAATGGATGTAACATTTTCATTAAGTTTTTAAAAAATACTCCCTGAGAAGCTCTTATTTGAAGATCCACCCATGGAGCAGGGAACCTACGACCCCTACCAGCAGTGTAGTAGGGGCATAGAAACCAGAAAGCTAAATGCACTAATCAGTTTAATGCTTTTAGGGAGGGAATAAACTATGGATTCTGAAACATGATTTTTATTGTGACAGCACCCATTTTAAAATGTATGAGGCAAGTCACCCACCCCACAATGCTGATTTGATTGCACACAGAACCTGAAATGGGGCAGGATGAGGCGGCAGCACTGGGCTTCATACCAGATGGAGTAAGCCCAAAAAAGAGCTATTTAAAAGAAGAAATGGATCCTACAGTAACCAATATTACCTTGGCTTCTTCTGCCATTTTCTTCTCTTCATCTACCTCTTCCACCTTGGCAACAGAGTCCTCTCCCTGATGTTTCCTTCTCTTCTGCTTAGGGGCCATGAAACCTTGCAGGAACTTCTTAATGACACTGGCCTGGAGGGCAATCACACATTCCCCAAAATCCTTTAGGCTCTCCAGCGAGAACACCTGTTGGGAACACCACAAAACCATGTAATAATAGGACAACCTACCCTAACCAACATCCCAAGTAGGCTAGTCCTGCAAGTGTAGACCAGTGACACTCAGATTCCAGAGCCACAAGTAGCTCTTTAATGTGTCTGTCAGCAGCATATGACATTAAAACACTGATTGCATCATTAACCAGTCTAGATTATTAACCAGTCAGGATGCTTTTACTACGTTAACCATTTGTAGTTGATAAAATAATACCCGGTCAGTCATTTTGCTGTGAGAATATAAAAACTAAATATTTCCGCATCATACTGTTTAAATACGAATATATAGTAGTATAGTAAATGAAACAATGTATTCACACCACTGTGGCTCTTTTGGGTAATGCTGATCGCTAATTTGGCACCTGAACCATTGAGGTCTGAGTATCACTGGTGTAGACACTCGATCACTACCACAATATCTTAAGTCCAAAGTCTACCCCCAACTTAGTTATGGCATCAGCATATTTCTGTTGCCACCAGACAACAGGTTGTAGATTCCCAACTCAAGGTGGTGGTCTTCCTGGATAACCCTGACAACACAAGCAGTCTATAAAAAACAACAGAACCCACATTTTTTAATGCCTCTCACCATGGTAATTAAGCACCAGAGTAGACTTCAAGTAGTTCACCCATTTAGGCACTTCAGCAGCCTAGGTCCCCTGACCCCATAGCATTCAGAGGCAAGAGGGGCAAGGAAGTGAATATTTTTAGAAGTTGTCAATGGACTTTCAGAGGAGCTCTCAGCAGCTGATTTAGCTTCTCTATCAGTACTGGCAGGTGTGGTGAAATGTCGCTACAGGAAGGCCAAAAGAATTGAAAACTGCCAATTCAGGGTCATCCTTAGGATTTGGAGCAGTTTTCAATTGTTTTGGCCATCCTACAGTAACATTTCACCACAAAAACCTGCGGGTATGGATAGAAAAGTTAAAACCACTGCTGAGAACTCCCCTAAAAGACTCCCCTTTAAGAAGTCATCCAAAGTTGTGGGAAATCAATTGATTTAACAGTTTTGCTGGATCTCCAGCCTCAAATTTAAGATGGCACTTATGCAGAGAAACGTGAGCTACCGGCTCTTATCTAGATGTTGATGATGCATTTAGAAATACCACTATGGAAATACAATACACAAAAGGGCAAGTCGCAACTGAATTTCTAGAGCTATTTGCTCAAGGGAATACTTAAGAGCAGGAACCCATAATGGCTACAAGCCCTGGTGTGCCAAAACTTTGTCCTAGTTTTTCACCTTTAGAGCTACTACAGGGGCATAATTTTAATTCCTGTGTTCCCTCACCCTGGCTTCAAACTCAGATGTCTCATCAACATATCCCAGCCCTCCTTTCTGTAGCCGAGTCGCCACCTCAATAAGATCACTACGGAGGAAGTTGAGCAGCTCCTGATTGCCATCACAGGACTTCAGGCCCAGGTTTTGTTTCCGAGCCAAGTGGATGGAATGTGTGAGGTCCTGATACCTGGAAAAAACAAGAGACCACCTCTTGAACAGATGCAGGCTACTACACAGAACGTAGTCAGTAATAGCTGAAGTGTGCTGGAGGGAACAGCAGAAGCCCAAGTTTAATCTGCACACTCCATCAGCTACAACTGTACAGAACTATCAATTTTCAACAGCATGCTGTAGCTCTGCCACTGAGGAACAGTGCCCTTATTTTCAGCTCTGACTGCAGCAGTTTAAGAGCTGACAAGGTGTCTTGGTGGCTCAGACTTTTGCTGATGGAGAACTCGCAATATGTTCCTGAAAAGAAAAGCAACCACTCTTCCCACCCCCTTCCTTTATACGCACATGATCATAGCTTCGCTTTGTGCACCCATGCTGGTAGCAGGATGCTTTACCCTGAACAGAATGCACCTTGCAACAGGCAAGGTGTATGCAAAGTAAGAATAGCAGCCTCACCTTTTCTGCAGCCGCTCCTTCAGCTGGCTCTCTCTTATTCCCTGGGGGTGCAGGCAATCCAGCAGCTCATCTAGTTCCTTCTGACTATCACAGAGAAACCTGAAAGACATAACAAGCACTGACACCAGCTCTGCTGCCTTAACAGGTAGCGTAAAAGCCTCCTCTGAGATGGTCAGTCCCACTTCCTGCCTTACAGGTATTTGTGAGCTATGACCCAATCCAATCCCCACCAGGCAAAGTGACAAATCATTCAAGTTCTATTATGGTGACGCAGAGGCCTAAAGTTGCCCCCATTTGCTATGTCTTAGATGCAGCTAAGTCTAGGGTGGAGAAAAAACAGAAGATGGGTGGGTGGGTGGGGGGGTCATTTTATTTAAGTAAAAATAAATGTATATTTAAGGCAGCAGGTTTCTGTTCATACACATTTACCATGCCTCCTCCATCCAGGGATTTGAATGTAGAACTAACAAACCTTAGGGAACTCCCTCTCTTAACCCTCACCCAAGTGCTGTCTCCCTCAACTTGCTCTCCAAGCAATGAAAAGGCGGTTATCTCCTCAGCAAGGTGTTAGTGAGATTCGGGACTAATGACAGTCCTCTAAACGAAGGTAGTGCTGAGACCTCACCCTAAGTCTCTTACTAGAGTGTTGTCTGATTTTTTTCACTTAAACTAAACAAATCAACCTCCTTGTCTTCTTCCCCAAACCCTACTCTAACCTGGGAGAATCCAAGCTGCATACTTGGGATGTTGCTAAACCCTCCTTTATTTCTTAAACAGGACAAAGCCATTTGGGAAATAACTTTGGATGTTTGTGACCTTGGGGAAGGCTGTAACAGGTCAGGTGATCTGTCCCAGAGACTATGCAAGTGGATTACTCAATACATCACAGCTTGTTACTAACTAGCATGTATGCCCCTTCCCTCAGGCATCAGGGCCCAGGCAACCGCCACAGCATGACTGAGAAATATTCCTATATCAGACCTGTGCAGGCCAGCCATTTGAAGCTCAGCCCATGCCTTTACCACAGCACGGTTAATCCTTAGGCGCTTCCGTAATACACGATTTAATAATACCAGGCCTGGAAAAAGGCTAATGTAGTACCCATCTTTAAAAGAGGGAAGGAGGAGGATCCTGGGAACTACAGGCCAGTCAGCCTCACCTCAGTCCCTGGAAAAATCATGGAGCAGGTCCTCAAGGAAACAATTCTGAAGCACTTAGGGGAGAGGAAAGTGATCAGGAACAGTCAGCATGGATTCACCAAGGGCAAGTTATGCCTGACTAACCTAATTGCCTTCTATGATGAGAAAACTGGCTGTGTGGATGAGGGGAAAGCAGTGGACGTGTTGTTCCTTGACTTTAGCAAAGCTTTTGACACGGTCTCCCACAGTATTCTTGCCAGCAAGTTAAAGAAGTATGGGCTGGATGAATGGACTACAAGCTGGCTAGGTCGTCAGGCTCAAAGGGTAGCGATCAATGGCTCCATGTCTAGTTGGCAGCCGGTATCAAGCGGAGTGCCCCAAGGGTCAGTCCTGGGGTCGGTTTTGTTTAATAACTTCATTAATGATCTGGAGGATGGCATGGACTGCAGAAGTTCGCAGATGACACTAAACTGGGAGGAGTGGTAGATACGCCAGAGGGTAGGGATACAGAGGGCCCTAGACAAATTAGAGGATTGGGCCAAAAGAAATCTGATGAGGTTCAACAAGGACAAGTGCAGAGTCCTCCAATTAGGATGGAAGAATCCTATGCACCACGCTACAGACTAGGGACCGAATGGCTCGGCAGCAGTTCTGCAGAAAAGGACCTGGGGTTACAGTGAATGAGAAGCTGGATATGAGTCAACATATGAGTCTTGTTGCCAAGGCGGCTAACGGCATTTTGGGCTGTATAAGCAGGAGCATCGCCAGCAGATCGAGGGACGTGATCGTTCCCCTCTATTCGACATTGGTGAGGCCTCATCTGGAGTACTGTGTCCAGTTTTGGGCCCCACACTACAAGAAGGATGTGGAAAAATTGGAAAGCGTCCAGCGGAGGGCAACAAAAACGATTAGGGGACTGGAACACATGACTTATGAGGAGCAGCTGAGGGAACTGGGATTGTTTAGTCTGCAGAAGAGAAGAATGAGGCAGGATTTGATAGCTGCTTTCAACTACCTGAAAGGGGGGTTCCAAAAAGGATGGATCTAGACTGTTCTCAGTGGTAGCTGATGACAGAACCAGGAGTAATGGTCTCAAGTTGCAGTGGGGGAGGTTTAGATTGCATATTAGGAAAAACTTTTTCACTAGGAGGGTGGTGGAACACTGGACTGGGTTACCTAGGGAGGTGGTGGAATCTCCTTCCTTTGAGGTTTTTAAGGTCAGGCTTGACAAAGCCCTGGCTGGGATGATTTAGTTGGGATTGGTCCTGCTGTGAGCAGGGGGTTGGACTAGATGACCTCCTGAGGTCCCTTCCAACCCTGATATTCTATGATTACACATTAGATGTGGAGTCTAGATCGGATGCCAAGTTCCAGAGAGCTGTTCAGCCATTCTTAGCTAGCGAGGTGTGGCATAGTTTAGTTTACACATTCCCATGCCTTTGACACGAGGCAACGTAGTATTGCCACTGACGTCTAGCGACACATTTTTTGCTCCATTCTAGGCGATTTCCAAGACTGCGGCACTTTTCTCAATAGTTTTCTTATGTAGTTCATTGTCCTCTTCTTTTCCGTCTTTCATGAGGTGGTATTCAGTCAGGAGCTTCTCTAGAAATACAGTTTTTATACACTCATACAACATGTCCAAACCACAGCATTTTCGCAAATCATTGTCACATCATTGTAGGTGTAGTTAGGACTCCTTAGACCCTTCCTGTTCAATATGGAAACCACTAGCTCGTCACTGTAAGTGGTATCTGCACAGAAAGACTCAGACGAAGGAATGCTTACTTTACCTTATAGTAACTGTAATTTTCATTTTTGTTTGCATAGATCCCATTACCCACCCTCTGTCCTGCTCCTTCAGAGTACATCTCTGCTAGAAGTCTGGAGTAGTGAGAGAACTGAGAGGCAGTTGGGGCTAACTCAGTCCTATATACCCTTGGGTTTTGGCGGGGGAAGCATTAGGACATGCAGGGCACAGGCATGGGCCCTACAAACAGTGTTGGTCAAAAGATTTGCATCTCATGCACACAGTTAGTGGAATCCACACAGACAAAACATCTTGAACTGTAGGATACAAAGCCATTCTTCTCTTTAGTTCTTATTTTTGTCACAGTAAGTCACATTTGTTTTATTGGACTAACTTATTCTGTAGCTGTGTTGCTAGAATGAGTCAAACGACTAAAACCACCAGGCTCAAATTTTCAAAAACTGTTTTTATTTTTTTTCCCTGGATTTTATATTCAACAACTTTGGTTATTCTTTTAAAAATACAAAAAAATAAAAACAAAAACAAAAACCTCCCACTCCCCCAGCAAATGCTGTCTTATCCCAAGAGGAGCTGTAACAGTCTCTTTCTAGTGGTTCACCTGTATCTCTTACATTTACACACAACATAAGGGGAACTTATGTGGACTATTTAGTTTGGCTGACTAGAACTGTTATGGAGCAGTACTAACCATTCCACAGTCGACAATGCATAACTGTATTTCCAATTTAAACCCAACGGTGGCACTCCCTCTTTACTACACAAATAAAGAAGTATCTGCCTGAATGTCAGGCCTGGGCTACACTGGGGGGGGAATTCGAACTAAGATACGCAACTTCAGCTACGTGAATAGCGTAGCTAAAGTCCAAGTATCTTAGTTCCACTTACCTGGCGGTCCTCACGGCGGCGCGTCAACCGCGGCGCCTCCCCCATTGACTCTGCTTACTCCGCCTGCCAAGGTGGAGTACAGGCATTGATTCGGGGATCGATTTATCGCGTCTAGACGAGACGCAATAAATCGATCCGAGAGATCACTCACTACCCACCGATCCAACGGGTAGTGTAGACGTACCCTGATTAAGCCTGGAGCTTCCTGGAGCCGAGGTAGAACTTTTCTATCAAATTTGAAGTGAATTGAACAAGGGGTTCCATGGCACCCTAAAAAATACTGGGTAACAAAAAACATTTGGCTACTGAGAACAGTTTACATGTAGTTGAAATGTAATGTCTGGCACTAAAGATCAGTCACTTAAACTATTTTTAAATTGTAATTTCCCAATGCTCCAATAGCCCCTTGCACATAACCCAGCACCCCTGCAGAGGTTGTCAGATTCATACTACTGCAGATCTGCCAGCTCTGCTACGAGATCCTCTGTTCAGGGAGCCCTTATGGAGCACAATTCCATTATGCACATGAGGTACGGGAGCTTTCATAGAATCAAAGAAGATTAGGGTTGGAAGAGACCCCAGGGAGGCCATCTAGTCCAACCCCCTGCTCAAAGCAGGACCAACCCCAACTAAATCATCCCAACCAGGGCTTTGTCAAGCCAGGTCTTAAAAACCGGTAAGGATGGAGATTCCACTACTTCCCTAGGTAACCCATTCCAGTGCTTTACCACCCCCCTAGTGAAATAGTTTTTCCTAATATCCAATCTAGACGTCCCCCACTGCAACTTGAGACCACTGATCCTTGCTCGGTCATTTACCAGCACTGAGAACAGCCTAGCTCCATCCTCTTTGGAACCTCCCCTTCAGGTAGTTGAAAGCTGCTATCAAATCCCCCTTTACTCTCTTCTTCTGTAGACTAAATAAGCCCAGTTCCTTCAGTCTCTTCTCGTAAGTTATGTGCCCTAGCCCCCTAAACTTTTTTGTTGCCCTCCGCTGGACTCTCTCCAATTTGTCCACATCCTTTCTGTAGTAAAACTGGAAGCAATACTCCAGATGTGGCCTCACCAGTGTCAAACAGAGGGGAATAATCACTTCCCTCGATCTGCTGGCAATGCTCCTACTAATGCAGCCCAATATGCAGTTAGCCTTCTTGGCAACAAGGGCACACTGTTGACTCATATCCAGCTTCTCATCCACTTTAATCCCCAGGTCCTTTTCTGCAGAACTGCTGCTTAGCCAGCTGATCCCCAGCCTGTAGCAGTGCATGGTATTCTTCCATTCTAAGTGCAGGACTCCGCACTTGTCCTTGTTGAACCTCATCAGATTTCTTTTGGCCCAATCCTCCAACTTGTCTAGGTCATTCTGGACCCTATCCCTACCCTCCAGGGTATCTACCTCTCCCCCCAGCTTAGTGTCATCTGCAAACTTGCTGAGGGTGCAATCCATCACATCATTCAGATCATTAATGAAAATATTGAACAAAACCGGCCCCAGGACAGACCCCTGGGGCACTCTGCTTGATACTGGCTGCCAGCTAGGCATTGAGCCATTGATCACTACCCACTGAGCCTGACAATCTAGCAAGCTTTCTATACACCTTATAGTCCATTCATCCAGTCCATACTTCTTTAACTTGCTGGCAAGAATACTGTGGGAGACCGTGTCAAAAGCTTTGCTAAAGTCAAGGAACAACACGTCCACTGCTTTCCCCTCATCCACACAGCCAGTTTTCTAATCATAGAAGGCAATTAGGTCAGTCAGGCATGACTTGCCCTTGGTGAATCCATGCTGACTGTTCCTGATCACTTTCCTCTCCCCTAAGTGCTTCAGAATTGTTTCCTTGAGGATGTGCTCCATGATTTTGAGGGACTGAGGTGAGGCTGACCGATCTGTAGTTCCCCAGATTCTCCGCCTCCCCTTTTTTAAAGATAGGCACTATATATTTGCCTTTTTCCAATCGTCCAGGACTTCCCCCGATTGCCATCCATGGGCAGCTGGTGGTAATTCTGGAAGCTCCTGCAGAGCTTTGAAAACTCGTGGCAATCTCTGCACTTGTAGAGGGAGTAAACCTTGCAGTAATGAGTTTGTGAGCACCAGTGGCTGTGCCATAAACTAGGATGTAATAAAATAAGTTATGGACTATACAGGACAGAAAATGAAATTGCTGTGCTATGCAATGCATTACATACCAATCCTTTCCAGCACATCAGACTGATTTTTCAGTTTACTTAAATGGCTATAACTTAGTGAATCTAACCCTTTGGCTAGATGGCTGTAAATTCAAATGCCAATTTTAAACAATCTTAGAACATAAGAACAGTCATACTGGATCAGACCAAAGGTCCATTTAGGCCAGTGTCCTGTCTTCTGACAGTGGCCAATGCCAGGTGCTCCAGAGGGAATGAACAGAACAGGCAATCAAGCGATCCATCCCCTGTTGCCCACTCCCAGCTTCCGGCAAACAGAGGCTAGGTACAGAGGCTTGCCCATCCCAGCTAATAGTTATTGATGGACCTATCCTCCATGAATTTATCTAGTTCTTTTTTGAACCCTGTTATAGTCTTGGCCTTCACAACATCTCTGGCAAAGAGTTCCACAGTTTGACTCTGCATTGCGTGAAGAAATACTTCCGTTTGTTTGTTTTAAACCTAGGACTCCATTTATGAGCTTTGCCCATGTACTTGGGAGGTCAGAATAGAGAAAGCATATACATTACAAATAATTCAATGTCCAGACTGTCTGCTACCCTTCACAGCAACTCCTGCCAACAACAGGTCCTTCTTGGAAGTGCTATTGGAGCCGATGTCACCATCTCCTCATGTGGGGAAGGGGGGGAGAAAGGGTTGAGAGGAGTCTCTTGTGATCTTGGAGTCATTTCCTTCCAGTCTTCCTCCTAAGCCTCTGCCTCCTTCCTCACACTCTCTCACTCCCTTTTTGGAGGTCTACTTCACTGAGTCGTCTAATCATGGACTTAACTGGTGAAGTGGACCCTACGTCATTTGTAGAAGCAAGAGGGACAGCAGCATCTCCTACAGAAGTGGGACCAGATTGCCCAATAAGACCAAGGTGTAAAGTCAAATGGATAAGACTGAGAAAGTGCTATGGCTCAAAGTGATGTCTGACAAGAGATGTAAGGATGTTTTGCTGGAGATCTCTGGGCAGCCCTAAAGTCTGTTGATGATTGAGAGGATGATCTGGGAGGAGTTCAACTCAGGGAATTCTTGGGGAGAGGAAAACGGGGATGGATATCTGGAAAGGGTCTCTGCTTGATCCTGGAGAAAGAGAGAGTGAGTGAGGAGGAGTATGTCTGTTCTAGAGGTGATGCTGGCTGTTCAATGCAGTGCAGAAGAATACCAGTACTGAGAATATAATTCTTCCTGGTGTTGGTGGCATTAGTACAGAGGACAGTGCCAGGGGCTCAAATGTCATTAATTTGTAACAGATTTGCAAGTACTGTTCAGGATTTCTGTATAACAACAGGACTGGTATAGAGGGTGGGGGCACTGGTACTGGACTTCGATGTCTATATGTATGTAGTTCCACTTGCAGCCAGTTGAGACAAAGAATCAGCCTTCCACTAACCTCTCCAGGGCAATCAGGCCTCTGTGCTCATGGTTCAGAGGAGACAGGAGGTCCATAATTCCTCATTTCTTTCACCTCACCATTCTGGGAAAGGAGACTAGTAGCCTGAGTTGCCCTTCAAGAGCAGCTCAGATCTACCTTACCTCAATGGGAGCAAATAATACCAGGCTTTGGCACCAAGCTTTGTTTGGAGGACTAAGTCAGCTGAGATCCTCTCTCTGTGTTGGTGATGGTAGCCTTCTAGGTAGAGTCCCTACTAATAGGGGTGCTGAAGGAGTGGGAACTCTGGAAGGAGAGTCCCTTTATGGAATCGGAGGAGCATCTTTCTGAATCTGATGCTCTCCCCTTGGATTGCTCCAGTAGGTACAACTTTAGCCATCAATGACTTTGACGCTGTCAGTTCTGGTGGAGAAGACCAACCTACAGGGCAATGGCCAAGGGCACCCATCAGTTGATGGAATAAGCCTGTCACACGACAGGGAGAGCTTGCAGCCAGAGGGGTTAGCCTCAGCCATTTGGTGGAATAGCACCTTGGTGATAAGTAGTAATCATCATACAAAGGAAAGAAAATATAAAAAAATAAAGGGGCTTCCAACAGGACAGGAAAGTGTCCATAAACTAAGTAACTAAACTAGTTAATACTAATTAACATTTATTAAGTGTTTCAATTAAAGGGTGCCCGGGGGGTGGGGGGCAGAGACCACAACGTTCTATCTCACTGCCACCAGCACCAACAGGGAATGAACAAGCAGTTGGGGCCACTCTGCTCTGTCTCATCACTGCAGGAGAGTGGATGAGCACAAGGAAATGCAGGGCACAAGCATGGCCCCAAAGGTCACTTCTGGTCAAAAGATTCCAATTTCACATGCACCACAAGTGGGAGCCACACAGGCTATTATAATTTAAGCAAGGTCACTTCTCAAACAAGGTCATGTGCATGGTATTAAAGAGAGGATTAGTATTGTAGGTAGACAGACATGTTCTTAATGGACCAGAATAAATAAGTGTTTTGGCTGGTGTACCAAAGAATGAGAATCACATAAAATTAAAACAAAAACCCTATTTAAGTCCAGCTTTTTTTTTTTATCTACTGATTTAAAAATCACTCTTTCTAGCAGCAGCAAGTCAAAGTCTTATCACCTCTTGGCTCGTCTGTCTTTATTACCCACAATTACTAGTACCGCATGTTACACTTCCAAAGTAGGCTACCAAACTAATTCAGCAACTGAACAGGACAACTGAAAAAGGAATAGCTGTAATCAGATGGTTATTACAAAGGGACCATCATACATTGAGAAGAATAAAAAAGCATTTGTTCAAACAAAATTGTTCCCCTCTATTCGACACTGGTGAGGCCTCATCTGGAGTACTGTGTCAAGTTTTGGGCCCCACACTATAAGAAGGATGTGGAAAAATTGGAAAACGTCCAGCGGAGGGCAACAAAAATGATTAGGGGACTGGAACACATGACTTATGAGGAGAGGCTGAGGGAACTGGGATTGTTTAGTCTGCGGAAGAGAAGAATGAGGGGGGATTTGATAGCTGCTTTCAACTACCTGAAAGGGGGTTCCAAAGAGGATGGATCTAGACTGTTCTCAGGGGTAGCTGATGACAGAACAAGGAGTAATGGTCTCAAGTTGCAGTGGGGGAGGTTTAGGTTGGATATTAGGAAAAACTTTTTCACTAGGAGGGTGGTGAAGCACTGGAATGGGTTCCTAGGGAGGTTGTGGAATCTCCTTCCTTAGAGGTTTTTAAAGTCAGGCTTGACAAAGCCCTGGCTGGAATGATTTCATTGGGGATTGGTCTTGCTTTGAGCAGGGGGTTGGACTAGATGACCTCCTGAGGTCCCTTCCAACCTTAATAGTCTATGATTCTATGAAAAATATTACTGGATACTCCTATTGTGTCTAACTTCACTGCAGAATAAGAATACACGGTGTGTAAAACAAAATGAAATGGTTGCCTCCTTAAAGATGTTCATTTAGCTTTCCACACTTCAATTTTTTCCAATGATCTACAGCTCCCTTTTATATTAGATACTGGTCTTTATAAAACACCAAGGTGGATCAGAACCCCATGTCTCTTATGAAGTTGAGACACCTCATTTCTGGGACCACACTAAATATTCCAGCAAATTTTACTGAACCCAATTGTCTGGTTATGAGCACAAAAGTGCAGCTATGAGAAAGCATATTACCATAAGTTCTGTCCCTGTTTGGGTACAGTGGTCTCTATCGGAATGTCTGTAACATGCATGGATCTATGATGAGTGTTCACTCTGCCACCTGTAGCCATGTTCTTTCGCTTATCTGTAAAAGATTCACACAAAATTAAAATGCAATCTCGTTCATGGTCGCATCTGTCAACTTTTTACTTCACAAAGCTATACTGACTAGTTAAAATGGTTATATCAGACTGCTGGTGAGGCAGTAAGACAGCAAAGGAGCCAGAATTGCTCAGTAAGCCTCATCACATATTTGGTCAGGGAGACCTATAATTTGCTTTCCATAAAGAAACCAAATCAACAGTGAATATGCCTCTGTCAGTTACTACCCTGGTATTTACAAAGGTATCACTATGGCATTAAGGCACAGTACAAGAAAGGAACATTAGAAATAACACCTCTCACAATTTTACAAAAGGCTCTTCTCAGTATATATTGATCAGATACTCCATCTAGTGCTTGGAAGTGCAAATACATTCCTTACAATGTACAAATCTGAGTCTTTCCTTTCCAACTGAACTCCAGTGTATAATTCCTTTGAAATAAATAACAGGTCAGTGAATGTTTATGACCAAATAGCTAATAATCTCAAGTATGGATGTATGGATGTGCATGCTATGAAAATATATTCACCAATTCCATCAGTCACACAAAGAATCCTTGCCTATATGCTTTATAGGTGAAGTATATAAGCCAAGCAATTAATGCCATTTCTCTCCCTTCCCAACCCTCAAGTGTCTCAGGGAATGCTCTCTTCCTATTGTTGTGAATTCACAATAGAATTCAGCATTTATGCTGTTCACATTGGGATATATGCCAAAAAAGGAGTTACACTTTGGTGAGAAGAGGTAACTAAGGGTATGTCTACAGAGCAATATAAGCCTAGGGTTAGTTGGACTCAAGTCAGCTGACCCGTGTCAGGGAACCCGGGGCTTGAGCATCTACGCAGCATTTTAACCCCAGGTTAAGGATTTTCGGATCCATGCTCAAACCTAGGGCTCTGGCGTCCACACTGTAATGCACAGATGCCAAGTACCCCTATCCCAGAGTGTTTGAATGTGTTTCACTGTGGGAAAATGCTACTACCCACCCTGTTTCCTAACTGTGAGGTGCTCCCGATGGGACTCAGGTGGCCTACGGAGCACATAACGGCATAATTAGTTTCTTTGGTGGCTGTCTCAGTAGAATGACTGCAAGTGGAGAAGGCTTTATACTGAACTACCATCTAACCTGAGAACTGGGCTCTTCAGCTCTAGGCTGAGTCACACTGGCAGGAAAAAGCCTGTGTGCACCTGTCTGAGAATAATTAGTACATCAACCTCCAGGACTGTCAAACTATTAAAATGAAACGTTGCAATTCTTAATTTTTGAAATAGGATGTTCAGTGAAGGTCTTTTTGTTTGATTGGCTTTTTATTTATCTTTGTCTGTTTTCAAGTTTGACATAAAATGTAGGATTCAAAGGAAAAACACCCCTCCCCCCCATAGCCTGGCTGCTGCCAGCTACAGAGAGAAGGGCTTCCCCAGGACTTGGGGTGCAGTGTGCTCCAGCACCCCATGGGGTTCCCTTAGCCCTGCCTCTACCGCACCCAGGGAGGTAGGGATAAGGGAACCCAGGAGGCTGTGGGGAAGTTTTGGGGCTGGCTCCCACTCACTGCCCTTAGAGTGCATGCTGTCCGGGCTCCTATGCACATGCAGCCCCAGGAAGAACGGGGTCACAAGAAAATGGAGCAAAGACCAAACGGCTGCCCTGTAGGGAGTGGGAGTGACCAGAGTGTTGGGGATCATCCCTCCCCTGGCTGTGCTGAGCTCTGCTGCTCCCCCTTCCTGCAGGGCAGCCGCTTCCTCCCCGCTCTGCTCTCTGGCCCCCCCTGCACTCCCTGGGGCTGTGTGTGTAGGGGTGCCTGGGCAACATGCACCAAAATCTGTGCTCTTATGACCAGAAAGCAGCTCTTTGCAAAAAGCTTCTTCTGATAGGTCTCCACTGAAAACCCTGCAGGCTCCCTGGTAGTGTGCTTGCAGACCAGTGTTCAGCAGACAATGGGTTAATGCTCATCTGAGCTGCTACAGTTTGCAAAGGGAGGTGTGGTTTCCACTGCAATAGACTGCTCAACAGATTGTTCAGACAGAGAGGACTCAGGAAGTCACCTCAAAGAACTCTGGAATACATGCAGAAGACTTCTGAGACCCGAGACAAGCTGGGGCCATGTGCACACAGGAAAGCAATAGGGCTTGGATCTTATGTCCCAGTTTAACACTGGCTTGGACCCTCCAGCCCTGCAGTGTCCTGGGACCCTAGGTTTGAGCCCTAGGTTAACATAATTGGTGAGGGGACGCAATGGGAAATTAGGCTTACACTGCTATGTAGACACACCTGAAGGTACATCTACACTGTAATAAAAAATCTGCAGCACTGAGTCTGAGCCCAGGTCAATTGACTTGGGTTTGCAGGGCATGGGCTACAGGGCTAAAAATTGCCATGCAGACTTCCAGGCTCAGGTTGGAACCCGGGCTCTGAGACCCACCCATCTCGCAGGCTTTCAGCCAGAGCATGTACAACATGTGTTTTAGCCCCACACCTCAAGCCCCAAGAGCCCAAGTCAGCTGACCCTGGCCAGCCATGGCCATGCCGCAGGTCTTTTACTGCAGTGTAGATATACCATAGGGCTATTCTGTTATAAGAAAATCCACTTCAACACATGGATTGCATGTCACTTGTTAGACAAAGAGTGTTAGGTGGTAGAGAGCAATGTCAGGCACAAATTCTCTACAGCAGACTTCAGGTGTTACATGTAATCTTTAAGAAGAGCAAACCATCCAATTAATTGAGGACCTCTTTGAAGACATAACACATGCATTCTAGTAGTTTCCCAGGGAAATGAAGCAGTGAACATTTAAGGGAGGGAAGAGCCCATGGAATAGCTATCCTCATTTGTGGAGGACTAGAGGAAACTGACAGAATTGTTCTGCACAACTGCCCCTCCAGCCAAGCACTGCTGTTAGAGGAATAAGCCACTTCCACAGCAAACCCAGCATCTACCAACCCATAAACAAGGAAGTGCTGAATGACTGAAATTCAGTTGAAGCTGGCAGAGGATACTTGATTCCCAGGGAAATGGAAGCACCTTCATTTCAGTGTTGCCCTCCCATCTCCTTTTACACCATCACTAGTGTATATGATACCATCTCTGATTAGCCTGAAGGCAAATGGCAGCACTCTCTCCACCTTCACGTCAGGGAACCAGACCCCCTGAAGTAGCCACCTCTGCACAGTGGCTGCCACTAGGCAATAGTCAGTCCAACTGTGGCTATTTTAAGGAGTCCCAAATACTTACCTGCAAGCTATCAAAAGGAGCCGAGAGGGGTATAGGCCAGGGGTGGCAAAGCCAAGCCACATGCAGCTCTTTTACAGTATGAGTGCAGCTTGCAGAGGTCTCTCCCACAACAGGCTTGGTGGCGGGGGGAGCTCTGGGCTTCTGCCTTGTAGAAAGGTGGTCAATCTTGGGCTTCTGCCCATCGGGAGGGGGTTCTTGGGGCTTCAGTCCTGTGTGGGACACCTGCCAGGGCTCGGGGTTTCAGCCCCACTCTTGCTGAAGCCCTGAGCCCCAGCAGGCATGCCCTACCAGGCTGAAGCCCTGAGCCCCGGCAGGCGTGCCTGGCTCTCGAGCTTCTGAAGATTACCACACACGGCTCGGAGGGTCAGTAAGTTTGGCCACCCTCGGTACAGGCAATTGTTTATGGAGACCTGAAGCAGTAGCCCCAGGTTCTCTTCAGTTAGGGCAATTGCAGGAAAGGCTCTATGGCTACAGGGCTCAAAACACTTGTTTTTGGTTTCATTTAGAATCTTGGCAGTTGCAGATCACTTTTATCTTGTTTCTTTTCTGTTAGAGTGCTTTTATGTAGCAGGTTACTTACCACACAGTCTATGTGGTTCTGAGAGATACGTTGTAGTCAGCGTGGATCTCACTGTATGTGCACATGCACCGCATATGCCCTGTGCTGCCTCATACTCCTGCACGAGACAAGGGTGACTGTGGCTCTTTTTCAGCTCCCTTGCAATTCAAAGCCCATGCTCCTGCGGACTCTGAAAAGAGTGGCTGGAGGCCAGGTTGTGGGATCCACACTAACTGGTTTTTTGAAATGTTGTATTGTAGGATAACCAATCATTCTTTGATTATACATTAATGTGAATCCCACTGTAGGTGACTGACAAGAAGAACGATCTAGATGGTGGGAATGAGGCATGCCTACAGCATTAGACAAATGAAGATTGCACTACTGCCCTCTCAACCGTGGCATCAGCCCAACCAGCAACGTCAAGAATGAAATGTGTAACAAGTCAGTGGGTTATGTACTTCAGCTGCTATTTTTGCAAATCTCAGAGACTGGCATGTCTCTAAAGCAGACTGAAGTACTCCATGAGAGCACAGGCAGCATTTGTTGACATTTGGAGGGAAGAGGTTCACTGATTACAGGTGGAGATAATCTAAAGTGGATCATGCAGGGTCTCTGTGATGAGATGGTTGGACCTTTCAATGTGTCATTAAAGCCACAAAGACAAAAAGAAAGCATAAAAGGTTTGGTCCTGCTAAAGTAATATAGAGCAAGGCTCTGAAAACCACCCGAAGTATATAGCTTCTTCTCTCTGCATGTTGCATGGGGCTCTGGGAAGAAGACAGGTAGATTAATCAATTGATTTAGATTAAACACTTGATACCACCTTAAGGATGACCTTAAGATGCAGTCTTAAAACCACCTTGTTCCCGTGAAAGGATTTTACGGAGGACCAGCCATTAGGGCATGGAACTCATTGACCCACCCTGAAGTGATGGCAACAAGTAGTCCACCTTAATGGGAAGATGATGTATCTAACAGTCTGGTAACGACTCAAACAGAGGCTCCATAAGTTTCAGGAGAACAATGTTGAGATGCCACATAGGAGTAGAGTTTCCGACAGGTGGGTAAGTACGCAGGAAGCCTGTGAGGAGTCTCGGTACGGTCTGATGTACGAAGAGCAAGTCTGACCATACCAGAGTCTACATGCAGTGTTGCTGTAGCTGTGTCAGTCCCAGGATATTAGAGACACAAGGTGGGTGCGGTATGGTGATATGACACATCATTACTGCTGCAAGGTGAACTTGGAGAGAATTAAATGCCAATCGACTTTGTTTCAAGTGCAGCATACCGTGGAGGATCTTTGGTACTGGAGCCTCAACTGGGTCTAGATTATATTGGATTTCCAAATGGAAACAATTGTCCATATGGGCAAAGTATGTCTTCCTAGTAGATGGCTTCCTGCTCTGTAGGAGGATTTCTTGAACCTGTGGAGAAGTCTGTCACGCTAAGCCAGTCAACAACCAAACAGTCAGGTGCACTCAGACCTGCAGTCCTTGGAATATCTGACAGTGGAGCTGGGATCTCACATCCAGGCAGACAGAGACAGAGAGGAGGCAGAATGGAAGTGTGAATGAGGTCTGATGCCAAAATAGCCTCTACCAATAAAGAGCTATTTATGATCAGCATGGTCTTGTCCCACCAGATGATAGCCTGGGGACCAGGGTAATTGGGGGAAAAGCTGTATAGGAGGCCTGGAGTCCACTGGAGCAGGAATGCGTCTGGTGAACAGCCCAGGCTCATGCACTCTCTGGAACAGAAGTTTGGGCACTTGGTGCTGTCCTGTCTGGCGAATGGGTCTATTTTGAGAGCCCTCAACTGGTGAAATATTGGCTTTATGATGGACATCTGCGGTGTCCACTCAAGTGCCTGCATGCCTGTGTAAGAAGCCAGCAACTGGGCTTCTAGAATGTGCAGCGTCAATGGGGTTATCCCCTGGGGATACCACCAGGTCCATAGTTTGATGGCTTCCTGACACACAGGAGATAAGAGAGCACATCCCTGCTTGTTTACGTAGTTCACTGTGGACATGTTGTCCATTAAGATCTGCATGGGCTGCAGGGCTCTGCAGTGCAGGAACACCACACAGGCTAGCCAAATGGCCCTGAGTTCCCAGACATTGACATGCAGCTTCAAATCGTACTGGGACCAGGTTCCTTGCATCTAAGGATAGTTCAGATGGGCACCCCAATCTGTTCCTGAGGCATCTGCTATGAGTCATCGTAGGGAAGAGGGTCAAGAAGGAAACCTTTCAAAATGTTCTCCAGGTCCAGCCACCAAGTTCTTGTAGGACCTTGGGAGGGACTATGACTCTTGATCAAGTGATGCTTGGATGCCTAGCAGCCCCAGACCTGGCCTCTGAGATGTGTCCTCAGGGCATCCATTACTGACTTTCCATATGCTGATGATGACTGTGCCATCCTCATGCACACCAAAGGTCAGACTTTGGAGACAGTCAAGCAATTTTGGTACCTTGGTAGCCAACTTTCTCAAAACGCAAAAAATCAACAGTGAGATCCAGTGTGCAAGTGTTTCCGTTGGGAAATTGCTCCAAAGCGTTTTCATGGACCGTGACCTACTGCAGGACACTAAGATCCAGGTCTATAAGACAATGGTTATTCCTATACTCCTTTATGGATGCCTTAATGACCGCACCTCAAGAGTCTGGAGAGGTACCACCAACAATGCCTCTGGAAGATCCTTTGTGTCCAGTGTGAAGATTGCTGCACTAACACCAGCATCCTCAGTGAAGCCAATGGTGGGGGTGGGGGAAAAGCTCAGTGGTTTGAGCATTGGCCTGCTAAACCCAGGGTTGTCAGTTCAATCCTTGAGGGGGCCATTTAAGGGTCTGGGGCAAAAATTGGGGATTGGTCCTGCTTTGAGCAGGGGTTGGACTAGATAACCTCTTGAGGTTCCTTCCAACTCTGACATTCTATGATTCAATGTCACCAGCACTGAAGCAATGATCCTAATGAACCAACTCCGCTGGGCTGGACATTGTGTACAGATGCCAAACTCTTGCCTCCCAAAACAAGTTCTCTACTCTCAGCTCACCCATGGTCAGAGATCCTGTGGTGGTCAGAGGAAACGCTACAAAGACACAATGAAAGCATTTCAAGAAAACTGATGTGGACATCACAAGCTGGGAGCAGCAAGCCACCAACCGACCCCAACGGGGCTACATCCTCCATCGGGCAGTGGCCCACTTTGAGAAGCGCCTTGCCCTCAAAAGCTGAAAAGAGAGAAGGAAGGAAAAAGAGAACTTTCTCCCAGCAGGCAGCGGGCCTGCCAGGAAATGTCTGTACCTACTGTGGGCAGATCTGTGGTTCCAGGATTGGACTTCTGAGTCACCTCAGGACCCATACGTAAATCCGTGGTAGAGATCATCCTCGAATGGAGGGATCATTGCCGATGATGACACTGCAATTAAACATCCGTAGCTGGCCCATGTCAGCTGATTCAGGCTTTCAGGGCTCTGGATGCAGAGCTATAAAAAACTGCAGCGGACGTGTTCAGGCTTAGGCTGGAGCCTGGGCTGTGAGACTCCGAGAGAGAAGGTCCCATAGTCCAGCTCCAGCCCAAGCCTGAATACATACACCACAGTTTCACAGCCCTGCAGTCTGAGTCAGCTGACACGGGCCAGCTACGGGTGTTTAACTGCACTGTAGACAGACACCTGACATGTAAGCTCTCCCTGAGAGAGTTCATAGGCACTCTGATCAATCATCATCTGCATGGCTGTTACAGGCTATTTCTTGTAGTTCAGAAGGAGTTCTAATTGGGAGAGCAGGGAAAATATGCATTCCAGAGCTGTTAACATCTCCTGCTGCAACCGATCCCTGATCAGCCAATCATCTCAGTATAGGTAGACATGGATTCCCTTGCTCCCTAAGAGTTCTGCCACCTCTGCCAGGGATTTTGTGAACACTGTTGTGGAGAGTCCAAAGGGCAATACCCTGGACTGGTAACAGTTGGGTTCCACTCGGAATCTTGGGTACTTCCCATAGCCCAGATAGAGAGCAGTACAGAACTATGCAGATGCATCACACAAGTAGAGAGCCATGAACCAGCCGTGAGCATAAACATATGGAATGACAGAGGCAAGAGTTGTCATCCTGAAATGGCATATGTATTCGTTGAGTCTTCTCAGGTCTAGGACAGAACAAAGACCCCTTTTCTTCTTCAGGATAAGGAAATACTGGGAGCAGAAGCCCCTTCCCCTGAAATCTGGTGGCAGCTCCTCAGCCTCCTAGACGATGCAGCAAGACCACTTCTGCCTGTAGCAGGCTCTCATGAGAGGGGTCCCTGAAGGGCGCTGGGGAAGCCAGGGGCAATGGCCCCTAGCACCAATTTGTACAATGTTATGGCAGATCACCCGTGGTGGAATGGGGTGAGATGGCTTCTGAAAGTCATGCTCTCTGACATGGATCTGGTGAGGCTCCTGACAATCCTGTCAAATTTGCTGACATGACAGAGGAGCAAGATACATTGCCAAGGAAGGAGGAGTCGGGCGATTCCTGTCATACTTTAGCTTTTTATTGGCATGGCACTCAGGCTGCTTGGAATGACAGCAAGGTGTTTGTTGTCTTGACTGGGACTGAGGATGGTACAGCATGAGGCTGGGGTGACAGTCCCCAGGGAGCCTTTGAGTCTTCAAAAGAGCATGAAGAGCTGTCTGTTTGCTCCCTAAATTCCATGCTTTCAAAGAGCTGGTCCCCAATCATACCCTGTACCTCTCGAAGGATGCCCAATACTTGGAGTCAGGATGTTCTGTGCATTGTCACTGCCACGGCCATAGATCTGACCATAGTGTTGGAAGTGTCAATTGCCACCAACTGGCCTACCTTTTTTATTTCCCTGGGTGCCTTCCTGTTGTCACACAGGAGTTTCAAGAGAAAGGGCATCACTATCACAGCTCATAAAGTAATTTGCCTCTTGCAGTTGCAGAAAAGCAGAGTAGTAAGTAGACAGAGCCTTTTTGGGGTCCGTGTCTTTAGGGGCATTCCGTTTTGCTATAGATTTTTCCTCTACCTTTGAGACAGATAAGGAGCCCTGGTTAGGGCGGGCAAAGAAGTATTCAAACCCTGTCTGAGGGATTGGGTACTGCTTCTCTACCCATTTTACAGTGGGTGTTATTGTGGCAGGCACCTGCCACAGGGCCTTAGCCTGGTCATTTATGAGAAGGGCGACTGGCTGGACTGAGAGTTGTCAAAATATCAGCTTATATTTTTTCAATATGATCAGCATCTGTCTCTCCAGGATCTAAGTAATTCTCATAGGAGCTCTTGGAATTACTTGAAGTAATCAGAAACGGAGTGCTTGTGGCACCTTAGACTTACAAATTTATTTGAGCATAAACTTTCGTGAGCTGCAGGTCACAGACGCATACATCCGATGAAGTGAGCTGTAGCTCACAAAAGCTTATGCTCAAATAAATTGGTTAGTCTAAGGTGCCACAAGTACTCCTTTTCTTTTTGCGGATACAGGCTAACATGGCTGCTACTCTGAAACTTGAAGTAATCAGGTTCCAGTATCGGTGTTGAGGATATCAGCTCACCAGGTGATGAAGATGAGATGTCTTTTGGTGAGAAGACACTGAGCTCTTCCTAGTGTCTCTGCTTGTATGTTCACAGCAGTCCCTCTCAGAGCTGCACTTTGGTACCAGAGATGCTGATAGTGTCCGTGGTGCTGGTTGAGTCTGCGGCGCTAGTTGAGTCTACTTTGGTGAGGAGGCCAGTCTTTTTTTCTGTGCCATTTTCTCTGTACTGGTCTTTGGGGTCCCTTGTCTGCTACTAAGAACCTGGAGCTCTTCTCAGAATCCGAAGAGATCTTCATAAATTGCTCCAGAAAATGAAGCTTCAACCACGCTTCTCACGACTTACATGTTCTTGTGGCAAATTAAAGGCACACCAAACATCTGCTCAGTATTTGGGACTCTTGCTCCCTCACTCCCCCACATCTGTTTTTCAACAGATTCAGTGCACTGCAGGATAGGCAAGGCTTGAAGCATGAAGGTTTTGAATCCAGCATGCTCAGAAGCCCTGGGTGGGGGAGTGTTTGACCATGACTATTCAGTCAAGATTAGTCACTATCATTCTCAGCATCTGTCGTCAGTGGATCAGAAAAGTGATGAAGGTTTTATGAAGAGTTTGAGAAAATTTAACCAAAGCCAAGAATTAGTGGGTTGGACACATGCCAGGTTCCATCTGACTGCCACAAGAGTTAAGAGGGAACTGAAGACAGATCATGGCTCCCCCTTAGATCGGAGAATAAGGAGCACGAGGTACAAGCACAATCCTTGACAATTCTATTCAAGAGACTCCAATCTCACACACGAGACTCATGCACATCTACAGTGGGATCCACACTGACACTCTTGAAGAACAGCACCTTTGCTGATCTGTTACATGGTCATCCATTTGCCGATCCATCCCCAACCCCAGCTAGTAACAAAGAGGATACATTAGTGACAAAAGAGGATACGCAAGAGAAGTTGGCTGATCTTACCCATTGGGTAGTAATCATCATCATCATCATCTACCACTTCCTCCTTCTTCTGGTGGTGACGGATGAATCTGTAGTCTATACTGTCATGTACCCAGCCCTTCTCAATGAACAAGCCAGGAACCTCATCTGAAAACAGCCAGTACCTGTAAAGAGCATAGACTTCACTGCAGGAACCACAGGAGGACAAGAGTTGCACGGAAAAAATACATATACATACACACGAGAAGAGAGAACACAAGTATGCAGGCATTTAAAATATGTGCATGCATCTATATCTTCGGCAGAAGTGCAGCATAAGCAAGAAGAAGAAACTATCCTACAGTTCTTTCGAAGTCTACCATACACCAAGTCTGAATGAGAGAAGGATAATAATGGTAACTACTATAGCCAGCAGTTTGATAATGTTAGCCAACTGTTTCTCAACTACTGGGTCAGGCCACAAAGCTAATCAGGAGACGAAGCAATTGAAATTGTATTACAATCTAAAGCAAAGAAAACTCTTGCTCCCTCACTCCCCCGCATACTCTTACTTTTCAAGGTGAAGCACTTCCTGTCAGCCTCTCAAAAACCCAAATCAATTACATAGGGTTATCACTGACATTTTTTACTCTTAGTTTATTGTAAGCGTGGGGCAAGGGTCGTCAGAAAAGTTTTTGATTTAGAATAAAGGGTGCCAGCCTGAGTAGACTGAAAAGTACTGGATTAGACTGAGAGTCATGCATCCCTCCTGCAGAGATGTAGGTCCCCCAGACTACAGCAGTCTGGAGATGGTCTCATCTCTATTTTAGCTTTACAGTAGGCTGCCCCTGAAGTTCTCGATGCACAGTAATGCACTGCATACTGCTACAAAAGATCTCAAATACATGAAATATTCATTTGTAACATTCTATTCCAACAGAAAGGAGGTGATCACCTAACAGGACTGTTAGCAGTACAAGGGATACAGACAGCGCAGGGAAGCTTTACGGTTAGCTCTTCTACCTGTTGTGGTTACGGTCAGTTCCTACTGGCGTTCTGCGCATCACCAGCTTAGCTTTGGCAATCCCATCTTGGAAAGCCTTTTCAGCTGCAGCTTTATGCTTCCGGATTCTCTCCTCCTCTGCTTCTTTCTCCAGTTTTACTGCAGGGATTACCAGACACATTAAAAGAAAACTACTGTAACCAGATTCACCACATATTGCAATAGGCTATTTTCTATTTTGCTGATTAGTCAGGTGAAGAAAGAAGATTAATTTACTGGTAACTTCTGTTAATGCATTTCCAAAGTAAATTAAACTAATGCACACAAAGGCACTCAGTGTGCAATGGGAGTGTCCACATGGGGAGTTATTGCAGAGTAGCTTGTGAACATTAGCTAGTATGCACCAGTCACTACGGACTCCCTCCACCGCCCCCCCATGTGAAAAAACCCTAGAGTTTCTCCAAGTTCAGACCACGCAACTGCCCAAGGGTCCAGCATCTGAAGAATCCCAAACCTAAAGCTCAAACGCTGCTAATTTCAGTTTGAGAGATTCCCACAAGAATGCAGAACAAAGCCAAAGCAGGAGGGTGAGCTGGCCCGAGGCAAAGAGAAGGACTTTAATATTACTGGTATTTTATTTTCTGTTCTCCTGTTCCTCAGCATGGCCTTATGCATCTTCTTCACTTTGACTAGTTGCTTCAACTCAGGTCCTCACCTTAAAGGACCCTTTCTAAAGCCTGCCTACCAAATGGACAATTGTAGATTGGAAGGCACGCCCCACTTAGCCACATAGGTTTCCAAGCGCAGCTGTTCTGCTCTGACTATAGGAGGGACAAGCACATGCTCTAGTAACTCAGATTCCCACATATTCTGCCATGTCAGCAGAAGAATTCAAAAACAGCAAGCCTAGGTTACCTGTCAGGACAAAAATCTTGGCATCCTAGTAGCTCCCACATCCCCTGGGATGTCCACAAACAGAATGAAATAGTGAAAGGTGGCAGGATTCCTGCAGATGAATGGTATGTCTACCCTGCAACTGGAAGGGCAATTGCAGCTCAGGCAGACATACCTATGCTATCTTTAATCTAGCTAGTACAGCCAAAAAGAGCAGTGAAGATACAGCCTACACTGAAGCCTGTGTTGCTGCACACGCCCACCCAGAACCAAGAGCACACACTCATATTGCTAGCCCATGCCAGGGTCCATGCTGCTGTGTCTTCACAGCTTTTTAAGAAATACTAGCTACACTAACGCTAGCATGGGTATGCTTACCCTAGCTGCAATCACAGCTCCCATTGCAGTGTAAACATACCCAAGAGCTTTACTTTGACATTTCATCTCATGATCAGGATAAATAACCAACTTCTACCAAGAAGGCAAAGAACCGAGATCAGAGGGCTTTAAGCTTTTTTGAGGGGCTCAGGGTACTTTACAGATGTCTCCTGCATCTTTACCTGCCTCTGAAGAACAGGCCCACCTCTCTATGTAAAAGATGCATTGAGAAAAAGTGAACAAAAATTAATCTGTCTAAAGTCAGGCTGAAATCCAGACCCCAAAGACAAAGTTTATTACAATCCTTGACCAAAAATCTAATTAAGTAGATTCAGAACTTAAATACTAGAGCTCAAATCCTTGAGAAAATGGAACCAACAAAATACTGAAGCCAACCTGGGGAATTCTGATCACAATGGGAGATAGGCAACAAGACAATGTGGGGCAACAACCCTCCTCCAAAACATACAGGAGGCACCTTCCCCATATATTGCTAACAGCTGGAAGTGCTCCTCGCATCACTATGTTGGCTACAGTCCTCGTTCCCCATGCCTTCTTTTGAAGCCTAGGACTGAAGCCTCATTCTCTGTATACTTACCGCTTGTATAGCTGCCAGAACTTCACAACAGCCTTTTTACAGGCAGTGGAGAGTAGGACTTAAAAGATCTACAACCTACATTTGGGCTGCAGACAGGTATACAAAATAGCCAACAGCTAGCTGAGGACTACAAGAACAGTGCATGCTCAGAGCACCTTCTTACAGGGCCAGTTCTCAAGAAGGCCTTTTAAAGAGAGTGATTAAAACCCTAATAAGCAATTTGTTGGTTCTGGTTTCTACTGCATACCAGCAAGTTTCCAGTTTCACATGTGGGAGCCTTCACTGGGGAGGCTTGTACCTGGGCTAGAAAGCTTTGACACTTGCTAATTTCTTAACAGCATATCCTCTTCCCCATTCCATCCCATTTACCATCATACCCTCCAGAGCTCACTAGTTACTTGAACAAGCTTTACTACAAGCTTTGTACTGAGTCAGCATATACTTCTAAAGCACTACTTTTGGCTCCTAACTGCTGATATGATACCAGATTCGGAGCACTGATTTGGTTTGACCCCTACCATGGTTTGAAAACTCCATTCACCATTGACAAGTGAGAAGTTTGTCATGGCTAGTTTGTCAGAACCCACACCACCAATTTCTACTGAATTTAAGCTCTCAAAAAATTACACTTCCAACCCTTAAGATTCCAAAGAAAACCTCCAAATGGCACCTGAACATACAATGAATGCAATTTGTTCCTGAGCCTGCAGACAGCTCCAGTGCCTCTGTCCCTGCTCAGAGCTTTCCCAACCAACACAGTGCAACTGACCATTCTGATTAGTTTCATTGCTGCTACCCAGAACCACATGGGCCTTAGTGACACCCAAATGAGTCAATTTAATCTTTTGCTGTTTGGGAAAGCTAAGAGAGGCATATTTTGAAGGAAGAATCTCTCATTGCTGCTGCCAGAATGCTCTGTGGGGTAAGGGGGAGAAACAGATTTGGTGGGGAGATGAAGCTCTCTCCCTTCTAGTAGTCAGATGAAGACAGGAAAGGCAGCAAAGTTTATGAGGTGCCTATCAGTCAGACGTTAATAAAAAGATGGAGCCCATACAGCGGTGCTGTCCCCAAGAATCCCAGCAGCTCTGGTGGGTGCTGGACTTCTCACTAAAGTATTGTTCAGGAAGCTAATTGGTGGGCACCCAACTCATTCTCCATATCAAGGTCTGTTTGGTAGGTTCTGCCTTCTGGCCAGTACATGCCTGGGAAGTTTTTTGAGTCCTGTCAATTCTTATGTCTGACTGATAAGAAAGGACAGGGAATGTCCTATATGATGGGAAGAGCCGTTTCTGCACTTTGAGGTTTCCAAGATTTCTGTCACTTTCCTCAAAGCATAGAAACTCATTTTTAAAGAAGTCAGATCAGATTGCAAGGATTCTGTCCTGTTGGTAACTCCCTCCAATCACAACACAGCAATGCAAGTTGTATAATAGTACTTAATTTCCCTCTTCTCTGAAAAATGTTACCTCCAATGCCTAGTTGGGCCATTTAAATTAGAACGCAAACAGAAAAGTCATTTGTAGGTAACATCTATGGCATCCTTCACGATACCTGAGCACTTTACAAATGATAAAAAGAGTAACAGTTATGAGGTATCAGAGTAACAGCCGTGTTAGTCTGTATTCGTAAAAAGAAAAGGAGTACTTGTGGCACCTTAGAGACTAACCAGTTTATTTGAGCATGAGCTTTCGTGAGCTACAGCTCACTTCATCGGATGCATAGCATATCGTGGAAACTGCAGAAGACATTATATACATGTGTATACGTGTGTATATAATGTCTTCTGCAGTTTCCACGATATGCTATGCATCCGATGAAGTGAGCTGTAGCTCACGAAAGCTCATGCTCAAATAAACTGGTTAGTCTCTAAGGTGCCACAAGTACTCCTTTTCTTTTTACTAGTTATGAGGTAGGGAATATATTATTCCCATTTTAATGATTGAGAAACAAAGACTACTACTTGTGGCAGAGCTAAGAACAGAACTTGGATCTCTTGACTTCCATTCATGTGCCACATTCCTCCTCCTTTTAAGCTGAGTTTTTTCATCTGAAGTGCATCGTTATCCAAGATATCTTTTCATGCTCAAATAACTCACACACTGCTCAGTTTAGTAACTGGGTTTTCAGATTAAGAGCTAATAATGAACACGAAATTTTACATAAGGGGGGAAAATGTTCCTACTCAGAGGGATATACCAAGCAACAGAAACACTTGTTCTTACCAAAAACAGTCACACTGGAAGACAACTTTCACTTTAAATGCAACATTCACAAAACAAACAGGTTTTCTTTCCTGTTTGAAGCCACATAGCATAAAGATGGCTCCTGGTTGACAGCTTCCTCACAAAGTAGGTTTTGAACCAGTCAGCAAGGAATAGGAGCCTCATGCCCTCTCGTCTAATTATAGATGTTGACCCTAAAACTGACAACCATGGCAAAAACTGGGGTGACAAGCCACCACCCTGTTTTTTGTTTTACAGATTTTAGTGATAAGTCAGCAGCAACAGGACTGACAAAAAGCTGGATGCAGAGTAGAGCACTTCACAAAGGTGAGAGGCTGCAAGGCAAGTAGACAGCAAGGACAGTGAAGTTGTCAAAGATGATGCAGAAGGAGGCTACTTCTGAGGAAAGCTGAGTTCAGTTACCGAGAGACAGTTTCAGAGAGTGGTGAGACAACCAAAAGATGACATCAAAGTGGTTGTTGAAGAATGGGGAGCGGAGCAGCAGGCTTGGCATTAGCAGAGGTAGCAGCAGAAGCCATAGGACCAGAAGGGGTCTCCTATGGGGACAGCATAGAATCTCAAGGGATGGCAACAGATCTGGACAGGGCCTTAACAGGCTGTATGCTTTGCTGCTGAATCTCAGCTTCATTTAAAACAAACTCTCCATAGGTTTCTAGCCTTTATGGTGGTGAAGGAAATTTCCACCCGAGACACAGTGCTGTGTTTCCCTAGCTACATCTCTATTAAACAATTACACATTTGTGACTGAACGAGAGAAAGTTGCAAAAGTGCCAAGTTTCCACATTGACAATCCTATTTTGGGTGCTCTCACTGCACCGATCCTACAATGCTCTGCACAGCTTAGGGTTGCCAACTTTGTAATATTTAAAAAACAGACACACCAGGAAGAGTGCGGGAACCTCCCACACCCCACTGCTCACTGCTTTCCCCTCTCCCCTGATCAGACTTGCCTATGGAACCAGGGCTGGGAGCTGCAGCCACCCGTCACAGATAGGAGGCAACCCCAGCTGAGTAGTGGCTGGAACAGGTGAGGACCTGGCATCTCCCCCGCCTGCAGAAATCAGATTTTGATCTGACCAAACCCTGTCAGGTCCCCCGGCCACCCTAGCACAGCTCCCTGGAGTAGAAACAGTGTCTAATCATCATAATAAAAAAGGCTGACAAAGGAGGTGCTGTCGTCATCATGAATAGGTTGGAAGATGAACAAGAGGCTGCTCAGCAGCTCTCCAACACCACTTTCTACAAGCCATTACCCTCTGAGGGTTACCAAAAGAAACTACAGCATTTGCTCAAGAAACTCCCTGAAAAAGCACAAGAACAAATCCACACAGACACACCCCTGGAACCCCGACCTGGGGTATTCTATCTGTTACCCAAGATCCATAAACCTGGAAATCCTGGATGCCCCATCTTCTCAGGCATTGGCACCCTGACAGCAGGATTGTCTGGCTATGCAGACTCTCTTCTCAGGCCCTACGCTACCAGCACTCCCAGCTATCTTCGAGACACCACTGACTTCCTGAGGAAACTATAATCCATCGGTGATCTTCCTGAAAACACCATCTTGGCCACTATGGATGCAGAAGCCCTCTACACCAACATTCCACACAAAGATGGACTACAAGCCGTCAGGAACATTATTCCCAATAATGTCACGGAAAACCTGGTGGCTGAACTTTGTGACTTTGTCCTCACCCATAACTATTTCACATTTGGGGACAATGTATACCTTCAAATCAGCGGCACTGCTATGGGTACCCACATGGCCCCACAGTATGCCAACATTTTTATGGCTGACTTAGAACCTCAGCTCTCATCCCTTAATGTCCTTACTCTACTTGCGCTACATTGATGACATCTTCATCGTCTGGACCCATGGAAAAGAAGCCTTTGAGGAATTCCACCATGATTTCAACAATTTGCATCCCACCATCAACCTCAGCCTGGACCAGTCCACACAAGCAATCCACTCCCTGGACACTACGGTGGTCATAAGCGATGGTCACATAAACACCACCCTATACTGAAAACCTACTGACCGCTATTCCTACCTACATGCCTCCAGCTTTCATCCAGACCACACCACACGATCCATTGTCTACAGCCAAGCTCTACGATACAACCGCATTTGCTCCAACCCCTCAGACAGAGACAAACACCTACAAGATCTCTATCAAGCGTTCTTACAACTACAATACCCACCTGCTGAAGTGAAGAAACAGATTGACAGAGCCAGAAGAGAACCCAGAAGTCACCTACTACAGGACAGGCCCAACAAAGAAAATAATAGAACGCCACTAGCCACCACCTTCAGCCCCCAACTAAAACCTCTCCAAAGCATCATCAAGGATCTACAACCTACCCTGAAGGATGACCCATCACTCTCACAGATCTTGGGAGACAGGCCAGTCCTTGCTTACAGACAGCCCCCCAACCTGAAGCAAATACTCACCAGCAAACACACACCACACAACAGAACCACTAACCCAGGAACCTATCCTTGCAACAAAGCTCGTTGCCAACTATGTCCACATATCTATTCAGGGGACACCATCATAGGGCCTAATCACATCAGCCACACTATCAGAGGCTGCACATCTACCAATGTGATATATGCCATCATGTGCCAGCAATGCCCCTCTGCCATGTACATTGGTCAAACCGGACAGTCCCTACGTAAAAGAATAAATGGACACAAATCAGACGTCAAGAATTATAACATTCCAAACCAGTTGGAGAACACTTCAATCTCTTTGGTCACTCGATTACAGACCTAAAAGTGGCAATTCTTCAACAAAAAAATCTTCAAAAACAGACTCCAACGAGAAACTGCTGAATTGGAATTAATTTGCAAACTGGATACAATTAACTTAGGCTTGAATAAAGACTGGGAGTGGATGGGTCATTACACAAAGTAAAACTATTTCCCCATGTTTATTCCCCACCCTCCACTGTTCCTCAGACGTTCTTGTCAACTGCTGGAAATGGCCCACCTTGATCATCACTACAAAAGGTTTCACCCCCTCCTGCTGGTAATAGCTCACCTTAAGTGATCACTCATTACAGTGTGTATGGTAACACCCATTGTTTCATATTCTCTATGTATATAAACCTCCCCACTGTATTTTCCACTGAATGCATCCGATGAAGTGAGCTGTAGCTCACGAAAGCTTATGCTCAAATAAATTGGTTAGTCTCTAAGGTGCCACAAGTCCTCCTTTTCTTTTATATTGTCTATGGTATATTCACACCATTTTCTATTTTTGATTAATTTGTTCCATTTTCTGATTCATCTGGTTCTTGTCCCACATGAGGAACCACTCAGTGGCATGACTGGCAGAGGTTCCTCACAGCTGGAAAATTCTATGAAACAGGGTCCACAGCTGCCTCCACCCCTAGATTGATTCTGGGGACCTAGGGTTTATTACTACAATCACTGACACCTTTGGAAATCAGTGCTTGAGGGAACAGGAGCTTAATTTTATTCTTTTCACCTGTGTTCAGCTGCTGTTACTTCAGCCATAAAACAAAAGGAAAAACATTAGAAGAAAAACTAACAGCTGCTCTCTCATTTCCTTCTATGATCCAGGTACAGGGGTGGCCTGGGCTAGGTGGCCCCAAGGAAGGTCACCCTTCCAGGCCTCTCTACCTGGCCTTGCGAATTCCTCAAACTCCATTCCCCTTCGTCACCTTCTACAATGAAGCCTATAGGGGAAGTAAGGAATGGCGGAGGAGCAGAGGAGATCTAGTATAAGATGGAAAACTATGGAAAGGTAAGTGATTTGATTCAGGGAACTAAGGGGTTACCATAGAGGCTTTGTGTAACCATTAACTGGAGACAAAGTCATGGTTTCTCTCAGATCCCAGGTGTGTGGGGGATGCTGATGAGACAGTAGATGTATACATATAGCAGTCTCCAGTAAAGTAGGTACAATTGAGTGTTGGGGAGAAAGGAGGCATGTTTCTCATGATTTTATCCTTTATTTTCAGGAAAAAATCCTCAATGAACAAGAAAAAAGTGTGCTGGTGTTTTCAGAGGGCTGTTAACCTGGCAGCTTTTGACAGCACTGTATCCACACTTCTTTAAAACTGCAGTGTATGGTTCTATGAAAGTCTGAAATAATAATGGCATGGTTAACATAAGGTATCACATGGCAGATATGAAAAGTGCTGGTATTACCGATCTACACAAATCCCCCCCAGTGAGCATTTTTTAATGAGTTCTTCAATTTTAAAATGGCAGTTTACAGGTTTCTCATGTGAGGCAGGGGCTGCTGGTGATAATGTGGCAATATGTAAAGTAGTACACTTAGCAACAGCAGGGAGCTAGTGGACCAGATTCCTGGGAATTGGCTCATGGACAGAGGTCTTCTGCATCTCTTGGAAGGAGCCAGATTTTGGTAAGCACAAGAGAACTTTCCTCCACCAAAAATAGACTTGCTGGAAGGTACTTGCGGGGGACTTCTGAAGAGGCAAAACTGAAAGAGGATCTGACACATAGCACACCAAATTTTGAGCTACTGGAGTAATATTAAAACACTACATAGCTGTGGTTTTGAAAATCCTGCAGGCTGCACAATGCCTCCCATCAACAGAACTAGAGACCTTAAACACCAGCCATAAAATCCCTCATGGCCAGGTAACACTATTGAAAATGGAGAACTGAATTGTCTACATTACTTTTGTATCCCATTCCCCCGCTCTCACACACACTCCAGTATTGTACCTCTCATTTGCCTCTCCTGTTGCTCCTTCTCTTTCTTGGCTTGAATGGCAAGAAGTCTCCTGCTTTTCACAGCACTGATCATATCTTCAGCCTCTATTTCCATCTGTTGTTCTGTTTTTACCATCTCCATTTTTTTCTTGTCATTCCTTCCCACCCCATTCTCATCTTTCCCATTCTCTTTGTTTTTAGCCTCCATTTCTTTCCGTTTCTGCTTTTCTGCTCTTTTCTTGTCATTCTCTTCCTTCAGCACAGCAAGCCGCTCCTTCCACAGCTCAGCTGACATCTGCTGCTTTGCTTCTACGTGGTCCTGCACGGAGTAAGTCATTAGGATTCGGTGACATAGCGCTGCAACTATCTGTAGCTTCTCCTCAGATGTCAGCTCAAAGAACTCTGATGTCTCCAGCTTCTCCAAAAACTCATCTTGTACCTCATTATCCTCAAAGGTAGCTGAATCCTTGCTCTCATCTACATCATCAGAAACCTCACTTTCCTCCTGTACATCTGACTTGCGGAGACACAGGCGGACCAGCTCAGAAACAGAATGCAAGGTAAGGGGGATTTCCGAGAGTTTCATTCCCAACTCAGCATAGTCTTCGGCAATTTCATCCTGCAGCAGGGTCTGCAGAAGAATGACCAGCACCCGGTTCAAGTAGAGAAAGCCCCCTTTCTCGGCACACAGAGCCTCCATCAAGGAGACTGCTGTAATGGGATACTGAGCATCTGGCATCAGTAAGCCTGAATAACAGCTCAGGAACTCCACCACCATGGCCACATCCCCAAAGAGAGTATTGGGAAGTCCTTCTGGAGTATCCACTAGTTTAAAAGCAGGCAAATTCTTTCCTTTAAGATCTTGGTCCTCATACCTCTTCTGCTTTTCCAGTTTTTCCTGCATCTCCTTTTCCTTCCGCTCTTTTGCTCTCTCCTTTAGTTTCTCCTTCAGCTTCTCCCGTTTCTTCTTCAGATACTCCTTGCGTTGTTCCTCTGTCATGGAGGCCCATTTTTTTTTGTGCTCTAAGAGTTCATAGCGTTTCTGTACTATCCCTCGCAACTCTTCAGGAAGGCGGGCACGGTCCTCATTTGAGAGTAGCCGGGCTGTTTTGGAGATAATGCAGGAAAGGGCACTTTTTTTATCCTCCCGGTCTTTGTTTTCCTTGTAATAGGCAATGAGGTGGAGTGCAGCAGGAGGAAGATGTTTCTGGGGTTTGCTGGAGGACCTGGGAGTCCCTGCTGAGTTCTTCGGAGTTCTAGACACCTTAGGGGTGCCTTTTGCCATGTCCAGTAGTGTCATTTGTTTCAGTTTCATCTTGGGATTCTTCAGACCTTTCCTAGGTGATTTTGATTTCCCAGGGGACTTCTGCCCATTCAGAACCCTTTTGCCTTTCTGTTTCTTGTCTAAGGATTTGTCGCTGCCCTTCCCTAGTCGGCTCCTTTTAGGAATGTGGAAGTCAGCGCCAAGTTTGCCTGGAGACACCATTTTCATCACCTCCTCCAACTCCTCTTTGGAGGATTTTGGGTTCTTAGAGTTCTTCACTTTTAGTGGGGAGCCTATAATAGACTTCTTCAAATGCACATGACACCACAGCGTAGGGCTCAGTGGCTGGCCCAGTGAAGATCCATCAGTTTTGGACTTCTTGGAGGGCTTTCTGTCAGGTGATCCAGAGCTCTTCTTTTTGGTTGAGGGGTTGAGAGTCATGTACTAGAATTGAAGAAGAGATATTAATATAAAACCAATCTAAGCAGGGGCAATGTCTGAAGAACCTTTCTCTGATAATTATTTTTAACATTTAAGTTTAGTTCAGTTCCCTGTTCAGTTTAACAGGTAAGGGTGGGGGACGGGGGACACAGACCACTACAATGGCTTTCAATTTGCTATAAAGAGTTCCTCAGGTTATAAAGTTAATAGCCCATCTTAGGAGGATTTAACATTCAGCTTTAAAATTTGTTTAAGTTTGTTTGCTTCAATGATGTTTTAAAGTCACTTCCAACTGCATTACATGAAAAAGCTTTCCAGTTTTTACAGATTTATGAATTTGTTTGCTTGAAAGTTTGTATGGTAAAAAGAAGTCTCAGATTAGTGTCGGGGGCCTGCTCTAAGGGCTTTCCTGAGGATACAGGGGTGGATTTGGAGGGTTTTTAGCCTTTGGAGTGATCCATTTGTCAATGCAGTTCTATTGTTCAGGACTGTTGTTACCTAATCAACAGGACTACACAATTGTTTGTAGCATTGGTGTAGCTGTGTTGATCCCAGGATATTAGAGAGAGACTAGGTGGGTGACAAAAAGCCTTTTTCTTGGACCAACTTCTGTTGGTGCAAGTTCCTTTGTCTCTTTCACCAACAGAAGTTGGTCCAATAAAGGACTACACAGTGGTAGTTTAGCGGCCTAATTTTTAAGGTGCTGTGATCACCTCCAGCTCCTATTGATTTCAATGGTATTTGGGTGCTCAGCATTTCTGAGATTCAAGTCACATATGTGCATTATGAGCACTGGATGGGTTAATTTCAAGAACTCAAAAATAACACACGATACTTGCAATAATATTTATAACATGAAGATTATAACCATCAGAAGTCAGAGTGAAAAAGTTAAGGTTTTAGTGAAAAATTCTGTCATGTCAAGCATAACAAAAGATACAGGATGTGCAACAGTCTAAAAATTGCTATAATAAGGTACATATTTCAGAACAGATATAGTAAACATGCCCATTGTAATCAAGTTACTTTTCTCATAGCACTGTTAGCATTTTTATTTCATTACTTCTGAATGTTTACTACTACAGTAAGATTAACCATTTAATGAAAATTTAGTTTTCTTTTAATGCCCTTGGTGTCCCTATTGCAGAAAGCTCCACTGAAGACAGCATATAAACACTGCAGGAGACCACCTATGGAGAAAGTTATTTTCAGCATATTAGTGATAACCATCATAACCATTTATGTTAGATATTACAACTGCATGTGCGCCAGTTGAACATGCCGACAACTTAACGTTATTTTGGCAGAACTGAGGAACTAATCCTAGATTGGTTTGTCCTCCAACAATTTCAGATTTTAAAATGGTTTGAATTTACCACTGAGCTAAGGCCAAGCATGGAAAACTTCCTCCCTAAAGATTCTCAGAGTTGTGGTTATGAAAGTCCTCAAGTAACCTTAACTACTACATTAATTCCCAGGCACTTACAGAGTTATTCTTTCTCCCCCATAGGGCAATGAAGGCACTTTAGTGCCATTCAGCTGACATAAGCAGCTCTTGTTTCCACCTAAGAGAAGCTACGGGGTGAAGAGTCATTTGCTTTTACTCTCCCTTAAGTCGGTTACATTCTGCCTCTTGAACATAGGAAATCCTTAAGGTAGACCCTGAGAGCCATGTGGATGTCTACACTGAAAAGAGCACCCATGGCCAGCCTATGTCAGCTGATTCAGGCTTGCAGGGCTTGGGCTGCAGGACAATAAAATTGCAGTGTATATGTTTGGGCTCTAGCTGTAGCCCAGGCTTCAGGACCCTGCCAGAGGGGAGGGTCCCAGAACCAAGGCTCCAGCCAAAGTCCAAACACCTACACTGCAATTTTATAGCCCTACAGACCCTGCTCGAGTCAGCTGATGTGGGCCAGCCACAGGTGTTTTACTGAAGGTATGTTTAAGCTGCAGACTTCAGAGAGGGAAACAGCATGGGTGAAAATTTTGACTTTACATTCTCTGTTACGATTAAGATGTTTTACGAGATTACAAACAACTATAACAACCCACAGTAGAAAGTCTTTCATAACCTATCAGGGTTAACTCTACTTTGGCAGTATCAGTGCAGATGCTCTTAGGATTAGCAAAAACTTTCCCCAAGCATTGGTCCAGGACCAGTGATCAAAAAAGTTTCTATTCCATACTTTGATATAACTGTCAAGCCAGAGGAGATCATTGTCCCTGCAGGCTCTTTTGTACTTGCATAACTGTTTTTTTTTTTTTAAGTAGCTACATTTGGCAACAAGTTGTCTGTCAAATCATCATATGGTTTAGGCATTTCTTTACAAGAAAAGAACAAATCTATATTGGGAAATTTCTGGGAAGTAAGAGCAGCCAAATGTTGACAATTTATTTTTTCTGTCAAGCTCTTGGTATTATTTAACTTTAGCTCCTATGTCCTGTCTTCACTTGCCAGTTCTCCAAACAGTATGCTACCCCACTTCCCTTCTTAGCCCTCGTCTACACTATGGCAGGTAGTGAAGACATACCCTTAGAATTTGCCAGTAAAAAACCAGACATTGGCTGTTATGACAAAAATTCTCTAACATTTCAACAGATGGACAGGACTCCCTAAATATTTACAGTGAAATAATTGAAATTGAAATTTCAATTGAAATTGAAAACAATTTACAGCTTCTCCCACAGATTCAGTTTTACTGTTTCCTCATAGGAACTAACTAGAAGTGGCAGTGAATGGGATGAAAGTAACAGTAGCTACCCCCCCCCCCCCAAAGTAAAACTCGTTGCAACAGATTTGCAAGTTTTTTGCTACACTTGTTAAACAGAGTGTACTGTAGGCCCTCCATTGACAGGGGATAGGCACAACACTTGTGTCTCAGGCTCAAATACCATCTCAAGCTGACCAGGGCTAAGAGTTTCATAAAAACAGTTCTCTTGTTCTAGGGACAGCAAATGTACTATTTACCAAAGACTTGCAGCAGTGTAGATAAGTCACTGCAAGTGCAAATAGAATAAAATTATTTATATTGATAGCATACCTCCTTTGGTACTTTGAATACTCAAAGCATTTAAGGGTGGTCAAATACTTTTTAATTATGTATTTTCAGTAACTGAATGTCCCAAATACTATACCAAATTAAGAGGCAGTCTGCATATTAATGATTTTATATTAATCTTTCCTTTAAATGAACCTACACCAGACTTCTTTGTGAGCCTAAATATTCCTGCTAGAGCATGGAGCCATCCTACTAGGGCAAGTAGAAAGATGTAAGGAAATCCTTTTTTGTTCTAGGGTGCAGTTTTACTAAGTCTGAACCATGCTAGAATTATTCCATAAAGGAAAAAAACAGGACTTTCCCAACATGCACACCTCTCAAGGGCAAATTCCGTGCTCCAGCAGGGTTTCAATATGGTGTATATTGAGGCAATGGTGCAATACTTACCCTTTTTGGGGGTGAGGGATGAGTCTCATTTAACCACAATACTGAAAGCCCCTTTTATCACTGCTATGTGGAATATTCAGTATGGGAGTGGCTGGGTCATTACACATATTCCATCTATTTCCCTAAGTTAAGTATCCTCACACCTTCTTGTCAACTGTCTAAATGGGCCATCTTGATTATCACTACAAAAAAGTTTTTTTCGCCTGCTGAGAATAGTTCATCTTAACTAATTAGCCTCTCACAGCTTGTATGGCAACTTTAACTTTATATATATATAGCGTGTGTGTGTGTATATATATATATATCTTCTTACTATATGATCCATTCTATGCATCTGATGAAGTGGGCTGTAGCCCACAAAAGCTTATGCTCTAATAAATTTGTTAGTCTCTAAGGTGCCACAAGTACTCCTGTTCTTTTTTCAGTATGAAATGTGATAATTGCCACGGGGTTGCCAAAAGTAGCTCCCTCAGTTAGGGGATGGCAAACCTGCATCTAGGATAACATAATAGAATAGATTATCTATTCTAGAGACAGTATGGTCCAAAAGTAGGGTACATGACTGGGAGAGTCAAGTCCTATTTTCAGCTCTGCCACTGACGTGCTAACGCACTCGGGCAAATCACTTCACCTCTACACCTCAATTTCCCACCTATAAAAGGGGGTAACCCTGACCTTCCTTTGTAAAGTATTTTAAGATCTGTGAATCCAGCACACTATAAGAAAGTTAAGTATTAATTCTGCAGGGACCACGAAAACAGTTACAAAACCAAAATATTAAATATCTCAACTATAACCTCTAAACTACCATAAACAGATAAATGATTCAGTAATTCACACTATTGGATAAAGGTTATAGTTTTCTCCTATATAGTAAACTCCTGACATCTCAAGTTAGCTTCAACAGTTGGGATTTACACTGCTTGTCTAAGGCAAAGAAAATGCAATCACCGTAATTGTGCCATGAGATTTTCAGTGCCCTGTGTCAGGGACAAAAACCTCTAAATGAAATAAGTTCATTGAATAAACACATTGCCTTACAATAGTATTTGTAGGTCTCCTTTACCAAAATTTTCTACACTTCAGTGTTTCACAAACAAGTATGTTTTCTGGATGGTTAGGGGATTGGGGAAAAAAAAAAAAAGGTCAAGAGTGACCACCTAGAAAAAAGCAACATTTATTTCATTGATCTGTTGCTGACAATATTGTGTCTATCTAAACTTCTTCTTCTTCTTCTTGTCCAAGAGTGGGGGCTCTTTATATAAATTGCCACTGAGTGGCAAGGAGAAACACAATTTACAATAGAATTAACTTCAAATGAAGTGTCTCCACTCCTAGTTCCACTCCTTAAGAGGGTTTGAGGCCTCCCATAGCCCAACTAAACCCATTCCAGCCAGTCTTTTCAAAGAGGACTATTTTTAGGTGCTCATCTAAAGTTGCCTTAAAGGAGCTGATTTTCAGAAACTGCAAGGCTTTCAGTCTGAAAACTAAGCCCCAACAAGATGTCTCAAGTTTGGAGCCTCCAAAAAAAATTATTCACTTGAAAATCTTGGCCAGTGTCTCTTCCACACCCCCAGCCCTACCTTGCAAGCAGATTTTTAAATGAGAGTTCTTACCTTATGTGGGTCTAGCAGAAAGTCACTAAATTTACTGGGAAGAGAATACTTCTTCACTAATTCATCTTCTACCACCCATGGAGAATTCTCGCCTGTGCCAGCCCGTAGTGCATTATGGCGGATGAAATACCTCAGGATTTCTTTGTTGGGTGGTCGCTCTGTACGGATTAAGCTATCTGCTGGCACATTGCTGATGATCTTTGAAACATCACACAAAGACAGATTGGTAACATTCAATTTTTATGTATTCTCTCAAACACCACACAGCACAAGAGCACAGGTATGGTACACTACATCACCTCTTAGCCAAGAGGCATCCACCCCTTTCTTTGTGTGGCCCCTGATTATTGCAACCTCAGATTAGAACAAATAGCACTTGTAGCACTGAGAGTTGAAAGAAGTTGGTGGGATGTTCAATTAGCTAAAAACTGTCACTGAAATATTTGAAATGTTAACTTATGTTGCAGACTCCTTGCCAAAGTCTACTACTTTGCTTTGGCAACAACACCCAATCACTAATATTTGGTTAAAGAAAAGAGACTAGTTTATCAAACCCTTTTTGAGACCAGGAGAGTTACTCTGCAAGTTGTAATCATTAGTTTGAAGTCCTTGCTGCCTTCCTATCAGGATTATGATCATCCTAGTGAACAGCTGATAGAAAGAATACAGCAGTGCTGCAAACCAGAGAGCTTCCTGAAGAGTAATTAGCTATGATGTCACTCTCAAAGTATCACTGGTTAATTAAATATAAGCATCAGAGGGATAGCCGTGTTAGTCTGTATCCACAAAAAACAATGAGGAGTCTGGTGGCACCTTAAAGCCTAACAGATTTATTTGGGCATAAGTTTTCATGGGCAAAAACCCACTTCTTCAGATGCAGTTACATATAAGCAGTTACTCTTGGTCACTTCTACAAGCAATACCAGGAGGGATGAGCTAGAGCAGCGTTTCCCAAACTGTGTTCCGCGGAACACTGGTGTTCCGCGGAACACTGGTGTTCCGCACAATGTGAATAGGTGTTCCGTGAAAGAATCTTAATTAAAAAAAGGGTCTTACACTTGAATTTTGTACTAGTTTATACCCGCTTTCCAGTTAGAAATTGTTAGTTCAAGTTATTTTAAATTTGCATTTTTGCTTTGTTTTATAAAATAAAATATATTTGAGCATAAATAAAGCAATTTTTTATTTGAAAACCAAACGACTATAATATATTTACGGAACACTTCTAATATTTACCAGATGTTCCGTGGCCAAAAAAGTTTGGGAAACGCTGAGCTAGACTGCCGATGAGAAGCGCAGTTGGGAAAGTAACTGAAATATTTTCCTAATGGATTGTATATTCTAAATGGACAACCCACCCTAAATTCTCAATTACTGAGGGACAATCTTTACTTGGATATATTTTGCTTTCCACAAACAACTCTGTGCAACTTTTTATCAGTGATGTACCCGAATACTTGGATGTTAATATCTAAACTGTATTGTTAAATTTAGGTTATTGCTGATTATGTGCTATATGTATCTTATGACTTTTAAAACAAACTTTGTATTTGTGGACAATCTAAGCACTATACCCACATGTACAGACACACTTTTCCTAACCTGTGTATTATATATATTTTTTTACATTAGCTTTAATAAAAAATTTTATATCACTGGCCAGGTTTCATCAACCAATTGGCAGACAGATCAGGTATTAGCCAGTTAACAGCCAGCTTACTCACCAAGGCATAAGTCACACCATTCAGACAACTTTTCTATACAATACTGAATGTGGTTAAAGGAATTTTCACTGCTGCTTGATGGCACATAGGGGTTATTCATTTCATCCTTTTCTGTCATGCTGCGTAGTAGAAGATTCATACAGGCAACTCACCTTATCTTCGTTTTGCAGCTTGACATCATATTTGTGTGGCAGGAACTTAGGTGGCACCCACTTCTTCTCTTCCTTCTTCAGAGAAGTAGGAAGTTTCCGAGGGGACCTGCGTGCCCGGTCACCTGATCAACCAGAAGACAGACAGTTATTGATGCACTGCTGAGACAGACCCACCTAGGGGCTATAGAGTTAAAAAGACTACAGTCAGACCATTAAAAGATCATGCTTAGACTTGTCACATGTTCCTTTAATGCCTCCCCAGTCTTTAAAGTTCCCTCAGCAAAGCACCTAGGACACCTTAACATGCATGAGGGACCACCACTGAGCCCATCTTCACAGTGGTTTGCCTATAACCATCTACTCATAGAGAGGAGGGTTTTATAGTGATCTAGTCCTCTACACCTGCTCAGAACCTTTGAGCTGGTCACCAACAGATAACATTGGTCAGTGTTGCTGCCAAAAGCTCTAGTTGTGAAACTGATACTTAGACGCACCATTCACTTTATCCCTCCCAGCAGTGCCTAGCAAATGCAATGGCCTGCATAAAGTAGATGATCACATCCCAAAAGAGCTGTAGTACTAAACATAACAGGGCAAGATTGAAGTTTTAAGTATTCATTTCTTAGTGGTGTTTTCGGTGTGACATTCATGCTTATTTTTAACAACCAATTAGAGCTGCTGAATTTGATCAGACCACTTATTTCTGGAAATAATTCCACCACGGAGACTTGCTACAAACTAATGGTACAGAACAAGCTAACCTTTTAATGTTCTTAAATGGCTTATGAAAATGTGAGTGAGAATTCTAAGTTACTCAGATTCTGAGAAAAGATATAATCAGGAGAATTTGAGTGGGTCAGCTCTCTTCAACACAAGATGTTCAGTCTATTGAAATACACGTATTACAATTAAGTTGTTCAAAGGAACAATGACAACTACTAGAATGTGTATTTCTTGACCAGAAAATAGCCAGAAGTTTGTCTTTCCTAAAAAAAAAACTCTCTTATTAAAAAAGAACTTGCTGTGGAAGACCATCCCCAAGTTTTATTTTTAACACTCATTGCTATGAATTAAAAAAAGAGATGTTTGTGTACCTAGGCAAATTCTAGACGTAGGCTAGAAACAGACTTCTATACACCATTGTGTCTATTTGTAAACATTATGGTTTTAACAAACTTAACACCTCTAGACACCAACAATTAAAGCACGTCATACAAATATCAAAGATAAATCCCTAGCAACAGACTATCCAAACATCAGTATGTCAACAAAATCATAACATTGCCACATCTAATCACCTTTATCCCTCACTCCACTTACAATCTGGATGTAAAGGGGAAAAAAAGATGGCATTGCAGTCTGCTCAGAAGGCAGCTGAGATCTGGCAGACAATGTCAATGAGGAACAAGTACCTAAACTGAGGATTTCTTTGTAACCCAAGGACCTCCTGATGCCAACTGGCAGAAGGCACAGGAGTACACAGATCCCTGGATTCACCAAAATAAATGTCATGTGAGGTCTCTAATGAAAGCATGTGTCACATTGGTCATCAATCATTGTGAGATATGTGTACGGAACACGTGTGAGGAGTCATGCAGATATGTTGAAAATTATGTTCTCTAGGCCTTGTAGTTAAAGGCAGGTCACTCACAGGTGCCTTGAGAAAAACTTCTCCAGACAGAAAACAGGAGACACTTATCCCCTTGATGGACCATTGCATATTGCATGCGTCTTAAAACAAAAGTCTACTAGCACAGTTGCTCTCCACCTTTCCAGACTATTTTACCCCTTGTAGGAGTCTGATTTGTCTTGTGTACCCCTAGGTTTCACTTCACTTAAAAACTACTCGCTTACAAAAATCAGACAAAAATGTCACAGCGCATTACTACTAAAAAATGGCTTACCTACTCATTTTTACCATATACTTATAAATCAATTGAAATATAAATATTGTAGTTGCATTTCAGTGTATAGTATATAGAATAGCATAAAAAGTCATTGTCTATGAAATTTTAGTTTGTACCGACTTCACTAGTGCTTTTTATGTAGCCTGTTGTAAAACTAAGTAAATATCTAGATGAGTTGATGTACCCCCAGAAGACCTCTGCGTACCCCCAGGGATACAAATACCACTGGTTGAGACCACTATACTTGCATTCTTACAACTACAATACCCACCTGCTGAAGTGAAGAAACAGATTGACAGAGCCAGAAGAGTACCCAGAAGTTACCTACTATAGGACAGGCCCAACAAAGAAAATAACAGAACACCACTAGCCATCACCTTCAGCCCCCAACTAAAACCTCTCCAATGCATCATCAAGGATCTACAACCTATCCTGAAGGACGACCCATCACTCTCACAGATCTTGGGAGACAGGCCAGTCCTTGCTTACAGACAGCCCCCCAACCTGAAGAAAATACTCACCAGCAACCACACACCACACAACAGAACCACTAACCCAGCAACAAAGCCCATTGCCATCTGTGTCCACATATCTATTCAGGGGACACCATCATAGGGCCTAATCACATCAGCCACACTATCAGAGGCTTGTTCACCTGCACATCTACCAATGTGATATATGCCATCATGTGCCAGCAATGCCCCTCTGCCATGTACATTGGCCAAACTGGACAGTCTCTACATAAAAGAATAAATGGACACAAATCAGACGTCAAGAATTATAACATTCAAAAACCAGTTGGAGAACACTTCAATCTCTTTGGTCACTCGATTACAGACCTAAAAGTGGCAATTCTTCAACAGAAAAACTTCAAAAACAGACTCCAACGAGAGACTGCTGAATTGGAATTAATCTGCAAACTGGATACAATTAACTTAGGCTTGAACAAAGACTGGGAGTGGATGGGTCATTACACAAAGTAAAACTATTTCCCCATGTTTATTCCCCACTCCCCACTGTTCCTCAGACATTTTTGTGAACTGCTGGAAATGGCCCACCTTGATCATCACTACAAAAGGTTTTTTTTTCCTCTCCTGCTGGTAATAGCTCACCTTATCTGATTTCAGAGTACCAGCCATGTTAGTCTGTATCCGCAAAAAGAAAAGGAGTACTTGTGGCACCTTAGAGACTAACAAATGTATTTGAGCATAAGCTTTTGCGAGTTACAGCTCACGAAAGCTTATGCTCAAATAAATCTGTTAGTCTCTAAGGTGCCACAAGTACTCCTTTTCTTTTCACCTTACCTGATCATTCTCGTTACAGCGTGTATGGTAACAGCCATTGTTTCATGTTCTCTGAGTATATAAAATCTCCCCACTGTATTTTCCACTGCATTCATCTGATGAAGTGAGCTGTAGTTCACGAAAGTTTATGCTCAAATACATTTGTTAGTCTCTAAGGTGTCACAAGTACTCCTTTTCTTTTTGTACTAGCATACTGAGTCAAGTGCTAATGAAGGGCTTGCGGAGACTTCAGAAGGAAATTAATAGGAAAACGTAAACAGCACAGGAAGATAGGGGGACAGATGGGACAGTTTTCAGGTGAAGATCAGAGATCTGGTACATCTGGGGGTGCACTGAGACACACTGGCATTCTTCAATCTGCAAAGACAAACTGCAAGGAGACTTGATCTTTTTGAAAGGGGATCTCAGCCATCCTGGTTAAAAATGCCGGGAAAAGAATTTGGTGTAAGTTAGGTGAGTTAAGTTTAGGCTCTAGAAAGCGTGTTATGATTTTGGTTTATATGTAAACATTTGTTTCCACTATTGTTACTTTCTATTATTTGAATCTGAGTTCTTATGTATATTTATAGTGGAAAAAAAGTTTATCATCAAGTACTGTTTGTTAAGTGGAGTGGTGATCCTGAGTTAGAACTAGTAAGCTGGTGTGTACTATTCCTTTGGGAGTAGTGAATTTGTGAGTGCTGAGTAGAACAGGGGCTGGGCACTCCAGAGAGACGCTTGAAGGGCTTGTGGGTTGGTGTGTACTTACCGCTTGCCTGCGGAGGGACAGCAGAGCCAGAGAAGGTAATACTTGTGTTGCCTGTGGCCAGCATTGTCAGGGACCTGACCTCTGGCAGGTATAGATAAGGCTCTCTCATGCTAAGGGCCGGTGGTAGCAAAGTGCCTCACAACCCTGGGAAGCATCACACCCTCACAGAAAAATATTATGTGTTAAGATATAGATATTCAGGCCTGTCTGCAAAGGCCTGTACTTTAAGAATTTAGGTGTATTCTTATCACTTGGCTAGTTAGAGGTATAAAAGAAAGAATCCAAATCACTGTCTGCCAGTGTAAGGTCCTTCTCTTACTGTGACAGTCTGAGGCCCTGTTCTTAGGTTAAGGCCTTTGGCTAAGCAACAGAGGCAGCCATAAGCTGGGAAGCGACCGGTCACATCCTCACATTCCAAACTAGTCCCATTGAAAGAAGGTGCTATTGGGCTGTTAGGAATACACTCCTGTCCTGATAATGCCTGTCACCTCCAGAGAAAGGGAAGTGCCTAGAAGATGTAAAAGGAAACTTAGTTTGATAGCATCCTGTCTGGCAAGAACTCACTTATCAATAGCTGGGATGTGAAATCCTCACTTCTGTATTGTTTTGTCATTATAGTTCCCACTTTGCTATTGTTTGTCTGTATAATCTGTCTGGTTCTGTGATTGTTTCTGTCTACTGTATAATTAATTTTGCTGGGTGTAAACTAATTAAGGTGGTGGGATATAATCGGTTACATAATCATGTTACAATATGTTAGGATTGGTTAGTTAAATTTCAGGAAAATGATTGGTTAAGGTATAGCTAAGCAGAACTCAAGTTTTACTATATAGTCTACAGTCAATCAGGAAGTGGGTGGGTGTGGGGGGGGAATGGGAAAAGGGAATGGGGGTGGGGAAATTGGAATCATGTTTGGCTACAGGGGGAAATGGGAACAGGGACACAGGTGTAAGGCTCTATGGTGTCAGAGCTGGGAAGGGGGACACTAAGGAAGGAAACTGGAATCATGCTTGCTGGAAATTCACCCCAATAAACATCGAATTGTTTGCACCTTTGGACTTCGGGTATTGTTGCTCTCTGTTCATGCGAGAAGGACCAGGGAAGTAAGTGGGTGAAGGAATAAGCCCCCTAACATTATGCAAGAGGGAAAATCTCTCCTTTTTAAACCAGGGGACCATAAGCTCAAATATTTCAGCTGATTCTACCTACAGCACTATTGCACGGTGAGAGAATCAGTCTCCAACAGCCAGGTCTTAAAGCATTAAGGCTTTACAAGTTAGACAGCCAACACTTTAAACTCTTTCCAGAATTAATAAGGAGGCATTGTTGATTAGATTACAGAGCATAGGTATAATGTGTTCTCTGCATGAAGTACCATTTAATAAATGGGCAACCACATTCTGCACTAGCTTTAGTTTCCAGAGTCTAAAAGGCGGTGCCCCCATGCATAGCACACTACACTAGCTTGGTCTTGAAGTGAAAGGCCCAAAACACAGTAGCAGAGGCCTGAAAGAAGAGGCTACACTCTTCTTGTCAAGATCAGATAACAAGAGAGGCACTCTTGGCTGCTCAGGATGCATAAGTCATAAGTTGGTCTTATGCATTTGTTCTACAAATATTTGTTAACATTTTAACAGTCTATTACTGACTATAGTCATAGAAGGGACATTACCATATTATGTTTTTACTGCTCAAGAGCACAATGAAAGTTGTGTGCAAAACATTTCATCCCAGATCCTCAATAGTTATTTAGGCAGCTAACTCCCATTGATTTCAGTGGAAGTTAGGAGCCTAAATAGCTTGGAGGATCTGGGTCTTAGAAAAAGAAAGCAAAGAACTGAATGAGCAGAACAGTGTCCGAATGCTAAGACACATTTTTGGCTGTGCATACATCGACTACATATAATAAAGGTTAGAGTTAAAAATGCGACCACATTTTTAGAAATTTACAATCTGATTTTAAAAGTCTTCTACAGGTACAAGTTATTCTCCAGCAAGACCTGGATTAACCAAACAGCGTTAACATCCTAAATCATCCAAATGAAGCGGTCTCCTTTTGTTTACTAAATATTTTGGATATTCCAAAAATGTTTTATGACGGCTACAGTTCAGGTTATATAACTGCTTCCAGTGGCTCAGAGTGAGTCTTAGGAAAATACTTTTCAAGTGGAAGGTTAATACTTTGCCTCTGTTCAGATTTTTTGGCTCACTTTCTAAGAAGTTTCACTCATTTTAAGCAATTTGAAATAGCCTTTGAGGAGCAATACTCAGCCTTGCTCCAGAGAAAGTTGCTTTTGATTTAACTGCATTATGACTATACAGTACATTTTTTTCACTAAACTTGCAAAGAGTATCCCACAGACTTGTGCACATGGACACAGAAATCATAAAACAGCTTAAATGATAATGAAATTAGTTTTTCCAACATTAGTGGATTTAAATTTATGGCTTCCCAGATTCCTGAAGTCTCCTAATCTGACTTTTTAAACTGGCCAGCCCACTTATTCCCATTCCATGCTGGTGGACCTCCAAAGGCATGCAGGAATGCAGGCCTTGTTTGTGCACCTTAGGAGCCCTTTCCAGCTGCACTACTCATATGATATATAAAAGGAGGGGTTTCTTCCCAAGCCCTAGTGCAGGGGTGGGCAAACTATGGCTCGGGGGCCACATCCAGTGCTCCAGACATTTTAATTCAGCTGTCGAGCTCCCACCAGGGAGCGGGATCCGGGGCTTGCACCACTGTGGCACTCCAGCCAGGCAGCGAGGTCGGGGGCTTGCCCCGCTCTTCACAGCTGCTGGAAGCATCAGCATGTCCCCCCTCTGGCTCCTACATGTAGGGGCAGCTAGGGGGTTCAGCACGCTGCCCCCGCAGCTCCCATTGACCAGGAGGAGCCAGAGGGGAGACATGCCACTGCTTCTGGGAGCTGCTTGAGGTAAGCGCTGCTGGAGCCTGTCCCCTCCCATGCCCCAACCCCCTGCCCCAGCCCTGATCCCCCTCCTGCCCTCCAAACCCCTCCATCTCAGCCTGGAGAAACCTCCTGAACCCCCAATACCTCATCCCAAGCCCCACACCATAGCCTGCACCCCCAGCCCTCACCCCTCTTCCCCTGCGCCAGCCCAAAGCCCCATCCTGCACCCTGAACTCCTCATTTTTGGGCCCACCCCAGAGCCCACACCCCAACTCCCAATTTCATGAGCATTCATAGCCCGCCATACAATTTCCATACCCAAATGTGGCCCTCAGGCCAAAACATTTGCCCACCCCGTCCTAGTGTCTGTAGGACAGGGGATGCCTACTGCAGATTAGATATATCCAGGTTATAGAATCAACATGCACTATACATGAACCTCTGCAAGGCAGCAGGGCTTCAAACCCAAGAGCTGAAGCTCCTTTATGTATCCCTTTTACCAAAAAAAAAAAAAAAAAAAAAAAAAAGGCACAAAGAGTGCCAAGAAAGTGCTACGGTTTACTCTGCCCCCTTTTGTATATGCCATTAACTGAAGTTGGCATATATACCAGACATTTTCATTACTACATCTATAGTGTGTTGTATAAGTACAGTAAGCATTTCATATTTATTTTCAAGGACTCTGGAACTCTGCTAAGTATTATAACATACACATGGGTATCTAAAATTGTAGAAAAAATGCATTGTTACTATTTTTCATACAATGCATCAGCCATGTAATTAAAAGAATATTGTGCATTCACACAAGATAGCAGAATTAAAGTTGCTTAATATTGAGAGTTTAAAGGTGTACTCTTATCGTTTCTATTAAGAGATTATTTTGTATGGAATTATATACTCAACACTTTTGATAATTTGAAAGCACTTTACAATGTTAAATTTCCTATTTACAGTGTGCATCATCCTTATTTTACAAGGGGGTAACTTTAAACAGAGATTAGACCAGTCACTTTACCAAAGTCAGAATCAGTGGCAGAACCACAATAAAACTCAGGAGTCTTAACTCTGACACAACCACAAAGCCACATTGAAGCACAGATGGCTAGGCTGTGTTCCTCGAACAGCCCCATACAGAAGTTAACTGATTGGGGGTTTCTGCGCTCCTGTAATATTTTGTTTAATGATACTATGAATAAACCAAATATATTCCACAATTTCTTGCCAATTACTGCCCAATGACAAGCATTTGCTATTTCTTCCTTCCTCAGTAACCAAATTACTGCACTTTAGCCCCATTCCAAGCATTACTAATGCAGCAATTTGTTTAATAAATTCATTGGCTATGTCTGTATTATGAGCTAGGGGTGTGATTCCCCTGCCTATGGGCACATACCTGCACTAGATCTCAGGGAGCTAGTGTGAATATAAACAGCAGTAGTGACCGCAGAGGCACGGCAGGCCATACCAAGTACATGTTCGCCAGTTTCAAGTGGGTTTGTACTTGACACTGCTCAGCACTACTACTATTAATATGCATGCTAGCTTTCCCCAAGCTACCACGAGTATGTACACAGAGTAGAGGAATCACACTCTACTTAAACTCTAAGGCTGTGTCTACCCTATAAGGCCAGAATGTTTCTCCATATGTTAACATTTTCTCAGACAGTACGGACAATTACAAATATTACTAACATGTACATAGTCCACAGCTCAAATACTCCTTCAGTACAAAAGCTCCTTATCTGCAGTGAGTGAGAATCCATAGACGCTAAGGACTGGAAGTTGGGAAATCTGGTTCCAGTTACAGTTCTGCCAGTTATTTGCTGTGTCACTGTGCATAAGCCACTTCACCTGTACTACTAGTTTCCTCATGTGTAAAATGGGGAGTATGCTCATCCCCCTCAGGTGTTACATACGTTTAAATAACAAGCACCTTACCAGAATTAGTGAAGTGTCTTTAAACATAAGCTTTGATATTTAGCCTGGTCAGAGATGGCTGAAATTTTTCATTCAAGTGGCCTTTTCTTAACCACAAACTTTTGCAAAAAGTTTAAGTTCTTAAGAGTTACAGAGGGTAGTGTTAGAGTTCCATTTTTTCCTTTTGACACTAACTTTTCCAAACTTGAGGAAGTTTTCAAGAGTTATAAAAGAGCAAAAGACAAAAATGAAAACATGGAAAAAGCCTTGGACATTCATTTTGTTGTGTTCAATGGGAAAAAGGGGTGGAGAGAGAGAAAGAGGAAGAAAAACAATTTTTAAACAAATTGTTTTATGTCCAACCTTAAAATAGTAACCTCCAGATTTTTCCAAAGTTGATTTTGGTTTTCCAATCAGCTCTAAGCCTGAAAGAAAGAAAGAAATGGCTCCTAAGGCCTATTGAGGAGGTGAGAAAACACTAAATATTGACTCAAAGTAGAGAGCCACAACTTTTAGAGTCAAGGGTTGATCGATTTTATGGTCGGGCTGTGAAGGAAAGCGGGGCTGTGAAGGAAAGTGGGGATGGGAAATCACAACAAAAATTAGCTCTAGAGCATAAAGCTCAGCTGTAGTTTTCCTTGCTTTTGATTTGCCTCCTGCTCATATCAGCCATTCTTTTGGACCTCATGTGTCAAGCTACACCTTCTAAATTCAAGATGTGGTTGACAGAAATTTAAACCTAACTCAGCAATTCTACCACACTTAGATGTTAGCTAGTGCCTAACTCCCAGCCCCATCACGAAGCACGCATCACCCCAGTTGTTCTCAGAGGGTATTTTCTTCCTTGTTAAATACTACTGACCTTTCAGAAGTGCAAACCATTCCCTAGTTCTGCTGATTCAATGTTTTTGTTCACAATGCTCTGTTTTAGCTGCATTTTGCTGTCTGCTGGTCACTATGTAGAAAGTGACCCTAAATACAGCAATGTGGCAAGTACCAGTGCAATCAGTTATGCTCCAGCAGGAAACCCAGAGAGGATGAGATGCATCTTCATGACCGAGTGGAGAACAGAAGTGTCTGGTACCAGCAGGGGGTTGAAATACAGGAAGAGTCTTGAAGCGTTCCCACAACAGAGTGGAAAAGTCTCTCAATGATTCCCTCTAAACACCAACAAAGTGACAGCAACATCTAGGTCCTGTCCACAGCATCAACTGAGCGAAGCTTAGCCATTGTTTCAGTGACACTATTTCAGCTGCAGTGTGCACAGGACATTGGATAGTCGACATTCTTGGTGTATGTCATTCAAGTGCGATGAGTATGCCTCCATGTGCCTGGGATTAATAAATAACGCTGCCTCTAGACTGACAATTGTCAACCAGCGGCAGCAATTTTGGAAGCTACAGCATAGTCATGGCTCAGTTGTATCTACCCTTATCTGATCTAACCTTACGCTGAGTGAAGTTAAACATACTGATGAAGACAAGCCCTGGCTATACTACAGCTTCTATCATCATCACCACTAGAGCAGCTCCACCAGTGACAAACATGCCCAATTTTTCTTAGCTTCAATAAAGGTCCTAAAGAAACTGCACACATGCTGTAATTAACAGGACTACTAAAGAAAGGTTCCTATGACTATATTGGACAAAGGCAAATCTAAACACATGTTGATTTCTGTGACTCTCAGTGCTTTTTAATTCCATTACAACTACACTAAAATTGTGACAGCTAGTGATGTATCTGGTTACATTGAGTGAGAAGATCGACACAGTGCTCTTCAGAGAGCATGTACAGTATTTCATAACCCAGGCCTGAGGACATTTGGGTTTGTGCTTCCCCTTTGCCCCGAAACCACAACCCCTTAAAAGTAGGCTGTCTTGTTACTCACTCATAATCTCTCTTCTGCTGTCATCCTCCTTCAGGACTGACTCTTTCTGGTTGTCCTGGGCTACCTGACTGGAGTTCTCTTTGTCACTGGATGGGGAATCACACGTTCCATCCGATTTCTTCTCAGCAGCCTCCTCATCCACCTTCTCCAATGGATGTACTTTCACAATTTTTACCGGCAGCATTTTCTCTTTTCCAACCTGAGCAGAAAAATGCATCAAAAAAACAGTAACTAGGCAGGTAATACTAGCTGATCAGCTTTTTGAACACTTGAAGCGAAGGAAGGAAGGAGAAACAAAATGAGACACACACACACTATTTTTAATCTTTGATCTCAGTGTGACACTCCTATAGTTTCCTCTGTCAGACTTAAAAGATCTCCCTATTACCTGCCCTATTCAGAAGTCCTGCTTATTACTCCAATGAACAGAAAAGCTTGTGTGCGGTTTTTCCTAAGTCCACCATTGCTACTTCCTCAGTCTTCCAGATGCGTTGCAAGGGGTTGTGTGCGCCATCTCAATGGTCCCAGCTCAGGAAACAGAGGACACAACTCAGTCCAAAATATATACAGTCACAGGACCAGGACTGCAACTTCCCCTTCCCTTTTGACAAACCTGACTTTCCACTCAGTCCCCCCAACCCACAATTTTTTTAATTGGAGGTGGGGAAGGCTTCCTCTAATCACACCTGAGCTTCTGCCACTGCTGTAGACCTTTCCAAGAAGCAGGAGAATGAAGCTAGTGCAGGGGTGGGCAAGCTACAGCCCTTCAGACTTTTTAATCTGGCCCTCAAGCTTGCCTTGCTCCAGTGCTCCAGCCGGGGAGTGTGCCCAGAAGAAGCAGCATGTCCCCTCTCCGGCTTCTAAGCGTAGGGGCAGCCAGGGGGCTGGGATGGGACATGCCGCTGCTTCTGGGAGCTGCTTGAGATAAGCGCTGCCTGGAGCCTGCACCCCTGCCCCAGCCCTGATCCTTCTCCCACCCTCTAAACCCCTTGGTCCCAGCCCGGAGCACCCTCCTGCACCCCCAACCCCTCATACACAGCCCCACCCCAGAGCCTGCACCCACAGCTGGAACCCTCACCCCCTCCCACACCCCAACCCCCAATTTTGTGAGCATTCATGGCCCACCATACAATTTCCGTACCCAGATGCGGACCTCGGGCCAAAAAGTTTGCCCATACCTGAACTAGTGCAAGTTGTGTCAGTTACACAGCATGTTCCCAAGAGGAATAGCAGAGTGTCTGTAGCAGAAGCAGCAGTTAGATGTGAAACTCTTCTTCTGCTAGGCATGACATAAGTTTCCGTTGCCCAAGCCACTCCTATCTTCTGAGAACACCACGTTAGCCTCTGCTTAAGAAACCGGTTTCCATACTATTGCTTTGGAAATAGGCATTATCAAGGGAATTCCACAAAGAGGTGAGATTCCTACCATTCTGCACCAAATTTAGAGAGTCATTAAGATTGGAGGGGGAAAAATGTTTATGGCTTCCTCTTACCTCTCTCCTGAGGATAGCAGAATTAAGCAGAAGCATGGCAAGTATTTGAAACTAGAGCCTCACCTCAAAGTCACACTCCTCGTCCACTGCATATTTGGTCATGATCTCTAGCCAGGCTGCATCTACAAGCTTCTCCAAGGAGATAGTATTGTGGTGGACCATTTCCAGTACCAGTTTCTCATACCAGCTGGGAAATTCCTCCTTCAAACTGAACAAGGATATGAAAAGTTTACATCATCCAGCGAACAAAATACGAAATGCAATATGATCTGCCAGTTCATGCCACTGAGAGCATTTTGACAGTGAATTAAACACTTCAAGGTGACACTGCGTTAGAATATGTAATAATGCAAGTGGTCAGAGTGGGATTTATCACAAGCAAAAAAAATGTTCATATGGTCACCAATATAAATTCCCTTCCGTACCCACAAGAAATACAAAGCACATCTGTGCAACAGGGCCATGCTGGCAGTGCTTATCTAGATGCAGATTGCCATCTCCCTATGAAGCGTTGCCTGCACACCAAACACGTGTTACTGACCCAAAAACATGGCAGTAGATTTTTTTAATATTATTCCTATCCAAAAAAATAAGTTTCATATTTTTTATTCTTAAACATTTCTACTACAGTAGTGCCTAGAGGAACCAATCTTTCTTCAGGTTATTTTGTATTCTGTCCAGGAGAGGTGTATAATTTAGCTTATGTAACTCAGTTATGAGACATATGAACACTATCTTTTCATTAGGGCTGTCAAACGATTAAAAAATTCATCTCAATTGCATTAACAAACAGTAATGGAATACCATTTAAATATTTTTGGAGGTTTTCTACATTTTCAAATATATTGATTTCAATTACAACACAGAATACAAAGTATATAGTGCTCGCTTTATTTTTGATTACAAATATTTGCACTGTAAAAACCAAATAGTATTTTTCAGATCACCTCATACAAGTACTGTAGTGCAATCTCTATCAAGAAAGTTGAACTTACAAATGTAGAATTATGTACAAAAAATAACTGCCTTGAAAAATAAAACAAAGTCCACTCAGTCCTACTTCTTGTCCAGCCAATCGCTCAAACAAGTTTGTTTATAGTTTACAGGAGATAATGCTGCCCACTTCTTGTTTACAATGTCACCTAAAAGTGAGAACAGACATTCGCATGGCACTGTTGTAGCTGGTGTTGCAAGATATTTATATGCCAGATGCGCTAAAGAATCATGTGTCCCTTCATCGTCAACCCCCATTCCACAGGCTACGCGTTCATGCTGATGTGTTCTGCTCGATAACGATCCAAAGCAGAGCGGACCGACGCGTGTTCATTTTCATCATCTGATCAGATGCCACCAGCAGGCTGATTTTCTCTTTTGGTGGTTCGGGTTCTATAGTTTCCACATCTGAACGTTGCTCTTTTAAGACTTTGGAAAACATGCTCCCTACCTTGTCCCTCTCAGATTTTGGAAGGCACTTCTGATTCTTAAACCTTGGGTCGAGTACGGTAGCTGTTTTTAGAAATCTCACATTGGTATCTTTGTATTTTGTCAAATCTGCTGTGAAAGTGTTCTTAAAACAAACATGTGCTGAGTCATCATCCAAGACTGATGGAACATGAACTATATGGCAGAATGCGGGTAAAACAGAGCCGAAGGCACAGAGTTCTCCCCCAAAGAGTTCAGTCACAAATTTTATTAACTCATTTTTTAACGAGCATCATCAGCCTGGAAGCACATCCTCTAGAATGGTGGCCGAAGCATGAAGGGGCATACGAATGTTTAGCATATCTGGCACGTAAATACCTTGCAACGCTGGCTACAAAAGTGCCACGTGAATGCCTGTTCTCACTTTCAGATGACACTGTAAAGAAGAAGCAGGCAGCAGCATCTCCTGTAAATGTAAACAAACTTGTTTGTCTTAGCAATTCGGTGAACAAGAAATAGGACTGAGTGGACTTGTAGGCTCTAAAGTTTTACATTGTTTTGTTTCTGAGAGCAGTTATGTAACAAAAAAAAATCTGCATTTGTAAGTTACACTTTCAGGCTAGAGAGATTGCACTACAGTACTTGTATGAGGTTAATTGAAAAATACTGTTTCTTTTGTTTTATCATTTTTACAGTGCAAGCACTTGTAACAAAAAATAATATACACTGAGCACTGTACACTTTGTATTCTGTGTTGTAATTGAAATCAATATATTTGAAAATGTAGAAAAACATCCAAAAAAGGTTAATAAATTTCAATTGGTATTCTATTGTTTAACAGTGCAATTAATTGCGATTAATTTTCTTGAGTTAATTGCATGAGTTAATTGAGATTAATTGATAGGCCTACTTTTCAACTTTTAATTTTAAGACACGTTTTCCCTTTAGGAGTATTGCAATCCCAACTGAAGTTTCGCATTTTCTCCCATATTAAGTTTATACTGTTCAAATATTTTATATTTCTTATAATGCAGTAAGTAGGACTTACTTAAATAAATAATTGTGCAATATTTCAGTCTGTGCAAATGTGTGTTCCACTAACTGATGTATCTAATATTGTTGGATGATTTTGAATTAGTTGCATGAAGGATGATTAACTAGAACAGAGGTTCTCAAACTGGGGGGGTCACAACCTCTCAGGGGGTCACAAGGTTATTATGTGGGGGTCACAAGTACATGCCACCCAGCTAGCCAGCAAGTCTGCTGTGAAAAGTGATATTAACAAACAAAATAGCAGTTTTAAAAAGTGTTAAATATATTAAAAAAATGTGTTTTTAATGTATGGGGGGGGCATTCAGAGGCTTGCTGTGTAAAAGGGATCGCCAATACAAAAAAAATGTTTGAGAACCACTGAATTAGAAGGATGGGGGAAACCTTGCCTGGTCAATTCCTAAATGAGAGCAATTTGTCAGTTTGAATTCTCGCCATACATTCCCTTTTAAAAAAAAAAATGAATGACAGCACCAAATTCAAGTTTGTTTAGTGACAGAAAAACTCCACTTCACCCTATCAAAAGTTTTCTTGTTTCTTAGATTTAAGGTAGCTCTTGCTGACTGAGTTCTCATTTGTAGTTATTCTAAGATTACTCACCAGTGGATTCCTCACGACAAAGGCTGACTAAACTTGTACATTCAGATCAATGTTTTAAATGTTTAATATGCAGCTGCATGAAATTTTTATTGTAATTCTCATTCAACATGGAGACTGGTCTCTAAGAGACATTTTACTGAATGTCTATTTGGTTTAAGAATATAAAATCTGTATCTAACCTGAATTGAGACACTCTCTCATTTATGTAACTGAAAACTTTCAGAAAAACAGGAGCAGTTAACTAATCCTGTATCACTGCATCAGATTAAGACAGCAAAGCTAAGCAAGTGATCCACTGACTCAGCTACTTTAAGTTTATGCAATTACAGAACCGGCAACATACATTTCCCTCATACTGAAGAGTATTAGCTCGGGAGAGATCAAAGACAACAATATCTCTGTCTAAGGCTCCTGGCACCTTGGACAGTTGGGGAGTAGATTTTTAAAGGGTGCAATTTAATCGCACAAGAAAAATGTTGCCAGCAATTCCTCTCTAGGTCACGGACTACCACCTCTTATTCCAATCAAAATGATGAATTCTCTCCAGTAAACACAGTAGAAGGAATATCTAAAACAGATTTAATCTACAAACACACACACTAAATAGGTGGGATCAGGTCATCTTTATAGAATGAAAGAGACAAAGCCAAAGTTGCCAGTATGTAAAACTGAGAAAGATATGCCCTTTGTTAGGTGTTCAGCTCCCTGACTTTCATTGGGTACAGCAACTAAGGAATAAGGTACCTAAACAGTTCAATCAAGGACTTGCCTTTTGAAAGGTTCCTTCATCATGGCGAGTTTTATGTTGGATATAAACCAAAGGTCTGGCCACTCTGTGACACTGACAAAAGGGAGTAGGCCAACTGGTAGGGAAATAGAGAGAGAGAGCTTGGCAGAACTACCCTTGCAATTTTGCTTTTTTGCAGTTTGTTTCAAGTGGAGCAGATCACCTATACCTTATTCCAAAATACCACTGAATTGAATGGCACCAGTTCACTGGTTGATATCTGCACAGATCTGGGGGGAAAAATAATTGCTGTAAAGTTAGCTGGTATGCACACCATCATTATGTGGAAATCAATAAAAGTCACAATACCTAGGTGTTTTTGTTTTTTCCCCTCCTTCAACAATGAGTGGAACAGGAGAAATTATAAAAAATTCCCTCTTTGTGTAGGTAGTTTTGAGATATACGCCAAATGTTGTACTCCAAGTTATTTTGTGAAAAGAACATCAAGAGGTAGAGTCCTGTACAAGTATCATTACAGATTAAGCTGCATTAGTGAGTATGTCAAATTTGGAGCCAAATTTCTTTCATCTTACAAAGTCCTAAGGAACTAGTCATAACCTTAAAAAAAACTCCTTGCTGTGTAACCAGCAGCCACCTATCATTCTAAAGGCAGCTTTCCTGCCCCCAAATTCTAAAGATGGATGCATACCAACTTCTGCTCTGTTACTTACAGCTCGGCAACTTCCTGCTCCTCCTCCCAAGCTTCTTTGTGCGTCAGCTGGCTGCTTCCTGTGCTTTTGCACGTCCATATTCGTTCGTTGTATCTCTCTAGCCGTGCTTCATATTCTCTGTAGGAGCATCAGCTCAGGAAAACAGGATTCAGGGAGCAGACAGCAAAACCAAAGTACTATGTAGCCCTTTCCATTTGACTAGGCTAGGAGACAATATTATGCTGCAGTTCTGCAGAGCCAAACCTTAGCTTCCGTATGTACACACTATTCTAAATTTTAAAGTTAAATTGGAGAGCTTGTGTTTGAAAAATAGTATAAAAAGCACCTGTACTAATGCGCAACAATGTGATTAAAAGAAAATTAATATTGACGAGGTTCTTACTCCATCCTGTACTCATAAATTCCAGAATTAAAGACAGTTTATTAGAGATTTAAAATTACTGCATGGCAAGTCTCCTTGAATTCCCAAAACAAGCACCTTGTTAAGTTAGTAGAATTGGTTCCTTTCCATTCAGCTGAACTTTAATATTAGCTTTTTCATATATCAACACCAGCCTCAAGCTGCCGTTTTTTTGGTCATTAAACACTGGGAATTAAGGGGGCAAAAAGTAGAGGAGAGGCAAGGAAAAGTGTCTTTACCTTGGAAACAGAGTTGCAATAGAACACCAAGCATGGAAGGTACAGCACACTTACAATAACTATGTATCACTGCAGTAACAGAGGAATAAATCCAGTTTGGCTAACTGAGTAGTTTACAACCCTTCCTGTGAAGGATGTCTCACTCTTATGCTCCTATGGAAGGCAGTGCTATTTAGTTTTGGAAATTACTTCTAGGATATTATGGTGCCTACAGTTAGTGTCTCCCCGTTAAACTAAGCTTTGGGCTACTGATACTAGCATTACACTTTTCCACAGAGTCTGGTTAAGAAGGAAAGACATACAACTATTAATCCCAGTGTTTGGGGGTCCCCCTTCACTACTCCAGATGGAGAAAACTGAGCCACAAATGATATGATGCATGTGGCAAGTAGCTATTGTATTTGTATCCACAGCAACCGATGTCATGCAAGAGACTAAACTGGGAATAGCTCATCTTTAGAGAAGGTTGCCACTAGCGAAAGCGTTAGAAATCCCCCTCCCCCAAAAGTGTGCTTTGATGATAAAATGGTGTTTAAAAAAAAAAAGCTTCTGGAATTCCCAATCTTTGCACCAATATTAAGCGTACAGAAGCATTCACTGTGCCCTGTTTCCATTTTAAATACCTGTTTAGTATGCTAGATGGAATCACTAACTTTCAGATCCGATGAAGTGAGCTGTAGCTCACGAAAGCTTATGCTCAAATAAATTGGTTAGTCTCTAAGGTGCCACAAGTACTCCTTTTCTTTTTTCAAATTCCAGAAATTGATCTTTGCCTTCACCTATAGGAAATATCCTTTATAAATTATTTTTTGCAGTGAATCCTGATAGAAGTCTTTTCTTGATACTGCATCAAGTACACAGGTTGGCTAAGATGTTATTTTAACCAGCTCTCTAGAGATGCTAGGCAGAGAGAGCTAATTGTGAAACTAAGATTGCTACTTGTATATACAGCCACTACCAACAATTTCAGCAATAAACTGAGAAACTGCAGCCACTGAACTAAATCCTTACCTACAACTTTCTAGCAAGAACGAAAAGTGCCTAAATCCATTTCTCTTGAGAAGCAAGGACAATCTCAGCTCTCTGTGTAGACAGAATCCCAAACATGCAAGCAGCAGTTGTCCCAACCGTCTTTTGGGAATCATCCCCCACACCACCCACACACCCACCAAATACAGACAATATTTGAACACCGAGTGTTCAGTTACACTAGCACACATAATTGCCAGAGGAAAGAGTGGGAGAGTGTGCCCTTATTTGTTAAATATTTAACATAATGTTAAACAAATGGTAACAGAACATACATCTTTGATGTCTAAAAGTGATTAAATGTTTGCAAAATTGGTAGACTGTGTGCTGCATCTGTGGCTGGAGAAGATAGTTAAGGGTCTGCTTTGCTGCCACACAACATGCTGGGCCTTTGTTCTCTCTGTCCCTGAAGACAGACTCAGCTCTTTCTGTGGGCAGTCTGAAAGAGAGCAAGTAAATGCCTTGTCTTAGCTGGGACTAACAAATTTCTAACACTATTTCCCACACCTCCAGGTTTTCTGTACACATTTTGTCCTTGTGTTCATGGACAAAGCAGCATAATCCCAGTGTATAAAAATTCTATGCTTTTAGAGTATAATTTTAAAGCCAGCAGGTATAAAAACTCACCAGTCTACAATCCAGAGGGTGTCTCCCCATTCCAGTCCAGCTCTGTTGCCCAAATGCAACTCAACTCCAACTACAGCTGGTTAGCGCCCATCAACACTGACCTCTGGCCACATTCTTTAACTAGTATTCCAGCTTCATGTTCACAAAGGCTACCCTGCTTTTTGTGTCTCCCAGTTCTTACAAAACAGTGCCAGGAAGCATACAGTCTAGATAGCATTTTGTGATTCAGGGGCTGAACCCAGAAAAACAGGATGATGCTAGTACAGAGATTACTATACGTTAAACCATTCAGGTGTGCAATTTCTATTTAGTTCTTTCCATTTAAATTGGAAAGAGATCCAATCTCTCTAATTCCAAACCACCTGACAGGTCAGATTCAGGATTGTGTCACTGTGTTATAACCAAATAGTTTCTCCACCAACAGCACTGAGTTGGTGGTTGCAGTTTCCATGGGCCTTGAGGATGTATTAATAAAAAAAATTCCAGAACATCAGCTACTGATCGACTTGCAAAAATAGCTATGGATAACATGCAAGTTCAATTTAACAGATGAGTAGCACTTTGGCAATAGACAATACCTCACATTTAGGTAAAACACTAAAGAGCATTCAGGTGTTAAAAAGTGGAAGTTTTTAGTTGTGCTAAAACAAAGAAACTTTTTAAAGAATGCTTAATCTAAAAAAAAAAAAAAAACACCAAAACCCAATTTAACGCATACAAGACTGATTAAAGCAACTACGCAGTTTATTCATTGTTGGGAAGCCATTAATATCCCTACAAGTAGTATCAACCAGGCAACAGTTTGAGAATTCATCTATGAATTACTGCCATTTGCATTAACCACCGAGAAAACAATCACTTACCATAAACATGGTTAATGTACTTACAACAAACTGATTCTTAGTCTGATGATGACACGGTCACATTTGTAGTAACTACAGTGTTTAATATCAAACATGCTTTTACTTTATGTCTTGGCTTTAAAAATAATTTGCCACAAGGGTAACAAAGTTCCTATGACTAAGAGTCACTTCAGTATGATGCGATACTGTTTTGGTGCTGCCAATAATACTATTTTCCAACCATATTTTAACTTTCTGGACACCCACATGCAAAGATCTGAAAGTTTGTGCTTTCCCCATCTGCAAAGCATTTCCCTTTTGTGAAACCTCTCCCTCTACCATTTTCTGTGCTACTCCAAAGTAGGAGATCTTGAACTCTTTCAGACCCAGCGCATTGCCTTAGAACACTTACTAAACAAAAGGAGACAAATAAGTGAGAGCAGCAAGCTTTATTTTTGGGAAAAGCAACACTGATTTCAAACAAATTATACTGCTTATGGGCAGGCCACTTTTGATTTCAGCATTCCCTCCCTCACTCTCAGCTCAATTAAGTGGAGTCTCAAACTGTGCATTTTGCACAGTGCATACCAGTTGCAGTTTTCCAAACCACAATCAGTGTAAATGAAATACATCTCTAAAGAAGTCACAAGCTAGCAGCACTACACACTGGAAAAGAGACACTTGGGCCACACAGAAGGCAAAGTTTGTCTTTTTGACAGGATATCAGATTCCTGAATTAGGAAAACATATCGCAGACTGCTCCCATTCCCATGTGTATCCTGCATAAAGCCAAGTCAGATGTCAAGTAAATGTTACCTGATTCTGGGTAGACTCATTAGCCAACCTGTGCAGAAGAGTATTTCTGGCTTTGCCAAGTGATTCATCCCACCTCTCTCTCCAGAACCACACAATTAACAAGGCTCATTCCAGGTCACAGACCAGAAGCTTAAGGTTTCATCTAGCATGCAGTAGACTCTGCAGGGTGTTTTTCCTTTAAAAAGGCTTTAAGGGGATTTGGTGGTGGAGGGCTTATTTGCAGCTGTGCATGGCTGCACTAAGCCCAAATAAGTATTCAAGCTCCACTGACCAAGCCATCCCTCCACCCACTCTGCTCTCTAGACACTTCCTGTGTCCCTGCCCAGATGGAAGTTGAGCTCACCACTGTCTGCCACCCTTCATACTTTCCCGCAGAGAGCTTTAATTTCCGTATTTTAGTAAGTATGACCTACAGTTAACCCGTAGACAAAATCCAAAGAATTTCACTTTCCATCATCAGAGGGGTAGCAGTGTTAGTCTGTATCCACAAAAACAACAAGGAGTCCGGCGGCACCTTAAAGACTAACAGATTTATTTGAGCCTAAGCTTTTGTGGGTAAAAAAAACCAACACTTCTTACACGAAGAAGTGGGTTTTTACCCACAAAAGCTTATCCCCAAATAAATCTGTTAGTCTTTAAGGTGCCACCAGATTCCACTTTCCATCATGTTGATGGATTCAGTATAAGAACCTACACAACACAGAGGAAAGTGTTGAAGGTTGTCTTAGCTAGGGAAAACAGTGTGTTCTTAACTGACACCTTTGTTCTTAACTAAGGCCTTGTCTACACTGCCACTTTACAGGGCTGCAACTCTCTCGCTCAGGGGTGTGAAAAAACACCCCCCCGAGCACTGCAAGTGTCAGCGCTGTAAAGCGGCAGTATAGACTGTGCTTCCAGACCTGGAAGCTACTTCCCCTCATGGAGGTGCCGCAACTACACAGCCACATTAAAGTGCTGCCATGGCAACGCTTTAAGGTTGCTAGTGAAGACATGCCCTTTCGCACCTTTTTTCCTAGGGAAGATAAGGCCTAAATGTCTTAGAGTCCGATTGCCTTGAAAGCAGCTTTAGTAGACTCTTCACCCTGCCACTCCCCTCACCTCTCTTGACACTAACCAATTCCTCTTTTTCCTTGGCAATTACACCCTTCAACCATTTGCAGACATATACCTCACACCCCCTTACTAGTTAACCAACACATACATATCAAGGTGGATAAATATATGATTTAAAATGATTTTATTTAAATCAGATTTTTTAATTTAAATTTAATACAGGTTTATTTTTAAAATTTAACCTATTTAAAATTATATTTGAAATTATGACAACTAGTGTTGGGGTGTAAATATATTCTAATCTATTAAAATAATTTAAATTAAACAAACAATAAGAAGTGTACGTTTGACTTTCATTAAGTTGTTGGAAGCAAATCACTGAACTGGTGAAGGCCACTGGCTAAGCACTGTAACCAAAGTTTGTTGAAGTGCTAAACCAGCTTTTGACAGCAGTAGCTGGTTCTGCAGGAATAGAGAATATATTTGTCACTGCTAGTTCAATTAAATGATTAGTTTTTAAAAACCAATAGTAAACTGAAAATACACACTTCCAAACCATGAATGAAAACTAGGCGTAAGAGTGAGATCTACTAGTTCTAAAATCTGAAGGGCATGCTGACAAAAAACAGTAAGTTTAATTCATTAACTGCAGATAATACTTTCTTCGCTTAATAAATCAGTTAGTTTCAAATGCAAAACATGTTTTCAGAAATTTTTTTCTTATATATTCCAGCACATTTAAGGTAGTTTTATTTAAAAAATGTAAAAAGGCTTTTAAATGTTGGGGGTGTTTTTTTTGTTTTTCAGCATTTTTAATTGCTTTGGAATTCCCAACCAAATAAGAATTTGATATAAACCACAAGTAAAAAATTAATCTAGTAAAATACATAATTTTTACTTTTTTTAGAAAATGGTGAATAAAGAATCTGAATAAACGTACCTTATGTTATAGAACTGCTTAAATAAATGTATATCAATTTAGTATATCCTCCTTGCAAAAAGGAAGGACCAAATTTAGTGTAAATGCTATATTTAGTTGCAAATTAACATGTTTTAATAGTTACCAACTAATAAAAAGCAACTTTTCTTTAGGAAAATAAATAAGTACAAATGTATAACAATTAAAATCAAATGGTTTAACTCAAGGTTTACTGCTTACTGATTTAAAACATTATTAAAACCAATGATTAAAGTCAATCCACCCTGCTATATATTGAAACTAATCTTCATTGAAGCCTCCAAGCCCCATTCTTGTTGCTCTTCTAAGCTCCTTTCAATGTCATATCCCACCACACCTAAGATGTCAGTCACATGAACTGTAGGTTTATTCAGACTTAAATGATTTAAAATGAACATTCACATTGAGTTAAGGCACCCCAACACCATTTCATTGTATTGAATGCATTAGTAATACCTGTCTGAATCTCAGACGTACACTTCCTTCTCAAAGGCTACATAATCCTTCCTATGGGCATTACCTGGCTACACTTCATAGTGAAATAACAGAACATTTTCTAATGTAAGAGCTTTTACAAGTTGTGGAGACCCTTTGTCTCACACGCTGCCAAGATCTCTCACACATTATAGACATTTATACATTTCCTCCACAATCTAAGTTCTCCTTGTCGTTTCCATCCCACTTGTTGTACAGAGGCGAGATCAGTCTCCAGGGGCAGTAGTCTGCAGAGTTACAGCCCATTTAAAAAAAAAAAACACCCCACCACACACACACCTATCTATGTAGACACTAAGTCCTCTGCACAGAATTACTGGTGCATCTCCTATGATTGTTGTTTGATTTGCCTAACACCCACTTCTCCCTCTTCATCCCTCCAAGAAGTGATGAACACTGATTATTATGCTATAATACCATGAATTTATAGCCTACCTTTCATACGGAGAATCCCAGACGGCTTTCAAACTGTATATATAGAGAAAAGAATCCACTGCAGGCAAGCAACTTCTGTTGTCTATTTCTTAATTTTTCCCATAAGACTTATGTTTTCCACACCACCACTTATGCAAGAAATACACTTGCTAAATAAATCAATCCTTTAAATCCCTTCCCAATTCTGCTCCAATGACTACAGTAAACTGAGGCCTATTGACAACTACTACATAGATGGCCAGTTGGGCCTTCTGATATTTATCTCATTAATATTTATACTAAGACATTCAAACATTTATGCCTGCATATAGTCCCAGCTTATGTGTTCTTGTTGTCCGCCTCATTCTCTTGTTACGCAAACTATTTTGCCACATTTTAAGTTGGAGTATAAATTTGTCAAGCAGGAACCACTAACTTTCTACTCTGGCTCTGATCCTACAAACACTTAGGCCAGGTCTACATCACGCAGGGCTGTGAAAATCTACACCCCTGAGCAAAGTAGTTATATCAATCTGACTCTCGGTGTAGACAATGCTAGGTCAGCGGGAGATCATCTTCCATTGACATAACTACTGCTTCTCACAGACATGGATTAACTACGCTGATGGGAGTTCTCCCCTCAGTGTAGGTGTATCTTCACTTAAGTGCTGCTGCAGTGTTTAAAATGTAGACCTGCACTTATATGCCAAGGAGGGCCAATAATAATCAAGAAGAATTAAAATGGGTTAAATCTAATAGTTATCTGTCCTCAAAAAGAGTTATAGTCGCAAGCTCCTACAATGCAGGCTACAAAAACAAACAAAATATGCAATGTTCTAGGGCCTAAGCTTCAGCAAGACTAGTTTTCTTAACATATTTACCATTTCAAGTGTTTAAGCAGCAAGCATGTATGTCAGAAATTCTTAAAATATTATGCTTTGTCAAAAGAACCCAACTGTAAGGGTTAATTCTCCCCTCCCCCCATTCCCTTTATTTTATAAAATTAAAAATCATAACACGCACACTGAATTTTACAAGAATATCCTGAGATGCAAGCAACTTTTCCTCAAACCATCTGCATTTACTAGCAGGCTAACGATATAAACTTAAGAATTCAGTTACTTGATCAGTTTTTTGAGCTTGAAGCCCTATTTCTTGCCCGGGAGGACAAACCATTCAATAATCTAGTAAACAGGGAGTTATAAAGCAGCTTTGGTGGAACTCTGAAGACGTGACAAACTAACAGAAACGTTTGGGATTTCTCAACAGAAGTGTAAGCTAGGAGTTAAACCCTCCTGCAAAGCATCTGCCACACGCATCACACAGCATCGGGTAACAGAAACGGACTATAAACAAAACGGAAACTGACTAGTTGACTTTCGGTGCGAGGCTGGACAGGCGGGCGAAGCACCGCCCAGGGCAGAAGCTGGACAGCAATCACCGGAGATGCAGCCAATTCCGGCCGGCAGGTCCCCACCTCCCGAGCCCCCGGCCACCTGCTGATGTTTCGCGACCAGCCGCTGGGCGAGACGCCGGGGCTCCGCGGGGACTGACAGCGCCGGGGCTCGGAGCGCTGTCAACAGCACGGCGGGCCCAGGGGGTTCTGACACTCCCCCATCGGGAACTCCCGCGGGCAGCGGGCAGCAGGAGCGGGCGCCGCCCCCCTGCCCCCGGACGGGCGCCGAGCCACGAGGGGCAGCGGCCGGCGCTCGGGGCACTTTCGACCCGCCTGCGCCGCTTTAGCGCCCGCCCCAGCCAGCCGGGAGCTCCTCGCAGCCGCGGGGCAGCGCCAGCAGCCCTACGCTAGCCCGGGCAGCGGCCACTCAGCCACCCCCCTCCCGGCACGGGGTCAGCAGCCGTACGGAGCCGGCACGGCCCCTGCCCACTCGGAACCGCCTCTCCCGTCCCGCACCGGCCCCCTCCCTCAGGCCCCACAGGCTGGGCGGATACTCGCGGGTGCGGAAGGCCTCCTGCGTGTGAGGGACGATGAACCTCTCGCCTGCCTCCCCTGGCGGCAGCGGCTTGGCCAGCGGGAAGGGCTTGCGGCCCAGCAGTGGCGCCATGATGGGGAGGGGAGTTGCCCCGGCGGCTCCCCGCAGCGACCCCGGCAGCGGTGCGACCCGGGCGGAAGGATTGAAAAATGGCGGGAGATTCCCCTCCCCCCTCCCGAGCGAGAGGCCGGCAGAAGTGCTGCGCGCGCACCCTAACCTGCTATTACCGCCAGGCCAGCCCTTCCCGCGTACGGCACAGCCCGATTGGTCGCAGTCTGGCCCATGCACATTCTAGTGGCCATGTAGCGCGCCTGTCTACTAGGCTAGCCCCGCCCACTTAGTGGACAATTTAGGCTGCAGAGCGCGTAGGGTGAAAGGTCACGTTATGTAAACGGAGGGAAGCAAGGCTCCATTTTGTGGCCCCGTTACTAGCCCCGCCTCCTTCCCTCGCCGGCCAATGGGAGCGCATCCCCCCTCATATCCATCCGGGTACCACGCAGAGGCCGCGCGCCCGGCTTTGTCTCCACAATTGGAGCCCGCCCCTTCCCCCCCTTAAAGGGGCAGCGCCTGGCCCGGAGGTCTGAGATGCGCAGGGGCTGTAGAGGGCCCCGCCCCCGGGCCTGGGACAGCCTCTCCTCCGCCCGCGCAGCCGGCTTCCCCCGCCCCTCCCTGGCACCAGGCCCTGCCCCCAGCGGTGCTGGTCCCGGCCAACCCGGCGGCTCATTGGAGCTTGGCCCTGGGGGGCTGAGCCAGGCTGGCCCCTCCCTGAGGGGGTACCCACTGCCCTGCCTCCCTGGGGCCCCCCACCCAGCCATAGTGCCCCCGCAGCACGCCTTCCCACCCCAGGCACTGGAGTGATACTGCCAGGCTCCTGGTGCTTTTCTCCAAGCCCCAGCGCCTGGAGTCAGGTGGTTCCATGAGACTCTCCTCTCACCTAAAAAAGAGGAAGTTTCTAACCCTTGTGCTTGCAGCGCGAAGCCTGAGAACGTGACCCCGCACTGTACAGAAGCCAAAGACAAATAAAAAAAAGACACAAAACAAAAAAGCAACTTGTGTTTATCTATCTTTAAAGTCATGATTTTTAAACCAATCTCTTGGTGCCGGACTCATGACTATAGCACTCTCTGGTGTACCAACGTTATATTAAAAAAATCTTTCCAATGTAGGAAAAACTGAGCCAAACAATAGGCAGATCTCTTCGCCCTGGACAAACTGCATGCCCCACGAGCAGCAGGTGCTTCATCTGGGCTTCTTCCCCCCCATCCACCTCTCTTCCATGATCTTGTCATTTTTGCTGTGCCCTTTGTTGTGATCCTAGGCTCCTTTTGTTTGGAAATCTGATTTGGCTTGAAAATTGCCACATTTAGGCTATGTCTACACTACAGATCTTACAGGAGCGCCGCTGTAACCATCTCCCACGTAGCCACTCTATGCCATGGTAGCTGTGTCGGCGGGAAAGCGTCTCCCACCAACATACCACTGTCCACACCGGTGCATTTGTCACTGAAACCTACGTCACTCTAGGGGGCGCTTTTTTCACATTCCTGATGGACAAAAGTGCTCGTGTAAACATAGCCTTACTCTGAAGGCAAAGGAAAATGTTTCTGCACGTTTTGAAAACAATTAGTCACATAAACCATTCCATTGTTTTAAATATCACTGAATTAATGCTCGTCTCCTTCTAGCTCAGAAATGGGTTGTTTTTTGGCCCTTTAAATTGTATGTATTGTTAAATCACCTTTTGAACTTGTTCAGCCGCTAAATTTGATTAAAATAGGTTGTAATTAACCAAAGTTATTAATGATTTTTGTTGTGGATAATTTTCAGCTCAATCTTGCTTTTGCTGGTATCAGCTGAGGCTTTTTTTGCCATTGGTTTATGTGATTGCAAGATTGGGCACTGTATATTTGTTGCCCTTTATTGGCTGGTTTCAGATTAGATTGAACGTAAGGATATTTCTACAGGCGACAGCTAAAGAGATCTTCCTTTAGCTCGGTTGGAATTTGAAAAGATTAAGAAAAGGGCAACAAAAATTATTAGAGGTACAAAACAGCTTCCGTATGAGGAGAGATTAATAAAACTGGGACTTTTTAGTTTGGAAAAGAGACATCTAAGGGGGGATATGATAGAGGTCTATAAAATCATGACTCGTGTGGAGAAAGTAAACAAGGAAGTGTTATTTACTCCTTCTCATAACACTAGAACTAGGGGGTCACTAAATGAAATTAATAGGCAACAGATTTAAAACAAACATAAAGAAGTATTTCTTCACACACAGCACAGTTAACCTGTGGAACTCTTTGACAGAAGATGTTGTGAAGGTCAAGACTATAACAGGGTTCAAAAAAGAACTAGATAAATTCATGGAGGATAGGTCCATCAATGGCTATTAGCCAGGATTGGCAGGGATGGTGTCCCTAGGCCTAGCCTCTGCCAGAAGCTGGGAATGGGCAAAGGGGATGGATCATTCCCTCTGGGGCACCTGGCATTGGCCACGGTCAGAAGACAGGATACTGGGTTAGATGGACCTTTGGTCTGACTCAGTATGGCCGTTCTTATGTTCTTAAGTGGTGGATGCCTGGGTGTTTTGGAGGTAGAACAGGGTTCTGATTCTGCAGTTGTGTGTTATTATTTACATTGCAACCCCCATCCCTTTATCAGACCAATTTTGACCTACCCTGGCAATCCTAAAAAGAAAACCCTCACCATGTGGAAGCAGGAGGAGTTAAGTCTCTGACACTCAAAAAATTTCTGAAAAATTCTGATAAAAGTGTTATTAATTAGTGGTTACAGTAAAGTCTAAAGGCCCCATGACATTGGGGCCCCACTGTGCTGTGCATTATACAGACCCACAGTCTGAAAGTCCCTGCCCTGAAGAGTTTACAACTAAAATGTGCAACAGTATTTTTGGATTAAATTTTCAATAGTGCCCAAGTGACTTAGGAGCACAAATCCTAAACAAAGTCAATGAGACATGCTCCTAAATCATGTAGTATCAAAGTATCAAATATTTCTGTCTCCCTCACTCTGCCCAATAAAATCATAGTGTGCCATTACATCTAAAACACAGGCAGATTCTGAATATGGTTCAAGACAAAGGCAATTTTTAAAGGCAAGAAGAATAAACATGTTTAAGAAATTGCTATTATTTGAATACTAAATATGAGTCTCTGTCAATGGAACTGATGTGCAGGGGACACAAGTGGTGAGAGAATATTTTTTGTTAACCTGCAAAAATCAGCCAGGGTTACTTCTCAAAAGTGAAATTAAATGCTAAAATGTGGCAAAATGACTCTTCTTCCTCCATGCCCTGCCAGCACAGCCCTAGTCTCAAAGGAATGGGCATTTATCCGTTGGGAAATAAGAAAACCAACATTTTAATGACTTGCTGAAAGCCACATAGGAGATTTGAGGTACAGCTTGTGACAGCCCTGACCTTTAAGGTGGTCGACCCCCATCTTATCCACTAGCCCACAGAATTTGAGGCATGCCATTTCAAATCTCTGTAGTCAGGCCAGCAGGAAAACATGAACAACAACCTTGAGCTCTACCACTTAAGAAAACCACTCTGGGGTAGACTCTGAAGCCCTACCTGCTCTGAGTAGCACCTCACTCCAGAGGAGACTCATTCACACCAAAAGGATTTCATATAGTGTAAGACACAAGGCTGAGAAAGGGATCAAATTCTGGCCCAATGTAATTGCAAAGTCTTCTTATCGATCATACTTTTTAAGTCTGGGTAACAAATCCTACACTGCCTATGTAAGCACACACAATTTTCTTATATTTTGTAAAGTAAATGAAGAAAGCTTTTAAAGGGTTAAATTAATGGGTTGTGTCACCAAATTATTGAATTAAAGAGGTGGGTGGTTTTCCGCTAAACTAATTTTGGTTCCTGCAGAGCCCTGCCACATTCAAAACACAGCTGACAAGCTACACAAACGTAGCTAAGTGAGCCCTGCACACACCATACAGCCAGCCTTCACCACTCCAAACACAAATCATTAGTTTTAGCAGATTAAGCATCAGACCAAGACTACAACTTGGCTCTCCTGGTTCCACAGCTAGTGTCTAACTCCCTAGGCCACATTACTGTTAGGCTACTGAACCTGTGTTTTAATGTTTTGCATTTATATTGCTTGTAGCCATTTATATTACATGTAGTTCCCAAATCATCTTAAAAGGGTGGAGAGGATGTATTAGCTGAAACTGACCGTTGACCTAAGTGCACAGATTTGAAACAATGACAGGCAGTGTGGTGTACTGGATACAACATGGGTCTCCTAGCAAGTTATTCAGCTTTCTGTAGGAATATTGGGTGAAAGTCTCTGGCCTGTGCTATGTTTGATGATCAGAATGTTCCTTTCTAGCCTTAAATCTGTAGCAGGATTCTGTCCCCAGCCTTATCCAAAACTTCTTATGTACTTCTTTTCCAAGGAATTTATATTTTCATAGAATATCAGGGTTGGAAGGGACCTCAGGAGGTCATCTAGTCCAACCCTCTGCTCAAAGCAGGACCAATCCCCAATTTTTGCCCCAGATCCCTAAATGGCCCCCTCAAGGATTGAACTCACAACCCTGAGTTTACCAGGCCAATGCTCAAACCACTGAGTTATCCCTACCCCCAAAAAAGTTCCCCAGTACGTATTACCCATAGGTGAAGGGGGCACTTTGGCCAGAAAGGCAGGAAGAGTTGCCCTAGGGTGCAGTCCTGGCCCCACCTTAGTCAAGGGAAAAATCTCTATTGATCTCAAAAAGGCCAGAATTTTCCCATTGATGTTTCCTCTCACTTTTGAGGAGTAACCTGGGCTAGTTCAGAGGTTGACAGTGAAAATTCTCAATCACGAAGTTTTTTCTCCTTGGTTTCACTGACAGACACTAATGTCTAGTTTTCAAATAATGGCAATTTTGTAAACATTTACTATTCCTAACATTGAAAACTGCCTCTTGCTTCAGCCCCTGTCAAGATCTACTTATGTTTCACACTCGCGGTACATTGTCCCTCTCTTGGCCCAGCATGATTACACAGACACAACAGACACGCTCCACACATTACAAAAAGGAGGCACTTCAAATTACGTAAATCTCAAGAAGCCCTTACTCAGTTTACTCAAAAACTTTAGAAAATATTCTATTGTCACTGACATTCCACCCTATAAATGTGAAAACAAGATGGTTTGTCTTTTTAACCCCCTTCTTTCTTGTCTAACAAAAGGGATCAAAGTCAGCTTTCTAATGCGTTGTAACCTTACCTATGAAGAGGCTGTATCAGGGGTGGGCAAACTACGGCCCAGGGATCGTATCCAGCCCTCCAGACGTTTTAATCCAGCCCTCAAGTTCCTGCCGGGGAGAGGGGTCCAGGGCTTGCCCCGCTCAGCTCCCAGAAGCAGCGGCATGTCCCTCCTCCAGCTCCTACACGGAGGGGCAGCCAGAGAGCTCCACACGGGACACGCAGACAATGGGAGCTGCAGGGGTGGCGCCTGTGGACAGGGCAGCGTACAGAACTGCCTGGGCGTGCCTCCACATAGGATCCGGAGAAGGAACATGCCACTGCTTCTGGGAGCTGCTTGAGGTAAGCGCTGCCCAGAACTTGCACCCCTCATCCCCTCATCCGCTCCTGCACCCCAACCCCCTGCCCCAGCCCTGATCCCCCCTGCCCTCCGAACCCCTCCGTCCCAGCCCGGAGCAACTTCCTGCACCCCCAACCCCTCATCCCCAGCCCCACCCCAGAGCCCACACCTCCAGCCAGAGCCCTCACCCCCACCCCCAATTTCGTGAGCATTCATGGCCTACCATACATACCCAGATGTGGCCCAAAAAAAAGTTTGCCCACCCCTGGGCTATATCCTCACAGTTACAAACCACACAGGGTGCAGAAGGTGGATCCAGAACCCTGATCTTGAAGCTCTAAACTCAGTCCAAACTTGAAGTCAAAGAAAGCTATGCTTAGCTCTCAGATATAGAAGGAACCTTATATTCTTTCTAAACTGTAACCCACCAATGGAGATCAACTTACTCACACACACACCTATAGTATCTGGTCCTGTTCCCACGGCAGTCAATAACCAAAAACAAACAAACAAACAAACAAAAAAACCCAATGCTTAGGAATGGGAACATACTTAGGAATGGGAACAGAACTGGGTCCCAGCAAAAAACATTAATAAAGTTTGCTTAATTACATCTATTTTCTCCCAACAGAGCCAAGGCATGTGTTTTCCAGGAAATTTAACTCTATGAAAATTTGAAGGATAACAAACAAGTCTTTTTGTGAGCTAAAGGGACCCAAAGAAAATGTTAGACATGCCTAGTTTCACATGGGGTATTTTTTTAAATGATCTGTATCTCAAAAACTGTTTTATTCATTTTCTTCAAACTTTGCAGAAATATTTTCCTTTGCCTTCAGAGCAAATCTGGTAACTTTCATACCAAATCAATTTTCAAAGCCAAAATTCTTGGTGGATTAACATAGGACTTTATAATAGAAGCTCGTTGCAACAACCTTAATTTTGGAGCTCTGTATTAACACAAACACAAAACAGTAACAGGTGCTGATGTTTTTTATTTTGGATGACAGGTGAGATCCAGGTGGACAGAGGATCTGGAAAAAAATGAAAATACATACATCAGGTTAGGAGATAGCAGCAGTGTGTTCTAGGTAACATCCATATAATGAAAAGGAGGACTTGTGGCACCTTAGAGACTAACAAATTTATTTGAGCATAAGCTTTTGTGAGCTACAGCTCACTTCATCGGATGGGACAGGGGCTGTCATTTACTAGGTTTACACAGTGCGACAAGATCCTGACCTGGTTGGCCTCTAGATGCTATAGCAATATAGGGTCCCTATATGCCTTGAGCCAGCTGCGAATCAGTGTAGCATGGACATGCTCCACCCTGGGCACCACCCCACACCAGGGCAGGGTGGGGAGTATTTGGTGTCTGCGTTAACTATGCTATGCTGGGAAAATCCTGAGGGCCAGATTCAGCTTCTCTGTGCCAACTGGGTGGTGCAAAGGGGCTGGAACCGGGGCAGAAAAATCGGGCCCAAGGTACTTAGAACAGGAAGAAGGGACATCCTCTCTTGGACTGAAACAGAGTTTTACTTAGAGCGCCTCCTGAAGGGCTGGGAGATCCACAGATAAAAGGCCCTGGCCAGAGACCATATAAACTATTATCGCCACGAACAGGCCCTGAGTTGGGGCAGTGTCCCTGTGACATTAGCGTATTGCAGTGTAAGAGCCCCTGCCTTATAAGCATCAGAGGGGTAGCCGTGTTAGTCTGGATCTGTAAAAGCGGCAAAGAGTCCTGTGGCACCTGATAGGATAAGGAGGTTAGTTCAATCAGGGAGGATGAGGCCTTCTTCTAGCAGTTGAGGTGTGAACACCAAGCGAGGAGAAACTGGTGTTCACCTCCCTTGGTGTTCACACTTCAACTGCTAGGAGAGGGCCTCATCCTCCCTGATTGAACTAACCTAGTTATCCCTAGCCTGATTCTTGCTTGCATATTTATACCTGCCCCAGCACCTCCTGCCCGCCGGAAGCCCTGCTGATCAGCTCCTCCCCCTCCCTTCCAGTGCCTCCCACGCACCGCAATCAGCTGTTCCAGGGTGTGCAGGAGGCTCTGGGGGAGAGGGAGCAGGAAGAGGCGGGGTGGGGGAGGCAGTGGCAGGAAGAGCCAAGGCAGAGGTGGGGGCTTGTGGAAAGGGGTGGAGAAGGGGCGGGGCCCAGAGCAGTGTGAGGTCAAACACCCCCTGGGAACCAAAAAGTCGGTGCCTATGAGTGATGCTACAAATGCAATTAGTTATGGATGCCAAAGTCTAATGAACTGCTAAGCATATTTTACTTAGAATACAGTGTGAGTCACTTAACCAGCTTCCATCTGGCATACAGACTATGTTAGACAAATGGGTTTACTAATGAGACATCGCTGTGGACAGATTCGTTTTCTAATGGCTAAATGTAACTTGGCAGAGTAGAGTCAAAGGACACCCACCTGTGGGCAGGGAGCAGGCTCGATGGGACCCCAGTCTCAGGTGTGAGTATTCATGTACTGGCTTCCAATAATACCAGCGCACGCCACACAGAGCGCCCCCAGGACTTTGAAGAGGGTGGCTCGTGAAACCCAAACAGCATCTTCTGGCAAAGAAAATGTTATGAAAAACTGTAAAAAGGTTACATATTTAGGAGCCTAAGTTCCAGTTTTAGGTGCTACGGCAATGCACAAAACCCCTGCTCAGCTGCCACCTAACCCCATAGGTGTCTAAAATCACTCAGTGCCTACATTTCTGCTGTACAAGTTCCCTAGGCACCTAAATTCCTGCCTCTGGGCATGAACACTGCTGCCTCCCTCTGGGGGTTAAGGTGCCTATCTCCCACCTGATTCCCCACAGCAACCCCCGACCTGACAGAAGACAGGCGTAGGAGCACCCAACTCATCTGTGGGGCCCAATCTAGCAGGCATGCTCAGAGACCGCTTACTGGATCATGTCCCACTCGAAAGCTGGCCAGAGGAAGAGGCTTCAACAAGAGAGATTCAGGGAGCCCCACATCAGAATATCCCAAAGCCCAGTAGTTAGCACATCTCCTGAGAGGTGGTAGACACTTGTTCAAATCTTTTCTCTGCATCAAGCATGGGGGGAATGGAACCCAGGTCTCCCACATCCCAGGTGAGTGCTCTTACCACTGGGCTAAAAGTGATAAGGGTAGAACTCCCACTGCTTCCTCCTTTTCTGGCCATTGTGTGTGGAGTCAGGCAGGTGACTAATTAATTCTCACATGAAACAACTTGCGTCCTTGAGTCGCTGGACTCCAGAGAGGGGTTCCCAGTGGCGGATCACAAGCAGAGATAGGTAGTTCCCTACAGCCTGGATGCCAGGTGCTCCCTGAGAGGGCTTAGAACACACCCTCTCCTCAGTATCTTCCCCTAGCTAGCTTATGCAAGTCCCTGCACAGTGTGCTGGCTTTTGGGGATCCCAGTCTTAGATGTCTAACCCTCCCCACTCATTGTATAGGGAGCCTAGGTGCCTAATTCAGACTCTGGGAATCTCTATGTATTCCTGTGATTTTCTAGGTTCTTAAGTCCTTTGTGGAGCCAGGCCCTAGAGCAGGGATTCTCAAACTGGGGGTTGGGACCCTTGAGGGAGTCGCGAGGTTATTACATGGGGGGTCACGAGCGTCAGCCGCCACCCCAAACTCCACTTTGCATCCAGCATTTATAAAGATGTTAAATATATTAAAAAGTGTTTTTAATTTATAAGGGGAGTTGCACTCAAAGGCTTGCTATGTGAAAGGGGTCATTAGTACAAAAGTTTGAGAACTACTGCCCTAGAGCTTTATAGTTTAAAACAAACTCCACAAGTAAAGAATAAAACACTCAGTGAAGAGCCAGGACTCCCGATATGAAGCTCCACCAAAAATCCAGGCAGCCAAATTCAGCACCAGTTTCATTTTCCAGGTTTCCTTAGGAGACAGCCCCACGAAGACCATGTTACAGCAGCCTGGTGCAGATGCAAGCAGCAAGTTCCCTTCATCCAAAAGAAATGGTCACACTCATCTTGCCAGGCGTAGTTGGAAGAAACACTCTTAGCACAGGTTTCAGAGGGGTAGCTGTATTAGTCTGTATCAGCAAAAACAACGAGGAGTCCTTGTGGCACCTTAGAGACTAACAAATGTATCTGGGAATAAGCTTTCGTGGGCTAGTACCCACTTCATCAGATGCATGGAGTGGAAAATACAGGAGCAGGTATAAATACATGAAAAGATGTGAATTGCCTTACCAAGTCCTCCGTGGATCACTATATTCCTCTGGCCCAATGGAGCTCTCTACAATAAGGGTAAAGCTTGCCTGAGTGGGAGATGGAGCTTTCTCAGGGCTGGTCCGAGGCTGTGGAATTAACTTTTCCAGGAACTAAGGACCATCCCAGCCCTCCCCACCTTCTGCTCACAGTACAAGGAAAATGTCTTTGACTTTGCCTTCTCTAACATCAATGTCTAGCCACACGGGTATATATTTAGTAATACAAAAACTCAAAACTAAAATCCACTAGTGCACACCCTTCTCCCTGTCAGGGGATGACAGAATGGACATGTGATAGATGTAGGTCATGTAATTTAATGTGCAATTCGAAGGTGCTCAGATACTACTGTGATAAGTGACTAGCCCTCGTCCCAAACCCCAGCCTCCTGCACACATGGGGCCTTTTGTTCTACGGCTCCACTGGGATTCAAAGTTACATTCAATTTATCAACTAGTCAGCGCATCTTGCTCTGAACACTTATGGTGTCAAGCACAAGGACAGCAGAATGCTTCCCACTCTACGAGGCTTGGCATTATTAGTTATTTGTACTGCGATAACACCTAGGGGCTAGAATTAAAGACCAAGGTCCCACTGGGCTGGTAGGTGCCAAACCCAGAACGGAATGACAGACCTGCCCCAAGGAGTGAACCCTTTATATACCCATGTGAACACAAAGATGACACTGTACAACGCCAGGCAGTTCGCTCATGTCAGGCAGCCACAAAATGTTAAAGCCAGCAACGTTTCCGTGGCTCAGGGCTCATGGGACAGCTCATCCTCCTTGCTGCAGTCAGGCAGGTTATGAAGAGATCAGCCTTCATTGGTACTATCAGCTCCACCCCTTCCTGCCTCCAGTCAGTTTCCTTTCTGCCTCTGCAGCTGGAGGTGGCTGCCTGTACTGCAGTGAACATTGTCCTCTGAGCAATAGACTTCTAGCACCTAAATCATTGTGGAACTTGGGCTCCTAAGTCACATGGATACTTCTGAAAACGTTACCACAGATTAACGACAGGAGTTGTTCTCAAAAACTTTTCAGGTCTAGCCCCTGACCTTCCCTCCTCCATCTGCTAACCTCCCTGAAAGCACAAACAGCCCAGAGACAGATTCCTCATTCGTTTCCTTCCTCAGGCCTATCAGTCTGACAGAAACATCCCTGTCTCCCACATTTTCCACTTCTGAACCAGCCTCTCCCAATTCTAAGCAGGGCACTCAGAGGACCAAGAGTTTCCTTTTTCAGCAAACGTGGGCAGCCACGACACAGGGCAAATGGGTTACTCAATTGTCTCACGGACTCTGGCGCCTCCTCCTTCTCCCAAACTAATATTTTCTTCCCTTTCTTCCTGTGCTGAGCAGCAGCTTTCTCAGCTGCAGTAAAGGCCATAGGCCACGTGCCAGGGCAGCGGCTGCGTACAGGAACATGTTCAAGAGAATTCTCAGGGGCCATGTAGCCATGAGGATGCATTCAGCACTAGACCTAAAATGCCAACTTCTTTAGCTAATACAGTGTATCGGACATGTGCTGATGCAGAGCTCAGAATCTGGTTTCATGTCCAGCAGTGAGCAGTCTGGGTGACCTTTCAGCCTGGACAGATTTAAAGGAGGTCTGTTTACATATCCATGACATCCTACGATTCACCCGACAGCTCCATCCTTTTTTACCCAATCTGGTTATGGCTCTCCAGCCTTCGGAAGGCGATGGTGACGGTGGCAGTGGCTGTTTCCATGCCGCTGTTCCTATTAGAAACTTGACGCTCTCCCAACCATCCAGAAGTGGAGCTGTCCCCTCCTTCAGGCATCCAAATGCATAAGGCAGAAAGAACATGCTGAAGAGTTATCTCCTGATGGCTTAATATCACTAAGGACTCATCTTCTGGAATGGGGATTCCTATACACAACCTACAGCTCAAGCAATGTGATTGTCTGTGGACAGCCTCTCTGGCACTAAGGGCTGTCAGAAGCCATCAAGCCAAAGGTCCCCTCAAATTCATGGTCAATACGTCCTGGTAAGATTGGACAATCCAGCCGTAGTGCTGGATCTCAACTGGCGCAAACCTCAAAGAAGCCACAAAATCCTTTGTGTGGGTAGAATGCACTTTGTGGGCTGAAGGAACCTTTTTCATCCCACAATCCAAAGGCAGGCTAGCTAAGCAGGTCATTGGGGAGGAGTCACTCAGCCTCCAAATTAAAGCCTCGTACTTTGCCCGTGTGGGCTCCATCCAGCCCGCTGCCCTCCTCACAAATTCAAAGTCAGTGTGTAAAATCTGCAACTGTTACCCTGAACCCACCAGGCCTGGGCACACAAGTCCAAGGGAACTTTCCCCATGTGTCTTCAATGCTCCTCCAATACCTCACTGCAGACAAGTTCTAAAAAAGGCAGGGCAGAGCGAAGGAGGTCCTGCAGGCCGGAAGCGGTCTCAGAAGGTCCTGCTACAAAGCAGCTCCAGTTTGCACTGGCACGTCCAATCAGGTTGCTTGTGTTTCCAGGCCTTCTGAGCGCAACACACCATCTCCCACCCAGACCCCAAGACAGCTCAGTCAGTCAGCCCACCCCGCAAACTGCTCCTCAGGCAGGGTTATCACCACACCCTTGGTCTCCTGGAGAGCAGGCACCACGATGCCTATTACAGTGGGGATTCTTTACATCATGGCTCAGGGAGAGGAAAATAAGGCTAGGGGGCTCTTCGGTTCCTGCCTTCTTCAATCTGGATGTGATAAATGCTTATCCCCAGGTTCTTTCAGGGTGCAAGTGGCCACGTTAGGGTCTCTCAGGGATCTGTAAATGGGATCACCCAGGAGTTCCCCCCCCAGTTTCTCGGTCTTTTCTCAGGCCTGTGGCAGGATCTCCTGTTTCTCCCTGGAAACTTAACATGGTGCTTCACTAGCTTTCATCTCACTCCATCTGAAATCCTGCTAACAGCTGTCCCACCTTTACCCTGCAGTTTGGAAGGTGGCCTTGTTGGAGTCCTTTACATTCCTGAGCCTGAAGGAAGAATCTGCTGCCCTTGCATCTCTTTTCCTACCGAATTTTCTATCCAGTCTAAGTAGCTTGTAGTCTTGGGGCATTTTCCCAAGGCCATTTCCAGTTTCCACAAGAATCAAGCCAGTTTCCTCCCCAGCAGTTTTGTCCTTGACTCAAACTGAGGACATGCTGTCACTCCCTTGGCATGAGCAGAGCTTTCAAAGTGTACTTAACTCAAACCGTCCTCTCAAGGAACATCAAACACGATACAGTTCTGCGGTGATCTGGAAGCCTACTTTTGCCCTCTCCAACTCAAAGAATACTTTCAAGATAACACTGAACAGCACACTGATACACAGATACCCTCCCACAAACAGCACAAGAAGAACTCCACATGGACTCCTCCTGAGGGTCAAAATGACAGTCTTGACCTACACATAGGATGCTTCCGCCGACGTGCACAGGCAGAAATTGCAGAAAAACAACATAACTTGCCTCATAACCTAAGTCGTGCAGAACACAATGCCATCCACAGCCTCAGAAACAACCCTGACATTATAATCAAAGAGGCTGATAAAGGAGGTGCTGTTATCATCATGAACAGGTCTGACTACCAAAAGGAGACTGCCAGACAACTCTCCAATACCAAATTCTACAGGCCACTTTCCTCAGATCCCACTGAGGAATACACTAAGAAACTGCACCATCTACTCAGGACAATCACTACACTAACACAGGAACAAATGAACATACCCTTAGAGCCCTGACCGGGGTTATTTTATCTACTACCCAAGATCCGAAATCCTGGACGCCCCATCATCTTGGGCATTGGCACTCTCACTGAAGGACTGTCTGGATATGTGGACTCTCTACTCAGACCCTATGCCACCAGCACTCCCAGCTATCTCTGTGACATCACTGATTTCCTGAGAAAACTACAGTGCATTGGTGATCTTCCAGAAAACTACAAGATCTTCACCAAGCATTCTCAAAACTACGATACCCACACAAGGAAATAAGGAAACAGATCAACAGAGCCAGACGTGTACCCAGAAGCCTCCTGATGCAAGACAAGCCCAAGAAACAAACCAACAGAACTCCACTGGCCATCACATACAGTCCTCAGCTAAAACCTCTCCAACGCATCATCAGTGATCTACAACCCATCCTGGATAACGATCCCTCACTTTCACAGGTGTTGGGGACACTAGGCATGGCCACTAGGTAACTCGAGGGGATGGAAGACCATGAGTGTCGATGAAGCCCCCTCACACTAGGCCCAAGTGTCCTTGGTGCCCCCGCCTGGAGGCACTCGCAGCAGTTATGCGTACTAGGCCCAAGTGTCCTTGGCCCCCCCGCCTGGAGGCACTCGCAGCAGTTATACTGAGGATCTGCAACAAGATGTTGCAAAGTCAGACTGCCTGAAACTAAACAAGGCCAAACAGGGCAGATATGGAAGAACAATGCTGAATAAAGCAGCTTTATGTATGGTTTAACAGATGGTACAGAGAACAAGGGAACTAGCTGGTAACTGGATTGGCTGGCTATATGGATACTTAGCGCAGCTTGCTATTGGATAAGTATGCTGAAGAAAGGATGTATAAAAGCCTGTGTAACTTCCTGCTCTGTGTGCAGGATTTGAGATTCTATTCTCCCTGTACCTTGTTGCAGCTGCAAATAAACTTTTCTGCTTCTCCACCCCATTGTGACTATTGGGTGACGCACACCGGGCAACGAACCTTGCTGTTGTTCGCCTCTGGCACTGGGTGCCGGCAACAGCTTTTGGCGTCCCTGGGTGAGCGATGAGGCTGCTATTTAGTCTTGGTCGGACCCCTCCTGGAGGTCGAGGATTGCGGCGAGAACCGACACCCAGCGCGCACCGGTGAGTTCATCGGGGCCCTCGGAGGAGACGCGATTTGATCGACCCCGGAGGGCACAACGGTGCAACGCACTCATATTGTGGAGAAGCAGCTGTGGGCAACGGTGAGGAACCGGTCCCTTGGACATAGGGGAGGAGCAGCTGCGGGCGACGGTGGAGAACCGGTCCCTTGGATAAGGTAGGGACCTTTTGAAATCCGGATTGTATGCTCTGTTGGAAACTGGGGACGCCCAGAGTTACCCTGTAGGTATGGGACAGGGACAGAGCTCGGGGGATAGGGCACGGTGTACGCCCCTAGAATGCATTCTAGCAAACTGGAAGGTATTTGGTGCGGATCCGCTGACTAAGAGTCAATTAAAACGATTCTGTACAGTTGACTGGCCTCAATATCAACTAGAGGACCAGGAGTGGTGGCCACCAGGAGGATCAATTAATTACAACACGATCTTCCAGTTACTCCTGTTCTGTCAGAAAACAAGGAAATGGAATGAACATATGTATGCGCATTTGTTTTTGGCTTTCTGTACTCGACTAGATATTTTACAGCAATGTAATCTGCCTCCGACTGGTTCGGTAACAGCTAATGTTAGTCCCCAGACCCCCACCCCCACTGTAATGGCAGAGCCGGTGTCCCCTTCAGCCCCTACACCCACACCTTGTAAGTCCGCAATGGTTGGCTTATACCCCTTAATCACCGAAACTAAAGTCGCCCGGTCTGGATCGGACAGGCGTCCGGCCACGACTATGCAGATCTATACTCATGTGCCCTTTAACCCTGTGGATTTGGCTGCTTTCAAAGCACAGGCAGGAGAGTTTTCCACCAACCCAAGCAGGTTTATTTCAGTTTTTGAGGGATGTCTTAGCAGCCACAAGCCGGACTGGGATGATTGTAAGATCCTCCTGCGAACCTTATTGTCTGAGGTTGAAAGACAACAGGTTGTGTCCAAGGCAAGGGAGGAGGTGCAGAAATGGTACGACCGGGATCGTATTAATGTCCCTGACCCGGATGCACAAGTCCCCCAAGCAGACCGCAAATAATCCTGGGGATATGACCCGCCTTACCTCCTATAAGGAGTTGCTTTTGCATGGACTCCGTCACTCGGCTGTCCGACATAATAATTGGGCAAAGCCATATGAAGTAACGCAGGATTTAAAAGAAAGCCCAGGGGCCTTTCTACAGCGTATTCGGGACACGATTCGACAGAACACTAATGCAGACCCCGATGATCAGGCAACTGAGTCAATTATTAAGGGAATTTTTACGAGCAGAGCAGCCCCTGATATTAAGAGAAAGTTACAAAAAAAGGAGGATTTAATGGGCATGACCATGGCACAAATCTTAGAGACTGCAAACCGAGCTTATAGTCTGAGAGAGACAGAGAAGGAGAGAAAGCAAGTGAGACTGATGGTAACAGTGGTACAGGCCGGCACTAAGGGAAGTGGCCGGAGAGGAAGGGGCCGTGGACGCGAACGTCCGGGCTCGCAGGAAAGACGACTGGGTCGCAACCAGTGTGCCCTGTGTCGACAGGAGGGACACTGGAAAAATGAGTGCCCAAAGAGGAAAGAAAAGGGGGGCACCTCTATGATGGCGATGGCGGAGCAGGAATAGGGATGTCAGGGAAGACGGACCACCCTACCCTCAGAACCCCGAGTAAAGATGCGGGTGGGAAGCTCAGAAATAGATTTTTCAGTGGACTCTGGAGCGGCATGAACTGCCGTAAATCGACCTCTTCAGTTGCCAGTAGCAGATTCCCTTACCGTGGTGGGAGCCACAGGCAGAGACACCAAGTGCCCAGTGTATGCCCCAGTGGAATGCGCTTTGGGAAACAGGACTATATCCCACAAGCTGGTATACCTCCCTGAGTGTCCAACACCTCTGCTGGGACGGGATCTGCTTTGTCGCCCCGGTGCCACCCTGCATTTTACTGAGGATGAAATAACCCTTACCTTACCCCCTGAGAATGCATGGATCATGACCCTTGCAGTTGAGCCCTCAGCTATGCAAGCCCCAGAATGGAGCCCGTGGGAAGACCAGGTGTACCCCCTCGTGTTGGCATCAGGGATTCCAGGAAAGGCCACCCACCAGACCCCCATTACTATTCAGCTCATACCAGGGAAAGGCCCAGTGCAAGTAAAACAGTATCCAATCAAGAGGGAAGCCAGAGAAGGTTTACAGGAAACTACAGATCGATTCCTAATGTATGGTATTCTCCAGGAATGTCAGTCAGCCTGGAACACTCCCATTCTACCCGTACAGAAGCCTGATGGCACGTATCGGCTGGTACAGGACCTAAGGGCAGTCAATGAACGGGTTAAGGCTCTGCACCCTCTTGTCCCTAACCCGTATACCTTATTGGCTTCTATAGGGGGACAGTATACCCATTTTTCAGTCCTCGATCTGAAAGATGCTTTCTTTACCATCCCAGTTGCCACCCCGTCACAGGAGATCTTCTCCTTCGAGTGGGAGGACCGAAATAGGGTTAAAAAGCAACTTTGCTGGAGAGTGTTGGCCCAGGGATTTAAAAACTCCCCCACCCTCTTTGGCCAGGCTCTGGCCAGGGACCTAGAGGAGTGGGATAATGAGGAGGCCCTCCTTCTGCAGTATGTAGATGATCTGTTAATTGCCACTGTGGGCCAAACCCCCTGCTTTAAAGCCACCGTGAGCCTCCTGAATTTCATCGGACTCCGGGGATATCGGGTAGCACGAAGTAAGGCTCAAATCGCCCTCCCAGAGGTACGGAACCTCAGGTTTCACTTACGGCAAGGGGAGCGTCAGCTTTCAAACGAAAGGAAGGAAGCTATATGCCAGGTTCCTACCGCAAGTAATCGTAAATGGCTCAGGGCATTTCTGGGTATGGCAGGCTTTTCCAGGATATGGATCCCAGAGTTTGGACTGTGGGCTAAACCCCTGTACGACTGTGTAAAAGGAGCAGATCGTGACCCCTTCTATTGGACCCCAGAGGCTGACAGGGCATTTAAAATCTTGAAAAGGAAGTTGATGGAAGCTGGCTCTGGGCCTGCCGGATCTCTCTAAGCCGTTTCAGTTGTATGTACATGAACAAAAGGGGGTGGCCCTAGGAGTGCTCACACAGCTGTTAGGAGCATGGAGACGTCCCGTGGCGTATTTTTCTAAGCAATTGGATCAGGTTGCAAAGGGTTGGCCGGCATGTTTACGGGAGGTCGCAGCGACTGCCCTAGCACTTCAGGAAGCTGAGAAGCTAACATTGGGAGGGGTTATGCAAATCTATACTCCCCATATGGTCCGAGCCTTATTGGATGCAAAGGGAGGGCTCTGGCTCACCCAGGGTCGGATTGCTCGGTACCAGGCTAAGCTGTTAGAGAACTCTGAAGTCACCTTACAGCCTTGCCCCTCCCTTAACCCAGCCACCCTCTTGGCAGAAACAGAGGAACAGGAACATGACTGTTTAGAGATCATAGATGCCCAGTACTCCAGCCGTCGGGATTTAAAGGATGTACCCCTCCCAAATGCAGATTATGAGTGGTACACTGATGGTAGCAGTACTGTAATAGATGGGCAAAGGAGGGCGGGTTATGCTGTTGTGACCTTCCATGACACTGTGGAAGCTGAAGGTTTGCCTGCTGGGACCTCTGCCCAGCTGGCCGAACTAATAGCCCTGACCCGTGCATTTGAATTGTCAAAAGGAAAACGGGTCAACATTTTTACTGATTCAGAGTATGCTTTTGGGGTGCTGCATGCTCATGCTGGCCTATGGAAGCAAAGGGGAATGCTGACAGCCCAAGGCTCCCCAGTCAAGTACGGGCCCCAAATCCTCCGGCTCCTAGAAGCCGTACAACTTCCCTCGGAAGTGGCGGTGGTACACTGTAAAGCCCATCAAAGGGAAGATCAAGACGTGGCCAGAGGTAACGCCCGGGCAGATAGAGAGGCTAAGCATGCTGCCACCCTGCCATCCCCTCAGACTGAGAACGCCCATATGCATGCCCCTATCCCATCAGTAGGGGAGCTTCCAACCCCTCAGTACTCTTGGGAGGAGAGACAGCTAATTGACAAACTTGGTCTCCGGGAAAAGGAGGGATGGCTCCATTCCCCGCAAGGGAAGGTCCTCCTACCAAAGGGCCTGATCCGGCCGGTGCTGCAGAAACTACATCAAACCACTCATGCTGGCAGGGAAGCACTTATCCAACTAATGGAAAAATACTTTATCACATCCGGACTCCGATCCCTGGCTGCCCAGGTACAAGTGGACTGCTTAATCTGCCAAAAGAATAACCCCCGACCGGGACATCCTGTGCCACCAACTGCCCTAGAGCCCACTCCGGGCCCCGGACGGGTGTGGCAAATAGACTTTAATGAATTTTCCCGGACCCAAGGGTTCAAATATCTCCTTGTCATAGTGGATCGGTTCAGCGGATGGCCAGAAGCCTTCCCATGCCGTAATTGCACTGCCAGAACAGTGGCCCTCAAGTTTGTTAAGGAGATCATTCCTCGCTTTGGACTCCCCCAGTGGATGGAATCTGACAACGGGACACACTTCACGTCAAAAATCATTCAAAGCATCTCACATGCCTTACAGATCCCCTGGAAACTCCATACGCCCTGGAGACCGCAAGCCAGTGGTGTAGTGGAGCGTACCAATCAGACCCTTAAACGGCATCTCTCAAAAGTGTGCCAAGAAGGCTCACTGCGATGGCCTGATGCTTTGCCCCTCGTCCTGCTCCGTATCCGCGTTCTCCCAAAGGGTAGATTAGGGCTTAGTCCCTTTGAAATTATGTTTGGAAGGGCATGGCCTATGAATGGCACCCTGGTTCTGTCAGGGGAATGGGAGTTGGGTAATGGTTTTTTATCTCAGTATATGTGTTCCCTGTCTGCTGTTCTCTTGTCTCTTCACAGGTATACCAAGGATTCCCAGCCTCTCCCCTTGGACTCTCCCGTCCACTCCTTACAGCCCGGCGACTCTGTGCTTGTTCGTACCTGGAAAGACGAGCCCCTCCAGGAAAAGTGGAAAGGACCCTATACCGTCCTGCTGATCTCCCATACAGCGGCAAAGATCGAGGGACACAAGAACTGGATCCATCACTCTCGTCTGAAGGCAGGACCCGCCCCCTCGTCAGCAGAACAGTGGACCGTCCAACCTGCTGACTCCTCATCTAGTGACGATCTCGGGCTAAAGCTACTGTTTAAGAGACACAAATAGTGGGCACCTTAACGCCAAAATGGGCCCACCCAGGTACTGGAGACCCTGGGTTAAAAAGACTCTGGTAATAATTAATTGGGTAACATTGTTATTCTCTGTATTGGTATTTCCAAATTGTGCATATCGGGAGCATAACTCCTTTGTTTCGCTTGCGCACCATGTTGCTACTTTAACAAACCAGACTGATTGCTGGGTATGTGCTCCGACTCCACGGTTCCCCAAAACAGGAAAGCCCCTTGACATGCTGCCCCTGACCCTAGCAGAATTAGCTGCCACCAAAGAGCAGGAAAGAACGGACTCGCCGTTCTGGAACAAGACCTCTTTACAGCAGGCCACCTATCAGGACCAGGAGTATTCAGTTGCAGTACTCACTGAGGGAGTGTTATGTTTTACCTGAAACCAATCTGATCACTATGGGCGTCCTGTGAGGAAAAGCTCCTGTGTTATTACACAGTGGGCTGATGGGTATTGGATAAAGACCAAGAGGGGAGGTCAGCAGTGTGGGTGTAATGGTTCCTCCCCTTCTGGGGAAACTCTTACGGATAATCTTACTACAAAAGGAGGGTTTGGAAATATAACTTGCCGTCCAGTTAATATCTCCCATGTAGCAGGCCAATGGTGGGTTTCCAGTTGTCCCTATGGCGAATGTAATTTGAACGGCACAATTAGAAACACCCCCACTTGTACCCAATCAGTAGGATGGGATGCCCCCTTAGGGGCATATGAACTGTTTGGAAAAGCAGCCTTAAATATCCCAGGAATCCCCTTAAGAAACAGTCCTTACGGGGCCCCACAGGGTCACTATTTTGTATGTGGCCGAAAGGCTTACAAGGTGCTGCCAGCCAACTGGACAGGTAGCTGTTATATAGCTCATGGATCAGAGTAACAGCCGTGTTAGTCTGTATTCGCAAAAAGAAAAGGAGTACTTGTGGCACCTTAGAGACTAACCAATTTATTTGAGCATGAGCTTTCGTGAGCTACAGCTCAGTTCATCGGATGCAACCGATGAAGTGAGCTGTAGCTCACGAAAGCTCATGCTCAAATAAATTGGTTAGTCTCTAAGGTGCCACAAGTACTCCTTTTCTTATAGCTCATGGAGTTCCTCATCTATCAATAACTGCCACACTGCCCAAAGGAAAGATTAGAAATGCCTGAGATACCTCTGTTGAGTCACAAGAAAAGACCCTGCGGCGACTGACTACGGCATTGGAGGGCAATATAAAGAATTCCCTCACAACCGAGAAGGTTGTAGGGTGCTCTGTACTGGGAATAGCGCCACTGTTCACCGGGCCAGCCATGGCATGCATAGGCCGCTATACTGTAAGGCTGCAAATGGTACTTGAGAAAGTTGCCTTAGAGTTAGAGGACTCGGTTAGTGATTTAGGGTCAGCAGTAAAAACATTAAATAAAGCGGTACAGCAGCTCAGGACCTTTTCCCTCCAAAACAGGCTGGCTTTGGACTTTGGCATCCCAAGGGGGCGTTTGTGCCCTCTTCGGGCCCCGATGTTGTGTATATGTAAATAAGAGCAGTTATGAGAGCTATGAAAAGGTGATACAGGCTGAGGCCCATGCCCGAGCCGGAGCACAGGTTGCCTATACTGCCCCTGAGAGCGATTGGTTGCAAACCTTGTTTTCAGGCTGGGGTTTGTCGTCTTGGCTTGCTGGTTTATTTAGCCTGTTATTGAAACTTCTCTTTCCTGTATTGCTTGTATTAATGGTATTATGCTGTGCAGTATCATGTGTCAGGACCCTTTTGCAAAAGTTAATAAGTCATTCTTTTCAAGGCTATCACAAAGTGCTTATGCAAAGTCCTATTGTAAAGAAATAAGTAGCCCAAGTGAGAAAACTCAGAGCCAAGGCTGTTGAGTGTTCTCAAAGGAGGGAGTTCTTGGGGACACTGGGCATGGCCACTAGGTAACTCGAGGGGATGGAAGACCACGAGTGTCGATGAAGCCCCCTCGCACTAGGCCCAGGTGTCCTTGGCGCTCCCCCCCCACCTGGAGGCACTCGCAGCAGTTATGCGTACTAGGCCCAAGTGTCCTTGGCCCCCCCGCCTGGAGGCACTCGCAGCAGTTATACTGAGGATCTGCAACAAGATGTTGCAAAGTCAGACTGCCTGAAACTAAACAAGGCCAAACAGGGCAGATATGGAAGAACAATGCTGAATAAAGCAGCTTTATGTATGGTTTAACAGATGGTACAGAGAACAAGGGAACTAGCTGGTAACTGGATTGGCTGGCTATATGGACACTTACGGCAGCTTGCTATTGGATAAGTATGCTGAAGAAAGGATGTATAAAAGCCTGTGTAACTTCCTGCTCTGTGTGCAGGATTTGAGATTCTATTCTCCCTGTACCTTGTTGCAGCTGCAAATAAACTTTTCTGCTTCTCCACCCCGTTGTGATTATTGGGTGACGCACACCAGGCAACGAACCTTGCTGTTTTTCGCCTCTGGCACTGGGTGCCGGCAACACAGGCTTGGGAGGCAGGCCAGTCCTTGCCCACAGACAACCCGCCAACCTGAAGCATATTCTCACCAGCAACTACACACCGCACCATAGTAACTCTAACGCTAACTCTAACACCATGCAACAAACCTCGATGCCAACTCTGCCCACATATCTACACCAGCGACACCATCACAGGACCTAGCCAGATCCGCCACACCATCACCGGTTCATTCACCTGCACGTCCACCAATGTAATCTACGCCATCATGTGCCAGCAATGCCCCTCTGCTATGTACATCGGCCAAACTGGACAGTCCCTACGTAAAAGGACAAATGGACACAAATCAGATATTAGGAATGGCAATATACAAAAACCTGTAGGAGAACACTTCAACCTCCCTGGACACACAATAGCAGATGTAAAGGCAGCTGTCCTGCAGCAGAAAAACTTCAGGACCAGACTTCAAAGAGAAACTGCTGAGCTTCAGTTCATTTGCAAATTGGACACCATCAGCTCACGATAAAACACAGACTGTGACTGGCTCACCAACGACAAAAACAGCGTCTCCTCCCGTGGTGTTCACACCTCAACTGCTAGAAGAGGGCCTCATCCTCCCTGATTGAACTAACCTCGTTATCCTCAGCCTGATTCTTGCTTGCATATTTATACCTGCCTCTGGAAATTTCCACTACCTGCATCCGACGAAGTGGGTATTCACTCACGAAAGCTTATGCTCCAATACGTCTGTTAGTCTATAAAGTGCCACAGGACTCTGCCGCTTTTACAAATCCAGACTAACACGCCTACCCCTCTGATAATTGATCTCTTTATCCTTCCTGAAAGACAAAAAAGGGGCATGGCAGCCTGTAGATGTGTCACCACTAAATCTCCCAGGTCCTGCATTGCACTGTCTATATGGGTACCAGTCCCCCACCTGCTTAAAATGAAATCTCTTCCCACCTGAGCTGGGACAGCCTCCTGCACAGGAAGAGGACAGAGCCTTCTACACATGCATGTCCTTAGCGAACACTGATGGGTCAGGAGTAGCAGGGCACAAAGCAGCTTTTAGATGCCAGTACTTAGGGCCATACAACTTGACACTACTGCTCAAGAAGGGGCTGTTCCGCAGTTAGCACTTGCTCCTCCACACTGTTCTTAGTGTAACTGAGAACTGCTACGTGAGACCCCATGAGTCTACCCCAAGGTTGATGGGCCACAGATAGAAATGAACTGGTGGGCAACTCTCCTTCGTAAGAAGAGAGAACAACCTGGAACAGTCCCTCTTCCCCCTTTTGAGCCACCCGCCGGGCCCTGAATGTCCCTCCCAAGGCAGAAAACGCAATAATAATGGGGGATTTCAACCATCCCCATACTGACTGGGCATATGTCATTTTAGGAATGGATGCAGAGATAAAATTTCTAGACATCATTTCTTGGAGCAGCTAGTCCTGGACCCCACAATATGATAGACAATTCTTCATTTAGTCCTAAGTGGCACACGGTATCTGGTCCAAGAGGTGATATAGCTCAGTAATAGTGACTATAATGTAATTAAATTTAACATCCTTGTAGGGGGAAAAATGCCAAAGAAACCCATTGCAGCAGCATTTAATTTCACAAAGGGGAACTACACAAAAATGAGGAAGCCAGTTAAACGGAAATTAAAAGGTACAGTCACAAGGGTGCAAAGCCTGCAAACTGCATGGAGATTATTTTAAAATAGCATAATAGAGGTTCAAACTAAATGTATACCCCACATCAAAAAAAGCAGTAAGAGGACCAAAAAAATGCCACCATGGCTAAACAGTAGAGTAAAAGAGGCAGTTAGAGACAAAAAGACATGCCTCCTTTAAAAACTGGAAGTCAAATCCTAGTGAGGAAAATAGAAAGGAGCATAAACTCTGGCATGTCAAGTGTAAAAGTATAATAAGGCAGGCCAAGAGAGAATCTAAGAGCAACTAGCTAAATACACAAACACTAACAGCAAAAAAATGTAAGGACATCAGAAATAGACAAGCCAATGTGGAGATGCTAAATGAATTGTTTGCATCGATCTTCACTGCACATGATATGGAGGGGATCCTCACATGTGAGCCATTATTTTTCAGTGACAAATCTGAGGAACTGGCCCAGACTGAGGTATGAATAGAGGAGGTTTGGGAACAAACTGATAAATTAAAAAGTAGTAGGTCACCAGGACCAGATAGTATTCACCCAAGAGTTCTGAAGGAGTTTAAATATGAAATTGCAGAATTACTAACTGTGTTATAAGAAAAGGAGGACTTGTGGCACCTTAGAGACGAACAAATTTGAGCATAAGCTTTCATGAGCTAGAGCTCACTTCATCGGATGCAAATTAAATTAGGCTTGAATGAAGACTGGGAGTGGATGTGTCATTACACAAAATAAAACTATTTCCCCATGTTTTTTCCCCCCTTCTGTTCCTCGCACGTTCTTGTCAACTGCCGGAAATGGCCCACCTTGATTATCACCACAAAAGGTTTTTTTTTCCTTTTTCTTTTCTCTCCTGCTGGTAATAGCTCATCTTACCTGATCACTCTCGTTACAGTGTGTATGGTAACACCCATTGTTTCATGTTCTCTGTGTATATAAAATCCTCCTATTGTATTTTTCACTGCATGCATCCGATGAAGTGAGCTGTAGCTCACGAAAGCTTATGCTCAAATATATTTGTTAGTCTCTAAGGTGCCACAAGTCCTCCTTTTCTAATTGTGTTATATAACCTTTTGCTTAAATCAGCTTCTGTATCAGATGATTGGAGGGTAACTAATGGAATGCCAATTTCTAAAAAATGCTCCAGAGCAATCCTGACAATTACAGGCCAGTAAACCTAACATTGGTACCAAGCAAATGGGGTGTCAAAAAACATGGTCAAGGGTGATCCAGTGGATATAGTATACTTGGAGTTTCAGGAAGCCTTTTACAAGGTCCCTCACCAAAGACTCTTAAGCAAAGTAAGCAGTCATGAGATAGGAGGGGAGAGGGATAGCTCAGTGCTTTGAGCATTGGCCTGCCAAACCCAGGGTTGTCAGCTCAATCCTTGAGGGGGCCATTTAGGGATCTGGGCCAAAAACTGGGGATTGGTTCTGCTTTGAGCAGGGGGTTGAACTAGATGACTTCCTGAGATTTTATTATTCTCTCATGGATCAGTAACTGGTTAAAAAGTAGGAATAAATGGTCCATTTTCATAGTGAAGAGAGGTAAATAGTGGGGTCCCCTAAGGATCTGTACTGGGACTGTGCTATTCAACATATTCATAAATGATCTGGTAAAGGGGGTGTCAGGGTTCCCCCACACTCTGAACTCTAGGGTGCAGATGTGGGGACCCGAATGAAAAACCCCTTAAGTTTATATTCTACCAGTTTAGGTTAAAACTTCCCCAAGCTACAAATTCCTTTCCTTGTCCTTGGACAGTATTGCTATCACCACAAAGTGATTGACACAAAAATTCAGGGAAGGGAATCCCTATCCCCCCCAAGTCCCTTCAGGCTTGAGAATAATAACCAACCAGTTGCCTTAGCAATGTGAGCACAGACCAGACCCTTTGTCTTCAGGATACTGAAATCAATCAGGTTCTTAAAAGAAGAACTTTATTTATAAAGAAAAAAATAAAAGAATCACACCTGTAAAATCAGGATGGAAGGTAACTTTACAGGGTAATAAAAAGATTTAAAACACAGAGGATTCCCCTCTCTGCTCAGCTTCACAGTTACAAAAACGGGAAAAAAACTACCTCTGTAGCTTACAAAAATTCACAAGCCAAAACAAAAGATAACCTAACACATTTCCTTGCCTTACTCACAGTTTCTGTGATTTCAGATGGATTATTCCAGGTATATTTGCAGGAGATATTGTACCTGCTTGGCTTCTCCCTCTCTCCGGAGAGGGAACAACACACAGAACAAAAAAACAAATCCTTCCCCCACCCCAGATTTGAAAGTATCTTCTTTCTTCATTGGTCCTTCTGGTCAGGTGCCAACTAGGTTATTTGAACTGCTTAACCCCTTACAGATAAGGCAATCCAGTACAGCTGCCAAGGAGGGATTTTATGATACTGCATACATAAAGGTTGCTACCATTCTCCCCATAGTCATGACAGGGGGTGAACACAGAGGTGCCAAATTTGAGGTCAACATTAAATTACTGAATAGTTAAGTCCAAAGCTGACTGCAAAGAGTTACAAAAGAATCTCACTAAACTGGGTGACGGGGCAAGAAAATGGCAGATGAAATTCAATGTTGACAAGTAATGCACATTGACAAAAATAATTCCCACCATAGCTATAAAATAATGGGGTCAAGAAAGAGATATTGGAGAGATTGTGGATAGTTCTCTGAAAATATTTGGTCAGTGTGTAGCTGAAGTGAAAAAAAAAAAGCTAACAGGTTATTAGGTACCATCAGGAAAGGTGGAAAATATCATAACTCCATTATATAAATCCATGGTATGCCCACTCCTTGAATACTGCATGAAGTTCTGGTCGTCCCATCTCAAAAAGGATATATCAGAATTGGGAAAGGTAGAGAGAAGGGAACAAAAATGATCAGGGTCTGGAACAGCTTCCATATGACGAGAGATTAAAAAGAGTGGGACTGTTCAATTTAGAAAAGAGACAACTAAGGGGAGATATGATAGAGGTCAAAAAATCATGACTGGTGTAGAGAGCGTAACAAGGAAGTGTTATTTACCCCTTCACATAACAAAAGAACTCTGGGTCACCTGATGAAATTAATAGGCAGCAGGTTTAAAACAAACAAACGGAAGTACTTCAACAGACAATGCACAGTCAACCTGTGGAACTCTTTGCCAAGGGATGTTGTGAAGGCCAAAAGTATAACTGGGTTCAGAAAAAAATGAGATACGTTAATGGAGAATAGGTCCATTAACGGCTATTAACCAAGATGGCCAGGGACACAACCCCATGCTCCAGGCATTCCTAAATCTCCAACTGCCAGAAGCTGGGACTAGACAACAAGGGAAATTTCGAGTGATCATCCCCGTTCTGTTCATTCCCTCAGAAGCATCTGGCACTGGCCACTCTCAGAAGACAGGACACTGGGCCAGATGGACTATTGGTCTGACCCAATATGGCCGTTCTTATGTTCTCCATCCCTTGCTCAAACCCCAAACAGCCCCTCCTCATGCTCCAACCCAGCAGGCACCAAACAGCGTATTGCCAACAGCCCCGCACTCAGCAGCAAATCCTACATTAACAGAGCAGTGGACCTGTGAGGTGAGGGACTATATGACCCAGTTCCAGGGGCTTACAGCACATGCAGCAATGGTGGGGAGGGGAAGACAGGGAAGCTATGAAGGCTGCCTCAGCAGATACAGTAGAACCTCAGTTACGAACACCAGAGTTACAAACCAGAACTGGAAGTACACAATCAGGCAGCAGCAGAGACCAAAAAAAAAGGAAAAAAGGTGAATACAGTACAGTACCGTGTTAAACGTAAACTACTAAAAAAATAAAGGGACAGCAGCATTTTTCTTCTGCACAGTAAAATTTCAAAGCTGTATTAAGTCAATGTTCAGTTGTAAACTTTTGAAAGAACCAAAATGTTTTGTTCAGAGTTACGCACAACCTCCATTCCCGAGGTGTTTGTAACTCAGGGGTTCTACCGAACATTCAGAGCAATGAGAACTGACTTTAGAGCACCATGACAGGCCTGTGACGTTCTGTACCTCATGGGAACACCCATGTTCATCCTTATAAAATGATTTTGTGGTATCCAATGCAAAGTTTGTCATGTCGGGTGTCTTCAGAAGGCTCATGATGCACTGCGCATAGTTGTTATAGTAATTGTTGTTACAGTAATGTTACAGGTTATAATTTCATGTATATAGTTATGAAGCTGACAATGTGTCCTCATGGCTTAAAGCAAGCCCAGGCAAAAACTCTCTAAGAGCAGAGGGGCAGTTCACACCTCATCAAGGCATGTATGGAAGAAACCCAGCCCAGCCTCACCGGAACAAAGGACGCTGGCCTAGGCAGCAACAAAGGATCTCTTGGACTCTCGAGTGAGTCACTCCCCTTCCTTTGGTCAGTTTGGGACTGCGATGAGGTAATGTTCACCTGACTGTGAAGGGAGGGGGGGCAAAGCCAAGAGGGAAGAAAGAACATGATAAAAGGGAGAGACGTTTGCCATGCTCTTCCTCTCTCTTCCACCTCCATCTACAGACACCACCACCAAGCAACTGAAGCGCTGATCAAAGGGGAGGGCAGTCAGCCAGCCTGTGGTGAGAAGCATCTAAGTTTGTCAGGGCACTAGAAGTGTTAAGATCTGCTTAGAATGCGTTTTGCTTTTATTTCATTCAACCAAATCTGACTTCTTGTGTTTTGACTTATAATCACTTAAAATCTATCTTTGTCGTTAATAAATCTGTTTGTTTATTCTACCTGAAGCAGTGCGTTTGGTTTGAAGCGTGTCAGAGACTCCTCTTGGGATAACAAGCCTGGTACATATAAATTTCTTTGTTAAATTGACGAACTCATATAAGCTTGCAGCGTCCAGCAGGCATGACCGGACACTGCAAGACGGAGGTTTCTAGGGTTGTGTCTGGGAACAGAGATATTGGCTAGTGTCATTCGGTTGCACAATCCAAGCAGCAGCTGGCCAAAAGTGCTCACTCACGTAGCTGGGAGCAGCTTACATGCTAGAGGCTGTGCGTGAACAGCCCAGGAGTGGGGGTTCTCACAGCAGAGCAGGGTAAGGCTGGCTCCCAGAGTCAAGGATTGGAGTGACCTAGCAGATCTCCAGTCCAGATAACACCAGGGGAACGTCACAAGGCCCCAGCCTCCTGTTGCATTATCAATACCAAAGCAGCAGCAAGATGCCTTCTGAAGCAGAAGGTTCTTTGCCAGACCCACTGTTCTGGTCTAACCATGGCAGAATCCAGACTGTTCTCCCAAGGGAGAGTGGGAGTCCCGTCCCTTGAATCATTTCTCTCTGAGGGGGCACACAGCTCCCAAAGTGGCCTAGAGCCTAGGTGGTGTGGCAGGATCATTATTATTTACATGGCACCTGAAAATGTGCTGGGCGCTTTACAGACCCTGACCCAAGCAGCCCACAGTGGCATGCTGGGAACACCTACCCCACACATTAATCAGCTATAGAAGAGCTATAAAGAGCCCACATTTATTATTCACATAGCGCTCTCCCCCATCTTCAGTCAGTTAAAAAACAACAACAACAACCAACAATAAAATGGTCGTGACCTGAGGCCCCAAATGCCCAGCTTCCTCGTCCTGCCATCCAATGTCTCCCCACTTGCACACTATGTACTTCACTCCTCCATCCACTGCCCCCGCGTGCTCCCTGGCTTCCCCCCCATCCGTCCATACCATCCCGCTTCACATCTGCGGATGTGCGCTGCTGCAGGGCCTCAGAAGCTCGGCAGGCGGCTTTCATGATGGCCAGTTTCCCCCGTGGCCGGCCTGGAATGAAAACTTCCACCTCCACCTGCACCTCCTCCAGCTCCAGCGCCTGGCCCCGCTTCCTACCGCGCTTGTCCCGTTTATGCGGCTGTCTAGGAAAGGCACCCTGGAGCACGCTCTCCATCAGCTTCCGGGCCTCTGTCTCCTCTTCCTTCTTGGGCTGCACGATGACTCCCACCAAGGCAGCTGGGGCTCTGCGGCTAAACTTCTTCACTTCCTTCAAGATCTTCTGGACCTCGGCCTGCTTGCCCCGCAGGGAGGAAGCTCGGCACAGGAAGAAGATGAGCTGGGATTGACTGTTGCTAGCACCAGGCTTGGCCTCTGACTGTGTCTGTGTCACAGCCATTGCTGGACTGACTCCTGGTTTGCAGGCATCCGGGAACAATTCTTGGACAAAAGCTGCCATCAGAGCCCGAGTGTCTTTTCCCTCCTGAGACTCTCCAACCAGCAGCACCTCTGGCTTCCCCCCAACCTTCTCTATCAGAACCTGGAAATCCTTTAGGATCTGCTCGCCAGTGGCAGCAGCAGGGGAGTTCTCTGACATCTGCACCTCACTGTCCATGTCCTGTTAGCATGAACTCTCCTGCCCTCTGCTTGCCTAATACTGAAGGAATCACAAATTACACTTTCTTGCTATGTCACAATACACCACCTTGCCTCACCTCACCCTGGTGCACAGCCCCCCTCCATGGCCTAGAGCTGGGACACAGCCCATTATATTGTAAGGGAGTATACATATATTCAGTGGATGTTTCAGTACTCAGCTGTAATACAAATACACCAACAACTGGCAAGCATATGTAACATGCTTAAAAAGCACATATAGTTAAAAAGCCATTGCCAACTAGACAGAAGGCAGCCCTGCTTCACATCTATGCGGTCAACAAAGGAGTCTAAATTCCTCTGGTGCCAACATGCTTCTCCTACCAGTTGTGACACTCCTTTAAACTGTGTGCAAATTAACGACAGCCAAATCTGGGATGTCTCATTTACCCCAGTCACAGTCCCGCTCAGTAAGAATGAGAGTTGGTCACGACAGTGGTAAACCCCAATATAAAAGGTCTTGTGGGAAAATTAGAAATAAAACTCAGTAAAATTAGGGGGCTGCAAAGAGACGTTTCAGTTTCATCGTGAATTTCGGGCACAGGACTACATAATAATTTTGAATAATATGTATATTTGGAGTCTGGAAAAATCAAGGCTTGCCTGCAGTCTAGCAATCAAGCTTTTGATAGTATTCCTATGACCTCGCTCCAACCTTACTAACTGAGTGACCTCTAATGTCACAATCTCAGACTCCCCATCACTATCTTGAAATCAAACCAAACACTGCCTGAAAGACCATGAACAAAGAGCAATGATAAAAGGGACAGTATTCAGTTAGGAGTTGGGGTTTATGGCGGTGCCAGAGGCTTGGGTGTTTAACTTCTTCATTAATGACATGGGGAAAGGGGCAGAGCATAATAAATGGGGAGCTGGTAGGCCAGGACCACGTCCCGGTGGTGACATTCCTACACAAAGGACACAGCTTGAGTAAACAGGCTCTTGCTCAGCCATATTCTCATGGGTCCGAGGAACAGAATCCTCACATCCCAGTTCACAGCAGCCAGAACACATCTCCTGAGTAGTCACTACATCAGGGTATGGGGCAGGAGGAGAGGCCAAGGACCTGCTTCCCCTCATGGGCCAATAGATACGTGCAGTCCATGGACCCACTGGCCACACCCTTCTCCTCTACCCATCACACTCCCTCAGGGTTTGTCATCACTAGGAAGCGTCACTCGGTTCACACACCATTGTAGCAATCGAACTAGGTAAAATGCTGAGCATGGCAGTGGGCAGCACAGACAAGGAGGCCAAGTTGTGTTCAGCAGCTTGTCAGGTGGTGGGGGGTTAGTTAACCTAGCTCTTCGTGGAGTACAGCCACGACAAGATGGCAGGATACTCAACAACCTGTTCTAGTCTACACTGATCACTCAGCATCACGTCAGCTACCTTGGCGCTTAAGACTCAAGCCGAAATACGATTCGATTACCCAATGAAAACCGGCCCTTGTTCTAGGAATCGCAGCATCCCAGAGATTCAGCCTGGCTGAGCTCTTGGCTGTTACACGGTGGGGAAACAAACAAACAGCAGATCCTGCAAGGCAGCCCTACTGAGAGACTAGGGGGTGCCAGCAGAGAGCAGTGATGGGGTAGTAAGTCCAGTGGGATTTTCAGTTCCGTGTCCAGGTTCCACTGGCACAAGTCTCAAGCACTTCCCTCAGCCCGGGGTCACAGTCACTCTTCGTCACTAGGAAGGAGAGGTCTTGGGGGAATCAGGGCTTTCTCTGAAGACGAAATTGGCTACAGTGATAATACTCCGCCCTTCCCAGCACCTTCCACCGAAGGGCATGTCTACACTTCAGCTGCTACAGGGCCACAACTACCACGCTGCAGCTGGGCCACCGGGGCACCACAGCGTAGCTGCTTCCTCCGTCCCCTAAAGGCTTCTTCCATGGATGTCGATAATCCATCTCTCTGCGGAAGTAGGGAGTCGATGGGTGAACTCTTCCCTCCACCCAGCCCTGTCTACACTGGGTTGGGTCGACCCCAGGACCCCGCTCAGGGCATCTCATTTTTCACAGCCCTGAGCAACACGCGGCCACGCTGGTCTAGTTTTTATGTGTCCAGCTGGCCTGAGAGCGCGTCCCAAAGGGGCCTCAGAGCCGGGCTCGGGGGCACGACCAGGGAGAGGCCCCAGCCCCGCGCCCCAGGTCCCCGCCCCACCCTCTGCGCGCCAGCCCCGGCAGCGCCCCGGCCCCTGCCGCCCGAGCTCCCGCCGCACCTGGCTCTTCCCTCAGGGCCTCGCAAGCGGCTTTCTTGACCTCCAGGGCCCCCTCGGGCCGGCCGGGGCGGAACACGGCCGTGTGCACCTCGACCCGCGGCGCGGCGCCCGGCCCCGACTCCGGCGGCTGGAAGACCTCGAGGAGCAGCTCCTCCAGGCGGCGCCGCGCCTCCGCCTCCTCCTCCGGCCGGGGCTGCACGATCACCCCCACCAGGGCGGCGGGCGCGCCGCGGCTCTGCTCCCGCACGCCCCGCAGCACCTCCCGCAGCCGCGCGGCCCGGCCCCGCAGCGACGGGGCGCGGCACAGGAAGAAGACGAGCTGCCCGGCCGGCGGCGCGCTGGGCGGCGCGGGGCTGGCGGCGCGGCGGGCCACGGGCAGCACCTCGTGGGCGAAGGAGCTGAGCGCGGCCCGGGCGCGGTCCGCCTCCCACGTCTCGCCGGCCAGCAGCAGCACCTGCGTCCGCTGCACCACGGCCTGGAACTGCGCCTCCGGGCTCTCCCCGGGCTCGGCGGCGCCCGCCGGCCCCGACTGCTCCTGCCGCTCCATGGCCGCCCGCCGCTGGGCTGGGGCCGCGGGGCCACGAGCTGCGCCCCCGGCCATGTCACAATCGCACCCGGGAGGGGCGCGGCCGCTTGCCAAGGGCTCAGACTCTTCCCCTGGGGCCCCTCCATTCCCCGAGTGAAGAACACGGTCCCATTCTAACAGACAGCCCCTCTCCTACAACCCCCTTTCCCCCGTCGACCAGGTCATAGTCCCCTGCCAGTTACCTGCCCTTGGATCCCGCGGGATGGTGTGGAGCCCAGTAACTAGCCAGCTGGTGCTGCTCGGGAGCAACATAGGACAGGTCCCTCCCCATGTCCTCAGCGAGAGACTGACCTTGGATCCCCAGCTCATCACCAGGGCAGCCCCCTTTACAGTCCCTACCCTAGGAGTGATTTAACACCAGTCCCCTGTCCTACAGGCTCCGGCCTGTACAGCTTCCCAAGAGAAGACACATTTGGGCAAGAGGCTGTGACACGATTATTAAATGTGTTAAAAAGGAAAACTTTCCACCCTAGAGATTTTCTGTCGCACTGGAGCCTAAGCCCTGCACAAAACTAAAGTGGACAAAAACCCCAAAGAAACCGGGGATTTTCCTCTCTCCAGCTGGTGCTACCCCAAAGGTACTGCAGCTTTACCCCTTAGCTTCGGCTCAGTCTGATCTCTTTGGAGAATGAGCTCCTGCCACTGAGAATACTTTGTTCCCCAGCCTGACTCGGGAAGCACAGCTGTCCTGGGGAGTTGTGAAGCCTGAGGTGATCTCTGACGTAATCAAGCCCCTGTTCACGGGGAGCAGCAGCTGAGCTCTGCTCTGACATGAACAGGGACTGGAGTCCAGCCCAGTGTTCACCTCAGTCTTTGTTGCTAATGCTATAAGCAGCCTTGTTGCACAGGTAGGTGAGCTACAATGCTACCGGTTTTACCACAGAGCCCAAGAGCCCTAGTCAAGGAGCAGCCCCCCGTGCTAGGCCTGGTGCAAACACACAGCAAAAGAGCAGCTAAATCGGGGTTCTCAACCTTTTCCTTACCGAGCCCCCCCGCTATAAAAGCTCCCCAGCCCAGCTGTGCCACACCCTGTTTTTCTGCATATAAAAGCCAGGACCGGCGTTAAAGGGTAGCAAGCAGGGCAGTTGCCCGGAGCCTCATGACACAGGGGCCACCGCAAAGCTAAGTTGTTCAGGCTTCAGCTTCAACCTTCGGTGGAGGGGCTCAGGACCATGGGCTGCAGTCCTGCACCGTGGGGCTTTGGCTTTCTGCCCTGGGCCCTAGCAAGTCTAATGCCAGCCACGCTTGGCAGACCCCCTGAAACCTGCCCCCAGCCCCCTGGTTGAGATCCACTGAGCTAAATCATCCTGTGAAAGGATTGGGTGAAGCCCCTTGGCCAGGCGAAAATTATCTGTTCCCCTCTGCTGCAGCAATCTGCTTATCCGGGGGGGGGGCTTAGACTAGCAAGACTCCAAGGTTTTGCACCACCTTTACCATCTGTGGTCTGATGCCCTCAGTCATTGCCAATTTCCTCAAAATGTTTCCACTTTTCTACTATCAGCACCACTTCTGCCTTTCCCAGATTGAGCTGGCCACTGTGTTTTATCCATCAGCTGCTTTCTTCCCAGCACTGGGATAGCCTGCATTGGTGTAGACTGTATCAGCAGAGAAGAGGTGTCAATCTCTCCAATCTCTTATGTGGATCTTGGCTAGGATGGGAGAGAGCACTGCGTCATGTGGGACTCCCTGTGGTCAGGGTTTTGGTGGTAGGGAGTGTGGGTCCCCTCAGTATCAATGCCTGCAGTGGGGTCTAGCAGAATCAGCTGAGAGGCAGGTTTGCTGTCAGTAGCCAGAAGAAGGTTTTCCATCAGCAAGGCCAGTTGTGTGCTGTGTCCTGGCCTGAAACATGGTGATGTCTAGAATGTTGGCAGAGAACACCATGGCCCCAGTAACCACGGAGAAAGTGGTCTTTAGACCTGGAGCAGTAATTGGAAAGATCTTTGATGCGTGTAGGCTTCTAGGACTGCATTCTTGGTATCTGGTAACTCCTTTGATGGACATGGATCTCAATTATGAAGAGGACCAGCCAGGTGTCCTTTGCCGGACTTCGCCAGACATTCCTTCTTCAGGGTCTCCACAGACTCTGAATGGGTAACTGGCCCAAACACCACCAGAAAAGTCTTGGGCAACTTAAATACAAGGGGGTTGCTGCTCTTCCAATATTACATACATGTGATTCAACACACAGAGGTGCCTGTGTCTGCAGTTATCTAGAGACCACGACACACATTCATCAACCAGCAGACACAGACTTAGCTTCATTTATCCCTACACACTCACCTGCACGCCCACACCTCCGAAAGGGCATCCGCCTGTTCTCGGCCGCCCCCAGTCCGGCCTGCGGTGCAGACTCTGCCCTGGGCAGTGGGGGAACAACCCTTCCAGCAGGAGGCAGAGCGGCTCGGGGGCTGCCGCCGGCAGGAGGCACCAATAACCCCTGCGAGCCTGCAGCAGCTCGGAGCTATTGGGAGCCGACCCGGCCGGGCAGGAGCTGGCTGCCCTGGGCTCGCCCGCCGGAGGCAGCGCGGCCGGAGCCACCCTGCAGACTGGGGCCGCGCCCCTCCCGGGTGCGATTGTGACATGGCCGGGGGCGCAGCTCGTGGCCCCGCGGCCCCAGCCCAGCGGCGGGCGGCCATGGAGCGGCAGGAGCAGTCGGGGCCGGCGGGCGCCGCCGAGCCCGGGGAGAGCCCGGAGGCGCAGTTCCAGGCCGTGGTGCAGCGGACGCAGGTGCTGCTGCTGGCCGGCGAGACGTGGGAGGCGGACCGCGCCCGGGCCGCGCTCAGCTCCTTCGCCCACGAGGTGCTGCCCGTGGCCCGCCGCGCCGCCAGCCCCGCGCCGCCCAGCGCGCCGCCGGCCGGGCAGCTCGTCTTCTTCCTGTGCCGCGCCCCGTCGCTGCGGGGCCGGGCCGCGCGGCTGCGGGAGGTGCTGCGGGGCGTGCGGGAGCAGAGCCGCGGCGCGCCCGCCGCCCTGGTGGGGGTGATCGTGCAGCCCCGGCCGGAGGAGGAGGCGGAGGCGCGGCGCCGCCTGGAGGAGCTGCTCCTCGAGGTCTTCCAGCCGCCGGAGTCGGGGCCGGGCGCCGCGCCGCGGGTCGAGGTGCACACGGCCGTGTTCCGCCCCGGCCGGCCCGAGGGGGCCCTGGAGGTCAAGAAAGCCGCTTGCGAGGCCCTGAGGGAAGAGCCAGGTGCGGCGGGAGCTCGGGCGGCAGGGGCCGGGGCTGGGCCTGGCCTGGGCTGGGCTGGCGCGCAGAGGGTGGGGCGGGGACCTGGGGCGCGGGGCTGGGGCCTCTCCCTGGTCGTGCCCCCAAGCCCGGCTCTGAGGCCCCTTTGGGACGCGCTCTCAGGCCAGCTCGACACATAAAAACTAGACCAGCGTGGCCGCGTGTTGCTCAGGGCTGTGAAAAATGAGATGCCCTGAGCGGGGTCCTGGGGTCGACCCAACCCAGTGTAGACAGGGCTGGGTGGAGGGAAGAGTTCACCCATCGACTCCCTACTTCCGCAGAGAGATGGATTATCGACATCCATGGAAGAAGCCTTTAGGGGACGGAGGAAGCAGCTACGCTGTGGTGCCCCGGTGGCCCAGCTGCAGCGTGGTAGTTGTGGCCCTGTAGCAGCTGAAGTGTAGACATGCCCTTCGGTGGAAGGTGCTGGGAAGGGCGGAGTATTATCACTGTAGCCAATTTCGTCTTCAGAGAAAGCCCTGATTCCCCCAAGACCTCTCCTTCCTAGCGACGAAGAGTGACTGTGACCCCGGGCTGAGGGAAGTGCTTGAGACTTGTGCCAGTGGAACCTGGACACGGAACTGAAAATCCCCTGGACTTACTACCCCATCACTGCTCTCTGCTGGCACCCCCTCGTCTCTCAGTAGGGCTGCCTTGCAGGATCTGCTGTTTGTTTCTTTCCCCACTGTGTAACAGCCAAGAGCTCAGCCAGGCTGAATCTCTGGGATGCTGCGATTCCTAGAACAAGGGCCGGTTTTCATTGGGTAATCGAATCGTATTTCGGCTTGAGTCTTAAGCGCCAAGGTAGCTGACGTGATGCTGAGTGATCAGTGTAGACTAGAACAGGTTGTTGAGTATCCTGTCATCTTGTCGTGGCTGTACTCCACGAAGAGCTAGGTTAACTAACCCCCCACCACCTGACAAGCTGCTGAACACAACTTGGCCTCCTTGTCTGTGCTGCCCACTGCCACGCTCAGCATTTTACCTAGTTCGATTGCTACAATGGTGTGTGACCCGAGTGACGCTTCCTAGTGATGACAAACCCTGAGGGAGTGTGATGGGTAGAGGAGAAGGATGTGGCCAGTGGGTCCATGGACTGCATGTATCGGCCCATGAGGGGAAGCAGGTCCTTGGCTTCTACTCTTGCCCCATGCCCTGAGGTAGGGACCATTCAGGAGATGTATGAGGAGTCTGTTCCTGAGACCTGAAGAATGGCTCTGTGTAATCTTCAAAGCTTGTCTCGCTCCCCAGCACAAGTTGGTCCACTAAAAGCGATTCCCTTACCTTTCATTGTCTGTCTCAGACCATGAGAATATGGCTGCGCAAGAGCCTGTTTACTCAGACTGTGTCCTTTGTGTAGGAATGTCACCATTATTAGGAGGTGGCCCTGGCTTCTTCAGCTCCCTGTTTAATACGCTTTGCATGTTTAATAAATGGAGAGTTTACCCCTTTCCCTAGGTCATTAGTGAAGATGTCAAATAAATTGGGCAAAACACCTATGCCTCCTCCACTGCCATAAACAAGAACTCCTAACTGAATACTTTTCAGAGTGACAGCCGTGTTAGTCTGTATTCGCAAAAAGAAAAGGAGTACTTGTGGCACCTTAGAGACTAACCAATTTATTTGAGCATAAGCTTTCGTGAGCTACAGCTACTCACGAAAGCTTATGCTCAAATAAATTGGTTAGTCTCTAAGGTGCCACAAGTACTCCTTTTCTTTTAACTGAATACTGTCCCTTTTATTTGCACTCTGTCCACGATCCTTCAGGCAGTGTTTGGTTTGATTTCCAGACAGTGATGAGATTGTGGTGTTAGAGGTTACTCAGCCAGCCATTGTAAAGTTGGAGGAAGGTCATTGGACTATTCCCATGAACTTGATTTCAAGATTCAAGCCAAATTCTGCTTTTCCAGCCTCCAAATACATGAATTATTCAAGTTTGTGTAGAACTGTGCCTGAAATTTATGATGAAATTGCAATTTCTTTTTACAATTCTGTGATTTTTATTGATTTTTTTAGCCCAGTTATCCCACAATTATTGGGATTTACCAGTATTGTGACCAACTCTTATTCTTAGAGAGTGGGACTGCACAGACAATCCCCTTAATAATTAATTTGTGCAAATTAATGTGCAAAGGCTGCCTGCATGCTAGCATGCTGGGTCTGAAGATCTGCATCTTCCACTCACCGTGGAGTTGATCTTCCTCCTCCATCTGCCAGTCTCCCTGAAAGTACCTGCACCAGAGGCCGTTGTGGGTCCACAACAAGCAGTGCGCCCATGGCCGACTGTTGGCCATCGCCCTTGACCCTAGTGCGAATTTGTAAGTATGAAAGTGCTGCCCAAACCAATCACAAGGAAAGGACCTGTGAATAGGGTTGCCACATGTCCAGTGTTCGACTGGAACACCCAGTCAAAAAGGGACCCTGGTGGCTCTGGTCAGCACTGCTGACCAGGCTGTTAAAAGTCCAGTTGGCAGCGCAGGAGAGCTGGTAGGCTCCCTGTCCATCTCCGTGGGGCTCCTGGAAGCGGCCAGCATGTTCAGCTCCTAGGTGGAGAGGGGGCTATGGGGGCTTTGCGCGCTGCCCCTGCCCCAAGCATTGGCCGGGAACCACAAGTGATGGAGGGAGGGGGAATGAAGTCTGCGGGAGCGGGACCTAGTAGAAGGGGTGGAGCAGGTTTGAGGCCTTGGGGAAGGAGCAGGGGGAGGGACAAGGTTGTTCGGTTTTCTGCAATTAGAAAGTTGGCAACCCTACCTGTGAATAGGAGAATGTTCGGTGCAGTACAGACAGCCACCTCCTGCCCTCCTGCTGCAGAAGCAGGAAGGGGTGGAGCTGATAGTACCAATGAAGGCTGCTCTCTTCATAACCTGCCTGACTGCAGCAAGGAGGACGAGCTGCCCCATCAGCCCTGAGCCACGGAAACGTTGCTGGCTTTAACATTTTGTGGCTGACTGACACGAGCGAACTGCCTGGCGTTGTACAGTGTCATCTTTGTGTTCACATGGGTTTATAAAGGGTTCACTCCTTGGGGCAGGTCTGTCGTTCTGTTCTGGGTTTGGCAGCTACCAGCCCAGTGGGACTTGGGTCTTTAATTCTAGCCCCTAGGTGTTATTGCAATACAAATAACTAATAATGCCAAGCCTTGTAGAGTGGGAAGCATTTCTGCTGTCCTTGTGTTTGACACCATAAGTGTTCACAGCAAGATGCACTGACCGGTTGATAAATTGGATGTAACTTCGAATCCTAGTGGAGCCGAAGAACGAAAGGCCCCATGTGTGCAGGAGGTTGGGGTTTGGGACGAGGGCTAGTCACTTATCACAGTAGTATCTGAGCTCCTTCCAGTTGCACATTAAACCACATGACCTACATCTATCACATGTCCATTCTCTCATCCCCTGTCAGGGAGAAGGGTGTGTAGTAGTGGGCTTTAGTTTGGAGTTTTTGTATTACTGAATATATACCCATGTGGCTAGACGTTGACGTTAGAGAAGGCAAAGTCAAAGACATTTTCCTTGTACTGTGAGCAGAAGGTGGAGAGGGCTGGGGTGGTCCTTAGTTCCTGGAAAAGTTAATTCCACAGCCTCGGACCAGCCCTGAGAAAGCTCCATCTCCTGCTCAGGCAAGGTTTACCCTTATTGTAGAGAGCTCCATTGGGACAGAGGAGTACAGTGGTCCATGGAGGCTCTATTGGATGCTTGGGGAAGCAATAGGAGGAAGTGGAGAGGCTTATGTCAGCCCTGCTGATTGAGGGTGTGTGTCTGTCATTTGTGAAGTGAGGTCATAACTTAAGAGGCCATGTTAGAGCTTTGGCTGCTAATGGATTCCCAGGGAGCTGCTGTGCTAAGAGTGTTTCTTCCAACTATGCCTGGCAAGATGCGGGTGAGCATTTCTTTTGGATGAAGAGACCACGGCCATTATCTGTACCTTTGTGATCTCTAGATTAGGCTGCTGTAACATGCTCTTTGTGGGGCTGCCTCCTAAGGAAACGTGGAAGCTGAAACTGGTGCTAGACATTGCTGCCAGATTGTTTGTAGTGGAGCTTCATACCAAGGGGATAGAACACTAAGCTCTGGGTTCTCAACAGGCTGCTTGATGCTTTACACATGCAGATTGAGGAGCTGGTTTTCAGCTCTAAAGCTCTGAGTGGTTTTGGACCCAGTTACCTGAGGCTTCTTTCCTCATGTGATCATGATGGTGTTGCAGTCAACAGCCACGCTGCAGCAGGAGTTCCCTGGCTTTTGATGCGGGCAGGTGGCTGGCAGGGCATGCTCAGCAAGGGCTCCTTGACTCTGGAGATTGCTTCTCTCTTGCTGCACCAGATCCCGGCTTTGTTAATCTTCCCCACATGTTGCCAAGCCCCTTCTCTTTCCCCAGGCAGCGAGAAGAAGGGGTGAGCTGAGAGCTCCTGGTACTGAGACTTTGGGCAGGCTATTAGTTTGGGTGGCAATCTGTGTGGTTCTGTTTGTTGATTATATCTGAGAATGGGAATTGACTGTAAAGGTACAATGGACTTGAGGTGGGGCCTTTCCTTATACACTGAAAAAAATATATGTATAGAATTTTTTTTTTTTTACAATTTTTCATAACATTTTCTTTGCCAGAAGACGCTGTTTGGGTTTCACGAGCCACCCTCTTCAAAGCCCTGGGGGCGCTCTGTGTGGCGTGCGCTGGTATTATTGGAAGCCAGTACATGAATACTCACACCTGAGACTGGGGTCCCATCAGGCCTGCTCCCTGCCCACAGGTGGGTGTCCTTTGACTCTACACTGCCAAGTTACATTTAGCCATTAGCAAACGAATCTGTCCACAGCAACGTCCCATTAGTAAACCCATTTGTCTAATATAGTCTGTATGCCAGATGGAAGCTGGTTAAGTGACTCGCGCTGTATTCTAAGTAAAATATGCTTAGCAGTTCATTAGATTTTGGCATCCGTAACTAATTACATTTGTTGCATCACTCTTATGGCAGGGACTCTTATACTGCAATACGCTAATGTCACAGGGACACTGCCCCAATGCAGGGCCCATTCGTGGCGATAATAGTTTATATGGTCTCTGGCCAGTGCCTTTTATCTATGGATCTCCCAGCCCTTCACAGCATCCCTGTGGGGTGATAAAGTAAAACTTTGTTCCAGTCAGAGAGAGGATGTCTCTCTTCCTGTTCTAAGTACCTAGGGCCTGATTCAAGCCCCTTTGAACCACCCAGGTGGCACAAAGGAGCTGAATCTGGCCCTGAGGATTCCCTGGGCATAGCATAGCCAACTCAGACACCAAATACCCACAGTCTACTGTGCCCTAGAGGTGGTGCCCATGGTGGAGCATGCCCATGCGATACCCAGGTAGTGTAATGTCCTGTGTACCATTTATATTGCTGTAAGGGCTAGAGTCCAGTTGGGTCAGGGCCGCATTGTGCTCTTCACTGAACAAACATACAGTACGTGACAGTCCCTGCCCCAAAGACCTTACAAACCACACCTGGTCGGTGGGTCTAAGCTAGAGCAGTACACATGAATCATGAGATTCATGGAGGTGCAGTTTGCTCCCATAAGCAGTGCCAAGCATCTCTTGCTATAAGAGAAAGTTTGTCACTGGATTTCGAGGGAGGGAAGGTCTTAAATCCACATCGTCATTGCCCGGACACGCCAGCCCCCACATCTGTGGCTTGTAGAAGCAGCCTTGTTATGGGTTCACTCTGCTGCCCTCCAACGGGTGCCCCGACCTGTTTTTGCTGGAGCTGGGCTGACGTTCTCCAGGCCTCTGTACAAAGTTTGGGGCAGGGGGATTGTTTGTGCCAGATGGAAATGCTCACCCCTGCTTACCAAAGCCAAGAGAGAAATGACTCTCGGGTTGAAAGCAAGGAGGTGCGGGCCGGTACGGAGTACTGGTAAAAAGGAGCCGCCAGTATTGGCCCTACCGTTGACTTTAAAGCGCTTTAAGGGCCCTGCTTAAAGTGCTGCCGCAGCAGCACTTTAACATTCCTGCCCCTTTTGCGCCCCCCCATTGGCGGCCCTTACCGGCAGGGCCGCCGGTGAGGGGTGCAAAAGGGGCAGCGACGACCCAGCAGGGCCGCCGATGGGGGGTGCAAAAGGGGCAGCGACGACCCAGCAGGGCCGCCGATGGGGGGTGCAAAAGGGACAGCGACGTTAAAGCACTGCTGCGGCAGCGCTTTAATGTCGTTGCCCCTTTTGCCCCCCCGGCTGCCCACGGGGGGAAAGGGGGAAGGAGCAAAAGAAGTAGCTGCCCAGGGCCTCAATTTAAAAGGGCCCAAGGCTCCGGCCGCCGCTGCCGCAGCCCCAGGCCCTTTAAATTGCTGCTGGAGCCCTGGGCGACGCGGGCCAGGCAGCGCAGATGGGCTGGCTGGGGGATGCTGATCCCAGCCCCGCCTCTTCCGCCCGAGGCCCCGCCCCTTCCGGGGGAGCCAGAGCTGGCCCCGTACTGGTAAGAGCTCCATTTTACTTTCAACCCTGACAACTCTTATACTCAAGCTACGCGAGGGGTTTTCCATGGAGTGGAGAGTAAACCAGTTATAACCAAAATAAAACACGTACTGAAGTGCTTTTTCCCTTCAGGCAAAACATAAGAATTAACATTAGTGACTAGGCAGCTGGCTCCTCTGTAAACGTGTGATGTGTTTTTCTTTAATGGTGTGGTCTGAATCACTGTCACGTAGGGAGTGTACAACCATATGGTTACTAATATATGCATGTTACCTACAGTTCACGGCTGCTGTCTCCTAACTTGATGTTTGTGTCCCACCCCCCTTCTTTTTTCTTCAGGCCTCCTCCATCTGGATCTTAACTACCATCCAAAATAAACATCATCGTCATGTAATATTTGTGTGTCCATACCTTTACATTTAAAATTAAAACATTTTTCACACTTTAAAACTTGAATATGCAGCAGTCACGTTTTAGGTCTTACTCCTCGGAACAAATATGTTTGCTATCAGAAAAATGGAAACATGTTTCAGACTATTCTGATATTTCCACTATTTTTCACTTTTTAAATGTCAATTTTTAGTCCTGTGGTTTTCTCCAATTAGCACACTAGCCAATCTTGATACATGCCATTACCGGCTTCAACATAAAACAGGGCAGATCAACTAGACTGGTTCAGTAAGTGATCATCGTGTTGTCACTGCGGATCAGGACTGGGGTTACTATGAACGCATCACTGAAAGAAGTACAGCTTTATACTGTGAAGACTAGTTAGTGCAAAAATAAAGTGTGATTTATGCTCATGTGTAAAGATCCAGTTGAATTTTACAGGTGAATAACAAATGAATCTTAACATTTATTAAAATTAGTCTATCACTTCTGAGATCACTTCTGAATATTATTTTAACTAATTGACCTTTCTACCTCTGTTCAGACTCCTCCATCTGTTATTCCTTCATCAGACATCTCAACATGAGTCAACAGTGCAATGCTAGTAGCAAAAAAAGCAAATGCAGTCTTGGGTTGCATTAACAGAGGGATAGCATGCAACATAGACACTCTTTTGTTTTTGCCTGTGGGTGCTTTTGAAGAGGTGTGTGTGTGTTTCGGGGCGGGGGGGTGCTCTGCCAGTTTGGGGCAGTTTTCAGCATATTTATACACTTCTTTCATATTCTAGTGCTTGAATGTGTCTGTCATTGGTACCTTTATTTTAATAATGATTAAATTGTTATGAATTACGTAATTACATTATGAATTACAGTATATTAAAATAATTGCAATCACCTACAAGCTGTCTTCATTAACGTCCCAGTTTAAAAACATTGTCTCACTGTAGCTTTCTGGATGAAGCTATCAGCAATCTTATTTACATCTAGTTCCCGGGTATGATCTACATCAGGGGTGGGCAAACTTTTTGGCCCGAAGGCCACACTGGTGTGTGAAACTGTATGGAGGGCTGGGTAGAGAAGGCTGTGCCCCCCAAACAGCCTGGCCCCTGCCCCCTATTCACCCCCTTCCACTTCCCACCCCCTGATTGTCCCCCTCAGAACCCCCGACCCATCCAACCCCCCCTGCTCCTTGTCCCCTGACCGCCCCCTCCTGGGACCCCTCTGCCCCAAACTGTCCCCCCCGGAATCCCACCCCTTATCTAACCGCCCCCCCGCTCCCTGTACCCTGACTGCCCCAACCTATCCACACCCCCGCCCCCTGACAGGCCCCCCGGGTCTCCCACGCCCTATCCAACCCTCCCTGTTCCCCGACCCTGACTGCCCCAGAACCTCTGCCCCATCCAACCGCCCCCAGGCTCCCTGTCCCCTGACTGCCCCCCAGAACTCCCTGCCCCTAACAGCCCCCTGTCCCCTGAGTGCCCCCCAGGACCCTCCCCCACCGCCACCCCCTTACCATGCCGCTCAGAGCGGCAGGAGCTCGCAGTCCCGCTGCCCGCGTGGCAGCCTGACTGTGTGCGAGGAAGAACAGTGTGGGAGGGGCTGGGGGCAAGCCTCCTGGGCCAGGAGCTCAGGGGCTGGGCAGGATAGTCCTGCGGGCCAGATGTGGCCCACTGGCCATAGTTTGCCCACCTCTGGTCTAGATACATGTTAAGGACAGCTACACTATTCAGTTGTGTCTGTCCCATTGATGACTGGAGATCATTTTTAAGACTCCTGAAGCTGGAGAATCAGCATTCTGCAGTTCAGGATGATACAGGCACAGTGAGAAGGATTTTTATACATTTGCAGTACAGCTTCCAGAGTACTGCAAGTGACTCAAAGATCTCTTTCTTCATGGGTAACAGCTAATTTAGGCCCCATCATTTTGTATGTATAGTTGGGATTATATTTTGCCACGTGCATTTAACATTGAATTTCATCTGCCATTTTATTGCCCAGTCACCCAGTTTTGTGAGATCCCTTTGTAACTCTTCGCAATCTGGCTGGGACTTAACTATCTTGAGTAATTTTGTATCATCTGCAAATTTTGCCACCTCACTGTTTACCCCTTTTTCCAGATCATTTATGAATATGTTGAATAGGACTGGACCCAGTACAGACCCCTGGGGGACATTACCATTTACCTCTCTCCATTCTGAAAACGGACCATTTAGTCCTACCCTTTGTTTCCTGTCTTTTAACCAGTTACTGATCCATGAGGCGACCTTCCCTCTTATCCCATGACTGCTTACTTTGCCTAAGAGTCTTTGCTGACTTGCAATTGCTGCTGCTCCAGGTTGCTGCAGGCTGGGATATGGCTGCAGACGCTGGAACTGAGAGCAGGGTGACTGCTGGGCCAGGCATGGAGAAGGAAGCCACTATACTTAAATGCAGAGAAGACAAAAGCTGGACCTAGGGAGGGGAGGGATAGTTCAGTGGTTTGAGCATTGGCCTGCAAAACCCAGGGTTGTGCGTTCAATCCTTGAGGGGGCCATTTAGGGATCTGGGGCAAAAATGGGGATTGGTCCTGCTCTGAGCAGGGGGTTGGACTAGATGATCTCCTGAGGTCCCTTCCAACCCTGATATTCTATGATCTGGGGGGTGGATTGGGACAAGGAGCCTCTGGGGGATGGGAAAAAGACTGCAACTGGGAGTTGGGGGAGGGGAAGTGTAGGACTGGCAGTCCAAGGGAAATGGGGGGTACTGTGGGGGAGAGGATGCCAGTCTGATGAGTTTTTTGGGGAGAACTGGGGCTGGCTGGACAAAGAGACTGGGACAAGGAGGATGGAGTCTGAGATTTGAAGAGGAACCTGGGCAGGACCCTGGAATTGGAAGCCAGTGTGGTGTGGAAATGGGGGTGAAAGGGAAAGACGACTGGGAACGAGGAGCCAGGGATGGGGAGACTAAAACTGGCTGGGCAAGGAGACTGGGCCTGGGATGAGAAGCCTAAGGAGTGGAGACTGGGATGGTGTAGGCAAAAAGAATGGGACTGGAATGAAGACGTAGGAGACAGGGACAGGTTGGAGGGGATGGGGCAGAAGGGATCAAGCTTGAGGGGTCTGTTACCACAAGAACACTCTCATCCAGAGGCTGAAGTGGAACCCACCATTCCTCTGTTGCCGGCAGTATCTGTGAAACCCACTGCCAAAATCCCATACCCCTCTAGTGCTGGTCCACATAGAGGATGACAGCCTACTACTGCTACCAGTTACTCTGTTATCTCAAGTGGCAGAGGTCTTTGCAGTGGATCTAGAGGTCCCTGCTGATAACCCATGTGGGGGCTGGTATGATGGCACATGGTGGAATTTCTGTTTTTTCAGATTGCTTTTTAAAAAAACCTAGGAAATTACACACACAAACTACATTCAAAGCACATTAAGGTCACAAAGTCATGCACTCAAAAGTTAGGAAAGGCCAGAATTAAGGTTGCCAGTGCAACCTGAATTTGGTCCCCTTGTGTGTATGTACTTGTCACGGAGCCACAAGATCAGTGCTATGCCCCCAGCTTTTGAAGTCTCTTGGAGGAACTCCTTCAGTGTGCCAGACTCCCAAGGGATCTCACTCTTCCTTCAGGGTAGGCCCTGCAGTCTCACTGCCTCCTAGACTGAGCTACAGGGGCTTCAGCACTGCTGCTTCACGCTGAGAGCTCTGCCCAGTGAGTCCAACGGAGCCAGACCCTGGCAGACTTGTCCACTCTTCAGGAGCTAATGCTCCCCAGCCAGGATTTGTAGTGCTGCCGGTTTTCAAAGCCAAGTAGGATTTATTAGTCATAGAAGGGTAGGACTGGAAGGGACCCCAAGAGCTAGTCTAGTCCAGTCCCCTGCACTCAAAGCAGGATTAAGTATTATCTAGACCATCCCTGACAGGTGTTTGTCCCACCTGCTCTTAAAAATCTCCAATGATGGAGATTCCACAACCTCCCTAGGCAATTTATTCCAGTGCTTAGCCACTGTGATGGTTAGGAAGTTTTCCGGATGTCCAACCTAAACCTTCCTTGATGCAATTTAAACCCATTGCTTTTATCCTCAAAGGTTAAGAAGAACAATTTTTCTCCTTCCTCCTTGTAACAACATTTTATGTATTTGAAACTTATCATGTCGTCTCCCCTCTCCGCCCCCCTTCTCTTCTCCAGACTAAACAAACCCATTTTCTTTCAATCCTCCCTCATAGGTCATGTTTTCTAGACCTTTAATCATTTTTGTTGCTCTTCTCTGGACTCTCTCCAATTTGTCCACATCTTTCCTGAAATGTGGCACCCAGAACTGGACACAATACTCCAATTGAGGCCTAATCAGCATGGAGTAGAGCAGAAGAATTACTTTTTGTGTCTTGCTTACAACACTCCTGCTAATACATCCCAGAATTATGTTTGCTTTTTTTGCCACAGTGTTACACTGTTGACTCATATTTAGCTTGTGATCCCCTGTGACCCCCAGATTTCTTTCCACAGTACTCCTTCCTAGACAGTTATTTCCCATTTTGTATGTGTGGAACTGATTGTTCTTTCGTAAGCAGAGTACTTTGCATTTGTCCTTATTGAATGTCATCCTATTTACTTCAGATCATTTCTCCAGTTTGCCCAGATCATTTTGAATTTTAATCCTGTCCTCCAAAGCACTTGCAACCCCTCCCAGCACGGTATCATCTGCAAACTTTATAAGTGTACTTTCTATGCAATTATCCAAATCATTGAAGATACTGACCAGAACCAGACCCAGGACCAATCCCTGCAGGACCCCTCTCGATATGCCCTTCCAGCTTATCTGTGAACCACTCTCTGGGAACAGGTTTCAGAGTAACAGCCGTGTTAGTCTGTATTCGCAAAAAGAAAAGGAGTACTTGTGGCACCTTAGAGACTAACCAATTTATTTGAGCATAAGCTTTCGTGAGCTACAGCTCACTTCATCAGATGGGAACAGTTTTCTAACCAGTTATACACCCACATTATAGTAGGTCCATCTAGGCTATATTTCCCTAGTTTATTTATGAGAAGGGCATGCAAGACAGTAACAAAAGCCTTACTAAAGGCAAGATATACCACATCTATGGCTTCCCCCTATTCAGGAGGCTTGTTACCCTGTCAAAGAAAGTTATTAGGTTGGTTTGACATGATCTGTTCTTGACAAACCCATGCTGACGGTTACTTATCACCTTATTATCTTCTCGGAGTTTGAAAATTGATTTGATTATTTGCTCCATTATCTTTCCGGGTACAGAAGTTAAGCTGACTGGTCTGTAATTCCCCGGGTTGTCCTTATTCCCCTTTTTATAGATGGGCACTAGATTTGCCCTCTTCCATTCCCTTGGGATCTCTCCCATCTTCCGTGAGTTTTCAAAGATAATCACTAATGGCTCAGCTTTCTCCTCAGTCAGCTCCTTGAGTATTCTAGGATGTATTTAATCAGGCCCTGGTGACTTGAAGACCTCTAACTTGTCTCTTGTTCTTTCCCTATTTTAGCCTCAGAGCCTACCTCATTTTCATGGGCATTCACTCTGTTAGGTGTCTGATCGCTGCTAAACTTTTTGGTGAAAACTGAAACAAAAAAGTCATTTCGCACCTCTGCCATTTCCACATTTTCTGTTACTGTTTTCCCCCCACCCCTCATTTAGTAATTGGCCCACTCTGTCCTTAGTCTTCCTCTTGCTTCTAATGTAGTTGTAGAATGTTTTCTTGTTACCCTTAGCTTAATCTCATTTTGTGCCTTGGCCTTGCTAATTTTGTCTCTGTGTGCTTGTGTTGTTTGTTTATATTCATCCTTTGTAATTTGACCCATTTCCCCCTTTTTGTAGGACTCTTTTTTGAGCTTTAAATCATTGAAGATCGCCTGGTGGTCTCTTGCCAGACTTCCTATCTTTCCTACACAGTGAAATAGTTTGCTCTTGTGCCCTTCACAATCTGACCTGAACTGTTTCTATAACTCATCTGTATCATCATCATCACCACTAAAGCAGGGGGATCAAACTCATTCACTGATGAGGACCAGATGACCCTTTCACAGAGGGTTAGTAGACTGTATTTTCTGCCCACATTTCATGCTTGATCATTGTCTGTTCTCCACTGCAACCCCTTCCACATCTAAATCCCTTCTGCCCTTCATACAGAGGGATGTCAGTTAGGCTCGGCCTGTGTCCTGCTGCATTGATCCCTCTAGCCGGTTTCACATTGCAGCTGGCTCTGTGCAAGCTAGTGAGATGCTGGGATGTTGCTCTGGCCGCGGCTGTGCTTACCATAATTGAAAGAGACGGGGATATTTTCAAGTGTCCAAAGGTTTTATAAGCAACAGAATAAACAGGCTTTTAAAAATGCTAATTATTATTACATAGTGGCTCTTGTAAACAAGCCAGACCCTTAAACTTTGATCGTTAACTAGCAGATGTATCGGAAGCACAAAGTCTGTTTGTTTTTTATACTGCAATTTGCATGGATATCTGAGGCTATTGCTAGGAGCCGAACCATGGAGTCTCGGTGTTCTGGTCATGGGCAAGCACAGTCTTTTTATGATTAACTTTCATTAAACCGGCAGAGAGTCCGGTGGCACCTTAGAGACTAACAGACGTATGGGAGCAGGCGCTTCCATGGGTGAATACCCACTTCCTCGGATGCAGGTAGTGGAAATTTCCAGAGGCAGGTATAAGTATGCAAGCAAGAATCAGGCTGAGGATAACGAGGTTAGTTCAATCAGGGAGGATGAGGCCCTCTTCTAGCAGTTGTGGTGTGAACACCATGGGAGGAGACGCTGTTTTTGTCGTTGGTGAGCCAGTCACAGTCTGTGTTTAATCCTGAGCTGATGGTGTCCAATTTGCAAATGAACTGAAGCTCAGCAGTTTCTCTTTGAAGTCTGGTCCTGAAGTTTTTCTGCTGCAGGACGGCTGCCTTTACATCTGCTATTGTGTGTCCAGGGAGGCTGAAGTGTTCCCCTACAGGTTTTTGTATATTGCCATTCCTAATATCTGATTTGTGTCCATTTGTCCTTTTACGTAGGGACTGTCCAGTTTGGCCGATGTACATAGCAGAGGGGCATTGCTGGCACATGATGGCGTAGATTACATTGGTGGACGTGCAGGTGAATGAACCGGTGATGGTGTGGCGGATCTGGCTAGGTCCTGTGATGGTGTCGCTGGTGTAGATACGTGGGCAGAGTTGGCATCGAGGTTTGTTGCATGGTGTTAGAGTTAGCGTTAGAGTTACTATGGTGCGGTGTGTAGTTGCTGGTGAGAATATGCTTCAGGTTGGTGGGTTGTCTGTGGGCAAGGACTGGCCTGCCTCCCAAGGCCTGTGAAAGTGAGGGATCATTGTCCAGGATGGGTTGTAGATCACTGATGATGCGTTGGAGAGGTTTTAGCTGAGGACTGTATGTGATGGCCAGTGGAGTTCTGTTGGTTTCTTTCTTGGGCTTGTCTTGCAGCAGGAGGCTTCTGGGTACACGTCTGGCTCTGTTGATCTGTTTCCTTATTTCCTTGTGTGGGTATCATAGTTTTGAGAATGCTTGGTGAAGATCCTGTAGGTGTTGGTCTCTGTCTGAGGGGTTGGAGCAAATGCGGTTGTACCTCAGTGCTTGGCTGTAGACAATGGATCGTGTGGTGTGTCCGGGATGGAAGCTGGAGGCATGAAGGTAGGCAAAGCGGTAGGTGGGTTGTCACTAAACTGTGTCTGTTTCCTCTTAACATAATCTTTTGGCTTTCTTGTCATTCTACCAATTCTGCACCCAAGATCTAAATTCTGGAAAATAAAAAAGAAACATATTCAAGATCCTGGGAGGATCCTGGGAACTACAGGCTAGTCAGCCTCACCTCAGTCCCTGGAAAAATCATGGAGCAGGTCCTCAAGAAATCAATTCTGAAGCACTTAGAGGAGAGGAAAGTGATCAGGAACAGTCAGCATGGATTCACCAAGGGCAAGTCATGCCTGACTAATCTAATTGCCTTCTATGACGAGATAACTGTGGATGAGGGGAAAGCAGTGGATTTGTTGTTCCTTGACTTTAGCAAAGCTTTTGACACTGTCTACCACAGTATTCTTGCCAGCAAATTAAAGAAGTATAGGCTGGATGAATGGACTATAAGGTGGATAGAAAGTTGACTAGATTGTTGGGCTCAACGGGTAGTGATCAATGGCTCCATGTCTAGTTGGCAGCCGATATCAAGTGGAGTGCCCCAAGGGTCGGTCCTGGGGCCGGATTTGTTCAATATCTTCATAAATGATCTGGAGGATGGTGTGGATTGCACCCTCAGCAAGTTTGCAGATGACACTAAACTGGGAGGAGAGGTAGATACGCTGGAAGGTAGGGATAGGATACAGAGGGCCCTAGACAAATTAGAGGATTGGGCCAAAAGAAATCTGATGAGGTTCAACAAGGACAAGTGCAGAATCCTGCACTTAGGACGGAAGAATCCCATGCACCGCTACAGACTAGGGACCGAATGGCTCGGCAGCAGTTCTGCAGAAAAGGACCTAGGGGTTACAGTGGACGAGAAGCTGGATATGAGTCAACAGTGTGCCCTTGTTGCCAAGAAGGCCAATGGCATTTTGGGATGTATATGTCGGGGCATTGCCAGCAGATCGAGGGACGTGATCGTTCCCCTCTGTTCAACATTGGTGAGGCCTCATCTGGAGTAGTGTGTCCAGTTTTGGGCCCCACACTACAAGAAGGATGTGGAAAAATTGGAAAGAGTCCAGCGGAGGGCAACAAAAATGATTAGGGGACTGGAACACATGATTTATTAGGAGAGGCTGAGGGAACTGGGATTGTTTAGTCTGCGGAAGAGAAAAATGAGGAGGGATTTGATAGCTGCTTTCAACTACCTGAGAGGTGGTTCCAGAGAGGATGGTTCTAGACAGTTCTCAGTGGTAGCTGATGACAGAACAAGGAGTAATGGTCTCAAGTTGCAGTGGGGGAGATTTAGGTTGGATATTAGGAAAAACTTTTTCACGAGGAGGGTGGTGAAACACTGGAATGCGTTACCTAGGGAGGTGGTGGAATCTCCTTCCTTAGAAGTTTTTAAGGTCAGGCTTGACAAAGCCCTGGCTGGGATGATTTAGTTGGGGATTGGTCGTGCTTTGAGCAGGGAGTTGGACTAGATGACCTCCTGAGGTCCCTTCCAACCCTGATTCTTGGTTCTATGATTCTAAGATTCAGTCTATATTTTTGTGTATATCTATGGTAACAAAACAGTTGTTATTTCTTGTTATGACAAAATTAAATGATTGACCATATGCAGCTTTCACTCTTTAAATATTGCACAGTGATATGTCCTGTGTTAAAACACACTGTGACTTAGATATTGAATTTTAAACCACTTCATAGCAAATGTCTGTACTATGGGAAAAGGACTTACCGATATTTGGATATTTTAAAATTTGTTTAAACATAACTTGCTTCATTTTCAGAACAGAAAAAACAAATTCCGGTTTTGTTGATTCCAATGCCAATTTCCAGCAATGAGAAAAGTAGCAGATAAATATTTCAGACAAATGATACTGGTCCAGCCAACAGCACCAGAGTTCAGCGCATGAGCTAATGAGAACACAAGAGCAAAGAAAGTACAAAATTATGCCACAGAAGCAAAGGAGCAATGCAAACGGAAGCTCAAATTTGGGCTGGAGCAGTGAGGCTCCCGCGAGTCCCTTATCAGTAAGCAATAAACCAAGTCCCAAAGTGACTAAACTGGCCACTTTGTCCTCAGCTGGGACGACATCCACAGAGACCAGCAGAACCAGAGCCGGGAAAGGCTGCCCCTGCCTCATGCTTTGAGTGCGCCTGTCTCACACTCACAGCACATGCTGCAGCAATGAACTGCAGCCACTAGGGGTCAGCCTGTCACTGCAGGCAGCAATACAGACTGCTCTTCCAGGATGGGATCCCCAGTGCCCACGCTGAGCTCCTGGCAGGATCTGGGCTCAGGCTACTTTCCCTCCCACACGCCAGCTCCCCCATCCGGCACCGCATCCCAAGGTACAAGGCAAGGAGTTTTTCCAGAAAAGCACACAAAGAGAGTGGGAATTGCCAGCCTGGCTGTGACCAAGGTCCACCTGGGCCAGTGACCATCTCAGATAGCAACCAGCACTGCTTGCTGCACAGGAAGGGGTGAGAACCCCACAGGAGCAGATGTGGAATGATCTGCCCCACCCTAGGCCCTTTAATTAGAGCTGGGTAATGCCCTGACACAGGAGGAGCAGGGGAAAAGCCAGATCAGAGCTGAGCTGGGATCCTTCTCATGTCTGACCACAGCCAGTACCTGATGCTGCAAAGGAAGGTACAGGGAGGTCCTACCCAGTAGCTAGAGACCAGCTAACGCCCCGGAGCTGGCAGGTCAATGTCTCTTCCAGGACATGCAGCAGTAACGCCTCTAACCCTGGAGGTTCTGGCTGTGCACACAAAGGTCTAATCCCTTATTGAGCCTGGCTGTGTTCCTGGCCTCGGGGGCTCCTGCGGGTGATGAGTTCCACACAAATGCCACGAGAGGCTCAGATGAACAGTCCAAGGACCAGCTGCTGTGGTTGTCTGGATTGCAACAGTGAGCCAGGCTAGGACGTCGATCCCAGATTCTAGACGCTCTGGCCTTCAAGTGCAACACAAAACCCAGGGTAAATACCGAACTGCAGCACATCTGTCTGTATGTCCAGGCTTTGATCAGGGTGCCCACCAACCTATTATCTGATACTGCCTCCCCCGCTACAGTCCCCAGGCAGTGGAAGGAAGAAAGAAAACTGCAAATAAAGCACAACTCTGCCACCCCTAATCTCCCAAAATAGACTCCACCAACCACCCCCCACAACTCCCTCCTGCCTCAGACCTCCCTGAATGCTGTGCATATAGACAGGCTTCACAAAGGGCTGGGAAGGGCGACCCATCTGTGACCAAGAGGGGAGGGAGTTGCAAAGCAGAGGCACTTTACACTGTAAACTTTAATATCACCAGGACATACAAATCTCACGTTTGGCTGCTAGAGACCAGGCAGGTGATGAACCAGCTGGCACCCCATCTCTGGGACTCATTGGAGAGGATGAGCCTGAACGTGTCTGGGGCACTTGGTGGCTTTTCCTGACCATGCAGGGATCAGCTGTGGGCCAGGCAGAGAAACAGGGGCCTGGGGAAGCTGGCAGTGGCAGGGTGCATCTGCAGTAGGGACCTGGAGCCAAGCGTCCAGGGTGCTGGGAGCCCGTGGCTCATGCTGGGGCCTGACTGCGTGGGGCTTGTAACACACGACTTCTGGGGTCTGGAGGCCCATAGGGGATGGGCAGTGGCGCTTCTGTGGGCTGGACTGTGCAGCTCAAGTTTTGTTTTTAAACAAACGGCTTTATTTAAGGCACACAGCAAGACAACATCCTTCAGCCTGTTAGAACCTGTCAGCTACGGCCTGGGGAGCAACAAAACGCAGCTGTTTGCCGGCATTTGTCACACATGTGGCCTGTTCGAGTCACACATTGGCAGGATTCAGAGTAGCAGCCGTGTTAGTCTGTATTCGCAAAAAGAAAAGGAGTACTTTTGGCACCTTAGAGACTAACCAATTTATTTGAGCATAAGCTTTCGTGAGCTACTGCTCACTTCATCGAATGCATTCAGTGGAAAATACAGTGAGGAGATTTATGTACCCACAGAACATGAAAAAATGGGTATTTATCATGCACACTGTAAGGAGAGTGATCACTTAAGATGAGCTATTGCCAGCAGGAGAGTGGGGGGGGGGGCGGGAGAAAACCTTTTGTAGTGATAATCAAGGTGGGCCATTTCCAGCAGTTAACAAGAACACCTGAGGAACAGTGGGGGTGTGTGGGGGGAATGTGGTTGAAGGGAAAGCAGTGGACGTGTTGTTCCTTGACTTTAGCAAAGCTTTTGACACTGTCTCCCACAGTATTCTTGTCAGCAAGTTAAAGAAGTATGGGCTGGATGAATGGACTATAAGGTGGATAGAAAGCTGGCTAGATTGTCGGGCTCAACGGGTAGTGATCAATGGCTCCATATCTAGTTGGCAGCCGGTGTCAAGTGGAGTGCCCCAGGGGTTGGTCCTGGGGCCGGTTTTGTTCAATATCTTCATTAATGATCTGGAGGATGGTGTGGATTGCACCCTCAGCAAGTTTGCAGATGACACTAAACTGGGAGGAGTGGTAGATACGCTGGAGGGTAGGGATAGGATACAGAGGGCCCTAGACAAATTGGAGGATTGAGCCAAAAGAAATCTGATGAGATTCAACAAGGACAAGTGCAGAGTCCTGCACTTAGGACGGAAGAATCCAATGCACCGCTACAGACTAGGGACCGAATGGCTCGGCAGCAGTTCTTCAGAAAAGGACCTAGGGGTTACAGTGGATGAGAAGCTGAATATGAGTCAGCAGTGTGCCCTTGTTGCCAAGAAGGCCAATGGCATTTTGGGATGTATAAGTAGGGGCATTGCCAGCAGATCGAGGGACATGATCGTTCCCCTCTATTGTGAGGCCTCATCTGGAGTACTGTGTCCAGTTTTGGGCCCCACACTACAAGAAGGATGTGGAAAAATTGGAGAGAGTCCAGCGGAGGGCAAGAAAAATGATTAGGGGACTAGAACATATGAGTTATGAGAAGAGGCTGAGGGAACTGGGGATCTTTTGTCTATGGAAGAGAAGAATGAGGGGGGATTTGATAGCTGCTTTCAACTACCTGAAAGGGGGTTCCAAAGAGGATGGATCTAGACTGTTCTCAGTACGAGCTGATGACAGAACAATGAGTAATGGTCTCAAGTTGCAGTGGGAGATTTAGGTTGGATATTAGGAAAAACTTTTTCACGAGGAGGGTGGTGAAACACTGGAATGCATTACCTAGGGAGGTGGTGGAATCTTCTTCCTTAGAAGTTTTTAAGGTCAGGCTTGACAAAGCCCTGGCTGGGATGATTTAATTGGGGATCGGTCCTGCTTTGAGGAGGGGGTTGGACTAGATGACCTCCTGAAGTCCCTTCCAACCCTGATATTCTATGAATAAACAAGGGGAAATAGTTTTACTTTGTGTAATGACTCATCCACTCCCAGTCTCTATTCAAGCCTAAGTTAATTGTATCCAGTTTGCAAATTAATTCCAATTCAGCAGTCTCTCGTTGGAGTCTGTTTTTGAAGTCTCTTTGTTGAAGAATAGCCACTTTTAGGTCAGAAATCGAGTGACCAGAGAGATTGAAGTGTTCTCCGACTGGTTTATGAATGTTATAATTCTTGACATCTGATTTGTGTCCATTTATTCTTTTATGTAGAGACTGTCCAGTTTGACCAATGTACATGGCAGAGGGACATTGCTGGCACATGATGGCATATATCACATTGGTAGATGTGCAGGTGAACGAGCCTCTGATAGTGTGGCTGATGTGATTAGGCCCTATGATGGTGTCCCCTGAATAGATATGTGGACACAGTTGGCAACAGGCTTTGTTACAAGGATAGGTTCCTGGGTTAGTGGTTCTGTTGTGTGGTCTGTGGTTGCTGGTGAGTATTTGCTTCAGGTTGGGGGGCTGTCTGTAGGCAAGGACTGGCCTGTCTCCCAACGTTTGTGAGAGCGATGGGTCATCCTTCAAGATAAGTTGTAGATCCTTGATGATGCGTTGGAGAGGTTTTAGTTGGGGGCTGAAGGTGATGGCTAGTGGCGTTCTGTTATTTTCTTTGTTGGGCCTGTCCTATAGTAGGTGACTTCTGGGGACTCTTCTGGCTCTGTCAATCTGTTTCTTCACTTCAGCAGGTGGGTATTATGGTTGTAAGAATGCTTGATAGAGATCTTGTAGGCGTTTGTCTCTGTCTGAGGGGTTGGAGCAAATGCAGTTGTATCGTAGAGCTTGGTTGTAGACAAGGGATCGTGTGGTGTGGTCTGGGTGAAAGCTGGAGGCACGTAGGTAGGAATAGCGGTCAGTAGGTTTCCGGGATAGGTTTCTGCTTATGACCACCGTAGTGTCCAGGAAGTGGATCTCTTGTGTGGACTGGTCCAGGCTGAGGTTGATGGTGGGATGGAAATTGTTGAAATCATGGTGGAATTCCTCAAGGGCTTCTTTTCCATGGGTCCAGATGATGAAGATGTCATCAATATCGCGCAAGTAGAGTAGGAGCATTAGGGGACAAGAGCTGAGGAAGCGTTGTTCTAAGTCAGCCATAAAAATGTTGGCATACTGTGGGGCCATGTGGGTACCCATAGCAGTGCCGCTGACTTGAAGGTATATATTGTCCACAAATGTGAAATAGTTATGGGTGAGGACAAAGTCCAGCCACCAGGTTTTCCGTGACATTATTGGGGATAGTGTTCCTGACGGCTTGTAGTCCATCTTTGTGTGGAATGTTGGTGTAGAGGGCTTCTACATCCATAGTGGCCAGGATGGTGTTTTCAGGAAGATCACCGATGGATTGTAGTTTCCTCAGGAAGTCAGTGGTGTCTCGAAGATAGCTGGGAGTGCTGGTAGCGTAGGGCCTGAGGAGGGAGTCTACATAGCCAGACAATCCTGCTGTCAGGGTGCCAATGCCTGAGATGATGGGGCGCCCAGGATTTGCAGGTTTATGGATCTTGGGTAGCAGATAGAATACCCCAGGTCGGGGTTCCAGGGGTGTGTCTGTGCGGATTTGTTCTTGTGCTTTTTCAGGGAGTTTCTTGAGCAAATGCTGTAGTTTCTTTTGGTAACCCTCAGTGGGATCAGAGGGTAATGGCTTGTAGAAAGTGGTGTTGGAGAGCTGCCGAGCAGCCTCTTGTTCATATTCCGACCTATTCATGATGACAACAGCACCTCCTTTGTCAGACTTTTTGATTATGATGTCAGAGTTGTTTCTGAGGCTGTGGATGGCATTGTGTTCTGCACGACTGAGGTTATGGGGCAAGTGATGCTGCTTTTCCACAATTTCAGCCCGTGCATGTTGGCGGAAGCACTCTATGTAGAAGTCCAGTCTGTTGTTTCGACCTTCAGGAGGAGTCCACCTAGAATCCTTCTTTTTGTAGGGTTGGTAGGAAGGTCTCTGTGGATTAGTATGTTGTTCAGAGGTGTGTTGGAAATATTCCTTGAGTCGGAGACGTCGAAAATAGGATTCTAGGTCACCACAGAACTGTATCATGTTTGTGGGGGTGGAGGGGCAGAAGGAGAGGCCCCGAGATAGGACAGATTCTTCTGCTGGGCTAAGAGTATATAGTTGGATAGATTAACAATATTGCTGGGTGGGTTAAGGGAACCATTGCTGTGGCCTCTTGTGGCATGCAGTAGTTTAGATAGTTTAGTGTCCTTTTTCTTTTGTAGAGAAGCAAAGTGTGTGTTGTAAATGGCTTGTCTAGTTTTTGTAAAGTCCAGCCATGAGGAAGTTTGTGTGGAAGGTTGTTTTTTTATGAGAGTATCCATTTTTGAGAGCTCATTCTTAATCTTTCCCTGTTTGCTGTAGAGGATGTTGATCAGGTGATTCCGCAGTTTCTTTGAGAGCGTGTGCACAAGCTGTCAGCATAGTCTGAGTGGTATGTAGATTGTAATGGATTTTTTACCTTCAGTCCTTTTGGTACGATGTCCATCTGTTTGCATTTGGAAAGGAAGATGGTGTCTGTCTGTATCTGTACGAGTTTTTTCATGAAGTTGATAGATTTCCACTCCATGCGGCTAAATGCAGTGCCTTGCATAATGACAGGTTTCAGAGTAGCAGAATGGATTTTTTACTTCAGTCCTTTTGGTACACATTGGCAGGAATAATGGTTGAGTGGTAGGGCCTTGGCCTGGCCCAGACGCTACCCGCCCAGAGTTCTGCCCTGCCCTGGCTGCCCCGTGTGTTACCTCGGAGGGAATCGTTCCAGGTCCAGGGAAGAGCCTTATCTGGGGGGAGGCTGTACCAGACCCGCCCGACCAGGCAGGCTCCCAGGTACTCTCTGCTCGGGCTGATAAGGCTCCTTAGCACAGTTTCTCTCCAAACAAATTCCAGTTCAAGACACCTGACAGCTCCACAGCAGGGCAGCATCCCCAGCGCGCAGCAGGACAGGGGTTGGGGGAGCAGTCCGTAGCAGCGCCTGCCCCTCCTTCGGCAGGAGCTATAAGTGCCAGCCACGTGCTGCCTCCATCTAGACGGCCTATCTGCACAGAGCAGCAGCTTTCAGCCTGGGACAGCCGTGCTGCGGGGAGGCGATGGGTAAGAGTGGGCTCAGAGAGCCAGAGGGTCTGTGGGGCAGCACAGGGCCCTTCTGCTCCGCACTCGGGCTGAGTGGGCGTGTTCAGCTGGGATTGGAACCCACCAGCACTTGTGGGTCCGAATGTGGGGCTGGAACTCAACGCGGGGCGCTCCCACCTCGCCCGGGGGCGACTAGGGGGAAGGGCAGAGAGACACCTGGGCTGAGACTCAGAGGAGCAGAGACACCAGCTCCAGGGAGACAGAGTCTACGGCAGCTGGGTTAAACTCCCCGGCTGTGTGACAGGCCCCCCACCCCGGTATGTCACAGCAGGGCAATGTGGCCTACTGAACGGCAGGGGTTGCCAGAGACCAGCTGGGTTAGAGGCCTTTGGGGATGGAGGAAGCAGCACTAACGTCCATGCCAACCGCCCTATAGAGGAGGGGCCGTGCCCTGCAGGCGTGGGGCAGGGAGCTGGGACACTGCGCCGGGGGTCGTTGTCTGGCCCAGGCCCTTCCGAGCAGGAGGCAGAGGCCGAGGCATTTCCTGCAGGTCACCTTCCGCTGCAGCTTGGCCATGGGCCCCCCTAGCCACTAGCCCAGCCAGGGATCCCAACTGGCGAATGTCATGGGGGGCTCCTCCCTGCCGCCAACAGCTCTTCACTGCCAGGGAATTCCTGAAATCCTGTGCGCCCTTCCCCCACCCACCTCCTGGGGCTCTGAGTGCCCCTGGCCAGTCTCCCCCCCTCAGCCCCACCTCCCGGGGCGGTGAGTGTCCACCTAGCCCCTCCACCCCCATGATCCTCCTCCCTGGGACGCTCAGTGCCTCCCCAGTGCCCACCCTATAGGGCCCCCCTCCCCCGGAGTGCTCAGTGCCCCCCCCGGATATCCATTTTCCCTTTTTCTCACCTACTCTCCCGGTTATTTCCATGGTACAGGGGTGTCTCTGTGCGGCAAGCAGAGTGGGAACATTTCTCCAGGGCGAATCCCAAGCTCCCTTGGATCCGCCCCCCTCCTGGGTGTTTCTGTCCCAATGGGGCCAGTTCCTAGTGTCTCCTCTCTGCCCCGTGCATGCCTGGCCAATGGCCGGCTGCCCAGCCAGACTGACAGGCGAGGGCGGCGGTGCCAGTCTGCGCTGGGCGAGGCAGGAGGTTCCAGCAGTCCCAGCTCTGGGTTGTGCTGTTCCCTGGCAGAGGGAACTGGGAGTCACGGCTCCTAAATGGCGGGTTCGTGTTCCCAGCTTCTCGCCAGCTCTTCCCTTTTGCAGCTGCCCGGAGCCCTCGTCTCCTGCTCCTCACTGGCCTGCTGGCCCTGTCAGCCCCAGTTTTTACCCTGGAAATACACAATCTGAACATCTTAAAGGGACCCACCCGTGCAATCCGGAACATCTACCCAAAGGACCTGAAGGCAGGTGTGTCATGTGTCTGCTTTTAAAGCTCTCACCCCGGGCCCTAGGGGTCCTGCCAGCCCTGGGGCCCCAGAACGTCACTCACTGGCTACCTGGAGATTATGGAGGCCTGAAGCTACTGGGAGAAATTACATCCAACCGTAGCTCTATATTCAAACCACGCTGAGCATTTTGGCGGTTGGAGGAGGGAGGGAGGGAGGTTGGGGGGCGCGCAGGGGCTGGGCCATTGCAGTGCAGGGAGCAGCAGGACAAAGCCAGGAGGTGCTGGTTGCCTTGGGCAGCAGAGGGGCATGGAGGAGTGGAATTGGTGCAGCGCGGGCCCGAGCGGGGCAGGGGGCAGACGGGATGAGATGGGGGTGCTCAGGCAGCAGCGTGACTGGTGCAGTATTAACACAGAGCTCGAGCTAAGCAGGGCAGGGCTGTGCAGCGCTCGAAGGGAGGTGCAGGAGCTGGAAGCTGCTGCAGGAGGAGCTGTGCAGCCAGGGAAGGGACTGGAAGCCACAAGGTGGTGGGGGCAGAGCCACAGGAGCCGGCGGGGAGGTTGGTGGCTACATTTGGGCCAGACTGGAGGGGAGCAGACGGGAGCCAGGTAGAGCAGCCAGGGGGAGCCTGGGTTAGTCTAAGGTGTGACATCCTCACTAGACGGATCAGCTGGCTCTGCCTTTGTAGCCCTGATTAGCTACACAGGATGGGCACACAGGAGAAGCTGACCTCCCGCCCTGTCCCTTAGAGCCCTGGCTGGCTGGAGAGCTGGCAGGAAATCCTGCCTCTGCCGCCTGCTGCCAGCCCTTCTCCTGCCCTTCAAGAAGGGGTGATCGGAGAGACATGTGCTGCCCCGCAGGGACACGGGGAGCTGGGAGACGGGCTCAGGAACCAGGGAGCTGCACTGTGCATGTGCGTGTAACCCTTCTGCCCGTCAGAGTTGGCAGCAACAAGGGCCGGGTTCAATATCTAGGGGATCCATTCCAATAAGACAATGCAAACCGGCTCGAGCCCCCACCCAGTGACCTGGGACAAATATATACCACCCCCGCTGGGCGCCTCCAAGAGACACTACGTCCCCTCTCGCAAGCACAGAGTCTGAGTGTAGCAAAAAGCCTTTTAATAACAGAGAAACAATGTGGCATTATGTTGGGGAAACACCACCAACAGGATTCATAACACAACCCATGAGCAAAAAACCCACCCCAAGCAAATTGGGGCATGTCCTTTCCCTTTGGTTCTTGAGTCCAGTGACCCAAAATCACCCAAAGTCCCAAAAGTCCAACGACCCAAAAGTCTCTGTCCCTGGTCAGGGCAGCCCCAGAGTTCGAAAGTTTATCTGCAGAGCTTTACCTCCCAACCTGGGTGGAGATTCGGGGGCGGGGGAGGGTTTAAGAGGCACCTTATGTGGTCCAGAGCTGATTGCCCCACCTCTCCGTGGGGCTCCGCTCTGCCAGCCACCCCATGAGCTGCTCTAGGCATCCGACAAACTGCTCCGCTCCACCATCTATCTTCAGGCTCCCCCACTACTTAACGCAACACTCAAAGATTTCAGCTCTTAGTCAGTTTAGCTCCTTTGCAATTTCAGCTTGTAGTAGGGGAGCCTCAGGGCTGGTGCATTATTAGCCCAAAGTGAAATCAGCTCAGCAGCCTGTAACGAGACTCCTAATGGAATCAAAATTAGCTCTGACATTCCACAGTGGAGAGAGGAGGAAGTGCAATTAACATGTAAGGCACTCATCGGGGGGGGGGGGGGGGGGGGGGGGGGGCATGCCACCAAGTATTAATACCTGTCCCCAGCCTCTCTCAATTCACAGAGAATTGGAACCCATGTCCCTTGCCTAGCGATTGTTACGTAGTTGATGGCGAGTCCCTCCATCATAACAAAAGGCCAAGTACAGTTCCACTGTCCTTGATTCCCATAATCAGGGTAATAACAATTTATTCTTCCTGCCCCAATAACAGAGACACTGGGGATCCCACAGCAGCCAAAGTGACCATTTGGGCAGCTATGGGCGTATGCTAAGCGGGGTGGGTGTGCCTATGCAAATGAGATCAGCCCCTGAAGTTCTTTTCCACAGCTCGTCACACCTCACCACCAGGTCTCAGGTTGGAGCTCATCCTGACTCTGCTTACATGCAAATGGGCCCTGGCCCAAAGGGAAGGAGCCTGTTGGTGCCTGATGCAGGCAGAGCCTATCAGGCCTCTGGGATTGGTGCCCGGCCCCCACATGCTGATGGTTCTTGGCAGTGACGCGGGGCTGTGGCCAGGCTGAGGGGGGTACCAGGCTAGGTCTCTGCTCTGGAGGGATTCTGGGTGAATTCCTGCCTCTCTGCGGGTGTCAGAGTTTGGAGCAATCCAGCAGGGAGAGGAGCCCCAGTGCCCAGCATATAACTGAGGCCTACAGCTGGGCCAGCAGAGGGACAGGGAGGCGAATGCACTGAGAATACTCCCAGCTGTGGAGCTGGGAATATCCTCTGTAAACCCCTCACATCGCTTGAATTTCTCCTCCCCCCACAGATCAAGGGAAAGGGAGCCTCTGGTGTAGCAGAGCCAGTGACATGCAGGTAGCCCAGGGTAAGTTGTAAGTGTATCCCGCTCTGCATGGTTGCCTCTCACAGGGGTGAGAGCCAAGAACATGCCAGGGGTTGTTCACACAACTGCTGGCGCATGCAGGTAGCTTGGACACACACACACACACCCACCCACCCTCTGAGTGCCAGAGGTGAGACTTCCCACACACACACACACACACACACACACACACCTCTGAGTGCCAGAGGTGAGACTTCCCTCAGGCACAGCTATGGGGACATCAGTCTGGTGCGAGGCAGCCCAGAGCAGAAGAGGCTAGAGACCAGAGCTCACCTCCAGGACCCCTCCACCCAGCCTGATCTGGCCAAGATGCAGGCTGCTATTCCTCGGTGGAGGAGTTGGGAAGGAGGCCAAGGAAAGGTTTTATGGAAACTCCATTGTGATCATAACTCTGAGCTGAGTCTATGGGGTTTTGTTCTCTACAACTTGTCTCGTTTTGCCCACAGCCTGGCCCAAGGACTGCAGCGAGATAACCTGGAACAGGGTCAGTGGCGTCTTCGTCATCCAGCCCACAGGACTCCATCAATTCGAGGTCTACTGTGACTTGAACAGCACCAGCGAGGGCTGGACGGTCCTCCAGCGGAACCGGCATGACACACAGATCACCTGGGCTGAGTCCTGGAGCACCTACAAGTACGGCTTTGGCAACGTGCACAATGACTACTGGCTGGGGACGGAGTACATCTATCAGATCGCCAAGCAGAAGGTCTACCAGGTCAGGTTTGTCATCCATGATTCATCCGGCACCATGAAATACGCTGACTACAACCTCTTCGGTCTGGAAGACGAGTCCAAAGGCTACAGGCTGAGGCTGGGCTCTTACACTGGGACTGCAGGGGATGCCATGACTTCAAACAATCCTAGCACTGTGCATGACAACATGAAGTTCTCCACTAAAGACCTGGATCAGGACACTTACAGTGGGAACTGTGCATCTAGCTATGGTGGGGGCTGGTGGTACTCGGCTTGTTATTCTGCTCAACTGAACACTAAAGGGAGCATCACTTGGGGTAGTGTCTGTAGTGGGAACTGCCAAGCCTCCGCCATCCTCATCAAACCAGCAACTTACTGTTAGTGACCCCTTCCCCACCCTCCTGTCTGCAGTGAGGCCAACCCCTGCTCCATGAAGGGATGGAAAAGGGTCTGAGTGTGTCATGGCCAAACCTCCTGCCTGCCCTCACAGGCCTTGCTTGGGGGAAGTATCAGGGTTACCCAGGAAACGAGGCCACTTTCCTTCTCCTCTCCCTCCCTGCAGACTTTCCGAGCTCTTCTCCGCTGGGCTTTTCTCCGCTGGGCTGACTCCCGTGCACCAGCATTCAGCCTGGAGTGACTCTTCTGGGTCATTTTAGCTCAGTGATGCAATGAGCAGGCCTAGAGATCGCTGGAAAGGCAAAATCCCAAGCATGGCGGGAGCTTCACAAACACCCTCTGCATGGCCCTGCCTGGGGATCCAGGCTTTGGAATAAACACACACTTCTAAGCAGTGAGGTCTGCAGCTGGTAACTCTGTGCCCCACTGTCACTATCTCTCTGGGTGCTCCCATGGGCATCACACTGCTGGAGAACATGCCTGGCATTACCAGATTCACAGACAGGGCGTGCAGGGCTGCTGGGATGGGCCCTTTGCTCCCCGCTTCACCAAGAGTAAGTCTCCAGGCCACCAGCCCTTCTGTTTTGGGGGTGGGGGACGGAAGGAGAGACTGGGGCCAGAGGGATTTTTGGGGGGAGGAGAAAGAGATGTGAGGGGGAGGACAGACTTGGGCCCTTAGTTCTGGGAGAGAGGAGTCCTTGGGCCCCCTGCCCTCCGGACCACATCCAGAGAGCTTGTGGGGCAGAGGCAGCGTCCATCCCACTCCCACCGCAGGCGGAGCCGCTCCTCAGCCTGAGACTGAAGGCTCTGCCCGCAGCTCTGCCTGGCCAAGTGCAGACCCCTGGGCACTGGGACTGCTGGAGCAGGAGCACAGTGCTTGCCTCACACCAGGGCATCCCGTGGCAGCCCCCATCTATGGGGTATCACACTAGGCCTAAATGCTGTGGCCAGGTCCCTGGACTCTGCAGCACTTCGTTTAAATTAAAGAATGGTCCCCAGGGGCTGGTGCCGAGGGCATCTTCGTGGGGTAGGACCCTGCTGGCCGGAGCCATGTGGCAGCTGGGACTGGGTGGGGAGGCCCTAGACCACTGGGCTGGATGCACCCCATTGCTTGTGTGGTAAGATGCAGCCTATTTCCCCAGCTAGCACATGCTCCCATGGCAGCTTGCACACTAGTTAGCTAGGAGTCTGGCCGCACCCCTTGGCAGAGGACAATGCCCCTGTGATGGCCCGCAGGCTTGGTGCAAGGACTGGTCCTTTTCCCTAGTGCTGTCTGGGGCCCAACATAGGAACCCTGCCCCACTCCTGCACAGACAGGCGGAGGGGGGGAAGAGGCTCCTGGTGCTCCCATGCCACCTGGCACAGGGCCTGGCTCTTCATCTCTACATCTGTCCTGCCCCCGCAGTCAGCAGGGCCAGTTCTCTGAAGGGGTCGGTACCCCCTCCCTCGGCATCACCGTGGAGCTGCTCCATGTGACACCATCATTCAGCTTGTGCCGATCAATCATTTCACAGGAAACATTTGAAAATGCTCTGGTTTGAAGCTCCCCAGCTCACTTCCAGTGCAGGGCTCCTGGCTGGCCCCTGCCTGTTGCCACGGGCAGCTTCTCACACTCCCCTCAGCCCACAAGGGGGGGGATTGGGACCTGGGACGTTAGACATAGTGGTCTGGCCAGCGAAATCCCTGCTCTTTGTTCCCAAGCCGCACCCAGCACTGATGCCAGTCACATTCCCAGGCCGCGAGGTTACACGCAAGCTGCCAATGGAAAAGGGGCACGTTCATCTTCCCACTTCAGCAGCACTGTCTGATAACCTCTGTGTCCTGCAGAGCCACTGGGGCCAGGGGTGCTGGCTGGGCAGCACGGGGCCTGGGCTGGGCCCTGGGAGACAGGCCATGGGCGGAGCAGGGATGGGGGCAGACAGGGTTAAGCAGGGCTCTGGAAATCTGGGAGGAGGATGTCTGTGTGAGGGGGATGGATGGGGGTGCCTAACTGTGGGATTGGCCTGATCTGGGAGTCTGGGCTGGGCAACAGTGACTGTCTCCACAGCAAGGCAACTAGGGCTTCCCATGGGGCTGTGCCAGCAAACAGGCTGCAGCTTCAAGCACCCATGCACGGGGCTCCCCAGAACCACAGGCTGCCCCCACAGCCCTGGTCCAGTCCCCCAGACACCCCTCCTAATACTCTTCTCTTCCATAATCCCCCTTACCCTGATCACCACCTTGCCCCCACATTCCCGGTCACCCCGCCCAGCTCCCCAGCACCCCTGCTCCCCTCCCCTCTGTGCTGCTGTGACCGTGGCACAGCAGAGTGTGCTCTTAGCTGGCTGCTCCATGGGGTTGACATAACTATAAAGGGAGGGGTAACCACCTGTCTGCATACAGGGCTACAAAATCCCCCTGGCCAGAGGCAACACCCTTTCACCTGTAAAGGGTTAAGAAGCTAAGGTAACCCTGCTGGCACCTGACCCAAATGACCAATGAGAGGACAAGATACTTTCAAATCTGGAGGGGGGGGGGGAACAAAGGGTTCTTCCATCTGTGTGATGCTTTTGCCAGGAACAGATCAGGAATGCAGCCTTACAACTCCTGTTAACTTAGTAAGTAATCTAGCTAGAAATGCGTTAGATTTCCTTTTGTTTAATGGCTTGTACAATAAGCTGTGCTGGAGGGAATGTATATTCCTGTTTTTGTGTCTTTTTGTTACTTAAGGTTTTGTCTAGAGGGATTCTCTATGTTTTGAATCTGATTACCCTGTAAGGTATTTACCATCCTGATTTTACAGAGGTGATTCTTTTTACTTTTTCTTCTACTAAAATTCTTCTTTTAAGAAACTGAATTCTTTTTCATTATTCTTAAGATCCAAGGGTTTGGGTCTGTGTTCACCTGTACAAATTGGTGAGGATTCTTATCAAGCCTTCCCCAGGAAAGGGGGTGAAGGGCTTGGGGGGATATTTTGGGGGAAAAACATCTCCAAGTGGGCTCTTTCCCTGTTCTTTGTTTAAAACGCTTGGTGGTGGCAGCATACGGTTCAAGGACAAGGCAAAGTTTGTACCTTGAGGAAGTTTTTAACCTCAGCTGGTAAGAATAAGTTTAGGGGGTCTATCATGCAGGTCCCCACATCTCTATGCTAGAGTTCAGAGTGGGGAAGGAACCTTGACAGGGGCACTGTCCTGCAGGGAGCTTTGCCCAGCTGGCAGACGGTTTGTGGCTCCCACACGCTGTCTCTGTGTCTCACACGACATCATTCATCTAGCAGGGACGAGGAGCAGCTTGTGGCTGTGGTCAACATGTGATTATGCTTCAGTGCCCCATTGGCCTGTGGTTTGGGGTCCAGCCCTGCCAGCATCTCCTGAAAACTTACAGGAGCCAAACTCCCTCCAGGCCAACCATCTTTGTGGGGTCTGTCCCCTCGGGGGAGGGGGGGAAGGACAGGCCAGGATCGCTGGGCCATGAGGCTGGGGTCAAGTCAGAACATTGGTTATATGCCCAGTGCTCGTCCCTCGGCTGACAGATCCAGGGTGTGCCCAGAGCAGGGTGGGTCCAGGGATGGGCTCCATGGGGACAGGAGATCACATGCGCATGTGTCCCTGGCACTGGTCACACAGAAGCTGAACTTTCCGAGGATAACAAACTTGCAGGAGTCCAACCCTGGGCTCAGCAGAGGGGCCATTGGACCCTGTGGGACACAAGCAAATCCACAGCATGGACCCACCCAAAGGCCAGAGGGCAGATAATGATAACACGACTCAGACAGTAATAACAGCAATTCATGACATCTTCCTACTGCAGCATTACCCGGAGGCCCCAGTGTCACGGAGTGTGGAGGAGCCAGGGCCCTGCACCCGCCACTTCCTGCAATTCACGGTGACTCTCAACTAGCCAGTAAAACAGAAGGTTTATTGGATGACAGGAACACAATCCAAAACAGAGCTTGTAGGTACAGAAAACAGGACCCCCCAGTCAGGTCCATCTTGGGGGGTAGGGAGCCCAGACCCCGGTGCTGGGCCTCCCTCTGTTTCCCCAGTCAGATCCAAACTGAAACTCCCTCCGGTCCCTTCCTCTGGTCTTTGTCTCTTTCCTGGGCAAGGAGGCCACCTGATCTTTGTTCTCCAACACCTTCAGCTGTCACCTTGCAGGGGAGGGGCCCAGGCCATCAGTTGCCAGGAGACAGGGTATCGGCCATTCTCTGTGCAGACCCCTGCACACCCCTGCCCTCTAGGGCTCTGCAACAATCACACCCTTATCCCATCACCTAGATACTTAAGAAATGCATAGGTGTAAACTGAGGCACCCACACAGTATTCAGAGAAACCATGAAGAACATTCTCACTTTGTCACACCCAGTCTGGAGGCAGGGTGCCTAGGACTGGGCACTGCACCCCCAGGGACAAGAAGGGAACTCACGATCTAGGGGTCACAACACCCCACACCGGGCAGATGAAGCAGGTAAGAGGGGTGGGGATGGTGATGGGGTGCAGGGAAAGGTTAAGGAAGCTCATTTAGCACAGGAGGCTGGAGTCTTAGCTCACTCACAAATCAGGGCCTTTGAGACAGCGTTGCCAGGTGTCTGGTTTTCGACCAGAACGCCCACTCGAAAAGGGACCCTGGCAGCTCCAGTCAGCACCACCTACTGGGCCACTAAAAGTCCAGTCGATCGGTGGGGCAGCGGCACTAAGGCAGGCTCCCTGCCTGCCCTGGCTCTGCGCAGCTCCCAGGAGCGGCCAGCACGTCGCTGCAGCCCCTAAGGGCAGGGCTGATCAGGGAAGCTCGCGTGCTGACCTCACCCCAAGTGCTGGCTCTGCAGCTCCCATTGGCCGGGAACTGTGGCCAGTGGGAGCTGCAGGGGCAGGGCCTGCGGGCACAGGCAGCACACAATGCTGCCTGGCCATGCCTCCTCCTAGGGGCTGCAGGGACATGCCAGCCGCTTCCAGGAGCCACGCAGAGCCAGGGCAGGCAGGGAGCCTGCCTTAGCGCCGCTGCGCCATGGACCGGGAGCTGGCGGAGGTAAGTGCCGCCGGGCGAGAGCCCGCACCCAGAGACCCTGCCCCAGGTCGGAACCCCCTCCCGCACCCTACCTCCATCCCAGACCTCACACCCCCACCCGCACCCCAATCCCCTGTCCCAGCCCTGAGTTCCCGCCCATACCCTGAACCCCTCATTTGTGGCCCCACCCCAGAGCCAGCACCCCCCAGCTGGAGCCCTCACCCCCTCCCGCATTCCAACCCCCCGCCCCAGCCCAGTGAAAGTGAGTGAGGGGGTGAGAGAGCGAGTGACTGAGGGAGGTGGGCTGGAGTGAGTGGGGGCGGGGCCTCGGTGAAGGGGCAGGGCCTCGGTGAAGGGGAAGGGGCATGACAGGGGTTGGGTCAAGGGTGTTTGGTTTTGTGCGATTAGAAAGTGGGCAACCCTACTTAGAGACCTTTGAAAAGCCTCCTTAGCACCGCTCCTGATACCAAGGGCCAAGGTGCCCCTGGACATGATAACAACAATAGGCCAGAGGAAAACACTGCGTGAGAAATCAGAGCTCAGGCTGCCAAGTGAATGATAGCTGATAGACAAGAGATGCAAGAATTAAGGTTGTGCCTTCAGCCAGCAATTGGTGTTCCTCTGTTTGCACCACACACACAGCTGTAGCCAGGGCCACTGTTTCCTTGTCTGTCTGCCTGTTTAACTTCTCTAGGTCCTTACTGTGCCCATCGCCGTGGAATCTGAGTGGCAAACCAAGGGTTTGACGTGTGCATATGAAACTGCCTGACTGGAAGGACGTGGTTTGGTGTCGCTCAGTGACCGCTGGGGCGACTGGTGGCAGAAGTGGGTTTCACTTTTCCTCCTGAAGGATCTGAGGGCCTGGCTCATTCCAACCTGGCTCATTCTGACGGCTTCTACAGCTGAGAGCTGCCAGGTCTCCTGCCTGGGTGCGATACAAACCAGGAAGTACAGGACCACGGTTAAAAAGAGCAGCTAAGAAAACCATTTTCGCTGAGCCCAGCCCTGCACAGATTTCCAGCTCAGGTTTGCATTTTTAGCAAAAGTTCTTGCTGATTATTTTCTTCAACCACTTCGTGCCTCCGTAATAGGCAGCCATCCCGTCAGTTGCATCCTGGGGAGCTCCAGGGACAGTGTGTGCGCATCTGGGTGTACATGTGTAAGTATGTATGTGTACATGTGTGTGAATGTATATGTGTACGTGCGTGCGCACATGTGAGTGTGCACATGTGTGTGCACGTGTGAGTGTGCGCATGTGAGTGTACGTGTACCCCAGTCACATGTATACATCTGGATTTCCTTTGAAAGACATTTCCAAATTGAGCTGATCAAGTGCAATGGCCACAGCACCCAATTCCTCTGCCCCCCAACTTTCTTCGCTGCTTTAACGTACAACCACAACCTGCTCTGCTGGCACCTCTGACTCCTGAAAGCCCTAACGCTCCAGGGGAGCAGGCCGTGCCCTGCCCTGGCTGCCCCGTGTGTTACCTCGGAGGGAATCGTTCCAGGTCCAGGGAAGAGCCTTATCTGGGGGGAGGCTGTACCAGACCCGCCCGACCAGGCAGGCGCCCAGGTACATTCTGCTCGGGCTGATAAGGCTCCTTAGCACAGTTTCTCTCCAAACAAATTCCAGTTCAAGACACCTGACAGCTCCACAGCAGGGCAGCATCCCCAGCGCGCAGCAGGACAGGGGTTGGGGGAGCAGTCCGTAGCAGCTCCTGCCCCTCCTTCGGCAGGAGCTATAAGTGCCAGCCACGTGCTGCCTCCATCCCCAGAGGCCAGATGAGAGTGAATTCCCACGTCCCCGCACGGTTGGTTCCGGCGAGTGATGTCCCCTCACTCTTCTACACTTACATTTGATTTCCAATTTCAATGTTTCTAACATCAGCTTCACTAGCTCTCGTTACTCCTTTGTCTGCTAGAGCAAAAACCTGAAATGCAGGCTACCTCCTCCTGCTCGGTGATTACAGACCTCTGAACTGCTCTTAGTCAAGCTGACTAGCTGCAGCCCCTCCGGTCACCTGCTCGAAGGCGTGCTGGCCAGGCCACAAGTCATTTTCGTGCCTCTTCCCTGCTCCTTCTCAGTGTTTTAACATCATTTTACTAGTGTGAACAACAGCCTATGCTGGGGAGAGCCCAGGGTGAGAGATGGTCACTAGACCCTGGTTATACAGTGCTCTGTCATGGCTCTGAGGTGCAATTAATTTCATTTGCTGCAGAAGGAACCAGTCCCAGAATCTGAACCAATTGTCCATCAGTGAGAATTTGACGCCTTCTGTCCAGGATGGGGGAATTGGGATTCTTGGCCCCTGCATTTGTGTTTTCAGCTTCACTCTGGCTCATCCCTTTTCAGCTGCCCCGCGCGCTCATCTCCTGCTCCTCACCTGCCTGCTGGCCCTGACAGCCCCAGTTCTCACCACAGACACACGAAACCCACCCATCTGAACGGGACTCATACATGCAATCAGGAACGTCCACCCAAAGGACCTGAAGGCTGGTGTGTCATACATCTGCTCCTCTATCCCTCACTCCATCCCTGGAGCTCCCCAGGATGCGACTGACAGGATGGCTGGCTATTATGGAGGCACGAAGGGTTTGGGAGAAAATAATCAACATGAACTTTTGCTAAAAATTCAAACCTAAGCCGGAAATCTGTGCAGAGCTGGGCTCAGTGAAAATTATCTTTGGAGCTGCTCTTATGAACCGTGGTCCTGTACTTCCTGGTTCGTAGCATGGGGCTTTCTCCCAGGGTTTCCATTAAGGCCAAACTGCAGATACGCCAGGTTACAAGGGCTGACCTTACACAATTTCCAGCCCAACCACGCCTACTTATCTTGAAATAAGTATCAACGTTTTGGACGCCTGTCCTGGCTGAACCTCTGTGCTATGGAAATTCAGCATCAGCAGGGCTGGAGTGCTGGGCCACACTTATTGACTCGTGCCCAAAACAGTGCTGAGTGATTCCTGCAAGGAGCTGAGCACCCTCACCTCCCACCAAAGTCACTGAAGCTAGTAGGATTTAAGGGTGCTCAGCAATGCACAGGCTTGGTGCCATTGGGAGGAACATGCTGAGATGGCAGAGAAGGAATAAAGCAGGTGCAGGGGCCCTGGGGGTGTTGCAGAGGGGAGGGAAGATGCCCCATGGCAGGAGCAGCTGAAGAGTCTTTACCAGGTAGATTTTTGAAAATCCTGTTATTTGGCGTCATCTGGGGCATTCCAAAGGCAACAGCAACCCCCTTTGATGGGGTGTTTAAACCCCACCCTGGGCCAGACAGGCTTCAGGAGCAGTTCTGGGCCACATGAGCACCCTGCTGCACCAGCAGAGTTCATCTCTCGCTAACCACAAACTGCCACTCTGAGCCCTCTCTCTGCCCCCCCGCTGCTGTGTCCCATCCCCCCTGGAAAACCCTGAACAGGGCAGGGCTGGCCTGGAGCCTGAATGTTCACCCTGGTACTGGCAACGAAGCTCCTGTTCTGTCTCCGGCCTCAGGCGGCGTTGCTGGGTAACAACTTCCCCGCCGAGAATTGCTGTGGCTTTATAAACGAGCGTCAGAAGAAGGGGGGTGGGGGGGCAGGAAATAGTTCTGATGCTCAATCCCCTGGCTCCTGAAAGAGAAGTATAGACCTGTGGGGCTCGATGGGTCCTGGAGACGTCGTCTAGTCCAGTTCCCTGCACTGAGGCAGGCCCAAGTAAAGCTCAAGCGTCCAACCTGTCCTTAAACACCTCCAGCGACGGGGACTCCACCGCCTCCCTTGGCGACCTGTTTGACACGTCCCTGTCCTTAGAGTTACAGAGTTCCCCAATATCGAGCCTAAGCCTCCTCTGCTGCAGATTCAGCCCATTATTTCTTGTCCTGCCTTCTGTGGCCATGGAGAACACCCGGTCCCCCTCCTCCTTCCAACAGCCCTGACTGTGTCTGCAGATCGTTGTCGGGTTCCCCCTCAGCCTGCTTTTCTTGGGACTAAACATGTCCAGTCTTTTTAACCTTTCCTCACAGGGCCTTTGATCAGTTTTGTTGCTCTCCTCTGGACTCTCTCCACAGACCCCCGAATAACCCCCCTTCTCAGCCCAGAGCCAACCCCCAAAAACAGACCCCCCAACCCCTCCTCAGCCCACACCCAACCCCGCACAGACCCCCAATTAACCCCCCTCCTCAGTGCACACCCAACCCCCCACCATGGGCCCCCAAATGGCCCACTCCCTCCGCCCCCAGTCAACCCCTGCTATAGTCCCCCAACCCACCTGCCCAACTCCCACTCACCTCTGCTTAAACCCCCTCCCACCACCCCATCTAATCCCCAAAGAACCCCCCAGCCACCCACTTCAATCCATCCAACCCTGCCACCCCTCTCTAACTAAACTCACCCCAAAACCCCAAATAAATCCAACCCCCCCAAACCTCCTGTCAGACCCCCTCCCTCCCATCACATCTCCTCACCACTCCAACCCCAGCTCCCTGAAAAACCCACCCATTGCACAATCCCCCAAACACCCCCATAAAACATCACCTTGCCCAGACCCTCCCCCACTCACCAAAGTCTCACAGCCCCCCCTGCCCTATTCCCCAATAACCCCACCTCTTAACCCTCCCACTTCTTACCATCCCCAGCCACTTCCTTCCCCTCACCCCCTTCTTCACCCCTGCCCTGTGCCCCCTGCCACTCCACCACCCCTTGTGCCCCCAAGGCTCTTCTGCTGCCCCCAACACCCATGTCCATTTACGCTACTGAGCAGCCCAAAGGCTCCCAGCTCCACCAACCCCCTTCTTCCGTCCTCAATTGCTCCACTCCCCTATGGCTCCCCCAGGAACAAGCCCCCCTCCACCCCCCAGGGCCCCTCACCCCTTTGGCCCTGGCAGCAACATCCCATCTGCACTTTAGAGTGTTACTCAGGGCTGGGGACCCCCCAATGTCCCTTCCCCCTTGTCTTCTTGGAGTGATCGGATGGCTCCCCCCCCGCCCCGCCCATTCAGAGTAACCCACCACATCAACTCTTCAAGCCGCAAGCGCCAGCGGCTGGAGCGGGCCCATCCCTGCAGGACAGGAGCCGCTGCTTCAGGGTGCGAGGGGAGCTCACCCTCCGATCCCCCCACTCCTGAGGCCTCTCCTCCACCCCGGGCTGGGACAAAAACAGCGACCCATGCACACGGGGCAGCAGAGCCTGGCCGTTTCCTCCTTCCCGCCCCCAGTGTATTCACTGGCCACCTATGAGGGCTGAGGAGCCTGGAGCATATGGGGCGGGGGTGGGGGGAGGGAGAGGGCAGGTGGGGAAAGTCCCAGGCTGGGGCACTATACACTGTAGACCCACAGCCCTGCTCATCAGCCTGTTCTCCTCCAGGGGCTTACAAAGGGGCGTGTTCTCTACGTTGGGTCAGTATCTTCCGAGGCCTCGAAGTTGGGCTGACTGGTCTGTAATTCCCAGCACCTGTTCCCTTGCAGAGCCAGGGGCCACAAAAGCCCTGACCTCACCCCCCAGCTCGAGCCAAAGCAGGGGCACTGGGGGAGGTGGCTGAGGTCCCTTGGTGCTGCCCGTCCCCAGTGGCAGGAGCAGCACATTCCGCTCAGCCCTGGAATTGCCACAGCGCCAGGGCCTGGTTCTCCTGCAGCTCCCTCCAGCTGGGGAGAGACAGGGCAGAGAAAGGAGCAGACCCTGTTACCCCAGTCACAGCTGGGGTCCAGCCCCAGAGAGCGCCAGCCTGGCCCTGGGGCAGTGGGGGTGACACCGAGAGCAGTTTGGTCCAATATGGAGGGTACTGCTGACAGGTGGCTCATGGGGAGGAGGAGCAGATGGGCTGTGGCTATAAAAAGTTCAGGGTGTTTTGGAAGGAGAGGGGTAGCCATGGGGGGAGTTAGGGTGTGGGTGGGACCCCAAGCTGTGGGGAATGGTGCAGGGGAACCCTGGGTTTGGCAGGGGAGCCCCCAGTCAGCAAAATGGCTGAGCGAGCCGGCTGCCCGGGGTCAGGCTGAGGATGCCCCTGCTGGCAGTGTCATGCTCCAGCCTGGAGACGACGGCTGGCTGGGGAGGGCACCGAGCGCAGCCTGTAATGGGCAGGGTGGGGGTAGCTCCCAGCATAGACAGCAGAGATGGGAGGCAGGAAGGGGAGAGGTCAGTGCCCTGGGGAGGGGGATACCCCGATCCCTCACTGCAAAACAGCACAGCCCCCCCTCACCACCAGCAACTGAGATGGAGGGGACAGCTCAGTGCATGGGGAGGGGTCCCTGATACTCCCAACTGCAAAATAGCAACCCCCTCCCCGCCATCTGCACATCAGATGCTTCCAGCTTCCCTCCTCCCAAACCTGCCCCACAAATACCCCCCTACGCACACTCTCCATGCAGGCTTTGTCAGGAAGGCCAAGTAGACAGGGCTGTGTGTCCTGGGGCTGCACTGAAGGGATATGGTCAGGAGGGGAATGGAAAGATACAGTTTGCGGGGGGTCAGACAACGCCCCTTCACATGCCCCCATCTTCACCCCTGCCAGTGGCCCATCTTTGGGCTGCAGCCCACAATTTGGGAGCCCTGCCCTAGGGTGAACTTCATCAGGCCCAGCTGACTTGAATATATCTAGCTATTCTTTAGCCCATCCTTTCCCTGTTCGGGGTGGTGTGCCTGCCCCTGGCTGTTAGCGTTAATGGTGTTCAGCATCTGGTCACAATTAACTTTTATTAAAGTGAAGACTGAAGCCACACAGGCAGGAAGTGCTCAGAGATGCTGAGAGGCTGTCAGCCTGACAGATCAACACATTGCTAGGAGCTGGATTATACCTTGTTATGGGTGGAGTTAGAATCTCAGTGACAGGGCTGTGAGGATGCACTCTTCATTTAAGACAGCTGAAAGCAACAGGTAAGGGGGCCTCATGTAGAACAAGCCATGATGGCGTGTGCCCAGAAACTAGCACCAGGTGGGTAGAGGATGCCACCAAGTATCGTTCTGACCAGGTGTGTGTGTGAAAAAGACAAGATGGCCAGTGCAGCCAAGGGATGGAGACAGAGCAGGAAAGCCGACCAGAGCCTGTAAGCAGGGTGTCATCTTGGGAGGAGCATAGAGAGCTTTTGGGCCAGGTGCTGGCTAAAGAAGCTTGGAGCTGAAAGCAGGGAGGCTCTTCTCTGTTACTGCCACCCGCTGTGTTTGGAGAAGCAGGACTCTGTGTGTGCCTTGTAAATAAACAAGACATCAAAGAAATTACCAGACTCTATTGCCAATGTCTGCTCCCCACTGGAACATCCCGAGGCCCCAAACTTTGACTAGCCTCTTGGGTTGATGAGAGACACCAATATCTTTATCTCATGGTTTCGTTGCATGTCTAGCTAATCTGTCAGTGGTTTATCAGCAATTAATTACTGTTGCAATGTTTTCTCATGTAATAACCATATTTATTAAAAAGACAGAGGCCAGGTTTTTGAACCCAAACTCAGCACCCCTAATACATGCAAGATTCAGATGTAAAGTCCTGGCAGGGTCAGCTCTCAGAGTTTATTACAGGGGATTTACCATGCAGAAGCCAACAGGGAACGGGGTGAGCAGAATGGAGGCATTGCAGGGCCTGCACTGATTAGGTGGGAGATAGAGCTCCGTGTCTGATCTAATATTGTCTCCTCTTCTCAGCGGCGCCGGCTCCCAGGGAGGATGGGCTCCTTCTGCCAGACCCAGCACACATCTGTTGGCTTAACCAGGATGAGGGAAGACTTGCACTCCCCGCTCTTACAGAACCCTGCCCAGTAGATGTAGCCTTTCCCATTGAGCAGGATGTTCTGACACTTGTCGTACCACCAGCCTCCATAGCTACTTGCGCAATTCCCACTGGCCTGGTCCTGATCCTTGTCAGTTGTGCTGAACTTCATGTTGTCGTGTATGCCCCCCAGGCCGGAGTGGTAGGTGGTGAGATAGTCCTCGCCATCCCCAGAGTACCTGCCCAGCCTCAGCGGGTACCCGCTGGGCTCATCCTCAACGCTGAAGATGTCGTACTCCGCGTAGCGGGTGTTGTTGGATTTGTCCTCCACGACAAAGCGGACCTTGTAGGTGTTCTGCCGCGTGAGCAGGGACAGGTACTCGTTGCCCAGCCAGTAATCCTCCTGCACGTTCCCAAAGCCGTACTTGTAGGTGCTCCAGGATTCCTTCCAGGTGATCTCTGTGTTGTAAGAATTTCTCTGGACAACGGTCCAGCCTTTGCCTTCAGTGTCCATGTCACACCACACCACCCGAGGGGGAGAGCCTGCCGGCTGGATGACATGGATCCCACTGGGGCTGTCCCTGGGAATGTAGCTGCAGTCTCTGGGGAACCCTGCAATACCATATACAGCAGGTTAAGGGAGCCGGGGGAGTGGGGGGAGAGAGAGAGAGAGAGTACACTAGCTAGCTCGAGCAAATCAGCCAGGGGTAACTGGAGCCTGGGTTTTTAGAGGCAGGTCCTGTGTATTTCACAATTCCACAGCCACAGAATCTGCCCCGGCCGTTCCTGGCCACAGAATCCGGCTTCAGATCTTACACTTTCATTTTACCAAAAAAATAAAATAAAATAAAAATAATAGTTTCTTGCTCTGCTGGTTTTGAAGAAACCTTGAAGAGATGAATCAAGTGGAAACCAAAGCTCTGTATCGTTCCTGAGTCCGTACTGCTGAAGAAATAGTTTGGGGAGGGTGGGAGAGACGCTGCCAGATCCATCTCAGCGAATGTTAATTATGAAACCCATAGGTGACCATTTAAATGGGATTTTTCAAAGAGCCTAAGGGAGTTTGACACCCGACTGCAATTGGAATTCAGTGGGATTTAGGCACCCAACTCCCTGTGGTGCCTCTGAAAATTCCAGACAACATCCTATCGAGGGGCTTATCTTTGGGGGGGAAATTGTCCTGAACTATCCTGGTAGAATGATAGCATTGTGGTTATACTGGTATAACTGCCCCTCCCCTCCCCAGAGTCCTCCCTTGAGCCTGAGTCCCTCAGCTCCCATACCCACCAGCCAATCCCCCTGTGTGCCCCACCAGCTCTGGCCCCCTCCCCCATAGCTAAGCCTCCTTCCTGAGCCGAGAGGAGGAGCTGCTGAGCACTGCAGGGGGCAGGGGCTCAGTGCCACCTCTGGAGCGGGCTCAGCCCCCGGCCTGCCTGGGAAAGCCCCTGGGCAGCTCTCAGAGCCGATGGAGGTGTGGGGAGAAGGGAATGAAAACCCCTAACAGGGAGGAACTGGCGCTCAGTGCTGCCTGGACTCTGGGGCAAGGCTTCTAGGCATGAGCAAGAGATCCCCAGCTGTGAGCCTGGGCTAGCCCTAACGGACAGAGAGAGCTTGCTTAGCACAGAAGTTGGTGAGATTTAAGTGTAGAACTCCCAGCCAATTTGGAGTGTGTGCCTGGTTCCCACACTCTGCCCTGTGGTTGGTACCAACGCTCTTCAGTCTCTGCCGGCGGCTTGGCAGCCTTTACTGGAGAAAGGGATAATGAAGCTGTGTAAAGCAAACAGCCAGTTGAGCAGCACCTCCCCCACCCCGCTGGCCCATCCCCAGCGCTGGAGGCCTCCGAATGGGAGTACAGTAATGAGCTCACTGGGCCAGGCCGGCCTTGCTGACCCTTCGGAGAACTCGGTGTCTCTCTGGGCCCAGTGCTGGCAGAGGGGGTGGCTGGAAGGTGCATTCAGTGGATAAGTGGATATGGGGGTGACACTGGCATGGGGGAGAGGAGCAGAATCAGGCCCACGATACCCTGATCTCGAATATGGCAGATGATAGAAGCTCTCTGACGGGTTCTCTACTCACCCCTCTCGACCTTCCTGTGGGCCAGGGTCCCGTTGCCCTGCATGGGGGCTACAGAAAGGAGCGCCATCGTGGACAGGACAGACAGAAGCAGGAGAGAGCTGGACTGGAACCCTGCTGGGGACAGAAACCGCTGGACATGAGACCAGGAGAGAGTTTCACAAGTGCCTAAATCCCACTACAAGTCACCAGGATTTAGACATTTAAGTGACTTAGCCACTCTTGAAAATGTTACCCAGAATTTTCAGAGGGCTCAACAACTGGACCAGATTTTCACAAGAGCTCAGCTCCCAGGTACGCACTGCAGGAAATGATTGGATGTTCAAAGGGGCTCAGCCTCGGGGGTACTGGCCCAAGTCTCTGGAGACAGGGTGAAGCCCACCATTCACTTTGCCCACACACACCTCTCCCCTGGCCCAGCCACTGTCTCCGTCTCTGCAGTAGGCCCAATTAGCACACAGCTGGGACCCAGCTGAATGCTAAAAAACATTCAAAGGTTGCGGCTCCGATTCCCTGGCTCCCGGGTCCCAGGCAGGGCCGGCTGGAGTGCTCCCTGCCAGCAGGGCAGGCGAAGCAGCCCCCTGTGGTGGGGAAAGAGCTCAGCCAGCAGCCAGCTGCCTCCTCTCTCTCCACGCTGCAGGGACACACTCAGAGCACCACTGCAAGGGGAGTGCTGCCTCCTCCCTGCTGGGCGTCCACGCCCGAGGCATCCGGAGCAATGGGGGGACATGCCCCCCACTAGCCTCTGAGGGGGATGAGCATAGTCCAGGCTGCGTGCGCCCTGGGCTGCCTGCAGCAGACAGCACCCGCCTGCCCGTTGCCGCTGGCCAGGACCCAGAGCTCACAGCCAGAGCAGGAGGCTGCCCTGGAAGTCACTGCATTACATTTGTACCATTATTTGTACGCAACAGCTGGTGCAAGGTGGAAATTTGTCCCACGGGCAGGTTCCCAACCAGGGTCTCCCATGGCTTTGGGGAGTGGGATCTACCCTGCCCGTCTGGGAGCTGGCATGGAGGGACACATGCCTGACGGGGCAGTCACAGCAGGCAGGGTGGGGAGCAGCCCTCTCCCCGTCCCGTGCACTCTCTGCTCCAGGGCTCCAGTGACCTCCGCAGCAGTGACCCTCACTGGCCTGGAGAGGCCCCAGTGTTAAGCCCCACGTATGGCTGAGTGCATGCTCCTGGTGCCTGCTGCACTGAGCGAAGCTTGGAGCAACCCCCTCTGTCCCAGCTGCACCCTGTCCACAGTCACTACCACCAGCCGGAGGGCAGGGCCCGCTCACCCACGCACAGAGACAGCAGCTGGGCAGGCTCCAGCAGGGCTCTGCCCCCAGGTGAGAGGTGCCCAGGGCACAGAGCTGCTGTGTGCCACACACCAGGCATGCTGCCCCCTGCACTGCAGCCCAGCAGCCCAGAGGGGGACATGCTGCTGACACTGCAGCTGTTCTGTGTGCCCAGCTCAAGCCAGGCTTAAAGTTGGCAGAGTCGCCGGGGGCCACCATCCCAGCCAAAAAGAGTTAAAAATGGAGCCAGCTCACTGAGGGGTGCACTGTAAGAGCTGCCCTACCAAGTGCATGGCCATTTATTTCAGCTGAGATTATCATAGAACCCCCCCTCCCTGCACGTGCTTTTCCCAGGCCACTTTCAGCACTGAGCGCAGGGATTCACAATGAACTTGCAGGGATCAGCAGCCCAGAGTCATCCAGATTCTTGGAGAGAAACTGGTTGCTTCACCCCGCAGGCCCCCGCCAAGTATACCTATCGTGGGCCCTGGTATTACATATTGTGTGGCCACAGCCCACATAACATAGAGAGCTGCATATGCAGCCCCCAATGGCAAATGGGTTGAGAACCCAACAGCAGAGGCTTATGTGTTAAGCTCCAGAGGTCCCAAGTTTCATCAGGGCTGCTGCTGGCCCATTACAGTTGCAAAATGGCAGTTTTTTTGTTGGGTGAGGCAGGGCAGGTGCGGGGAGGGGTGGGGGGTCAAACCAGAACAGGCTAAAGCCACACCGGAGTCTGGCACAGTGCTTTCTGTTAGTCACCATTGTATTCATGTGGTGTTGCAAAGTTAGAAAGTCCACAACTAACCCCACAAGTGATCAAACTAACCCCACACATGACCGTGATACAAACATGCAAATGAATAAGAGAGAGAACAAAGTGTAAACAACAAGCAGAAAAACACTGTTCCAATGGAAACACTTTACCCAGAAAGAAAAGGAGTACTTGTGGCACCTTAGAGACTAACAAATTTATTTGAGCATGAAATAAACTTCACGAAACTTCATGAAAAAACTCATACAGATACAGACAGACATCATCTTCCTTTCCAAATGCAAACAGATGGACATCATACCAAAAGGACTGAAGGTAAAAAATCCATTACAATCTACATATCACACAGACTATGCTGACAGCTTGTATGCTCAAATAAATTTGTTAGTCTCTAAGGTGCCACAAGTCTTCCTTTTCTTTTTGCAGATACAGACTAACACGGCTGCTACTCTGAAACCTGTCACTTTGTCCAGACATGATCCACAGACAGATTTAATCGGAAACACCTTCTTTCTGGAGATGGAATCCAAATTCTTCAGACAATGTCACAGCCCAAGTGACATGCTGCTAGCAATCTCAGGTATCATTGTGAGAAAGAAGAGAGATGCGTAACCCCATGGTAGGCAAAGGGTTAAAGCTTTAGCGGAGAAGGATTTCAGTGAGTCTGATAAGCCAGAATTACGTTTGGAATTGAAGTGAAATAACAATCTGGAGTCACTCATCCTTGAAAACACGCCTCACCTACTCCTGACGACCCAGAGGAGAGGGGACGCTACCAGCTAGCAATCGTTAACACAGTGTAATAGTAGACGGGCAGTGCAGTGTGGTGGGAGGGGAGGGATGCTGGTCTAAGACACAGAGGGCCTGAGTTCTACCTGTGCCTTGGAAACCTCATTACACTGCTCCATGGCTCAGTTTCCCCATTTTTAAAACATGGCTTATGTTAGTTCCTTTTTGTTCTAAAGTACTTTGGCCCCAATGCCCAAAGGTACCTGGGGCATGGAGAGAGAATTCCTGCCTAGGGTCCAGCAGAGTGCTGAGCAAGGGATCCCTGCCAGGCTCCTGGTACCCCATAACCCCAGGGGCACTCTTTACCAACCAGGAGGCACTGCCAGACTCCTAGCTAGCCAGGCTCATGCTGCAGCATGCACTTGCTGGGGGAAATGCTGCTCCATTTCAAAAGAAAAGCAGCGTGTACTTCACTGCGCCCCGTCCCTTGTGCCTTGGCCAGCCAGGGTCGGGAAAGCAGAGGATGCACCAGGACTCCCCTCCCCCTTGTGCACCTGCCCGGGCTCAGGGGCGGCACCGAGAGGAGTGCAGGCTGCCCCTTTCTGTGCAGTAGTTACTGCGTCTGTATGGGTACGTTCCTTCCTGTGCCCAGGCACTCAGGGCACATGGTGTCCCACAGGGGCAGGACAGAATGCCCTGCCCACTGCACCTCCCCCACATGCCCACACCGCCTGGCCCTCTGGTGCCCGCCACCGGGCTCTGGCCCTATATCTCCAGGCTGCGTGAAATGCTGGGCATTTCAATAAAACTCACCCATCCCGAGGCTGCAGCTGAGTGGACGAGTTAGCAATCTGAAGCGTCCCACTTCCACATCAGAAACCAGAGCCAGGGCTCCATCCCTTTATGGAGAAAGCGCCACTCCACACCCAGCTTATCTTGCTTTTTTAGCTGCTGGCCTCAAGCCTGGCCTGTGGGCAGGGAGGGAGCCCCAACGGAACGTCTGCCCATTCTTTATTTACTGCAGATACCAGACTTCTTGGGCTCCCTCCCTCCTTCCTGAGAATGCCAACATTTCTGAAGTTGGGCAGGTGTGAGCCAGGGATTTAATTTATCAGCAGGACTCTGCATCGGCCTTCCAGACAAAGGACGCACTAAATGGAGAGGATCAGGCCAGAGGAAATGGCAGGAACGGGGGTTGTGCAGAACGTGATGGGGGTGTAACGCTTGTGCCAGGTGGTATTGGCAGCGACAAGGACTGGAGTCAGGATCTCGGGGCTCCTCTTAGCATTGCAAACCAGAACCAGCTGGACCGCCCCACCCAGAAATCTGGGAAACTGACCACCACGCCCCTAACAGGCAGCTCTTCCCGCATCGCAAGATCTGAGTCTGTGTCTAACACATGAGAACTTTTATTTAGAGGAGAAAGAAACGCAGCATGAATTGGCGAAACCACCACAAGAATGACTCAGCAGTCTGTGAACTGAGTGAAACACCTGCCCTACAATACATTGGGCAGCAGCCCCTTGCCTCAGTTTCCCACCTTGGGGTGAGAGTCCAATGGACAAATGTCCCTTTGGCGCACCACTTCCATTTTCCCTCTGCTGTCCCCACACCCGGTTTACTGGCCAAGCTCAACAGAGTTTGAGAATCCAGGGGGTGTTGTGGGGGGGGGTTCGCCAGGGAGAGAAGGGGCAGGCCAGGGATGCCTCTGCCTCTGCTCAGCACCGCTGCTGCTCCATGCTCTGCGATGCCATGCTCTGAGGGGCCTCCAGCCCGGAGTGAGTCCAGCTCTGAGTGACTTCACTGGCTAGGGGGAAACCTCGCTGCTGCTGCCCCCTGTACGCTGTCTTTCACCACCCACAGCACCGACGCCAGTTTCACAGTGTTTTCAGCTCTAGGGAGAAGAACCCAGGACTTCCAGCTCTGTCTTTAAGCCCTGGGCAGGTCCAATGTTTTGTAGGTGCCTTTCAGCAAACCCACACACCAGGTGGGAACCCCCCTCCCCGCCCCCCTCGGACTTTCAGTTCCATTTGGTATCACTAACCCCTGCTTTGCATGTGGGGTTACAGAGACTGAACACACTCCCTCCCCTGCCCCCCCGCCCCTGCAATTGTCCCTACAGGTCACAGCCAGGTGAGGAGATACCTGAGTGGGGTAGGCTGGAGCGATACTGTGCTGTTGCTGCATCTGGACCACAGGGAAGAGGATCAAACTGGATTCATTCAGTGACTGTCAAGGCAGTTGCTTTCTGTGTCCCAGCTCTCTGGCTGGGATGCAGGGGGCAGGAACTGGTGCATTCGAGGGACCAGCTCCATGTCCATATAGTTCTGGAAAAAAGCACCCAGACGGTTCACCTGGATGCACACCTCTCAACCTTGCAACCTGCCAGCACAGGGCACAATCCATTGAAATGTGCGACAAAGGACACGAGATGGGACACCTTTATTTCGTTGCATGTCGCACCAGTTTGCTTAGTGCGATGTGCTCCAATCTGATCATTTGGGGACCAGGTTTTGGGGTGAGGGGGAGTTTGTGCCCTCAAGCAAACAACAAACGACTCTCCCGCGTGCAATTCATGCTGCCCCCTTCCCCCGCCCGCACACCTTGAATGCCAGCTGCAGCCTGCCCCATTAATTCTGGCTGCCCCACCAAACAAGTAAAGCAGCTTCCAATGGATTCTGGCTGATTGCCCTGTCAACGCATCGCCCCCCCAGTGAGACCCAGCCAGCTCCCAGGCCCGCTTCTCTGCAGAGAGCTGTTGGCTGAGCAGGGGACACACGCCTGCTGCTGCTGCTGGGCTCCTGGGCCCTCCATGCCTGCCCCTCGGGGCATGGAGACAGAGCCCTGGGCCAGGAGCGGCCAGGAGATGGGGGGTGAGCTGGGCGTGCTGGGCCGACCACATGCACAGCAGGGGCAGCAGCGGCCGCCCTCGCGCTCTGATGGTGACTCGGGATTGTGGGGGCTTCTCACCTGTCCCATGGAAACATGGCCAAAGGTGCCAACTCACCAATTGTCCCTTCATCAAAACGGCCGCCATCTCCCACTGCTGCCAGGGGGCTGAGGCCTGCACAAGGGCCGCCACATCCCCATGCTCTGTCTGCATGAGGCAGGCAGGCTACCCTCCTGACGCTGGCTGCCACCTCACGCGGGGCTCGAGGAGGCTGAAGCTGAGCCCACAGGCAGCCTGGCTGATGCCATGGTTCAGGGGGCTGGACGGCACATGGGGACTAGGAACTGCGAGGGGATGTGGCCGGGGGGAGACTGAGGGGTTTGTAGGTGATCGTGGGGGACATGAGAGTGGCTTAGGGAGTTGCAGGGGCATGTGGGGGCAGGGGAATGTGGGGGAAGGTTGAGGGGGCAGGGAGTATGGGGGGCCAAGGGAGGCTGAGGGGGTACAGGGGGATGGGGACAGGAAGGAGGCTAAGAGGGGCAGGAGGGAGGCTCAGAAGGATGTTGGAGGCTGGGGTTTGTGCACAGGGGACAGTGCAGATGGGGCGGGGAGGGGATCATGGCAGCTCCGTGTGAGAGCCCCAGGGTCTGAGGGCACAGACCTCCCCTCATATCTGGTCCCATAGCAGAGAGGATCCCAGAGCACGGGATGTGGGACCTCAGCAGAGGAGAGGGCAGCAGGAAGCAGAGGAGTGTTGCTGCTGGATGCAGAGAGTAACAAGCAGTGGCTGGCAGTTCCCCTGCCTTACGGGGAGGAGAGGGGAAGTGGAGTCTCCATCGGAGCAGCCAGCAGGACCCGGGCATTCCAGGCTGACCTTTTACACCCACTGGCTGGGGAGTCAAAAGTCAAATGTGAAAACATGCTCTGATTTTTTTCTTTTTAGAAGAAGGAGCCCACCAGTGTGACTGTTCCTTCTCCCCCCTCTGGTGAACACTGGGTCAGCCCCACGGCCAGGGCAGTCTGCAGCCTTGCTTCAGGGCTTAGTTTCTTCTTCAGCTGAGGACCAAGGAACCATGGAACAGCAACGGAACGTCCCAGTCCTGTTCCCCACCTGTTCTGTGGGGTCTTCTGGCCTTTAGAGCTACTGGTCAGGCCCTCCCCCAATTGGAGAGGGACCACAGGGCCTGGTGGCCTCCTCACAGCCTCTGCTGCAGCTACAGGAGAGAGGCCTCTTCAGTTTGCAGAAAGAAAGACATCTCTGGGGTGAGCACACGGTAGGTGTCTGTTTTTTTCCAGGGCAAGATGCTGCCACCTAGTCACTGGCAGGGCCTGTGTGAACTCTGACCACACATGAGGGAGGACGCCCAGCCTAGCTAGACAGATTCTTTTGTGGCATGGCTGGGGACAGAAGCCTGCAGCTAAAGCTCACGCTGCTGGAAACAACCCGCAGAGGCCTTTCATTTCCCCAGGGTCAGACGTCACCACGAGGAGAATGTGAGCGCCAGGACACTGGGGGAGCTGGCCTGAGATGGCGTCCCAGAGTACAAACGCCTGTGTCAAGTCCGTTCTGATTCCACACTCAGCAAACATGCAGGGGCAGCTCTGCGGTCGGGAGAAGCGCTGGTCAGAATGTGCCAGTGGAGCCGTTTTTGCCTCAGAAGTTGGCAGCGTGTCAAAATCCAAATGTTTCGCGGGAACACGTCGATTTGGACAAACCTTCAGAGGGAAAGCAGGCAGGTTTCGCATGGAAAGCTGCCGGGGTTGCTGCCAGCTCACCCGCCTGCCCACCTCTCCAACAGGCTGATGGGTCACCCGGGCTTCCAGGCTGCTGAGAGAAGCCCTGGCTCCAAGGCGCCCAGGGCTCCCAAAACCCTCTCCCCCTGGGGCGATGTTCTGGTTACTGCACAGCTCTAGGAGGAAGGGGGGTATCCGATGCCCCACAAGCCACCAATCCTCCCTGCCAAGGTCACAGTAACTACAACAGCCTGTGAGAACATCCTAATCTTTGGGGCACTTTCCCTGCCAGGTGAAAGGGTGCGAGCTGGACCCCTCCCCGCCAGCAGAGTCCAGCACTGCCAAGAAAGCCAAGTGTGGACTAAACTAACCCCCTGGTTAACCCTTTTCCAGAGGAATCCAGAAGCCACTGACAATTGCAGGCTACATGGAGACCTCTCTCCCAGCTCACTCCCCCATCCTGGAATAGGGGTCCATGAGTCCTGGCCGAACACCCTACAGCTGGGAACATGCTCCCTCTCCCAGCGCCAAGGACTACATGAGATGGGGGTATTGAGCACTCCATGGATAAAAGGGACAGTGACTTCTGCCTCCAAACAGGCCCCAGGCGTGAGGGGACCACAGCACCCAATTCCTCTGCCCCCCAACTTTCTTCGCTGCTTTAACATACAACCACAACCTGCTCCACTGGCATCTCTGACTCCTGAAAGCCCTAACGCTCCAGGGGAGCAGGCCGTGCCCTGCCCTGGCTGCCCCGTGTGTTACCTCGGAGGGAATCGTTCCAGGTCCAGGGAAGAGCCTTATCTGGGGGGAGGCTGTACCAGACCCGCCCGACCAGGCAGGATCCCAGGTACTCTCTGCTCGGGCTGATAAGGCTCCTTAGCACAGTTTCTCTCCAAACAAATTCCAGTTCAAGACACCTGACAGCTCCACAGCAGGGCAGCATCCCCAGCGCGCAGCAGGACAGGGGTTGGGGGAGCAGTCCGTAGCAGCGCCTGCCCCTCCTTCGGCAGGAGCTATAAGTGCCAGCCACGTGCTGCCTCCATCTAGACGGCCTATCTGCACAGAGCAGCAGCTTTCAGCCTGGGACAGCCGTGCTGCGGGGAGGCGATGGGTAAGAGTGGGCTCAGAGAGCCAGAGGGTCTGTGGGGCAGCACAGGGCCCTTCTGCTCCGCACTCGGGCTGAGTGGGCGTGTTCAGCTGGGATTGGAACCCACCAGCACTTGTGGGTCCGAATGTGGGGCTGGAACTCAACGCGGGGCGCTCCCACCTCGCCCGGGGGCGACTAGGGGGAAGAGCAGAGAGACACCTGGGCTGAGACTCAGAGGAGCAGAGACACCAGCTCCAGGGAGACAGAGTCTACGGCAGCCGGGTTAAACTCCCCGGCTGTGTGACAGGCCCCCCACCCCGGTATGTCACAGCAGGGCAATGTGGCCTACTGAACGGCAGGGGTTGCCAGAGACCAGCTGGGTTAGAGGCCTTTGGGGATGGAGGAAGCAGCACTAACGTCCATGCCAACCGCCCTATAGAGGAGGGGCCGTGCCCTGCAGGCGCGGGGCAGGGAGCTGGGACACTGTGCCGGGGGTCGTTGTCTGGCCCAGGCCCTTCCGAGCAGGAGGCAGAGGCCGAGGCATTTCCTGCAGGTCACCTTCCGCTGCAGCTTGGCCATGGGCCCCCCTAGCCACTAGCCCAGCCAGGGATCCCAACTGGCGAATGTCATGGCTGGCTCCTCCCTGCCGCCAACAGCTCTTCACTGCCAGGGAATTCCTGAAATCCTGTGCGCCCTTCCCCCACCCACCTCCTGGGGCTCTGAGTGCCCCTGGCCAGTCTCCCCCCCTCAGCCCCACCTCCCGGGGCGGTGAGTGTCCACCTAGCCCCTCCACCCCCATGATCCTCCTCCCTGGGACGCTCAGTGCCTCCCCAGTGCCCACCCTATAGGGCCCCCCTCCCCCGATCCCCATTTTCCCTTTTTCTCACCTACTCTCCCGGTCATTTCCATCGTGCAGGGGTGTCTCTATGCGGCAAGCAGAGTGGGAACATTTCTCCAGGGCGAATCCCAAGCCCCCTTGGATCTGCCCCCCTCCTGGGTGTTTCTGTCCCAATGGGGCCAGTTCCTAGTGTCTCCTCTCTGCCCCGTGCATGCCTGGCCAATGGCCGGCTGCCCAGCCAGACTGACAGGCGAGGGCGGCGGTGCCAGTCTGCGCTGGGCGAGGCAGGAGACTCCAGCAGTCCCAGCTCTGGGTTGTGCCATTCCCTGGCAGAGGGAACTGGGAGTCACGGCTCCTAAACGGCGGGTTTGTGTTCCCAGCTTCTCGCCAGCTCTTCCCTTTTGCAGCTGCCCGGTGCCCTCGTCTCCTGCTCCTCACTGGCCTGCTGGCCCTGTCAGCCCCAGTTTTCACCCTGGATATACACAATCTGAACATCTTAAAGGGACCCACCCATGCAATCCGGAACATCTACCCAAAGGACCTGAAGGCAGGTGTGTCATGTGTCTGCTTTTAAAGCTCTCACCCCGGGCCCTAGGGGTCCTGCCAGCCCTGGGGCCCCAGAACTTCACTCACTGTCTGCCTGGGGATTATGGAGGCCTGAAAGAGAGAGAGAAACTGGGAGAAATTACATCCAACCGTAGCTGTACATTCAAACCACGCTGAGGTCTTTGGCAGTTGGAGGGGGGAGGCAGGTTGGGGGGCGCGCAGGGGCTGGGCCGTTGCAGTGCAGGGAGCAGCAGGACAAAGCCAGGAGGTGCTGGTTGCCTTGGCAGCAGAGGGGCATGGAGGAGTGGAACTGGTGCAGCGCAGGCCCGAGCGGGGCAGGGGGCGGGCGGGATGAGAAGGGGAGCCAAATGCACTGCTAACACTCTCCACTGTGGAGCTGGTGCTCAGGAGAGTCTCTGAAAACCCCTCATGTCACTCAGATCTCCCAATTCCTGTCCCTACAGATCAGCGGAAAGGGAGCCTGCGGCACAGCCGAGACAGTGACCTGCAGTTACCAGAGGCCCACGGTAAGAGTATCCCCCACTTTACCTGTCCACGGCCCGCAGAAATGAGATGCAAGAACAACAAGAGTTATTCACACAGCTTCTACCTGCAGGGCATACCAAGGCATGGGGATGCACTGTCTGAGGGATTATACAGGCCCCTGGGGGCAGAAACTCTGATGGCAGATTTCAGTGGGGGGTGGGGGAAGGGCTTGATACCCACAGGCTGTAACGTGTCCTGCAGAGGAGAAGCTTTGGATCATGATCTTTCTGCAGGAAAAGTGGCACCACTGTAGGGGATCCAGGACCGAGGGCTGTGACCCATTGGGCTGTGTCCCTCACTACTACAGGTGTGGGGAGTTTACAGCCAAAATTTGAAGTCAAGATCCCTTGACGCCACAGACCCCTCCTTTCCCTGGCAGCTGGTGTCCGTGGCCTCAGCACACAGGCCGTGTCGAAGAGCCCTTGGCACAGCAGTTTGCTGAGAGCTGAGGGGTACAGAACCCGCTGCTGTAAGACACAGTCACCCCACAGGTCACACGGTGCTGTTAGCTTGCAGTGTCCCACACATCGTGGCTGCCGTGTTAAACACCTCCCCAAAAGCCCCTGCAGAGTATGAACAGGGGCCTGTTTGTCTCCTGGGAAACCTATGTGTGCACGTGTAAAGTAGCTAGTTAGAGAGTAAACTGCCCTGGAGTGTGTGGCAGGACCTAACGCCAGGGCTGTGCCAGCAGATTTGGGCTCAGCGTCTGCATCCAGTGTTGAAGCCTCTTTGACAATGGCTGGCAAAGCATGCGGGTGTCAGTGCAGACGCTGCTGTCTATGACACACCGGAGGGGTCCTTTCTTACTGACCCAGGGTGGGAAGAGCTGAGCAGGGTTCTGTTCCACGGGGTTCACTGAAAGCGATCTCTCTCTTGTGCACAGTCTGGCCCAAGGACTGCAGCGAGATAACCTGGAACAGGGTCAGCGGCATCTTCGTCATCCAGCCCACAGGACTCCACAAGATTGTCGTTTACTGTGACTTGAACAGCACCAGCGAGGGCTGGACGGTCCTCCAGCGGAACCGGCATGACACACAGATCACCTGGGCTGAGTCCTGGAGCACCTACAAGTACGGCTTTGGCAACGTGCACAATGACTACTGGCTGGGGACGGAGTACATCTATCAGATCGCCAAGCAGAAGGTCTACCAGGTCAGGTTTGTCATCCATGATTCATCCGGCACCATGAAATACGCAGACTACAACCTCTTCGGTCTGGAAGACGAGTCCAAAGGCTACAGGCTGAGGCTGGGCTCTTACACTGGGACTGCAGGGGATGCCATGACTTCAAACAATCCTAGCACTGTGCATGACAACATGAAGTTCACGGCTAAAGACCTGGATCAAGACACTTATGGTGGGAATTGTGCATCTAGCTATGGTGGGGGCTGGTGGTACTCGGCTTGTTATTCTGCTCGACTGAACGTCAAAGGGAGCATCACTTGGGGTAGTTTCTGTAATGGAAACTGCCAAGCCTCTGCCATCCTCATCAAACCAGCAACTTACTGTTAGTCACCCCTTCCCCACCCTCCTGTCTGCAGTGAGGCCAAACCCTGCTCCACTAAGGGAGGGAAAAGGGTCTGAGTGTGTCATGGCCAAACCTCACACCCAACTCGGAGGGGGAAGTATCATGTTTATCCAAAATAGGACAACTTCCTCTTTTCTTTTTTTCCATGCACTTTCTGAGCTAATCTCTGCTAGGCACTCGTGCTTTGTGTTGACTTTATTTAGTTATATTCATAATCAGAACAATCATTTGCAAAATCTGCAGTATCCAGATGTAGCAGCTCCGGGGAGAATAAATGCCTCAGATCCATATTAACTTTTCAGTGTCTTTTGCTCTTAGACTCATGCACAGTTCCAGAGGTCAGAGAGTTGGAGAAATTCAGAAGGATTTTTATAAACACCCACTCTACTGCTCATTAGCAGGGATTAAAGCTTTGGAGTAAAAAGGCATATTAAAAAGTGGTGGCCCCGGTTGGTAACTTTCTGTTCTGTGCCACTTACTCTCTGCTGTGCTCTCATGGGCACCGTACTGTGTAGATCCATTCCCAGTATTCTCAGCCTTCCTGCCTTGGGGGAGTTGGGCTGCCAGACCTGGCCTGGTTCATTGCCCCACAGTCTTAGAGGTCTGCAGGTTCCTATGAGGGAATTTTCGGCAATGGCCTAGCAGGATTTAAAAGCCAGGCCTGCATGTCTGAAGACATCTGGGTAGCTGCAGCAATGGCCTGAGGGGCCCTTTAATCAGTACCTTGGATTACTGTCCACATGTGCAAGTAGGTCCTAGTCCAAAGCCAGTTGATAACAGACAATCTTCCATTGACTTCAGTGGGTGTTGGATCAGGGCCCTAGTGTAGGGTTGTTGGCATGGGCCCATTGCTGTCAAGTGCACCAAAAATAACTCTTTGGGCCACCAGTCCTTTCTCATGTTTCGTGGCGGAGACTATGGGCTACCTGCTATTGATACAATACCCAGAGAGAGCCTGTGGGGCAGATACGGGGTCTATTCCGCTCCCACAGCAGGCGAAGCCACTCCTCAGCCTGAGAATCAGGGCTCTGCCCCCAGCTCTCCCTGGCCACGTGCTTTGGTGAAGAGGACACAGACCCAGGGCTGTCTCCTTTAAGGGCTGTTGCTTGCTGGACTGCAGTCAGACAGTCACATGGAAATAAGCAAAAATGTGGGGGAGGGATCTTCCAAAGATCACAAGTTTCTTCGGAGCACAGAGCTCATTGAAAGTCAGTGAGCAGGGCTGGATTTGTGGGTGGGCAACCGCCCAGGGTGCAATGGTCAGGGTGGCTCCATGGTCAGGGGGCTGTCCATGCCCATGGGATCCATGTGTGGGGAGGAGGATTGGGCACTCGGAGGGTGGCGGCTGCTGGCCAGGCACCCAGCTCTGAAGGCAGAGCCACCACCAGCAGCAGCACAGAAGGAAGGGTGGCATGGTAGGGTGTCTTGTCACCCTTCTGCAGGGAGCAGAGCTGGGGCAGCTGCGGAAGGCAGCTCAAGCATGTTCACCTCAGCCAATCTCCGGCTGAGCCGGGAGCCAGACCAGTTTGGCCCCTTCCCTGCCCTCCTCAGCCCGGTGCTCCAGAGAGCAGCGACCCCCAGCCATAGCAGGAGCCTCAGCGGGAGTTGACCTGACAGAGATGCTGCCTGCTCCCCCAGGGCTGCTGCTGCTGTAGAGGGAGCTCACCCCCTCCCCCGCCCCGCCGGGGTCTGTCTGCCCACCTCACACATGGCGGTAGCAAACGAGTCCATCCCCAGCGCGAGCCCCCGGACCACCAAGGAGAGCGAGAGCCCACCTGCCTCCTCCAGGAGGAAGGAGCTGAAGGTCTTGATTGTGGGGGATGCAGGTTGCAGGAAAACATCTCTGTGCATGATGTACATGAAGAGAACCTTTCTGGAGCTGAGTGCTGGGGCCTCCCACCTCCCTGAGCTGCCCCCCTAATCCAGCCTCTCCATGCTAACCAGCCCCTCACCCCGTCACGGCACCCTGAGTGCTGTAGGATAACAGCCCTTTGGGGTCAGGTGGGGAAGAGGCTCACTGTCAATCTCTTGGACCCCACCCCCCCACGCCCTGCTAAATTCGCCTAGGGCGCCATTTTCCCTAATGCTGGCCCTGTCAATGAGATTCATGCTCCCGAGATACACCTGCACTCTCTAGAACCTCAACCAAGAATGTGTATTACTTATTTCCAGGAGGGACCAGGTGAACCAAGGAAATTGCTCCAGCTGGTCAAAACTTTTCCTATCAGAAATATGGTTTCAGGGAAAGCAAAATTTTCTGTGGGAAAAAGTCAACTTTGTTGAAATGGCAAATACTGCAGGAGAGGGGACAGCACAAGAGATGAACAAGCCGTTTGCTCATGTACACACAGCACAAGAGAGAAACACAGGAGAATGGAGCTGCTCTGCTCTGGGCTGAGGATTGTTTTGTTCGTTCTCTAGAGAAGGGAATCTAAACTGTTCAGCAATCCCTCACCACAACCCATAAGAAGAGTTAATGCTGAAAGTGTGTCAGGGGATCCATCTACTGTCCAAAGCAATTACTACATTTTCTGTACAAAACAATAAGACCTTTAGACACCGAACGTGAGGAAGTCTGGAGATGGACAATCATAAAATCATACAATATCAGGGTTGGCAGGGACTGCAGGAGATCATCTAGTCCAACCCCCTGCTCAAAGGAGGACCAATCCCCAACTAAATCATCCCAGCCAGGGCTTTGTCAAGCCGGGCCTTAAAAACCTCTAAGGAAGGAGATTCCACCACCTCCCTAGGTAACCCATTCCAGTGCTTCACCACTCCCCTAGTGAAAAAGTTTTTCCTAATATCCAACCTAAACCTCCCGCACTGCAACTTGAGACCATTACTCCTTGTTCTGTCAATGAAAGGAACCCGGCACTGCCCCACTGGTCTAGGACCTTCCACTCCAACAGTCTGAGGCTGGCCACTCAACTTTGTCCCCTGAAACTGACAACACGTCCAGCTAGTTTCCAGATGTAGAACGGCACCTTGCCTCAACTCCCATTGCACTGCAACCTGCCCTGCAGATCTTCTTAAAGACGTCCCTTGTCCAACCTTGCATCCCACCCTGTTTCCAGGGCTGTTCACAGGCCAATGGGCAGTCTGGCCAGGGGCAGAGCTAAGGCAGAACAGTCAGGCTAAGCCTGTGGAGTGACAGCGGTGATATGACCAGGGAGAACTGACCGAATCCCTGAACTGTCCATTTCCAGACTTTGTGCAATTTGGGGCTTGGGAAGCTGCAGTAGTTCTGTGCAGAAAGTGCATTTAAGGGCCGTTAATGAAACTGTTCTGCATTTATGCCCACACAACCCCTCCTTCTGTGCACTACCCTCCCCTCGTCCCTCCAGGCTCCTGCCGCGATGTGACTTTCTAAGAACATTTGGTCTCCCCCACTCTCCTCGCCAGGGGCCCCCATCCCCTGTTCCTCCCCTTCCCCCAAGGCGCCACCCCTGACCTGGCCAGAAGCTGGCCCATGATAAGAGCTGCCCAGGGAGCCTGGGCTGCAGTGGGCTGAGCCAGGAGACAGGTAGAGCAGCCAGGGGGAGCCTGGGTTAGTCTAAGGTGTAACACCCCCAGTAGACAGACCAACAGCAGTACTCTGAGGCTGGCCCTGCCTTCATAGCCCTGATTAGCCGGGGACGGGCACACAGAAGCTGACCTCCTGCCCTGTCCCCCAGAGCCCTGGCTGGCTGTAGAGCTGGCAGAAAATCCTGCCTCTGCCAGCTGCTGCCACCCCTTCTGCCACCCTTCGAGAAGGGGCTGTTGGGGAGACATGTGCTGCTCCCGTAGGGACACAGCAGGGCCCAGGGGAGCCCGACCTCAGGGCTGGGAGCTTGACCCAGGGAGATGCCCTGTGCACGTGCGAATGGGCCCTGGCCAAGCAGAAGGATCCTCTTGATGCCCGATGCATTCAGCAGGCCTTGCCTCCGCCCAGGACTCCCGCTGGTTCCATACCCCACTCTGAGAACTCCAGTCGCAGGCACTAACAGAGTTCGCAGCCGGGGTTTCTCTCTCGCTAACCACAAACTGCCACTCTGAGCCCTCTCTCTGCCCCCCGCTGCCGCCTCCCATCCCCCCTGGAAAACCCTGAACAGGGCAGGGCTGGCCTGGAGCCTGAACGTTCACCCTGGTACTGGCAACGAAGCTCCTGTTCTGTCCCCGGCCTCAGGCGGCCGCCGAGAATTGCTGTGGCTTTATAAACGAGCGTCAGACGAAGGGGGGGGGGGGCAGGAAACGGTTGCCATGGTTCGCACTGTATCAACTCCCGGGCTCCTGACATAGAAGAGCGGGACAATTAACTCCCACGCCTTGGATCTTGCGCCCCAGAAGGATATTGGCCTTTCCCGCAGCGGCCTGGCACCGCTGGCGCACATCCACCCCGCGAACCGGCGTAACCCCAGACTCAGCCCGCCACTGCCCAGGGTGGGGCGCGGGGGACACACGGGCCCGCGTGGGACTCCTCTCGCTACAGGCCCCAGCGTGACTGCAAGCCCGACACCGATTCTTGGCGTCTGGTCCGCGAAACCGGGGCCCGCCTTCGGCCACTTCATCTAGGCCCCCTGCCCCGGCTTGCTGAAGAGAAGGGCACGCAGCGCGCCTCACGCCGGGCTCGGGTGACGTACCGAGCGAGCACGGCTCTCGTTTCCGGCCGGGGAGAGCTCGGGTGACGTACCGAGCGAGCACGGCTCTCGTTTCCGGCCGGGGAGGGTTTGGGTGACTTACCGAGCGAGAACGGCTCTCGTTTCCGGCCGGGGAGGGTTTGGGTGACGTACCGAGCGAGCAGGGCTCTCGTTTCCGGCCGGGGAGGGTTTGGGTGACGTACCGAGCGAGCACGGCTCTCGTTTCCGGCCGGGGGAGGGGTTAGGGGCCGCACGGCAAGTTGGGGAGTTTTGTTCCCTTCTGCGGCGTTGAAATGGCTGGAAAACCTCTGAGAGTGTGAGGCGGGGGCGCGGCGCTGCTGTCGCGCTGCGGGGGGAGCGGGCGCGTGTCTGCCAGGCGCCGCGGCGGGGCCGGACTCGGGGGGTCTCTGGGCCTGTGGGGCCCCTGCTCCCAGCCCGGCGCCGGGCCCTCGATCGAGCTGCAGCGTCGCCGCTGGGGCCGGGCCTGTCTGGGCGGGACGGGGGCGAGCTGGGCCGTGGCTCGGGCCCCGCTTGTGCTGCCTGCTGCCGAGCCGCGCGGCCCGGTCTTCGCGCGCTGTGACGCGTTTTCTTCTCACTCGAGTGGCTGAGGCCGCGGGCTGGAGGGCTGAGAGCTGGCCCGCGCGCTGCAGGGGCTTTAATGGAAATCGTGTTGCGATTTCCACCGTGCTCCTCTAGGGTAATAACTAGAGTGGTGGTGACCTCTGTCAAGAGCTAAAGTTGTCTGAGTGCTTCCAATCTTAACCCTGATTTTGGTATCTGAAAAGCTCGTTCAGTGTTTTGTTTTTTAATAGCTCTTAGAAAATTGCAGTGTGCATTGCTAATGTAATTTTACTGTTTTTAGGGCTGTTAGGTTCTTAGCTCTGGATCAAGCCTGAAGGTGTTTTAAGGGCTCCATAGCTCGTGGTGGAAATGGTGTGCAGAAGTGGTATCTCACACTTTTTTCTATTTTTTAAAATAAGACTAAAAATGTAGGACATTTCAGAAAAAAATGGTAAAGAGAGCATTAGTATTCCATGGTTTAAACAAATAAAAGTCAATAAATGCTTGCTTTAGCTGCCCATGCAATCCTAACTCAGCCTTTTGTGTGTGCATTTCATTACAAGTTTTAATTACATGGTCTTATGTATCATGTAGTACAATATAAAATACTGTAGAAAAATACTATCAGTTATGGAGAGATGTGCATAAGGCAGCACTTGTTTTTTCCCAGTCCTTAGAGGTTGCAGGCCATCTGTCTCCTGGTAAGTCCTAAAACACATTTTCCCAGAACAGGAATCTGAGTTAAACAGTATTTAGACAGTAGTTATATTTTAGGCAGGATTTTCCACAACCTCATGGGTGAAGTGTGTGTATGAATCCTTGGCTGTAAGAAAGATAGGGTCCCAATTTTTCATGTTACCAATTCAAAAATTAAAGATACACAAACTCATTATGGGTGTTGTCATGTCCTTATTTCTCTCCCTAGACTGGCCTGTGGGGATGTTGAAGGAAAATTTGATATGTTGTTCAATAGAGTGCAAGCTGTTCAGAAGAAAAGTGGAGAATTTGATGTAAGATTTATATTTCTGCTTCTGCACCGTGGTCTGTTAGATTAGAAGTGTTTCATTGTATAATGCCTCCCACTGGCAAGTGAAAAAAATTGACCTATGGTAATGTTAAATGAAGTCAAATGCTCATTGTTAGACTCCTCTAAATGTTATGTGAAAAGAATATTTGTACATAATGTGAATTAGAAGCACAGTGTTAAGTATTTACATAGTGCTTTGCATCTTTAAAACATTGAACAAATACTAATACTCACAACATCTCTTTAAAGTTGGTACCACAGATAAGTCTTCTTATCCTTATATTTACAGGTGGGAAACTGAAGCAAAGAGATGCAGTGACTTGCTCAAAGTGTCTCACTGAGGGTATGTCTACACTACGGAGACTATCCCAGCATAGCTATGGCACTGTTGCTATGCTGGCATAACCCTGTAGTATAGACATAGCCTATGCTGGCGAAAGGGTATTTCCTTTGTTGTAAGAAAACTACCTCCCCAAGCAACATCTACACCGGGGATTAGGTAGGCATAGCTATGGCACTCAGGGGATAGGGGTGGATTTTTTACACCCCTGAGTGACATAGGTATGTCAACCTAAATTTTAAGTGTAGACCAGGCCTCAATGAGTGGCAGAGCCAGAAATAGAACCAGGAATTCTGGCTTTTAGCCCCATGCTCATTGTACATTAATCAAAATGTAGAACTTGGATTATTTTACCAAAATTGATTTTTGATTTCTGACTGAAAATTGATACAAAGATACCAGGGAAACTATTTTTCTTAAAACCTAGACATTTCTGAGTTTTTAAAAAATTCTCTGAATTGAAGAGGGTGAAAGCAAGCTGGTCTTTACTGGAAAACATTTTATAAGTTACATTTGTTATTTAAAAAAGTGAGCTAACTGACAAGTGGTGGTACCTGCAGCATTATAGCCGTGTTGGTCCCAGGATGTTAGAGAGAGAAGGTAGGTGAGGTAATATCTTTTATTGGACCAACTTCTGTTGGTGAGAGAAACAAGCTTTCAAGCTTACACAGACCCTTTCTTCAGGCCTGGGAAACTTAGGCCAGGTGTTCACTACGTACTTACTTAGGTATAACTGTGTTGCTCAGGGTGTGAAAAATCCACATCACTGAGCAACTTAGTTATACCGACCTTAAACCCCGTGTAGACCGTGCTGTGTTGGTGGGAGAGCTTCCACCAACATAGCTGTCAACTCTCGCAGAGGTGGAATTATTAAGCTGACAGGAGAGTTGTCTGCCATGGACTTAGAGCATCTTCACCAGAGGTTTGTAGAGTAGACCTGCCCTTATTCAGTGTGTCACATCTAAATACAAGGTGTGACAGATTGAATGATCCCTTCAAATATATGTTAACTACTTACGTTAAACAAAGTGAAGTGGCCAGTGAACTCCTCTCCAGTCATAGGAAAGGATGGAGAAGCAGCTGAGGGAGAAGTTGTTAGTGCGTTATTGATTGTTGTAATAAGCCACGAATCTAGTGTCTAGCAAAGTTATGAATTTACGCTTTCAGGTTTGTCTTTTGAAAGTGTCGTGGAGTTTTCCTATGAGATTGAGGACTGATAGGTCAGATATGGAGTGATTGCTCTGTGAAAAGTGTTCACCCACTGGTGATATGGTGATTTCGTTTTTCATCGTTTTTCTGTGAGTTCATTCAAGAGCATCGTGATGATCTGGTTTCATCTACATAGTTGTTACTGGAGCATTTAATACACTGGATGAGGTCCGCCACATGTTGTGATAATCATGTATAGGACCCATGGATCTTGAAAGATGTGTTGTGGGTGGGTATTGATCATTGTAGCAGTGGAGATATGTCTGCATGTTTTGCATCTTCTGTTCTGGCAGGGTCTGGTGCTGCTTCGAGTTGAGGTGTCCTGGTCTATGAGGAGCTTGCTTCTGACGATGCGCTTGGAGAGACTGGGGGGTTATCTGAAGGCCAGAAGTCAGGAAAGACTTTTCACAATGGGGTCCCCATTCTATATGGGTTGTGCTTGTTTGATGATACTCTGTATAGGTAGCAGTGTGGGGTGATAGGTGACAACTAGGAGTGTTTAGTTGGTGTGGGTTTACTTCTGTACTGAAGCAGGTTTTCTTGAGGTATTTGGGTGACTCGTTCCATTATGTGATCTACTTCTCTGATGGAGTGTCCTTGTTTGGTGAAGGTGGTTTTAAGTGTATGATAGTGTTTATTCTGGACTTTCTCTTCGGAGAGTATTCTGTCGTATCTGAGTGCCTGGTTGTAGATAACAGATGTCTTGGTGTGTTTGTGATGGCTACAGGATCTGTGAAGGTAGGTGTGCTGATCCCTGGGTTTCTTGTATATAGTCTGTAGGGGTTCATTGCTGAAGCTGCTTGTGGTGTCTAGGAAGTTCATGCTACTGTGGGAGTTCTCCAGAGAGTTTAACGGTGGTTGTTGAAGTTGTGATGGAAATCTGAGAAAGTTTAAGCTGCCTCTGCCAATGCATCTGATCCTTGGCTGCATTTTTGCCTCCCACAGCTTTTGCTAGTTTTGCTTTGGAGAGTGGAAAGTTGAAACCAGAGGATTGAAGTCAGGCGCTTAAGACGTATGCCTTTAGTTGACTGCAGTTAAGTTGCTGGACAAGAGACGAAAGCTGCCTTTTCCTATCTCTCTTGCTGTTCTTTTCACTCTTCTTTTATGTGAATGTCTTGGGGAAACACAGTATGAGATTTTAAAAGAACCTGAGAGCTCAGACTGATGCTGTTATAATGGAGTCTAAGGTGTTTTAAAACCCTTAATTAGTGTTATAACAGTAAACTGTTAAATGTGGTCTGGAGTTCAGGTAGAATAGGTTCTGGCCTTTTTTTCTGTTGTAACAACCACCATTAAAATACACCAGGAAAACTGTTGAAAAAATGATAGTAGATCCTGAGGTCCCAGCAGGTGGTGGTAGCTCTGATGGTGAAGCTCCCTCTGTCCCTCCCCTGCAAACTGTCCAGGCTGCAAGCTCAAGCCAGTAGCCAAGTGATATTGCCCCTCCAGAAAAGGAATGCCTTGCCCCCATCAAAATGAACCAAACAAATACACTTCTGGTGGATTGCAGTTATCAGCACTTCATGGTGTCCTAGCAACTCTTAATTTTTTGTTATAACAACTTTATGCACTCTCCAGGAGTCTTTTGAGACTCCTTATCACAGTTCGATTAAACACACTCAGTTTGTACCACTCTCTTTGATTCTAACTTTCACTTAATTTCATGTAACAGGTCATGGCAAAGTTCTGTAACCTTTCTCCCACTCTGTGCATCTTGTGATATTGGTCTCTGCACATCATGACTTAAAAGGATGCTTGCAACAATGGTGGGATGCTATTGGAGAGGTTGCTAGGAAGTGTTTTCTCCTGGAAAAGACTTTGTACATAGAGAAGGAATAAGGGAGTTTCTCACAATGAAGATGTACTTGATCTTGTAATTTCAGCTGTTTTTCCCTGGATTTTTTTTGTGTGTGTGTGCGCTTAATAACTGCTAAGGAATTTCTCGTTTTACATACATCAAATGAAACTAAATCTCAGACAAAAAACCACTGAACCCAAATCACTGTTAATGCTGTGACAGTAAGAAAGTAATGAAAAGGACAGCCTAGGTATTTTTACATCGTAAACCTTTCCCCCTTCTTACAATGGTTCTCTTGTGTTTTTTTTTTTAATGATTTTAGCTGCTTTTGTGTGTTGGGAACTTCTTTGGCTCTACTCCAGAGACAGAGTGGGAGGAATACCGGACATGTGCCAAGAAAGGTAAGGAAAGGGCCTGTATATTAGATGACTATAACCCAGTGGGATGTGGCTGCATACGTGGCTTTGAATTTGATGAACAATATCTTCACCACACATCTCCTTCCTGTGTTGCTTTATTAAGTTTTTCAGTGTACGATCCTGAACTGAACAGAGGGATGGCTAGGGCAAGGGCTGTGGTGAGTGTCAGAGCCATTCAGCTATGTTTTATGGAAGCTGAAGGCAATGTGCTCAGCACTGCTTGCTGCTGCTGGTACAAAAAGGATCAGTGTGTGCCTTTTGGTGCCTGCTGCAAATGTCTGTGTGTATGGAAAGGGCTTGTAAGCTGTCTGTGGATTACAATGAGTAATATTATATTAACTAGGCCCTGCTGCTTAGCACTCAATGGAGTGTTAGGTCTGTATGATGTGCAGCTTGCTGCTATCTGTGTAATTTCTCCAGTAATGTACAATACTGGGTTGTCTCCTCTCTGCCATTGATCTGGGGGCAGCTCAAGCTGTTAATTATCAACTCATGTAGTTGATCACATCTATTCCCTGTTGCCCCATCTTTTCCCTCTCGAAGCTGCACCAGACAGCAACAGTGATCTGTCCTTTGAAAATTAATGAACAAGCAGTGAAAAGAATTAGTGTTAAAGCCCTTTCCTCTTGGCCTTCCAATCTTGAGATGTGTTCATTGGGGTATTTCACTTGCACAGGTTTCTGTCATGGCCAGGAGTGCATAATAAAGGGCCAAGAGCACTTTGAATGCTCTGTGCCCAGAACAGAGGCACAAGAGGATTCTGTTTCCATGCAGCTGTTCTACCAAGATATTTCGAAGTATGCCTTGTGACTTACTGAGCATGGGCTTCTCTTTGAGCCTCTCATTAATCCAGCATAGACCCCTTCTCCACCTGTGTAGGAGAAATTATCCATTCCCTTATTCCCCGGTCTCTCTCCCTGCTCCTCTCAGGTCCCATCACCACATTTATGAGAGAAGCTTATCTGTGAAAATCTGTAAAGCTGCCACCTTACCTTGTTTTTTCTTCGAGTATGTCTGTACTTCAGGCTGGGGGTGCAATTCCCAGCTTGTAGACACAATCTGCATTAGCTCTGATTAAGCAAGCTCACTAAAAATATAGATGATGTAATGTGATTAGCAGGAGGGGCTATGTACCTGCCTGAGACGTTGGGCACCAGGGTGTATTGATTTAAAATCACCAATTTTTTGTCAGCAAACAGGAAATCTTGATTTAAATCATGGATTTTAATGGTGTTTTACATTTGTACTTTTTAGTTATTTTCCAAAAGAAACATTGATTCCCAGTGGTTGGTAACTATTAAAACATGTTGACTTTCAACTAAGTATAGCCTATTGTGATGGGTTCCCCCCCAGGATGCTACTTGGAACTGGGATACCACTGAGCCTGCCTGTCCCACTAGCCTGGGTTCCCTTTACTCTGTACTGCTGTGACAGGCTCTCAAGCTCCCTTCAAGCACACACGCAGGTAGAGACATACCCAGCTGCAGCTATATTCACACAGATACTGAGGCCAGCTCTGCATGGGAGAACTCAGCTAAGGAATTGCCCAGCACACCAGTGCACAACCCCTCTGGAGTGTAAACCCCAAACTGTATTGTCTTGTGCTGCACAGAGAACTATACAGCGGAAGCTCATAAAATTCACCCTCTCCCTCAATGTGGAGAGAGATGTGCAACATATGCTACCTATAGAGGTAGCCAGCCAGTCAGGCAGCGGCACAGGAGCCAGCACACAGAGCTGTAAACAGGGGAGTCTGTGGGGAAGACTAAGAGCCAGGCAGAGGAGCAGACGGGCTAGTGAAGGGAGTCTGGGGTGGTCTGGCCGTGTTGTGGTGCCTGTTGGGGGTTGTTTATGCTGTGGGTGGGGGTTTTGGTTTGTTTTGTTTTTCCCAGACTGACAGGACTTAGGTGAGAAGGCGATGACAGACACAGAGGCAGCAGTGGTAGTGACCCAAGTAGTGGAAGACACTATGAAGATGACTGGATGTAGAAGCAGTGGCATGTACATGATCCTAGAGGGGGTACCTGTAAAGAATTTCGTCTGCATGAAGTGTCGCCTGGTAGAGCTGGTGGAAGAGAAGATCCTTGGATTGGAGATGCAGGTGGAGACTCTAGTCGAGTTTAGAAGGGGGTTCGAGCGGATAATGGAGCAAAGACATGAGGAGGCTGAAGGGAAAAGCTCAGACTTGCAGATGGAAGCAGGACCGAAGAACTCTGAGGGGAAGCTGCTGGGTGAGGAAAGTGGACAGTGGAAGCATGTGACTAGGAGAACCAGGCAGAGGAAAAGACAGGGCAGTGAAGGAGAAATAGAGCTCAGGAACAGGTTTGCAGAGTTGGAAAACGAAGAAGGGGCACAGCAGGTGATCAGTGAAGGTGAGAGGGCAAGGAAAAAGAGAAGACCAGCTAGTCCTATTGGAAGAGGGCAAGAGTCAATGGAGATAACACCAAAGATGAGCCCCAGGAGGATATGGGATAGGTTGTAGAGGATTTCAAGGGACGACAGGAATCGTGGCCAGATGGAACAGGGGATAGACTGGAGAATCGCACCATCGCCAGGAAAAGGCAGGTCTACGTGATTGGGGACTCATTACTGTGCAGAATAGACCGGCCTGTAACAAGCGCTGATCCAGAGGTCAGAAGGGTGTGCTGTCTACCGGGTGCTAAGATACGGGATGTGGACCTGAGGCTGAAGAGGATCCTAACAGGAGCGGGAAAGAATCCATTGATTATCCTTCATGTGGGAACAAATGATACGGTTAGATTCTTGCTGGAACGTATCAAGGGAGATTATGCCAGGCTGGGGAAGACGCTAAAGGAAATCGAGGCTCAGGTGATCTTCTGTGGGATTCTGCCTGTTCCTAGAGAAGGGCAACAAAGGTGTGACAAGATTATGATGCTCAACAGATGACTCAGGCAGTGGTGCTATAAGGAGGGCTTTGAGATGTATGGCCACTGGGAAGCATTCTTGGACAGAGGACTGTTCTCTCGGGATGGACTTCACCTGAGTAAGGAGGGAAATAGACTTCTAGGATGGAGGATGGCACAACTGATCAAGAGCTTTAAACTAGGAGTTCGGGGGAGATGGTTGGGAGATGTTCAGGTTATCTCCACGCCAGTTATTCTCTTTGAGAGGGAAGAAAATGAAGTAAGAAAGGATATACAGCCGTGGGTAGGAGAATGGACATAAGGAGGAAGGGCAGTGTACATACCAATCTAATAGGTAATATTGGCGGTAGAATGTCTGTGCCCAATTGGGTAAAGAATGTGAGCAAACGGCAAAAATTAAGATGTTTGTACACTAATGCGAGGAGCCTAGGTAATAAAATGGAGGAACTAGAGCTACTGGTGCAGGAAGTGAAACCAGATATTGTAGGGATATCAAAAACATGGTGGAATAGTAGTCATGACTTGACTACGGGTATTGAAGGGGTATGTGCTGTTTAGGAAAGACCGAAATAAAGGTAAAGGTGGTGGAGTAGCATTGTATATCAACGATGAGGTAGACTGTAAATAAATAAGAAGTGATGGAATGGATAAGACTGAGTCTGTCTGGGCAAAAATCACATTGGGGAAGAAAGCTACTAGAGCCTGCCCTGGGATAGTGCTTGGGGTGTGCTATAGACCGCCAGGATCCAATGTGGATATGGATAGAGACCTCTTTAAAGTCTCCCATGATCGCACAATTGCCATTAGTATTTACTTCTTTAAAAACATTAACTTCCCAGATATAGACTGGAGGACGAGTGCTAGTAATAATAATAGGGCTCAGATTTTCCTGGATGCGATAGCTGATGGATTCCTTCACCAAGTAGTTGCTGAACCAACAAGAGGGGATGCCATTTTTTGATTTGGTTTTGGTGAGCAGTGAGGACCTCATAGAAGAAATGATTGTAGGGGGACAACCTTGATTCCAGCGATCATGAGCTAATTCAGTTCAAACTAAATGGAAGAATAAAGAAAAATATATCTGTGTCTAGGGTTTTTTATTTCAAAAAGGCTAACTTTAAAAAATTAAGGAAATTAGTTAGGGAAGTGGATTGGATTGAAAAACTTGTGGATCTAAAGGCGGAGGAGGCCTGGAATTACTTCAAGTCAAAGTTGCAGAAACTATCAGAAGCCTGCATCCCAAGAAAGGGGAAAAAATTCATAGGCAGGAGTTGTAGACCAAGCTGGATGAGCAAGCATCTCAGAGAGGTGATTAAGAAAAAGCAGAAAGCCTACAAGGAGTGGAATATGGGAGGGATTAGCAAGGAAAGCTATCTTACTGAGGTCAGAACATGTAGGGATAAAGTGAGAGAGGCCAAAAGCCATGTAGAGTTGGACCTTGCAAAGGGAATTAAAAGCAATAGTAAAAGGTTCTATAGCCATATAAATAAGAAAACAAAGAAAGACGTGGGACCGCTGAAGACTGAGGATGGAGTGGAGGTTAAGGATAATCTAGGCATGGCCCAATATCTAAACAAATACTTTGCCTCAGTCTTTAACGAGGCTAATGAGGAGCTTAGGGATAATGGTAGGATGACAAATGGGAATGAGGAAATGGAGGTAGATATTACCACATCTGAGGTAGAAACCGAACTCGAACAGTTTAATGGGACTAAATCGGGGGGCCCGGATAATCTTCATCCAAGAATATTAATGGAACTGGCACAAGAAATTGCAAGCCCGTTAGCAAGAATTTTTAATGAATCTGTAAACTCAGGGGTTGTACCGTATGACTGGAGAATTGCTAACATAGTTCCTATTTTTAAGAAAAGTAAAAAAAGCGGTCCGGGTAACTACAGGCCTGTTAGTTTGACATCTGTAGTATGCAAGGTCTTGGAAAAAATTTTGAAGGAGAAAGTAGTTAAGGACATTGAGGTCAATGGTAAATGGGACAAAATACAACATGACTTTACAAAAGGTAGACCGTGTCAGACCAACCTGATCTCTTTCTTTGAGAAGGTAACAGATTTGTTAGACAAAAAGAGAACGCAATAGATCGATTTCAGTAAGGCATTTGATACGGTTCCACATGGAGAATTATTAGCTAAATTGGAAAAGATGGGGTTCAATATGAAAATTGAAAGGTGGATAATGAACTTTTTATTACTGACCTTGGCAGAAAAAGTGGGAATGTGCTAATGAAGTTTGCGAATGACAAAAAGCTGGGCAGTATTGCCAATACAGAGAAGGACCGGGATATCATACAGGAAGGTCTGGATGACCTTGTAAACTGGAATAATAGTAATAGGATGAAATTTAATAGTGAAAAGTGCAAGGTCATGCATTTAGTGATTAATAACAAGAATTTCCGTTATAAACTGGGGATGCATTACTTGGAAGTAACAGAGGAGGAGAAGGACCTCGGAGTATTGGTCGATCACAGGATGACTATGAGCTGCCAATGTGATATGGCTGTCAAAAAAGCTAATGCGGTCTTGGGATGCATCAGGTGAGGTATTTCCAGTAGAGATAAGGAGGTGTTAGTACCTTTATACAAGGCACTGGTGAGACCTCAACTGGAATACTGTGTGCAGTTCTGGTCTCCCATTTTTAAGAAGGATGAATTCAAACTGGAACAGGTACAGAGAAGGGCTACTAGGATGATCCGAGGAATGGAAAACCTGTCTTATGAAAGGAGACTCAAGGAGTTTGGCTTGTTTAGCCTAACTAAAAGAAGGTTGAGGGGAGATATGATTGCTATCTATAAATATATCAGAGGGATAAATACCATGGAGGGAGAAGAATTATTTAAACTCAGTACCAATCTGGACACAAGAACAAATGGATATAAACTGGCCATCAGGAAGTTTAGACTTGATATTAGACGAAGGTTTCTAACCATCAGAGGAGTGAAGTTCTGGAACAGCCTTCCAAGGGAAGCAGTGGGGGCAAACGACATATCTGGCTTCAAGACAAAGCTTGATAGGTTTATGGAGAAGGTGATATGATGGGATAGCCTAATTTTGGCAATTAATTGGTCTGTGACTACTAGCAGTAGATATGCCCAATGGCCTGTGATGGATGTTAGATGGGGTGGGATCTGAGTTACTACAGAGAATTCTTTCCTGGGTGTCTGGCTGGTGAGTCTTGCCCGCATGCTTAGGGTTTAGCTGAACCACCATATTTGGGGTCGGGAAGAAATTTCCCCCCAGGGCAGATTGGCAGAGGCCCTGGGGGGTTTTCGCCTTCCTCTGCAGCATGGGGCATGGGTCACTTGCTGGAGGATTCTCTGCACCTTGAAGTCTTTAAACCACGATTTGAGGACTTCAGTAGCTCAGACATACATTAGGGGTTTTTTACAGGAGTTGGTGGGTGAGATTCCATGACCTGCGTTGAGCAGGAGGTCAGACTAGATGGTCATAATGGTCCCTTCTGACCTTAAAGTCTATGATTCTATGATTAACAGCTTTCCGCCCCAAATATGAGTTCCACACTGGTTTAAGAGACAAAACAAATTTACTAACTACAAAAGATAGACTTTAAGTGATTAGAAGTGATAGCAAACAGATCGAAGCAGATTACCTTAGTAAATTAACAAAAACCGCAAACTGAGTTTAACACATTAGATAGGTAGGATATAAATTAGCAAATTTTCACCCTGAGTGATAAACAGACTGGCAGATTCTTAAGGTACAAGTTGCCTTGGCTTTCCCGGGTTTTCACACACAGGCTAAAAATCCTTCTAGCTTGGGACCATCACTTCCCACAGTTCAGTCTTTGTTCCTCAGGTGTTTCCGGGTGTGTGGTTGCGGGGAGAGTGAGGTCCCCCAGTGATGTCATTTACCCCCTTTTATATCTTCTTCCCACTTCCTGGAAAGCTCTCTTGCTGTGACCTGGGTCAAACAGTTTCCATTGTGTAGTGCTATCTCTTGAGAGGTTTCTATTGTACACAGTTCCTAGGGTAATCCGTGTGCTTGTGTGCATTTCCTCAATAAGCCATTAACATTGTTTGGCCTTTTTACTGTCGTATCTGAAAGGCTGCTTGTTGGTGTTTTCAACCTCATGACATGTTCCAGTAACACATACTAGCCAAACGTAATAACTTCACATACGACGATAGCACACACAATCCAATGAGATTACTGTCTAGCAGATCAAGACTTTTAGAATGACACCTCCCAAGGCATACTTTGTATAAGGCATATCCTCATTACATGGCAGTGGTGAATAGTGGGGTGTCACACCTATGCAATTGTATAGCCTAACTTACATTTATTCAAGTTTTTACATTTCTTTTGTTTGTTTTGTTAGAAGATGGTGATTTTTTTTAACTTGTGATTTGTCAATCTCTGTGTGGATTGAAATTCAGATTAAATTAGAAATTCACAAAAACTGCATATTTTTTTTATTAAATAAAACTACCTGAAACTTGCTGAATATGTACAAAAATTGTCAGAACATGTTTTGCATTCAAAACTGATTATACAAAGGAAGAATTATAAGTAGTTATTGAATGGAACTGATTATTTCTGGTCAGTTTGTCCTTCAAGATTTTGGAACTGGTAGTTCTCATCCTCTCACATCTACGTAGTTTTTATTAATAGATTGGAAGAGGGGAAACAAGCTTTTCTGCTTTTTCATCTCCCAGTAGGTTTCATTGAACTTGTCATTGAATTGAGCTATTTGAATGAACTGAAATGAAGAAAATATTCTCTCTGCACCTGCAGAAGAGGCTACTGTTGTGAGAAGCTGATTTAGCATTTTAGCAAACTCTAGTTCCAGGTGCTTAGCCAGTGACTCCCACCAGTTCAGTGGTTTAATGTTCTTTATAATTTGGGGGAAATTATGCACTGCTTATTTTTGGTATTTAATTTAAATTATTTTAACAGATTGATAAATTTTGACCTTAACATAGGCTGTCAATTTCAGATTTAATTTTAATCTGATTTAAATAAAATTCAGTTTATTTTTTTAAAGTGGCTATCCACCTTGTTATGCATGTACAGTATAAGCTTTTTTATGCAGGATGTTGCAGGAATGGGGCATGCCAGTAAGTGAAAAATGCCAGTTAACTAAGGGGGAGGGAGTTTGGGTGTGGGAGAGGGCTCAGGGCAGGAGGTTGGGCAGGAGTTTCAGGGTGCTGCATCCGGGGGGGAGGGGCAGGGGCGACCTGTCCGGGGTGCTCCTCGGCGGAGGCGCGGCAGATGGCTCTGTGTGCTGCCCCCGCCCCAAGTGCTGGCTCCGCTGCTCCTATTGGCTGAGACAGCTGAGAGTTTTTTGCCTTCCAGCTAAACTTTGTTCTGTTGTTACCTCATTTCCTTGATCCAGCCCCACTCTGTTCTGCTTCATCTCTCTGTCCTGTCTAGTGTGTAAGTTGTAGTCTCTGGAGTAGGAACTCTCTTCTTAAGGCTTGTACAGGCAAGTAACAATCACAAAGGGGTTTGTTCTTGATTGGATTTCCTGGGTGCTTCCATAATATATTGATCATTTTTTCTAAGCAGGGAAAGATGGTGAGTGACCCTTTTCACATCAAACCTTGCTAAAGAGGTTAGCAGCAGTATTGGAAGAGCTTGAGTCTTCACCATTCACATGTTATGGAGAGATTAAACTCAGTCTTCTGAGGGCAGGGAGATCTCAGCAGAGGAACCTCAGATCTGGACTGACTTACCCCCATTCACTCTTAGACCTGGCCAACACACACAGTTGTGTGGATATAAGTAAAGGTGTCATTTTATTTTCATTAGGTGAAGTGACGCAACTTTGTTCACTCTGGACACTTACAGTGGTTTAAACCTGGTTTATCTGTTTAGCTTATGGCGGTACATTTTTATAGGTGAAAGCTAAACTGATGAGTCCACACACAAATTGCACTGTTTTTAACTAAACAAATGTAAGTGAAACTGGTGCAAGTTGTGTGTATAGGCAAGCTTTTAGTTCTTCAGGGCCAAAGCTTAATGAGCTCCTAGGTGTCATGCAAGTCTTGATTATTTACACTGGCTTTTCTTGATGGGGGAGATTACAGTTGATGGGGGAAGGGATTTGAGAATCATTTAATCTTGTTGGCAGTATCCGTGAAAATGTTCTTAATGGACACAGTCAACTTGAAATCTACCCCATTTAAAAAAAAAAATCTGTACTTAAATATACTCTACTAGTATGTACTATAATGTTCAATTTAGGTGTTTGCTTTTTTGTTTGTTTTTTTAACTGGTGATTAATAAATTTCAGTGAAACGGGCAGGACCTAATAAACTCAATTTCTGGGTCCAAAACTATCGTACATTTCCTCTGTAGTGAGTCTTTACTTCATAATAGTAAATACAGAATTGAATAAATGTCACAGTTCTGAAACAAGTGAACTAATTGTGTGTGTTTCTTCTCCAGCTCCTATTCCAACGTATGTCTTGGGTGCCAATAACCCGGAAACGGTACATTATTTTCCAGATGTCAATGGCTGTGAACTAGCCGAGAACATTACATACTTAGGTAATGGTATAGATTTTATTTCTGTGTTGTGAATCCGATGTGCTCTTTATGGGAGTATTAAAATGTTGCTGTAGTGGTGCCTTAATTTAGGTTGTGATGGCCCTTTCATTCCAAACTTCACTTGTTCATTTCTTCACTTGTTGATACCTTCCTTCAGAAATCATTTCAGCGAATCTCTCGTACTGAGTCTCAGGCCCAAGATGAATTGTTTTTGAAACCTTAGTAAAATCTATTCTGCTTTTTTTTTAGATGAGCAACATAAAAAGACATCTTTTGTACTTTTACAACATTTTCAACTTTTTATGAGCTCAACAGAGCTGTTTGGGTTGTCAACCTGAGCTTGTTGGGCAAGTTTCAATGAAGTCGTCAACTTTGGGGAAAAAATTGTTGGGAAACAAGTTAATGGCAAAAGAACAGTATGCATTGCATTTATGCAGTATGAATTCTCCTTCCTAATTCAGCTGTGCATTTATTGTGTGTTCATGCAACAGAACTGTGCAAGAGTTAGTCTACCTCAGCTAGCATGAATCCAGCTAGTGTGAACTACAACACCTGTGAAGACAATGCAGCATAGACTTCAGAGTGGGCTAGCAGTCAGGCTACTCACCTCGGGCCAAACTGGGCTTGTACTGTCTGTACTGGAGCTTGCCCTGCACTGTTTTCACTGCTGTTGTTACCCAGGCTAGCTGGATTCAAGCTAGTTCAGGTAGGCTAGTCCATATACAGAAGATAAGAATGGCCATACTGGGTAATACTGTGGCCAGTGCCAGATGCTTTAGAGGGAATGAACAGACCAGGACAATTATTGAGTGATCTATCCACCGTTGTCCAGTTCAAGCATCTACCAGTCAGAGGCTTAGAGATACCCAGAACATGGGGTTGCGTCCCTGATCGTCTTGGCTAATAGCCATTGGCGGATTTATCATCCGTGAATTTACCTAATTCTTTTTTGAACCGAGTTATACTTTTGGCTTTCTCAACATCCTCTGACCCCTGTTCTTGTGTTATGTGAAGGTGTCATAAATATAAAGGGAAGGGTAAGCCCCTTTAAAATCCCTCCTGGCCAGAGGAAAAATCCTCTCACCTGTAAAGGGTTAAGAAGCTAAAGGTAACCTCGCTGGCACCTGACCAAAATGACCAATGAGGAGACAAGATACTTTCAAAAGCTGGGAGGAGGGAGAGAAACAAAGGGTCTGTGTCTGTCTGTATGCCGCTTTTGCCGGGTATAGAACAGGAATGGAGTCTTAGAACTTTAGTAAGTAATCTAGCTAGGTACGTGTTAGATTATGATTTCTTTAAATGGCTGAGAAAGAACTGTGCTGAATAGAATGACTATTCCTGTCTGTGTGTCTTTTTTGTAACTTAAGGTTTTGCCTAGAGGGATTCTCTATGTTTTGAATCTAATTACCCTGTAAGGTATCTACCATCCTGATCTTACAGAGGTGATTTCTTTACTTCTATTAAAAGTCTTCTTGTAAGAAAACTGAATGCTTTTTCATTGTTCTTAGATCCAAGGGTTTGGGTCTGTAGTCACCTATGCAAATTGGTGAGGATTTTTACCAAACCTTCCCCAGGAAGTGGGGTGCAAGGGTTGGGAGGATTTTGGGGGGGAAAGACGTGTCCAAACTACGTTTCCCAGTAAACCCAGTTAGAGTTTGGCGGTGGCCGTGGAGATCCAGGGACAAAGGATAAAATTAATTTGTACCTTGGGGAAGTTTTAACCTAAGCTGGTGAAAGTAAGCTTAGGAGGTTTTCATGCAGGTCCCCACATCTGTACCCTAGAGTTCAGAGTGGGGGAGGAACCTTGACATGGTGGCAGAGTGGTGGGATTAACCTGAAATCATTTTGAGATCAATTTGAGATTTTTTTGAACTAGAAATAGATTTTAAAAAGGAAAAAAAATTTTTTTCCTTTGGGGCTGCTGGAAAGGAGGTCCAACTGAAAGCAGCTAGTTTTTTCTCTGCTTTGGGGCCAGAGCAGAGACAAAAGGGGATTATCTTTGTGAATTGCAGGTTTTCTTTGCCTGGAGGCAGGGTACTTAACTCCTGCAGGGAAATTCACAGTCTTCCAAACCAGAGATTTTTTTTCCCCTAAAAGTAAATTGGCCGGGGGGGGGGGGGCGTGTTCTACCCATTTGCCTGGAGACAAAAGTGGTAAGTTGTTTTTTTTTTTAGGATTTTGATTTTTTTTTTGTTTTACAAGGAGCACAAGTTTGAAAAGGAATTTTTTTCCTTTGGGCTGCTGGTAAGCAGGTTTCCAAGTAGTTGGAGGTTTTTTGCTTTGATTTGGGGCCAGAGCAGAGACAAAGGGAATTGTCTTTTTCTGTAGGCTGACAATCACTATCAGAGAATAGGTATCCTATTCTAGCACAGCAAAATTTTACAGGCAAGTTTTGTTTGTTTATTTCTAAACCTCAGGTGTAAACTTAGTTAAAAACAGAGAGGTTAGGATGACAAAATCCACGGCTCAACAAAAGCTGGACTTAGCCAGATTTCAGGCTGAGGAAAAATAAAAGGAACATGAAAGATAGATAGAACTCCTGCGGCTGGAGAAGGAGGTACAGGACGCTGCCCACAAGAGGGAAATGGAGGCAAGGAAGCATGTGGAGGAGGAGAAGGAAAAAGAGAGGAAGCATGTGGAGGAGGAGGAGGAGGAGGAGAAGGAAAAAGAGAGGAAGCATGCACTGGAGATGGAGAAGGTAAAGGCTCAGCAGAATATACCAACAAACCCTAGCAATCCTTCTCCAGGTACCACTCCCCATCCCAGAAAGTTCCCCACCTACAAGGCAGGCGATGATACTGAGGCCTTCTTAGAAAACTTCGAAAGGGCCTGCCTTGGGTACAGCATCTCTACCGACCAATACATGGTAGAGCTGAGGCCGCAGCTCAGTGGACCCTTAGCTGAGGTGGCAGCTGAAATGCCTAAAGAACACATGAACAAGTGTGAACTGTTTAAATCCAAGGCGAGAGTCAGAATGGGGCTAACACCCGAGCATTCTCGTCGGAGGTTCAGAGCCCTAAGGCGGAAACCAGACGTGTCATTTACCCAACATGCCTGCCACATTGTGAAACATTGGGATGTCTGGATATCAGGAGCCAGTGTTGAATCTCCAGTAAATTTGCCCTTCCTAATGCAAATGGAACAATTCTTAGAGGGTGTTCCTGAGGAAATAGAAAGATACATTCTAGATGGGAAGCCCAAAACTGTAATCGAGGCAGGAGAGATTGGAGCCAGATGGGTGGAGGTGGCAGAGAAGAAGAAAACTGGTCGCAGTTGGAGCGGAGACCAGAAGGGACAACCCCAGACCACACCCTATTACCGGGGGCCGCCTAAAGCCCCACCTACCTCCCAAAGAACCCTCCAGACCCCTTATCGTCCCACCACCCCATTCTGCAGCAACCCACCTTGCCCCAGTGACCCGTCAGCTGGACGATGTTTTAAATGTAACGAGCTGGGACATGTAAAGGCCAACTGCCCCAAGAACCCCAATAGATTACAGTTCATTGCACCGGAATCACATCAGAGGTCCGCAGGCCCAGATACCTCCCAGATACCCTTGGAGCGGAGGGAAACTGTGAGTGTGGGCGGGAAGAAGGTCACCGTGTGGAGGGACACCGGAGCACAAGTGTCAGCTATCCATGCTTCCTTAGTGGACCCCAATTTAATCAACCCAGAGATCCAAGTGACGATTCAACCCTTCAAGTCCAACTCTTTCGATTTGCCTACAGCCAAGTTGTCTGTCCAGTACCAGGGCTGGTCAGGAACGTGGACTTTTGCAGTCTATGATGATTATCCCATCCCCATGCTGTTGGGGGAAGACTTGGCCAATCATGTGAAGCGGGCCAAGAGGGTGGGAATGGTCACCCGCAGCCAGGCTAAACAAGCCATGAGGCCTAGCTCTGTTCCGGAAACTTCTATCAGGACCCGGTCAGAGGTGATGGACCCGGACCCCAGGCTAATGTCTGCAACAGCAGTAGTGGATCCAGTCCCAGAGACCCAGACGGAACCAGTCCCAGAACCGGAACCAGTCGAACAACCCACACCAGACCCATTGCCAGCACTGAATCCAGTACTTCCATCCTCAACACCAGAGGGCCCCACCGAACCTGAACCGGCAGCAGCCCATAACGCTACACAAGAGGCTCAGCCGGAGCCTGAACCCCAACAGAGTGCACCAGCGGAGAGCGGTTCACAGTCCACGGAAACAGCCCCATCCCCTACATCGCTTCCAGAGGGACCAAGCATAGGTCCACAATCCAATGAGGAACTGATGTCTCCAGCATCAAGGGAACAGTTCCAGACCGAACAGGAAGCAGATGAAAGTCTCCAGAGAGCTTGGACGGCGGCACGGAGCAACCCACCGCCTCTCAGCTCTTCTAATCGATCCAGGTTTGTTGTAGAAAGAGGACTTTTAGACAAGGAAACTCTTTCTGGTGGACACCAGGAAGACTGGCATCCTCAGAGACAGTGGGTAGTTCCAACTAAATACCAGGCCAAGCTCTTGAGCTTAGCCCACGATCACCCTAGTGGCCATGCTGGGGTGAACAGGACCAAAGACCGTTTGTGGGGGGGTCATTCCACTGGGAGGGAATGGGCAAGGATGTTTCTACCTATGTCCAGTCTTGTGAGGTGTGCCAAAGAGTGGGAAAACCCCAAGACCAGGTCAAAGCCCCTTTCCAGCCACTCCCCATCATTGAAGTTCCATTTCAGCGAGTAGCTGTGGATATTCTGGGTCCTTTTCCGAAAAAGACACCCAGAGGAAAGCAGTACATACTGACTTTCATGGATTTTTGCCACCCGATGGCCGGAAGCAGTAGCTCTAAGCAACACCAGGGCTAAAAGTGTGTGCCAAGCGCTAGCAGACATTTTTGCCAGGGTAGGTTGGCCCTCCGACATCCTCACAGATGCAGGAACTAATTTCCTGGCAGGAACTATGGAAAGCCTTTGGGAAGCTCATGGGGTAAATCACTTGGTTGCCACTCCTTACCACCATCAAACAAATGGCCTGGTGGAGAAGTTTAATGGAACTTTGGGGGCCATGATACGTAAATTCGTAAATGAGCACTCCAGTGATTGGGACCTAGTGTTGCAGCAGTTGCTCTTTGCCTACAGAGCTGTACCACACCCCAGTTTAGGGTTTTCCCCATTTGAACTTGTATATGGCCGTGAGGTTAAGGGGCCATTACAGTTGGTGAAGCAGCAATGGGAGGGATATACACCTTCTCCAGGAACTAACATTCTGGACTTTGTAACCAACCTACAAAACACCCTCCGAACCTCTTTAGTCCTTGCTAAAGAAAACTTATAAGATGCTCAAAAAGAGCAAAAAGCCTGGTATGATAAACATGTCAGAGAGCGTTCCTTCAAAGTAGGGGACCAGGTCATGGTCTTAAAGGCGCTCCAAGCCCATAAAATGGAAGCATCGTGGGAAGGGCCATTCACGGTCCAAGAGCACCTGGGAGCTGTTAATTATCTCATAGCATTCCCCACCTCCAACCAAAAGCCTAAGGTATACCATATTAATTCTCTAAAGCCCTCTTATTCCAGAGAATTAAAGTTTGTCAGTTTACAGCCCAGGGAGGAGAGGACGCTGAGTGGCCTGAAGGTGTCTACTACGAAGGGAAAAGTGCTGGTGGCGTGGAAGAGGTGAACTCTCCATGACCCTTGGGCATATGCAGCGACAGCAGATCCAGGAGCTGTGCACTAGCTACGTGCCAACGTTCTCAGCCACCCCAGGACTGACTGAACGGGCATACCACTCCATTGACACAGGTAATGCTCACCCAATTAAAGTCCAGCCTTACCGGGTGTCTCCTCAAGCTAAAACTGCTATAGAAGGGGAGATCCAGGATATGTTACAGATGGGTGTAATCCGCCCCTCTGGAAGTGCATGGGCATCTCCAGTGGTTCTAGTTCCCAAACCAGATGGGGAAATACTTTTTTGCGTGGACTACCGTAAGCTAAATGCTGTAACTCGCCCAGACAACTATCCAATGCCACGCACAGATGAACTATTAGAGAAACTGGGACGGGCCGAGTTCATCTCTACCTTGGACTTAACCAAGGGGTACTGGCAGGTACTGCTAGATGAATCTGCCAAGGAAAGGTCAGCCTTCACCACGCATCTCGGGCTGTATGAATTTAATGTACTCCCTTTCGGGCTGCGAAATGCAACCGCCACCTTCCAAAGACTTGTAGATGGTCTCCTAGCGGGATTAGGAGAATATGCAGTCGCCTACCTTGATGATGTGGCCATATTTTCGGATTCCTGGGCAGAACACCTGGAACATCTACAAAAAGTCCTTGAGCGCATAAGGGAGGCAGGACTAACTGTTAAGGCTAAGAAGTGTCAAATAGGCCTAAACAGAGTGACTTACCTTGGACACCAGGTGGGTCAAGGAACTATCAGCCCTCTACAGGCCAAAGTGGATGCTATCCAAAAGTGGCCTGTCCCAAAGTCAAAGAAACAGGTTCAATCCTTCTTAGGCTTGGCCGGTTATTACAGACGATTTGTATCGCAATACAGCCAAATCGCTGCCCCACTGATAGACCTAACCAAAAAGAAACAGCCAAATGCCGTTCAGTGGACCGAAAAGTGTCAGAAGGCCTTTAACAAGCTTAAAGCGACACTCATGTCTGACCCTGTACTAAGGGCCCCAGACTTTGACAAACCGTTCCTAGTAACCACAGATGCGTCCGAGCGTGGTGTGGGAGCAGTTTTAATGCAGAAAGGACCTGATCAAGAATACCACCCTGTAGTGTTTCTCAGCAAAAAACTGTCTGAGAGGGAAAGCAACTGGTCAGTCAGTGAAAAAGAATATTACGCCATTGTCTACGCTCTGGAAAAGCTATGCCCATATGTTTGGGGACGGCGTTTCCACCTGCAAACCGACCATGCTGCACTACATTGGCTTCATACCACCATGGGAAATAACAAAAAACTTCTTCGGTGGAGTTTAGCTCTCCAAGATTTTGATTTTGACATCCAACACATCTCAGGAGCTTCTAACAAAGTGGCTGATGCACTCTCCCGTGAAAGTTTCCCAGAATCAACTGGTTAAAATCGTCCTTGAGATGTGGAAAATATTGTTAGTCTTTATGTACTTGGTAGTATATTTAGAGGTGCATGTGTCTTATTAACTCTGTTTTTCCTAGAGCTCCAGGAAGAAATCAGAGCCAGCGTTTCACCCTAGCTGAGATTTGGGGGGCGTGTCATAAATATAAAGGGAAGGGTAAGCCCCTTTAAAATCCCTCCTGGCCAGAGGAAAAATCCTCTCACCTGTAAAGGGTTAAGAAGCTAAAGGTAACATCGCTGGCACCTGACCAAAATGACCAATGAGGAGACAAGTTACTTTCAAAAGCTGGGAGGAGGGAGAGAAACAAAGGGTCTGTGTCTGTCTGTATGCTGCTTTTGCCGGGGATAGAACAGGAATGGAGTTTTAGAACTTTAGTAAGTAATCTAGCTAGGTACGTGTTAGATTATGATTTCTTTAAATGGCTGAGAAAGAACTGTGCTGAATAGAATGACTATTCCTGTCTGTGTGTCTTTTTTGTAACTTAAGGTTTTGCCTAGAGGGATTCTCTATGTTTTGAATCTAATTACCCTGTAAGGTATCTACCATCCTGATCTTACAGAGGTGATTTCTTTACTTCTATTAAAAGTCTTCTTGTAAGAAAACTGAATGCTTTTTCATTGTTCTTAGATCCAAGGGTTTGGGTCTGTAGTCACCTATGCAAATTGGTGAGGATTTTTACCAAACCTTCCCCAGGAAGTGGGGTGCAAGGGTTGGGAGGATTTTGGGGGGGAAAGACGTGTCCAAACTACGTTTCCCAGTAAACCCAGTTAGAGTTTGGCGGTGGCCGTGGAGATCCAGGGACAAAGGATAAAATTAATTTGTACCTTGGGGAAGTTTTAACCTAAGCTGGTGAAAGTAAGCTTAGGAGGTTTTCATGCAGGTCCCCACATCCTGTACCCTAGAGTTCAGAGTGGGGAAGGAACCTTGACAGAAGGGTAAATAACATTTCCTTTTTCACTTTCTCCGCACCACTCATGATTTAATAAACCTCTATAATATCACCCCTTAGTTGTCTCTTTTCCAATCTGAACAATACCAGTTTTTTTAATCTCTGCTTATATGGAACCCGTTCCACACCCTTAATCATTCTTGTTCCTTTTCTATGTACCGTTTCCAATTCTAATATATATTTTTTGAGAGGGGACAACCAGAACTGTATGCAGTATTCAGGGTATGGGCGTTCCATGGCTTTATATAGTGGTGGTATGACATTTTCTGTCTCTTATCTATCCATTTCCTAATGTTTCCAAACATTCTGTTAGCTTTTTTTTAACTGAGGCTGCGCATTGAGCAAATGTTTTCAGAGAACTATGCACAGTGACTCCAATATCTCTTTCCTGAGGGGTAACAGCTAATTTATACCCCATCATTTTGTTTGCATAGTTGGGATTATGTTTTCCAAAGTGCATTAGTTTGCATTTATCAACACTGAAGTTCATCTGCCATTTTGTTGCCCAGTCACCTAGTCTTATGTGATCCCTTTGTAATTCTTCACTGTCTGCTTTGGACCTGATTACCTTGGGTAATTTTGTATCTTCTGCAAACTTTGCCACCTTATGTTTACCTCTTGTTCCAGAACATTTATGAATATGTTGAACAGCACTGGTCTCAGTACAGACCCTTGGGAACCCCTCTATTTATCTCTTGCCACTGTGAAAACTGATTATTGCTACCCTTTTGTTTGCTGTCTTTTAACCAATCCAGGAGAGGACCTTCCTTCTTATCCCAAGACTGCTTACTTTGCTTATGAGCCTTTGTTGAGAATCTTGTCAAAGACTTTTTCTAAGCCAAGTATACTATATCCACTGGATTACCTTTCTCCACATGTTTGACCCCCTCAAACAATTCTAATAGATTGGTGAGGCATGATTTTCCTTTACAAAAGCTGTGTTGACTTTCCCCAGCAAATCATGTTTATCTGTGTGACTGATATTTCTGTTGTTTTAGTATGGTTTCAATCAATTTGCCCAGTACTGAAGTTAGGCTTACCGGTCTATGTAACTGCAAGGATCCACCTCTGGAGCCTTTTAAAAACAGTTGGCATTACATTAGCTACTCTCCAGTCATCTTGTACAGAGGATGATTTAAGCAATAGGTTACATACCAAAGCTAATATTGTAGTTCTACAATTTCATATTTGAGTTTCTTCAGAACTCTTGGGTGAATACCTTTTGGTCCTGGTGACTTATTACTGCCGAATTTATCATTCGTTCCAAAACCTCTTGGATCAGATCCCATGTGCTTCTTAGGACTGTATCATGAATTGCCTCTCCCCTTGTGGGTTCCAGAACTAGCTGCTCCAAGAAGCAGTCATTGATGGTGTCTAGAAATTTTATCTCTGCATCCCATCCTAAGCTGACATATACTACATGGGTATGGGGGTTGTTGGAATCCCTCATTGTTATTGTGTTTTCTATTTTTGTCACCTCTTTAATCCCCCTGAGCATTTTAAATGGGAAGGGTTTCTAGTCATTGAGCCAAATCCTGGAGTCCTGACTGCAATTAATGCATTACCAGAGCCAGTCAGTTTCCTCATAAAGACTGAATAAATAAGCAAGGACTGCAAAACTTGGCCTCCTGTTAGCATGACGCATTTTAGTAGTTTCTTACAATACTTAATTTCATTTGTGTTTTACTACAGGTCGTAAGGGTATTTTCAGTGGCACCTCAGGATTGCAGATTGCCTACCTGAGTGGTACAGAATCCCTGAGTGAGCCAGCTCCTGCCTACAGTTTCAGCTTCAAGGATGTGTCAGAACTGAAAATATCTTTATTATCTACTCCAAAATTCAAAGGTGTTGATATCTTGCTGACATCCCCCTGGTCCAGAGGTGTAGGGAATTTTGGAAATAAACCTGTAAGTATTCAAATTCAGTTGAAATGGGTTAAATGTGAAGTTAACTAATACTCTGACTTCCACTCACTGTAGCTGTTTGTAGACTGAAAAAAAAACAACTTTAAAAATGGTTTGTCTGACTGGTTTCTGTTCTTAGGATGCTTATCTTGGCTCTTGAATTGGGTAAGTAGGGCCCATAGTGTGTTCTTGAGTTCAGACAATAAGCTGTCCATCTTTCCCGTGAACTGATTGTTTTCCACACTAGGATTGTTTGTGGTACAAATTTGAGCCATTTTTAATTCCAATTAATCCTTTGAATCTTTTACTAGCTGACTTGCAGATCTTGTAATTGCTTTACTTTCATGTGTCTGAAATATGCTGAATAATCTGATTTCACCCACAGGCCTCTTTCAGACTCCTTGTAACAGCAGCTTACCTTTCCCTAGTGATGAGGCACATCTGCTACCTCAGTTTCTCCACTATCAGTGGTCTTCTATGGGCAACATTGCTGTGGTGCTCTTGACCCCCTGGTTAAAAGTTAGTCTCTTTTCTTGGGACAGCCAAAAGTCCAACTAAACAAATAAGACCTTCCAGCCCTCTCTGGGCTCTGAATAGTTCTTTGCCTCCTCCAAGAGCTCAATAGTCCCTTATCCTTCTTAGGGCACTTTTGACTTTTTGTCGTCAGTGCAGGAGTATATACCCACCACCCACAGGTAGGACTCTTCTGCTCTGGGTTGTGGCCCTAACCACCTGCTTCACTTTCCCTCAGCCGTTTCCTGCATGACCTGTTGTTTGTCAGTCTGCTGCCTCTGGAGAGTCTCACTCTGCTCTCTCTCAGCACCTCCTGCTCCCATGGTCTCTTCTCTGCTGTGTGGAGGTCAGTGGAGTCTCTGTTGGTCCTTTCCCAGGCCCCACTTCCTGGAGAACCAGCTAGCATAGTGCTGCTCCTGCTAGCTTTCTTTTCGCTGAGCACAAGCTGCCTTTTATAAGTCCCAGCAGGCCTGGCTGTCAATCACATGGTCTCTGGACACTGTCCAATGATCTGGGTGGTAAACTAGGCACAGGTGAGGCTGGACACAAAGACTCTTAAAGGGCTAGCTCACCCTGTGATACTACTGAAGTTTATATACCTCTTACCCTGAGTAAAGGTCATTAATTGTCACTCAACACGTTTTTCCTGCCCTACTGACTTTTCTGTTACATGTCTGTAGTCAATGCAGGAAGCATCCACTATAGAGTTGAGTTCCAACTTCCAGTCAAGCTCCCATTTTCAGTTGCTGTTGTTGTTTTCAAACACATTTTGGTGGGGGAAATTTCATGGTTGGTGTTGGATAAAGAATGGGTGTGGTGATGGAGGCTATTGGAAGTGGGGGACGAACATTTGAGCAAAAGTGTTCAGATTTGTATTAAGTGAACATGGGGAAAATAATTTCTCCCATATGTTCTAAACACAGATTTTTCTCTCTGAACACTTAGTCTAAAACCAGAAACTTTGTACTTGTTCTATTTGGAGGTCTCGTTTATATTAACAAAGTAACGAAGGTTTGAAGAAATAGTTTGATTTACTATTTTTAAAAGTTTGCATTTTTAATCTGTGGTCCCACAAATGGTTTGCTGGCAGAGAGTCCCAGCCTGACTTACCTAGATGGTTATTTGGGCTGATGCTTGTCGTAGTGATGGGGAGGGCATGGGGCGAGGGCATTTGTGGGGGCTGCGGAGCTCTCATGGATGAGGATAAGAAGGGGGAGCATAGATATTCCCCAGTCTCTTGTTTGTTCATGGAGGGTGTCCAATGGAGAACAGGGCTGAGTGGGGGAAGAGAGGAGGGGCTGGGGGGCAGCTAACTAGGGGGGATATGGAAGAGTGTGTGTATCTGGAGATTATATCTAGCCACTCACTGCCAGGGCTTCTGAGATCTGTGCCAGAGCTTTCCCTGTGTTTAAAAAGTACGATCTCTGGTAGCGGGAAGAGCTGGCTCAGTAGCTGAGCTTTTGAAGCCCCACTGCAAGCAATATCTATGGGAGAACTCTGGCTTGAACGTGCTGCTGTTCAGCAGAGGTACAAAGCACTAAATTTCTGAAATACACAGAACGAAGGAACTCTGTGCTGAACCATTTTTCTCTGCATTGCAAACCCACAGGATTTTAGAATAATGCTTTATTTGCATTTCATAGGGAGAAATGGATACTGAGAGATGTGGATCTGTGTTAATATCTAATCTAGCCACAAGTCTGAAGCCAAGATATCATTTTGCTGCATTGGAGAAGACCTATTATGAAAGACTTCCTTATAGGTATGTAGGACCTTGAGTAACCACTCTTTTATTTTATAAGAAAGTTTGGTTTTCTAGTGCATATGGGAAGGAATTCTAAAATTATAATGTACTAAACCCGCATTATAGTTTGTAAATACCTTAATTTATTCCAGTGTACACCCTGACTTCATCTCAAGCATATTTTGTGGCCATAACTGCCATCTGCACTAGGAAGTTGACCCATTGCTGATAATAGATGTCAGCAGTACATCCTCACAAACTTATGTTGCAAATAGAATAACTGCTACTGTGGATTTCACAAAACACGTTTCCTCACCAAAAGGTCACGGCAGCATTCTACATGGTTGGAGACAGATGAAGTTAGGTAGACTGGCCACTACAGGGAAGAGAAGCAGAAGGAATTCCACACACCTGGAAGTTTCCTATCGATACCAGGTCCTCATTGGACCTGCTGGAATTTCCACAAAGGGAAGGGAGAGATGTATTCAGCACTGGTGAGGCCATATCTGGAGTATTGCATCCAGTTTTGGGCCCCCCACTACAGAAAGGATGTGGATAAATTGGAGAGAGTCCAGTGGAGGGCAATGAAAATGATTAGGGGGATGGGGCACATGACTTATTAGGAGAGGCTGAGGGAACTGGGCTTATTTAGTCTGCAGAAGAGAAGAGTGAGGAGGGATTTGAGAGTAGCCTTCAACTACCTGAAGCGGGGTTCCAAAGAGGTTGGAGCTAGGCTGTTCAAAGTGGTGGCAGATGACAGAATAAGGAGTAATGATCTCAAGTTGTAGTGGGGGAGGTCTATGTTGGATATTAGGAAAAACTATTTCGCTAGGAAGGTGGTGAAACACTGGAATGCGTTACCTAGGGAGGTGGTGGAATCTCCATCCTTAGCGGTTTTTAAGGCCCAGTTTGACAAAGCCCTGGCTGGGATGATTTAGTTGGTGTTGGTCCTGCTTTGAGCAGGGGGGTTGGACTAGATGACCTCCTGAGGTCTCTTCCAACCCTAATCTTCTATGATTCTATGTATGGGACATATGTATGGGTGGCAGCTCGGCCCAACCTATGAGAAAATCAAGCTTACCTGCAGAGTGTTCTCCAGTTTTCCAAGGAAGACAGACAATCCTTGTTGGGGATTCAATACTAAGAAGAACTGAAATAGTGTTCTGCAAAGGACAGGAGGACAACCGAAATGTGTGCTACTTTTCCAGAGCCAAGACATGAGATGTTTCAGAGTAGCAGCCGTGTTAGTCTGTATTCGCAAAAAGAAAAGGAGTACTTGTGGCACCTTAGAGACTAACAAATGTATTTGAGCATAAGCTTTCGTGAGCTACAACTCACTTCATCGGATGCATTCAGTGAAAAATACAGTGGGGAGATTTATATACATAGAGAACATGAAACAATGGGTGTTACTATACACACTATAACAACAGCAGTCACTTAAGGTGAGCTATTACCAGCAGGAGAGTGGCGGGCGGGGTGTCACATAAACACCACCCTATACTGGAAACCTGCTGACCGCTATTCCTACCTACATGCCTCCAGCTTTCACCCAGACCACACCACACGATCCATTGTCTACAGCCAAGCTCTACGATAGAACCGCATTTGCTCCAACCCCTCAGAGACAGACAGCTACAAGATCTCTATCAAGCATTCTTACAACTACAGTACCCACCTGCTGAAGTGAAGAAACAGATTGACAGAGCCAGAAGAGTCCCCAGAAGTCACCTACTGCAGGACAGACCCAACAAAGAAAATAACAGAACACCACTAGCCGTCACCTTCCGCCCCCAACTAAAACCTCTCCAACGCATCATCAAGGATCTACAACCTATCCTGAAGGATGACCCATCACTCTCACAAATCTTGGGAGACAGGCCAGTCCTTGCCTACAGACAGCCCCCCAACCTGAAGCAAATACTCAACAGCAACCACACACCACACAACAAAAACACTAACCCAGGAACCTATCCTTGCAACAAAGCCTGTTGCCAACTGTGTCCACATATCTATTCAGGGGACACCATCATAGGGCCTAATCACATCAGCCACACTATCAGAGGCTCGTTCACCTGCACATCTACCAATGTGATGTATGCCATCATGTACCAGCAATGGCCCTCTGCCATGTACATTGGTCAAACTGGACAGTCTCTACGTAAAAGAATAAATGGACACAAATCAGATGTCAAGAATTATAACATTCAAAAACCAGTCGGAGAACACTTCAGTCTCTTTAGTCACTCGATTACAGACCTAAAAGTTGCAATTCTTCAACAAAAAAATTTCAAAAACAGACTCCAACGAGAAACTACTGAATTGGAATTAATTTGCAAACTGGATACTATTAACTTAGGCTTGAATAGAGACTGGGAGTGCATGGGTCATTACACAAAGTAAAACTATTTCCTCATGTTTATTCCCCCCCTACCCTCCACTGTTCCTGAGACGTTCTTGTCAACTGCTGGAAATGGCCCACCTTGATTATCACTACAAAAGGTCCGCCCGCCCCCCCCCCCCCGGCTCTCCTGCTGGTAGTAGCTCACCTTAAGTGATCACTCTCGTTACAGTGTGTATGGTAACACCCATTGTTTCATGTTCTCTATGTATATAAATCTCCCCACTATATTTTCCACTGCATGCATCCGATGAAGTGAGCTGTAGCTCACGAAAGCTTATGCTCAAATAAATTTGTTAGTCTCTACGGTGCCACAAGTACTCTTTTTTTCTTTTTAAGACATGAGATGTTAATCCAAGATTGAATAAGCTTTTTAAGTCTATGGGGAAGGATCCATTGGTGATGATTCAAATTGGCAGTAACAGCACAGTGTTGGGAGATATCTCGGAGGTGGTAGATGAACTCAGTGAACTCGAAGCATGCTGAAGAAGAGTGTCCAAACAATCTTCTTTGAGATCCTTCATGTCCCATGAGCAAAGGAAGGCAGAAGAGTCTGGATGTGAATTGCTGGGTAGGAGGGCTTTGGTTTTGTGGAATGTTGGTCCATGTTCTACGGGTAGAGGGATCTGTGTATTTTGTATAGCCTTCACCTCCAATCTCCTGGAGGGTTGGGTTGGCTAAGTAACCAGGAGGGAGTTAAACTAATAGTAAAAGGGGATGGTAAAAAGATGGAACATATGAGTGCTTAAAAACTGAGATGTTGAGAATAAAATTAGGCAAGGATCCAAATGACATGAAGAGGAGAAATTTTTGAGTTGAATTCTTGAAATTCTTCTAATTCTTGGAGCCTGAGTAACACACAAGAGGAACTGGGATTGCTCATTTATGAGCATAAATTTGATCTAGCTGATATAAATGAAACCTGGTTGGATGATTCCCAAAATGGAATGTTAAAACCAGTGGTTGTAACCTATTTGGGAGGATCGTGCGAACAAAAGGGGAAAGCGAGTAGCACTCGGGGGGGTGGGGAGGTGGGAATGGCATAACCTTTTTCTGCATCACTGATCACTCAGAAGGAAAAGATCTTGATTGCTTATGGATCTATGTCCTAATAGATAAAGAACAAGACGGGGTACTAGTTCGTCTCTGCTACAGGCCACCAAATCACACATGGAACAAGATGATTGGTCCATGAGGAAGCAATCTATAATGTGTAAAGAGAAGAGAAAAATATGTGATTATGGGGGACTTCAGTTTGAGTGACATATGCTGGAGGTCTCATGCTACCAATACTAAAATGTCCTTGGATTTTGTAAACATTACAAATAACTAGGGCATCGATTAATTTCAGTTAACTCACACGATTAATTTTTTAAAATTAATCGTGTTGAATCGCAGTTTTAATCACACTGTTAAACAATAGAATACCAATTGAAATTTATTAAATATTTTGGATGTTTTTTACATTTTCACATTTATTGTATTCTGTGGTGTAATTGAAATCAAAGGTATATTTTTGATTACAAATATTTGCACTGTAAAAATGATAAACAAAAGAAATAGTATTTTTTCAATTCACCTCATACAAGTACTGTAGTGCAATCGCTTTGTTGTGAAAGTCCAACTTACAAATGGTATATTTTTTTTTGTTACATAACTGCACTCAAAAAGAAAACAATGTAAAACTTCAGAGCCTACAAGCCCACTCAGTCCTACTTCTTGTTCAGCAAATCATTAAGACAAACAAGTTTGTTTAAATTTACAGGAGATAATACTGCCCACTTCTTATTAACAGTGTCACCAAAAAGTGAGAACTGGCATTTGCATGGCACTTTTGTAGCCAGCATTGCAATGTATTTACGTGCCAGATATGCTAAACATTCGTATGCGCCTTAGAAATTTGGTTGCTAAAGATAATAGTGTTGACATCATACACTTTACACTTCTCTAAGGTGTTTGACTTGGTACTGCACTACATTTTGATTTAAAAAAATTAGAGTGATATAAAATTAATATGGCACACGTTAAATGGATTAAAAACTGTTTAACTGATAAGGTCTCAGAATGTAACAGTAAATGGGGAATGGTCATCGAGCACGTTTGTGTGCAGCAGAGTCCCTAGAGATTGGGTTTTCGCCCTATGCTATTTAACACTTTTGTCGGTGACCTGGAAGAAAACAAAATCATTACTGATCAAGTTTGCAGATGGCACAAAAATTGGTGGAGTGGCACGTAATGAAGAAGACTCTGAAAATGATTTGGCGGTTGTGGGAGACAATCAGCTCAAGATGAGCTCCTGATGTGATGATGTGTCCAAAAGAACGAATTCAATCCTGGGATACATGAACTAGGGAATCTTGAGCAGGAATAGAGAGGTCCAGTTTTGGTGCCCAAAATTCAAGAAGGATGCTGATAAATTGGTGAGGGTTCAGAGAATAACTAGAAGACTGATTAAGGATTAGAAAACATTCCTGATAGTGATTGACTCAGGAGCTCAGTTCATTTAGCTTAATGAAGAGAAGTTTAAGGGGTGACTTGATTATAGTCTATAAGTACCTACAAGAGGGAACAAATATTTAATAATGAGCTTTTCAATCTAGCAGACAATGGTATAACACAATGCAATGGTTGGAAGCTGAATCTAAACAAATTCAGACTGGAATAAGTCATACACTTTTCATGGTGAGAGTAATCACTGGAACAATTTACCCAGGGTCGTGGTGGATTCTCTGTCACTGAAAATTTTTAAATCAAAATTGGGTGTTTTTCTGTGGCCTGGACACAGGACGTCAGACTAGATGATCACAATGGGCCTTCCTGGCCTTAGAATCTACGAACCATTACAGAAACCCTGAGTCAGAATTGTTTTAATAATTATAATTAATAATGAAACAATATTTGAGGCTGTTTTCTGTCTCCAGTGTAATAATTGGACCTGTAAATAAAAATGAAGCAAAGTCTAAGGCCAATGTGTTTGCCCAGGATTGAGTTATTGCCAAACCAGCAGGAAGCATCCTCAAGTTGTAGGTTTTAAAATACTTAAATATCCTTTATTTCTGCACTCAAAAGTGGCTTTTATTAAAATGTTCAGGTCTGATTAGCTTCTGCCATCAGAACTTCTCATCTGTGGACTCAGGTTTAATTCTGTAGCATGCTAAGCATTTTGGCCCTAATCCAGCACAGCATTTAAGAATGTGCTTAACTTTAACCATGTGAGTAATTTCATTGATGCCAGTGGAAGTATGCTTAACTTTAAGCACAGGCATAAGTACTTTGCTGAGCATTTTCACTCTGATCCAACACTATGTAGAATTGAGCTCCACATACCCACATCTTTATGCCATTACTCAGGCAACTTACTTTGAAGAAAATCCAGCAACAGTTGCAACAAGCGGTATATTTGATTCCCTGCCTGGTTTACTCCTGAGGGCATTCTGTGCCAAAAGATTAAAAATTCTGCGCACAGTATTTTAAAATTCTGCAAATTTTATTTGTCAAATAAATGCAGAGGCTCCAGCATGGCATTGTGGAGCACAGGCCACTGGCTGCACAGAGATGCGAGATCACTGTGTAGCTCCTCCCCAGGACACAGACTTAGCTGTGAGGCTGCACCCAACCCTGACACGGCACAAGGACCCGGCCTGCCCTAGAAACACCCCAGGGCCCTGCCCCTCTGTGTGGGCAGGCAGGCTCAGCAAGGCAGAATCCAAGTGTGGAGAGGCTTAATGTGTGGGAATCCGTGTGTGGGTTGAGAGGGTTCTGTGTGGGGTAATCTGGGTGTGGGCAGCTCAGTGTGGGGTGCAGGGAGGATCTGGATGCACAGGGGCTTGTCGGGGGGCTTCTGAGTGCAACGGTAATGGGATTCTGCAGGGGGATCCAGGTGAAAGTAGTTGGGGCTCTGTGCAGGGGGGTCTGGGTGTGGGGGGCTAAGTGTGGGGTCCAGATGCTGGGGGAGTGGGGTGGGGATCCAGGTGCGGGTGGCTCATCTGGGTGGTCCAGATGCAAGGGGAGTGGAGCTCATCAGAGGGTTTCTGGGGGGGAGTGGGGGAGGCTCGGCAGGAAGGTCTGAGTATGAGGGGGTCTGGATGCATGGGGGTGGGTTGGGTGGATGGGGGAGCAGATCCCTCCCCCTGCAGTTGAGAAACAATGGGTGCGGAAAGGGGGGGGCGGGTTTCTGTGCTTCCTGCAGCCGGGGGAGAAATCTGGGGGTGGGTCTGACCCAGCCCCAGATGCCATGCTGGGAAAGAGGAAGTCCTGTCCCCCCTAGCCACCCAGGACTAGCAGATGAGCCTGGCGCAGGGTAGGAGCCACTGGCTGGGTCTTCCCTAGTCCTGCCTCCTGCCCCACAGTGATTTACCTCTCTGCTGGCTGCCCTGGGCACGTGAAACGTAGTGCTGGGGAGGGTTGCATGACCGCTCTTGTGGATTCCCTTTGCTTCCCCATCAGAAAGTCATTTTTCTGTGGGGAAGCAAATAAATCTGTGGGGGACATAAATTCTGTGTATGCACAGTGTTCCCTCAGGAGTACTGGTTCTTAGTGATAGTGGTCAGCAAACAGTAGCTTCTGCTGTAATAACTTTGTCAAAAATATATTTAAAATCTTTGTTTTTCCAAAGAAACCATGTGGTCCTACAGGAGAATGCACAGCATGTGAGCAGATTTATAGCTCTTGCCAATGTTGGCAATACAAGCAAGAAAAAGGTAATGACAAATGCTTGGTTATTTTCTTCTATCAAATATAGATATTGTGGAAACAAGCATGTCTTAGGACACCTAATTTACTTTTAGAGTGTGGTTGGGGTCGCTGATTGGCTTATGGGGGCTTTCTGATGTCACAGCTACATACAGACTTGCAACAGAGCAAAGTTGGAATCTCATCACTCAAGTAATATCCCGTAATGTTTGATAGGTGAGGGTAAAAACAGAGAATTTTTTTTAAAATCATGTCTGCTTCCCTCTGTGTCATACCCAGGGTACAATCCGTATTAGTGAGTACCTTTGTCATCCTGTCCTCTAACCTGGGTGCCCTTTACATTGCTTTGTTGCTGTAGCCTGCAGTCCTGAACTGCTTACCAACAGCCTTTAGCATGTAAGTCACTCTCAGTTTGGTCTGTGTGTGAGCTGCAGCCAGCGCACATCTAGGCTCTTACCAGCCATGTTTATACCCAGCTTATTCCCAGTCTTAGATTTCCCCCCAGAAATGTATATCTTGTACTGCCTGGCCCTCTCTGGGACAATACCAGCTTATATAAAGTATGTCATTTGATGAATTGAAATGATATGCACATAACTTGCTACCCCAAATGGAGTTTCCGAAACACTTCAGTTCAAACACACTGAATGACGTAAAAAAAAACTACTTCTTTGTAGTTAATAAATTTGTAAGTGGGGAAAAAAAAAAGATAAAACTTAACAAACGATGGTAAGCTCAAGAGTAAAGTTTTTCTCACCACATGCTCTCAACAGTCTTACTGGCCAAACTTCTTAGGCCAGGACCCCTTTTTCTGTTTAATGACTGATTCCTTTGTTCCTTTTCGTGCAGTGAATTGATTGCGGGGGGAGGGGAGTGTTTCTGCCCCTTCTTTTTATAGTCTTGTCTTCCCTTTCAGAAGCATTTCCAGCTGGGAGCATGGTGATAGGCAGATGGTGTGGATGGGAACTCCCTTCTATTTCTTTACTAAAATGTAGATTTTCTCCCCTGCCCCCTTTACTGCTAAAGAATAGCCACTTGGCAGGTAAATGACCTATTGACCTTGTTTACACCTGGCTAAGGTGGCAGCTTGCCCTTTGTCTCTGAAAAACTGGCTTGGCCACTCCCCAGACTACTTGGAACAAGTTTTAGTAACAGGATATACTGGAATCTTGTAACTTTAACAATGTTGCTACACATATTTTACAAGGACACTAATGACCAGCAAATAGAGTTTTCAAATGATATCTCACAAAACATACCTTGTACACAGATTATTACAATAGTGGGCTGGGGTGAATACAGGGGTACAGTTTGTCACACGCTCCCACAAGGTTAAAGTAATTTTAAAAAAAATTCTTAAATATTTTAGTGGGAAAGACGGTTAATTGTAACCTACTTCCTCTGCCGTATTGCCTCTCATCCCTGCCTTCCTCACATCTACTTTCCACTTTTGCCCTCCTGAAGTCCAGCTTCTTTATGAACTGAAATGTCATGGAAACCCTTACAATTCACTGAAAATATTGTGGGCTTTCTGGTTGTTTGTGGGGGGCAGAAGGAGGAAAGCTAGAGAATAGAAATTTGATGAAACCATCTGCAGTAAAAGCATCTGGATAGATTTTTCAGAAGTGCTCAGTGCAACTGAGTCAGAGTTGAGCAGTCCCTATTGTATTGTGTGGTGCTTGCACAACTGTCATTGAATTGTAAATCCCTTGTTTACTATTCCCCTACTGGTCAATGACCGGTGATGATTGTTCAACACCTGCCCGGGTATTGGTTACCTCCTTTGTCGTTGTCATTGGAGAATTTACAACATATTTCAGCCATACAGCAACATCTCACAACTTCATACACACTAATGATATACATATTTTGACAGAAAAATGGGTTTCAGCAGATCATGATCTTTCATATGATATCCTACGTGGCATGCTTTGTATGAAATATATCATCATTATATGATGGGGTAAATCTAGGGTTCCAGAATGCTGCTTTAAGGTACAGAGTGCCACAATGGCACCAGTTAAAAAATAATTCTCCAATTTTCCAAACTACCCTCTGTAGTTTTGTTAATGAAGCTCATTGTGGAGGCTGAAGTGCAGAGAGGCAATGGGTGGGGAAGAGTGAGGGCCTTCAGCAGAGGTGGTGGTTTGAGACTGCCTTCTGCCCAAAGTACCAACCTGCTGTATATTGGTCTTCCTCCCAGATTAGCCTCATCTTTCCTGTGGCCAAAGCTAAGTGGGGAGCTGGTTGATATTCCAAATATTGTTTTCATAAAAGAGTGAATTAAAACTTGCTACTGGGAACAAATTGCTGCTGAAAGAGTAGTTGGTCTTTTGGAGGTGTTGGGACCTGGGGTTCAAGGAACCTTAGGGAGGGAAAATTTTAGGGGGGTGAAGGGTGGAATTGTGAACAAGTGTCGTCAGAATAATAGAAGAAAGAGATTTATCACTTTTCACTGTTATTTTCTCTAATCCATTTAATGGGCACTACTTCCAGATATGCTGCTGCTTTTCAAAAAGGTCCTAAAAAACGGAAGCGTAAAATGAATTGAATTCTTGTGAAGCTAGTTGTTCATTTTCAGAGTTAGCGTCTCAGTGCCTCTTGGGTTGCTGAATCTGAGTCATTGAGTCATTTTTGTTTTTTCCAGTATCTCTATGCATTTAGTATTCTCCCAATGCGCTCAATGGACCCTGCAGAGCTAGTGAAACAGCCACAGGATGTCACTGAAAACCCATATCAGAAATCTGGGAAAGAGGCACATAAGCCAAAGATGCTCTCAGGTGCAGAGGTACAATATGTTCAGCCTTTGTGTGTGTGTGTGAGAGCTGCTTCTTTCTTCTGCAGCATAAAACAGTCCTTGGGTTTGTAACCGTGAGTGTTTCCATCCACAGTGCTTTGAATTTCTGAGGGATGGTTTGGGTTGATGGACAATCTCAGGAACAGCCTTGGTGTGGTCAGTGGTATTCTGTAGTGTAGGACATAGCTGCTGCCTGCCTTTAACAGTGTGTAGATACTTCAGGCCATGCTCCAAATCAATCGGAGTGACTAGGCTGCTTGTTGGGACCTATTCTCCATGGGCTTCTTTGCATGCTGGGCCATGTAGGGCAGGCCTCCACAGTTAAGTTAGAGTGACTGCGGCTAGCTTGGTTTTTATGTCAGTTAGGATATAGCCCTTAGAGTCCTGGTAAATTGTCAGTGCAGCCCTGCACTCTACCAGTTCCATTTCCTCCATGCACTCTCTTTCCTTCTCCCATAAGTGCTTCTGTGCCTTCTGAATAATTCATAAAACGCAACAGCTCTGAAAGTAAGAGGGGCAGTTTAATAGGGAAGGGGGATAACTGTTCTAGACAAGTCTCCCAGGCTGGGGATGTGGTTAATGGGCAGATGGGCTTCATTGCATTAGTAGCAGAGAAGATCAAACCATTACGTCACTTATCTGCTGAGTAACAAACAGCCTTTTCAGAAGGACCTCTTTGTACATTAGGTGGGGCTTCATCATATAGACAGAGAACAATTGACTTTGGTTTTATTTTTCTGACCAGGAAGAACCAGCTTGTCAGTTTTTCTTTGATTTGAGCAAACGGCATGGAAAGAAGCGGCCATCAGATGGAAAGGGGGGACAGCATTCCCAACTCAAGCAGCCTAAGAAAATCCGTGAGTACCAGGCCATTGGTGCTTTTGGTGAACTCCCTGGAAGCTACCCGAGAAAAATAAGACAGCAAAATATTCCTGAGTAGTAGCTGTAGTTGTTGTTGTTCTTTGAGTAGTGTCCCTATCGGTGCACCACTGTAGGTGTATCTGTGTCCCTGCGTCTCTAATCAGAGATTATAGGTAGCAGTGTCTGTTCGGCCCCCAAATGCGCTCTTCTTCCCTCATGGTCTGCCTCAAGGCTATGTAGCGCTGTGCGAGCAAACCGCACTCAGTTGCTTCTCAACTGCCTTTGGTCATGAACGGAAAGTATAGCAGTTCTGTTGTCTACTTCGCTGCATCATAGTGTTAGTATAAACTATTGGATATATTACACACTTCCTCCTCTTCTAGAATCACCATCCCAGTCACTGAGGTTCCTCTGGACCTGGCTAAGGTCATATGGCAGACACCAGCCTCTGTTGCATCAACATCCAAAAGGGCGGATAAAAAGTGTTAACGTTCACCCTAAGGAGGTGGACTTCCTCTTCACCCACCCTCAGCCAAACTCTGTTGTGATGGATGCAGTCAATGCTCGGGGAAAGCAATATCACTCCAAATCAACCCCTTACGATAGAGACTGGAAGAGGCTAGACCTCCTTGGACAAAAGGCATACTTGTCTGTGACACTGCAATTCAGTGCCTGACATGAGGCCCTAATGGCCAAATATGATTTCGTGAACTATTGAAAACTGAGTACTTTTATTGACCACTTACTAGAAGCACAAAAAGAACAATTTCAGGCCATCATCAAAGAGGGCCAATTACTAGTAAGAACAGTGCTACAAACTGCAATGGATGTGGCAGACACAGCAGCCTGCTCAGTCTTGATGGCAGTGGTAGTGAGTCGGGCATCCTGGTCACACCTCTCATGGTTGCCCAAAGAGGTGCAGGCAGTGGTTGAAGATCTCCTGTTCAAAGGGCCCAAACTATTTGCTGACAAGACAGCCATGTCACCCTGAAAGACTTGAGGGCCACACTATGCTTCCTGGATAGTGTCCTGGACACCAAGACAGAAGAGGAAATTTACATCACAACCACCTCACAGATCCTGATTACCCCAGTTCCCTCCATCACAGCACTACTATAAACCACATCACAAGAGAACCCGGATGCAGAGGAGCAAGTCGTCAACTTCCCAGCCCTCCATCTCTCAACTCTTGTCTTCTAAACACCAATTTTGACTCCTTGGTCGAGGCCATGAATGACCACTCCTTGCCATGCCATCAGCTGCCAGATACAATGCTTCTATGCCCATTTGGTAGTTGCCTGACTCATTTCTTATGGAATTGGAAGAACATCACCTCTAACAAATGGGTTTTGGAGATTGTTTCAAAGGGCTACTGCATCTACTTCATGTGCCTCCTCCCTCCCTGTCCCTGTTCAGGGACCCTTTTCACGAGACACTATTGCCTCAGGAAATAGACCACCTGCTCCTCCTAGGGGCCATAGAATCAGTCCCCACTCAGCTCAGGGGCAAGGTTTTTTTACTCCAGGTATTTTCTGATACCCAAGTCAAAGGGAGATTGGAGAGCCATACTAGATCTACAGGCACTAAACAGATATGTGAGAGCTCAGAAGTTCAAGATGGTCACTCTAGCAGCTATTATTCCATCTCTGGAGCAAGGAAATTGGTTTTTGGCCCTTGACCTATAGAATGCCTACTTACATATTTCCATCTAACCATCTCACAGGAGATTTCTTTGATTCACCTTTGGGCAAAACCATTATCCAGTACAGGGTGCTCCCTTTCAGCCACACCTAGGATGGTCTCCAAGGTCCTTGCCATTGTAGCGGCACACCTACAAATGTTGGGTATTGTCATCTACCCATAACTGGATGACTTGCTTCTCTGGGGCTGAACTCGACTTGGTGTAGTGAGAGCATTCCTCCTCTTGCATGGATTCAACACCCTGTTGAGCCTCATAGAGACAGTCCAAGCTGGCCCACAAACAGCCAGGGATTGTCTCCAGCTCCTGGATACATGGTGGCATGTACATTCGTGATGCTAAATGCCTGGCTATTCATGAGATGTCTGCAGATGTGGTTCAGATCTGTCTACTCCCCGAACAGGGATGCGTTAGACAAGCCCCTGTTGATGTCCTCCAGGGTCAAACCTCCACCAATGCTGACCTTAACAACAGACGCCTCCCTGATAGGCCGGGGAGCCCATCTGAACAACCACAAGGTCCAGGGCAAGCGGTCTCCCTCAGAAGTGGTCCTCCACATCAATCTCTTGGAACTAAGAGCTGTCAGAAATGCCTGTGTGCGCTTTCTCCCATTCATCAGGGATACTCACACAAAGGTCATGATGGACAATGTGACCTGCATGTTCTGCACCAAGTGGGCACCAGACCACTCTCCCTTTGTGCAGAAGCACTACAACTTTTTAATTGGTGCTCATCTCAGCTGCTTACTTGCCATGGATACAGAGTGTGACTGCTGACAGCCCTAGTTGAAACTTCTCCCATGATCACAAATGGGAAATGAACCTTGCTGTGCTTCACAACGTATTCAACCTATAGGGGACCCTGACAATAGACCTTTTTAGCACTTGCTGGAACAGGAAAAGTCCTTGCTATTGCTCCAGAGCTGGATTGGGGAGACAGTCCCTGGAGGGCACCCTTGTCTTCCCATGGAGTGGGGATCTACTGTACACCTTTCCTCCATTTCCTCTGTTATCCAGGGTCTTGTTGAAGATACAGAGAGAGAAGGTGAAAGTTACTCTGATTGCCCCCTCCTGGCCGAGACAAGTTTGGTTCCAGTATGTCCTCCGATTCCTCTTCTGCCCCTTCCTCATCTGCTCTCTTAGAACAACGGAAGGGTCCTTCGCCCCAATATGCAGATCCTCTGTCTTCACGCTTGACTCCTTTTTGGTTCCAACACCTAGAGAGTGAATGCTTTGAGTGGGTTAAAGAAATGTTACTGCACAGTAGGAAATCAGCAACTCATCATACCCACCTTCAAAAGTGGAAACAATTCCAAGTTTTGTGTGATTCCAAGCAAGTGGACCAGTCATCTTCCTCCTGTTGATTCTGGACTATATTCTCTAGACCTCAAATGGTCCAGGCTTTTTCTTAATTCACTTAGTTCATCTAGTGACTATAACAGCCTTCCACCATCCGATGGACAGATACTCAGTGTTCGACCATCCAACAACATGCAGATTCATTAAAGGCATGTTTAAAGGCATGGGAATCCTATTCCTGCATATTAGATCACCCACTTCAGCCTGAGATCTAAATCTAGTTCTAAGAACCCTGACCAGATCACGCTTTGAGCTCATGGCTGCTTGCTCCCTATTACACCTATCCATTAAGATGGCATTCCTGGTGGCCATTACTTCACCTCAAAGGGTAGGAGAGAGAGCAGCATTCAAGGCACCTCCGCCATTCACGGTCTTAATTTGAGGACAAAGTCACCTTGAGGACACACCACAAGTTCCTTCCAAAGGTGACCTTGTCCTTCCATATGAATCGGCTAATTCATCTCTGTTTTTTTCCAAAACCACATAATAACAATAGAGAGGCAACGCTACATATGCTGGATGTTAGGAGAGCCCTATCATTCTACTTAGACAGGACTAAAGGAGTATGAGGCACAAGTGGTGTTCTTGTCCATCCTCCCTGTGGAAGGAAAAGGCCCGGGTAGAGACCATCGAACTGTGGAAGTCAAGGAATGGCTACGCAGGTGGTGTCGGAGAGAAGGCTTTGGATTCTTTGACCATGGGATGGTGTTCTAAGAAGGAGGAGTGCTAGGCAGAGACGGGCTCCACCTAACGAAGAGAGGGAAGAGCATCTTCGCAAGCAGGCTGGCTCACCTAGTGAGGAGGGCATTAAACTAGGTTCACCGGGGGAAGGAGACCAAAGTCCTGAGTCAAGTGGGGAAGTGGGATACCGGGAGGAAGCACGAGCAGGAGAGCGTGAGAGGGGAGGGCTTCTGCCTCATACTGAGAAAGAGGGATGATCAGCGAGTTATCTTAAGTGCCTATACACAAATGCAAGAAGCCTGGGAAACAAGCAGGGAGAACTGGAAGTCCTGATATAGTCAAGGAATTATGATGTGATTGGAATAACAGAGACTTAGTGGGATAACTCACAGGACTGGAGTACTGTCATGGATGGATATAAACTGTTCAGGAAGGACAGGCAGGGCAGAAAAGGTGGGGGTGTTGTATGTAAGAGAGCAGTATGACTGCTCCAGAGCTCCGGTATGAAACTGCAGAAAAACCTGAGAGTCTCTGAATTAAGTTTAGAAGCGTGAGCAACAAGGGTGATGTTGTGATGGGAGTCTGCTACAGACCACCAGACCGGGGGGATGAGGTGGACGAGGCTTTCTTCCGGCAACTAACGGTTCTCATGGGAGACTTCAATCACCCTGATATCTGCTGGGAGAGCAATACAGCAGTGCACAGACAATCCAGGAAGGTTTTGGAAAGTGTAGGGGACAATTTCCTGGTGCAAGTGCTGGAGGAACCAACTGGGGGCAGAGCTCTTCTTGACCTGCTGCTCACAAACCGAGAAGAATTAGTAGGGGAAGCAAAAGTGGATGGGAACCTGGGAGGCAGTGACCATGAGATGGTCGAGTTCAGGATCCTGACACAAGGAAGAAAGGAGAGCAGCAGAATACGGACCCTGAACTTCAGAAAAGCAGACTTTGAGTCCCTCAGGGAACTGATGGGCAAGATCCCATGGGAGAATAACATGAGGGAGAAAGGAGTCCAGGAGAGCTGGCTGTATTTTAAAGAATCTTTATTGAGGTTACAGGGACAAACCATCCCGATGTGTAGAAAGAATAGTAAATATGGCAGGCGACCAGGCTGGCTTAACAGTGAAATCCTTGCTGATCTTAAACACAAAAAAGAAGCTTACAAGAAGTGGAAGATTTGGAAAAATGACCAGGGATGAGTATAAAAATATTGCTCGGGCATGCAGGAGTGGAATCAGGAAGGCCAAATCACACCTGGAGTTGCAGCTAGCAAGAGATGTTAAGAGTAACAAGAAGGGTTTCTTCAGGTATGTTAGCAACAGGAAGGAGGTCAGGGAAAGTGTGGGCCCCTTACGGAATGGGGGAGGCAACCTAGTGACAGATGGAAGAATGCAATGCACTTAGGATGGAAGAATCCAATGCACCGCTACAGACTAGGGACCGAATGGCTAGGCAGCAGTTCTGCAGAGAAGGACCTAGTGTTTACAGTGGATGAGAAGCTGGATATGAGCCAACAGTGTGCCCTTGTTGCCAAAAAGGCTAATGGCATTTTGGGATGTATACGTAGGGGCATTGCCAGCAGATCGAGAGATGTGATTGTTCCCCTCTGTTCAACATTGGTGAGGCCTCATCTGGAGTACTGTGTCCAGTTTTGGGCCCCACGCTACAAGAAGGATGTGGAAAAATTGGAAAGCGTCCATTGGAGGGTAATAAAAATTATTAGGGGACTGGAATACATGACTTATGAGGAGAGGCTGAGGGAACTGGGATTGTTTAGTCTGCAGAAGTGAAGAATGAGGGGGGATTTGATAGCTGCTTTCAACTACCTGAAAGGGGGTTCGAAAGAGGATGTATCTAGACTGTTCTCGGTGGTAGGAGATGACAGAATAAGGAGTAATGGTCTCAAGTTGCAGTGGGGGAGGTTTAGGTTGGATATTAGGAAAAACTTTTTCACTTGGAGGGTGATGAAGCACTGGAATGGGTTACCTAGAGAGGTGGTGGAATCTCCTTCATTTGAGGTTTTTAAGGTCAGGCTTGACAAAGCCCTGGCTGGGATGATTTAGTTGGGGATTGGTCCTTGTCAAGGTTCCTTCCCCACTCTGAACTCTAGGGTACAGATGTGGGGACCTACATGAAAACCTCCTAAGCTTACTTTTACCAGCTTAGGTTAAAACTTCCCCAAGGTACAAACTATTTTACCTTTTGCCCTTGGACTTTCGCTGCCACCACCAAACGTCTAACACCGGTTACTGGGAACGAGTCCGTTTGGAAACGTCTTTCCCCCCAAAATCCTCCCTTATCTTACACCCCCTTTCCTGGGAAGGTTTGATAAAAATCCTCACCAATTTGCATAGGTGACCACAGACCCAAACCCTTGGATCTTAAGAACAATGAAAAAGCATTCAGTTTCGTAAAAGAAGTATTTTAATAGAAGAAAAAGTAAAAGAATCACCTCTGTAAAATCAGGATGGTAAATATCTTACAGGGTATTACGGATTCAAAACATAGAGAATCCCTCTAGGCAAAACCTCAAGTTAAAAAAGACACAAAAACAGGAATATCCATTCCATTCAGCACAGCTTATTTTCTCAGCCATTTAAAGAAATCAGAATCTAACGCATATCTAGCTAGATTACTTACTAAGTTCTAAGACTCCATTCCTGTTCTGTCCCCGGCAAAAGCATCACACAGAAAGAGAGAGGCTTTTTTTTTTTCCCTCCCCCCAACTTTTGAAAGTATCTTGTCTCCTCATTGGTCATTTTGGTCAGGTGCCAGCGAGGTTATCCTAGCTTCTTAACCCTTTACAGGTGAAAGGGTTTTTCCTCTGGCCAGGAGGGATTTTAAAGGTGTTTACCCTTCCCTTTATATTTATGACAGTCCTGCTTTGAGCAGGGGGTTGGACTAGATGACCTCCTGAGGTCCCTTCTAACCTGGTTATGCTATGATTCTATGACTAAAGACTTGAGAGTTGATATTGTGGAGCCTTTGAATCTGTCTGCAAATGAAAGGAAGAGCTTGGGAGACTTTCTAAAGACTCTTTAAATGGATCTCCAGTTGCATTATCACTGTTACCGTGCTCAGAACCTGCTGCTCCTGTCAGGAACGTGCACTGTGACAAAGTCAGGCCAGACGGCTGCAAGAGAGCGCTGGAAGATCGATAAGTTAGCCCTAGAATGTTACAGGCCCTTTTTCTTACAAGCTGAGAAGGGGTTACCTCAGGTCAGTTGGGGACACCTGAAGCTATTTAAGGGCTGCCTGAGACCTTTTAAAACCCTTCCTCTGGTGAGAGAAAGAGGGACAAGAAAGAGACAAGCTGCTGCCAGACTAGTGGCAGCAGGGAAATAAGCTTTTCCAGGGTGAGAGGCTGTGCTCCTTCCCATAGGGGAAACAGCCAAACCTGAGTGCCTGCTAGGGGAAGGACTGACACCCCAGTGCAAACAGGACAGCGAGGAGGTAGGAAAAGGTATCCCCCTTTATTTTTGTGTTTGTGAGACTGTTTCCTTTTTGTTTGGTGGAGGATCACTCCTTAGGCAAGCCCCAAGGGCTACCCTGAAAATATGATGAAAGGAGCACAGAGAGGGGAGATAAACACTGCCCAGAGTGGGGCTGATTTACCCCAGGCCTGTCCCCGCCAGAGGGGAAGGTGCTAAGTCTGGCAAGACAAAGGAGATGCCTTTGCCACACATGGTGTGAGAAGTGGGATTTGACTTTGTGGCAAACCAACCTGCTGCAAGGTAAATCACCCCTCTCCACAAAATGGACGCCATAGTGAGGGCACTGGTACAGGCCACGGCAGCACAACAAGAGGCTATTGGGGTCCAGATGGCCACCCAACAGGAGTCAGTACGGCTACAGCAGGAAATGAATCAACTGCTGATGAGCCAGGCACCCCAGATCGAGCCAACCTGCAGGAGGTCGTGAACCAGCAGAAGTTCTGACAAATGGCCATGACAGGACATGATCCCTAATGGCAAGTAGTTACCTACAGAAGATGACAGTGGAAGATGATGTGGAGGCATATCTTCTCGCCTTCGAGAGAATGGCCCGACATGAGGCTTGGCCCAAGACCAGTGGGCCAGCATCCTCGCCCCTTTCCTGTGTCAGGAGGCCCAGAAGGCCTACTATGACATGGCTGCGGAAGCGGCTACAGACTACCCGCAGTTGAAGGCTGAGATCCTGGTGAGGTCTGGGGTGATGATTGCTATAAGGGCCCAGAGGTTCCACAAGTGGGGGTACCGGGATGGCAAAGCACTGAGGTCCCAGTTGTTCGACCTGATCCATCTAATGCGGAAATGGCTGCATCCCGAGATCCACAGTGTGGAGAATATGATGGAAGTCGTAGTGTTGGACAGGTTCATGAGAGGACTACCGCCAGACCTATGAGGATGGGTCCGACAAAATAACCCCTCCTCCTATGACAAGTTCCCCGCCCTCGGGTAGATACCAAAGAATGGCCAAAGAACTTCCTCGGACTACTGCGGAAGAGTTGTGCTGTGTCAAGAGGGTTTATTCTCTACAACTGGGAAGCCCTGGAAAACTAGATGAGAGAGGAAGGCAGACAAAAAGTTGGGAACCAGGATCTTGGCCCAGAACCAAAAGGCTGCACTCATAGGGAAGAAATCTCGTACAACTGGCAGGGGGGCCACTCAGATAGTTGACGAGCCGGAAGCTGGATCCAATTCCATGGAGACCAGTTCTGGGAGGGAAACAGAAATAGGTCCCCTTGAATTTGGGCATATTGGAACTTCCTTTGAGAAGTTTTTGGGCAGGATCAGGCCAATGATCCACTATATGATGATGTTAGAAAAGAGATAGTTGAGGTGAATGAGGTCCCAGTGGAGGGGGAAACCAAAGGCCATACTTCATGATAAAAAGGGACCTATTATATAGAGTAGTCCGAATGCAAGAGGAAGAAGTGGAGCAGCTCTTGGTACCTTGAAGGCACCAGAGGGCAGTGCTGGACCTAGCTCATAGTCATTTGTTTGGAGGACATCTAGGGGTAGATAAGACCCTCAGTCGAATCCTATGGGAGGTTTTTTTGGCCAGGAATTTATATGGAGGTCTGATGATATTGCGCCTTCTGTCCAGAATGCCAGTTACATGGCCCCGACCACCCTTAAGGGTCCCTTTAGTACCTCTGCCAATTATTGAAGTCCCATTCGAGGATAGCCATGGACCTGATAGGCCCACTGGAGAAGGTATCCCGTGGCCATCAGTGTGTGCTCATTGTTCTGGACTACGCCACTTGATACCTAGAAGCTGTACCCCTACAAAACACCATGTCCGAGACGATAGCTAAGGAATTCATTCAAATTTTCTCTAGGGTGGGGATACCCAAAGAGATTTTGACTGATCAAGGAATCCCCTTTGTGTCAAAGTTGATGAGGGACTTGTGTGTGATGCTCCACATACGGACCTAAAAATGTCAGTCTACCAGTCACAGACTGATGGCCTTGTCTAACATCTTAATAGGACATTGAAGAACAGATATGGAAAGTGGTGAGCCAGAATGGGAAAAATTGGGTTATCTTACTACCTTACCTGATGTTTGCTATAAGGGAGGTTCCCCAGTCTTCAACCGGCTTTTCCCCTTTTGAGCTCTTAGTTGGTTGCCACCCCCGTGGCATACTGGACATTGCCCAGGAGTGGTAGAAAGAACAGCCTAACCAGGGAAGAAACATCATTGAGCATGTGATGCAGATGAGGGACAGAATAGTCCAAGTCACCTCCATAGTGCGGGAACATATGGGCCCAAAAGACCTATTACAATCGCTGAGCAATGGTCTGGAAATTCCAGGTGGGAGATTGGGTAGTGGTGCAGGTCCCCACAACTAAGAGCAAACTCCTGGCTAGATGGCAGGGACCATATGAAGTGATAGAATCCGTTGGGGAGGTCAACTATAAGGTTTGACAGCCTGATCGCCTGAAGAGATCTACCATGTCAACCTATTGAAGCCCTGGCAAGACAGGGAAGCTCATCTGGTCACCCTAGAGACACCACCCCAAGAAAATAAACGTCAGGGACAGGCTGGAATATCCCCCGAATTGACCCCTGAACAACAAGCAGAAGTTACCAATATGATTGAACAAAACCACCACGTGTTCTCGGAGAAGCCAAGCAGGACTACAGAAGTCCATCATCACAGATCCTGGAGTAAAGGTGAATGTTAAGACATACAAAATCCTAGAGGCAAAAATAGAGGAGATCAGGACAGAAGTTAGGAGAATGCTAGAGCTAGGAGTCATTGAGGAGTCTCATAGTTAATGGTCCAGTCCAATCGTCCTGGTACCTAAGCCAGATGGCAGCATGAGATTCTGCAATGACTTCTGAAAATAAAATGAGGTGTCCCAGTTCAGTGCTTACCCTATACCTCGGATAGACAAGCTAATTGAGTGATTGGGAAAAGCTCGATTTTTGTCCTTGACCTGACCAAAGGTAATTGGCACATTCCTCTGGCCAAGGAAGCCAAAGAGAAGACTGCTTTTTCTACACCAGAAGGATTGTACCAGTACACTGTCCTCCCTTTTGGGTTACGTAGGGCTCTTGTGACCTTCCAGCAGCTCATAGATAAGCTGTTACATCGACATGGCAAGTATGCAACCGCTTACCTTGCTGATGTCGTCATACATAGCCCAGGCTGGGAGACTCATCTAGAAAAGGTGGAAGCAGTATTGGAAAATGAGGAAGGCAGGTTTCACTGTGAATCCCTCCAAATGTGAAATAGGGCTATCAGAAACCGAATACCTCGGGTAAATCATGGGGACGGGCATTGTAAAGCCCGCCCCCAACTGAACAAGTTAGAGGTGATACAAAGTTGGCCCCAACCGATCCGGAAGAACCAGGTCAGAGCATTCCTGGGGCTAGTTGGGTACTACAGGCGAATCATTCCCCACTTTTCTACCAGAGCATTCCCTTTGACGGATCTGATAAAGGCTTAGGGCCCAGACATAGTGAAATGGACCAGCGCAACTGAAGAAGCTTTTGCCGGTCTGAGGACCGGCCTCTGCAGTAATCCAGTACTAGTAGCCCCAGACTTTGAGAAAGAGTTTATACTACAAACCGATGTCTCCAAGGTTGGGTTAGGAGCCGTACTTTCTCAAATCGTAGGAAAGGAAGAATACCCAGTCCTGTTCCTTAATAGGAGGCTCCTACGCAGAGAACAAAAGTATTCTGTGGTAGAGAAGGAATGCCTTATGGTAAAGTGGGCCATGGAAATCCTCCGATACTGCCTAATTTGACGGAGGTTTACCCTCATCACTGACCATGCTTCCCCTGAAATGGATGCACTGGAACAAAGAAAGAAATGCCAGGATGATAATGAGATGGTTCTTGTTACAACCCTTCCACTTCAGAGTGCAACACCTGTCAGGGACCAAGCATGGCAATGCTGAGGCCTGTCAACGATGCACTGTTTTTTGACCCAAGTAGCCCAAGCCCATGGTGTTGAAAGGGGGGAGAATATGTGACAAAGTCAGGCTGGATGGCTTCAAGAGGGTGCTGGAAGGCCGATATGTTAGCCCTAGAATGTTAAAGGCCCTTTTCCCTACAAGTAGAGAAGAGGTTACCTCAGGTCAATTGGGGACACCGGAATCTTTTTAAGGGTTGCCTGAGATCTTTTAAAACCCCTCCTCTGGTGAGAGAAAGGGGGAAGAGAGAGACAAGCTGCTGCCAGGTTAGTGGCAGCAGGGAAATAAGCTTATCCAGGTTGAGAGGCTGTGCTTCTTCCCAGAGGGGAAACAGCCAAACCTGAGTGCCTGCTAGGGAAAGGACTGACACCCCTGGGAAAATAACAGGACAACCCAGCGAGGAGGCAGGGAAAAGTATCCCCCTTTATTTTTGTGTTTGTGAGACTGTTTCCTTTTTGTTCAGTGGAGGATCACCCCTTAGGCCAACCCCGAGAGCTACCCTGAAAATATGATGAAAGGAGCACAGAGAGGGGAGACAAACACTGCCCAGAGTAGGGCTGATTTACCTCAGGCCCGTCACCACCAGAGGAGGAAGTGCTAAATCTGGCGAGATGAAGGAGGTGTCTTGCTGTAGCATGCATTCTACAAGATATGTTTCCACCTCGGTTGTGTTTGTTAAAGATGTCCCTGTGACATACTGTACCTCAAAGTAGCACATTGTAACCCCCATATTCATCATTCGTGTATGGTTGTGATATTTCATTCAAAGCATGCTATGTAAGATCTCATAGGAAAAGTTATGACCTGCTGAAAACCATTGTTCTGTCAAAATGTGTTCTCATTAGTGTGTATAAAGTTATGAGGCTTTGCTGTATGGCTGTTATCGAAATATGTTGTAAGTCTGGGAGTCGTCCATTGCTAGTTCTCCAGTGACAACAAAGGAGGTGACCAACACCCAGGCAGGCGTTAAATGACCATTAATCAGTAGCGGAGTTGTAAACAAGGGATATACAGTTCTGTAAGAGAGTTGCGCAAGCATCACACAATAGGAGGATTACTCAACTCTGTAACTCAGCAAGGCCCACCAGTACATGTCTGGGCTAGTATTTTCCAGGCACATGAACTGAGGGTATAAAATAAGGGATAGTGGCATCATGCTTTTACCTTTCTCCTCCTCCACCTACGCTGAAAGCAACAAGAATGCTGGGAAGACTAAGACCTAAACTGAGGAGACTGGTCCCAGGCTTAAAGGGAAAGCCTGTGTATAAAGGACTGTAACCTACCTACAACCAGGGCCGGATTTCCAGTTAGGCACAGTAGGCACATACCTAAGGGCGCTCGCATTCTAGGAGTGCCTAAAAGTTAAAAGTGGGTTAAAAGTTTCATTTTTTAATGGAAAACACGAAAGCCAGCTGTAGACGGGGTATGTGTGTGTGTGTGTGTGTGTGTGTGTTGTGTGTGTGAAGATGCTATGCTTAAGGGCGCATAAGGTGTCAGTATGGTCCTACCTGCAACATTCAGTGGGGTGAGAAAAACTGCTTAATCCAAATATTGCTTAGTCTAATAAGGTGTAGGATTTAGACTGCGTGCTTACCTTTTATTTTCTTTGGTACTTTTTGGTCCTACCACTTATAATCACTTAAAATCTATCTTTCAGTAGTTAAACTTATTATAATGTTTTATCCTTACCAGTGAGTTTGTCTAAAGAATTTAGGAAATCTGCTTATCTTACAAAGGCTGGTACATGTCCACTTTCCTTTGATGAAGTGGTGAACTAATTAAAAAACTTGCATTGCTCAAGAAAGGGTCTGGAGTGGTGCAAGATGGTATATTCCCAGGGTGCAAAGGCTGGGGCCTTGGGAGATTTGCTGGTGCCTTTCTCTGGGCGATTCATGAGTGGCTCAGGGAGCATTCTTGCAATTAGCTGGGTGTGGGGCTCCACATGCTGTTGTGTTGAGTGATCACAGCAGCACCTGGAGGGGTTTGCTGCTTGTCACTAGCAAACACATTGTGAGAAACAGCCCAGGCTGGAGAGCTAAGGCGGCGCAGCGGTCCCACAGTTCCAGGTTGTACCTTGGGGATCCCGTCACAGTCCCCATCTCTGAAATCTCCAGGGCAGCAGCCTGGGCCTCTGCCCATACTTTCACAGAACACTATGCAATTACCCAAGACTCAGATTCTGACGCTGTCTTCAGCTCCACTGTGCTATCAGTAATAGGCTCCACTCTGAAGCCCCAGCCCTCCATGGGGCATAATGCTGTGGAGTCCTCTACAGTGGAGCACCCATAGGGACACTACAGTAACTCCTTGCTTAACGTTGTAGTTATGGTCCTGAAAAATGCTACTTCAAGCGAAACGATGTTAAGCGAATCCAATTTCCCCATAAGAATTAAGGTAAATGGGGGGTTAGGGGATTTTTTTTCGCCAGATAAGACACCACACACACACACACACACACACACCTACACCCGTATAAATTTTAAACTATTTAATATTGTACACAACAATGATGATTGTGAAGCTTGGTAAAGGTGGTGGAGTCGCAGGGTGGGATATTTCCCAGGGAATACCTTACTGCTAAATGATGAAGTAGCACTCGGCTGACCCCTCCAGGGATAACACGTTGTTAATGTAGCCTCACACTCTACAAGGCAGCACAAATGGAGGGAGGAGACCCAACATGGCAATGGCTGCAAACATTCTCTGTGGAAACTGAACGTGATGATGAACCCACGCTATCCCACTGGAGCGCACCACTCCCTCCGCTTTCCAAAGTTCTGGGGGTGTATGCAAGACAGACACATGCACACAGTGTGTATGAGAGACCAAGAGGGAGAGTGTGTGTGTGTGTGTGAGGGAGAGAGACGCATTTCCCCTTTAAGTATGCTGACCCCACTCTAAGTACACTGCCTTTTTAAGTACTGTAGATAAGCAAGTTGAGACAGCAGCTGCTGCTAGCAAGCTCCCTCTGTCCTGCGCCCTGTCCTGTCGAGCCCTGCTCTGTAGAGCTGGGGGAGGGGGGATACCCTGACATCAGCACCCCTCTTCCCCCCCATCCCCTGCACAGCAAGCAGGAGGCTACTAGGAGCAGTTCCAAGGCAGTGGGCAAGAGCAGTACATGGCAGTGGAGGGAAGGACACCTGAACTGCCCGGCAATTGATAGCCTGCTGGGCGGCTGCCACACAGGGAACTTAGAGGAGCTGATGGGGGCTGCTGGCCCACCCTGGTTCCAAGCCCCCACCAGGGAGCTCCAACAGGCTGCTCTTTCTGCAAGTAGTGGGCAAAGCAGGTGACTGCCAAACAACGTTATAAGGGAGCATTGAGCAACTTTAAACGAGCACGTTCTCTAAGTGATCAGTAACATAACAAAACAACGTTAACCGGGACGATGTTAAGTGAGGAGTTACTGTACTTGAAGAAGAAAAGAAAGTTACTCCCTTGTGTAGTAACGATGGTTCTTCGCAATGTGTGTCCCTATGGTGCTACATAACCTGCCCTCTTCCCCTCTGCTTCGGCATTCCCGTCATGGGACTCTGCAATAGTGAAGGAACTGGTTCCTTTTTGCTGAGGTGGAGGCCATATACAGCCTCATCTCCCCCTACACCCTTACCTACCCAGCATTTCAGTTCCAATGGCTATATGAAGAAAGCTTATTGCTAAAGCTTCTCTTTAAGATGGATTAAATGCTTCTGATTCTGGTGCTTGTTCGGTGGCTACAGGTACTGTAACCATAGTTGATACAATGATAGGGTATGCATTTTGATTTACCACTCTGGTCTTCAGTAATGGACAGTGAAATACTGTCATTTATTTTAGCTCCACAACAGAAAAAACTCCAGGGGAAGTTTTTCAGGAAAAACTTAATTGGTGGTCCCCAGTCTTGGCTAAAATATTTTACTGTCATTAATTATACTGCATGCATTCTGTCTGGCTGGAAGTCTAGCATCATAGGTCCTATTTTTTTAAAAGGGGGACAAAGAATCCTGCTTCATAAAGACCTACTAATATGTTAGATGTGGCAGGGAAAAATTATTCCAGATTTTTGCTATCTAAACTTGAAAATGGGCTTTGGAGGTTATTTTATTACATGAAGGTCAGTCCAGCTTTAGGGCTGGTAGAGCCACAATTGATAATTGTTTTATTCTATATAATTTATAAATACACTGTGGTTAAGGGTACTAGATCATATGCTCCTTTCATAGATCTAAAGATGGCATTTGATTCAATTAGCTGAGACAGTCGTTGGGCAAAATTAAGGATGGGTATTTGGTCTAAGACTTTTGCATGTTTTGGTTGCTCTACTCCAGGGCAATATGGCTAAGGTGAGATCAGAGGTGAGAACAGAGTTGCTCCAGCATTAATAATTTCTAGCCGAAGTTTGGTTTAGGGGCCAAATTTCAGCCTTAGAGATTGTTCAAAATAATTTTTTGAGGAGACTTTTAATTCTCTCAAATTTTACCTTGGCCTTTTTTTTACATGTCAAGGTGAGGGTTTTTTTCTGTAAGAAGTAGAGCTTGTATTGCTTTTCTTAAATATTGGTCTAAGATCTGCGCTCTTCCAAATTATAGATTGCCACATCTTTGCCTTCAGGAAAATGGAAGAATAACCTGTGTATTCCTTATTTCCATGGTATAAAACTCTTCAATTTATTATTGCTACACTGGGTTTTTCTGTTACTTATTGTTGATATATTTAATCAACATAATCAATTACTCAGACGGAAACTGAGATGTTACCCAACAACAAGCTCTGGCTGTGATTCTAAATTTACCTTTTGGTTTTCTACTTTGAAGACAGCTCATGTTTTTGAACTGCATTTGAATGAGTTATCAAATTCTCATTTATGTAGGGCATATACTCACTTAAGATTCCAAACTATGGAAACTGCTGTCCTTCAAGGTAGATGTGGAAAAGTTCCTTCACATCTTTGTTTTTGCCCAATTGTAGAACTGTCTAGCTTCTGAGAGCTAGATTTTGGATTTTACCTCTTTTTTTCTATAAAAAAGAATATCACCATCTCAAAAGATAATGGTTTTGGTATTGTCTCAATCCCCTGTTGTAATTAAATTGGTGGCAATTTTTGGCCTTTTAGTATTGTGCCAAATAAGAAGAGGTTTTATTAGGTTCTGATGGATATTTTAATGTATTATATGGATGCTGCTCTTCTTTTAGATTGTGTATGTTTTTCTTTGCATTCACAAAAGGCAATGTCATATGTGATTTAATAAAATTGAATTGATTTGAAAATACAGATATTGTGATGCAACATTCATGGTTATCTGCCTCAGGTTTACAAAAAGAAGAGCAAGCAACTATTGAATAATTGCCATTTGAGGTTCAGAATCTGCTCAGTAATAAGACTGATTAATCTCAGATCATTGGGTTTATATTCCCCTTATTTCAAAAAGAAATAACTCCATCCTCAATATTCATTGTCCAGATATAGGAATGTTCAGTATTCCTCTTGTTTTTCATAGTATCAACACCAGAGACCACCTGAACAATTTTATATAGCGCTCTAGAGTTCAGAAGAAATCTACTCCACTATGCTGTTCTGTAGCTGCTCAATTGGGTCAGACACAGAAATATAAGCTTTGATGCGATGTTCAAGGATCTGCTTGTATACAGTGATCAATATATACCCTTTTACTCCACACTTTGGTTTCCATCTATCTTATTTCATGGAGGCTTGGATGGCAAGCACCAGAAAACGATGGGTCCTTCAAGTAATCAGACATGGTTATGCCATTCACTTTCAATCCTAACAGAATGTTAGGAACCAATAGGAAAGAGCTATTTTTTGTTTTATTATCTATCATAGTGCTGCTGTATAAATCCATGATTCACCCACAGCTTGAATACTGGTTGCAGTTCTGGTCATCCCATCTCAAAAAAGATACATGAGAATTGGAGAAGGTGCGGAGAAGGGCAACGCAAACGATGAGAAGCGGTTAAAAAGATGGAGACTGTTCAGCTTAGAAGAGCGACGACTAGGGGGGCATATGCTAGAGGGCTATAAAATCCTGACTGGCGCAGAGAAAGTGAACAGGGAAATGTCATTTATCCACTCACATCACACACGAACTAGGGGTCACCTATGAAATTAATAGGCAGCAGGTTTAAAACAAAAGCAATTACATCGTCACACAATGTGCAGTCAGCCCCTGGAACTCCTTGCCAAGGCCAAAAGTATAACTGAGTTAAAAAAAGAATTGGGTACGTTTCTAGAGGATAAGTCCATCAATGGCTTTTAGCCAAAATGGCTGGGGATACAACCCATGTTCTGAGTCACCTTAAACCTTAACCCGCCAGAAGCTGGGACTGGACAAAGATGGATCATTTGAAATTGCCCCGTTTTGTTCATTCCATTTGAAGCATCTGGTTGTGGCCACTGTTAGAAGGCAGGATAGTGCGCTAGATGTATCATAGAATAATATCAGGGTTGGAAGGGACCTCAGGAGGTCATCTAGTCCAAACCCCTGCTCAAAGCAGGACCAATCCCCAATTTTTGCCACAGATCCCTAAATGGCCCCCTCAAGGATTGAACTCACAACCCTGGGTTTAGCAGGCCAATGCTCAAACCACTGAGCTATCCCACCCCCAATGGGGTGGGATGGACTATTGGTAGACCCAGTATGGCTGTTCTGACATTCTTAAAGAGACGGGGCACTGGAAAACATAGCCCTGGCCTTCCAACCAGTTCTTACACCAAAAATAAGTACATTTACATTAACATGCATATGCTGACCTTTGAGTGCTTAGCTGTGATTCTGTTTTCTCTGTGAAAAGAATGTTTATGGTAACAGGGTTTTTTTGTTTGTTTTTTGTTGGTTTTTTTCTCTCAATAAAGATCAGCCAACTGGCCCCTGCTGGTTCTGTCTTTCCAGCCCTGAAGTTGAGAAACATTTGGTTGTTAGTATCGGCACACACGTGAGTACTTCTTAGCACATTCTTCTCATAGAAAAGTGCAATGTTGTATTGATGCTTATAATTTAAAGCCACTTTCTTTTTAACACTTGACTTTAAACTGCAATCAAAAATATCCTAAACTATACAGAAAAGTTTCAGAGTAGCAGCCCTGTTAGTCTGTATCCGCAAAAAGAAAAGGAGGACTTGTGGCACCTTAGAGACTAACAAATTTATTTGAGCATAAGCTTTCATGAGCTACAGCTCACTTCATCGGATGCATTCAGTGGAAAATACAGTGGGGAGATTTATATACACACAGAACATGAAACAATGGGTGTTACCATACACACTGTAACGAGAGTGATCAGGTAAGGTGAGCTATTACCAGCAGGAGAGCGGGGGTGGGGAGGAACCTTTTGTAGTGATAATCAAGGTGGGCCATTTCCAGCAGTTGACAAGAACGTCTGAGGAACAGCAGGGGGAGGGGGAGGGAGAGGAATAAACATGGGGAAATAGTTTTACTTTGTGTAATGACCATTTACTCCCAGTCTCTATTGAAGCCTAGCCATCACCTTCAGCCCCCAACTAAAACCTCTCCAACGCATCATCAAGGACCTACAACCTACTGAAGGACAACCCATCACTCTCACAGATCTTGGGAGACAGGCCAGTCCTTGCTTACAGACAGCCCCCCAACCTGAAGCAAATACTCACCAGCAACCACACACCACAACCACTAACCCAGGAATTATGTGAATCAAACTTAAATCATATCCCTAAGTAGGTAAAAGATCTCCCAGCAGGACAGTTTATTCTACTCTGCAGTTAGATAACTTTTCTTATCTTTCTTTATGCTCAGGGAACAACGGTAAGGCCAGTTCTGCACTAGAAAGATTTGCCAGTATAGTAATGTCAGTTAGGGTGATTTTTCTTTAATGATATTTCTATACCGTCAAAAGCCCTCATATAAATGCAGTTATATTGGCAAAAAAGTGTTTCTACCAGTATGGTTTATTCTGTGTGATAAATCAGTGTAGCTGTATGGACAAAATCACATTGTTGGGTTTTTTGCTAGTATAAGGCATGACCGCATTAGGAGAGTTTGCCATTAGAATTGTGTCACAAATCCACAAAATCAGTGCTACACCCCAGCTTTAGAATAGTCTCTTGGAGGAATCCCTTCAACGTGCCAGAGTCCCAAAGGGGTCTCACTCTTCCTTCAGGGCAGGCTACATGGCCTCACTGCCTCCTGAGACTGAACCTCTAGGTTCAGCACTCACGCTTCACACTGTGAGCTCTGCTTGCCAAGTCCAGCTGAGCGAGACTCTTGGTTAGAGACTTGTACACTCTTCAGGGACTAATGCACTTCACGCAGTATTTGCAGTGACAGTCAAGCAGCATTTTCAAAACAGTAGGCTGTATTAGTCTCAGTCTGCTGGAATATAGCATTGGAATTCCTTAGGTTAGCATAGAGCCATAAACATTAAAGCGTAGTCCATGCTAGTCAACCCAGAGCAATTCACTAGCCAAGCTGTAGGGAACTCCCATTTTCAGGCTCGGTGTCTCTGACTTCCTTCCTTAGGCAGTTCCCAGGTGAAAGAGCCCATGTTTATTCCCCCACCTTATACCCCTCAGTCCTTTGCTCTCAAGCTGGAGGTCTCTGCTCAGCTTAATTCTCCTCCCTTTGGGGCACTGGTTGCTAGATGTCAGTGTCCTGGTGACTGGATTTTCCATTGTCTTCTCAGATTTTCCACTGATACCGGTTGGCCTTGGCCAATCTTTTTAATGACCCGTTAGGTCTGCTCAGACAGCTAGTCTACGCACCCACACACTTATGTCTCTTAGTCTGCCCTGAGAGCAAACTTGGAATCCATTTCCCGCCCACCCGTACCCCGGGTAGCAGAACAAAGTATGAGGGAAACTGCGTCACACATAGGTGTCAAAAAAAATTATTTTTTTATTTATTTTTTTAAAATTCCCAGTTTGTCGTAAGCTACATTAACAAACCTTTTCTGGTGCAGATCTGGTCTAAGACTGTCCTGAGATGGGAACCTACTTCAGCTCTCAGTAAAATTCCAGCTCAAATCATGAGAATCAGATGCATTTCTTAATGATTAAATCTTCTTGTTTATAAGTTTTTGGTGATCTTTTTCTCTGGATAACTTTCTATCTAGTTGGAGACCATTATGTCTTGTGTAAGAACACCTGAGCCCTGATTCAGTGACCTCCTGTGGGTTAAACAGTGTTGATAGTTGGCTGTTCCACTTTGCCTAAAACTGCTGCTGCTGTGGAGTATAACCCAAAATTTAAGCTGATTATGAACTATTATAGGAGCAAATTAATTATTTTTTTATTTTAAACCCAACCATAAATTCCCATGTGGATTTTCTGTCAAGCTGCGTCATATGCAGAAATCCCATTTATTGCCACCTTGACTGAAGCCCAGCTCAACTGTCTCCTTGCTGGTGGCACATTGCCCTGCCTCCAAATTAATTTTTTGCAGTTCCTTACCCTTTTCTAAGTCAGCTGATAATTGACAGCCTGCTACAAAATCTTCTTGAAGTAGAGCCTGGGGTATTTTGTTGATTTTTATCTTTTGAATCTTGCAACTGTGAGCCAGGTTAGCCATGGGGGAGTTATAATGGCAAGGTCTGAGTTAGTTCGCTGTGAATAGCTTCTTATGTATTTTCTGACCTGTTGTTCCGTTCTAGTGCTATCTTGCCCTTGCCAAGGGTGGCTTATCAGATGATCATGTCCTGATTTTACCTGTTGGGCATTACCAGTCAGTGGTTGAACTTTCTTCAGAGGCAATGGAAGAAATAGACAAGTACAAATCTTCACTGAAGAAGTTTTTCAGAAGCAAAGGAAAAAGATATGTGTTGTTTGAAAGAAATTACAGGAGTCAGCACCTACAGTTGCAGGTAGGGTTATAACACACCCGTGGAAGAACACAACCAAAGCTGCTTTGAAAGGGAACAGCTCACATTTCAACCTAAGTGCAGGCCAACTCCCTTCTCTGTTTTTCCATCTTGGCATCCCAAATTGTAAATAATCGTGCGACCAGCCGCTGGGAAGCAGGACAAAGGTAAAACCCCTGTGACCACTTAAATGGCCATTTGAGCATGTTTAATTTTTCCTGTTACAGGAAGTGCTGAGAGCTGAGTTTACTGAAGGCCAGTGTCAATAGACTGGAACATTTATTATCTTCAACTGATAAAGACCAGAAGGCTTTCCTCCTGCTTTGGTTTTAACAGCTCTCGTTGGCATGTGCAGTGGGTTACTGTTCAAGGTACTGAGCTAGACAGGAAAGCTTGTAAGTGTGTGCTGTAACATACAAAGCTTTGGTCAGTGTCTGAAAACATTGATGCTCAGTGACCAGTTTCTGCTGCATGGATTATGGAAGGGTGCATTGGGTGGTTTTCTACCTGGTGGATCTGTGACCGTTTCAGAGTGGCCTTAATCTACCACAAAGAGTATTGGAGGACACTCGTGAAAACGTTTCAAGAACTTTTAGTTTTCAGTTATTCTTCCCGCTCCTACAAGACAGACCTGCCTCATATGTTTAAGTCTATAGAAACAAGTGATCATGTGTCTCACATGATGACAAGCAGTACTGAGAGATGTGCAAACCCCAGTGATGGATTTATTGCCTTATCTAAGTGAATAGTATGGTTTGTGTCTTTTTCTTGTGTCCACCATCTCCAGGTGATTCCTGTACCACTCAGCTGTTGTGCTACTGAAGACATTAAAGAGTCCTTTATTTTACAAGCACAAGAACAGGAGATTGAATTATTAGAAATCCCAGAGCACTCGGATATCAAGCAAGTATGAGAAAAGACTGTCATCTCTCATTTACTTATCCTTTCTGGTTTGGCATTTCATCCAGCAGTAGCCTTACGTGACCAGATTAAGCAGTCAGGAGTTGTGATACACTGCAGGCCTGATTTACCTCTTGAGGTGAAAATATTGTGAGTTGCAGGTGGTCTGCATCTCTAACATTAAGCTATTAACATTAATAGCTGTAGGCTGACTGTCTGGGGTAGCCTTTAATTAAACATTCCTAATATGACCTCCTGTTCCTTTTATTTGAATAAAACCCCTAAGGTTCCCATAGGTCAGTGCAGTTTTCACTGCAGTTTTCTGCATGATTGAATTTATATAAAAAAACCAAACCCTTTACGTTTTGTAGAGTAGTCCTCTCTCTGTTATAGTGGCTGTAAATAAAGCTCAGAAGCCAGAAATGTCTGAGGTGAGGGGATATAAGAAATAAGTCTCCATCTGGCATGCTAGTAATGTGCGCATGGCTGGCCAAATTCACTGCTGACAAGAGCAGGTGCGGCTCCATTTGCTTCAGTGGAAAAGTGCCAGTTTATGCCAAGTGGTTGACTCTTGGAGCACTTGCCTGGCCAGAGTTTAGAAAGCACTTGCCCTTCTTGCTGGATCAGTGAGTAATAACCAGCAGCAGTCTAGCTTGCTGTGTCCTTTGGGCCCATTACTCTTTGGAAACCACATTTGCAGCCAAAGTAGCAACAAGCCAGAAATTAGGTCCCAACTTTTTCTTTTAACTCTGACACACTGAGATTCATCTCAAGCAAAGCTGAGGCTTTCCTCAGGCTGGCTCAGAGAAAGCTTCTGTTAGGAAATGGGAACAAAACTACTTAACTTTGTAAAGCCGCTAGATGCCATGAATAAAACCAGATCACTTTCCACAAGGAGTATTACGAGCTCTTCTGTATAGCTCTTCATGCTCCAGAGGAGTTGACTGGCTAGCTTCTGGTCAATAAATAACACAGATGTGTTTGTATTACTATGTAAGGCAATGCAAAGGTTTAATAATACCCTGTCTATGTCCAAAAGTATAAGGCCTTGATTTTCAGCATGCTGGGCTGTGGAAATTAGTTATTATTTTAGTTTGGTTTCAACATATAAACATAAAGATGCTTTATGCTGGTCTGTAGGAGCCTTGACAAATTAAAACTACACTCGTTTTCTGCGATCTCTCGAAGTTGAGGTTGATCTTTCACAGGTTTTATTTTTCATGGTTCCTTTGGTGACTGAGGAATCTGATCCTTGAGCACAGGCTCGTTGGCAGACATTGCAAGTAGTGGTGTAAGACAGGATTGGGCCGCAATTGCTGCGTGACAGTTGTAAACTGAGACAAAAGCAACCTTAGCCAAACCAGCTGCCTTGCTGTGCACAAAACCAGACATCAGCATGAGGTGAATGTCTCCTAATTTGGGTCCTGCAGAACCCCAAACACAACATGTGCTTTAAAAATCTCAGCATCCTCCAAATGCTTTTCACCATGCACTAATGGTGAGCTTATTGGGGGGGATTCAGAGCAGAGGGAATGAATTTCTAAGTTGAGGCCTCCTGTCCTACTATCAGCATCCTCTCTGGTAAACCAAAGAGGCCGCACTTTGAGCACTTCCATTGATCTTGTGTCATTATCTCGCAAGGAGAGAGGCATCACAAGCAGGCAAGCCCCAAGCCATGTCGGGCTTCATAAGTCAGAACAGGCGCTGAACCTCCACCCACAAGCTAATGGGCAGCGCAAGTGCAGATCAGAGTATTAGTGTTAGGAGCTACTGGCAAGATACTCTATTTATTTTTCAGCAGCTTTAGTTTCCAAATGGACTTATGGCACTGTAGCCCCGTGTTGCCCTAGTGTAATTTTAACGAGTGGGGTCCCACGGGGATCAGTTCTGGGTCCAGTTCTGTTCAGGATCTTCATCGATGATTTAGATAATGGCATAGAGAGTACACTCATAAAGTTTGTGGACGATACCAAGCTGGGAGGGGTTGCAAGTGCTTTGGAGGATAGGATTATAAATCAAAATGATCAGGACAAACTGGAGAAATGGTCTGAAGTAAATAGGATGACATTCAATAAGGACAAATGCAAAGTACTCCACTTAGGAAGGAACAATCAGTTGCACACATACAAAATGGGAAATGACTGCCTAGGAAGGAGTACTGTGGAAAGGGATCTGGGGGTCATAGTGGACCACAAGCTAAATATGAGTCAACAGTGTAACACTGTTGCAAAAAAAGCAAACATCCTTCTGGGATGTATTAACAGGAGTGTTGTAAGCAAGACACAAAAAGTAATTCGTCCGCTCTACTCTGCGCCGATTAGGCCTCAGCTGGAGTTTTGTGTCCAGTTCTGGGCGCCACATTTCAGGAAAGATGTGGAGAAATTGGAGAAAGTCCAGAGAAGAGCAACAAAAATGATTAAAGGTCTGGAAAACTTGATTTATGAGGGAAGATTGAAAAAATGTAGTTTGTTTAGTCTGGAGAAGAGAAGACAGAGAGGGGACGTGATAACAGTTTTCAAGTACATAAAAGGTTGTTACACGGAGGAGGGAGAAAAATTGTTGTTCCTAACCTCTGGGGATAGGACAAGAAGCAATGGACTTAAATTGCAGCAAGGGAGGTTTAGGTTGGACATTAGGAAAAAGTTCCTGTCAGGATGGTTAAGCACTGGAATAAATTGCTTAGGGAGGTTGTGGAATCTCCATCATTGGAGATTTTAAAGAAAAGGTTAGATAGACACCTGTCACCTGGGAATCATCAAGAAAGGGATAGATAAGAAGACAGAAAATATCATATTGCCTCTATATAAATCCATGGTATGCCCACACCTTGAATACTGCATGCAGATGTGGTCGCCCCATCTCAAAAAAGATATATTGGAATTGGAAAAGGTTCAGATAAGGGCAACAAAAATAATTAGGGGTATGGAACGGCTTCTGTATGAGGAGAGATTAATAAGACTGGGACTTTTCAGCTGGGAAAAGAGGAGACTAAGGGGGGATATGATAGAGGTCTATAAAATCATGAGTGGTATAGAGAAGGTAAATAAGGAAGTGTTATTTACTCCTCATAATACAAGAACAAAGGGCCACCAAATGAAATCAATAGGTAGCAGGTTTAAAACAAAAACAAGAAAGTATTTTTTCACGCAACGCACTGTCAACCTCTGGAACTCCTTGCCAGAGGGTGTTGTGAAGACCAGTACTATAACAGGGTTCAAAAGGGAGCTAGATAGATTCATTGCCAGAAACTGGGATTGGGTGACAAGGCATGGATCACGTGATGATAACCTGTCTGTTCATTCCCTTTGGGCACCTGCCTTTGGCCACTGTTAGAGGACAGGATATTGGACTCGATGGACCTTTGGTCTGACCCTGACAGACCTTTGGCTGTTCTTATGGGCTAGATCAGGGATGGGCAAACTATGGCCCATGGGCTGGATCCGGCTCATCAGGGCTTTGGATCTGGACCGTGGGATTGCCTCCCGTGGTGCTGCAGGCCCCACACCGCTCTCAGAAGCAGCTGGCACCACGTCCCTGGGGCCCTGCGGGGTTGGGTGGGTGGGCAGAGGGCTCCTTGCGTTGTCCTTGCCTCCGGGCACCACCCCCTTGCAGCTCCCATTTGCTAGGAACAGGGAACGGGGCCAGTGGGAGCTTCGGGGGAGGTACCTGGAGGGTGGCAAGGGCAGCGTGCGGAGCCCTGTGTTCCCCCTCCCCTAGGGGCCACGCAGGGATGTGGTTCCGGCAGCTTCCCGGAGCGCCGTGGCATGGGGCCAGGGCAGGCAGGCAGGGAGCCTGTCCTGGCCCCAGTGCGAGCCGCTGCCACCCTGGAGCCGCTTTAGGTAAGCAGCGTTGGGCCGGAGCCCGAACCCCTCCTGCACTCCGCCCCCCCAACTCCTTGCCCTAAGCCCCCTGCCTGCACCTCGCACCCCAACTCCCTGCCCTGAGCCCCCTGCTGCACCCTGCACCCCCATGTACCCCAATCCCCTGCCCTGAACTCCCTCCCACAGTCTGCACCCCTGCCCTGAGCCCCCTCCTGCACTCTGCACCTCTCCTGGACCCCAACCCGCTTCCCTGAGCCCACTCATACACTCCGCACCCCTCCTCTGCCCCAATCCCGTGCCCTGAGCCTGTTCCTGCACACCGCAACCCCTCCCACACTCCGCACTCCCTCCCACACCCCAACCTCCTGCCCTGGCCCTGCATACAATTTCCCCACCCAGATGTGGCCCTTGGCCCAAAAAGTTTGCCCACCCCTGGGCTAGATAATACTTCGTCCTGCCATGAGTGCGGGGGACTGGACTAGATGACCTCTTGAGGTCTCTCCCAGTCCTATGATTTTATGAATCGTGAAATGATGAAGGCCTGCATGACAGAAGCCACCCAACTTGGGGCTTGACATACATGTATAGTACGCTAGCTGCCTGTCTCGCTGTGTGTGTGCAGAAAGTGGGGGTGTGCGTGCAAAGTATTCATGTGAATGTACTGGAAAACAGGCCCAATGAGTTGGTAACACGTTTCAGATGTACACTGTTTTCCCTTCAGTGTTCTATAAATCCATCATCTTCATCCTCCTCATCAAATGCACATAGTGTACTAAGAACCATTGCTCCAGCCAGAGTGACAATGGATGATGGCATCGTACCAGACATCACAGAGTGACGTTCCCAGATCTGGCTCAGTCCTGCAAATCTATGAATCTCTAGGCAGACCCTCAGGCAATGCCAGGTTGGGTCAAGTGTGGCACCCTTTGCACATCAGCCTGAGAGCACAGTGAGCTGGGTGTTTTTGTCCTTCCTAGTGACATGGCTGAAGAGCACGCACTGCCCCTTTTGAATGTAGTGAGCAATTGGAGGAAGGCCAAATCACTGCACGATTATGCCATTTCACACAAACAGTTTTATGCTCAGGATTTGGCGATGATGGCGCATGTGGAATGCCTCTAGTTGCTCCAAGTCTGCTTGTAGGAAGGTCCAGGTTTCTGACCCATATAGCAGTGTACACAGTACACAGATCTGATAGATCCTGAACTTTGTCTTCGCACAGAGACGTTTTTGCGTCCATAGGAGAGACATGGACTTCATGCAGGAGACAACGAGACCTATTCTTCAGAAGATGACCGGTTTGCTGCAACCATTTGAATTCATCAGTGCTCTCCAGAGCGCTCATCCCCACCTGCACCAGGGTTCTGGTGACCCAACTTCAAGGTTCTGGACCTTGGTCTTCTTCCAGGAGACATTCAATCCCATTGTGTGGGTGCATTGTGGAAACTTGGAAGGGCAGGGCTAAAAATCTTTGGCTTCTCCACAGTGTCATAGGCATACTCTTTATCAGTGAACACCTCTTGACCAACCTTGTTTCTGACATGTGGAGCCACAAAGTCCTTGTTCCCAGTTGATAGCTTGACGGGGTAGTGCAGTGGTGAGAATACAAACCTTGCTGCACACCTGAGGTTGTACAGAAACGTTGAAAGCTATGAATGTAGGCCCAAATTGGCCTAAGCAAACTCCATTTTGTCTTGTGTTACTACCTTAGCTTCTGCTAGTCAGGTGTGTGGTCTTCTAAGGGAAAAGAACACATGGTACTACTATAGTATATGTATTCCCTCAATCTGGACACACACAAACTAGACTTGTGTTACACATCAACAGACAGATGTTTAAAGTTAAACCAAATATCACAGATTTTCAATCAAAAACTTCAGTTAAGTCTCTTTTCGCATGTGCTGATGGCTGGCAGAGATTGTTGCTCCCAGTGTGTTTTGTAGGACTTCTAATTTCCAGCCTAGTCACTAATTCCCCATGCTGTGGCACGAGATGACAAAAGTGAAGATAAAAGCAGCTATGCTTCTGCCCTTGAACATTTTTTCTACAATAACAAGTTGAGTTAACCCAGAACTTAATTTGCTGGCTTTTGTTGATCGATTTCACAATGTTAGGCATACAGAAACGTAAGGTCTGTATCAGTGTTATCTTGAGTGCACAGTGTATCCCAGCAGTAGAAGACACTTGACCCCACATTGGCAAAGTTATGCTGGTCCCCCCCCACTGGCTGGCAGTTGCAACAAAATCACTTATGTTACAAGCTGTTTCTAGGTTTTCAGTTCTTTTGTGGGGATTTTATATCTGAACATTTTACACTGTATGTATTTAGAAATCAGCTGCTCTGCTCACTTTCTGCAAATGATTAATAGTCACATTATTGTGCTTTTCAGACTTGGCTCAGGGAATCCAGGTTTTCCCACTATGTGAAATGCTGGTTAATGTTTCAGCATCACCTTTATTCCCCCTCTTCTAGATTGCACAGCCGGGGACACCTTATTTTTACGTTGAACTGGATACGGGAGAGAAGCTCTTTCACCGTATTAAGAAAAAATTTCCCTTGCAGTTTGGAAGGTTTGTTTTTCCTCCTATTTAATTTTATCATGTTTAGTAGAATAAAATATACACTATACAATATAAAAGATGCTGCCCTACAGCAGTTCAGAGGGGAGCTGAGGGTACTTAGGCTAATGACCTAGAAAGGCGAGGAATTATTACCATCGTAAAATGAAATAACCCTAAACTTCTTAAGAACTTATTTCATCTGTAGAGCTCAGTCACTTACAAAAGAGGAATAAGTATTTAAAGATGGGGAAAGTGAGAGACAGAGATATGAAGTCATTTGTGTAAGGCCATGCAGCAGCATGGTGGCAGAACAAAGAATAGAATGTGCTTTAACCAGACGGCCCACCATCCTTTCTCTTCTCTGTTTGAGGAATGAGGAATGGAGTCTGGAGTTTCATACTTGTTTGTAAAGATTCCATGTGTCTCCAGTTAGTTATGTGCTACTAGCTCCAGAGCTAGTGTGTCCAAATTCCTACCCACCTTCAGATCATAAAGTCATAGGACTTCAAATGAAGAGGTTAATGTAGTGACGCAAAATCATGTATGTATGACATCCCTTATAAAGTCATTCTCTGTGGTTTACATTTCGTTTTCCATAGTAAAATGCCTTTTTAAAACATGAAAGATGGGTGGCTCATCTGAGTAGCAGCTTACTGAAGTTTTTGGCTAGGAATTCTGTCTGTTTATAAGTAGGCGTGGTAAAATTTGATTTTTATTTTTTTTAGTAATGACAGACATCAATGTTTATTTTTAAATGTTTGTAATTTTTTTATCTATTTAAATTTTTAGTTTCAGGAAATTATGGGGTGAGGGTTCAGACAGTTGTTTAATGCCAGTAGATATAAATTCAAAAAGTACTTTAAAACTATTAAAATACAAATTGTCAACATCACATGTCAAAATATACAAAGTAAATATCCTGAAATAAAACTCAAGCAGCATTTTTCTTTCTTTTCTTATCTGTAATTTTTGATAATAACTGATGGAAATGTTTTTTCATAGCTTTGTGTGTAATTCGTGAAATTGACATTTACCAATAAAAATCAAATCCAAGGTTATGTATGAGTGTGACTTAGTAGATCTACTCCCTTTGAATTCAACGGGAGTTTTCCTGCTGTATTCAGCACGAACAGAGCTTGTGCTTTGATATAACAAAGCCTCTGTGACAGCAGAGTTTATATGCCAAATCTGTAACCTCATTATTTCAAGTAATCTATTTGCAATTTAAAATATTCCAGGCATTGACTCGGGGTATGCTGTGTTTTGATTTTCTGGCAGGGAAGTGTTGGCAAGCGAAGCCATTCTGAATGTTCCAGGGCGAGTGGACTGGCAACAGTGTACGGCCAGCCGGGATGAGGCAGAGGCCGCTGCTAAGGCCTTCAGGGAAGACTTCCAGCCTTTTGATTTTTCTGAGCTGTAGTAATGCTGCGGACCCTGCAGACTCACGGACCCTTCTTCCTGCTTCGTCAGCGCAGCTGCCCTTGCCCTGGGCCTGGGCACGCAGCCGAACTCAATCCATGCTGGGGCAAGGGGCCAGGCAGGGCGCATGCACCTTTACCCCTGCAATAAACTTTCTACTTTTCTGTGTCACTGATTTAGTGCTTTGCAAGGGAGAGCCTGGTCTGAGGGAGGTGGGGGGCAAGGACTGGTCTGAATGGGGGCAGCTCTGCCTGGAAGCAGTAAGCATGGTGGGAGTGGGGTTGTTGGTTGCAGCACACACTACACCCCTGCGGTTTGCAGGGAGGGAGGGGGAGAGGGGGTTATGTTCCCAACCAGCCTTGCCCTGAGTCTTGTGGGAAGAGATGTGAACGAGTTCATGGGCCTTGTGGGGGTTGCTGAAGGTCCCATCATGGTGTGGAGCGACCCCAGTGGGTACAGTGCTGCAGGGACAGTCCAGGGGCAGCTGAGACTCCTGCAGATGCAGGAGTAGCTGGGAGCTAGCAGCTTTGGCAACATCTGTCTGTACAAGCACCAGGCCCCGATAACTAGCCATGGCTAAGCTCCACTGCCAACTGACCTTCTGAGTAACCCCCCAAACCCATGGCTAAGCTGTGCTCCCAACTGATGCCTGGTCAGTTGTTAAGGTTCCTTCCCCACTCTGAACTCTAGGGTACAGATGTGGGGACCTGCATGAAAACCTCCTAAGCTTACTTTCAGCAGCTTAGGTTAAAACTTCCCCAAGGTACAAATTAATTTTATCCTTTGCCCCTGGATATCCACAGCCACCACCAAACTTTAACTGGGTTTACTGGGAAACGTAGTTTGGACACATCTTTCCCCCCCAAACTCTCCCAACCCTTGCACCCCACTTCCTGGGGAAGGTTTGGTAAAAATCCTCACCAATTTGCATAGGTGACCTTGGATCTTAGAACAATGAAAAAGCATTCAGTTTTCTTGCAAGAAGACTTTTAATAGAAGTAAGGGAATCACCTCTGTAAAATCAGGATGGTAGATACCTTACAGGGTAATTAGATTCAAAACATAAGAGAATCCCTCTAGGCAAAACCTTAAGTTACAAAAAAGACACACAGACAGAAATAGTCATTCTATTCAGCACAGTTCTTTTCTTAGCCATTTAAAGAAATCATAATCTAACACATACCTAGCTAGATTACTTGCTAAAAGTTCTAAGACTCCATTCCTGTTCTATCCCCGGCAAAAGCAGCATACAGACAGACACAGACCCTCTGTTTCTCTCCCTCCTCCCAGCTTTTGAAAGTATCTTGTCTCCTCATTGGTCATTTTGGTCAGGTGTCAGCGAGGTTACCTTTAGCTTCTTAACCCTTTACAGGTGAGAGGATTTTTCCTCTGGCCAGGAGGGATTTTAAAGGGGTTTACCCTTCCTTTTATATTTATGACAGCTGTGTTCCCCACCTCTGGGTAACTGCCCTGCCACTTGAGCCCCTGGGTAATTCCCCAAATGTGGATACCCCTCCGGCTGAGAATCACCCTCCCCTAGTGTCCCACCATCCCCCATGCCTAGGTAACTTCACCAAACCCCACTGACCCCTGGGTAATACCCCTGCTGATAATTCCCTCCCTTGGGTAACCCCCTACGCCACCAAGTCCCCTGCCTAGGTAACGTCGCCAAACCACACCGACCCCTAGGTGCCCACTGCTGATAATTCCCTCCCTTGGGTAACTCACCGTCAAGTAACCCTCCCTGGACTCCCACTAAACCCTGACAACCCCACTCCACTGCTAATACACCCAGACCCCTGATAGCAGCCCCCAGTAATACTCCCAAGGACTCCAGTAACCCTGACCATCAGTGCAAACAGCTCCAGAACCCCCAATAACCCCCCAGACCCCGACTGCTAACAGCCTGGTAAACTCCCCTGCACCCCAATGCTGTTGTCTTGATAACCCCCTACGGCTGCTAACAGCTCCCCATTGACCTAATTCTGGCTCCACACATACCTCCTTGGTAAGCTCCCATTGTGCCCCCCCCCCCAGCATTCCCTATCTCCGTGATTGCAGTGACCCCCTGACTACTCTGACCACCTCTGAACCCCTAATAACTGCCCCCAGACCAAAGAGGCCACTGATAAATCATAGTGCTCTCCAGCATCATGACCTGCTTTTAAACCCATCCCACTCCTTCCCCGAGCCCTCCAGGGAGGGCCATTATCTTTGAAAACTCATGGCGACTGGGGGAAGTCCCGGATGACTGGAAAAAGGCTAATGTAGTGCCCATCCTTAAAAAAGGGAAGAAGGAGGATCCTGGGAAATAGAGGCCAGTCAGCCTCACCTCAGTCCCTGGAAAAATCATGTAGCAGGTCCTCAAGGAATCAATTCTGAAGCACTTAGAGGAGAGGAAAGTGATCAGGAACAGTCAGCCAAGGGCAAGTCATGCCTGACTAATCTAATGGCCTTCTATGGCGAGATAACTGGTTCTGTAGATGAAGGGAAAGGAGTGGACGTGTTGTTCCTTCACTTTAGCAAAGCTTTTGACCATCTCCTACAGTATTCTTGCCAGCATGTTAAAGAAGTATGGGGCTGGATGAATGGACTATTAGGTGGATAGAAAGCTGCCTACATTCTCGGGCTCAACGAGTAGTGATCAATGACTCTATGTCTAGTTGGGAGCTGCTATCAAGTAGAGTGTCCCAAGGGTCGGTCCTTGGGCCAGTTTTGTTCAATATCTTAATAAATGATCTGGAGGATGGTGTGGATTGCACCCTCAGCAAGTTTGCAGAAGATACTAAACTGGGAAGGAGGGGTAGATACCTTTGAGGGTAGGGCGAGGATCCAGAGGGCCCTAGACAAATTAGAGGTTTGGGCCAAAAGAAAACTGATAAGGTTCAACAAGGACAAGTGCAGAGTCCTGTATTAGGACGGAAGAATCCCATGCACTGCTACAGACTAGGGACTAAATGGCTAGGCAGAAAGTAATGAGAAAGTAATGCCTTCTCTGGGCTTCTAATAAATTTCTCATGGAGTCATCCGAGAAAGCGATGAGGATTCTCACCTGAAGATTTGGTGAATATCGGTCAGTGAAACTTACTACAAAGGAGCCAATTATTACTGAAAAGTGCAAGTAATTAGTACCTCATGGAATCATCCTCCAAAGACCTTTTAGATACTCTCCTGGTCATTTGGTTGAAATAGTTTGTGTAAATTCCTAAAATTGAGACAGTCATTACTAATCCGCTATAGCCATAGATGTCTCATGCACTCTTCATGGAAAAGCCACTGGGATTCTCTCCTGATCCTTTGGTAGAGATCGCTTCCTGAAAATTACTAAAATTGAGAGAGTTATTACTGATGACTACTAGTCATTAACTCCATCTGGAATTACCCTCCCAAATCCTTTCAGATTTGCTTCTGGTGATTTGTTAGAGATCGAGTCTCGAAAATTCCGAAAAATGGGAAAGTCTTAAGGCCTTAGTGGTAGTCATTCCTTCCTCACATAATGATCCTCCTTAGTACCTTCCAATTCGCTCCTGTTGACTTGGAAGAAATCAGTTCCTGAAATCTACTCAACATGAGAAATTCATCTTTGATGTGTGCGACAGAAACATTTGAGAAGGAATCTCCCTGAAAGCCCCGAGGATGCACTTCTCGCCACATGGTACAGAGCAGTTCGTGAAAATTACTCAAGATGAGAAAGTCCTTCGTAATCAGGTATCTTGATCTATGTCTCATGGAACCATCCACCCAAACCCAAGTCTCTTATCTCTTCGGCATTTGGTAGAGATTTATGGTGAAAATGGCTAAAAATGAGAAAGTTATAACTGGTCAATGCTATAAATCAATTACAAATGGAATCATCCTCCAAAAGCCTTTCAGATTCGCTCCTTGTGATTTGGTAGATATCAGTTCATGATTGGGTGGCAATTACTAAAAATGAGACTCTTATTACCGATCAATGTTGGTAATTAATTACACATGGATTCATCCTCCGAAATCCTTTGATAATTAGCTCCTGGTGATTTCGAACAAAATCGGTTGGTGAAAATGACTAGGAATGAGAAAATTCATTCCTCATCCGTCTTCTGATGCATTTCCCAGGGAATCATCCACCAGAAAAGCAATTACATTCTCTCTTGGTGCGTTGGAACAGATCAGTTCGTGCAAATTACTCAAAGTAAGAAAATCATGATTTACAAGTACCTAGTGGTAAAGACTCCAGCAATCCAGATTCTCTCCTGGTGAGTTTGTAGAGGTTGGTTCATGAAAATTACTAAAAAAATCACACACTTAGTACTGATCACTGCTAGTAATTAGTACATCATGGAATCATCCTCCAAAGACCTTTTAGATACTCTCCTGGTCATTTGGTTGAAATAGTTTGTGTAAATTACTAAAAATGAAACAGTCATTACTAATCTGCTATAGCCATAGATGTCTCATGCACTCTTCATTGAAAAGCCATTGGGATTCTCTCATGATCCTTTGGTAGAGATCGGTTCAAGAAAATTACTAAAATTGAGAGAGTTATTACTGATCACTGCTAGTCATTAACTCCATATGGAATTATCCTCCAAAATCCTTTCAGATATGCTTCTGGTGATTTGTTAGAGATCGAGTCTCGAAAATTCTGAAAAATGGGAAAGTCTTAAGTCCTTAGTGGTAGTCATTTGTTCCTCACAGAATGATCCTCCTTAGTACCTTCCAATTTGCTCCTGTTGACTTGGAAGAAATCAGTTCCTGAAATATACTCAACATGAGAAATTCATCTTTGATGTGTGCGACAGATACATTTGAGAAGGAATCTCCCTGAAAGCCCCGAGGATGCAGTTCTCGCCATATGGTACAGAGCAGTTCGTGAAAATTACTCAAGATGAAAAAGTCCTTCGTAATCAGGTATCCTGATCTATTTCTCATAGAACCATCCAGCCAAACCCAAGTCTATTATCTCTTCGGCATTTGGTAGAGATTTATCGTGAAAATTGCTAAAAATGAGAAAGTTAATAACTGATCAATGCTATAAATCAATTACAAATGGAATCATCCTCCAAAAGCCTTTCAGATTCGCTCCTTGTGATTTGGTAGATATCAGTTCATGATTTGGTGGAAATTATTAAAAATGAGAGTCTTATTACTGATCAATTGTTAGTAATTAATTATACATGGAATCATCCTCCGAAATCCTTTGATAATGAGCTCCTGGTGATTTCGAATAAAATCAGTTGGTGAAAATTACTAGGCATGAGAAAATTCATTCCTCATCTGTCTTCTGATGCATTTCCCATGGAATCATCTACCAGAAAAGCAATTGCATTCCCTCTTGGTGCGTTGGAACAGATCAGTTCGTGCAAATTACTCAAAGTAAGAAAATCATGATTTACGAGTACCTAGTGGTAAAGACTCCAGCAATCCAGATTCTCTCCTGGTGAATTTGTAGAGGTTGGTTGATGAAAATTACTAAAAAATCAAACCCTTATTACTGATCACTGCTAGTAATTAAAAGGAGTACTTGTGGCACCTTAGAGACTAACCAGTTTATTTGAACATGAGCTTTCGTGAGCTACAGCTCACTTCATCGGATGCATAGCATATCGTGGAAACTGCAGAAGACATTATATACACACAGAGACCATGAAACAAAACTTCCTCCCACCCCACTCCCCCGCTGGCAACAGCTTATCTAAAGTGATCATCAGGTAGAGCCATTTCCAGCACAAATCCAGGTTTTCTCACCCTTTCCCCGCCCCCCCACACACACATACAAACTCACTCTCCTGCTGGTAAGTCATTATGCAAGGTAGCCTGTCTCCCCTTGTTTTTTTCCTGCAAAACCCCCCCCCAAGACGTTCTGGTTAAACTTGGATTATTGCTGTGCACATTGTAAGATGAGCTGTTGCCAGCAGGAGAATGAGTTTGTGTGTGTGGTTTTTGGAAGGGGTGTGTGTGTGGGGGGGGTGAGAAAACCTGGACAGCAGGAGAGTGAGTTTGTATGTGTGTGTGTGTGGGGGGGGGAAGGGTGAGAAAACCTGGATTTGTGCTGGAAATGGCTCTACTTGATGATCACTTTAGATAAGCTGTTGCCAGCGGGGGAGTGGGGTGGGAGGAAGTTTTGTTTCATGGTCTCTGTGTGTATATAATGTCTTCTGCAGTTTCCACGATATGCTATGCATCCGATGAAGTGAGCTGTAGCTCACGAAAGCTCATGCTCAAATAAACTGGTTAGTCTCTAAGGTGCCACAAGTACTCCTTTTCTTTTTACGAATACAGACTAACACGGCTGTTAGTCTGAAACCTGCTAGTAATTAGTACCTCATGGAATCATCCTCCAAAGACCTTTTAGATACTCTCCTGGTCATTTGGTTGAAATAGTTTGTGTAAATTACTAAAAATGAGACAGTCATCCGCTATAGCCATAGATGTCTCATGCACACTTCATGGAAAAGCCATTGGGATTCTCTCCTGATCCTTTGGTAGAGATCGGTTCATGAAAATTACTAAAATTGAGAGAGTTATTACTGATGACTACTAGTCATTAACTCCATCTGGAATTACCCTCCAAAATCCTTCAGATTTGCTTCTGGTGATTTGTTGGAGATCGAGTCTCAAAAATTCCGAAAAATGGGAAATTCTTAAAGGCTTATTGGTAGTCATTCATTCCTCACAGAATGATCCTCCTTGGTACATTCCAATTCGCTCCTGTTGACTTGTAAGAAATCAGTTCCTGAAATATACTCAACATGAGAAATTCATCTTTGATGTGTGTGACAGATAAATTTGAGAAGGAATCTCCCTGAAAGCCCCGTGGATGCACTTCTCGCCATATGGTACAGAGCAGTTCGTGAAAATTACTCAAGATGAGAAAGTCCTTCGTAATCAGGTATCCTGATCCATTTCTCATGGAACCATCTACCCAAAACCAAGTCTTTTATCTCTTCGGCATTTGGTAGAGATTTATGGTAAAAATTGCTAAAAATGAGACAGTTATAACTGATCAGTGCTATAAATCAATTACAAATGGAATCATCCTCCAAAAGCCTTTCAGATTCGCTCCTTCTGGCTGAAGTACAAAGGGCTTCGCAAAGTAGAGGTGAAATAGGACTGGTGACCTAGTTAGTCAGTTCTTTGGGTCTTGGAAGGCTCTCTCACATTCTGCTAACCAGATCTTTGGGGGTTGGGAGCTCTTAGTTAGGTCTGACAAGGGTGAAGTGAGTGTTGCAAAATCTGGCACAAAGAGGTGGAAGTACCCTGTCACGCCCAAGAATTTACGTACCTGTCTCTTCATCGTGTGCATTTGGCAGCCCAGCAGAACTTGTACATTGTCCACAAGTGGATGTAGGGTTTTTCACCCCATGGTATATTCCAGGAACGTTACTTCTTGTCATCCGAGATGACATTTGGCCCATTTACCATGAGTCCGGCTTTCCCGAGGCTTGTAGCATGGCCTTGCGGTGCCATAAGGGTTCCTTGCACTAATGCGTGTACACCACTATATCGTCCATGTAGGCTGCTGCATATTGGCGGTGGGGTTGCCATAGGTGACCCATGAGTCATTGGAATGTAGCAGCAGCCCCAGGTAGACCAAAAGGCATGGTAACGAAGTGGTATAATCCAAATTCAGTAGGAAAAGCTGTCTTCTCATGGGGAGCCGGGATCAAAGGGATCTGCCAATACCCCTTTGTCAGGTGCAGGGTTGAGATGAAATTGGCATTTCTCAGCCACTCAAATAACTCGTCTACCCATGGCATGGCATAAGCATCTAATCGAAGGATCACATTCACTTTTCAAAAGTCTATGAAAAATCGTATGGTCTCATCTGCCTTCAGAACCAGCACAATCGGACTTCTCCGCTTGTGCTGTGATTCTTCTACTCCTCCCAAGTCCAGCAGATCAGAGGGCTCTTTTCGGACCGCACCCCACGTCTTCGGCAGAGGCCACTGGTTGTCATGGACATTTTGTCCTGGGAGGGTGGCGATGTGGTGACATACTCGTCTAGTTTGTCCTGGAGGGGGTCAATAACATGGTGGGGAAGGCCTGAACTAGTTGCTGCAACTAGTACTGGGGTTCCCGAAAGAGTTGGAACCAAGTGAAATTGAGAAGAGCCTAGATTAATCAGAAATACTGGGGAGAGTGAAGGTCCACACCCGCATTTACAGCTGCAAAGTGAAGAGCATGGTAGCAGTACATACTCACTCCAAGGAAGCAAATATTGATAAGGTGCCCAAAGAGATGCAAGTGGGAGGTACTCCCTGAACAACTCTGGGGCCAGAGCAGTCCCGTACTTAGGGCTGCGAACCCTCCCGTATTGGCTGGGAGTCTCCTGGAATCGGGCTCGATCTCTCAGAGGCTATTGACACCAATCCAGGAGATTTTATGCAGCTAAAAGTCTGGTGGTGCAGCGGGGCTAAGGCAGGCAGGATCTCTGCACACTGCCCCGCCCCAAGCACAACTCTGCATCTCCCATTGGCTGGGAATAGGGGCCTGGGAGCCAATGGGAGCTGAGGGGGTGGTGCTTGCAGGCAATGGCAGTGTGCAGAGGCACCTGGCCACCCATGAGCCTAGGACTTCCTGCCGGACATGCTGTCACTTCCGGGAGCTGCCTGAGGTAATCGCCTGGCCAGAGCCTGCATCCCCAACCCCCTCTCCCCCCCACCAACCCCCTGTCCCAGCCCCCTCCCACACCTAAACTCCCTCCCAGAGCCAGCACCCCAAGCCCCCTCCTGCACCCCAACGCCCTGCCCCAGGCCCTGAGCCCCCTCCCGCACCCTCCTGGATTCTGCATTCTGAACCCCTTGACCCCACTTGCCCAGCCCAGCCCACAACCCAGTCCACACCCCAATCCCCTGCCCCAGCCCGGTGAAAATGAGTGAGGGTGGGGGAGCACGAGCAAAGGAGGGAGGAGGGCTGGAGTGAATGGGGTGGGGCCTTGGAAAAGAGGGGGCTGGGGAAGGGCCGGGGGGGCAAGGGTGTTTGGATTTGTGCAATTAGATGGTTGGATACCCTATCCCTACTAGTCTGCCAGTGTCACTTGAGATGGATTCATTACAGCAGAAACTGCATGTTCTGATGGTGAATCAGAAGCGGACATGAAAGGAATTAATTTTAGCATTAGGAGGGGCTCCATCACCTGCAGCACCCAGCCTGGTGGAGTGGGCCAAAGAGCTGGAAAAAGCTCAAAAATGCATTGAATCCAGCATATGAAAGTGCACCATACAAACGGTTACAGTCTTTCTTGAAGGTGTCACCCATACCCTCCGGGAAGGATGATTATGAGATCTGGAGGAATTTTGCGGGGCCCCTAGTCCAAGAGTGGGACTGCTCTGATGCTAAGAACCAGAAACCTGCTCGAGAATCTGAGGGGACTGCCGTATGAATGGTCTGAGCCCTGAAAGACTCCCAACCAGCTGCTATTTAGCCGCTCTTGAGAGTGTCTACAGTGCTACTGATCGAGGTGAAAACGTGTATTATCATTTCTGCCATACCTATCAGGAACCCCAAGAATGATTGTCAGATTTCATCAGGAGACTAGAGGATTTGCTATAGCAGGTAGTGAGGAATGAAGAAATCCCCACCAAGCGCATTGATTGTGCTAGGTTGAACCAGATCCTTTGGGGGCACCCGAGAAGATGGGTTGATGTAGTAGCAACTACAGCTGAGGGAGTGGGCCTAAAGCCCCCCCATATCATGATCTCATTCAACAGATACATGACAAGGAGGAGCAGTTTTTGCAGTAGACCCAGTGGTGCAGCCGAAGAAGGCAGGGAGTTACACCATCACAGTGCTCAGAGAGATGGAAGAGGCCCCGTCAGTGGCATCGGCGCTGAGAGATTTGGCCGAAGTGGCCATGATGAAGGCTTAGGGACAGACTGTGCCATCCGCAAGAGGGCAGAGTAGCAGGAGGGGTGATAGCCTGTGAGAAGGTTTCTGGTACAACTGTAGGAGAGATGGAAACTATGCCTTGGACGGCCAAAACAAGACAAACCTTGCAAGGGTATCTTGGACCTTGCAGCAACCCATTAGGGAGCTTCAGGGAACCATCAAGGGGGCTTGGGGAACGAGCAACCCAAGACCCTAAAATTCCAAGGCTCCCCAACAAGAACCACAAACAGGGGTCACCTGGTAGATCCCTAGGCTGTAGTATCCATTTGTATAGAAGGACGATTGTGTGAGGCATTGCTGGACAGCAGATCGCAGGTCACCATACTTTATAAATCGAAGAACACCTGCGCCATTTACCCTTGCGTCCCCTGTCCACCCTGACAATCTGGGAAATTGGCTGACTCCTGCCCTTATTGGGGATATATCCTGTTGAAAGTCCAGTTTCCAGAGAACGTTGCAGGGGTAACCCAGAAACTAAAAACATTGGCGGTGCACTCCCCAGATGCACAGCTGTTCCAGAGATTGGCACAATAGTGATGTGAGATGGCAGAAAACAACTTTCTGCAGGAGTTGCCAATGTATGCTTTCTGTAAAGCCTCCTACCAGCAAGTGACGGGCCCCCATCCCAAGAGGAGACCAAGGCTAGACCTTTTGGGAGGGATAGTTTCCAGTTTGGGGAGTCCCCCATTCCTGCCGAGTGGAAGGACCACATGCATGAGAAGTTAGTCATGAGGAAGACTGTTTTCTCTACGCACAAGGGGGAAGTTGGGTGTGCTCACAATGTGGCAAACCATATCAAAATGCGGGACGGTCAGCCTTTCGGCCTTTTTGACAGAGGTCATGACATTTAGTCCCTGCTGATATTGAAGATGTGAGGCAGCACCTACAGCAACTGGCTCAAGCCCCTACGCATCACCGATCCTTGTAGTAAGAAAGAAAAGTGGCAATGTGCGAATGTGCATCGACTATCACACGCTGAACCGGCGAACGATCCCCAACCAATACACAATGCCCTGGGTGAATGATGACTTGGATAGCCTGAATGGCAGCTGCTGGTTCTCTGTCCTTGATCTCCACAGTGAATACTATCAAGTACCCATGGCACAAAAGGACCCGGAGAAGACAGCGTTCATCTGCCCTTTGGGGTTTTACCAATTTAATCGCATGCCCCAAGGAGTGTCTGGGGCTCCAGCCAGATTTCAGCGACCCCTGGAGTGGGTGATAGGGGACATCCACCTGTTAAAGTGTCTGCTGTACCTGGATGACATTGTGGTGTTCGAGCGCACTTTAAAAAACCATGAGATTCAGTTACGCAAATTCCTGGATCATTTACAAGAGGCTGGCCTCAAGTTATCCTTAGACAAGTGCATCTTCTGCCAGACATCCACGCGGTATGTGGACCACATAGTGTCTGCAGGTGGTATACCTACAGACCCAGAGAGGGTGAAGGCGCTAACCATCTCTCCGAGGCCCACAAGTCTCAAGGAATTACAGTCATATCTGGGCTTCTACAGCTATCAACGCAGGTTCATAAAGAATTTTTCACACATCATGCATGCACTCACAGAGTTCACCAATGGATAGCCCACCCCAAAAATAAGAAAAAGGGAAAGCCACCCCGGCATCAGTACTTTATTGTGGGTTCACCTTTAGAAAAGCGGTGGACTGCTGAGTGTGAAGAAACTTTCGTTAAAGTCATTCAACATTTCACTCAAGCACCTGCTTTGGTGTATGCCGATCCCACCGAGCCATATGAACTTCACGTCAAGGACACTACACTGGTGTAGGAGCCAAGAGCATGAGGGCAACCAGTAGCTTTTGCAAGTCGAGGCCTCACGCAACCTAAGAGAAACTACCCTGCCTATCAAGTTGAGTTTCTGGTATTAAAGTGGGCTCTGACAAAGAGGTTCCATGACTACCTCGATGGAGCCAAGTTCACTGTAAAGACTAATAATAACCTTTTGATGTACTGCAAGACGACAGCAAAATTAACCGTAGCAGGATATTTTTCCTCAGGTGGGACGTGCTGATTGTTCCAGAATGAGGAAGTGCTGTTGGGAGGGGGAGCACAGAGAGCGGGGAGAGCAATAGGGGTGTATGTCTGGCGCTCCAGACAGAAGGGCTGCAGAGAGCAGGCCCTCACAAAGTGAAGCAGCCAAGAACCTGCCCGAAGCCTGGCAGGCACAGAGTGGCTGACCGGGGACACCCCCTCGCCAGGAACCAGGACGAGCACTGTGGCAGGGAGGAATCAACCGAGAAGGACAAACCAGAGCTGGACCCAGTGTCACTGCTGCCAGAGCTGCATGGGCCTGTGAGGACTGGGGCTTGTGACTTTGCATTGGGAATAAGGAGGAGGCTGTTAGCTAGTTACGTGGGGAGGTGGTCGCTCTCCATGGCTTTGCAGACAGCGTCAGAAGAAGGCACAGGAGGAGTTTGTTGGAGAAAGTTTACTGATGCTGAAGATGGCCAGGGGCCTACAAGACTCACCACTTGACTGGAACTTTGCCCAGGATTCCTGAACGCTGTGTGCAGGCACATTGCTCAGTGTCTGCCCTTTCAGACTGTGTTACCAGTGGGACCTGTGGGGCCTTGTGTTGAAAGCTACCTTGTTTTACCACTCCCCCTTTATTTCCCCCTGTTGTTTTTCTCCTTTCACCCCTGTGTAAATAAATATTTCCCTTTCCTATATTGATTATACTTTTCCGGTGTGTTTGTGTTTACTCTGGGGGGGGCGGGGGACAGGGTTGGAACAGGTGCCACTGGCATGAAAGGAACTTTCCCTGCCACATTCCTGAATGCGCCTGCTCTTGGCCAGATGTGCCTGGAGAGCGGATTCCATCTTGGCCACACGTGCACTAAAGTTACAAATGAAATTAAGAGAAGGAAGCCTGAGGTAAAATAAGGCAATATCAGAGTGACAAATTTACAGCTAGGGCTCTGGTGGAACAGGACAGTTATGCTGCCCAACAACAAATGCAGGAGCTTAGTTTTTATGAGGTGGGTGGAGTTTGGAGACTTATGAATCCAGGAGATTTCTGAGCTGTGACACTGGAAGCTAGAACAGGATATTGGTAATTTCCAGCAACCAGTGAAAATGAGGGAACTTCACAGCATAGTAAGAATGTGCATTTGTAATTACTACCAGGGAATGGCATGGAAGAGGAGCAGTTAATAGGTGCAATATTACAGCAGGATGGAATTAATCCTGGAAATCTTAGAATCGTAGGACTAGAAGGGAATGGAGTAGGAGGAGAAAGGCGGGGTGGGAAAGTTTCAACAAAATAAAGACATCTCTAACAGATGATGAACTGCCCATGATGAAAGGAAAGAACTGTTTAACTCCACTGTTCTGACAGCAGTAATATATGGAGTGAAAAGCTGGTCAGCAGTGAAAACGGACAAAGAAAACTTTGCTGTCACCCAGAGAGGAATGGGAAGGCGAACGTGCAAGATATCGCTCTGTGATCATATACTAAATGAAGCGATCAGAAGGCATAGAGAGGTGACCGATGTAGTGCAGGCGATGTACGACACAAAGCAGGGAAGGACGGGTCATGTATTCTGCAGACAAGAAAATAGGAGGACAACGCGCATCAGTGACTGGATCCCGAGGGATCACCCTGGGCCGATCCCAGGACAAAACTCTTTGGCCAGAAATGGAAAGGACGTGCTCGCAACAAAACAGAATGGTGTGGCATTGATGGAGGAATGGACGAGGACAAGCCAGACTGTGGTGACAAAAGTGATCTTAAAGTGACCTTCAGGCATGCAACTTCCTGTCTGTGATGCAAGGGTAGTGAAAGAGGATGGTAGGAATGTCCTTCATGGAGATAAGGCTCATTAGCTAATACGTCCAGCTAAGACTTGAGACAGCAGCTCTTTTCCAATCTATCCTAATGGGGACCAATCATAATTTTTCATCTCTTTCACAGATATCAATTAGATCTTTCACCCACTACCACAGTCATGCCAAACCTAGCAATTCATTCATGACTAGCTTAGTGGATGAATTCTTACAGTCAACCATAATTTCCGCCATGATTATCGAAAAGAATGAGTGGTGTTCAAAAACAAAAGGTGCAACAGGTCTGTGGGGAAAAAAGGCCAGAAAAACAAGTGTTCTACAAATTTTCTTGAAACATACAAAGTTCAACTATGTTCCCGGTGAACAATCTGTGGATGATTCTGTCACTCTCACTTCTGAGCCTTCCTTAACTACTGAGGACATTGATTTGGGTGTGTTAGGCTTTTTGGGTGCCGGAGTCTCTTATTCCGGGACAGAAAGTTGCCCTTGGTTGCTATTGCAACTGTTAAAGATGTGGATGCTGAAAGCAATTCCATTATTGAAAGCGTGGGGCAGAATTTTGACTTTGACAGGACAGATCCAGCTATTTGGACCCAAAGGATGAATTCTGTTGACTGTTGTTTCTCAGTGGTTTGTCTCTGATCTTATCTGGTTTCCTTTTGCTGTCCACACTCCTATCCTCTGGTATTCTCTCACCCATTATTACGTCCTCGTTTACCTGATTTTCCTTTTCCTATGCAGTAAAACCAGGCATGAAGATTGCATTAATGTTTGCCAACCTTCTCCCCCACATTTCCCCCTAGTTTAAAGCTCTTCTTAATCAGTCATGTCAGCCTCAGTACCAGAGGGTTAGTATCCCAGGTACTCAGGTGGATTCCACCCAGGGGGAAGAGTCGTGTTTCCAAATATCCTGAAACCTTCCACTTAGCACCAATCCTTGAGCTATCTGTCGATTTTCATTATCTTGTCCCATCTCCACCCTCCTTCTCTAGGAAGCAGAAGAATTCCACTGAAGATCATGTGAACTTTGTCTTCTTTGAGCATCTTCCCCAGTCTGGTGTAGAACGTTCTTGATTTGACCCAAAGGGGGTCTGGCAGTATCATTTGTCCCAACATGAAGAACACTCAGAGGATTTGCTCCTGTTCCCATTAGGATCCTTTTTAGACTCAGGTTCCCATCTTTTATCCTTGCCCATGAGAGACAGAACATCCTTCTGTTCTTCGGATCCACTCTGGTGACAGACCTGTCAAGTCTTCTTAATAAGGAGTTCCCAGTGAAACAGACTTGGCTCTTTCTGCTGTTGGCATTACACTCAACTCCCCTCCCATTTGTTCTTTCTTCAGCACACAGATCTGTCTTCTGTTCTCCCTTGCCGTCCCCTATACATCTTCATCATCTTTTCTAGGGCTATGCTCCCTGGCTATCTCCATTAACTCTTTTCTTCTGTGACTAGCTTCCCTTTTATTTTTTCTTACCATCACCTCTTCTGCTGGCTTCTCCTCCTCATTCTCCAGTGAAGCAAATCTGTTCCTCATCCCTATTTCTCCTTCATTAGCTAGTCTCTTCCTCTGCCTTGTCCTGGTGGTCACGTTCTTTCCTCTTAATCCTTTCCTCTTAATCCTGTCCTCTTGGTTGGCACCAGGTGGGGAGGGGGAAGGAGAGAATGGAGCCTGAGCAACTGGGCTCTTCGGCCCCCTTCTTCCTTACCCCGACCTGGGAGAATAGTAGCAGGTTGCTGAGGGAAAGTGGAGAGAGTGCGTCCTGCCTCCTGCAGCAGCTCTGATTGTCTATTCTTCCTCAGAAGGTGGATCAGTAGGGAAAGCAACCAATCAGAAGGTGTTTTCCCAGAGACAGAGTTAAAATTCATGAAAATGCTCGAGTTTCTTCTGCCATTACCAGACAGGCTCCAGCCCTGACCAAACTCACGTGGCTCATGAAGAAATCACAAGAATTAGCAACACTGCCTTTCCCCAAAGCTGTCCATGCTGCCTGTAAGGCTCAGATCCTCAAAGGTGCACAGGTGCGGCTCCACTCAGCACTGCAACACCTAGCCCTTAGGCAGCCAGCTGCCCAGTGGACCCTCTGCCCCTCGCAAGGCCTGGGGAGTGGGGAGTGGGGAGCCCCTTAAGCTAACCAGTAGGAAATGCCAAAGAGAGGGGCAGAGAGAAGTGATGGGACTAGGCACCTAAGCAGCTGATTTGATGCATGACATTGTTGGGCCAGAGAAAGACATCTCCCTCCACTTGGGATCCTCAATTGTGAACCCTCCTGGAGTTAGGTGTCCAAGCCAGGTCAACTCCTTAGCTAGCCCCTGCTCCAGCAGTTTAAGCTCTTTTGGATGAAACTGAGACCTGTAGACATTTTTCACAAAAATACACCGAGAGAGAGCGCAACCAGAATAGCCCAAACCCTGGTGGTTGGAGCGCACACCTCGGGCATGGGAGGCCTGGGCTCACCTCCCTTGTCTGAAAGAGGCACAGGAGGGATTTGGACTTGACTCTCCCACATCCCAGGTGAATGCCCTAATCGCCGGGGGACACACACATTGAAATATACCCTGCCTGCTCACTCCTGGGTGCTATGCTGCCCTTCACCTATTAGGGGGCCGTCATTTGGCCATCCTGACATAGGGTCTGACAGGTAACAGGTGTAACATGTGCTCAGAGCATGGCTGTAGGCTTGGGCCCAGCTGCTGAGATAGGCTTTCCCCTGCCTAGTTTGAGAATCCAGCATCAGGGCTGCTAGGGCACTGAGAGTTTTCCTAACTATAGGGCAGAGCCAGTGCTTGGAGTGCTTGGTGAATTCAGGCCAGTGGAGTCCGAGGCGTGTATAGGGTTAGGTGGCAGCTAAATGCTGGTTTTGAGAATGTCAGTGGTACCAAAATAGTGACCTTACGTACCTAAATATCTTTCTTGAGCTGGACCTAAACTGTCTGTTGCTGTTTGTTTGTACAGCACCTAGCGCAATATCGGCAGGCTGTCCCATAGGTGCAACTGTAATACAAACAATAAACTAAAAAATATAAGAAAATAGAAATACCCCACCGCTGCCTTTGACCGTTCAGAGTCACAACAAAATTCATTCTTTAATTAGTAACATTCCTAGAGCAAAAGTGATTAATAAATCCAATTAGAATATAAAAAGATCCAGGATGACTAGATTTAGTAATAGAGTGGGTGCTCAGAAGCAGCTTCGATGTTTGAAGCTTACTTCCAGTTTCCATTCAATCATTATTTCTGGAAAAACACCAACAAAAAATGTGCACAAGGTCATGCTCTGAAAACTCGACCTGTACTTTGACTCATCGTAATATTTGCCCTGGTTTAACAGAGGTGCCTAGCCTATTGGCCTCACTCCTTATATCCGCTTCCTCATTAATTTCTCTGTATTTCCTTCATTTCATCATATCAATAAAGGTATTTGATTAGTAGGTGGTTGGGAAAGCCTGGCTTGTCAGTTCAGAGTAGCACACATCAATCACACACTATCTCAATGACAGTTTCGCTCTTTCCTGTTTACACAGAGTTGGATCATATAACCGTAAAAGGCCTAAGGCAAACAATGCTGAACATCCAGGTTACTTGCCAACCCGTCTTGTTACTGGATACTGGGTGGAAGAAAGTGAAACCCTTCCCTGGTGTTTAGACTTTATACATTTTCTTATGACTCAAAATTAAAATGTCACTGTCCAGAATCACAGAACCAAACGAGAACTGCCAGACGGGGTCAGACCCAGGGTTCATCTAGTCCAGTATCGTGTCTCTGATTTTTTTGTTACATAACTGCACTCAAAAACTTTAGAGCCTTTTAAATCCGCTCAGTCCGACTTCTTATTCAGCCAATCACGAAGACAAACAAGAGAAACAATTTTATTTACATTTATGTTTCTTATTTACACTACAGTACTTGTATTAGGTGAGAGCGGGGGCAGGGGAAGCTTTTTGTAGTGATAATCAAGGTGGGCCATTTCCAGCAGTTGACAAGAACATGTGAGGAAGAGTGTGTGTGTGGGGGGGGGCGGCTAAACATGGGGAAATAGTTTTACTTTGTGTAATGACCCATCCACTCCCAGTCTTTATTGAAGCCTAAGTTAATTGTATCCAGTTTGCAAATTAATTCCAATTCAGCAGTCTCTCGTTGGAGTCTGTTTTTGAAGTTTTTTTGTTGAAGTACACAAAGTAAAACTATTTCCCCATGTTTATTCCCCCCCCCCACCATTCTTCCTCACATGTTTTTGTCAACTGCTGGAAATGGCCCACCTTGATTATCACTACAAAAAGCTTCCCCCCCGGTCTCCTGCTGGAAATAGCTCACCTCATCTGATCACTCTCATTACAGCGTGTATGGTAACAGCCATTGTTTCATGTTCTCTATGTATATAAATCTCCCCACTGTATTTGCCACTGCATACATCCGATGAAGTGAGCTGTAGCTCACGAAAGCTTATGCTCAAATAAATTTGTTAGTCTTTAACATGTCACAAGTCCTCCTTTTCTTTTTGTATATGTAGAAACCATCCAAAATATCTAAATAAATGGTATTCTATTATTGTTTAACAGCACGATTAATCGCAATTTTTTAAATCACTTGACAGTCCTAAGAAATGTTTTTGCCATTTAATTTTTGTTTTTTGCAAGTTGATCTTCAAATTCTTTTTTGTCCTGCCTAATTATACTTTTACACTTGAATTTCCAGAGTTTATACTCCCTTCTATTTTCCTTAGTAAGATTTGACTTCTAATGTTCAAAGAAAATATCTTTTCCCCTCTTTCATACTGTTGTTTACCCATTATTAGTAGCTGTTAGTAAATAGTAATACTTTGTTATTTCTTTTCGTATATTTGATTCATTTATATATTAACTAGTCTTTAGTATCTTTATCTTCAGCGACGAATGTGTCTGAATTCTAACACCCAGGTCATTTCCTGATATGTAAACCTATTCAGGAATTTATCTATTATGCAGTATTTTAACAATCTTGGGCACCTTCCTGTCTGTAGTACTCCAGCTATTCATGGAAGCCATCTCCTTAAGGATATATAGACTTGGGAAACTAAAAAGGGATTATTGTAATAGCAGATGTTTCCTGTTGGGGAATCAACAAAGAAAAATGATTGTGAGATAAGAATGACCATTGAGAGATGTTATCTTGAAGAAGTGTTATTTCTCCCCGCTGTAAATGATCATGTCTTCACACATGAATCAGGTAAACTGCGAATTTATAAAAATGACACCAGAACAATATGTTTCTGGGAGATTATTCTTGACAAAGATATTTGGGAATTAAAACTGTGTGTCCCTTCCAGATGCAGGAGAAACACAGATCCAGTTCTTAGTCTGACACCAAAGAGTGGTAGTGTATGTATTTCTTTCTGAATTCTAGATAGTGTTGTACTAATCTCTGATTGATAATCTTAGATTGAATAATTCCAATTTACCTTGTTCTTTCAACAATCCTGACTCATTAACTCAGATACGCAACAAAATTGATGACCCACAACGTGACGTCAATAATGGTTTAAATTGGACTCAGATTAGTTGGGATGAGACCTACATTTTCTGGTAAAGGCAAGGAACAGTTTATAGGGGCGGTTTGTCCACTGTTCTAAAGCCTGAATGCACAGCACATTCCAACACTCAGCACTAAAAGGATCCCGGAGAAAAGAATGAAGTAAGTTTAAGATAATAAAGAAAATCATGAAATAGGTTAAATTAGAAAAAAGTCTACAGACCAGGGGAAAACCCTAGAGATTTTATAATAAACTATGTTACTGAACCACTTTATTTGCATTAAAAGCAATCGATAAAAGTGATCCTTGGAAATATGTGTGCAAGTTGTTTGAAGAAGAGATCGAGGGGAAAGATAGAATAAGGAAAGAGAAACAGTTAAAAAGCATGGCTATACAAGGTCTGTATGTCACCTCCATGGCTTGTAATAATATGGTTAGTAAAATGAAGAAAATGAGGAATTGGAATACAATTTGGCAGCAGAAAAGGAGCAAAACAAGGAAGTAAAATAACAACTGGATGATGTCAGTAGTTTTAACACCGTCTTTGTCTTGTAATTTGCAGGAGGGAAAGGATAAAATTGGGGAATTCTGTAAAAAAATCAGCCAGCAGAAAAAGGAGAAATTACGGTGGAAATCACAAGGAGCAGATTTAAAAAGCTCATATAGTATAGTGCAGTCAGGTTGCAGCAGCAAGACTCTGGAGTGTGCAAGATCACAGTCAGTGTAAGTTGAGAGAGAAGGATTTAAAGGAACAGGTCACAGCTTTCAGGGGGCAGATATCAGCTTTAGAATCATAGAATATCAGGGTTGGAAGAGACCTCATCCAACCCCCTGCTCAAAGCAGGACCAATCCCCAATTAAGTCATGCCAGCCAGGGCTTTGTCAAGCTTGATCTTAAAAATATCTAAGGAAGGAGATTCTACCACCTCTCTGGGTAATGCATTCCAGTGCTTCACCACCCTCCTAGTGAAAAAGTTTTTCCTAATATCCAACCTAAACCTCCCCCACTGCAACTTGAGACCATTGCTCCTTGTTCTGTCATCTGCTACCACTGAGAACAGCCGAGCTCCATCCTATTTGGAACCCCCTTTCAGGTAGTTGAAAGCAGCTATCAAATCCCCCTCATTCATCCCAGTTCCCTCAACCTCTCCTCATAACTCATGTGTTCCAGTCCCCTAATCATTTTTGTTGCCCTTCGCTGGACTCTTTCCAATTTTTGCACATCCTTCTTGTAGTGTGGGGCCCAAAACTGGACACAGTACTCCAGATGAGGCCTCACCAATGTCGAATAGAGGGGAACAATCATGTCCCTCGATCTGCTGGCAATGCCCCTACTTATTCAGTCCAGAATGCCACTGGCCTTCTTGGCAACAAGGGCACACTGTTGACTCATATCCAGCTTCTCGTCCACTGTAACCCCTAGGTCCTTTTCTGCAGAACTGCTGCCTAGCCATTCGGTCCCTAGTCTGTAGCGGTGCATGGGATTCGTCCGTCCTAAATGCAGGACTCTGTATTTGTCCTTGTTGAACCTCATCAGATTTCTTTTGTCCCAATTCTCTAATTTGTCTACGTCCCGCTGTATCCTATCCCTACCATCCAGAGTATCTACCTCTCCTCCCAGTTTAGTGTCATCTGCAGACTTGCTGAGGGTGCAGTCCACGCCATCCTCCAGATCATTAATGAAGATATTGAACAAAACCGGCCGCAGGACTGACCCTTGGGGCACTCCGCTTGATACTGGCTGCCAACTAGACATGGAGCCATTGATCACAAAGTCTGCTTATCTGAAGTCCAGGGTCCGTATTCTGCTCTTCTCCTTTCGTCCTTGTGTCAGGATCCTGAACTCGACCATCTCATGGTCCCTGCCTCCCAGGTTCCCATCCACTTTTGCTTTCCCTACTAATTCTTCCCGGTTTGTGAGCAGCAGGTCAAGAAGAGCTCTGCCCCTAGTTGGTTGCTCTTAGCACTTGCACCAGGAAATTGTCCCCTACACTTTCAAAAAACTTCCTGGATTGTCTGTGCACTGTTGTATTGCTCTCCCAGCAGATATCGGGGTGATTAATGTCCCCCAGGAGAACAAGGGCCTGTGATCTAGTAACTTCTTTTAGTTACCTGAAGAAAGCCTCCTCAACCTCATCCCCCTGGTCCGGTGGTCTATAGCAGACTCCCATCACGACATTACCCTTGTTGCTCACACTTCTAAACTTAATCCAGAGACACACAGATTTTTCTGCAGTTTTATACATGAGCTCTGAGCAGTCATACAGCTCCCTTACATACAGTGCAACCCCCCACCTTTTCTGCCCTGCCTGTCCTTCCTGAACAGTTTATATCCATCCATGACAGTCCTCCAGTCATGTGAGTTATCCCACCAAGTCTCTGTTATGCTGATCACATCATAATTCCTTGTCTGTGCCAGGACTTCCAGTTCTCCCTGCTTGTTTCCCAGGCTTCTTGCATTTGTGTTTAGGCACTTAAGATAACTCGCTGATCGTCCTTCTTTCTCAGTAGTCTCAGAATTCTCATGGAAGAATTCACACACCATTTAAGTAATATTTGTTTCCTGCCTGTCATTATAGAACCAATGCAATGAATGCTCTTGTTTACACTCGTGCCTGAACGCCAAAATATACTTGTGTAACTCTTCTGCCCCACCCCCACACTTAACAGAGCTCTCAGCAATTCCAGCTCTTTCATGATTTCAGCTTTCAGTGATTTTTAGCTACTAGTAAGGGGAGCCTTAGTGCTGGTGCACCACCCACCCATGGTAGATCTAATGCTTAGACCTAGGTATCAGTGATTTCAGGTCTGCAGCATGTAACAAGAATCCTAATGGAACCAAAATTAGCTCTATTACACTACAAAGAGAGGATGGGTCTAAGTCATATTTAGGGCACCCAGAAGAGGACCCACACTGCCAGGTACACATACCTATCCCCAGCCTCTCTCAATTTACTGGGTTTTGGAACACATATCCCTTGCCTAATGAGTGTTCCTTAGTTGAGGGTGAGTCCCTCTGTCATAAAATGCCAAGTACAGTTCTACTGTCCTTGATTCACATAACCAGGATAACAATGCTTTATTACTCCTGCCCCAATAACAGAGAAACTGGGGATCCCACAGCAGCCAAAGTGACCATTTGGGTAAGCAGTCCAACATGCTAGGCAGGGTGGGTGTGCCCATGCAAACGAGATCAGCCCCTGAAGTCCTTTTCCACAGCTCACCACCAGATGTCAGGGTAGAGCCCATTCTGACTCTGCTTACACTTGATTCTGATTTGTGGTTCAATATGGGTGCAGAGTTGATCTTACTAATTATCTGTTGTGTGCAATTACTGGATCTTTCTGTTAAATGTATCCGGTTCTCATGCCTGATTCTTATGCCATTGCTGTGATCAAGAAACCTGCACAATATAACTTGTCAGCAATTCATGAGACTCACCTTTTGAGGGATATTCTGGAACTTTTAGGGGAAGCAAATGTTTCAGCTTTTGCTCAACACAAACATGACTGTGGCAGGATGGCTGTTACTGTAACAATTGCAAGGCCAGATCCACCCCCTCAAAGCCAATATCCTTATCCAGATGAAGCAAAACCACGTAGTGTAAGAACTATTGCTTCCTTGGTACAGCAGGATGTCCTCTGCCCCTGCACTTCCACAAAAAACTCTCCTATTTGGCCAGTAGTTAAACCTGATGGGTCTTGGAGACTCACAATTGATTATCGCAACTGAATCAGGTTACCCATGCATGTTTTCTTACTGTAGTCACAACACCTGATTTACTGAAATCTTTTTCTCCAACTATGCAGTGGTTCTCTTTGCTATTTCTAATGGGTATTGGGCCATCCCTTTGGATCCCAAATGTCAATATGAACTGGCTTTTATCTTTCAATTTACATGGAATTGTTTATCACAAAGACTTCAAAATGCTCCCTCTATCTTTCACAGGCAAATTAAACGTGTATTGTCACCTTTAGCTGAACTATCTAGTCTTTTTTAGTATGTTGATGACTGGTGCCTTCCTTCAGAAGGAACATCTCCAGCAGCTAAATGAACTTCTCAAACTAGTACATCAGATGGGTCTAAAATATCATCCAACCAAGGCTCGCCTGCTAACTCAATTCATTTTAGGAATCACTCTGTCTAAGGAGACACCATTGCAAAAAAAGATAGACCTAATTTTGTGTTTGCCTCTACCTGCTCTTATCTACAGTAAGATCTCTTCTAGGTCTTACTGGCTACCACAGAGATTCCTTACCTGATTTTGCCCCAATCACTGCTCCATTGTACCACCTTCTTAGGAAGGAAGTGCAATGGTGCAGGACAGAGGAACATACAAAGTCAGTAACTGCTTTGAAACAAAGTGTTTTGTTTGAACTCAGCTCCAGTTCTGGCAACACTTGACCAGGCCAAACCCTTTCATTTGGAAGTTGCCACAAGAGAAACAGCGCTCTCTGCTGTTCTCTCTCAAGAAATTCATGACAAAATAAGGCCTATTGCTTACACCCCTAAAGTACTTTCACCAGAGGAACTGAAGTATACTGTCTGTGAACATAACTATTTAGTTACTTATTGGGCAATCAAACATTTCACCTTTTTAATTGGTCTCTCTCCCATAATTTTACATAAGCCACACACACCTTCTAATTTGCGTCTTTCTGATTAGGTCAAGGACGGACAGCTTTCCAATGCTCCATTACCGCCTGGTCACTGCTGTTGCAGGAGAAGGACATAACTATCTGTCCTTTGTCTAAACCTTCATCTCTCCATTTTGCACTTTTGTATGACGGTACCCCTCATGAGTGTCCTATGCTGACACCTTCATGTTGTCGACATCAGTTTTTCAAACCATTACCTCCTTCCTGTGACATTTCTTCATTCCTGTGTATTTTCATGGATGGATCAAGTTTCTACAAAGATGGGGAACATTTTATTGGTTTCGGCCTCTACGTTCTTTCTCTATCTGATTCTCCTCTTTCTTTTTCATGTCTACCCCACTATGCTGAACTCACTGCTGTGGCATGTGCATTGGGACATTTTGCTTCCTCTGCTTTCCAATGTTTTTCCTACCTGATTCTGCAGGTGGTCTATAATGTTCTTACAGAATGTCTTACTTTTTGGCATACTCACAGCTTGTATCCTCCAATGGATCTCCTTTGGCTTATGTCTCACTACTTTCTTACATTGCTTCCCTTTTATCCTCCCCCTTCCTTTATTTCAAGTTGAAAAGCCAGAGTAAAACAGCTCCTTTTCACTTGGAAAATTCCATCAGTGACTCTCTTTGAGGTACTCAAGGGAGTGAGAGGTAGACAGATTCCTACAAAATCATGAGCACCCCACATCCTACAGTTAATACTGCAGAAACTCTGCCTGTGTCAGTAGTCAGCACCACAGAGACAGTGACTGACTTACCAGAGTCGTATAAGGGGCTACCATCAATCAAATGTTGGCCTCAACCCCTGACCTCTCAGGCCCCATCCACCAGTCACCCTAAGATTCGCCCCCCTGGGGGTATTACTTCTGGGGTGAAGTTGGACACATGACCGGAAGTAATGTCATGTAACCCCTCTAAGAACTCCCCCAACTGCCCTCTATCAATCAAGATGGGTTTCAGCCACAGAGGCCCTCCCCGAGAGCAGGTTTGACCAAATAAGGCAGGTTCTGGGGCAGGATGATGACCAGCCCAGAAGTTGGTCTTGTGACCCCCTCTAAGAGCTCACCCCACCACCCTCTACCCATTGGAGCAGGTTTCAGCCTCCTTAGGCCATCCCAGAAGGGAAACATGTATCAGTCGGAATAGGTGTAGTGCACGGGTCTAGGCTGGAACCCCCACTGATCTGTGGATCTTGATGGTTGACTGGCAACACTGCCCCCAGAAGTTCCAGCGACATGAGGAAGAGACCGTCTCATTGCAAGAATGCGTGTTTTAAAAATCATGGAAATGCTGAGAGGAAACATGGAGTCCTTCACCACCCTTGTGAGAACTTCAGACTTTGTTTTAGATCTAAGGGTCTTCAACTGCCTGTGGAGAAATGTTACATTAGTGACAGTTCTGAGGAGGAGGAGGCGGCGGCCGACGGGAGCCCCTTGATGGATACACTGGAACCCGAGCCTGAAACCCAAGTACTTGTGAGGCAGCCCGATGACCAGAACATAGCTGGAATGTGACATATCTCAAAAGGAAAATCCTGAAAAGGACAAAATTGAAGAATGAACCTGCACAGACGCCCTAATGGTAGGAGTCATAGTGTCCATTTTCACAGGTGTGTTAAACCAGGCGATTACTAAAACTTGTTTAAATTTGTCAGTGTAAATGTGTCCCCTCCATAGTCGTTAGTAAAAGATGGTACAAGTAACAGTCATGTTTACGCAGATGGCTCCATTAAAGAAAGTACATTACACCTCTGGGGAAGTTGGGAGCTTCGGTGGGGTGAACCCTCTTTTTCAAGCAGCCAAAAAGCATTGTAAAACTTATGCTGTAAACAAACAGGCTCAAATACGTTTTAAAAGAAATAAGACCATTGTTTCAGGTATAGATGCGCAGTTGCAGGCAGATTTGGTGGATATGCACCGGTTCTCCAACCACAACAGCGGTTTTATATCTTAACAGTGCTAGACATTCTATCCAAATATGTCTGGGCCTTAGGCCTAAAAGACAAGAAGGGCAGTAAGGTATCCAAGGCCTTTAAACCTATTTTCAGTGAAGGTCGCGTGCTTCAAAAATTACAAACTGTTCCGGGGAAAGAATTTTTAAACAAACCTTTTACCAGATTGCTAAAGTGGCATGGCGTTCACCATTCTGTTACTAATAATGAAGTCAAAGCAGGGGTTGTGGAGCAATTTAACAGAATTTTAAAATCTAGAATATGGAGATAGTTTACAGCCCATAACACCTTTCACTACATTGACGTGTTACCTGAGTTTATAGTTACAACCAGAGCTTTCACAGAACGATACATACCAGACCCGCTGATATTAACTCTTCAGATTCTCTGAAGGCATGGAAAACAGTTTATGGAGAGTGTAAAATAAAACCGGTTGTTGCCCCTTTTAAAAAAGGCAACCACTTGAGACTATCTAAAACCAAAGGAGCTTTTGAAAAAAAGGTTATGAACAGACATTTACTGATGAGATATTCCTAGTGGATGAAGCCTTAACCAGGGGCCAGAGACCTGTATACCAATTCAAAGATTATGAGGCTAAGACAGTTACGAGACAGGATTTACAGGATTGAAAAAGTTCTAGCGGAGAAAGGAAAAGGGAGAAAAAAGCAGCTACTGGTGAAATGGTTGGGGTGGCCAGATAAGTTTAGCAGATGGGTGGAAGCTTCTCAACTCTGTGACATTTAGATGAGAAAAAAACCGATTCCTCCTACAAAGAGAGACAGAAAAAGAAAATGAGCAACAGTGGGTTTTACATTACTTTGTTCAGCAATGCCAGCTTTGGGGTTTTTTCCCCCCAAAATACCAGCTCAAACTTTGCAATACAGCTAATTAAGCCTTTGGATCTCCTGAGTGCCTGGGAAGTGGGGTTAGAGGAAATGCAATACTCACACAGCTGGAACACTATTAGTGAAGACACCTGTCATGGGTATAGCCTTGCATAAAAGACTTCCTAAACTTATTTCTACCAGCTTAGGTTAAAACTTCCCCAAGGCACAAATTCTTTGCCTTTGGATGGTACGATGCCACCATCAAGTGATTTAACAAAGAATCATGGAAAGGACCATTTGGAGTTCCTCTTCTCCCCAAATATCCCCCCAAGCCCTTACACCCCCTTTCCTGGAGGGGCTTGAGAATAATATCCTAACCAATTGGTTACAAAGTCATCACAGATGCAACCCCTGGGTCTTTGGACAATAGAGAAATCAGTTTTCAGAGTAACAGCCGTGTTAGTCTGTATTCGCAAAAAGAAAAGGAGTACTTGTGGCACCTTAGAGACTAACCAATTTATTTGAGCATAAGCTCTCGTGAGTTACAGTATGCATCCGATGAAGTGAGCTGTAGCTCACGAAAGCTTATGCTCAAATAAATTGGTTAGTCTCTAAGGTGCCACAAGTACTCCTTTCCTTTTAGAGAAATCAGTCAGATTCTTAAAAGAGGGATTTTATTTAAAAAAAAGGTAAAAATCACAACTTTAAAATCAGGGTAGAAAATAACTTTACAGGGTAATAAAAGATTCAAAAACACAGCAGAACTTCCCCTAGATTAGTTTCAAAGTTATAAAAACAGGAATAAACCTCCCTCCAGCAAAGGAAAAATTCACACGCAGAACAAAAGATAATCTAACACGCCTTGTCTGGCTTTTACTTACAATTTTTGTAATATGAGAGACTTTTACGATGGTTTTCGGAGGAGTTTTCTGACTCGATGCTTCTCTGCTTCCCAAAAGAACACACAAAACAAAGCTTTCCCCCCGAAGATTTGAAAGTATCTTCTTTCCCCATTGGTCCTTTTGGTCAGGTGCCAACCAGGTTATTTGAGCTTCCTAAACCCTTACGGGTAAGGAGGAATTCTAGTCTATCCTAAGTTGTATGGTTATGACAAAATCACCTTTGGAGATATGATGTGGAGTTTTATCCTACGACAAGGTTATTACTCCTCCATACCCGAATTACTGGATCATATGAGCAGTACCGTGGCTTGTCACCCCTGAGCTGGTCACAAACGATGACCTTGAGGGTAGAAAAGTTAGACTTAAATCCACCGATTTTACTTGTGTGTTTTCTACCGGTGGGGAGCAAGCTAACATTCTGGGTTTGGGCCCCAAACGCAGAGTCCAAAAAATCCCCTTCTTGGCAGGGGGTTTCAACTCCTTGTATCTAGTGTGACAGGGTCGGGCCAGGTGGCTATAGGAGAGTAATTTTTTTTTTTGAAGCAAAAAAGAATTTTATTTGCATAACACTTACAAAGAATCACCAAAAAGGAAAAAACAAAACTATGCAACAAAACGAAAGCAAACGCAAGGTATAACACAGCAGCCTTCAGGAGGGAGAAGTGTTCAGGCTAGCCTGGGCCCAGAAGGGGGGCTTCCTCGACACTCATGGTCTTCCACCCTCCTGAGTTACCTGGTGGCCTAGAGCGGGGGCTTCCTCGACACTCGTGGTCTTCCACCCTCCTGAGTTACCTGGTGGCCTAGAGCGGGGGGGGGGGGGGGGCTTCCTCAACACTCATGGTCTTCCACCCCCTCGAGTTACCTAGTGCCATGCCCAGCATCACCGATTATTCCTCTCCTGAGAGTGCCCGACAAGATGGGCACAGCTGCGGGGTGGGCAGTTTGGGGGGGGGAGATGTACACCCACATGTGATAGGATCCTTTCTAGGTGACGGTGACGATGGTATCCACAGCTGCAATGGCTGAAGCTGTGGTCTCTCGCTCTTCCCCTCAATCAAAGGGTCAGACAGAGGGAACCGGATGGGGTCACCTCGGACAGGCATCAAGGGAGTCGGTGGATGCCACCCTCACCTACCGCCAGTCCCCCACCGCCAAGCCAGAGCTCTTGACCCAGTTGACTTGGGCGGAGGTGGCTGCTGAATAGATGGCCGGGCAAGCCTCCACCCGCGCCAAACCGCCAGGGTCCTGGACCACGAGGAGCACGTCGTCAGTGTACGCCGACAGGACCAGCCGCAGCTCCGGCTCCCGCAGCACCAACCCTGTCAACCTCCTGCGGAGGAGACAGAGGAAAGGCTCGATCGCCAGAGAGTACAGCTGGCCCAAGAGGGGGCACCCCTGCCGCACTCCTCGTCCGAAGCTGACCGGTTCAGTCAGGGTCCAGTTGAGCCTAACCAGACACTCTGCGGAGGCGTACAGCACCTGGATAAAACTCACAAACTGAGGTCCGAATCCAAACGCCTGCAGAGTGCTCAGGAGGTACCCATGGTCTACTCTATCGAACGCCTTCTCCTGATCAAGAGACAGGAGGGCGAACGACAGACCGTCTCTACGCCCGAGGTCCAAAAGGTCTCGGACTAGAAATAGGATGTCAAAAATGCTGCGACCCGGGACAGTATAGATCTGGTCTGGGTGGATCATGTACGCCATCACGGACCCTAGCTGCAGCGAGATTGCTTTCGCTACGATTTTGTAATCCGTGCTAAGGAGCGAGATGGGACGCCAGTTTCGTAAATCACGGAGGTCCCCCTTCTTCGGCAACAAGGCGAGCACCGCTCGCCTGCACGAAAGAGGGAGGACCCCGCCCTGCAAAGACTCGGCCCAGACAGTGGCTTGGTCTGGGCCAAGGATGTCCCAGAACGCGCGGTAGAACTCCACGGTCAGCCCGTCCATGCCCGGAGATTTATTGGTGGGCATGCGACGGAGGGCTTCCAAGAACTCGGCCAGGGTGAGAGGCAGCTCTAGTCAGTTTCGGTCGCCCACGCTGACCTTGGGGAGTTCCTCCCAGAGCACCCTGTAAGCGCCTGGGGAGAAAAGGCTTGTGTAGAAGTCACGGGCCCTCCCACACATCTCCACCGGATCCGTGAGGGGGGTACCATCTTCTGTTAGAAGGCAGGTGACGTGTTTCTTGGCCCCCCTCATTTTCTCCAGGGTGTAGAAGAAACGGGAGCCGCGGTCCATCTCCCGAAGGAGGCGGATGCGGGATCGAACAAAGGCACCTCGGGCGCGATGGTCCTCGAGAGCCCGGAGCTCCTCCCGCTTCTCCCGGCATGCTCCGCAGAGGAATGGGTCCTCGGGGCTGGCGGCCAGATGCCTCTCCATCTCTATGACGTCCCGTTCCAACTGCTCTATCGCTTCATTTCTCCGTCGGCTGGTGCCCCGAGTGTAGTCACGGTAGAAGAGCTTAGCGCGCACCTTCCCTAGATCCCACCATCGTCGCACCGAGGGAAAGGCACGCCGCTGCTCTCACCAGGCCAACCAAAACTCCTGGAAGGACATCACGAAGCCCTCATCCTCCAACAGGCTGTTGTTAAAATGCCAATAGGCTGGCCCCGGCCTCTCTGCATGCAGGGAGGCTGTTATGGTGGCTAGATGATGGTCGGAGAATGGGGCCGGCCGAATGTTGGAGGAGTGAGCTTGTGAAAGATGGAAACAGGATAAATAAATACGGTCCAACGAAGAGTGGTGTGACCGATAGGCCTCCACCCAGACAAAGGTGAACGTGGAAATGTCATCTGGGTGGTGGTCATGCCAGATGTCCAATAGGGAGTGATGTTCGACTATTCCTCAGAGAATGTTCACAGCGGCTGGGCTCAGCTCGGCCCCTGAGCGGTCCTGTTCCTCGAGCGTGGTGTTAAAGTCCCCTCCCAGGACTAGGCACTCGTGAGAATCTAGGGTGCCGAGGAAGTCAGACACCAGCTGATAGAATTGCGGCCGCTTCGGGCTCGTTGTCGGGGTGTAGATGTTAATGTGGTTGATCATGAGCCTCTCCATACGGACTTGGAGATGCAGCAGGTCACCCGGCACGGCCTCAGTGACCCCTAGCACCTTGGGCCGTAGGTTGGGGGAGAACAGGGTCGCCACTCCAGCTTGCCAAATCATGAAGTGGCTAAAGTAGACCCCGTCCCCCCACTCCAGCCGCCAGCTGTCCTCGGCTGTCGGATCCGTATGGGTCTCCTGCAGGAAAACTACAGAGTACCTCCCTTCCCGAAGGAAAGAGAGCACCTGGGACCTGCGGACAGCCATCCTACAGCCCCTGGTGTTCAAAGTTGCGATAATGAGAGGCGTCATGTGGAGGGCTGGGGGGGTGGGGGTTCCTTATTGGCGGGGGTGTTTGCAGCCCCCGGCGGGTCGCACAGCAATCCATGACCTGTCCCATAAGTGAGTAAATGATCACGGAAGCCGCGGGCCCGCCTGTAGGCCGCAGCACCGTGCCTTCCTTTCCCTCTACCCTCCTTTATAAGGGCCCCTGTGGCCTGGAGGAGTTGATCAAAGTCCCCCCATAGCTGGAGAGCCAGCTGTACCCTGTTGTGGGAGCCACGGATGTTTTCTAAAAACTCCCACAACGCTTTTCGCAGCTCACAGGGGGGTGGGGTTGCGATTTCCAGGTTATTCCCTGGTGGGGCTCTTGGTGCAGCCTCGTGGTCCGCTGAGGCGGGCAGGCAGGGTGCGGACCACCGACGGGGCATCTGACAGGCTAAAGTTATTAGGTCCATCTCACGCCTTGGGGTAGAAGGGGATGGCGGAGGGAAAATTGCAGCTCCTAATGGGTCGCGGCAGGAAAATGCAAAGGCTGCTCTTTGGGGGGAATCCGCAGAAAACGGGAAAGAAATAACCTCAGGGGCAGCAATAGCATTGCAGGAGGAAGTGAATTGGGCAGGGACAGGGGTGGGGGCAGGGGCAGGGGCAGAGGCAAGGCTCTGGGCTTCGGGAGGCAAGCAGTTAAGAGGTGGTGTCTTCTGAGCAGATTCGAGGGTTGAGGGGTGAGGGAGGGGCCTCCCAGTGTTGCTAGGCGCAGGCTCTGTGGTGGATTTGGTGGCCATGGCATCAGGTGGTGGACCACCTTCTGTAGGGTGCTTGCCTGGGAAGGCGGTTAGGGGGAGGGAGCATGGGGAAAGGGGGACTGGAGTGAGGTTGCCCAGATCGAGGCCAGCCGGCAGTAGGTCATCCTCTCCCTGGGTGACCGGGGTCAAACCTAGGGCCTCGATCTCCTCATACATGGAGAAGAGGTCGTCTTCTGCTACCCCGGGGGCCTCTCCTCTGGGGCCCGCCCCGACAGTCGCCTTGGGGTTCGCGGGGGGTTCGGGTGGTATCCGGGCAGAAGGGGCTTCCTCAGGGGTCTCGGAGGGGAGGGTCTCCCGTGGAGGGGAGATTCTACCTTCCAATGCTATTCTGTCTTCCCCTCCCGACACCGGCGGATGGATCTCACTCGTGGGCATAGCGGAAGGCTCAGTGTCAGTGCCTCCCTTCCTGGTCTTCCGGGGGGCCTCCGCATCGGATGGGTGCAGCGGAGCTCGAGCCTTCCGCTTGCCTCGCTTCCCCTGGACTAGGGTCCAGTCCTCCATAGCGTTGTCTGGGGGTTGGTTAGCAGAGGTCATGTCGGTGGGCAGAGGCTATGGTTCAGGGGTTCGGGGGGCTAATGGTGAGGCAGCATGAGGCGCGGGGGGTTCTCCTTGGGGCGGGCCCTCTCCTATACCCGGTAATATCTTTGCTGCACCCTCCTCCATAGGCTCTGCTGGATTGTTAACAGCAACGGCAGGGGTTCCCTCGCTCATCTGGGCATTGTAGGGGAGGTGTCTCTTGGGCCCGGATGGGAGCAGTGGTGGATCGAGCAGGAGGAGAGGTGGTTTCAGGTGCCAGGCGGCCAGGGGCGTCGGCAACGACGGAGCCAATGTCCTGCCGGGTCTCAGGGGTCTCGGGTGCCCCTCCCCGCTGGGCCAAGGGGCAGTCTCTTCGGACATGCCCCGCTGATCGGCAGAGGTAGCACCGGGCCTCTCCCGTGGAGTAAAAGACCCGATAGCAGGCTCCCTGGTAGGGGACTAGGAAGGACCCCTCGAGCGCCTCTCCGTCACGCGCCATCGCCGGCGGTAGAAGCTGCAGTTGCTGACGGAACGAGAGGACGTGACGGAGGGTGGGATCCTTGCAGCCCAACAGGAGAGGGCTGATGACAGAAACGAGTTTCCCCAGGGTGGAGAGAGCGGGTAACAGGGTGGCATTGGGCAGAAAGGGAGGGACGGAGGTGAGGACTAGGCGAACGCTAGCGGCTCCAGGGGGACAAACACCCCCCCCACCACCAGGCCCTTCTCCACCGCCTGGGCGGCAGCCTCCAATGCTAAGAAAAAGATGACCTTCCCGTACATTTTGGAGGCTGCCACAATAGCCGTGGGTCCTACCACCCTCGCCAACGCCTGCACGTATGTCTCCACATGAGGCGAGGTGGGCACCAGGAGGCAACGGACGCCGTGCTTCCTTGTCATGGTGGGAAAGGGGCCCCGGCCGCTATTGATGGCCCCTGGGGCACTCCACTTGACACCAGCTGACAACTAGACATGGAGCCATTGATCACTACCCCCAGTTGAGCCCGACAATCTAGCCAACTTTCTACCCACCTTATAGTGCATTCATCCAGCCCATACTTCTTTAACTTGCTGACAAGAATACTGTGGGAGACTGTGTCAAAAGCTTTGCTAAAGTCAAGAAACAATACATCCACTGCTTTCCCTTCATCCACAGAACCAGTAATCTCATCATAGAAGGCGATTAGATTAGTCAGGCATGACCTTCCCTTGGTGAATCCATGCTGACTGTTCCTGATCACTTTCCTCTCATGTAAGTGCTTCAGGATTGATTCTTTGAGGACCTGCTCCATGATTTTTCTGGGGACTGAGGTGAGGCTGACTGGCCTGTAGTTCCCAGGATCCTCCTTCTTCCCTTTTTTAAAGATTGGCACTACATTAGCCTTTTTCCAGTCATCCAGGACTTCCCCCATTTGCCACGAGTTTTCAAAGATAATGGCCAATGGCTCTGCAATCACAGCCGCCAATTCCTTTAGCACTCTCAGATGCAACGCATCCAGCCCCATGGACTTGTGCACGTCCAGCTTTTCTAAATAGTCCCTAACCACCTCTTTTTCCACAGAGGGCTGGCCATCTACTCCCCATGCTGTGATGCCCAGTGCAGCAGTCCGGGAGCTGACCTTGTTCATGAAGACAGAGGCAAAAAAAGCATTGAGTACATTAGCTTTTTCCACATCCTCTGTCACTAGGTTGCCTCCCTCATTCAGTAAGGGACCCACACTTTCCTTGGCTTTCTTCTTGTTGCCAACATACCTGAAGAAACCCTTCTTGTTACTCTTAACATCTCTTACTAGCTGCAGCTCCAGGTGCGATTTGGCCCTCCTGATTTCATTCCTACATGCCCGAGCAATATTTTTATACTCTTCCCTGGTCATATGTCCAACCTTCCACTTCTTGTAAGCTTCTTTTTTATGTTTAAGATCCGCTAGGATTTCACCGTTAAGCCAAGCTGGTCGCCTGCCATATTTACTATTCTTTCGACTCATCGGGATGGTTTGTCCCTGTAACCTCAACAGGGATTCCTTGAAATACAGCCAGCTCTCCTGGACTCCTTTCCCCTTCATGTTAGTCCCCCAGGGGATCCTACCCATCCGTTCCCTGAGGGAGTCGAAGTCTGCTTTCCTGAAATCCAGGGTCCGTATTTGGCTGCTTACCTTTCTTCCCTGTGTCAGGATCCTGAACTCAACCAACTCATGGTCACTGCCTCTCAGATTCCCATCCACTTTTGCTTCCCCCACTAATTCTTCCCTGTTTGTGAGCAGCAGGTCAAGAAAAGCTCCCCTGCTAGTTGGCTCGTCTAGCACTTGCACCAGGAAATTGTCCCCTACATTTTCCAAAAACTTCCTGGAATGTCTATGCGCCGCTGTATTGCTCTCCCAGCAAATATCAGGAAAATTAAAGTCACCCATGAGAACCAGGACGTGCGATCTAGTAGCTTCTGCGAGTTGCTAGAAGAAAGCCTCATCCACCTCATCCCCCTGGTCCGGTGGTCTATAGCAGACTCCCACCACTACATCACTCTTGTTGCTCACACTTCTAAACTTAATCCAGAGACACTCAGGTTTTTCTGCAGTTTCGTACCGGAGCTCTGAGCAGTCATACTGCTCCCTTACATACAGTGCTACTCCCCCACCTTTTCTGCCCTGCCTGTCCTTCCTGAACAGTTTATAACCATCCATGACAGTACTCCAGTCATGTGAGTTATCCCACCAAGTCTCTGTTATTCCAATCATGTCATAATTCCTTGACATCACCAGGACCTCCAGTTCTCCCTGCTTGGTTCCAAGGCTTTGTGCATTTGTATATAAGCACTTGAGATAATCTGCTGATCGCCCCTCATTCTCAGTATGAGGCAGGAGCCCTCCCCTCATAGACATTCCTGCCTGTGCTTCTTCCCGGTATCCCGCTTTCCCACTTACCTCAGGGCTTTGGTCTCCTTCCCCTGGTGAACCTAGTTTAAAGCCCTCCTCGCTAGGTTAGCCAGCCTGCTCGCAAAGATGCTCTTCCCTCTCTTCGTAAGATGGAGCCCGTCTCTGCCCAGCACTCCTCCTTCATGGAACACCATCCCATGGTCAAAGAATCCAAAGCCTTCTCTCTGACACCACCTGCGTAGCCATTCGTTGACTTCCACAATTCGACGGTCCCTACCCAGGCCTTTTCCTTCCACGGGGAGGATGGACGAGAACACCACTTGCCCCTCAAACTCCTTTATCTTTCTTCCCAGAGCCACGTAGTCCGCAGTGATCCGCTCAAGGTCATTCTTGGCAGTATCATTGGTGCCCACGTGGAGAAGCAGGAAGGGGTAGCGATCTGAGGGCTTGATGAGTCTCGGCAGTCTCTCCGTCACATCGCGAATCTTAGCCCCTGGCAAGCAGCAGACTTCTCGGTTTTCCCAGTCAGGGCGGCAGATAGATGACTCAGTCCCCCGGAGGAGAGAGTCCCCGACCACCACCACCCGCCTCCTTCTCTTGGGAGTGGTAGTCGTGGAACCCCCAACCTCAGGACAGTGCATCTCATGCCTTCCAACCAGCGGAGTCTCCTTCTGCTTTCTCCCCCCAGACGTATCATCTGGTCCACTCTCCGCAATGGTACCTGTGGAGAGAACATGAAAGCGGTTAGTTACCTGTGTCCGCGTTGCTGGAACCCGGACATTCCCCCTTCTTCTTCTGGAGGTCACATGTTGCCAAGCTTCTTCACTGGCCTCTTGGCTCTGCTGTGCAACCTGCTCTAAATCTTTAGAGCTTTGTGCCCGTAGAAGCATATCCTGACTTTTGTCCAGAAAATCCTCAGATTCTCATATGCAAAGCAGGGTCGTTATCTGTTGCTCCAGACCTTCAATCTTCTCTTCCAATATGGAGACCAGCTTGCACTTTGTACAGACAAAGTCGCTTCTGTCCTGTGGAAGAAAGACAAACATGGCACATCCAGTGCAGGTCACAATAGCTGAACCCCCCCCTTCCATATCACCTTCCTACTATGACCTTCCTCAGAGAAGTTGGCAAGATGTAAGCCTCACTTGGCTCACTCCAGGCGAACTCCCAGGCAAACTCCTGCTGTGTGCTGCTCTGCTGTTCCCTGCTGCTCAGCTGGTTCGCCGCCGCTCAGCTGGTTCACGGAGCTCTGGCTATTTTTAAACAGATATCTTCATAAATATCTTTTAAACAAATATCTTCATAAATGATCTGGAGGATGGTGTGGATTGCACTCTCAGCAAATTTGCGGATGATACTAAACTAGGAGGAGTGGTAGATACGGTGGCAGGTAGGGATAGGATACAGAGGGACCTAGACAAATTGGAGGATTGGCCCAAAAGAAATCTGATGAGGTTCAACAAGGATAAGTGCAGGGTCCTGCACTTAGGACGGAAGAATCCAATGCACCGCTACAGACTAGGGACCGAATGGCTAGGCAGCAGTTCTGCGGAAAAGGACCTGGGGTGACAGTGGACAAGAAGCTGGATATGAGTCAACAGTGTGCCCTTGTTGCCAAAAAGGCCAATGGCATTTTGGGATGTATAAGTAGGGGCATAGCGAGCAGATCGAGGGACGTGATCATTCCCCTCTATTCGACATTGGTGAGGCCTCATCTGGAGTACTGTGTCCAGTTTTGGGCCCCACACTACAAGAAGGATGTGGATAAATTGGAGAGAGTCCAGCGAAGGGCAACAAAAATGATTAGGGGTCTGGAACACATGACTTATGAGGAGAGGCTGAGGGAACTGGGATTGTTTAATCTGTGGAAGAGAAGAATGAGGGGGGATTTGATAGCTGCTTTCAACTACCTGAGAGGTGCTTCCAAAGAGGATGGTTCTAGACTATTCTCACTGGTAGAAGAGGACAGGACAAGAAGTAATGGTCTCAAGTTGCAGTGGGGGAGGTTTAGGTTGGATATTAGGAAAAACTTTTTCACGAGGAGGGTGGTGAAACACTGGAATGCGTTACCTAGGGAGGTGGTAGAATCACCTTCCTTAGAAGTTTTTAAGGTCAGGCTTGACAAAGCCCTGGCTGGGATGATTTAATTGGGGATTGGTCCTGCTTTGAGCAGGGGGTTGGACTAGATGACCTACTGAGGTCCGTTCCAACCCTGATATTCCATGATTCTATGATATTCTATTCTATGAGAGACTAGAAGTCAGTGAAAAAAACACGGGGGCTGCAGGTGAACTAGTTGGCTTAGGAGAGCAGCTATCAGACAAGGAGCCGGGGAGAAAGGAGACAGGCTGGGACTGGCTGGACAAGGAGACTGGGCTTAGGAGCAAGTGAGGTGGGAAAAGAGCAGGCCATGGAGAGGAGATCCGATGAGCCGAGGTGCAGGAGAACGGGGACTGGGACCTGGAGCCAGGCAATGAGGTGGGGGAAGGACTGAGGTTGAATGAGGAGCCCAAGGAGGGAGACTAGAATTGGAGAACCGTTTAATTAGTGCCTGGAATGGCCCCCAAAAGAGCAGAGTGCTCTCTTCCTTCTCTCCATCTGCCTAGCTTTGTATCAGAAGAGTCAGTTTCCATGTGGAAAATGACTGTGCAAAAATGCAGTTCTTGCAGCATGCCCTGAATGTAGCAAAACTTCGGTTTAGCTTCCCCTTGAGCTGAAGTATGTTCCACAGCCTTGGATCCTCCACAAGAAAGACCTCCTCATCCTGGGGTACTCTGGCAGCCGGAGCATCCCAGTTAAACACAGCCTCTTGAGAAGCCATCCCGGAGATGTGTGAGTGCCAGCACAGTGAGGGCTTTGTGAAGGAGGGGCTCTTGGTTCCTCCTTCAGGAAGAAAAGTCTGGCGGAAGTGGCAAATGACCAAAATGTGACCAATCCAGTTCAGGAGGTGTCCAGACTCATTTACGATAACGAAGAAATAGTGTGAATCCAATGGCAGACACAATGGCTTTGTTCATCATCACACGTCACTTCTGTACTCCCTTTCATGACATGTGTCACATGGAGTTTCACAGCAACAGTGGAGTTGGTTAGAGTGGAAGTAGTTAGCTCTTTTTTACCCTAATGCTCAGGACTGGTGTCATTCTGCACAAGTTAAAGCTTCTGCTTGCCCTGTATATTCTTTGCAATGGAAAGGGAAGGATATCTCTAGAAACCCGGGCTCCAAGCATCCTAAGTAGGACACCAAGCAGAATGGAATAGTGCAGGTGGGCAGCAAAATGGTCATTTGTGATAGTTCGATACCTGTTTCATACCAGACAAATCCATCACTCTGGCTGATGGTGCTCTCCTGCCTTCCTTTGGAGGGGGTGAAACTAATCTTAAGGCAACACTTTGGTGCTAATAGTGGCTCCTGTTCTGCACCCCCTTTACTCACCAGTCTCCATTCTTCCTCTGAAGAATCCTCTCCATCAGTAGGTTCTAATCTTGCTGTTGATGGCCAAAGAGCACGTGACCATTTCTCTTCCCTATTCCTGAGCTAGCCTTGAAGATTTGCAAAATCCCACCGTGGGACATTTTAGTTCTTGGTTCCCTGAAGCACACTGGGAGTAGGTGGCTTTCCCCTCCTCATTTCATCTTTTAAAATGAATTTAATCCATTCTTGTCTGGAAGAGACTCAGTAGTGACCTAAAGCGCCATCTCGTTCTTATTTTAATGGGAGTAAAACGTTCTAGTCCATACTGTCCTACTGTGTCAGATTAGCTAATAAGAGTTCTGAGGGCAGAGGCCATGGTTGTGTTCTGTCTTTTCACAGCATCTAGTGTAGTGTGGTCATGGGCCATGACTGGGGCTCCAACGTGCAATGACAATACATAAAATACATAATAATATGTCTGCCTGGCTGCATCTGCTGGAGTAGACTTGGAGTGAACTGCTCAAGTCTCTGCTTGATGAAAATCTGTCTTCCCATCTAGGCTTTGAGGCACCTCCTGTCTTGCGTGTGCTCAACGACTGGTGCATGGGCACATGTCAGGAATGTGTGCTCACACGTCGCTATGCATGTGTACCTTCCTTGGATGGGCTTACACCTTTGTCGTTGGGCCCACGCTCAGATTGGGCGCACACGCTTGGACAAACTTGGGCCTCCTTGTACTGACAGCAAGGAGATAACTGAGTGCTCCTGAATCAGTCTGAGGGAGCCCTGTGTCAAATCCCTCCTTTGGAATAGGCCCATTTTTGGACAGGCCCACACCCTCGATGTCTTGACAAATGAGAATTTAGGCTGTGGAAGAGTCACCCAAATTAAAGTAACAAACGGCTGCTCTGCTTTAGAACACTGAAGTTTTTCTCACGTTTTAAGACGTTACATATAAATAATTGGAAAAAGCTTATGTTGGGCAAGTAGTACAGGTGATTTACAGATGGGGAAACTGAGGCTCGGCAGTTTAGTAGTTTGCCTGAAGTCACAAAGTGATTCAGGACCAGAATTGGGACTGGTACTCAGGAATTCTGACTCCCAGTTCCATTCCATTCCACTCTAATCACCAGTCCATCCTACCTTTGAGCCCTTTACATGGTTATAGCTATATTGTATGCATGTAGTTGTGTCAGTCCCAAGATATTAGAGAGACAAGGTGGGTGAGATAAAATCTTTTTGACCCAACTTCTGTTGAAGAAGAGCTCTGTGTAAGCTCAGACGCTGGTCTCTCTCACCAACAGAAGTTGGTCCAATAAAAGATATGGCCTCACCCATCTTGTCGCTCTACTGCTATATTGGCATTAGATGAGCGCTATTTACCAGTTTACTTTTATCAATAGATAATTTTTCAGACAGACCCATTTTAAACCCTTTTAGCAGCTTAGTTTTCCTAACAGTTATATTTTACTCCCACTTAAAACATTTGCTCTTCTGTTGCCGCCAGTGATAATGCTCCATAGCAATACAAATAGCTTGCACAGCATGGCAGGAGAGAGTAAACACTGGGGTGTTTTTTTTTTCTTGGGGGAGCTCCATTTTCCTCTGCACTATATTTGTATTTTGAATATAGAGCACGTTTTTAGTAATGACTTCAAACTGAAATTAATTCTGTGTAGCTTTGCCACTAAGCAGGGTAATATTTTGTCTCTGCAACGTGCCAGTCAATTTGCTAATTATGAAAGAAATTAAGCACCTATTTTTCTCAGCCAAATTAGCAATGGGCCACTGGTTGGAAGGCTACATGGAATATCTTAGTCTACCTGTGCAGGTTCAGAACACCCTCTGGACGAGGGTCTTAGCTCGAGTTTGCTGGACTGGTTCTAGAGTGTACATCACATGCATTGTTTGTTTGAATTATGGGAGCATGCGGAGGCCTCATTGAATACTGGGGACGCTTTGTGCTAGGCTTGGTACAAACACTTAGGCTATTCTGACTCTAGAAACACTGCAGCTGCACTACTATAGCACTGGTTTGTAGGCACTTGTTACAGTGCCAGGAAGGGGTCTTCCACCATTGTAGTAAATCCACCTCTCCGAGACGCAGGAGGCTAGGGGGATGGAAGAATTCCGTTGACCTAGCCGTGTCTACAGCAGGGCTTAGGTTGGTTTAAATACATTGTAGTGTAGACCTGCCCATAGGGCATGTCTACACTTACCGTGGATTGATGCTGCGGCGATCGATCCAACGGGAGTCGATTTAGCGGGTCTGCAGTGAAGAGCCACTAAATTGACCGCAGATCACTCTCCCTTTGATTCCGGTACTCCACCGCAACAAAAAGCATAAAGTATAAAAGCATAAAGACCAAGCACAGTGTAGACACCACAATAAGTCAACCTAAGCTACGTGGACTCCAGCCATGTTATTCACATAGCTGGAGTTGTGTAACTTAGGTTGACTTAACCCAGACCTGCCCATAGGAAGAGAGAGCTCCCCCCTCCCCCCCAAAGAGCTTGAGGTCTAAACAGTAAAGATGGACAGAAGGTGGGAGAAAGGAAGCATTATTCCCACTTTAGAGGTATCAAACTGAGGTACAGAGTGATTGCGACTTACCCAGGATCACACAGGATTTGATCCCCACTCTGCTGAGTGGTCCTGTCCAGTGCCTCAACCACCAAAGTATCCTTCATGTCAGTTAGAATGAGTTTAGAAATATGTATTGTTGAAATCAAGCTCCCGTTTCCCCTTGGCTGGGTGTCAGCAGCTGATCATTAGCGATTTCACAGTCAAGTCTTGCAAAGTGTCTGTTTGATTAATAAAACGAAAAGGAGTAGTTGTCGCCCCTTAGAGACTAACAAATTTATTTGAGCCTAAGCATCCGATGAAGTCAGCTGTAGCTCACGAAAGCTTATGCTCAAATAAATTTGTTAGTATCTAAGGTGCCACAAGTCCTCCTGTTCTTTTTGCGAATACAGACTAACACGGCTGCTACTCTGAAACCTTGTTTGATTAATAGTTCATATCTTTTTTGCAAAACTTCATCTTTTTATGCTGTTCATTTATTACTTACCATTTATATGAGTTGAATATGTTTTACTTTTATGTTAAATATAGCGGACCCATCCTTACAATGAAGTCGTTTTTTTAACAATGCAGCTTCACGATTGGAGAGGGTCACTGGAACTGGAAAATGCAATAGTTGAATAATAATTCTTTGCCATCCCGTCAGCACTGGTCATCAAAGCACTTTGGGAGCATGAATGAATTAAGCCTGAGAACACTTCCTTCAGGCAGAGAGGCATTACTGTACCACTTGTACAGATAGGAAACTGAGACACAGTGGGCCAAATTCAGAGGGTTATGTAAGGATGATTATAAATTACAGACTGATTAAGTTGTTTGAGTGTGATGTTGCAACATACAGACTGAGGAGGGTGGGCAAAGTTATAAGTCAGTAATTGAAATACTCACCTCTGAATTTGACCCTGTGGGTTATGTTACTAGTCCAAGGTCACACAGAGAACCAGTGGCAGAGCTGTGAACAGAACCCGGCAGTCCTTGTGCCCATCACTTGACTACTCTCCCTTCTGATAAATTATTTGCAGAACATTGAACATTGTGGAGCTTTTATAGTACTATAAATGGGGGTTACATGCTATCAGGGTTCACTACAAGAAGCTTCTGCTGTATATGATGAAATAAGGAGTTGCCTGTGAACCTGTAGCTGCTCCCCACACTACCACCACTGCCTTGGCTTGATAGGGTAGCTGGAGAGAGAAAAAGAGAGAGTCAGGGTTGGTTGGTGGTAGAGGGACTTCTCTCCTAGGGGTTCAATTGTTTTTCTTTAGACAAACCATTCTTAGCTAAACCCTTCCCTTGAGTTCAGTTAGTTCATCCAGTCCGTGTACTCTTTTATTCCCTTTTCAATTAAGCATCCTTTTTCAATGACTGCCTACAGCAGGGACAGAGAAACTGCTCTTCATTGTTCCTGCGTGGTTTACAGTGGGAGGTTTGCTGCGGACTAAAACAGAAGTGTTGCAATACCAGCTGCAATCTTCTGTTTGATAAACAGCACCCAGACCATATGTTTGCTGTTGATTTCCAAGGATGCCTTTTCCGTTTCGCCTGCACGCACATGAACAGCTATTGATACATATCCACAGCCATGTAGTCGGGTTCAGTTAGAACCGACATAGGGGTTGTGCCGCTTTGTGTGCTTGCCTGCAAAATAAGAGCTTTGTAAAGGAGAGTTTTGATCTCTACAGGAGAAGAAACCGGCCATCACAAGCTTTGTCAAATTCCTTTGTCACTGCACCTGGGGCTGTTCTCTTGCTGAACTGTGCAGGTTTGAAATGACCTATGAATATGTGTTGATCCTCAGAACCAGAAACCTTTGTCTCTGTTGAGGTGGGTTTTTCTTTTTCATCTCTCAGTGCTGTGAGTGATCGTATATTTAAAAATCCATTAGTGGCTTTTATAGAGAAGAAGACTACCAAAGCAAATGCAACAAAAACACTGGCCTCTTGCTTATTTTGAGATGTGCCTCTCTAATATTTGTCAGGCTCTAACAATAAACTACCATATGATTTCAGTGGTTAGCACAGACCAAGCGTAGAGTACTGTGGAATGGAAGTATCTTGCTATAATGTGTGTGTTACATATTTAGGTAAATAAAACCTGAGCAACTTTTTGCACCAGCTTTTGTCAAATTCTTTTACTCTCTGTTGTTGTTGTTTACCCAAGATCATAGTTAGGGCCCTGCCAAATTCACGGCCATGGAAAAACTAATCCCCTTGTCGGGGGTGGGGTAAGGAAATCGATTTTAAGAGCCCTTTAAGTTGAAAAAAAGGGCTTTGTCGTGCAGATGGGTGCAGGGTTAAATCGATTTAAAGCTGCTAAATTCGACCTCAACTGCTAGTGTAGACCAAGGCTTAAAATGCTACTGGGGTTCTCCCGTCAGCATAAGTAATCCACTTCCCTGAAAGGCAGCAGCGAGGTGGACGGAAGAATTCTTGAGGACTTCAGTTGGTTTAACTGTGGATTTCACAGCCCTGATCAATGTAGTTAAACCAACCTAATTTTCTAGTGTAGACCAGGCCTTAGGCAGCAGCTAAGCGGTGGTTTTGAGAACATCAGTGGAGCTTAAACGGTGGACTTAGGCACATAAGTACCTTTGTTGATCTGGACCTAAACTCATCATGGCAGGGACTGTCTGTTGCTGTTTGTTTGTACAGCACCTAGCACAATGCCCTCAGGTTCTCCAGTAGGTGCAACTGCAGTACAAATAACACATGAAAAATATAAGAAAATAGAAATACACCAAGGCTGCCTCTGAACATTCAGATTCACAAACATTTATTCTTTTATTAGCAACATTTGTAGAGCAACAGTGATTACTAACTCCATTTAGAATGGAAAAAGATCCAGGATGACTAGATTTAGTAGTAGAGTGGGAAGCTTCAATGTTTGAAGCTTACTTCAAGTTTCCATTCAATCATTATTTCTGGAAAAACACCAACAAAAAATATGCACAAGGTCATGCTCTGAAAACTCGACCTGTACTTTGACTCATCGTAATATTTGCCCTGGTTTAACAGAGGTGCCTAGCCTATTGTCCTCACTCCTTATATCTGCTTCCTCATTAATTTCTCTGTATTTCCTTCATTTCATCATATCAATAAAGGTATTTGATTAGTAGGTGGTTGGGAAAGCCTGGCTTATCAGTTCAGAGTAGCACACATCAATCACACACTATCTCAATGACAGTTTCACTCTTTCCTGTTTACACAGAGTTGGATCATTTAACTGTAAAAGGCCTAAGGCAAACAATGCTGAACATCCAGGTTACTTGCCAACCCGTCTTGTTACTGGATACTGGGTGGAAGAAAGTGAAACCCTTCCCTGGTGTTTAGACTTTATACATTTTCTTATGACTCAAAATTAAAATGTCACTGTCCAGAATCACAGAACCAAATGAGAACTGCCAGACGGGGTCAGATCCAGGGTTCATCTAATCCAGTATCGTGTCTCTGACGCTGGCCAGCACCAACCGCTTCAAGGGAAGGAACAAGAAACCCCATAAGAGAATAAACTGGTCACAGGGGCGTTAGGGGTTGGTTTATGCCCTGAAGCATGAAGGTTGAACCTGAACTCTGCTCCCTTTGATCCCCATCATAAGGGGAACCTCAGTCTCCCCCCGGAGATGTGTGGAGGACAGCAGGGAGGGTGAAGAATAGCAGAGCTGGGACAATGCAGAAGAAATTTTACATTTTTAAGGCCATTAGATCCCTTCTCTCAGAGGTCCCTCGGGGAGGGCACTATATCCCCTCATTCAGTCTCTTGGATTCATAAATTATAAGGCCAGAGGGGACCACTGTGAACATAGAATCATAGAATATCAGGGTTGGAAGGCACCTCAGGAGGTCATCTAGTCCAACCCCCTGCTCAAAGCAGGACCAATCCCCAATTTTTGCCCCAGATCCCTAAATGGCCCCCTCAAGGATTGAACTCACAACCCTGGGTTTAGCAGGCCAATGCTCAAACCACTGAGCTATCCCTCCCCCCAACATCCAGTATAACAGAGGCCATAAGACTTTCCTGAATTAATTCCTGTTTGAACTAGAGCAGATCATTTAAAAACATCCAATCTTGATATAAAAATGGTCAGCAATGGAGATTCATCACAAACCTTGAGTAGTTTTCTGAAGGTTAATTACCCTCACCGTTAAAACATTTGCATGTTATTTCCAGACCAAATTTGTTTAGCTTCAATGTCCAGCCCTTGGATCTTGTTAGACCTTTGTGTAGTAGACTGAAGAGCCCATTATCAAAATTCTGTTCCTCATGAGGTATTTATAGATTAGGATCAAGTCACTCGTTAGCCTTGTCTTTATTAAGCTAAACAGATTGTGCTCCTGGAGTCTATCACCTGAAGGCATGTTTTCCAATCCTTTAATCATTTTCATGGTTCTTCTCTCAATCCTTTCCAATTTACCAACATCCAAACTTGTGTTTGTCTAGAGTATATCTTCCAGAAAGGCTTCCAGTCTTGATCTGAAGACATCAAGAGTTTGTAGAATTCATCACTTCTCTTGGTAGTTTTTGAGCCATAGTTCAAAACCGTAGTCATAGCTAAAACTTGGTGCCTTATTTCTAATTCAGTTTGTTTGGCTTTAACTTGCAGACATTGGTTCTTTTTTATGCCATTCTCCACTGGATTAAATAGCTATTTGGTACCTAATATATTTCCCCACTGTAATCTCATTACCCCTCAATCTTCATTCTCATAACGTAGAAGATTGATCTCTTTCAAGGTTATCTTAACTGAAAAGTTTTGCCACACTAACTGTTTTGGTATTCTTAAAGCAGCTAAACTTCCTAGTCTAGGGAGCTCTTTGTTCTATTGGTATAAAATGCTTGTTCCCATTCAGGAAGTGAAGTAAGCTATGGTGGTATAAGGGACCTTTATATCTTTATAGCTATGTTTACTCTAGGGCTTTTATACAGATAATTATTTTAGCAAAGAATCACAGCCATGACCAACATAGTTACACCAGTAACACTTTCAGGTATAGACCAGCCCTAAATCTCAAACTGGAAAGCATTTTTCCAGATCTTAAACTATTTTTAAAAAGAAAAGGAGGACTTGTGGCACCTTAGAGACTAACAAATTTATCAGAGCATAAACTTTCATGAGCTACAGCTCACTTCATCGGATGAAAGCCTTATTTAATATTTTCTATTTCAAATGCTTTAACTGATTTTCCTTCTTTGTTATAATTTTTTATTAAAGATACAGAAAAGTCTAACGGTGTGCTTGCCATGGGACTAAGCAGGCTGGACTCTCTATATACCAAACCCTGAAACTTGTTGAAAACTGTTTATTTTTGGACAGTGACTGGGTTATGTTAGTACCTTTGACTGTTTGGGACTTTTTTTTAATCTAAAGTAATTCAACGCGTCTCACCAATTGCATACACAGCAGTAAAATCACCTCTGTTCTCCAATTGCTACTCCACTATTTATACAGCCAATAGCCCTTTTTGCTATAGCGAGACACAGGAAGCTCATGTTGAGTCGCTTGTCCACTGTGACCCCTGTATCTTTTTCAGAGGGTATGTCTATGTTTCACACTGCAGGTATAAATTCCAGGCCAGCTAGACATGCCCGTGACTGAGCTACTGTGCCAAAAACAGTATAGCCACATTAGTGTGAGCAGCAGAATGGATTAGCCACCCTCAGTCAGATCCCGTCCAAGATGCTAGGCAAATGCTCAGAGTGGCTAGCCCCTCCACTGCCATGGCCTCACTTTTATTTTTAGTATGCAAGTTTGATTGGAGCTAGTGGAAGTGCATCTCCTCGAGTTGGAATTTACACCTCCAGCTCAAAGTGTCACGCTGTCTGGAGTGGCACATGAGCATGAGTGCCAACCTCAGGGTAGACTGTCCAGAAACAGGGCACAAACTCCAAACTGGTTGTTTGTTCTACAATTAGATTTCACCAGCCAAACAACAAGCATAAACTCCACAAGCACTATAACAGAATCACAGGGTTGGAAGGGACCTCAGGAGGTCATCTAGTCCAACCCCCTGCTCAAAGCAGGACCAATCCCCAATTTTTGCCCCAGATCCCTAAATGGCCCCCTCAAGGATTGAACTCACAACCCTGGGTTTAGCAGGCCAATGCTCAAACCACTGAGTTATCCCTCCTTAACATGGAGTCACAGACAGTCCTGTTGGGCACTGTGGTCTATCTTTCCACCCAGGCAAGCTTGTCTTTGTGATAGATGGTTCCTGTCAGGGTTCCCTTCCCACTCTGAACTTTAGGGCACAGATGTGGGGACCCGCATGAAAGACCCCCTAAGCTTATTTCTACCAGCTTAGGTTAAAAGTTCCCCAAGGCACAAATTCTCCCTTGTACCTCAGATTAGGTAAATGCTGCCACCACCAAGTGATTTAACAAAGAATCAGGGAAAGGACCACTTGGAGTCCTATTCCCCCAAAATATCCCCCCAAACCCTATACCCCCCTTTCCTGGGGAGGCTTGAGAATAAACAAGATGAGCACAGACCAGCCTTGGGTTTTTTAGGACACTAAAAAACACAATCAGATTCTAAAAAAACCCCATAACTTTATTAGAAAAGCCTGAGTCTCCTTTAATAAGACAAGTTTTCCATTCCTCGGATCATCCTAGTAGCCCTTCTCTGTACCTGTTCCAGTTTGAATTCATCCTTCTTAAACATGGGAGACCAGAACTGCACACAGTATTCCAGGTGAGGTCTCACCAGTGCCTTGTATAACGGTACTAAAACCTCCTTATCCCTACTGGAAATATCTCGCCTGATGCATCCCAAGACCGCATTAGCTTTTTTCACAGCCATATCACATTGGCGGCTCATAGTCATCCTATGATCAACCAATACTCCAAGGTCCTTTTCCTCCTCCGTTACTTCTAATTGATGCATCCCTAGCTTATAACTAAAATTCTTGTTATTAATCCCTAAATGCATGACCTTACACTTCTCACTATTAAATTTCATCCTATTACTATTACTCCAGTTTACAAGGTCATCCAGATCCTCCTGTAGGGTATCCCTATCCTTCTCTAAATTGGCAATACCTCCCAGCTTTGTATCATCCGCAAACTTTATTAGCACACTCCCATTTTTTGTGCCAAGGTCAGAAATAAAAAGATTAAATAAAATTGGTCCCAAAACCGATCCTTGAGGAACTCCACTGGTAACCTCCCTCTAGCCTGACAGTTCACCTTTCAGTAGGACCCGCTGTAGTCTCCCCTTTAACCAATTCCTTATCCACCTTTCAATTTTCCTATTGATCCCCATCTTATCCAATTTAACTAATAATTCCCCATGTGGCACGGTATCAAATGCCTTACTAAAATCTAGGTAAATTAGATCCAATGCGTTTTCTTTGTCTAAAAATCTGTTACTTTCTCAATAAAGGAGATCAGGTTGCTTTCGCACGATCTACCTTTTGTAAAACCATGTTGTATTTTGTCCCATTTACCATTGACTTCAATGTCCTTAACTACCTTCTCCTTCAAAATTTTTTCCAAGACCTTGCATACTACAGATGTCAAACTAACAGGCCTATAATTACCCGGATCACTTTTTTTCCCTTTTAGGCTTCTTCAGTGCAAGTTATTTGGGTCTGCTGAGTTAAACATGTTTATCCCTACTTGACAGTATTTAAATCCAACTTTTAGATCCTCAAAATTCCTGTGCACCTGCTATCCAGCCCTGTAGGTGCCTAAATTCTGCTGGAGAACATGCACAAAACCATCTAAGTCCTGATATCACTGAACTACTCAGCACCATAGCTGACAATGAAGCCCTATGAGATTCACATCCTAGGCATTCCTCCAGCTATCTTGCCTGCAGGGTCCAATGTGGTAGCTGTCCTCTTCAGTGTGTCTTCTATGAGGCCATGGTCCTGTGGAAAAAATACGATGTGATTATGTAATTACAGACTGTACCATAATGCATACTGGGGCCAAATTAAGGTTCCACATGGTATAAATAAATAGAGTGATTGGAGCAGAGGGAGCAACCCCTGGGTCTCTCATATACTAGGTAGGTGCTCTAGCCACCAACCTATATAACCATTTTCATACTTTTACTCTCACTGGCCCAATGACTCTTAAGTTTTTATCCACAGTGGAACAGTTTCAATGGGAGAGACTGAGGCAGCCGTACATCAGACTATTCCATAGGTCAGTGGTTCAAGCACTCATCTGAGAGGTAGGAGACCTCTCTTCAAATCCTGTCTCCCCCCCAGGTAGAGTGGAGACCTGAACCTGGGTATCCCACGTCTCAGGCAAGTGCTCTAGCCACTGAGCTAAAAGTTAGACGGTGAGCACCACAAACACCTCCTCCACTGGTTGTTTTGTGTAGAGTAGGGCAGGTGTGTAACTAGGATACAGACATTACAGGTAGGATTAATACATGTAGCAACTCACAAGCATTTCATAGGCTAACACTAAATACACTGTTATAAGTCCAATCCCCATCTTAACCATACTAACACAAAGGTGAGATGGAGTGGTTTCCAGAAATGAATTTGTCAATTCTCGGCTGAGGCCTAAAGCCTTGGCAAGAGCTGGAACCTGGTCTGCCAGCAACTTTTGAGGTATGTCTATACCGCAATCTGCTGTGTAACAGAACAGCAATGGGACTGGGTCCCCAGTGTGCTTATACAGCCTGCACTGAAGCCTGTGCCACCAAATATACAATGCTACTTTAGTCATAGTAGGATGGCTAAAGCTATCATGGGTATGTGTACCTAAGCTGCAGTCACACACACAGGTAATCTACAAGAGTGCTCGAGCCAGAAATCTGCATAGTGCTGATATGCCACTGTCAAGGTTCCTTCCCCACTCTGAACTCTAGGGTACAGATGTGGGGACCTGCATGAAAGACCCCCTAAGCTTATTCTTACCAGCTTAGGTTAAAACTTCCTAAAGGTACAAACTTTGCCTTGTCCCTGAACCCTATGCTGCCACCACCAAGCATGTAGGACCAAGAACAGGGAAAAAGCCCATTTGGAGATGTCTTCCCCCCAAAATATCCCCCCAACCCTACACCCCCTTTCCTGGGGAAGGCTTGATAAAAATCCTCACCAATTTGTACCGGAGAACACAGACCCAAACCCTTGGATCTTAAGAACAATGAAAAATCAATCAGGATCTTAAAAGAAGAATTTTAATTAAAGAAAAAGTAAAAGAATCACCTCTGTAAAATCAGGATGGTAAATACCTTACAGGGTAATCAGATTCAAAACACGGAGAATCCCTCTAGGCAAAACCTTAAGTTACAAAAAGACACAAAAACAGGAATATACATTCCATTCAGCACAACCTATTTTACCAGCCATTTAAACAAAAGGAAACCTAACACATTTCTAGCTAGATTACTTACTAACAAGTTCTAATACTCCATTCCTGTTCTGTTCCCGGCAAAAGCATCAAAACACAGACAGACCCTTTGTCCCCGCTCCCTCCAGCTTTGAAAGTATCTTGTCTCCTCATTGGTCATTTTGGTCAGGTGCCAGCAAGGTTATCTTACCTTCTTAACCCTCTACAGGTGAAAGGGTTTTGCCTCTGGCCAGGAGGGATTTTATAGTTCTGTATACAGAAAGGTGGTTACCCTTCCCTTTATATTTATGACAGCCACCAACAACTGAGTCTTACACTTTGTGTACCCAAAATCAGACTAATTTTTGGGTTTTCAGCTTGACATTGGACACTAGATGTCACTGAGGGTATTCCAGAGAAGTAACATTAAAGTAGATTCTCATCCCACATTTCTTCTCTACTTCTCAGCAAAACAAGTGTGATAAGAATCCTTGACATTTTAACAACAGGTTCTTTTGTGGGGAAGTTGAGTATTAGGAATTCCTTGAGCAAACAACCTGAAATGTACACCACAAACTTTATCACAGACCCTGGACTGGCAAATCAACTTTCAGGCCAATCATTCTGCCAATGTTGATTTTAGGACAGATTGAAAATTCAGCTATAAACAAAAACTGGGTTGCAAAACTTAACTCTGGTTTGGCTGCTCGCTGCCCCATAATGTTCTTCTCTTCAAAAGAATGCTCTTGCACAATGCTCTGTTCAGCTTTAGAAAAACAGAGGTGATCTTTGTCTAGTAAAACACATTTCACTTATTGGCTTCTACTTTTTGATTTGCTTAATTTTTCATATGTTCCTGTGTAATGATGCAAAAACTCAGAAGGAAAGTATAAATGCACTGGCATGTATTTGTTTTTTGCTAAAATTAGTGCATTTCACAGTTTATGCTTTTAGTTACGCAGTTTGCCCTCAAAATGTCAATTTAAATGTTGAAGAATAAGTTAAAATATCTGTGCTGATTTGTAGAAACATGGGAGTTGCCATACTGGACCAGATTCAAGGTCCATCTAGTCCATGGCCCTATATCTGACAGAGATCATGAACAAAGGCTTCAGAGGAAGGAACAAGAAACCCTGCAATAGGTAGTTATGAGTACAACTGGTTGGAAAATGGAATTTCCATTCCATGAGAAATTCTGACATTTTGAAACTTGTTTGCATTCTGAATTGGAACATAACATGGAGATTTCTAACATGGTCCTGGAACAGGTTTCAGAGTAGCAGCCGTGTTAGTCTGTATTCACAAAAAGAAAAGGAGTACTTGTGGCACTTAGAGACTAATAAATTTATTTGAGCATAAACTAGCTCATGAAAGCTTATGCTCAAATAAATTTGTTAGTCTCTAAGGTGCCACAAGTACTCCTTTTCTTTTGCATCCTGGAACAGAAATTCTGAAAAAATTATATTTGGAAATATCAATTTTTTTTATAATTTTGAATTGTTTCATTTAGATAATGTCAAAACACTGTAATATAAAATATTAACTCTAATATAGATTAAATAAAATATATTGACATTCATATTTTAATATTATAACAAAGCAAATCAAAATAGTAAAGTCAAAATGACATACTTTTACCTTATTGCAATGAAATGTTTCAACATTATCAAATTGAGACAAGAAAATAAAAAGGATTAATTTTGACATTTTTCTGGAAACAGTATAGTCAAAAATCAACACATTTCCATGAAGCATTTTAGTTTTGATGAAATTGCATTTTCAAGTGGAAAATATTTTATCGTGTAATTATGAGATAATCTTACCCCATGAAGTCCTCATCCTAATCCCTAATAGTTAGAGATTGGTTTAAACCACGAAGCATAAGGTTTTATATCCCTTCCAACATTTTTGTTAGTGTTAACTATTATAACTCATAATAATTAATTATATTTAATTGGAAAAAGATTAATTATAACTGTGAATCATCTAAGAACACCTTACTAAATGCCCCCAAAGCCACAAACTCTTAACCAAGATACAAGACCATGCAGGAAAAACACCAGCCTGGTTTAGAGGGGAAGTGAAGGCAGCAGTAATAAATAAATAAACAAACAAACAAACAACAAATGGAAGAAAGAGGAAGTTGAGGATAATGAATATAAATCAAAAGTTAGGAATTGTAGAAAATTGATAAGGGATGCAAAGGGATATAAGGAGAAAACAATTGTCAGAAGAGTTGAGGACAATAAGGCAGAGGTTTTTTTAAAACTATATTAGGAACAAAAAGAATCCTGACAATGGCATTGGTCCATTATTAAATGGAAATCATAGAATTATCAATAATAATGCAGAAAAGGCAGACTTATTCAATAAATATGTCTGTTCTATATTTGGGGGAAAACAGATGATACAGTGCCATAAAATTCAAAATTCTGTGCCAAAATATTAAAAATTCTGCATCAAAAAATTCAAAATTCTGCAAAATTCTGCATATTTTATTTGTCAAAATAATGCAGTATAATCACACCAGTTTCAATTGTTTTGGTAATTTATTTAAACTACAATACAGAAAAAATTCACAATAACTATTCAGCATTTCCTAAACACCTGAAAGTGAAATTGCAAACACTTTGTAACTAATGCCCTGCATTCCAGTTATAATCCTGGATTTTCATTTAAATTTCATTACTGAAAACTTAACAGAAAAAAAAAGTAGAATGTCATTTTTAATTGCTCAGACTTTCACACATGAAAGTCATACAGTTTTGCTAATCATTGTCCTGGATCTGGCTGGGCACTTTGGGAAGTGCTTGGTTCTGACTGTCCTGACATTTTATTGCCTGCTTGGTAAATGTTTTATTTGCCCTCAAAGTCTTATTTTTTAATGAATAAGTAAAATAAATCCGGAGCTGTAATATAACCCCATTGTGCCACTTTGTCATGGGAAAAAAAGTGAGAAAGCCCATAGATCTTCCTAGCTGAGGATTTATATCCTATCTTCCTAGCTGTCATTTATAATAAGGCTCCTTTACCTCACTCTAGCAATGTAGGGGCCTTAAAACTTTCACAGGTTTTATGCTCCTGGGGGAATTGACTGAGAATGGGAACAGTTAACTAACAATAGGAACATTAACAATGTTACTATGTAGGCAAGATGCTGCATTTCTGTCTCAGAGAATGAGATCAATTAACCGTCAACAACTACTTTAACAACCTTACTACACAGTCAGGCTGCTACATTTGTGCCTCAGAGAATGAGATCAATTAATTCAGGCAGGCTGCTACACTTCTGCCTCTAGCCTGCCTAGTGCATAATAAAAAGCCCTACTCTTCCATACCAGCAAGCTGCAGTCGCAAGAGAGAGGGACAGATTCTCTCTCTCTCTCTCGCTTGTTGTCACGCATGTACGCCCAGCCCCTTGACGGTGATCAACCATGCAGGCACACATGCCCAATCCCCCTCCCCCATCTCTGAGGCTTATCCACGCACACTGGAACAGACACGCTGCCTGGACTGCTGGGGAAGAGGTGCATGTCCCCCAGCAGATATTTTTTGCATTTTTCTGTGCAGGGGCCATATGAGGGAGCACAGAATTCTGTCAGGAGTAGATGATAACACTCTTTCCATTGCACTAGTAGCTCTGGAGGATGTTAAACAGAAGCTATTAAAGTTAGACTTTTTAAAATTGGCAGATCCAAGAGTTTTAGAAGAGCTGGCTAAGGTGTTAATGTTGATTTTCAAAATATCTTGGAGCACTGGGAAGTTCCATAACAGTGGAAAAAAGCTAATGTGCCAATTTGTAAAAATGTAATTGGGATGACCAGGATAATTATAGGCCTGTCAGCCTGACCTTAATCCCGGGCAAGATAATGGAGCAACTCATACAGGACTTGATTAATAAAGAATTAAAGGAAGGTAATGTAATTAATTCGAATCAATATGGGTTTGTGGAAGATACATCCTGTCTAACCTGATATCTTTTTTTTATTACAAGTTTGGTCGATATAGTTAAAAGTGTTGACATAATATACCCGTAAGGTGTTTGACACACTACCACACGACATTTTGATTAAAAAGCTAGAACAATATAGAATAAACAAAGCATACATTAAATGGATTAAAAACTGGCAATTTGATAGGTCTCAAAATGTTACTGTAAACGGGCAATCATCGAGCAGCTGTGTTTCCAATGGGGTTCCACAGGCAGCTGTTCTTAGAATCATAGAAGTTCAGGGCTGCAGGAGACCTCAGGAGGTCATCTAGTCCAATCCCCTGCTCAAAGCAGGACCAATCCCCAACTAAATCATCCCAGCCAGGGCTTTGTCAAGCCGGGCCTTAAAAACCTCTACGGATTGAGATTCCACTACCTCCCTAGGTAACCCATTCCAGTGCTTCACCACCCTCCTAGTGAAATAGTTTTCCTAATATCTAACCTAGAGCTCCCCCACTACAACTTGAGACCATTGCTCTTTGTTCTGTCATCTGCCACCACTGAGAACAGCCAAGCTCCATCCTCTTTGGAACCCCCGTTCAGGTAGTTGAAGGCTGCCATCTTGGACCTATGCTATTTTCACATTTTTATCAGTGAGCTGGAAGAAACATGAAGTCATCACTGATGAAGTTTGCAAATGACAGAAAAATTGGGGGAATGGTAATAATGAAGAAGATCACTGATTCAGAGCAATGTGTATCACTTGGTAAACTGGATGCAAGCAAATATGTGTTTTAATATGGCTAAATGTAAATGTATACATCTAAGAACAATGTAGGCCATACTTACAAGATAGGAGACTTTACACTGGGAAGCAGTAAGTCTGAAAAAGATTTGGAGGTCCTGGTGGATAATCAGCTGAATATGAGATCCCAATGTGACGCTGTGACCATTAGGGCTAATGCTATCCTGGAAGACATAAATGGGGGAATCTTGAGTAGGAGTAGTCAGGTTATTTGACCTCTATATTTGACATTGATGTGACCACTGCTGGAATACTGTGTCCAGTTCTGGATCCCCCAATTCAAGAAAAATGTTAATAAATTGGAGACGGTTCAGAGAAGAGTCATGAGAGTGATTGAAGGATTACAAAGCATGCCTTATAGTGACAGACTCAAGGAGTTCAATCTATTTAGCTTAACAAAGAGAAGGTTAAAGAGGTGACTTGATTATCTCTTTAGTATAGTATCTACATATGGGGGAAAATATTGGGCTCTTCAATCTGGCAGAGAAGGTCTAACATGATCCAATGGCTGGAAGTTGAAGCTAGACAAATTCACAATGGAAATAAGGAATAATTTTAAACTGTGAGAGTACTTGACCTTTGGAACATTTTACCAAGCATCATGGTGGATTCTCCATCACTGACAATTTTAAAACCAATATTGGATGTTTTTCTAAAAGATCTGTTCTAAAAATTATTTTGGGCAAGTTTTATGGCCAGTGTATAGAGAGAAAATGAAGATAAAGATATTACTACATTCACAGTTCATCTAAATGTTAACACCTCCTTTTGATCTCTGAATGAACAGAATACAGCGATAGACAGGAACTGTTTGGTTACATTGTCAACCTCTAACAATATATATGTAAACATACAAAAAATAGAATAATTATCTACTAATATGTCTCTGAAGTTGAATCTGGGTCAATTAGCCTGTTAGTTGTGTAACCCTTTCTGGTCCTGTGTCACAATAACTGTATATATAATGATCTTTTAACTAATACTCTCTCTCTTTTCTAATAAATCTTAGTTTAGTTAATGAGAATTGGCTATAAGTGTGTATTTGGGTAAGATCTGAGATATTCATTAACCTGGTGGGTAATATGTCTAATTCTTTGAGATTGGTAGAACTTTTTATATGATTAACAAGATTTTCAGTAATCCCCATCATATATGATTTGGGTGTCTGGGAGGGAGCTCAAGGCTGGGTGGCTTTAAGGGAGCTGTATTTCTGGCTTCTGGGTAACCCGTAAGGTATTACAGAAGCTGTTTTGTTGCTCACTTGGTGTATCTGAGTATTAGAATAACCACCAGTTTGGGGGATTGTCTGCCCCATTCTTTGAAGTTTGCCTAATTGAGCAATCTCAGCATGGCCCCCCCCGGAATCCCGGTCACAGATATGAATAAAGTTTTTAGGTCAGTTTCATAGGAGAGATAGTGAGCTTCAGAGCTGCAAAAAGTTCTTTCAGAATTAGTTCCATAGAGTATAGTCTAATGTCCAGTATCAGGGTGATCCACACTGGACCTGGAGACCTCAGTCTTGTGACTCAAACTTCCCCTGACAAAGCTGAAGCAGATCTGAGATACAGGATCAGGGCCCAGGAGTTCTTTTTATAGTTCTCTTTGGCAGGCTCTTGACAGTAAACAGAGTAAACAGGTGTTCCTCGGATGAAGCATTGTGGTTTTGAAATAAAACCACCTATTTCCAAAGTACCACTGGTGATTAGCTGCGTAGATTAGCATAAGGTAACTGCCCACTCCCACCCTTTACATGTAGTTTACTACAAACTTCAAAGAGAAATAAAGACAATGATATTACTACATTTACAGTTCAACAGTTCATCTAAATGTTAACATCTCCTTTTGATCTTTGCATTAACAGAATACAGCGACAGACAGGAACCGTTCAGTGATACTGTCAGCCTCTAACAATATATACATAAACACACAAAACCCACAGTCATTATCTACTAATATGTCTCTAAAGGTTGAATCTGGGTCAATTAGCCTGTTAGTTGCTTAACGCTTTTTGGCTCAGTGTCCCACCAGCTGTCACATGGGCCCTGGCAACTGCAACCTTTTAATACCCCATCCTAGGGGCATTCTTGTGATTACAGGTTCATCAGAGCTTCAGTTCAGAACAAGTACCCAGTCTTATGAACCTCAGTAGACCAAGTCCTTCCAATCCTCCCCTAAGGATTGGGGCCCTCCATGGACCAGGGTTCCTGTCCGTTTGTTGGATCAAGAAGCAAGGCCCTGAGTCAGCCTAAACTCATGCTTTTTATCCAAAAAGCATTTTTTTTTGGTCTGTGGATCACTGGAGAATCCACTTTGAAATAGTGGATGCATATCTCCCCAGGAGGGCTTCAAAGGCTGATAACAGAGGAAGTTCCTTAGCATTTCACCTCCATACTAGAGAAGGTAGAACACAAACACAATTTCATTTTTAATACAATGTACCCAAAGGTGTCAATGTAATTCAGTTAAGTTTATCTTAAGTCCATTATGTTTCTTCAGGACACTGTCAATCTGTCACACTCTGCTGTTTAGCTTTTGCCATGATTAAAATTGACTGTATATTCTTAACCTGTGTTTCCTGACTCCTAGTCAGCCTTTGATCCCGGACAATACTTGACAATACCAGGACTACTTAGATTTTTAATAGTCTTTTCTGAGAGATATTGTCAAAGGCCTTCTGAAAGTCTAAATAAATTATCTCAACTTAATTTTCTTTCTGCACTCATTTATTGACACATTCAAATAGTTTTAACAGATTAGTGAGACATGATTTTTCTTTGCAGAAACTGTGCTCGTTAGAGCCTATCCTATCATGATCTTCCAGGTATTTTATTATTCTATTTCCATTATCATTTCAACCAGTTAGGTACAGATGTAAGGCTTAATGATGTAGCTAAATTGTGTGTGTGTGTGTGTGTGAGAGAGAGAGAGAGAGAGAGAGAGAGAGAGATTAGATTTGAATTGTAAGTTTAAGTAGTAAAATATAAGTAGGCTCACACCACAGGGATATGGGACTAAGAAGTAGGTATATTTGAAGTGTATGTAGTAGGCATATAAGTAAGATGAAGCTGTAATGCTAGGCCTACAGACACTAGGTCTGTAAGATATGTAGCCTGAGCATAGAAGGTCTCAGGCCTGAAACAGGCTGTCATGACTTGTTGACCGAGAGATAACACTGTACCAGTAAATGTAAGATTACAGAGTGACATACCAGGGGTACACTCCAGATTAGTGGGGGGTTGTGTCACCCCTGCCCTACAATGTTGGGTGCCTTACAATGCCTTGCTGTATTAGCTCCCCCTTGGGACACTCACGAACAGCCTACCAGGATCTTCCTCCAGAAATGTATGTTGTGTACTGTCCAGCCCTCTCCTGGACAGTACAAATATATTAATTCTATTATTCTTTTAAGGGAATAATATGCCAGTTTCCTATTTTAAATGGAGTACCCAGACACTCCAATTTAAACACACTGGAGTAGATAAAACAGTAAAACAAGTTTATTACCTATAAAGCAAGAGTTTAAGTGAATACAAGTAATGAGGCATAAAAGTCAGAAATGCTTACAAAAAAAATAAAGATAAAATGTTTACTAGTATCTACTTAAGAAACTATCTTAGCTGCAAAGCAAACAGTCTCACCACATGCTCCAGCAGATTACTGACCAAACTGTTCAGGTCAGGACCCCTGCCCCAGCATCCAATGGCTGTTTCCTTTTGTCTTCTCAGCTGCTGACAATGAAGAAGACGGCGGGGGGTGCCTTGAGATGTTTGTCCCTCCTTTTTATATTTTCAGTCACCCTCTTGAAAAACATTTCCAGCTAAGACCCAGGAGACAAAGATTCTATGTGAAAGGATGTTCCCTGCTGGGTTTTTTTACCTGTTTGAACTTCCTTTGTTTTTCCTCCCTACTTGGTGACTCTGTTTACTACTTCCATGCAAGATAAGACGAGCACACATTCCTTTGTTTAGGACAGACCTGTTTGCCCACTTCTGCTTGGGCGGGGTTGTGGGGTTTGGAACATACATTAATAACATCCTACAGGGGACTCTTATAACTTCACATACAATGTTGTCGCATTTTTTATCAGGACAATATTGAGCAGCAAATTGTGAGTTTTCAAATTATATCTTACTAGGCAGATGTTGTACAAAGATTATTACAATCGTGTTAGGTGTATTCTGGGGTGTATTCTGTCACATACAGTAAAAGACGTATTAAGGTTCTCATGTTCTAAAAGATATGCAGCAATAGCTTGTGGAATATATGTCACAAAGTATCAATTAATATCTCAAGATGATAAGTAATTATGTCTTGAGCAATTCTACAATGACTGCTATCACATTCTGGGGTGCAATCAAGACCAAAGAGAAGTTGTCTCTCTCTTTGCCCTGCACCAATGGCTTGCTGATGGAGCACGCAACCTGGGCCTCTCACAAACAGCATTCAGCTCACACTTTGTACAGCTGCAGCCCTGGCCCAGCAGCTCTGACCCCAGCAGCCTGTCAGCTACAAACTAGTCCCACTCTGGCTTTCACCAGCCTTGGTTACTACCTGCAGGGTGAGCCCAACACACTCCCAGTACAGATTTTCCCCACAAACATGTGTTCTGCACTGTCCAGCCCTCTCCTGGACAGTTTAGATATTAGAGGTCCATTGTCAGGGGTCAATGCAGAGGCAACACAGGGGGGTCCACATGCCCCACCCCCAATTTCTACCAGGGAGGGTTCATACCAGAATGCGACCAGCAGCAGCCTTTTGGCACTGTGCAGGGAGGAAGGGATAGGAGCTGCTTCCAGCTGCAGAGGGAGGAGGGGGAAGGGATCCCATGTCTTTGCAGAACTCATCCCTTACTCCCCTCCCCCCGTGGCTGGAAGCAGCTCCCATCCCTTCCTGCCCCTACAGTGTGAAAGGCAGCTAACACCTCCAGGCTGATGCTGGCTACCAACATGACCCAGCTGCCTTCTGTCGCCCAGCTGCAGTGAGGGCAGGAAGGGATTAAGCCCTAAGGAAGAATTGTACACCACTTCCCCAGGAAACCTGACTGTAGGGGCTTCAGTGGCCATGGATACCGGCCAGAGGTGGCTCAGCAGGGAAGGGTGCCTATGGGACAGAGCAGCTCCGTGCTCCCTGGGGCCAGACCCAGAGGGCTGCTGCGGACCCTGCAGATTCAGCTGAAAATCGCTTCCCCTCCCTACTCCAGTGCTTATCTGAGAGGTGGAGGGGCTCCCCCATGCTGGTGTAGTGTTCACCTGGTGCTTTGCGGGGTTCTGGGTGGCTTTGGCATATACAGGGCTCGGCTTCTCATGGGTATAGCCTCGTGCGGGAGAGTTGATCGCCAATCAACTTTGATGACACCTGCCTAAAGGCATCAGCTTGTCTTTTATCTTTGAGAAAAAGGTTTACCCCTCCTCAGACTTGACTGGTAAACACATTTCAGTCATAATTTCAATTTACGTTCATAACTTTACATATAATGTTGCTACACACATTTCACCATGATATTATTGACCAGCAAGTTATTAGTTTTCAAATGATACCTCAAAAGGTCTATTTAGTATAAAGATTATTTCAGTAGTGTGTAAAGTATGAATACAAGGTGCATTCGGTCACATCCACAAGTCACTGTAGTAACTCACTGACATAATGCTAATGAAAGTAAGAGGAATATTAGACATGCTGTGAAACCCCTTTCTGTCCTGCTATATTGTATTGGTTTTGATATTGTTTATCTGCTTAGTAAGAATCTTAATAAAGGGAGGGTTGAGAACTTTAGAATCATAGAATATCAGGGTTTGAAGGGACCTCAGGAGGCCATCTAATCCAACCCCCGCTCAAAGCAGGACCAACACCAACTAAATCATTCAGCCTGACCTTTAAAACCTCTAAGGAAGGAGATTCCACCACTTCCCTAGGTAACGCATTCCAGTGCTTCACCACCCTCCTGTAAAAAAGTTTTTCCTAATATCCAACCTAAATCTCCCCCACTGCAACTTGAGATCATTACTGCTTGTTCTGTCATCTGCTACCACTGAGAAAAGTCTAGATCCATCGTCTTTGGAATCCCCTTTCAGGTAGTTGAAAGCAGCTATCAAATCCCCCCTCATTCTTCTCTTCTGTAGACTAAACAATCCCAGTTCCCTCAGCCTCTCCTCATAAGTCATGTGTTCCAGTCCCTTAATCATTTTTGTTGCCCTCCGCTGGACGCTTTCCAATTTTTCCACATCCTTCTTGTAGTGTGGCCCCCAAAACTGGACGCAGTACTCCAGATGAGGCCTCACCAATGTCGAATAGAGGGGAATGATCACATCCCTCGATCTGCTGGCAATGCCCTTTAAGTACTTCATTTGTGCTCATTGTTCCTCTAGTGCCCCTAGAGTCTCCAAACCTAATGATGATTCTCACACTGCTAATCCTGATACTGTCATATCTCTAAGCCCAGGTGACTGTGATCTAATGTAAAACCAATGTTATATTAATCCAGACATTAATAAGGCTACGCTGCTCTGTAATGCCCCAAGTCACTTCTAGAGTATTTTTTTAAATATAGGGACAACATTTGTTACCTTTCCACCCTCCTGTATAGTAGAGGTTTTCAATGCAAGATTAAAAAAATTTTTAGCAGCTCAACCACCTCACTCTTAAACCTCCTTAGGATTTATTTCTTTTTAAATTATTAATTTATTCAATGCCTTCTTCTGACACCTCAGTTTCTGATGCCCCCCCATTTTTATATTTATAATATAAAGAAGAGAGCAGGTCAGCGACAGATATCTCCCTAACATTCTCTGAAGTGAAGACTGATGCAGAGAAAGCATTTAGACCCAGATCCTAAAAAGTATTAAGGTGCCCTACTTCCATTGATTTCAATGGGAGTTAGGCGCTGCACGTAACCATCTTTGAATAACTGTGCTTTATCTCCTTAGCTATGTCCTTACCTTTTTCTTAATTGCTCCCTTTAGCCCCTGGCAATCCACAGATTGATTCACAGCCCTCCTGTTTCTGATATACTTAAAGAATCTCTTGTTAGTTGCTTTTTAGCTTTTAGCTAACTGCTCTTCAGAATCCAGCTTACACCTCCCAATTTCCCTCTTACATATTAACTGCTGTTTATTGGCTTCACTGGGGATAGATTTCCAAATTCCAAAGGATTTTTGATGAGCATAGATAACCAATAAATAGCAAGCTTGGTTCAAGAGGTTCTCTTTTGCCTTCCTCATTTCTTTTTTGTTTGCATGAGACTCTTTCATTGTTTCTTTAAAATGTAAGGTTCTGATTTCCTTTACTTTTTGACCTTAGGCCCTTTCTGAGCAGCTTCCACATTTTATTCAGCTGTCCCTTTGCAAAGTTTAGTGAAACTGACAGTGTTTGGATATTGAACATATTTACTGAACTGGGGTTAAGGTCGGGGTTACTGAATGGCTCATCTACTGTTAATTATTTAACGCTTGGATTGTCTCTATGAATCTGCAGTCGGGTTTCCAGGACAAGCCTGCTTTTGCCCTTCCTCTAAAATTCACAAAGGAATATTGGTTTCAGAATTGGCAGGTTAAATCTGGGGCTGAGTGTGGCCCCAAATGGGGCAGAGGTGCAGTTAATTCCCAAAATGAGATATGCATGGTTGTCACAAGCATGGGATCTAATGACAGTAGTGAATTTCCAGTAAGTGTCAATGGTAGTGAAAGCAAGTGCTGTAGAAGTAAAAAGCAAAGAGAAACTGTCTCAGTTTGGGGGAAAAAAGAATAGTGAAGAGAGACAGACAGGAAAGAATAGTGAAGAGAGACAGACAGGAAAGATAAGATACAATCAGCTGAAGAAAAGAGAGTTGCTTGGGATATAGAGACAGTGTTGTTGTGGCTGTGTTGGTCCTAGGACAATCAAAGATGTTAATTCACTCGCCTTGTCTCTCATAACTGGAGAGCTACCCCTTTGTCAGAAGCTGACCAAGGCACAGCTGGGTAACCTTCTATACTCTAAGGACCAGAAAAGAAATGATTGTCTAGGACTGTAAGGGATACCCAGAGTATGGGGGTGGCGGGGGAGGGGGAACCTTGGATGGCTCCTTAGATGGAAGTGGGAAAGAACTGGACAGAGGCAGCAACCAGCCTTCACCTAAACAGAATATACTTCTTCAGCCCCAGTTGTGAAAAAGTCAACAGGTAGAGAAGGAGAAGCTGCAGCTGGAGAAAGACAAACTGTGCTTGGAAGCCCAGTAACTTGCAGACCAGGAGAAGCAACATTGTAGAGAAGGGGATCAATATTATATCCCAATATGATAATATATATTATCTGTCAATATTATATCACAATAGCATCATTCTACTTACAACAAGCTAGAGAGTACATGAAACAGGGTCATAGGTCAACAATTTGCATTAAAAATGCCAGTGTTTATGCACTATTGAGGAACTGTAAGTATTTCCATGGTGGACCATAGTCCTCTAGGAACTACCTCCCTAGTGGTGGGTCATTAGGCAAATTCACTCAGGTTGTAACAACTCCAGAGAGAGAGGCTCACACATACTGGTTCAGACTGGATTCTCCAGGGACCAACACACAAAACTAGGAATTTTGGTTAAAAAGCCTGAGTTAAAACTGACTCAGGTCCTTTTTTCTAATCCAGCAAAGAGACAGGCCCTCTGGTCCAAAGGGGGCCCCTAATCCTTACAGAAGGGTCAGAAGGTCTTTGGCCCACTGAGGCCCCTTAAGAGATGGGGGCTAGTTCTGAGCAAAAGCTGTTATGAACCATGTTGGAGTTAGAGGGTGATCTCTGGTAAGCATATTAGCATGCACATAGGTTTTCTCTGTTAGGCTTTTACCTTAATAATAAAAGTGCTTGCTTAGATAGAACTATGTGGTAACTTATAACTGTTGGCAGTTACACTGTCTACCGTCTCTGAGGAGAGAAATGAAGCAGGCCTGCTTAGGCAGTCTGTCTTTTGGGGAATAACAAACACTGCTGTTGTAGGGAACTGTTCAGAATGGAAATACCCCAGTGAGAAGGGAGAGATACGTGGGTATCCCCTGAAGAGAGGTGGCAGTTGAGGAGCCTAGAAACTAGAGTGGGTGCTCTTATTGGACCAGAGAAGGAGAAATACAGGTGCAGGTGTCCTGAACTGTGACACTCATCACAACTCCTGAGATGGAGAGTCCTGCCATTGGGTACGTTATCAAAGAGTTTGTTATCCGGAATGGCCAGATGACACAGAACATCCAACACTCCATCATTTCTCAATGGATTTTTCCCTGTGTCCAGCAGAAAAAAAGAGGAATGTGTAGGTACACTTGCTCAAGGCCACAAAGTCTGGGGACTGTGGTATGGTACAGATAGGAAAACGTGGGGGTCTCAATTAAAAAAGGGGACACAATATGCTTGAAATGTCGGACTCTCATAAATTGCCATTCTTTTGGCACACCAGCCATTTTTGAACCATTTTTTTCCTGTATGACTAAAAACTGCTCAGTAGACTCTTGGGGGGGCTGTGCAGACGCTACATATAGTTTTCATTCAAACTACTTCAGCACATCCAATATTATGAATAAAAAGGCCCCAACTCAGTTATTCCTCCAATAAGCCAGCAAGTAATAACAACCACAATGTAATTAGGTTTAACAGCCAAAGGGAAATAAGGTACAAAAAACTATCAGAGGGATACTAAATATAGAAAAGGGGATTTGAATACAACGAGGAAGCTCTTCAGACTAGGCCTAATGTCAACAGTAAAGGAAGCAACACCCTTTGATTTAGCTACCTAAGACAACAGTAGTAAGCGTATGCAAACTGCTGAGCAAAAAGGGAACCAGGAAGAGAAAAGTAAATGGCAAGGTTCAAGTCTTCAAGAGGTTATCTGAAGTGAGCTGTAGCTCACGAAAGCTTATGCTCAAATAAATAGGTTAGTCTCTAAGGTGTCACAAGTACTCCTTTTCTTTTTGCGGATATAGACTAACGCGGCTGCTACTCTGAAAACTGAGCCAGAGAGAAATTCTTTGGGGTTTGGAAATCCAGCCCACTAAAGCCGTGGTTTTCAAACTGTGGGTCGTGATCCAGTACCGGGTCGTGGCGGCTCTGGTCAGCACCGCCAACCGGGCTGTTACAAGTCCCATTGGCAGTGCTACCCGGCTAATGCAGGCTAGTCCCTACCTGTTCTGACACCACACTGCACCCCGGAAGCGGCCAGCAGCAGGTCCGGTTCCTAGGCCGGGGCGTCACGGGGCTCCGCATGCTTGTCCCACTCCGAGCACTGGCTCCTCACCCCCATTGGCCATGAACCAGCCAATGGGAGCTGGGGGTGGGGGGGCGGTTCCTGCAGGCAAGAGCCGCATGGAGCTGCTTTTGCGCCTCCGCCTAGGAGTCAGACCGGCTGCTGGCTGCTTCTAGGGTGCAGCACAGTCCACAGCCTGTCTTAGATCCCCCAGTGTGTTGCTGACTGGGAGCTGCCCCAGGTAAGCCCATGCCCCAATCCCCTACCCCAGCCCTGAGCCCCCCCAAACCCAGAGCCCCTTCCTGCACCCAAACCCCTCATCGCTGGCCCCACCCCAGAGCCTGCACCCCCAGCCCAGAGCCCCGACCCCCTCCCACACCCCAGCCCTGAGCCCCCCCAAACCCAGAGCCCCTCCGGCACCCCAACCCTCTGCCCCAGCCCTGAGCCCCTCCCATACCCCAAACCCCTGATCACTACCTGTTGAGCCCAATGATCTAGTCAGGTTTCTATCCACCTTATAGTCTCATCAATACTTCTCTAACTTGCTGGCAAGAATACTGTGGGAGACTGTATCAAAAGCTTTGCTAAAGCCAAGGTATATCACGTCCGCCACTTTCCCCACATCCACAGAGCCAGTTGTCTCATCATAGAAGGCAATCAGGTTGGTCAGGCATGACTTGCCCTTGGCGAACCCATGTTGACTGTTCCTCTCCTCCAAGTGCTTCAAAATGGATTCCTTGAGGACCTGCTCTATGATTTTTCCAAGGACAGAGGTGAAGGCTGACTGGCCTGTAGTTCCCCGGATTCTCCTTCTTCCCTTTTTTTAAAGATGGGCACTACATTAGCCTTTTTCCAAATGTCCGGGACCTCCCCCAAAAGCAACGAGTTTTGAAAGATAACGGCCAATGGCTCTGCAATCACATCAGCCAACTCCCTCAGCACCCTAGGATGCAGTGCATCCAGCCTCATGGACTTGTGCATGTCCAGCTTTTCTAAATAGTCCTTAACCTATTCTTTCTCCACAGAGGGCTGGTCACCTCCTCCCCATACTGTGCTGTCCAGTGCAGCAGTCTGGGAGCTGACCTTGTCTGTGAAGACCGAGGCAAAAAAAACATTGAGTACATCAGCTTTTTCCACATCATCTGTCACTAGGTTGCCTCCATCATTCAGTAAGGATGTAATGTGATCCTGCGATGCAGGAAAAGGGGAATCTTGAGGAGGAGTAGAATAGTTATTTTTCCTCTGTATTTGGCACTGGTGGAATATGGTGTCCAGATCTGGTGCCCACAATTCACAAAGGGTGTTGATAAATTGGGGATGGTTCAGAGAAGAGCACTGAGAATGATTCAAAGTTTAGTAAACATGCATTATGGTGAGAGACTCAAAGAGCTCAATCTGTTTAGCTTGACACTGAGAAGGTTATGGGTGACTTGGTCAGTCTGTCAGTACCACATGGGGAACAGAAATTTGACACTAGGATCTTTAAACTAGTAGACAGAGACATAGAAAGATCCAATGACTAGAAGTTGAAGCTAGGCAAATTCAGACAGGAAATAGGGCATGAATTTTTAACTTTGAGAGTACGTAACCATTGGAGTAAGTTACCAGGGGTCATTTTGGATTCTTCATCACTGGCAGTTTTAAAATCAAGATTTAATGTTTTTCTAAAAGGTCTGCTCTGGGAATTATTTTGGGGTTGTTTTCTGGCCTGTGTGATATAGGAGAACTGCCTAAATGGTCCCTTCTGGCCTTAGAATCTATTAATCATCTAATTTTTTATCAGTTGAATCCCATCTCAGCTTTTTCATTATTTTACCTGGGATTGACGTTAGGCTAACTGGCCTGTAGTTACCCAGGTCATCCAACTTGCCTTGTTTTAAATATCGGCACAACACGAGCACTCTTCCAGTCTTCTGGAATTTCCCTGCACTTATTCCCCACTGTAGTTATTTGCAGGGGTATCAAATGCGGGTATCCATTTAAGCACCTGATTATGCCCAGCTAAAGCCAAGGTGAAATTATGGCTGAGAGAATGTCAGTTTTTCTTTTAGATGTGTCTTACATATTTCTAGTTTTTCCACACATATTCTAAGTGTGTCGATTGAGAGAGTGAAAAATGCATTAACTGACAATTAGACTCTTTCACCATTCAGTTCCCTAGAAGATAAGGAACTGCACAGTAAAATGTAGCCCTCTTCCCCTGTTCTATGGATGAATCACAAAAGAAATCTGTTGCCCGGAAAGAAAGAAGTGTGCATTTCTCAACTTCATCTAGGGAAGAAGCAGTAAATATTTCCTCTTGGCCCAGCCTGTCCCTAGAGGTGTTTCCTCTTGACAAAACCCAAAGCAAACTCTGTGAGTGCCAGCCCTGAGATCAGTGCAGCTGCTATAAAAGACCAAGTCACTGAGCGACCCTCACCAGCTGAGCAGAGATGGCAGGTGAGCTGCTGTTACTTTTTACTCTCTTTTTTATGGCTTTGACATTTGTAATAAGATAGGCAGTGTGTTTCTCAGGGAGGGCATGAAAAGCCATGTGTGGTAAGGAAGAGTCAGAAATGGGCAGGAGTGGGGCTGTAGGAGCCCTGGCCCTCCTTCGTTCCCTTTGGGTGAGGGAAATTCATAAAGAAATGGGAAGAAAAGGAGTTCCTTCTCCCACCCCTTCCCCTGTTCCAACCCCATCCCTTTCAGGAGGAAACATTGGGATACTTTACAGTAAAGGACTGTCAGGAATAGAAAACACAGTTGTTGAGAGAAAAGTGCAAGAAACTTTCCATTATAGAAATGGGGGCTAACCTGCCTCTCCCAACCCCCAGCATTATGGATCCTCATCATTTCTCTTACTTAGAGATTGACTTAAACCTTGAAACAGGACGTTCAATAACTCTTCTAAAATATATGTTAGCACTAACTGCTCTAACAGTGGATGTTCTTTTATCCACACAAATCTTCAGTCCTTTTTTCAATCTCACTAAATTATTGCCCTCAGTGACATTCTGTAGCAGTGAGTTCCCCAGTCTAATTACACGCTATGTGAAAAAGCATTTCTTTTTATGACAGTTTGGAATTTTCCACTGAAATTTCCTCGAATGGCCCCTTTTTTCTTGTAGTGTGAGAAAGGCAGAATAGAAGCTCCTGATCTCCCTTCTCTAGGCAGCTCTTTATTATATATGGAACTAGTAGTGCCAACAACATTTAAGTTTGCCCCAAAAGTCCCATTTTAAGACCCAGTTTTAGTGACTTACAACCTTGCCAAACTTTAACTTTTTGGCTGAAATTTTCCTTGATGAGTATTTGTCAGTTTCAGAAAAATGGTTTAGCCATTTCTCAGAATGAGATTAGGGAAAAATAAGTTTAGCCCCATTAAAAAAATTTCTTACAATAGTTTAATTGAGAAGTTCTAGCACCTCCATGCTTTAATGCTATGTTCTCTGAAAAAACGGGTCCTACGTATCACAAAATTGGGCACCTAAAATTAGTGGATTCTTTTGATTTAACTTCTCCGTGCTTGACTTCTCCATCTGTAAAACGGGGATAATAACGCCCTCAGATCCCAGGGTGTTGTGAAAGTAGATCAGTTAATTGTGAAGTGCTGAGAAACTATAGCAATAAGCAGCATACAACATCTCAGGAGGAAATTAATAATTGTGTTTTCAGATCAGGTTTTGAATAGTGTGCAGTAAATAAGGCCTGGGGCCACACACTGGACAGCGAGAGTAAGAGAAAATATTGAGTAAGTGTTCTTTCAGTGAACATGGTCTGTCCTGTGCAAGGAATAAGGCAGGGGTCCTGTAGACAATAACTTTATCTCAATGCATATGCAGAAGAGGACGCAAGGATGTACGGATTAACTCTGGTATTTCCTAACTTTTGAACAGTTGACTTCACTGAACAGTGATCTTTTAATGTAGCTTGTGTCTGGAATTGTAAATATTTTTATCATCTCTCCTATTATTTATTTCATCCTTGTCTTCCCCCTTCCAGTCAGGCTTGTCCCTTCCTATAATCTTTACGGTCTCTTAAACACCTTCATGTATGTCCTCCCCCAATTTACCTCCACTCATGCCAACTTGTCCTCCACCCAGCTCAGCATCCTTAGCCAACTCTCCTTGACCCTTTCCAACCCAGTGCCTTCTGCTGAAAATCCCCTCCAAGCTCAACTCCCCAATTGAGAACTTCTCCTACCTAACCTCCCCAAGTCCAGAACCCTCCCTCCTGTCCTGACCTGACTCCAGGCTGACAAACCCCCTTCCCCCTTGACCCCCAGACACACACTCCCCATAAGCACCTCAGGCTCAGAACCAGTCCCCTGCTCAGAACTCCTCCCACCTGGCCCCCAGCTCTAAAAACTCCCTTTCTACCAAACGTCCCATCCCCAGAGCACTAAACTCTGGGGTGTTAGTACCGTTGTACAAGGCACTGGTGAGACCTCATCTGGAATACTGTGTGCAGTTCTGGTCTCCCATGTTTAAGAAGGATGAATTCAAACTGGAACAGGTACAGAGAAAGGCTACTGGGATGATCCGAGGAATGGAAAACCTGTCTTATGAAAGGAGACTCAAGGAGCTTGGCTTGTTTAGCCTAACCAAAACAAGGTTGAGGGGAGGTATGATTGCTCTCTATAAATATATCAGAGGGATAAATACCGGAGAGGGAGAGGATTTATTTAAGCTCAGTACCAATGAGGACACAAGAACAAATGGATATAGACTGGCCATCGGGAAGTTTAGACTTGAAATTAGATGAAGGTTTCTAACCATCAGAGGAGTGAAGTTCTGGAATAGCCTTCCAAGGGAAGCAGTGGGGGCAAAAGACCTATCTAGCTTCAAGATTAAACTTGATAAGTTTATGGAGGAGATGGTCTGATGGGATAACATGATTTTGGCAATTAATTGATCTTTCATTATTCATGGTAAATAGGCCCAATGGCCTGTGATGGGATGTTAGAGGGGGTGGTATCTGAGTTACTACAGAGAATTCTTTCCTGGGTATCTGGTTGGTGAATCTTGCCCACATGCTCAGGGTTCAGCTGATCGCCATATTTGGGGTCGGGAAGGAATTTTCCTCCACGCCCCATTGGCAGAGGCCCTGGGTTTTTTGCCTTCCTGTGTAGCATGGGGCACGGGCCACTTGCTGGAGGATTCTCTGCACCTTGAAGTCTTTAAACCATGATTTGAGGACTTCTATAGCTCAGACATAAGCAAGAGGTTTATTGCAGGAGTGGGTGAGATTCTGTGGCCTGTGCTGTGCAGGAGGTCAGATTAGATGATCATAATGGTCCCTTCTGACCTTAATATCTATGAAACTCTTGCCTTCCATTTGACCTCCAAGCTCCCAAGTCAGAAATCCTCCTCCCATGTCAGAAGCTTGACAACCTCAAGCAGTCAAAAATCATGAGTCAGGCTCCAAAACCCCCCCTTGAGATCAGGATAAAAATAGTGAGGGTTTTTGTTAAAAAAAATTGTAGGTTTTATTTGTTTTCTGAACATTTATGGTGAACTCCCCATTTTCAAGCTTTTCTCTGAGTCATAGAAGGGACCACTCAATCAAGTCTGACCTCCTGAACCTCACAGGCCAGTAATCCCCACCCAATTACCCCTGTATTGAGGCCAGGAAATTGGCTTGGACTAAAGTATTGCAACCCTCAGGAGGCTAAACTATTGTGAGCCCCAGGCAGAGGACAGGAGGGACAAGGTGCACCAGTGCGTGAGGCTCCTGCAGTGGCAGGGAACTGGTTTAGTGAAATATGCCCAGATGATCTTAGCAAGTCTCCATCCTGGAGAAGAAGGGGAAAAAAACAAAACCAAAAGTTATTGCCAATCTCATCTGGGGGAAAATCCTTTACCCCACCAATCTTAGTCTCACCTGCAAACTTTATCAGCAGCAAATCCATGTTTCTTTTCAGAACACTGATACAAATATTCAGTAAACAGAGCTGTGGAAGTTGATCTCTTTCAGTGTGTGGATGACATCCGTGGGCCCTTTACCTCCTGTAATTATTGCTAGTAACCCAGGTGTATTTGTGTTTCTCTCCAGGGATCACCCTCTTCGGATTCTTGGTGACCCTGAGCCTGAGCCAGGCATCTGGATCTTCCATAAATGGTACTGTCCCCTTTCTTCTGCTGCTGGTGTTCTGCATTAGGGGTGTAATGCTTTGTGGTGGGATCCAAAGGGAAACTCATTGTGGGCCCCCACCCAGACTATAGGGGTTTGCAGTGTTCCCTCTCCCACCCAAAACAAAACCTATGCCTGGGAAGTATGCATTCACCATGAATATCCAAGGACTTCAGAGGACCTGATTGTTATCCCCTTTCTAGAGATGGGGAAACTGAGGCACACAGAGAGGGTAGATGCCTCCCTCCAGGGCAGAAAGAGTCACATACAGGAGAGCCAAGAACAGAACCCAGGTCTTCTAATGCAAAGTCTGCTAGTTTCCGAGTCCAGGACCGTGCTGACTCACTAGTGTCCTTTTTAGTAAAGCAAAATGGATTGGCAGTATAATCAAGAGAGGCCCCGCTTCCTAAATGGGTTGCTTTTGCACCCACACCCCTCCCTCAGGTTTTTCTTTTGGCATTTGTTTGGGAAAGTTTTGGCAAAAACAAGGCAGCTCATTTTTGACAATAAATAAAATCTCTGATTCCAGACTTATTCTCTTGCAAAAATTCAGTTCTCAGCTCATGGAGGCACTAGAGCTCTTCAAGGAAATGGCTGGAAAAAACACTGGTTTTGTCATAGAAACAGCTAAACTGTTTTGCTTCAACTTGCCAAAAATATTCTGCCTGAGGCAGAAAGGACTCCTGGAAAGTTCCAGCCCCTGAAAGATTAAAGATTGGCCAAGTGATAACAACAGAAAACAGGGTGTTATAAATGGGAAGTCCTGGGCAACTTCAATAATAAGGGTCACCACCAATGTCCTCTATAATTAGACCTCAGCTGTAAAGATTTATGTGCACATAGTAAGAGAACCAAAAAAGAACCACTGTGGCTAATCAACAAAGTTGAAGCAGTGAGAGGCAAAAAGACATCCTTTAAAAAATGGAAGTTAAATCCTAGTGACGAAAATAGAAAGGAGCATAAGGTCTGGCAAGTGAAGTGTAAACATATAATTAGGAAGTCCAAAAAAGAATTTGAAGAACACCTAGCCAAAGACTCAAAAAGTAATAGCAATTTTTTTTTAAAAGTACATCAGAAGCAGGAAGTCTGCTAAACCACCCGTGGGGCCACTGGATGATCGAGGTACAAAAGGAGCACTAAAGGATGACAAAAGATGTGGAGAAACTCAATGAATTCTTTGCATTGGTCTTCACAGTTGAGGATGTGTGGGAGATTCCCAAACCTGAGCCATTCCTTTTAGGTGACAAATCTGAGGAACTGTCCCAGATTGAGGTGTCATTAGGTGGTTTTGGTACAAATTGATAAACTAAACAGTAATAAGTCACCAGGACCAGATGGTATTCACCCAAGAGTTCTGAAGGAACTCAAATGTGAAATTGCAGGACTAGTAACTGTGTTATGTAACCTATCATTTAAATCAGCTTCTGTACCAAATAATTGGAGGATAGCTAATGTGATGCCAATTTTTATAAAGGGCTCCATAGGTGACCCCGGAAATTACAGGCCAATAAACCTGATTTCGGTACCAGGCAAACTGGTTGAAACTATAGTAAAGAACAAAATTGTCAGACACATAAACATAATTTGTTGGGGAAAAGTCAACATGGTTTTCATAAATGGAAACCACGCCTCACCAATATACTGGGATTCTCTGAGGGGATCAACAAGCATGTGGACAAGGGGGATCCCGTGGATATAATGTATTTAGATTTTCAGAAAGCTTTTGACAAGATCCCTCACCAAAGGCTCGTAAGCAAAGTAAGCTGTCACGGGAAAAGAGGAAAGGTCCTCTCATGGATTGGTAACGGGTTAAAAGATAGCAAACAAACAAAGGGTATGAATAAATGGTCAGTTCTCAGAATGGACAGAGGTAAATAGTGGTGCTCCTCAGGGGTCGGTACTGGGACCAGTCCTATTCAACATATTCATAAATGATCTGGAAAAAGGGGTAAACAGTAAGGTGGCAAAATTTGCGGATGATACCAAACTACTCAAGATAGTTAAGTCCCAGGCAGACTGCAAAGAGCTACAAAAAGATTTCTCAAGACTGGGTGACTGGGCAACAAAATGGCAGATGAAATTCAATGTTGATGAATGCAAAGTAATGCATACTGGAAAACAATCCCAACTATACATATAAAATAATGGGGTCTAAATTAGCTGTTATGACTCAAGAGAGATCTTGGAGTCAGTGTGGATAGTTCTCTAAAAACATCCACTCAATGTGCAGTGGCAGTCAAAAAAGCAAACAGAATGTTGGGAATCATTAAGAAAGGGATAGATAAAAAGACAGAAAATATCATATTGCCTCTTCCAATCCATAAATCCATGGTATGTCCACATCTTGAATACTGCAGGAAGAGGTAGTCATCCCATCTCAAAAACGCTATATTGGAATCAGAAAAGGTTCAGAAAAGGGCAACAAAATGATTTGGGGTATGGAATGGCTGCTGTATGAGGAGAGATTAATAAGACTGGGACTTTTCAGCTTGCAAAAGAGACGACTAAGGGGGGATATGATTGAGGTCTATAAAATCATGACTGGTGTGGAGAAAGTAAATAAGGAAGTGTTATTTACTCCTTCTGATAACACAAGAACTAGGGGTCACCAAATGAAATAAATAGGCATCAGGTTTAAAACAAACAGAAGGAAGTATTTTTTTCCCAACACAAAGCACAGTCAACCTGTGGAACTTCTTGCCAGAGGATGTTGTGAAGGCCAAGACCATAACAGGGTTAAACAGGTCCATCAATGGCTTTTAGCTAGGATGGGCAAGGATGGCGTCCGTAGTCTGTTTGCCAGAGGCTGGGAATGGGCGATAAGGAATGAATCACTTGATGATTACCTGTCCTGTTCATTCCCTCTGGGGCACCTTGTATTGGCCAGTGTCAGAAGACTGAATACTGGGTTAGATGGACCTTTGGTCTGACCCAGCATTGCCATTCTTATGTTCATAACTGTTTATGCACTGAAAAAAATTCATGGACTCCTGCTAGGATTAAAAGCTCTATAGAAATGACTGAGTGACCAAATATTGCTCAGTAGACTTCTGGGGGATGTACAGACTCTGCATACAGTTTTGATTCAAATTATTTCAGCATATAAAATATAATGAATCAAAAGGCCCCCAATGTATGTCTTCTTCCAATAAGCCGGCAACTAATAATGACCACAACATAATTTAATGGTTTAATAGTCAAAGGTAAATAAGGTACAAAAAACTATCAGTGACACTAAATGTAGAAAAGGGGATTTCAATACAATAAGGAAGCTCTTTGGAAAAGCCCTAATGCCAAGAGCAAAGAAAGTAACACCCTTAGATTTAGCTACCTAAGAAAACAGTAGTTGTCTTATGCAATCTGCTGAGCAAAAAGGGAACCAGGAAGAGAAAAGTAAATGGCAAAGTTCAAGTCTTCAAGAGGTTATCTGAGCCAGAGAGAAAGTCTTTGGGATTTGGAAATCCAGCCCCAGCCAAGCCAACTAACAAGAACATACTCTACAGCAATCAATATGTAAGAGGGAAATGAGGAGGGCTAGGATGGATTTTGTAAAGTAAATAGATGAAGGTATAAACACAAACAAGAAATTCTCTAGAAGAAGCAGGAAGTCCACTAAAGAATCAGTGGGTCCGCGGACTTACCAGGGGGTTAAATAGAGCAGTTAAAATTGAGAAGGACATTGTTGAAAAACTAAATTATTTCTTTAATCAGCCTTGTATATTCATAGATTCCAAGGCCAGAAGCAACCAGTGTGATCATCTAGTATGACCTCCCATGTTCCACAGGCCACAGAACTTCCCCAAAATAATTCCTAGGGCATATTTTTAGAGAATCATCAGCTCTTGCTTTAAAAATTGTCAGTGATGGTGTGGTGTTTAGATGCTGCTTGTAATTATTAGAACTGGGAGCACTGGCTGTTGGGAGTCTGAAAGGACGGGAAACAGGAAGGAGTGGGGAGGAAGTTGAGGAGGGAAGTGTGCAGCAGCAGCTTGGTAAAGAGGTTTCCACTTTAAAAATAAAGTTCTGTTGAAGTTTGTTAGTACCTTGCCTGGTTGTTACAACATTTTGGCAGTGAGGATGGATCTTCTGCCTCTGAACCCACCCGCACGCTTTCTGCAAAGCCCAGGTGAGCCTCCAGTTGCTTTTACTGCCTGGATCCATATGTTTGAGACTTATCTGCTTGCAATCACTGCTACAGATATTTATGAAGTAAGAAAGCATGCTCTGCTAATCCACTGCCTTGGAGCAGAAGGTCAGCTTATATTTTTACACTTTCCCCCTTGCAGATGATAAATATGAGACTGCACTCACTGCATTAAAGAATTTTCTGTGCAAAAAGTGAATGTAGTAGCTAATCGCTACAGATTTTGCCAGCGTGAGCAGAAAACAGGGGAGACTATAATGCAGTATATTGCTTCCCTGAGGAGTCTGATTGTAACTTGTGACTTTGGGAATATGGCAGATGAGATGATTAGAGACCAGCTCATTGAGAAAACAACCATGCTTCATGTTAGAGAATGCTTACTTCTAGAACCACAATTTACACTAGAAAAAGCAATAACCATTGCTACTCAGATTGAATCATCTACAGCTAAATCCAAAATAATGAGCATGGATACAGGAGACACAGTCCAAGCTGTGACTCCTTTGCAGAAAAGTTCACTATCGCTGCAGACAAATGATTACAAGAGGAAAACTAATGGAAAAACCACCGAATCAGCAAATTCAAAATACAGTAAAAGCATGCTTTCGCTGTGGATCCCCACAACACCTTGCAAGCTACACAGGATATCTGGCAAAAGTAGCTCAGTGCAATCATTGCAAAAAGATTGAACTGGCTGCTGCAACATACTTTAGGAAAATGCCCAATCAACAGGTGCATCCAGTTACAATACCAGATGTTACTGTGCTGAGTGTGGACAAAATCACTACTGCACATATTTCAGAACAAATAAAGTGCACTGTAAACTTTTCCGCCATACCCCCAGGCAAATCACACTCTATTCAGAGAATGTTGGACACTGGCTCAGCAGTATCTACACTACCTGATTCCATCTATTTGCATTACTTTAAAGATGTGCCTCTTACTGAACCCAAACTTCACTTGGTGTGCTCTTTGAAAAACCATATTCCAGTACATGGCTGCCTGCCAGCAATAGTTGCTTTTGGTGATTGCTGTGTAACTGCAGAGTTCTACATTGTCCACAAAGGCACTCCTATCCTTGGCAGAGATTTATTGGCATGCATCAGATGATATGAGCTGTAGGTCACCAAAGCTTATGCTGAAATAAATTTGTTAGTCTCTAAGGTGCCACAAGTACTCCTTTTCTTTTTTTTAAATCTCACGGTAGTTAATGGACTAATTGATCTCTCTCAGCAAAGCACCTTTGTGGTACACACACCAGTTTCAGCTGAGATTCAATGCCAGGTTGAGGAGAAACTTGGCTGAGCTTATGGATTTCTGCATAAAGTTAAAATGCGGAACAATGTGATGCCTGTACGGACAGAAGTTATGGTGCTTACCATTTTCAGTCAGGGAAGCTGTTTCAGAGGAATTTAGCAAACTTGTTCAGAGGGACATTATTGAAGAGATTGACTCCTTTGGAATGGGTTTCACTTATAGTAGTGATGCAGAAGAAGTGTGGAGGCATTCGCCTTTTTGTGGACTTAAGGGAGCCAAATAAAGCTATTGTGATTGACAGCCACACTCTTCGTCACATAGAAGAAGTATTTGCAGAACTCCGTGGAGCAAAGATGTTTTCTACTCTTGATTTGCAGAGCGCATACCACCAGGTTATGTTGCATGAAGATAGCAGAGGCCTCACAGCATTTATTACACGAGGGACTATTTCGTTTTAAACGTGTTCTATACGGTCTCGCATCTGCCCCAAGTGCCTTTCAAAAAATGATGTCATTGATTCTGAAGAATAAACATGGAGTTCAGTGCTATCTGGATGATATTATTATGTTTGGAAATATTTCTGAGGAGCATGACAATAACCCGCAGACTGTACTAAACAGCATCAGCAAAGCAGACATCAAGCTCAATAGGTCCAAATGCAAATTTAGACAAACTGAACTCTCCTTTCTGGGGCATACAATTTCACAGGCTGGACTAAAACCTGATCCAGATCATATCCTGGCAATTTCAAATGCTCCTCCAACAGATTTGCAAACCTTACGTTCCTTCTTGGGTCTTACCTGCTGGTATGCAAAATTCATTCCCAATTATGCTTCTGTCATTGAACCGTTATAAGAATTACTATGGAGAAGTTCAACTTTAGTGTGGACAACAGATGCAGAAGCTAGTTTTGAAATGGTGAAAGACTTGATTGTACATAGTCCAGTAGTTGCACTATTCAGTCCTGCATTGCCCACAGTTGTAACTACTGATGCTTCTGATTATGGACTTGTGGCTGTCCTAACACAGAGGGGACTGTTGCATTTGCTTCAAGGACACTAAGTAATGCTGAGAGGAAATATTCTACAGTCAAAAAAGAAGCCCTTGCTTGTGTCTGGGCTACTGAAAAATGGAGAACTTACCTGTGGCACCACACATTCAAGTTGCGCACAGACCACAGCCCTTTGACGACGTTGCTCACCACGAAAGGACTGGGAAGAGCGGGATATCGTATTGCTAGATGGTGTGCAAGACTACTCTTTCATTTATGAACTGGAATATAAACCTGGAAACCAAAATGTGGTCGCTGATTGTCTCTCGCCTGCCTTTGCCTTCACCAGATGGTCCACTGGAGGATGAGGATGTAGTAGTTGCGCTTATTACAAGCATTCTAACTGCAGTTACAAAAGAACAATTTCAAGCTGCTTGTTCAGCATGTCCAATTCCACAAAAACTATGGGGATTTCTCAAAAAGAGGTGGCACAGTCACCCTAAAAACCTTGACCCAGTTTTGTTGCCTTATTTTAGAGTTCGGGATGAACTTTCTTTGCTTGATGGCTGTGTGCTATGAGGTACACACCGGCTACTTGTGCCTGAAGAATTACAGTCAAAACTCATACACCTGGCACGAAACTCAAGGAATTGTCAGAACCAAACAATGACTACGGGATCTGTATTGGTGGCCAGGGATAGACTCTCAAACTGAAGGGCTCATAAAATCCTGTGTCACTTGCCAAATGCATGATAAGACAGCCTGTTCCTCTTCCTGAATCTGCATGGGGAAAAAGTGGCGATTGACATTGTAGGACCTTTTGATACTGCTCCAAGTGACTGCCGTTATGCCATCACTTTAATAGACTATTTCAGTAAGTGGCCTGAGGTAACATTTACATCGGAAATCACTTCTGCTACAGTAATTAAGTTCCTCTCTTCAGTTTTTAGCAGGGAAGGTAACCCCAAGGAACTGCAAAAAGAAAAGGAGGACTTGTGGCACCTTAGAGACTAACAAATTTATTTGAGCATAAGCTTTTGTGAGCTACAGCTCACTTCATCGGATGCATGCAGTGGAAAATACAGTGGGGACATTTATATACACAGAGAACATGAAACAATGGGTATACCATACACACTGTAACAAGAGTGATCAGGTAAGGGGAGCTATTACCAGCAGAAGAGCTGGGGGTGGGGGGGGGGGGGGAGAAAGACGGGGACCTTTTGTAGTGATAATCAAGGTGGACCATTTCCAGCAGTTGACAAGAACGTGTGAGGAACAGTCGGGGTGGAAATAAACATGGGGAAATAGGCTTGAATAAAGACTGGGAGTGGGTGGGTCATTACACAAAGTAAAACTAAGTTAATTGTATCCAGTTTGCAAATTAATTCCAATTCAGCTGTCTCTCGTTGGAGTCTGCTTTTGAAGAATTGCCACTTTTAGGTCTGTAATCGAGTGACCAAAGAGATTGAAGTGTTCTCTGACTGGTTTTTGAATGTTATAATTCTTGACGTCTGATTTGTGTCCATTTATTCTTTTTACGTAGAGACTGTCCAGTTTGGCCAATGTACATGGCAGAGGGGCATTGCTGGCACATGATGGCATATATCACATTGGTAGATGTGCAGGTGAATGAGCCTCTGATAGCGTGGCTGATGTGATTAGGCCCTATGAAGGTCTCCCCTGAATAGATACGCGGACATAGTTGACCATGGGCTTTGTTGCAAGGTTAGGTTCCTGGGTTAGTGGTTTTGTTGTGTGGATGCTGGTGAGTATTTGCTTCAGGTTGGGGGGCCATCTGTAACCAAGGACTGGCCTGTCTCCCAAGATCTGTGAGAGTGATGGGTCATCCTTCAGGATAGGTTATAGATCCTTGATGATGCGTTGGAGAGGTTTTAGTTGGGTGCTGAAGGTGATGGCTAGTGGCGTTCTGTTATTTTCTTTGTTGGCCTGTCCTGTAGTAGGTGACTTCTGGGTACTCTTCTGGCTCTGTTGATCTGTTTCTTCATTTCAGCAGGTGGGTATTGTAGTTGTAAGAATGCTTGATAGAGATCTTGTAGGTGTTTGTCTGAGGGGTTGGAGCAAATGCGGTTGTATCGTAGAGCTTGGTTGTACACAGTGGATTGCGTGGTGTGGTCTGGATGAAAGCTGGAGGTATGTAGGTAGGCATAGTGGTCAGTAGGTTTCTGGTATAGGGTGGTGTTTATGTGACCATTGCTTATGAGCACTGTAGTGTCCAGGAAGTGGATCTCTTGTGTGGACTGGTCCAGGCTGAGGTTGATGGTGGGATGGAAACAAAACCCATTGCCAACTGTATCTGCTTTTTTTTTTTTAACCACAGCGGTATATTGGGCAAAGGGTTTCATTCAGCTGTTTATAATGAAGCTTAGGTCACTTTCTTGAGTTGATTCCATTAATTTAGAACCTTGTATGGTGTATGAGTATTATTCATTGTTTAACACTGAATTTCATCTGCCATTCTGTTGCCCATTCACTTAGCTTGGATAGATTTGTCTGAAGTATCTCAATCTTCCAGTGCTTGACTAACCTGAATAACTTTGTGTCATCTGCATATAAATTTGTCAACTATGTCTGATTGCTGCTGCAATATTGTGTCCAGTCCTGGGGTCCACAATTCAAGAAGAATGTTGATAAATTGAAGAGGTCAAAGAAGAGTCATGAGAATGACAAAGGGATGAGAAAATCTGTCTTATGAGGAGAGGCTCAAGAAGTTCAATCTATTTAATTTAACAAATAGAAGGTTAAGAGGTGACTTGATTACATCTGAAATTATCTACATGGGGAACAAATAATAAATAATGGGCTCTTCAATCTAGCAGAGAAAGGTGTAACATGATCCAATTCCTGGAAGCTGAAGCTAGACAAATTCAGACTGGATATAAGGCATAAGTTCTTTACAGTTAGAGTAATTAACAACTTAGCAAGGGTCACTGTGGATTCTTCATCTGTTGTAACAACCAGGCAAGGTACTAACAAACTTCAACAGAACTTTATTTTTAAAGTGGAAACCTCTTTACCAAGCTGCTGCTGCATCCTTGGTAGCTCTCACTCCCCTCTTCAACTTCTCCCTCCTAGTGGAACCCATCAACAGCTCCACTGGGTGCAGAGGAGCTGCAGGGAGGGGTAAGGATTTAGGCAGAGGAGCTGCAGGGTAATGGTGGGAAAGATGGTCTGTTCTTTGTCTGGTCTGGCAGGGAGCTGCAGCACAGGGGGAGGGCTGAGGTTTGTGCCACCTCTACTGGTGTGGGGGTGTTTGCTCCATGTGCTCCTGCCCGCTCTGGGCTGTGATGGCAACTCCCACTTGGCCAAGGGATCCCTGGGTAGCAGGGCTGGACATGGGGCAGAGAGGGAGGGAAGCAAGGCTTGATAGGTTCTAGTGCGCCCATTGAATTGGGAGACTAGATCTCTTAATTTCTAGCTTCAAACTTGTAAATTTTCCTTTATTCAAAATGGCCACAACCTCCTGTTCCTAGCAATGGGCCTCAGACAAGAGGGCAGCTGTTCACACTGGCTTTGCCTGTGGAACAGAGACTGACCCTAGTAACAATGAGCATCAATTCTCAGTTTTCAGTGGGACTGCAGCTAGGCTGTCTGCAGGGAAGGTCACTACCTCTCTATAGCAGAGGGCTGGACAGCAACCTATGAGGAGATGGGAACATGGCACACAGGAGGGAGGCTGCAACAGAGCAGGGAAAGAAAGGGAGAGAGAGGGATACATAAGCAGTAAGAAAATATGGGAGCAGGTAGATTTGGGTTGTGCATTTGGGAAAGGAACCCGGGGGAGCATGAAAAGGAGACTAAGTGGGGAGGGAGGGAGTGAGTGAGAGTAGCTGGTGACTGGAGAGGAACTGAATAATGGTCTGTACAGGTAGTGCTTCTACCCATAAGTAGTGCTGCATCTCTAGCTCAGTGCTGAAATGTGGTCTGTTTTGATGTTATGCTACTGTATCTGATTGGGGGGCAAGGGGGTGGGAGAGGTGGCGAGGAGGAAGTGAAGTCCTGCCAGTGTGTGCTGGGGTTGGTACTTGCAGTGTTCCAATAAATCCTTTGATTCATATAAGAGTATCACAACTAGGTGGCAGCAGCTTTAAGAAGTCAAAAGCACTTTTGCTTCAGAACAAAGGTACTGGTCACAAAAAGAGGAGACAGGAACCTGTGAGCATCTGAGAAACTTTGAGCTGTTGCACTCTGAATGAATGGCCTGCTGAGCCAGCAGCACAGACCTGGCACTGTTTCTGGATTGCGACACCAAAGCATTTTACTAGCAGCTTCCAGTGTGGATCATGGATCTTACAGACTGTTATGCAAACACTGAAATGCCTGGCAAGCCAGGAGGTGGAGGGGGAACCCCCACACAGTTATTGGTGTGTATTGAGGAGACTGGTTGGTTGGTAGGGCTTTCCCTGTGTCGGTGTCTGTGGGAAATGGCTCGAATGAGGCAGAACCAGCTGTACTGCCTGCAGAGTTGGCAATGCAGAGAAGGTCTTACGCTCAGTGGTGAGCCATGAGAATACTCCATGACAAGTCAGTTTATAAATGGTTTAAGAAGGGAACTTCCTAACCTGCTGGGGGAGAAGGATAACATACTGGATAAATCCGTGGATCAGACTAGATGCAGAATTATAAATGTGAAAGCAGAAGCCTGGGTTTTTTTAAGCTCTGAACTGTCAATTCATAGAATATCAGGGTTGGAAGGGACGTCAGGAGGTCATCTAGTCCAACCCCCTGCTCAAAGCAGGGCCAACCCCACCTAAATCATCCCAGCCAGGGCTTTGTCAAGCCGGGCCTTAAAAAACCTTTAAAGAAGGAGATTCCACCACCTCCCTAGGTAGCCTATTCCAATGCTTCACCACCCTCCTTGTGAAAACGTTCCCAGCCCTCAGATGACTTGTGTATACCAGATGCAGCTCTTCAAATAGATTGCTAGGGAAGTGGCTACAAAATTGGAGAAGGCCCCAGTGCAAGCTATTCACAGGTGTCCTGTAGGTCAGATGAGAGTTTCCTAAGGGACTCCCAGGCCAGAAGACATTTGCAGGTGATGTGGAGGCAAAGGACTTTGTAAATAGAATTGCTCAAGCAGAGGAAAGCCAGATCAGGCAAACTAAAAGCTGCTGATGCAGTAGTGCCACCGTCAGGAAATATTAGAACTGCTGAGGTGAAGAGCTACCTGGATACCTATTACAAGTCTACCTGGTGTCAGACTGCACCAGAGGAGTATGAATTCTAGTGCACATTAGTGTTTTGCACACTAAATGGCTTCTGTGGATGCTGCTGGTGCGCACTAGTAGTTCCCTAGTGGGTTAATGTAATCCCATTTCAAACAGGACTCCATTGCCAGCTTGGCTTAACAGAACAATCTTCCATGAGTTTAAACACAAGAAGGAAGCTTACAAGAAGTGGAAGCTTGGACAGATGATTAGGTAGGAGTATAAAAATATTGCTTGAGCGCACAGGGGTGTTATCAAGAAGGCCAAAGTACAATTGAAGTTGCAGCTAGCAAGGGATGTGAAGGGCAACAAGAAGGGTTTCTACAGATATGTTAGCAACAAGATGATCAGGGAAAGTGTGGGACCCTTACTGAATGGGGGAGGCAGTCTAGTGACAGATGATGCGAAAAAAAGCTGAAGTTCTCAATGCTTTTTTCCCTCAGTCTTCACAGACAAGGGAAGCTCCCAGACTGCTGCACTTGGGATCACAGTATGGGGAGGAGGTTAGCAGCCCTCAATGGTGAAAGAACAGGTTAAGAACTATTTAGAAAAGCTGGACATGCACAAGTCCATGGGTCTGGATCTCATGCATCTGAGGGTGCTGAGTGAGTTGGCTGATGTGATTGCAGAGCCATTGGTGGTTATCTCTGAAAACTCGTGGCAATTGGGGGAGGTCCTGGATGATTGGAAAAGGCAAATAAAGTGCCCATCTTTAAAAAAGGGAAGAAGGAGAATCTGGGGAACTACAGACTGGTCAGCCTCATCTCAGTCCCAGGAAAGATCATGGAGCAGGTCCTCTAGGAATCCATTTTGAAGCACTTGGAAGAGAGGAAGGTGGTCAGGCCACAGGTCTTGTTGTGGGAACAGAGAGGCTTGAGAAACCAAATGCAGACGCAGTCAGCTTCAGTTGAGAGCTGAAGAATGGCTGGCTATCCAAAAGTTGCTACCTATTAAGTTTCTTCCTGGAATACATCCTGGTCCTCTTGAGGACCAAGAGCTCTATGCTTCATAAAGTGTAAGGCCAGAAGGGACTATTAGATCATTTAGTGTGACCTCACCTATATGAGCAGGCCATTCAATTTCACCCAGGTACCCCTCAGTTTAACTTTGCTTCATGTCTCCCTTTCTTCAGCTCTTAGATCCATAGCATGGAAAAGGTTCAATTATAGAGGAACAACTTTCTCAAAGCCAAGACTGGGGTTTTGATTAAGTGCCTAAAGGTTAATCCAGCAAGTTTACTGCATGAAGGAGAAGAAATGTGCTCCTTTCACTTTGGGTCTGTGCAGTGAGCTGGTGGGAAGGAGTTGTCCTCATGTCCTGCTCTTTCCTCTCTTTGGACTAGATATCTTGGAGACACTGCCAGATCCATTCTTTCTGAGCAGCACTGATGAAGCCAAGGAGCTGGTGGATGCTGCATACAAGTACGAACGGGACAGGTCAGTTCACCTTATGTTATCCATACTAGGGGTACAATTTTACCAAAAACATGGGAACATGATACCATTATTTGGGGAGTTTCTTTTGTACAAATATGTATTTATTATGGCAACATAATAGTTCAGGGTTCTGAATTTTTTTCCTAGCATGGATCACACCACATGCACTAATCTCTTCCCTCCACAATGGCATGGAACACCTCCTCTCCCATTTGTGATCACACAGTACTGCTATGGCAACTTCAATTGCTTATGATGCAAAGTGATATTTGGACAGTACACATATTTTAAGCTTTTTAATGTAGCTCAGCCAGTGGAAATAAGGAGAGCCAGCACCACATGACTAGACCGCTCTGTGAGGACGACCAGCAGCCAGGGATCATCGCTCATCACAGTCACTACAGTGATTCTATAGGGAAGGGTTTACCTGTTTATAGTCTCAATATCAACTCTGTTCAATCATTCTGGAAAAATATGAGGGCCTCTCTCTATGGGAAATATGGCATGTTTGGTCTGTAGCAGGGGAGAATTTTGGAGGAAAGCTTGAGATTATTGGAGAAAGCACTTCTCAGAAATAGTTAATGGTTAAAAGGGAGGCTTCCGCCTTCTGCTCCCCACCCAGCCATTTTGTGAGGGTTGTCCTGCTTTGCTTTTGTTAAAATGCCTTAAAAATCAAGATGAAAAATTTCAAGTCAGGTCAAAACAAGACATTGTTTCAACATTTCTGAAACAGTTATATTTTTATCAACACTGTTATGGGAGAGGGATAGCTCAATGGTTTGAGCATTGGCCTGCTAAACCCAGGGTTGTGAGTTCAGTCCCTGAGGGGGCCACTTAGGGATCTGGGGCAAAAATAAGGGATGGTACTTAGTCCTGCTGTGAAGGCAGGGGACTGGACTTGACCTTTCAAGGTCCCTTCCAGTTCTATGAGAGGAGTTTATCAAATAATGTTCTAATATGGAGATATACCTAACAAATAGATTTTAGTTAAATGAAGCCTTTTTTTGGTGAATGAATTAAACATTTTTTGCCTGGCTCTAGTATTGACTGTCCTATTCATCACAAGCTGGTATTAACTCTGATATTCAAATTGTCATTATTAGGCATTAATCTGGTTATTCCAATATTATTAATTTTTGCAGAAATATCCAGCTGATATATTTATCTGCTCTGGCTGGACATTCCATTTGTTTGGAAGGATGGAATAAGGTGGATAGTGCTGCATATTTATACAGGTGTTGGTTTAGTGATGTCCAAACAGAAAGATAATGTGCAGAATAGAGTTCCTCCTGGATCTTCCTTGCTCCTGGTCACACAGACTGCATTACTTGCTACTGTTGCTTTAGTCCGCCTCTGGCTGGCAATGAGACTCTTCATTCCTTCCCACTGTGATACTTGCTACTACCATCACCAGATTAGACTATTGTAGCTTCCTCTACCTGGACTTGAAGGTGAAAGTGTCATAGAAACTCCAACTTCTACAACACTTAGTACGAAAGGCAGGTAACTATTTCATGTATGTCCAGTCCCAGCCTGCAGTAGGATGTTAACCCAGGGCATTTTGAAACAAAAAAAATGTAGACTTCTTAAAAAGTGAAGAAGACTTTGACAGCCCCAGATGATCTCTATGAAATGTTTCAGTGGTAGCTGTGTTAGTCTGTATCAGCTAAAAAACTGAGGTGTCCTTGTGGCACCTTAGCAACTAACAAATTTATTTGGGCATGAGCTTTCGTGGGCTAAAACCTACTTCATCAGATGCATGAAGTAAAAGATACAGGAGCAGGTATAAATACGTGAAAGGATGTGGGTTGCTTTACCAAGTGTTAGGTCAGTCTAACAAGATAAATCAATTAACAGCAGAATATCAAAGGAGGAGAAATAACTTTTGAAGTGGTAAGAGAGTGGCCTATTACAGACAGTTGACACCAACTAAAACCTCTCCAGCGCATCAAGGATCTACAACCAATCCTGAAGGACGATCCCTTACTCACAGACCTTGGGAGACAGGCCAGTCCTTACTTACAGATAGCCCCCCCAACCTGAAGCAAATACTCACCAGCAACTACACAACAAATACACCAACCCAGGGACCAAACACTGCTGCAAACCCTGGTGCCAACTCTGTCCACATATCTATTCAAGCGACACCATTATAGGACCTAACCACATCAGCCACATCATCTGGGGCTTGTTCACCTGCACATCTACCAATGGTGATATATGCCATCATGTGCCAGCAATGCCCCTCTGCCATGTACATTGGCCAAACGCAAAATAAATGGACATAAATCTGACATCAGGAATCATAACAGTCAAAAACCAGTTGGAGAACACTCCAGTGTCTCTGGGCACTCAATAACAGACCTCAAAGTGGCAATTCAACAACAACAACAACAAAACTTCAAAAACAGACTCCAATGTGAAGCTGCAGAACTGGAATTAATTTGCAGACTAGATACCATCAGATTAGGCCTGAATAAAGACTGGGAGTGGTTGGGTCATTACAAAATGTAAATACTAATTTCTCCCTACAGTTACTCACACCTTCTTGTCAACTGTAAAGTCTAGGAATAGGTCTATGCTGGAATAAAAAAAAACACCACACAAAAAAAAAAACACACAAAAAACCCACAAACCTATGGCACCAAGACTCGGAGCCTGGGTCAGCTCACGGGGCACAGGCAGCGGGGCCAAAAATAGTGTAAATGTTGGGGCTCAGGCTGGAGCCCCACCTCTGAGACCCTCCCCGCCTCCTCCCCCCCCCCATAGGATCTCAGAGCCGAGACTTAATAGTCTACACTGATATTTTTAGCCCCACAGACTGAGCGCTGTGAGACTGAGTCAGCTGACCTGGGCCAGGTGCAGCCATGCCATGGGTCTTCGATTGCACAAGTATAACACCTATACATAGCTTGGGGCATCCCCCTATTCTTTGGGCTATTGGGCCCTACCTCACAACCTTCTCTCCCCATTTCCACAAGTACCTTTGTGGCCTCAAGCCACTCTTCGGTGTTCTTCCTCCCCAGTATAGTCCTACGTGACCACTCGGAGGTCCAGGCCTTCAGGACTGGGACTGGTCTCTTGGTCCAACATATCTCTTTCTAGGCAGTCCAAGAAAGTTCTCTGGCCATCAACTACCTCTCTATGAGTGCGATCATATCATCATAAGAGGAGGGGTCATTTTGGCCAACCCATGGCCTCACAGGTCTGATGGAAGTCCTCTCACGAACCTGTCCAACACTAAAAATTCTATAATCCTCTCTGTGCTGTGGGTCTTGGGATGCAGCCACTTCTGCGTTACATGGATCAGGTCAAAGAATTGTGACCTTGGTGCTTTGCTTTCCAAGTACCGCCACTCGTGGAACCTCTGAGCCCTTATAGCTGTCGTCACCTTGGATCTTGCCAGGATGTCAGCTTTCAACTGCTGGTAGTCTGAAGCAGCTTTTGCTGCCATGTCATAGTAGGCCTTCTGGGCCTCCCCACACAGGAAAGAGGGGAGGATAGTGGCCCACTGGTCTCAGGGCCAGGCCTCACATAGGGCTGATCTTTCGTATGCAAGAAGGTATGCCTTCACGACATCCTCCACCATCATCTTTTGTAGGTAAATCCTGGCTCTTAGGGATTATGTCCTGTTGTGGCCACATGTCAGAGAAGCCAGGGCCTTCAGCAGGTTCACCACCTCATGGTGGCTTGGTCCTGGGCTGCCTGGCTCATCAGTTGTTGATTTGTCTTCTGCTGTAGCCGTACCGACTCCTGTTGGGCAGCCATCTGGACACTGGTAGCCTCTTGTTGCACTGCTGTGACGTGCACCACTACCTTCATTATGTTGTCCATTTTGAATGTGATTTACTTTGTCCCCAGAATAGTTTGCTGTGCCAAGTTCCCACTTTAACACCATGTGTAGCAGAGCACCTTCTATATCTCAGCAGGCTCAGTGGTTCCCCCTCTGGTGGTGGGGGCCTGGAATAAGTCAGCCGCACTCTGGATGGGGTTTACTCTCCCACCTGGGGGCTTATTCCCCAATAATTTTCCAGGCAGGCCTTGGGGCAGGTCCAGGGAGCATCCCTCCGCAAACAAAGAAAATAAAAGACACCAATTTCCACACTAAACAAAGGGGAATAACTCCCTACCCTCACTCTGAGGGTGGTTGGTCTAATAATTGGCCCTGGGGTGCCAGTCCTTGCCCTAAGCAGGCAAACTGTTACATAGCTTCCCCATAGGGAAGAGAACAGTGCTCTACCCTAGAGCAGCTTTTCTTCTGCTGCCACTAGCCCTGCAGCAGCTCAGCTCCATCCCCTCTCTCACCGGCGGAGGGGTTTTTAAACATCTCAGGCAGTGGTGGATTAGCTACTGGGGAAAAGGGACCCATGCCCAGGGGCTCCGGCCAATTGGGGGGCCCCTGGGAAAATGGGCACCCTGTGCCCGACCCTGCTCCCCTAGCACTCCTGCTGGGGAGCAGAGTTGGGGGCTTGCACTGCTTCGCCTACCTGGTGCTCCTGTCAGGGTGCAGGGGCTTGCCCCCCTTGGCACTCCTGATGGGAAGCAGGGGAAGCCTCTGAATCCCAACTCTGCTCCCTGGCAGGGCTGCAGGTGGAAGAGGCAGGGAGGGGCCCCCACTTGCTCTGGCCCAGGGCCCCAAAACACCCTAATCCACCTCTTATCTCAGGCAGCCCTTTGTTGGACTCAGGGGTTAGTTGGACTAACCCCTTCTCAGTTAAAAGGAAAAGGGCCTTTACCATTCTAGGGCTAATCTACTGGCCTTCTACCACTTCTTGCGGGTGTGGAGCTGCTGGGTCAGACACCCCCGCCCCCATCCCCCCACTACCTTGCCAGCTGGTGGGCTCCCAGGTTGCTGCTGCTGCTCCTCCTCGGGGGCAGGGTGGCACCTGCTGGCCTGCTTCCCAGAGCAGGAGTGAGGGACCCTACCCCTGCTTCTGCTGCCACCACCTGAGGGGTCCCTCATGGCTGGTTGCCAGACTGACTGTTGCTGGTGCTGCTGCCTCGGAGCCTGCTGGTGCCTTGAGGAGGTGGAAGGAGACCTCTGTTGCTAGGAGAACACGCAGGAGCCCTGCAGGACACCATGGAAGGGGCCTCCAGAAGGCCTGAGTAACATTTCAACTTTGCTCTTGTGGTGGGGAAAAACTATTGCTGTAGGGAGACAGGAAGGGAGGTGTGGAGCCTACCCCCTGGTCCATCTGTCCCCGCTACTCCCCCCCCCGCTCCTTACTCTGGGACTCAGCTGCCGATCTTGCCCCTTTTTCCACTACCTGGGCCTGCAGCAGCAGCCTGTTCGAACTGAGTTACAAGTGCACGTGAGCGCAAGTGCCACCCCCCTCCCTTGCACTGCTTCCTCTCCCCTGCAGCCTTTGGCTGGTGAACTCCCACCTTCTGCCTTGCTCACCAGCTTTCCTGCTGCAGCCTGCCCCTTTTCCCATTGCTACCTGCCCCGCCCACCCCTTGCTACCCTTTGTGCCCTGGACCCTTAGTAGCTGCAGTTTGTTTTCCTGCCCCACCCTTGGAGTTTTGCTTGTTTGCCTGCCCCGCCCCAGTCCCTTGGTGATTGTTAGCTTGCCTGCCCTGCCCACAGCCTGTTTCCAGCCTGTTTGTTTTTCCCCCTCTCCCTGCGTGGTACCCTGGTCAGTCCCCTTGCTCCATGCATCCATGTCCCGACCCCCGCCCCCCATGCTTGTGCCCCTCTCCCTTTTCAGTTGAGCCCTAGTATCCATCACACTCCCACTGACATTATAGTCTTTCCAGGGCATGGACCCCCTGGCCACACCTGCGCCTAGGAGCTGGGCATGCTGGCCACTTTTAGGAGCTGCCCAGGGAGCCTGCCTTAGCCCCGCTGTGCTGTGGGCCACACTTCTGGCCTATTAAAATCTCCCAGATTGCTTTTAATAATCACTGGTTGGGAATTCTACCCGAGAGAAGGGTGCAGAAACACCCAGGGTTCTCAGGTGACTGCATAAACACATACCTAGGAGATGATACAGACTCCCTCCTCAGACAAGGGGGGAATGACAGGATAAAGGAAGAGGATGTTTTGTTTGAACTAGCAGGTACAGGATAATAATTAAAAGCATGTGGAATGTAATACAACTTGTTGGTGTTGGGACAAAAGTCAGGCTGGAAAACTGTAAGAGCTGCCTCCTCCTTCCCTCTCCCCCCTTCCTCTGACCGCTGTCCCCGCTCTTACTTTCGGAGTGCCTTTGGGTTCGTCTGCCTGCCTGGCCGCAGAAGGCACCTTGTTTGTGGCTTCCGGGTCCATTGAGGCAACAGCCGGTGTTGAGCCGCTGGGTGCGCCCCATCCTGATGTATGGCAGCTGCTTTCCCTACCGGTTGGGGGCCCAACTGCAAACATCTCCTTCCCTGATACCATGGCTGCAGGTGCTGTGTCTGCTATGGCACCTGAGCCTGGCATCACCAAGGGCCCCCTCCCATTCTTGTTCCCTCAACCTCTGTGCCCAGTCAAGAGGTGCCACACCCCAGCAGCTTGGCTGCCAGGGTCCCTGATCCCAGCTCTGCCCCCATCCCCAATTCTGCCTCTGATCCTGTCACCTTTTGTGAGTGCCTGTCTCAGAGCATGTGCCTGCACTCTCTCTCTGTTTGTGATGGATCTTTGGTGACTCAGCCCTCCGACCAAGTCACACAGTCTGTATGGGAGATAAAAATTAAACAGGGGGCCTATCCACAGTGCCCTCTGTAAGGTCCCTCAATTTGCAGCCCCATCCTTGGGCTCCCTCCTCAATCAGTGCAACAGGGCCTATCACAGTGCATGGGTTTGAACTGTCTCTAAAGTTGTCCCTGGTGTGGGGCCATATCCCCCTGAAGACTCTTTGCCTCTCTGGGCCTTTCTGATAGAGTTCATTTCCCCTTCTGGGGTGTATCAATGTCCAGGCCACTTTCCCAGGGGCTGCTGGGGGACCCAGGCCCACCCTCTACTCCAGGTCCCAGCCTGGGGGCCCTATAGATAGCAGCCATCTGCCACATCCCCTTAAATAAACAGCATTGCTTCTACAGTTTCCTGAGCCACTTCCCTGAAGCCCCAGTTCATCCTTCGCCCTTACCTCAGGTCTTTGTCCTGACTGAGTCCCCGTAGCCAGCCACAAATTCCTCCACATCCCCCTGGCCTCTGTCCAGGGTCCTGTAACTGCCTCCACCAGCCAGGCACCATCCACACTCCCCCAGCTCCAGCAAGGAGCTGACCTCACACTGGCCCTGCAGCTCTTCTTATACCAGCCTGCTGAGCCCTGAATGGCTGCTTCCCACACAGCTGCTCTAGGCAGCTTGGAGGACCTCTCTACTGTCTTTTTCTGGGGCGGGGTGTGGCAGGGCCACAAGGCCTCTGGATCTAGTCACATACCCCGTCACATACCTCCCCCCTCAGACAAGACTGAGGTGGTGCTCTTGAGGGTAATGTCTCTGCTTACCCAGTCCTTTGCCTCAGTTCAGCAGGGTCTTCTCCCAGCCAGACTTTTCTGTTTGAAGAGTTCCTTTGCCTGTGCCCCCCTAGTCAGGGCTCTCCCTCCTTGGCCTCTCTTACCCAGGAAGCTTTAGTAGCCCTTGCTCTGGTTTCTCAGTCCTGCTTCTAGGCCTCTCTGCCTGGAGAGATTTGGGAGTCTTTCACCCTAGTGGATCAGAATCTTCTCCCTCAGGCCTATCTACCCGGAGAGCTATTTATGGTAATAAGAAAAGGAGTACTTGTGGCACCTTAGAGACTAACCAATTTATTTGAGCATAAGCTTTCATGAGCTACAGCTCACTTCATCGGATGCATCCGATGCTTATGCTCAAATAAATTGATTAGTCTCTAAGGTGCCACAAGTACTCCTTTTCTTTTTGCGAATACAGACTAACACGGTTGTTACTCTGAAACCTGTCATTTATGGTAATGTGACAGGTTTCCTTCAGGGTGCCACCTGGACCTGGGGTACCACTGAGCCTGACTGACCCACCAGCCTGAGCTCCCTTTACACTGTACTGCTGTGACAGGCCCTTAAGCCTTGCTGGTTTTTTTCTAGATCCAGCTTCTGTTGCTGGTTTTTCTTCGGTGTTCTGCTCAAGGAGAGGGTTTCTTTCTCCTGCTCCTGTACCTCCATTTCCGTACTTTCCAATTGGTCTCTATAGTAGGCAGAACATTACCTCTCCAGAACATGCAGATGCCCAACACCTTGTCTGTCTGTCTTTTAGGCTGGAGACTTCTTCCTCCAGGTCTCGGTTCAGCTCACCTCCTTCACAGGGCTCCTGCCCATCATCCCCTGTGTACCCAGTGTTTCATCCCCTAGGCAGACACATTTTGCTTTCCTTGGCCAACTCTACATTCAGCCACCAGTGTCAGCTTCACCTTCTCAAGGTTGGCCATCTCCTGCTTGGTCTGTCCCAGCTGTTTGGCCAGCTCTTTCACCACTTGAAAACATGTCCATTTCATTCCCTCCATCTGGGTCTCACTAGACTTCATCCTGATATTTAGTTTATGCCAGACAGCATTTATCTTGTTCTGCAGGTTTTAGGGGTGCCTGGTGTCCAACCAAGAGTCCTGGCTATCAGTCATTTTCTGAGCTCCCAGGCCTTGTGAAATAGATTTCCTTCTGTCTCCAACACCTCCCGTCAGGGAACCCTGCTATCCCTCAGGGCCTCTCACTGGGCTTTTCTCCACCAGAATTATTTCAGGCCCTGGTCCTGTGACACATTAGATAGATTCCCCATGTTCTCTTTCCTCAGGATGGAGACTGAGTCTTGCCCTCAGCAGAAGAGTTGTTCAAGCCCCCCAGACTGCTTTCCCATTTCTACTATGTGGGCCCAGTCCTGCTTCCTTGTCTAGCCCAGTTTTGCCAGTTACCGGGAGGCCTAGGTCTATGATAATACTAGTACTGCTTTCCAGAGTTCAAGTTTTTCTCAGGGCAATAACTTCTTATGTGGCCCATTTTCCCACAACAGAAACAAATTGCCCCTGGGGCAGCCTCCCAAGCACTAAACTAAGTTATGATGGTCCTCTGTTCTACCTTCACTATAGCCTGGGCCTCCCCCATTCCTGGCCAGGTGTCTTGGTCAGCCTGGCCTTCACTGGTCTCGGTGGCCCTCAAGGCAACTTGGCTGGCCTTACAACCATGGCCTGGATCAGGGTGAAACCATTTTGCCTGACCCACTTGCCCATAATACCTGCAGCACCATGGTGGAGCATTATGGCTTTTTCCTTTGTGGCATCTGTGACGGCTGGTCCTGAGTGGACACTGTCATGGCTGACAGGCTCCCTGCCAAGCTTGAGATTGGTGATCCTGGAGTTGCTGCTGCTGGGTAGCTTGCTGGAGCTTTGTAGCTCCTGCTGCTGCTGGCCTAGAACTCTTATTAGAAGAGCTCCTTGCTCCCCTTGCTTGCAGAGGCTAGTTCAAATATCCCATTTCTGGTACCATATGTAATGGGATGCTTCCAATTCTCATGAATGCCCCGTCTCTGCATGTGCCTGCTCTCTCTTTCTCTGTTTGTGGTGGATCTTTGGTGACTCAGCCCTCCGGCTGAGTCACACAGTCTGTATGTGAGATAAAAATCAACCCCCTTCTGGGTTAGGCCCCCTGTTGGATGTATATCTCAGCGCCCTCTGTAAGGACCTTTGGGCTCGCTCCTCAGTCAATCCAGAAGGCCTATCACAGTACCCTGCTTCTAACTGTCTCAGTCCCTTCTGGGGTCTCTGAAATTGTCCCTGCTCTTCTAGCAGTCTTGACCCTGGCGTGGGTCCATGTGCCCCAGGGCTTCCTCCCTGGAGGCTCTTTGCCTCTCTGGGCCTTTCTGGCCCCAGATCTTCAGCTAGGCCACTAATAGAGTTCAGTACCCCTTCTGGGGTGTATCAAAGTCCATGCCAGTTTCCCAGGGGCTGGTGGGAGCGACCTGGCCCTCCTCTACTATGGGTCTCAGCCCAGCGACCCTATCGATAGCATATATATATATATATATATATATATGACCCTATCGATAGCATCCGTCCACCGTGCTAAACTGTGTTGCTGCTACAGTTCCCCGGGCCACTTCCCTGCAGCCCCAATTCATCCTTCCCCCAATTCATCTCTGTCCCACCTTTCCATATCTCATTGGTACCTACACATACCACGACCACTAGCTCCTCCCCAGCACTACCTATAAGGCTATCTAGACGTCTCATGAGATCCACTGCCTTCACTACACTAGCAGGCAATTCACAGACCCAGCCACTTCATATAAATTAGCATGATTCTGTATAAGAAGAAGCATAACACAAAGTTGAATTGTTTACAGAAATTAGCAAATGTTTGCCAAGCAGGGGTTACAGACTGGAATGGTGTGTCCCTTACAGCGATGACCTGGGAACCCTGAGGCTGCTGGTCAGAGTGCAGGAAAGGTCAGTGTGGAGCTGGCTGCTGCAGCTCTGCTCCTCAGTTGTTTTGGGCCTGGACTTAATTCCCACATAGCAGTGCAGGTCTCATTTCAGAGGGCTGGGCTGTGGACAGCAGTGACTGGTGCACCACTTCGGGGGTCCTTTTTTTCCAGAGCAAAAGAGACCATAGGGGAAATGGATGTCAGGCCCTCAGATTTCCTGAAACATTTAAAGGAGCCAGTGGCAGGAACCAGGTCTGCAATCCGAGCTGCTGATTACATGGAAACCACCCTGAGCCTCCTGAAGAAGAAGCTGCTTCGGATCGTGAAAGGAAAGTTTAATATCACAGGTACTGTGCACATAAGACTGTAAATGGCTAATTAGCAGGAAACCTGTCAATGTGTAACATGCATGACTTTTGGAAGACACTTTTGAACAAGCTAGAAGTAGTAACAAGGAAGTCCTATAAGAACTAGCTTCTAAGCTAGTACCTGTAAACAAGCTTAGAGCTTGGCACAGCAGAAAAAAAGCATAACAAACTTAGACTGCTGTGTGGAAGGGGAAACTGAGGCACCCCACCTTGTGGCATTGGTGGCTAAATGCCAAGACACCTACACTCGAAAAGATATTAATATCTACATTGTGTTAACAATGCTGTACACTAAAAGGCTTTCAGGCAACTTGGAAAAAGAAACCCAGGACTTTGTAAAAGCATCTGTGAATAACAAAAAATTCTGGTAACTCTGGGAAGTTAGACAACCAAGACCTAAAGAGGATTTTAGGCACACTGTCTTTGCATTAGTCAGTGACCAACCCTCAAGGGGAGGGGGGAAGGTGTGACCCTATGCCCCATATTCTTCATAGAGATATTGTTATGATATGAATATGACATAACTAAAATGTGTTCTATGCAAGATGGGACATGTGAGGTATCATTGGAAAGGTTATAATTTACTGAATATGATTATCCTATTTGTATACATGTATCATTTCTATATCTGAAGTTAGGAATATGGACTATGTATCAAATACAAAAGTGTTTTCGCCTGGGGACTGCCCACCAAACAAAATGCAATCAGTCTGGCTGGTTAGCCAATGGGCCATTAGGGAGAACAATAGGACTTTGAAGATGCTAATCTCCCACCTTCCTGGGAAGTCTTCTGGAGGATTTATGGCTGCTTTGACACGGCAGGGTCATGTTATCATGTCACCTGGTACTGGACTCCATCTTGGACTGCTAGTATTTTTCCACAAAGAGGGTGGGGATCAAACTGGGAAACGAAGGATTTCTGCCATATGTAAATCCTATTTAAGGCAGGGAAATGAGTTAATCAGGGTCGGTTCTTCACTGAATCCCTGTCCAAGATGACTGCTGAAAACATCTACAATTGAATTGGGAAAGAAAGGACTGGACCCAGGCTAGAAGGTCTCTGGTCTGTGAAAGTAATATCTGGCATTCTAAGATGCCAAGCAAGAGCAGTTTGTCTTCAAGAATCTCTGAAACCTGCTTAAAAAAACATTTAGGGTGAGAAATTACTACTTGTAGCCAGTTTCTTTAGTGTATTAAGTTTAGTTTTGTGTATTGGCTTTATTTGCTCAGTAATCTATAAGGGATAGCAAACAGATCAAAGCAATCACTTAAAATCTGTCTTTTGTAGTTAATAAACTTGTTTTGTTTTCTTTAAACCAGTTTGTGCAATCCATAACTGGGAGGCAAAAAGCTGTGCATATCTGCCTTCACGCTGAGGGAGGGGGCAATTTTCATGAGCTTACTCTGTACAGATTTCTGTGCAGTGCAAGACAATACAATGTTGGGTTTACACTCCAGAGGGGGTGTGCACTTGAGTGCTGGGCAATTACTGAGCTGAGTCGTCCCACGCAGAGCTGATCTCAGTGTCTGTGTCTTTCTGCAGCTGGATGTGGCTCTACCTGCATGTTGCTGGAGAAAGCTTGAAAGCCTGGCTCAGCAGGGCAGTGTAAGGGAACCCAGGCTGGTGGAACTGGCAGGCTCAGTGATACCACAATACATCAGGTGGCACTCCGGACGGGGGATAACCCATCACACCGGCCTCGCCTTCTCCTCCTGCCCCATCCTTTAATTCTCCCATTGCTTTGTCCCTACCTAGTCCCCTTGACCTAGCCTCAAATTATGTCACCATAGTAATTGAAAACACCATACATTTTAAACCCCCCAAAAGGAACTTTATATCATCAGTATTTGAATCAGGCAGGTATACTAAATGTAGGGATTTTGTCATTAGCACTTTTGAATCAGTCCTGATACCTGTCCTCCACTTCAGATGCTCTAAAACTGCTGAGAGATGAAGGTTGCAAACAATATGATTCCTAGAACATGAAGCACTGAGTGTGTTCCTGAATATGAAGCTGGCCTTTATTCTGCAGGAAAACTGGTGTATTCTGTTGGTATAAACTAGAAAGAGTTTTAAAAGGAGATGCTATTTGTTTGTAGAGCTTTCCTGCTGAGGGAGCCATGAAATGGATCTATTGGAGGCTGCTCCAGAAATTATGACAGAAATGACATCACTCTGATTGGCTTCTCTTGCAGATGTACTAAGTAGGAAGCAGAAGGAAATTATTTCCAAGGCAACTGGTTGCGACTATCAGATCCGTTCCATTAGGTGCCCGAGGAGTAGCATTTACCGGACCATTACTGGAGAATGCAACAACAGGTAAAGCATTGATTTTTTCATGTGTAATAGAGGGTCTTCAGCGTATATAGTGTCCAGTATAGACACATGAATGTTATCGGTATAACATCATTCCAGCAAGCAGAAACAATTGTATTAGTAGTTATTTGTATTGTGTTAACACTGAGGGGTCCAAGAGAGGTGCTGTACAAACACATAACAAAGAGACTTTAATCTGGAGGAGTGTAGCAGGCTTCGCTCAGGGACCTATTGGTCAAACTGTGGACAGTCTCTCCAAGACTTGAGGCTGGTCTTCCAGGCAGCCCTGGCGCCCAGCAGCCAAGCCACCATTCATCACCCCCTCCCTGGCCCTGGAATCCTCCGATATCTCTCAGGAGGCCAGGGGAAGAGGGAAGGATAGGGGGATCCGGGCCCTTCCTCGCCACCGAATCCCAGTGAAGGGCCCAACGGAGAGAGGCGAGGGATGGTTCTGACTGCCATTCTGGATCAGCCTTCCCTGTATCACTTCCTACCTTCTTGTTTCCCTTCAGTTTGGGGCATGGCCCAGCCTTCTGCTTCCACAGTGTTGGTAGTTCCGGGCTTCAGCTGTGGGTGGACAGGGATGCTTCCTAGCTCACCCTTGGAATCCAGTTGTCCCCTCTTAGTCAGGGGAAAGGGGATCCCAGCCAATCCCTGTCCTTCCCCTGTAGATTGCTCTGCCTCAGTAGCTGCAGCCTGTCTGACTTCTTGTAGTCAGTGTCTCCTGCACACACCCCTCTGGAGGGAGGGATAGCTCAATGGTTTGAGCATTGGCCTGCTAAACCCAGGGTTGTAAGTTCAATCCTCAAGGGGGCCATTTAGGGATCTGGGCAAAAATTGGCGATTGGCCCTGCTTTGAGCAGGGGGTTGTAGTAGATGATCTGCTGAGGTCCCTTCCATACTGCAGTTTCCACAGTATGCATCCGATGAAGTGAGCTGTAGCTCACGAAAGCTCATGCTCAAATAAATTGGTTAGTCTCTAAGGTGCCACAAGTACTCCTTTTCTTTTTGCGAACACAGACTAACACGGCTGTTACTCTGAAACCTTCCAACACTGATGTTCTATGATTCTCTGCCAGAACTCCCTTTTAAGCAGGTCTTCCATAGCAAGCATGCCCGGTAGCTGCTGAGGAGCAGGGCTTTCTTGGCCCAATACTGTTCCACCATTCCTTTTACCATGGTGTGAGGTCTGTAAACCCCATCACAAGGAGGTTTGGAATTTCTTTAAGTCAAAGGTGCAAAAATTATCTGGATTTTGCATTCCAAGCAAAGGGCAAAGCTTGTAGGGAAGAGCTCCACACGTAACTCGATGAATAACCACCTCAAAGTGATACTAAAACTAAGATGACAGTATACAAGAAATCATAGAAATGTAGACCTGGAAGGGAGCTCAAAAGATCATCGAGTACATCCCGTCTGTGCTGGGGCAAGGCCAAATAAACCTTGACCATCCCTGACAGGGGTTTGTCCAACTTGTTCTTAAACCCCCGCCATTGATGGTGTGACAGAGTCCCCAGGGTGCAACCAGGACTGTGGGACCACTGAGCCCTCTGTCCCACCAACCTGGGGCATCCCTTTCACACTGTGATGCTGATGTCAAGCAAGAAACCTCTGACAGGCACCGCACTTAACAGACATCCACAGGCAGGGACACATCCAGCTGTATTACATGAATGATCTCCCAGCCACTCATGAACCATCTGTAGGGAGGCTCCAGCCAATTTCTCCCAGCTCCCCAGTCTTACACCCCAGAACTCTTCCATCTTGCAATAGTCAGAAGCCTGACCAGTGTAAGTTCATTATCCAGTTTGGCCCTCCCTCAATGTGGAATGGATACACACTAGCCTTTGTAAACTGAGCACACATGGGGGAAAAATGGTGGGTGCTGAGCACCCACTGGCAGCGCCCCTATCAGCTCCCCCGCCAGCGTCTCCCACCTGCTGGCAGCCCAGTGGATCAGCGCCTCTCCCTCCCTCCCAACTCCTCCTGTCCACCGCAATCAGCTGTTTCACAGCATGCAGGAAGCTGGGAAGGAGGGGGAGGAGTGAGGACACGGTGCGCTTGGGGGAGGGGGCGGAACTGGGTGGGAAGAGGCAGGGTGGGGGTGGAGCAGGGGTGGGGCCTTGGGGGAGGAGGTGGAATGGGGGCGGGGCCTGGGGCAGAGGCGGGGCTTGGGCACCCCCTGGCCCTTTGAAAAGTTGGCACCTGTGGCTGAGATTTCCCAAGCACTTCAACCAAAACACATTGTTTTAGGTAAAATATAAACACATTTATTAAGTACAAAAAATAGATTTTAAGTGATTATAAGTAGCAGGCATAGAGATCAGAGTTGGTTACTTGAGAAAGAAAAATAAATTTGCAGTCTAATTTCTAAAAACTAAGCAGGATTTGAATCAGTGTCTCACCCTGACAGATGATACAAGCAGGTTACAGATCCTCCATACACAAACTGGTAATATATTTTATTGGACCCACATGGCTACAACACTGCAAACAAAGGCAGATCATGTCAGACTAATCTGAAATCTCTCTTTCATAAAATGGATGATTTCCTACATAAGTGAAATGCAGTAGATCTAATTTATCTGGACTTCAGTAAAATATTAGACACAGTACCACATGGGAAACTATTAACATAGATTTCAGAGTAGCAGCCGTGTTAGTCTGTATCCACAAAAAGAAGAGGAGGACTTGTGGCACCTTAGAGACTAACAAATTTATTTGAGCATAAGCTTTCATGAGCTACAGCTCACTTCATCGGATGCATTCAGTGGAAAATACAGTGGGGAGATTTATATACATAGAAAACATGAAACAATGGGTGTTACCATACACACTGTAACGAGAGTGATCACTTAAGGTGAGCTATTACCAGCAGGAGAGCGGGGGCGGGGGGGGGGACCTTTTGTAGTGATAATCAAGGTTGGCCATTTCCAGCAGTTGACAAGAACGTCTGAGGAACAGTGGGGTGTGGGGGGAATAAAAAAGGGGAAATAGTTTTACTTTGTGTAATGACCCATCCACTCCAAGTCTCTATTCAAGCCTAAGTTAATTGTATCCAGATTGCAAATTAATTCCAATTCTGCAGTCTCTCATTGGAGTCTGTTTTTGATATAGAGAAGATGGGGATTGGTACAGGAATTGAGAGGTGGGTAAGGAACTGGCTGAAAGGGAGATGACAATGGGTTGTGCTGAAAGGGAAACTATCAGTCTGGAGGGCGGTTGCCAGTGGAGTTCCTCAAGGATCAGCCTTGGGAACGAGCTTATTCAATATTTTCATTAATGACCTTGACACAAAAAAGTAGAAGTGCCTGAATGACATTTGCGGATGACACAAAGTTTGGTGGCATCTTCTATACAGAGGAGGATTGGAATATTACACAGGAAGCACTGGATGATCTGGAGGACTGAAGTAATAGCAGTGGGATGAAATGTAATGTAATGGTACAAAGGGCAAGGTCATGCACTCAGGGACTAACAACAAGAATTTCTGCTGTAAGTTGTGGGTTGGTCAGTTGGAAATGACAGAGGAGGAGAAAGACCTGGATGTTTTACTCAGTCACAAGAAATCTGAGCCACCAATGTGATGCAGTTGTAGAAAAAGAGAAAGGAGATCCTAGGCTGCATTGGATACGTCTTCCAGGGGTGTGACTACACTGCAAGAACTACAGCGACACAACTGCAGCGCTGCAGCAGTGCCACCTTAGCACTATAGTGCAGACACTTACTACAGCAGTGGAGGGTGTTTTTCCATCAGTGTAGTAAATACTCCATTCAAGAGGCAGTAGCTAAGTCGATGGAATTTTCCAAAGCACCTAAACTAGTTACTCACCTGACTCCTATTGAAAGTTAGGTGTCTAAACACCTTTGGAAGTCTAACCCTTAAGTTCTGAAATACCTTTGTCACTTTTGAAAATGGAATTTAAGGCCCGATTTTCAAAGGTCTTGAAGCATCTAAAGGTGCAGATAGGTGCCTAGTGGGATTTCCCAAACCACCTCAGTGCCTAGTGCCCATTGAGAAAAATCCCACTAGGTGCCTGTCTGCCTCTTTAGGCACCCAACTACCATTAGGAATCTGGCCCCTAGTGACGGATGTAGCCATCAGGACTAGCACCCGGCTCTAACTACTCTCTGTCATGGACAAATATTATCTCACACAGGAGTTTTTTCTCATTAAAATGTCCTGAGCATTCTGCAGTTTTGTGTATTGTAAAAATACACCAATCTATGGTCCTTTCAGGTACATGGTTAATGGTGACATGTTCATTTTAGGTGTATTACATGATTTCAGTGGGAGTTAGGGTCCAGATTTTCAAAGGATTTAGGTGCCTAATTATGCAGATAGGTGTCCAGTGGGGCACCTAAATCCTGTTGGGAGCTCTAAACCTCTGGCTCCTAGAGCTGTGGGGGAGGTGAGCAGGAAGAGCATAGGGCAGTGGTGGGCAACCTGTGGCCCATGGGCCACATGTGGCCTGTCATAAATATAAAGGGAAGGGTAAACCCCTTTAAAATCCCTCCTGGCCAGAGGAAAAATCCTCTCACCTGTAAAGGGTTAAGAAGCTAAAGGTAACCTCGCTGGCACCTGACCAAAATGACCAATGAGGAGACAAGATACTTTCAAAAGCTGGGAGGAGGGAGAGAAACAAAGGGTCTGTGTCTGTCTGTATGCTGCTTTTGCCGGAGATAGACCAGGAATGGAGTCTTAGAACTTTAGTAAGTAATCTAGCTAGGTATGTGTTAGATTATGATTTGTTTAAATGGCTGAGAAAAGAACTGTGCTGAATAGAATGACTATTCCTGTCTGTCTGTCCTTTTTGTAACTTAAGGTTTTGCCTAGAGGGATTCTCTATGTTTTGAATCTAATTACCCTGTAAGGCATCTACCATCCTGATTTTACAGAGGTGATTTCTTTACTTCTATTAAAAGTCTTCTTGTAAGAAAACTGAATGCTTTTTCATTGTTCTCAGATCCAAGGGTTTGGGTCTGTGGTCACCCATGAAAATTGGTGAGGATTTTTACCAAACCTTCCCCAGGAAGTGGGGTGCAAGGGTTGGGAGGATTTTGGGGGAAAGACGTGTCCAAACTACGTTTCCCAGTAAACCCAGTTAGAGTTTGGTGGTGGCAGTGGAGATCCAGGGACAAAGAATAAAATTAATTTGTACCTTGGGGAAGTTTTAACCTAAGCTGGTGAAAGTAAGCTTAGGAGGTTTTCATGCAGGTCCCCACATCTGTACCCTAGAGTTCAGAGTGGGGGAGGAACCTTGACATGGCCCATCAAGGTAATCCACTGGCAGGCCACCAGACAGTTTGTTTACATTTGCATGGCCGCCTGCAGCTCCCAGTGGCTGTGGTTTGCTGTTCCCGGCCAATTGGAGCTGCAGGAACGTGCTGGCTGCTGCTTCCCGCAGCTCCTATTGGCCAGGAATGGCAAACCGTGGCCACTGGGAGCTGCGAGCAGCCATGCAAATGTAAACAAACTGTCTGGCGGCCTGCCAGCGGATTACTCTGATGGCCTGCATGTGGCCTGCGGGCCGCAGGTTGCCCACCACTGGCATAGGGGCTCTTTGCCTCACCTGCAGCAAGGCTGGAAGGCTCTTGTCAATTTCACAGGCAGCCAGGAAGCCAAAAAATTGCCTTTCAGCTCTCCCAAAAGAGAAAGTTTCTTTAAATCCCTTCCCTTGAAAAAAATAATGTTTTTGATATTTTGTCTTGACTTGGGATGAAAACGTTTCTAAAAACACACATTTTTCCATGGGAATGGATTCCCATTTTTGGATCAGCTCTCGTTGTGAGCACAGGTATATTGAGGGTTGTGAGGCACTCATACTGCCATGATGGAGACCATATAAGTAGCTTAGGTTTAAATTCTGAATTACAAATGTGAGTATAACAACAATGTGAGGATTCGTCCTTTTACCTCAGTATTAACCACAGCCTGCGCTAAGAGACTTTGAGTCTTTGCCTCGGAGCGTTGTCTGTCCACAATATAGCTGTTGCCTCTGAACCCGAAAATGATTCCTTTCTATCGTTCGAGCAATTCAACTTAGGTTCCCGGGAGAAAAAGAAATTCTGCTTCTCTGCAGGGCGTGTCCTTTCTGAAATAGTTTACTTGTTTGTTTTTCTTCCCAATGTTCCAGGAAGCATTCTTATTTTGGAGCTTCCAATCACGGATATGCCCGATGGCTCCCGGCGGAGTATGAGGATGGAGTGTCTCTTCCCAGAGGATTAATTGAAGGAAAACTTTACAATGGATTTCCGCTCCCACTGGTACGAGTCTGTGAGGTCGTTTGATTCCTGGTTTAATCAATGACTCCCATATTTCAGACCTGTCCATGGCTGGGGGAAGTGCTCCCTGGGTAGAGGCCCAGGCCAGGCTACTGCCCCATTTAAGTCTATGCTGAGGGCACAAGTGAGGCTTAAGCAGTACATATGTCTTGTGCTGGGCTGTGTTGCTTCGAGCGCTCCACACACCTTCGTACCTTGGCAGGTGCTGCATGTGCAGGGAATTCATGCACTCCGAATAGCATTCCTGTTACCCTCCTGTGGAGAAGAAAGCACTCATTGGATCAACATTTTCCGGGGGTTGCTCAACCCCAGCTCTGCCCCAGGCCCCATCCCAAGTCCACCCCTTCCCCCAAGGCCCCATCCTGTCTCTTCCCGCCCCTTCCGCCCCTCCCTTGAGCTCCCCACCCTGACTCTGCTCCCTCCCCCCAGCACCTCCTGCATGCCGTTGAAGAGCTGGTTGTGGGGGATGGGAGGTGCTGGGGGGTGGGGGAGGAGCAGCCACGAATGAGTGCTGAGCACCCACTGCTTTTTTCCGGAGGGTGCTCCAGCCCTGGAGCATCCACAGAGTCAGCACCTGGGCTTGCACTCTGCATGGGGTGAATTTCACCCCAAATGGATATGCCAGTTCTGTGCCCTGGGCATTGGTGTCTGTAAGGTGGGGTTACTCCTGCATCTCCACCTTCCTAAGGTGCTTTGAGACCCATTGAGGCCTGAGAATGGTGTCAATGCATTGCATCACTAGCAAGCATTCTCATTCTCTCCTTCAAACAGTTTATGTTCTTGCTTTCATACTCAGAGATCCTGGGTTCAAACCCTTCAGACTCCCTGACATTCTACTTCTGTCAAGCAAATAACCCGCTGGCAACATGTGTGTCATGCCCAGTCCAGAAGTCCATCCACATAGAGGACCTGAGGAAGGAATCTGTGTAGCTTGAAAGCTTGTCTCACTCACCAACTGACGGTCTAATAAAAGATATTCCCTCACCCACCTTGTCTCTCTCATAGACTGGGGCTGACATGGCTACAACAACACTGCATACACACAGAGGACAATAGCCTACTACCGCTCTAAGCTAAAGGAGCAACTCCTTCAGCTGAAGAATAAGAGATCTATGTTCAAACCCTGCTGCTAACCCAAGCTCCTGGGTTACTGCAGCTGCACATGATGGAATTGTGTTTCTTCAGGGTCTTTAAATTCTAGGAAACTCTATACCAGAAAATATTGTTAAAAGAAGGTTGCAAAGTTGAGCCCTCAAAAGTGAGGGAATGCCAGAATCACAGTCGCCAGCTTCTTTCACGCCCCAGTGGTGCTCAAACCACCACTCTGCTCCACCCGAGGCCCTGCCCCCACCCCACCTCTTCCTGCCCCCACTCCACTCCTGTCCCACCTCTTCCTGCCCAGTTCCACCCCGTCCCCCGAGTGTGCCCTGTCCCCGCTCCCCCCCACCCGAGTGTCTCCTGTAAGCCATGAAATAGCTGATGGTGGATGGGAGGCGCTGAGGGGAAGTGGGGGGAGCTGATTGGAGCACCCATGGAGTCGGTGCCTATAGCCAGAATGAACCCAGCACTCCCACTCCTTCTGGGTCATCCAGCTTGCACTCTCTCCCACTGCTCTGACCCTCAGCTCTGTGGAGAAGTCGAGGGGAGAGCATCCACAGTACCACAATGGCAGAAGCGCTTCCCTTCCTCACAGAGGGGAGAGATCTGCTCACAAAGGGCGTCTTTCATGTGCAGATGGGGGGTGATGATCTCAGTCTGGCGTCAACACACGTGACTGAATACACGCAGGGAGCAGATTGGTTGAGTAGGGAAGTTCCATTTTAAGAGTCACTGTTCAGAGTAAAACCAGACTGTAACGCTTTCCTCCTCTTCCTCCTCACCATCACGGTGTACTGTGGTTGTGCCTAGGACCCCAGTCATCAGTCAGAACCCCATTGTGCTAGGCACTGTGCAAACAGAACAAACATCTTCCAATCTAAATATAAGACGAGGCAAAAGGTGGACACAGACAGACAGATGGGGAGCACAATGCAACATCACAGGGCAGCATGATGGATAGGGTCTCGGCTCACCAGCTGCCTAAACACTACCTAGTTTTTTGTAGGAATGATGGCAAAGGAGAGTTTGAAGAGGGCTTTTGACGGAGGATAGTGAAGTGGCTTTGCAGGTGTTTTACAGGGAGCTTCTCCCAGTCGCTGAATGGCAGCAAGGGAGAAAGCACAAAGCTGCTTCTTTAAAGATTCCAGTGGGCGACGAAGGCTGCATCATTGGCAGTTCATTGAACTTCATCACTGATGTTCAGAAATTGACTTTCAGCATAACAAAGTGTTGTGTCTGATACTTTCCTGAGGTCTACCCCTAAAGTTACAGCACTTCCCCTATGGAGCTAAACACGTTCACTGTGTCTCAATCATAAATGTTTTTGTTTTGATTCTGTGCAGGTTCGAAAAGTGTCAAATGAAATAATTCACACAGCCAATGAGAATGTCACTGAAGACCAGGAGCGCTCTCTCATCTTCATGCAGTGGGGTCAGTGGGTTGATCACGATTTGGACTTAGCCCCTTTCACAACTACAAAAATCGACCATAAAGAAGTTCATTGTGAGACCAGTTGCACCTTTGAGCCACCTTGCTTCCCAATTAAGGTACAACTACAACCTTGAGTCTTTTCCTCCCTTGCAGGAGCAGCCCCTGGTCTCTAAGACTAGAATAGTCTTTAAAAAAAAGTCAGAAAAACTTTATGGTGAAAAAATAGGGAGATCAAAGATGTGAATTCTTCAAAGAGCCTAAAGCACCTAGCACACTGTATATTACAAGGGGAGCTGGTAGTAAGCAGGGGTTCTGGAACATTTTATATAGTGGGGGTGCTGAAAGCCATTGAACCAAACTGTAAAGCCTGTATATAACGGAATCCATTTCAAGCCAGTTCATGAAGCAGCACCTATAGTTCCAACACCTATGGTAGTAACCTCTATATTTAGGTTGCCTAGCACATTCTTGTCCATGGGGATTGGTGTCCAAACCTGGCAGTACAGCCTAGTGGGAAGATTCTGCAGTCACAACAGGCCAGCAGTGAGAGTCTGCGGGGTGTGAAGTAGGGGAACCTGGGCCCTCCCTGCTCCATCGGAGGCCCTGTGACTGGCAGGTCAGATACACAGCCTGGGGCAGACCCCCCTAAGCCTGCTCCCTGGGTCATTTCCTACCCCAGCCTCTGCCCCTCCAAAGTCACAGCAGAGTCTGCTTATGGACTCACTGAATAGGGTTTCTCCCTGGCAGTGATCCGAAGATTCTTCTCCATCAATCGCAGCCCACTGCTCCCGGTCTCCCCAGGGCCCTCCAGCAGCTCAGCAGATGGGTCTGGTCCAAGTGGTGGGAGCTCCTGTAGCCTCTCTGTAGGAGCTAACTACGTAGAACTGCTCCCTTGCTTTATCTACCCTGACACAACTGGGCTGCTCCCTTTTGAGCTCTGCCTCCATTGTGAGCAGGCCCCGCAGGTGCAGCTGGCCTGGGCCTTCTGGGCTACTCATTAACCCTTGGTTCCCCAGTATGGGGCATGTACACCCCATCACAATTCCATCATAAAATACTCTTGCAAGCTTTTGTGAGAAGCTCTACTAGCTCCATTGTTTGCAGTTGGCTTTTGAAATTTGGCACAGCGAAAGCTCTGGAGCCAGAGAAGTGCCTGTTCATTGCCCTGTGTAATTCTGTTCACGTTTTGCTGAGATACAATAAATAGTTGAAAAAATGGCCATTTCCCCTCTGTCACTTTCATTCTTCAGAAAAATGTTGGTAGCCTGCTGAAAAATTAACTGAACAGCACATTCGAAGGCGGGGCCCACACTGCTGCCAAAGAAACAGTAGCCACCGTACTGCGAATGTCTATCAGCTGAAAAAGGGTATTGTGGGGAGAGACAGACTGGGATGCTGCACCCACCACCTTCCCCAAGGCAAAGAAGACAGGGAATTACTTGCACAAAAACTACATTAAAGGAACACTATTTAGACTGCAAAGTCAAGCAATCCAAAGTTTAAAAATACCAGAATTCAGGTTGTCCATGCAGCCTTTACTCTGTCCCCTGGCACATAGTGATCATGCTACAGTCTTTTATTATGTGATAAAATACTATTTTTTCTAGGATTCGTTTAGTGCACAGAATGGACACACAAAAGGCAGAGTTAAGAGGAGCCATAAAATTTGTCATTTCCTAACTTTTGAGTGCTTGACTTTGTGATCTAAATAATATTCTTTAAACATAGTTGGGTTTTTTGTTTAATTGGGTTGTTTGAGAGTAGGGTTGTATGTAATATTTTTATAAATCAGGAAAAGAACTCGGGCATCACTGTGGACATTTCAATGAAAACCTCTGCTCCATATGCAGCTGTGGTCAAAAAAGGAAACATGATGTTACGATGCATAAAGAATGGGATGGAGAAAATGACAGAAAAAATATAAGGGCCGTATATAAATCAATAGACTTTGGAACTTACTGATACTAGATGATGAATGTAGCAAGATACAAAGAGGGATATGCATAACAAGAGCACCCAGAGTTAGAATAGTTAATGCTAATACAATTTTTGACAAGGTTCTAAAAATCCTACTTCAGATTTTAAACTGATCTTTTACTGTTAGGGATTAGAATGAGACCTTCATGGGGGCAGATTATCTCATGACTGCCTACTGCAGGGTTCATGGCACCTTGCTCTGAATCATCTGCTATTGAACACTGTCAGAGACAGGTCATTAGATTAGATGTACCATGAGTCTGGTCCAATCTGTGAATTCCCCTGTTGCTATTTTCATACATAATAAGAATAGATAATGCCTTTGGAACATTTGTAGATTCATCGATTCTAAGGCCAGGGGATTGTGATCATCTAGTCTGACCTCCTATATAACATAGGCCATAGATCTTCCCTAGAATAATTCTGTTTGAACTAGGGAATATCTTTTTAAAAAATCCAATCTTTATCAACACATCGACACTTTAAATTGGGAGTAATTCTCTTTTGTTTTCTACAGATTCCCCCTCATGATCCACGAATTAAGAACCCAAATACTTGTATGCCATTCGTCCGTACAGCTCCAGTGTGCAATGCCAGAACATTTGTGCGAGAGCAGATCAATGCAATCACCTCATTCTTGGATGCCAGCATGGTGTATGGCAGTGAAGTACCTCTAGCTAAGAGTCTTAGGAATCAGACAAACCAGCTTGGTTTGATGGCGCTGAACCAGAACTTTACGGATGCAGGGTTGGGATTACTGCCCTTTGAGAACAAATCCCAAAGCCTCTGTTTATTCACAAACAAGATCATGAATATCCCCTGTTTTAAAGCAGGTTAGTCATGTGCCTGGAGCACAATTAATTTTCTGAAGTGAGCTGCAGAGAAACTTTGCAGTCCCTGAGACAAACATAATGAGACATCAGAAACTATTGTGTAAAAGTATTGTGTAAGAAAAATGGGGGGAACCATGAAAATGACAAAACTGAAAATGGAAACGGAAATGTTTTAAGCCAAAAACATTATTTTCATTTTAAAATGTCATTACAAAACTAAATGAAAAGTTCTAGTCAAAAGAAAAATCCCCACAGAAAACCCATCATTTTTTGGTGAAAAAATTTCAAACGGTCATTTTCCCATGAAAATTTTTGAGTTTTTCAATCAGTTTTTGTAATTTCCTAGTTTGTTTTTTTCAACAGACAAACAAAACAACTGTAACACCTCTTCTTGCACATCATCAACAGCAGGGTTTGTTCCAGGGTCTGGAACCTTTTGTACTTCAGCATAGACTAGTACCAGTGACATGGAAGAGCGACTGCACTATGTGGAAGCAATAGTAAGCCATTTTTCTCTAAAACAATGGACTAGATATGCAGAAACAGTCTATTTTACTCACGCTGATAGGTTTGGCAAATTCTTTCTAAGAAGTAATGTGGCTAAGAGGATGAGACTCGAGTGGATGAGAAACCTGGGTTCTGTTCCCTGCTCTGTGAGGATGATGTTATGAAACCTCTGTTCTTTTTTCTGTGAAAGGGGAGGTCTGACACCTGAGTCTTTGTTTAGTAGTAAGAATTATGAAGTGCATAAAATTATTAATGCCGGTTAATAGGAGAAGTGAGGTTAGACTCTATGGCGGTAGGCAAAGGTACCTATCCCTCAGCTGAAGGATTAGAGGGAAGAAGAGATCACCTTGGAGATTCAAGGCTGCATATCTGCTTTAAGAATGGCCATACTGGGTCAAACCAAAGGTCCATCTAGCCCAGTATCATGTCTTCCAACAGTGGCCAATGCCAGGTGTCCAGAGGGAATGAACAGAACAGATAATCATCAAGTGATCTATCCCCTGTTGCCATTTCCACCTTCTGGCAAACAGAGGCTAGGGACACCATCCCTGCACATCCTGGCTAATAGCCATTGAAGGACTTATCCTCCATGAATTTATCTAGCTCTTTTTTAAATCCTTTTATAGTCTTGGACTTCACAACATCCTCTGGCAAGGAGTTCCACAGGTTGACTGTGCATTGTGTGAAAAAATACTTCCTTTCATTTATTTTAAATCTGCTGCCTATTAATTTCATTTGGTGACCCCTAGTTATTCTGTTATCAGAAGGAGTAAATAACACTTCCTTAATTACTTTTTCTACACCGTCATGATTTTATAGACCTCAATCATATCCCCCTTTATTCGTCTTTTTTCCAAGCTGAAAAGTCCCAGTCTTATTAATCTCTCCTGATATGGCAGCCGTTTCATACCCCTAATCATTTTTGTTGCTCTTTTCTGAACCTTTCTAATTCCAATATATCTTTATTGAGAAGGGGCAGCCACATATGCATGCAGTATTCAAGATGTGGGCGTACCAGGGATTTATATAGAGGCAATATATTTTCTGTCTTATTAGTGTGACAAATTGCCGGCACTGCTGTGATGGGTCTCGCACTTTCTCTTCTTGGGGGACGTTCAGGGCACCGCTTCTTGCCCCTGAACTGGGGTATTAAATGCCCCACTAGTGTCCTAGAGGAGGGGAGTGGAGAGAGGCCTGCCCTCTACTCTGGGTCCCAGCCCAGGGACCCTAGGGATAGCGGTAAACTGCTTGAACTAGCGGTTCCTTCCCCTGGGCTACTTCCCTCTCCTGCCCTTCAGCTTCTGGGGCTTCCTGCCCTCCCTCTGCACAAACCAGGTGTCCCTTTCATAGAATCATAGAATCATAGAATATCAGGGTTGGAAGGGACCTCAGGAGGTCATCTAGTCCAACCCCCTGCTCAAAGCAGGACCAATCCCCAACTAAATCATCCCAGCCAGGGCTTTATCAAGCCTGACCTTAAAAACTTCTAAGGAAGGAGATTCCACCATCTCCCTAGGTAACGCATTCCAGTGTTTCACCACCCTCCTAGTGAAAACGTTTTTCCTAATATCCAAACTAAACCTCCCCAACTGCAACTTGACACCATTACTCCTTGTTCAGTCATCTGCTACCACTGAGAACAGTCTAGAGCCATCCTCTTTGGAAGCCCCTTTCACGTAGTTGAAAGCAGCTATCAAATCCCCCCTCATTCTTCTCTTCCGCAGACTAAACAATCCCAGTTCCCTCAGCCTCTTCTCATAAGTCATGTGTTCCAGTCCCCTAATCATTTTTGTTGCCCTCCGCTGGACGTTTTCCAATTTTTCCACATCCTTCTTGTAGTGTGGGGCCCAAAACTGGACACAGTACTCCAGATGAGGCCTCACCAATGTCGAATAGAGAGGAACGATCACGTCCCTCAATCTGCTGGCAATGCCCCTACTTATACATCCCAAAATGCCATTGGCCTTCTTGGCAACAAGGGCACACTGTTGACTCATATCCAGCTTCTCGTCCACTGTAACCCCTAGGTCCTTTTCTGCAGAACTGCTGCCGAGCCACTCGGTCCCTAGTCTATAGCGGTGCATTGGATTCTTCCCTCCTAAGTACAGGACTCTGCACTTGTCCTTGTTGAACCTCATCAGATTTCTTTTGGCCCAATCCTCCAATTTGTCTAGGTCCCTCTGGATCCTATCCCTACCCTCCAGGGTATCTACCTCTCCTCCCAGTTTAGTGTCATCTGCAAACTTGCTGAGGGTGCAATCCACACCATCCTCCAGATCATTTATGAAGATATTGAACAAAACCGGCCCCAGGACCGACCCTTGGGGCACTCCACTTGATACTGCCTGCCAACTAGACATGGAGCCATTGATCACTACCCATTGAGCCCAACAATCTAGCCAACTTTCTACCCACCTTATAGTCCATTCATCTAGCCCATACTTCTTTAACTTGCTGGCAAGAATACTGTGGGAGACCGTGCCAAAAGCTTTGCTAAAGTCAAGGAACAATATGTCCACTGCTTTCCTCTCATCCACAGAGCCAGTTATCTCGTCATAGAAGGCAATTAGATTAGTCAGGCATGACTTGCCCTTGATGAATCCATGCTGACTGTTCCTGATCACTTTCCTCTCCTCTAAGTGTTTCAGAATTGATTCCTTGAGGACCTGCTCCATGATTTTTCCAGGGACTGAGGTGAAGCTGACTGGCCTGTAGCTCCCAGGATCCTCCTTCTTCCCTTTTTTAAAGATGGGCACTACATGAGCCTTTTTCCAGTCGTCCGGGACTTACCCCGATCACCATGAGTTTTCAAAGATAATGGCCAATGGCTCTGCAATCACATCCGCCAACTCCTTTAGCACTCTTGGATGCAGTGCATCCGGCCCATGGACTTGTGCTCGTCCAGCTTTTCTAAATCGTCCCGAACCACTTCTTTCTCCACAGAGGGCAGGTCACCTCCTCCCCATACTGTGCTGCCCAGTGCAGTAGTCTGGGAGCTGACCTTGTTCGTGAAGACAGAGGCAAAAAAAGCATTGAGTACATTAGCTTTTTCCACATTCTCTGTCACCAGGTTGCCTCCCTCATTCAGTAAGGGGCCCACACTTTCCTTGACTTTCTTCTTGTTGCTAACATACCTGAAGAAACCCTTCTTGTTTCTCTTAACATCTCTTGCTAGCTGCAACTCCAGGTGTGATTTGGCCTTCCTGATTTCACTCCTGAATGCCTGAGCAATATTTTTATACTCTTCCCTGGTCATTTGTCCAATCTTCCACTTTTTGTAATCTTCCTTTTTTGTGTTTAAGATCAGCAAGGATTTCACTGTTAAGCCAAGCTGGTCGCCGGCCATATTTACTATTCTTTCTACACATTGGGATGGTTTGTCCCTGTAACCTCAATAAGGATTCTTTAAAATACAGCCAGCTCTCCTGGACTCCTTTCCCCCTCATGTTATTCTCCCAGGGGATCCTGCCCATCAGTTCCCTGAGGGAGTCAAAGTCTGCTTATCTGAAGTCCAGGGTCTGTATTCTGCTCCTCTCCTTTCTTCCCTGTGTCAGGATCCTGAACTCGACCATCTCATGGTCCCTGCCTCCCAGGTTCCCATTCACTTTTGCTTCCCCTACTAATTCTTCCCAGTTTGTGAGCAGCAGGTCAGGAAGAGCTCTGCTCCTAGTTGGTTCCTCCAGCACTTGCACCAGGAAATTGTCCCCTACACTTGCCAAAAACTTCCTGGATTGTCTGTGCACCGCTGTATTGCTCTCCCAGTAGATATCAGGGTGATTGAAGTCTCCCATGAGAACCAGGGCCTGCGATCTAGTAACTTCTGTGAGTTGCCGGAAGAAAGCTTCGTCCACCTCATCCCCCTGGTCCGGTGGTCTCTAGCAGACTCCCACCACGACATCACCCTTGTTGCTCACACTTCTAAACTTAATCCAGAGACACTCAGGTTTTTCTGCAGTTTCATACCGGAGCTCTGAGCAGTCATACTGCTCCCTTACATACAATGCAACTGCCCCACTTTTTCTGCCCTGCCTGTCCTTCCTCAACAGTTTATGACATTACTCCAGTCATGTTACAGTACTCCAGTCATGTGAGTTATCCCACCAAGTCTCTGTTATTCCAATCACATCATAATTCCTTGACTGTGCCAGGACTTCCAGTTCTCCCTGCTTGTTTCCCAGGCTTCTTGCATTTGTGTATAGGCACTTGAGATAACTCGCTGATCGTCCCTCTTTCTCAGTATGAGGCAGGAGCCCTCCCCCTCACACGCTCCTGCTCATGCTTCCTCCCGGTATCCCACTTCCCCACTTACCTCAGGGCTTTGGTCTCCTTCCCCCGGTGAACCTAGTTTTAAAGCCCTCCTCACTAGGTTAGCCAGCCTGCTTGCGAAGATGCTCTTCCCTCTCTTCGTTAGGTGGAGCCCGTCTCTGCCTAGCACTCCTCCTTCTTGGAACACCATCCCATGATCAAAGAATCCAAAGCCTTCTCTCCGACACCACCTGCATAGCCATTCATTGACTTCCACGATTCGACGGTCTCTACCCAGGCCTTTTCCTTCCACGGGGAGGATGGACGAGTAGACCACTTGCACCTCAATCTCCTTTATCCTTCTTCCCAGAGCCACGTAGTCTGCAGTGATCCACTCAAGGTCATTCTTGGCAGTATCATTGGTGCCCATGTGGAGAAGCAGGAAGGGGTAGCGATCTGAGGACTTGATGACTCTTGTTAGTCTCTCCGTCACATCCTGAATCCTAGCTCCTGGCAAGCAGCAGACTTCCTGGTTTTCCCGGTCGGGGCGGCAGATAGATGACTCAGTCCCCCCTCGGGTCTTGGTCTTCTTACCCCACCTCAGCACTTCTCCAAACTCTCCTCTGCTTCCCTTCAAACTGCTCTCTGCTCCAGCACCAAACCACTCTGCTTCAACTCCTCCTTCTGTCTGATTGAAGCAGCGGTTTTTATCAGGTGACTGGCTTCAGGTGCTCTAATTGGCTTCTGGAGTTTTAATTGGCTTCAGATGCTTTAATTAATCTATAGCAAACTTTCTTTCCTCTACGGGGAATGAGACTCCCTTCTAACACTCTCCTGCTGCCCTCTGGCCATGCTGTATCACATACCTCCCCCTCCCCCGCTCAACACCATGGGGTTGGGCTACTTGACTAGAGGCAGTGCTGTCGTGATAGGCCACCAGCGTTGCCGTGTTGGCTTCCGGCCCTGTGCTGTACCCGGAAATGGAAGGGCTGCAGGGATAGGAACCACCTAGTCACTCTTGCATTCTTCTCCTTGTTTCTGTGCATCCACTGGAGTGGGGCGTGGTCTGTCACAAGGGTAAACCGCCGCCCCAGTAGGTAGTAGCGGAGAGTCTCCATAGCCTATTTTACCGCCAGCCATTCCTTTTCAACGACAGCATACTTTTGTTCCCTGGGGAGGAGTTTCCAGCTGAGGTACAAGATCGGGTGTTCCTCCTCCTCTACCATCTGCGAGAGGATGGCTCCTAGCCCTGCCTCCGTGGCATCTGTTTGTAGGATGAATTCCTTCTCGAAGTCTGGGGCTATGAGTACTGGATAGCAGCAAAGGGCTGTCCTTAAATTTGCAAATGCTACTTCTGCCGCATCAGTCCACTTTACTATCTCGAGGCCCCAAGCCTTTATCAAATCCGTCAATGGCCCTGCTCTTGTGACGAAATGAGGGATGAATCTCCGATAGTATCCTACTATCCCTAGAAATGCTCTGACCTGCTTTTTGCGGACTGGTCGAGGCCAACCTTGTATTGCCTCCACTTTGTTCCATTGGGGTTTCACCAGATCTCTCCCTACTACATACCCGAGGTATCTGGCCTCAGCTAGTCCTATCATGCACTTGAGAGGGTTGGCAGTGAGGCTGGCCTTCCGCAGGGCATCTAGCACTGCTTCTACTTTTTCTAGGTGTGTTTACCAGTCAGGGCTATGGATGACTATGTCGTCTACATAGGTGGCGGCATACTTGGCATGGGGTCACAGCAATTTGTCCATAAGTCATTGGAATGTTGCAGGGGCCTCATGGAGTCCAAAAGGGAGGACAGTGTATTGGAACAGGCCTTCGGGTGTAGAGAAGGCAGTCTTTTCCTTGGCATTCTCAGCCAGGGGAATTTTCCAATATCCTTTGGTCAGGTCCAGAGTGGTTAGGTATCAGGCCTTGCCTAACTGATCAACTAGCTTGTCAATGTGTGGTATTGGATTGGCATCAAATTGGGATACTTCATTCAACTTCTGGAAGTCATTGCAAAACCTCAGGGTGCCGTCAGGCTTGGGGACTAGGACAATGAGGCTGGACCACTGGCTGTGGGATTCTTCAATAACCCCGAGTTCCAGCATCTTCTTCACTTCTGTCCTAATTTCTTCCCTTTTAGCTTCTGGTATTCGGTGCGGTCTTATCGTCACCCTTACTCCGGGACTGGAGACAATATGATGTTGGACCAGTGTCGTACGGCCCGGCTGTGTACAGAACACATCCTGGTTCCATTGGATCATATCAATGACCTCTGTTCATTGTTCTGGAGTTAACTCAGGAGATATCTTCACCTGCTCCTGTGGGTCATCTGTCTGGGGTGGAGCTCCCCAAATGACCGGGCACGTCTCTCGGTCACGCCAGGGTTTCAGTAAGTTGATGTGGTAGATTTGCTCTGGCCTTTGGCGGTCTGGTTGTCTGACCTTATAGTTCACCTCCCCAATGGCTTCCACTATCTCATATGATCCATGCCAGCCGGCTAGGAGTTTGCTTTCTGCTGTCGGCACTAGCACCATCACCCGTTCCCCCTGCTGAAATCTCTGTACTTTCGCCCCACGGTTGTAATATGTCCGCTGGGCCTCTTGTGCTTTTTCCAAATGTTCTCGTACTATAGGGGTTACTCCAGTTATTCGCTCTCTCATCTGTGTCACGTGCTCAATGACATTCTTTCCTGGGTTGCGTTGTTCATCCCAATCTTCCTTGGCAATATCTAACATTCCGCCTGGGTGACGTCCGTATAGTAGTTCAAAGGGAGAGAAACCAGTGGATGCCTGGGGGACTTCCCATATAGCAAACATTAGATATGGTAGAAGGATATCCCAATCTTTTCCGTCCTGTGCTACCACCTTCCGGATCATACTTTTAAGGGTACGGTTAAACCACTCGACCAGTCCATCTGTTTGTGGATGGTAGACTGAAGTCCATATGGCCTGGATGCGAAGTAGGGTACATAAGTATTTTAATTAATTTTGACATGAAAGGGGTTCCTTGGTCTGTCAGGATCTCCTTAGGGTTGCCCACTCTGGAGTAGTTCTTTTGCTATTGCCTTGGATGTGGGGTTTCTTAAAGGAATGGCTTCTGGATACCACGTGGCATAGTCAAGGATGACTAGTACATTTTGGTGGCCCCATGCCAATCTTTCCAGTGGGCCCACTATGTCCATGGCTATCCTCTCGAAAGGGACTTCAATAATAGGCAAAGGTACTAATGGGGCTCGCAAGTGAGGTTGGGGGCTATGCAACTGGCATTCAGGGCAGGAGGCACAATAGTGCTGGACCTCTGCATGTAGTCCTGGCCAATAAAACCTTCTTAGGACTCTATCCAGTATCTTGTCTACTCCTAGATGTCCCTGTACTTTTGGCCTGGGTTAGTTGGTCTTGCCCCGCCAAATTCCCTGAGACCAGCGTGACAGCACTCCTGGAATCTACGAATGCTATGGTCTCAGTACCATTCATTTTTGCTAATCTTGTATACCCATGCGAGGTCATTGCGACCCCTAGCAGGCCGATTAGGCCACATTGCTCCCCATGATCCCCTAGATTACATTGCATAGGCTCTTCCCTGTTGGGGCATTGGGCTGCTATATGCCCCAATTCCCCACACTCATAACACCGCTCCCTTATTCCAGTTGCCGCCCTCTGCCTGGGGCTATTTGGCTGGCCCCTCAGCCCTCTCTTCCCAACCCCCCAGGTCCCTTCTTGGACTCGGGCCATTCCTCAGTGTCTTTCCTCCCAGTTATGGTTCTCCTGGAGTTCTCAACAGTCTGGGGCCTTGGGTTTGGGACTGGCTTCCTGTTTTGCTGTGTCTGGAACAGTTCGCGGGCTGCCAGCTGTCTTTCCACGAGGGAGAACAACTCATCATAAGTGAAGGGGTCATTCTGGCCAACCCAAGCCCGGAGGCCTGGTGGTAGCCCCCTCCTATACCGGTCCAGTACCAGGAGCTCCATCATCTTCTCAGAGCTGAGGGCCTCAGGGCGCAGCCATTTCCAGGTCAGGTGGATCAGGTCAAACAATTGCGATTAGGGTGTCTTGTCCTCCGTATACTGCCACTCATGGAACCTCTGGGCTCGCAATGCTGTCGTTACTCCAGATCTGGCCAGGATCTCTGCCTTCAGCTGGGAGTAATCTGCTGCAGTCTCCGCGGCCATATCATAGTAGACCTTCTGGGCCTCCCCACAGAGGAACGGGACAAGGATACCAGACTCATAGACTCATAGATAGACTCATAGATATTAAGGTCAGAAGGGACCATTATGATCATCTAGTCCAACCTTCTGCATAATGCAGGCCACAGAATCTCACCCACCCACTCCTGCAATAAACCTCTCGCTTATGTCTGAGCTATGGAAGTCCTCAAATCATGGTTTAAAGACTTCAAGGTGCAGAGAATCCTCCAGCAAGTGACCCGTGCCCCATGCTACAGAGGAAGGCGAAAAACCCCCAGGGCCTCTGCTGATCTGCCCTGGAGGAAAATTCCTTCTTGACCCTAAATATGACGATCAGCTGAAACCCTGAGCATGTGGGCAAGATTCACCAGCCAGATACCCAGGAAAGAATTCTCTGTAGTAACTCAGATCCCACCCCATCTAACATCCCATCACAGGCCATTGGGCCCATTTACCATGAATAGTTAAAGATCAATTAATTGCCAAAATCATGTTATCCCATCATACCATCTCCTCCATAAACTTATCGCGTTTAATCTTGAAGCAAGATAGGTCTTTTGCCCCCACTGCTTCCCTTGGAAGGCTATTCCAGAACTTCACTCCTCTGATGGTTAGAAACCTTCTTCTAATTTCAAGTCTAAACTTCCTGATGGCCAGTTTATATCCATTTGTTCTTGTGTCCACATTGGTACTGAGCTTAAATAATTCCTCTCCCTCTCCGGTATTTATCCCTCTGATATATTTATAGAGAACAATCATATCTCCCCTCAACCTTGTTTTTGTTAGGCTAAACAAGACAAGCTCCTTGAGTCTCCTTTCATAAGACAGGTTTTCCATTCCTCGGATCATCCTAGTAGCCCTTCTCTGTACCTGTTCCAGTTTGAATTCATCCTTCTTAAACATGGGAGACCAGAACTGCACACAGTATTCCAGATGAGGATTCACCAGTGCCTTGTATAATGGTACTAACACCTCCTTATCTCTACTGGAAATACCTCGCCTGATGCATCCCAAGACCGCATTAGCTTTTTTCATGGCCATATCACATTGGCGGCTTATAGTCACCCTGTGATCAACCAATACTCCAAGGTCCTTCTCCTCCTCCGTTACTTCTAATTGATGCGTCCCCAGCTTATAACTAAAATTCTCATGATTAATCCCTAAATGCATGACCTTACACTTCTCATTATTAAATTTCATCCTATTACTATTACTCCAGTTTACAAAGTCATCCAGATCCTCCTGTATGATATCCCGGTCTCTCTCTAAATTGGCAATACCTCCCAGCTTTGTATCATCCGCAGACTTTATTAGCACACTCCCACTTTTTGTGCTGAGGTCGGTAATAAAAAGATTGGTCCCAAAACCAATCCTTGAGGAACTCCACTGGTAACCTCCCTCCAGTCTGACAGTTCACCTTTTAGTATGACCCGCTGTAGTCTCCCTTTTAACCAATTCCTTACCCACCTTTCAATTTTCATATTGATCCCCATCTTTTCCAATTTAACTAATAATTCCCCATGTGGCACCGTATCAAATGCCTTACTAAAATCTAGGTAAATTAGATCCACTGCATTTCCTTTGTCTAAAAAATCTGTTACTTTCTCAAAGAAGGAGATCAGGCTGGGTTGGCAGGATCTACCTTTTGTAAAACCATCTTGTATTTTGTCCCATTTACCATTGACCTCAATGTCCTTAACTACTTTCTCCTTCAAAATTTTTTCCAAGACCTTGCATACTACAGACGTCAAACTAACAGGCCTGTAGTTACCCAGATCACTTTTTTTCCCTTTCTTAAAATAGAAACTATGTTAGCAATTCTCCAGTCATATGGTACAACCCCTGAGTTTACAGATTCATTAAAAATTCTTGCTAATGGGCTTGCAATTTCATGTGCCAATTCCTTTAATATTCTTGGATGAAGATTATCTGGGGCCCCCGATTTAGTCCCATTAAGCTGTTCGAGTTTCGCTTCTACTTCAGATATGGTAATATCTACCTCCATATCCTCATTCACATTTGTCATGCTACCATTATCCCTAAGATCCTCATTAGCTTTATTAGCTGAGGCAAAGTATTTGCTTAGATATTGGGCCACTGATCTTGGGGCCAGGCCTCCCGCAGGGCTGGTCTTTGAAAAGCCAGGAGGTATGCCTCCACATCATCCTCCCGTGTCGTTTTCTGTAGGCAGTGGCTGGCCCGTATGGTCCAGGTCTCATCGCAGTTGCAGTTCAGCTCCATAAGGGCCTTCATCTGGTTCACCAGCTGTTGCAGCAGGGCTGCGGTGGCTTGTATTAGGGCCTTGACCACATTGTCCATCTTAGGGATGGGAGGGTTTTGGCTAACCCTGGTTTACGTCCCCAGCACGTAGATCCCACTGCTAACACCACGTGTGGCAAATTGCCGGCACTACTATGATGGGTCTCGCGCTTTCTCTTCTTGTGTGTGGGGGTTTCAGGGCACCATTTCTTGCCCCTGAACTGGGGTATTAACTGCCCCTCTAGTGTCCTAAAGGAGGGGAGTGGAGAGGGAGGCACCCAGGCCTGCCCTATACTCTGGGTCCCAGCCCAGGGGCCCTAGGGATAGCGGTAAACCACTTGAACTAGCGGTTCCTTCCCCTGGGCTACTTCCCTCTCCTGCCCTTCAGCTTGTGGGGCTTCCTGCCCTCCCTCTGCACAAACCAGGTGTCCCTTTACCTAGAGTCTTGGTCTTCTTAGCCCACCTCAGCACTTCTCCAAACTCTCCTCTGCTTCCCTCCAAACTGCTTTCTGCTCCAGTACCAAACCACTCTGCTTCAACTCCTCCTCCTGTCTGATTGAAGCAGGGGGTTTTTATTAGGTGACTGGCTTCCGGTGCTTTAATTGGCTTCCGGTGCTTTAATTGGTTTCAGGTGCGTTAATTAATCTATAGCAACCTCTCTTACCTCTACAGGGAATAAGTCTCCCTTCTAACACTCTCCTGCTGCCCTCTGGCCATGCTGTATCACATAATCTATCCCTTTCTTAATGGTGCCCAACATTCTGTTGGCTTTTTTGCCTGCCGCTGCACATTGAGTGGATATTTTCAGAGAATCCTTTTGTAGCTTTTTACAGTCTGCCTGGGACTTAACTATCTTGAGTAGTTTGGTATCATCTGCAAATTTTGCCACCTCACTGTTTACCCCTTTTTTCAGATCATTTATGAATATGTTGAATAGGACTGGTCCCAGTACATACCCCTGGGGTACACCACTATTTACGTCTCTTCATTCTGAAAACTGATCATTTATCCATACCCTTTGCTTCCTATCTTTTAACCAGTTACCAGTCCATGAGAGGACCTTCCCTCTTATCCCATGACTGCTTACTTTGCTTAATAGCCTTTGGTGAGGGACCTTGTCAAAGGCTTTCTGAAAATCTAAATACACTATATCCACTGGATCCCCCTTGTCCACATGCTTGTTGACCCCCTGAAAGAATTCTAGTAGATTGGTGAGTCATGATTTCCCTTTACAAAAACCATGTTGACTCTTCCCCAACAAATTATGTTCATCTATGTGTCTGACAATTTTGTTCTTTTTAAAAATTGGCGTCACATTAGCTATCCTCCAGTCATTTGATATAGAAGCTGATTTTAATGACAGGTTACAGACTACAGTTAGTAGGCCTGCAATTTCACATTTGAGTTCCTTCAGAACTCTTGGGTGAATACCATCTGGTCCTGGTGACTTATTACTGTTTAGTTAACCAATTTGTTCCTCCTCTAATGACACCTCAATCTGGGACAGTTCCTCAGATTTGTCACCTAAAAGGAACGGCTCAGGTTTGGGAATCTCCCTCACCTCCTGAACCATGAAGACTGATGCAAAGAATTCATTGAGTTTCTCCGCAATGACCTTATCATCCTTGAGTGCTCCTTAGCATGTTGATCGTCCAGTGGCCCCACTGGTTGTTTAGCAGGCTTCCTGCTTCTGATGTACTTGCTGTTACTTTTTGAGTCTTTGGCTAGCTGTTCTTCACATTCTTTTTTGTCCTTCCCAATTATATTTTTAAACAACACTTGCCAGAGTTTATGCTCCTTTCTATTTTCCTCACTAGGATTTAACTTCCACTTTTTAAGAGGATGCCTTTTTGCCTCTCACTGCTTCTTTTACTTTGTTGATTAGCCACGGTGGCTCTTTTTTGCTTCTCTTACTATGTTTTTTAATGTGGGGTATACATGTAAGTTGAGCCTCTATTATGGTGTCTTTAAAAAGTTTCCATACAGGTTGCAGGGATTTCACTTGTGGCACTGTACCTTTTAATTTCTATTTAACTAACCTCCTCATTTTTGTGTAGTTCCCGTTTCTGAAATTAAATGCTACGGTGTTGGGCCACTGTGGTGTTTTCCCCACCACAGGGATGTTAAATTTAATTATATTATGGTCACTATTACCAAGCAGTCCAGCTATATGCACGTCTTGGACCTGATCCTGTGCTCCACTTAGGACTAAATCAAGAATTGACTCTTCTCTTGTGGGTTCCAGGTCTAGCTGCTCCAAGAAACAGTCATTTAAGATGTCAAGAAACTTTATCTCTGCATCCCGTCATGAGGTGATATGTACCCAGTCAATATGGGGATAGTTGAAATCCCCCATTATTATTGAGTTTTTTATTTTAATAGCCTCTCTAATCTCCCTGAGCATTTCACAATCATCATCACTATCCTGGTCAGGTGGTCGGTAGTATATCCCTACTGCTATACTCTTATTATTCAAGCATGGAATTACTATGCATAGAGATTCCATGGTACAGTTTTGTTCATTTTAGATTTTTACTTCATTTAGAACAATTGAAACACTGTCATCATCTAGAGTCTGACCTCCTGCATAACACAGAACTTCCCTGAAATTATTCAGTTTGAATAGAGCATATTGTGATGTGTTCCCCCCGGGGTGTCACCTGGAACTGGGGTATCACTGAGCCATCTGACTCATCACCCAGGGTTCCCTCTCAGCACTGTGCTGCTGTGACAAGCTGTAGACCCGCTCCTGGTCCTAGACTGCCAGCAGCATTTACACAGGCAGGGACACACCCAGCTGCAGTTACTAGCTGTGACCAGTCACTGCTGGAACCAACAATGGAGAGGCTACAGCCAAGATACCCCCAGCTTCCCAGCCTAGGACCCCAGAGCTGTACTGTCCCGCTTTGGTCAAAACCTCAATCAGTATGAATTTATTACTTAGTTCGCCCCTCCCTTAATGTGGAGAGGAATATGCAACAAGCCTGTGTTAACCGAACTGAGATTTTTTCCCCAGACCCTGCACTCAAAGGCACACTGATTTAGATAAAGCAAAAAACCAAGTTTATTAAAAGAAGATAGATTTTAAGTGATAGCAAACAGATCAAACAGATTACCTAGCAAATAAAAAACCCCACAAACTAAGCCTAAAATACTAGAGAGATTGGATATGAATTAGCAATTTTTCACCCTGGCTGCTGATACAAGCAGTCCACCAGGTTTCCATACACAGGCTAGAAATCCTTCTCTCCGTTCAGTCTTTGTTTCTCAGATGTTTCCAGGAGTTCTCTTATGTGGGGCATGAGGCCACTAGATATCACACCCCACCTTAGATAGTTTTAACATATGATGGGAACCCTTTGTTCCAAAAATAGTTCCCAGCCCAGTTTGTGGAAAAATACAGGTACCCAAAATGGAGTCCAGTATCATGTGGTCTGGTCACATGCCCTTGCTGAGTCATAGCAGCCATTACTTACAGGCCTGCTGAAGCGATACAGAATCTTTGTAGAATTTTTCTGCCTGCCTCTAACAAATCTTCGCATGTGCGAACTGAGATCTGGGTGGTTTTTATGGGGATGGCAAAATTACATCCCTCACACTAGGGCCCTGTTTCTCAAATGCGGCCACTGTTGCCGCATGCGGATACCGGGGGTTTCCCTGCGGCTCAGGCAGGTTCCTGGGCAGTGGGGGCAGGAAGCATCTGCTCCCTTCCCTTCCTTCCTGTTGCTCCTGCATGTGCCGCCTCTCTGGAGACACAGGTGGGACACACAAGGCTTAAGGAGCAAGGTGAGCAGTTGGGGTGGGGGGAGGAGGCGAGTGGTGAGGCAAGTGGCTGGCAGGGTGGCCTGGCGGGGGAGTAAGCAGGCAAGCAGCGAGCCAGCAGCAGAGTGAGGAGGCAGGTGGGGGGTGGGTCTGGCTGCGAGTGGGGGAGTGAGGAGGCGAGCAATGAGCCACCAGCGAGTGGGGGTTCTCGTGGCAGGCACGGGGGTGTCTGTGGCAGGGGAGCGAGGAGGCAAGCGGTGGGTGGGGGAGGATAAGAGGAGGCGAGCGGCGGGTGGGGAACTGAGGAGGGACGCAGGAGGCAAGTGGCAGGCGGGGGAGTGAGGAGGTAAGCGGCGGGCATATGGGCAGCAGGTGGATTCCCCCCTTTGGGGAGGCTCGTCCCTGACTCCACCGCTTCCGCCTGCCCCCTCCCCCCAGCAGCCAGAGCCCCAAGACCGCTGCCCTTCTGTGGCTGGAGCCACAAGACCCCAACCTGGAGAAGCCCCGAGTGTGTCCCCCTCAACTGGAGGAGCCCCAAGAACCTACACACACACACACACACCTGCCCGGAGAAGCCCTGGGCCAGCCACAGGCATGCCTCACCTCCCCAACCCTCCCCAGACCCAAGCTGCCCAGAGATGTTTTTCATTATTATTTGGACTTCTATTATGTCAAAGCATTTTTAAATTTACTTCAGAATTGTTGTACAGACAACCACTTTTATCCAAAAAGCAAAAGAAACAATAATAAAAAGACAAGAACGTGCAAAATACCTTATTTGAGTTTCTATTTTGTTAGGCCCAGTAAAGAATAGAGATAATTGTGTATTATTTTTATTATTGAGTTTGCAAAAAAAACCCCAAAACCTTATGTCAGGGTTCCCTCCCCACTCTGAACGCTAGCGTACAGATGTGGGGACCCACATGAAAGACCCCCTAAGCTTATTCTTACCAGCTTAGGTTAAACACTTTCCCAAGGCACAAATTTCGCCTTGTCTTTGAACAGTATGCTGCCACCACCAAGTGATTTAGACAAAGCACAGGGAAAGGACCACTTGGAGTTCCTATTTCCCCAAAATATCCCCCCAAGCCCTAACACCCCCTTTCCTGGGGATGCTTGAGAATAAACAAGATGAGCACAAACCAGCCTTGGATTTTTAAGACCCAAAAAACCCAATCAGATTCTTAAAAAACAGAACTTTATAAGAAGAACAAAAAAAGATAAGAGATCAACTCTGTAAGATCAGAGTGGAAGATAATCTTACAGGCAGTCAGATTCAAAACATAGAGAATCCCTCTAGGCAAAACCTTAAGTTACAAAAGACACAAAAACAGGAATGCACATTTCCTCCAGCATAGCGAATTTCAAAAGCCAAAACAAAGAAAACCTAACGTATTTTCTAGCTAGATTACTTACTAACTAGATTACTTACTAACTTTACAGGAGTTGGAGGGCTTGCATCCTTGATCTATGCCCGGCAAAGGTATCACACACACACAGACAAAGCCTCCCCGGCCGCCCCCCCCCAGATTTGAAAGTATCTTATCCCCCCATTGGTCATTTCTAGGTCAGGTGCCAGCCAGGTTACCCAAGCTTCTTAACTCTTTACAGGGAAGAGGATTTTATAGTACTGTATCAGAGCTTCTTAACCCTTTCCCTTTATATTTATGACACCTTACATTAATAAATTACAATGATTTGGATGTATATATGTGTATATTACTTTATTATCTTTAGGAAAAGTAAATAATTTTAGGAAAAAAGTGTTCGTGCAGCCACCAGAAAGAGTTGGTGGCCGTACTCTGAGGCCACCGAAAAATTTGTTGCAAGAACCTGTGCACAAGGGCCAAATTTCCAGTCCCTGCTCCACAGCATGGAGGTGCTAGAGATCCTCAACAAAACAGTTGTAAGAACATTTTAACATGGTCAAAATAATATTAATTCCCTAGCTCCATTCTTGGAATTGAAAGCAGCTCAACTTACAATGCAGGAGTCTAATATGGCAAATTAAAAACAGTTCCTCAGCTGAATAAAATATAAAATTATACTGTATTTTTATAATTTAGGTGATGCACGAGCAACTGAAAATCTGGGACTAACAGCTATACACACACTCTTTGTGCGGGAGCACAATCGCTTGGCTATCGAGTTGAAGAAATTAAATCCATGCTGGGATGGAGAGAAGCTCTACCAGGAGGCTCGAAAAATCATAGGTGCCATGACCCAGGTACTAGCTGCAATATTGGTGTTGCTTCCATTCACTTGTGGATTAAAACATTTTTTGCTCAGATTTAGACATGATTTTTCCCCTCCAGAATTGCCTGTGCAGGTTCCTACACACCAAGCTCGCTTAATCCTGTAGCCACTGGGGCTATGTGTGTAGCAGCCTGCAGATCTAAATGTTTTAGGCACCCTGTGTGCTGCAAGCCCCTCTGCCTTATCAGTCATTCACAGCTCAGTTTTAGTGGCTTAGTGTTGTACAAATGGAAATAATTTCTGTGACAGATATTTAACCGCATGCGGTATCTTTGGGGACCAATGTAATCAATCTAGGAATAGTTTCAGTATGATTGTGTTCTACTCCATTGGGGTAGTTACTACAGCTCCTCCAGGAATTAAAAACAGTGTGGGGATGATTAATGTGAGTTGCTAAGACAACTCCGTGGGGTGGATTGCATTTCTTGGCTCAGACTGGGTTTTCCAGAGACAGGGAAAGAACTTGGGCTATAGAATGGTTGAGTTTAAACACACTCGAGGTCCTCATTTTGATTCAGGAATCAGACAGGACCTTTGGTCCTAAGGGGACCCCACTGCCATCTGAAGGGTTGGAAGAGACGTTAGCCTACCAGACTCCCCATGTGGAAGTTGGGTGATTTCTGGCGTGTTTAGTTTGTGTGTAACAAGTTTTATTGTTTTTATATATTGTCTCTGTGATGCTTTTATCCTAAGAATAAATGTACTCTGCTGAGAAAGAGCTGTGTGGTAGTTGGTAACTACTGGCTCGTGCCAGTTATTGCCCTTAGAGAGAAAGCACAGCCCAGGCTGACTGGCTTGGAGAGGATATCACGGTGGGTGGCAGGAGGCTGTGCAGCCTTAAAACCCCAGAGATGCGGGTCTCTGTCCAAGGCAGCAGTTCTGCGGAAAAGGACCTAGGGGTGACAGTGGACGAGAAGCTGGATATGAGTCAGCAGTGTGCCCTTGTTGCCAAGAAGGCCAATGGCATTTTGGGATGTATAAGTAGGGGCATAGCGAGCAGATCGAGGGACGTGATCGTTCCCCTCTATTCGACACTGGTGAGGCCTCATCTGGAGTACTGTGTCCAGTTTTGGGCCCCACACTACAAGAAGGATGTGGATAAATTGGAGAGAGTCCAGCGAAGGGCAACAAAAATGATTAGGGGTCTAGAGCACATGACTTATGAGGAGAGGCTGAGGGAGCTGGGATTGTTTAGTCTGCAGAAGAGAAGAATGAGGGGGGATTTGATAGCTGCTTTCAACTACCTGAAAGGGGGTTCCAAAGAGGATGGCTCTAGACTGTTCTCAATGGTAGCAGATGACAGAACGAGGAGTAATGGTCTCAAGTTGCAATGGGGGAGGTTTAGATTGGATATTAGGAAAAACTTTTTCACTAAGAGGGTGGTGAAACACTGGAATGCGTTACCTAGGGAGGTGGTAGAATCTCCTTCCTTAGAGGTTTTTAAGGTCAGGCTTGACAAAGCCCTGGCTGGGATGATTTAACTGGGACTTGGTCCTGCTTCGAGCAGGGGGTTGGACTAGATGACCTTCTGGGGTCCCTTCCAACCCTGATATTCTATGATTCTATGATTCTAATATGACAACTGGGAGCCTAAAACTTTACGTAGGAGGGGAGAATACATGTGCAGTTACCCTGAAACTGTGACAATAACAAAAGGAGACCTAAAGAGTTAATTTTTGTCCCTGACATGGCCATATTAGGCTGCATTAGTAGGAGCATTGCCAGCAGATCGAGGGAAGTGATTATTCCCCTCTATTCGGCACTGGTGAGGCTACGTCTGGAGTATTGTGTCCAGTTTTGGGCCCCCCACTACAGAAGGGATGTTGACAAATTGGAGAGAGTCCAGCAGAGGGCATCAAAAATGATTAGGGAGCTGGGGTACATGACTTATAAGAAGAAGTTAAGGGAACTGGGCTTATTTAGTCTGCAGAAGAGAAGAGTGAGGGGGATTTGATAGCAGCCTTCAATTACCTGAAGGGGGGGTTCCAAAGAGGATGGCGCTTAGCTGTTCTCAGTGGTGGCAGATGATGGAACAAAGAACAATTGTCTCCCTCAATGGGGGAGGTCTAGGTTGGATATTAGGAAAAACTATTTCACTAGGAGGGTGGTGAAGCACTGGAATGGGTTCCCTAGGGAGGTGGTGGAATCTCCATCCTTAGAGGTTTTTAAGGCCCGGCTTGACAGACCCCTGGCTGGGATGATTTAGTTGGGGTTGGTCCCGCTTTCAGCAGGGAGTTGGACTAGATGACCTCTTCTGTGATCTCCCTTCTGTGATTTCCCTACCACATGTGGTCTGAAAGCAGCTTTTCCTCCAAGGGCTTTCCTGGCTGCAAGGTGCAGGGTTACTCTGCCAGGCAATTTATGGTGCCTTTGAACCTGGGAGCACATGGCCTGTGCGGATTCAAACATCACCTAACCCTGAATCTTCTCATGCCTACCCTTCTAAAAAGGAAGGCGATGAAAGAGCAAAAACACCATATTCTCCTTCTCCTAAACTGTCCAAGAAAACAGTGGAAAAACCTCTGCCTGCCAAAAGTATCAACAATCTGCCTCCCTCAGGAACAGTACTGAACTGAGAAGAAGGAGAGGAACAGGTTTTGGGGTAACTGCACCTGTAGTCCCCCTCTGTCATCCTTCAAAGCCATCTACTTAAGGTTGACTCCAAGATCTCATTCCTGAGTGGTAACAGCTAATTTAGACCACATCATTTTGGTCTAATGGGATTATGTTTTCTAATGGACATTTCTTTGCACTTATCAAAACTGAATTTCGTCTGCAGTTTTGTTGCCCAGTCACCCAATTTTGTGAGAGCCCTTTGTAACTCCTCACATTCTGCTTTGGACTTAACTATCTTGAGTAATTTTGTATCATCTACAAACTTTGCCACCTCACTTTTTACCTCTTTTTCCAGGTCATTTATGAATATGTTGAACAGCACTGGTCCCAGTAGAGAGCTGTTTCCCTCTCTCCATTCGGAAAACTGACCATTTATTCCTACCCTTTGTTTCCTGTGTTTTAACCACTTACTGATCCATGAGAGGACCTTCAGTCTTATCCCATGACAGCTTACTTTGCTTAAGAACCTTTGGAGAAGGACCTTGTCAAAGGCTTTCTGAAAGTCCAAATATATTATATCCACTGAAACACCCTTCTCCACATGTTTTTTGACCCCCTAAAAGAATGCTACCATGGAGATCCTTGACTTTAATCTCTTACCAAGGCTCTTGGGGAGCTTTACAGGATAAGGAGATCCAGCTGGGGAGGAAAGTTCATATCTCAGCCATGCTGTCTGTGAGTGAAGTTCAGCCCTGTGCAGAGGCCAACACAAGGCACAGGCACTATCCAAGCCCTTCAGGTAGCTGGGCCTTTCTAGTCACCCTTCCGAATATCAGCGCACTGGCTTTTCTCTGGTCCTCTGGACCATCAACATCAGTGGCTCAGAGAGCTCCCCGGCCAATTCTTTTAATTCTGTTGGGGGAAAGTTTTCCAGTCCTGCAGATTTAAAACATTTAACTTCAGCAGTTGCTGTTTAGCATGCTCCCTACTTATTATTGGAATAGAAAGCATTTAATGATCACTGCAAGTTATGAATACGTCCTCCTGCTCCTTTCAAAACACAGAACAGAAATATTTATTGAAGACTTCTGCCTCTTCTGCATCATTACACACAATTTTGCCATCCATACCTAGTAACAGAACAAAGCCATTGCTTGAATTGCTTTTGTGTCTCATATATTTAAAATTTCCTTCTTTTATCTTCCTGGCTGTTTCATTGATGTCTTGCATTTTGACACAGAATTTTTGACCAATCCTATTGATAATGTTAGAAAGTGATTGTTTTTTTCCTTTAGAAAGAGTGTATATGAGCTTCTAACTCAGTCTGTACTCCCTTCCAGGTAGTAACATACAGAGACTACTTGCCACTTCTGCTTGGAGATGAGACTGAGAAGGAAATACCATGCTATGGGGGCTATGATGAGTCTGTGGATCCCACCGTGGCAAATGTATTTTCCTTGGCTTTTCGGTTTGGTCATAGTTCAATACAGCCTTTTGTGACCCGTTTAGATGATCATTTCCAACCTTTGGGTCCACATTTCCGGGTCCCTCTTCACCTCACATTCAGTGCTTCCTGGAGGGTTGTAATGGAAGGTAAGCATGCTTTGCCAGGCCCTGCCTGCAGTCCTGCTTTGCCAGCAAGGCAGAGATTCAACAATGTACTTAAGCAGATGAGTTCACTGGGACTTAAGCACATGCTTCAAGTTAACCACATGCTTAAGTAAATTCCTGAATCAGAACCTAAAGCTCGTTACATCTGATCATTTGTTTCTATTCATCAGGACATGTTTTCAGTTTATAAATCATTTCCTCAATTCCAGCAAATAAGCAATTTTCATCAAAGTGTAATTATCTGGGCAAATGGATGGAATCATAGAACAGGAAGGATCTTGAGACATCATCTAGTCCAGACCCCTCATGGGAGGACGAAGTATTATCTATTATTTGTATAGATTATTATTAGGGCTGTCAATTAATCATAGAATCTCAGGGTTGGAAGGGACCTCAGGAGGTCATCTAGTCCAACCCCCTGCTTAAAGCAGGACTGATCCCCAATTAAATCATCCAATTTTTTGTTCTTCTTGACCCAGATCCCTAAATGGCCCCCTCAAGGATTGAACTCACAAGCCTGGGTTTAGCAGGCCAATGCTGAAACCACCGAGCTATCCCACTCACATGTTGCTGAGGAAGGTGAAACACTCCCTCCCCCAAGGTTGCTGTCAATCTGACTGGGGGAAATTCCTTCCCAACCACATGTATGGTGATCAGTTAAACGCTGAGCTCGTCAGCAAGAATCCGCCAGCCAAACTCCTCAAAGGGAAAGCCTTAGAGAGAGAACCTCTATGGCCACGGAGCCTGGATGAGATGCCAGACTTTGTGCTATGGATGTTCCAGGGCCAAGATTTAGATCTAATGCAGAAAACCAAATGCTGCAGTCCTTATGAAATCAAGGGTATTACTCCAGACATGTTTAAGTGTAAAAAAATTTGGCCCCTTATGGCTTTCATTGACTCATTTGGGAGCATTACGCACAGTTGCATGTCTAACCAATTACAAATACGAAAGTAAGTTGAGGGAGTGGGAATAGTTAGGGTTAGAATGACTGGGAACAGCCCACACCATATTTGCTAGCTCCACCCCCTGGTGTGGCCATTACTGTCTTCTTCTGTGCATGTAAAAATCTGTCTGAGACCTTCTGTGCACTAAACGCTCCTTCCCATTAATAAAGCAACAGAAAAATTGTTCCCACCAATGCCAAGAAGTCTGGAACAATTTGGCTGCCTTGTATATTTTAGAAGAAAATGCAATTTCTAATAGCTGACAGAAAGGCTGTTACCATTTCTGATGTTTGAAAAGCCAATATTTCGATATCGTCCACTTTGGATATTTGAATACCCTAGCACAGCCAGGCAAACACTCTTCACATTCTCAAATGCCAACGTATGAAGGGGGAATGGAAAACAAAAGCCAACTATTCCACTGTCAAAAGATAGAACACTTGGTGAAAAGGGGCTTTAAATAGTACCATTAATGGATTGAAGGAGGAATCTTCATCAACGACCGATCACAATAAATAAAATAAATGGGCCATAGACACTACCAAATTCTTGCAATAAGTATAATAATAATTATTATCACTTACGTAGTGCTGTCACATCCAATCGCTTTATGGCCAGGATTTTCAAAAATTGACAATTGGTTTTGCCCAAATTGAGAAAGCTTAAAGAGGCCTGATTTTCAGAGTGTGAGTGCTCACGTTCTTGAAAATCTGTGCTTAACCCACTAAGGCAAACAATGTACCTTAGTGGCGCACCACTGAGCTGGGCCTCAGGAGAACTGGGTTCTAGTGCCACCTGGGTCACAGTCATGGTGGGTGACCTTTGCTCCATCAAAGCACCTCTCTGTGCTAGAGTTTCTCCATCTGTAAAATGGGGATCATGACACTGACCTTCTTTGTAAAGCACTCTGTGATCTATACAGGAGGTAGGTATTATTGTAAGGTAGTTTGTCTCCTGAATACCTATGTGAGGGAGGGAGGTATTATTATGGGAACAGAGGCAGAAAGATCCAGTGACTTGTCCAAAGTCACAGAGAAGTTAGTAGCAAAACTGGGGTTAGAACACAGGAGTATGTGGCTTTGAGTCCTCTGTTTGTACTAATTAATTGCAGTTGACTCAATCAATTGTTTTAACGCAAAACAAATTAAAAAATAATCGCAATTAATTGCAGTTTTAATCACACTGCTATACAATAATAGAATACCAATTTAAAGTTGCTATAAATATTTTTGAGGTTTTTCTATATTTTCAGACATATTGATTTCAATTACCACACAGAATATAAAGTGTACAGTGCTCACTTTATATTATTATTTTTATTACAAATATTTGGACTGTAAAAAAGATAAAAGAAATAGTGTTTGTCAATTCATCTCATACAATGTAGTGCAATCTCTTTATTGTGAAAGTGCAACATACAAATGTAGAATTATTATTTTTTTAGGGCTGTCAATTAATCGCAGTTAATGTAAGCGATTAATGTAAAATAAATTAACACATTATTTTTAATGAGTGTTAATCACATACTTCTCTTTTGACCCTTTTCACTTACTGTACTTCATCACTTGGCCGACATTGGCACAGTTCTCATGATCTGGAGTGATTCAATATCAGAAAAAATTAATGGTGCAAAGCACCAAAAGTTCAGGTCTTTTGAATGGGTCTTTATTTTTAAAAAACTTCTGGGTGGTTCTCTGGATAAAAAGGTGGTCATCTGTAGTTATTGCAAGGCTGAGTTCCAATACCATGGAAGTACTTCAAGTCTTCAGTGCCAGGTACACGCTAAACATGCTTTCACCTCAAGTTCTTGTGCTCCAGATAACCTACTGACAGCAAATGAATCCCTCCAGCCACGACAGAATATGCTTAAAGAGTTTCAGGATCGCTAGAAGCCCCTGGATCAAACAAAATACAACAGCTTAATCAATGCTATTGCAAAGTGGATAGCTATGGACTGCAGACTGTTCAACATTGTAAATGACAGAAGGTTAAAAGATGTTATTCAAATTGCATCTTCCAATCAGTCATACACCTTGCCCTCCTGAGGAACTATTGTATCACAATTACATGACCTATATCACGAGAAAACTATAAAGTTGGAGCTTCTGAAAAATGCGCTAACTGTTGCTTTGACTGGTGATCACTGGACATCCCTGTGCAATCACAGCTATCCTGGAGTCACAATCACCTGATTGATGCTCCATGGACATTGCAGTCCTTTGCTTTAACAGTAACGCAGAGAGACATTATGCTGAAGCATGTGCAGAGCACTTCTTGGATGTTGCCAAAAAATGAAATATTCAAGAAAAGGTTACAACAATTTTGTACTGACAATGCATGTAATATGATAGCAGCAGACAGTCATTTGCCTTTTGAACATATGACATGCATCGCTCATGGTCTGCAGCAATCAATTACAGTAGCACTCAGTGATGGTGGTTTTGAAAACATGCTGTCAAAATGTAGAAAACTTGTGGGCCATTTCATCTGATCAGGTTCAATAAGGATAAGTGCAGGGTCCTGCACTTAGGATGGAAGAATCCAATGCATCGCTACAGACTAGGGACCGAATGGCTAGGCAGCAGTTCTGCGGAAAAGGACCTAGGGGTGACAGTGGACGAGAAGCTGGATATGAGTCAGCAGTGTGCCCTTGTTGCCAAGAAGGCCAATGGCATTTTGGGATGTATAAGTAGGGGCATAGCGAGCAGATCGAGGGACGTGATCGTTCCTCTCTATTCGACACTGGTGAGGCCTCATCTGGAGTACTGTGTCCAGTTTTGGGCCCCACACTACAAGAAGGATGTGGATAAATTGGAGAGAGTCCAGCGAAGGGCAACAAAAATGATTAGGGGTCTAGAGCACATGACTTATGAGGAGAGGCTGAGGGAGCTGGGATTGTTTAGTCTGCAGAAGAGAAGAATGAGGGGGGATTTGATAGCTGCTTTCAACTACCTGAAAGGGGGTTCCAAAGAGGATGGCTCTAGACTGTTCTCAATGGTAGCAGATGACAGAACGAGGAGTAATGGTCTCAAGTTGCAATGGGGGAGGTTTAGATTGGATATTAGGAAAAACTTTTTCACTAAGAGGGTGGTGAAACACTGGAATGCGTTACCTAGGGAGGTGGTAGAATCTCCTTCCTTAGAGGTTTTTAAGGTCAGGCTTGACAAAGCCCTGGCTGGGATGATTTAACTGGGAATTGGTCCTGCTTCGAGCAGGGGGTTGGACTAGATGACCTTCTGGGGTCCCTTCCAACCCTGATATTCTATGATTCTATGATTCTATGAAACACAGTACAGAGCTAGAAATAAAACAAGCGGCAAATGGACAGAAACAAGAACCTCTTGTACAAGACATTTCAACCAGATGGAACTCCACATTGGGTATGGTTCAGTGTCTGTGTAACCCAGACACCTTCTGCGTGTGGTGTTCTGTCCCATCTAGTGGCACTGAGACCACTTAGAGAGAGAGATAAAATGTGTCTGCTATACAGCCTTGGCTAATAGCCAGGTGGCTTTTAGCTCATGTGGTAGAGGCTCATGTACTAAGCTCCAGAGGTCCCTGGTTTGATCCTGCCCACTGACGACTGGGGTCTGTCGGCATTACATGAGCTTTGAAATAAAGTCACTATCACAGCCACATTAGATCTTCAAAAGCACAGCCTATCAGTGCCAACAGGAAAGGATTTAAAAAACTGCAAAAGCTAGAAACACTACTTGAGCCCTGCTGGTTTGTGAGTGAATTCCTTGGGGGAGAATTGTATGTCTCCTGCTCTGTGGTTTTACTCACATTCTGCTATATATTTTGTGTTATGGCACTCTCAGATGACGACCCAGCATATGTTGTTTGGTTTAAGAACACTTTCACTGCAGATTTGACAAAGCACAAAGAAGGTACCAATATGAGATTTCTAAAGATAGTTACAGCACTCGACCCAAGGTTTAAGAATCTGAAGTGCCTTCCAAAATCTGAGAGGGACGAAGTATGGAACATGCTGTCAGAAGTCTTAAAAGAGCAACACTTCAGTGTGGAAACTACAGAACCTGAACCTCCAAAAAAGAAAAACAACCTTCTAACATGCATCGGTCCACGCTGCTTTGGATCATTATCAAGCAGAACCCGTCATCAGCACATCCTCTGGAATGGTGGTCAAAGCATGAAGGGGCATGCGAATGTTTAGCATATCTGGCATGTAAATATCTTGCAACGCCAGTTACAACAGTGCCATGCGAATGCCTGTTCTCACTTTCAGGTGACATTCTAAGTAAGAGTTATCTTCCGTAAATGTTAACAAACTTGTTTGTCTTAGCGATTGGCTGAACAAGAAGTAGTACTGAGTGGATTTGTAGGCTCTAAAGTTTGACATTGTTTTATTTCTGAGTGCAGTTATGTAAAAAATAATAATTCTACATTTGTAAGCTGCATTTTCACGATAAAGAGATTGTACTACAATACTTATATGAGGTGAACTGAAAAATACTATTTATTTTGTTTATAATTTTTACAGTGCAAATATTTGTAATAAAAATAATTATATTTTGTTGTAATGGAAATCAAAATATTTGAAAACGTAGAAAACATCAAAATATTTAAATAAATAGTATTCTGTTATTGTTTAACAGTGCAATTAAAACTGCAATTAATCACCTTTTTTAATCTCATGATTAATCACAATTAATTTTTTAATCACTTGACAGTCCTAATTATTAGAGATTATTATTACTATAGAGGGCTATATTTATTATAGCCATCTTATAGACTTGGGGCTGCGAGACCTTCTTCTTTGATAGAGGTTTTCCAGGATGACATTTACAATTGTCCTCCCCACAGCTAGAGCGTCTCATAACCAGGGAAGGGAGATGAGCCAAAGACTCTGTGAAGTCCAATAGGGACTTCACAATGCTAATCTAATTCACCTGGAAGGTACTAAGTTAGTATGGTGATGGATAATGGCAGAGAACTGTAAAATGGACAAACAATGGACAGCAGATGAGCCATGAGCTTCAATCTAAACATGGCACCACAAATAGCCAGTGCAAGTTTGAGCTGCATGTGCAGATGGAACAGCTCATGGAAAACAAGGGTAACAGTCCCTGTTCGATTGTGACTACACTTGGAATGCTGCATTCAGCTCTGGGCACCAGAAGAAAAAACAAATTGAAGGACATTAAAAAAAGCAACAAAAATGACTCTAGGACTCTAGTATGCAGCGTTGTTACAGCGATTTTGGTCCCAGGATATTAGCGAGACAAAGTGGGTGAGGTAATATCTTTTATTGGACCAACTTCTGTTGGTGAGAGAGACAAGGTTTTGTGCTACTCTACCTGAGGAAGAGCTCTGTGTAGCTCGAAAGCTGGTCTCTCTCACCAACAGATGTTCGTCCAATGAAAGATATTACCTCACCCACCTAGTCTCTCTGGGATTCTAGGAAAGATTTTAAAAGCTGTCAGTAACTTTCACTGTGTTGAGTAAATGAAACCTTGCAATACCACTTAAACTATGAAACTAGCAGTGGGCATCTGCAAAAGAACTTTCTGATAATTGTATCCTTAAAGACCTGGAACGTGAGCTGAGGCTAAATTGTGTCTTACTCCTGCTGCAGGGCTAGTTTAATCTTCTGCTTTGAATGTTCTGCCTCTCATCAGTGTAGATATAATTCCCAGTTACAATGCAACATAACTTTTAATAGCTGTTCTATTAATTCTAATCAGCCACCATTTTAAAATGGTGCTTTTGGTGATAGCCCGCTTAGTTTATAAAATTTATACAATGTACTGTTTTCATATTAAATATGCCTTAAATCAAGGACCCAAAATCACTTTCCAAACATGAAGTAAGTCTCATGACCTTCAGAAATGGGAATTATCTCTATTTTACAGCTCCAGAGACTGAGATGCAGAGGCCTAGAGCCAGATTTTCAAAGGTCTTTAGGTATCTAAAGATGCACCTAAGTGCCCATTGAGAAAATCCCATTGGACTCCTATCTGTGTCCTTAGCTGGCACCTAGCTACTTTTAGGAATCTGGCCTCTAGTGATGGTAAAAATTTTGGTGACAATCAGTAAAAAGCAAAAATTGTAAAATCCAGGAAATTTTCAATAAAAAATCAGTACAAACTGAAAACAAATGGCCTTATCTAGATTACGAACAAATATCTCAAACAGGAGATTTTTCCCCCCAAAGAAGATTGCCTGAGTTTATCAATAGCATTCTGCTATACTTTAAAAATACACAATTCTATAGCTCATTTCACTCACATTTAGTGGTGACACTTTCATTTTATTTGTAGACCATCAGAGGGGTAGCCGTGTTAGTCTGGATGTGTAAAAGCGGCAAAGAGTCCTGTGGCACCTGATAGGTTAACAGACGTATTGGAGCATAAACTTTCGTGGGTGAATGAATACCCACTTCGTCGGATGCATGTAGTGGAAATTTCCAGAGGCAGGTATAAATATGCAAGCAAGAATCAGGCTAGGGATAACTAGGTTAGTTCATGTTTTATATGTATTTCAAGCTAATTGGATATATATACAATGGGACAGAGTGCAGCCACTTTAGAACTGACCGCCCTACCTTTCAACTTACTATGACTCATTCAGCAGAATCTTAAACCAAATTAGCCAAAGTATGACATGGGTGAACTCACTACTTGTGAATAAGTAAATAGTCATTGGAGCCAGGGCTTGACCATGGCTCTTTCACATGGTAGACACAGGCCCTAGCCACCAGGCTATCGAGTCAACATCTCTCGCTCTCTGTCTCTGGCCCAATGAATTGCTTAATACCAAATGGAACAGCTTCGACAGGAGTGACTGGGACACCCCCACCCTCAGATTAACCAATAGCCTGGCAGCTAGGGCTCTTACCTGGGATGTAGGAGAGCCGAGTTCAAGGCTTTGTGCCAAATCAAGCAGAGGGGGATTTGGAAACCGCTCTTCCCTTGCTAACTGGGGAGCATGAACTTCAGCCAGTCTAATTCCCACTCTCCTTATTGCTGACTGTCTTCTGCACAGGACCCAAATGGGACCAAGCCTGGTAGGGGAACACCTAGCTTATAAATCCTGCTGGGATTTAGGTGTGCGCTAGGGTGCTGAGCAGCTCAGTGGCATCAGGATTTTGGAGGCTTTGTGCATGCCCAGTGGTGGACATGTAGGCAGCTATGGAATTTAGGTGTCTACAGAGTTAGGCAGCAGTGGAGCAGGGGTTTTAAGGATCTTATGGCGTGGAAATTGGGGGCCTAAGTCCCTTAGTGGGTCTAGCCTGAGGCACCGCTATAAACTCAGCGTTATAAGAACTGTATAGCTTTTCAGAAATTAAACAACAGCTAATGACCAACAGCCCTGTGCTCAAAATATCCTGAATATCAAAATCGCATTACTAGCAGCCCACATCACCCACAAGCAAATGGAGAGGCTGAGAGAGCTTTAGACAGACAGCCAAGAAAATCCATTCCTTGTCCTTCTGAGTTACACATCAACACCAGTCATGGTTACTGGATATAGTCCAGCCCAAATCCTGATGGGAAGACAGCTCAGAACTACTGTTCCAGCTTTGGAAAAGAACCTATTTCCAAAGTGGCCAGATATGAAGAGAATAGACAAATCAGATAAAACGGCTAAAAGAGCTTTTGAACACTTTTAGGATAGACATCACTCAGAGAGCTGCTAGGTCTAGAACCTGAGGAACATGTTCATATCAAATTGGGAACTCGATAATACAGCTTAGCACTGCATTACAACACTGACAGAAGGATTGTTCAGTGTGTTTCAGGAGGTGTAATTAAGAGTAATGTCGTAAAGCTGAGAAAAGGAAAATTTAAGCTGAATATCAGGAAAAAGTTCCTGAGAGTAAGGAATTCTACACTGGCCAACTCTTCCAAGGGAGCCAGCGGATTACAACAAAACCATTGGGGAGGACATTTTAAAACTATACAGAACAAAAGGAACTGTAAAACAAAGCCCTTCTCTATGAGGAGGGCCTGGCAAGGATAAAGTAGAGCTTGGTGAAATTTTTCATTTGAAACATTTTTTTTCAATGAATGGGGGCCTTTTTTGTCAAAATGGAACTTTTCACAGCAACTCCCCACTTTCAACAACATTTTGAATTCTTGTTGAAAACTTGAACACCAAAACATTTCAGCTGACAACCATATATTTTTCACTTTTTGCCACTGTTGGCCTCAAAATTTTGATTTTCATGTTTTTGATGAAAACCTAAAAACTTTTGAAGACAAATTTCAATGAAATTTTTCCCAGGAACAAAACACACATTGCCCAGCCAGCTCTACCTGCGAGGCCTTTTCCAGCTCCTGTTTTATTGCTGTGAGGTAGAAACACAAAGATCCATTTTTCCTGAAGGAGAAGCCTTCCCGGTTCTTCCTATGCAGTTTGTTTACTAAAACTGCTTGGCTTCCTTTGAGCAGCTCATGTTGTTATCAGCCAACAGGCCTCTGCATCTGCAGACATTCTTAAAAACTACTCTGGTTCCTTAGGGGGAACATGGTGCTAGGAAGAACCTTCCCAACCATCAGAGCAGGAAGGATCTCAGGTGACCCCTGAGGAGCAAAGTGAGCACTGGGGCTAACCTTCTGTTGCACAAAATGTAGCCTACAAGGTGGAATGTATTACAGACTGTTCTGTTTCTTTCCGGACTTGACCTTCATTGCAGGTGGCATTGACCCGCTTCTCCGTGGTCTGCTGGTTGACCATGCAAAACTAATGAAACAGAACCAAATGATGATTGAGGAGCTCCAGGAGCGGCTTTTTGAACAGGTAGAAATAATTGGACTGGATCTAGCAGCCTTAAACCTGCAACGGGGAAGAGATCATGGTCTTCCAGGTAATTAAGCATAAGACTGCATCCCACAGGTAGTAATAGTGTTCTTTCTGCGTTGTTTGCAGTTGCTTCCACAATGTGCTAGGCTCTTCCAGACAACCAAGGAAGGACAGAGGAGAAGGCGGAGTAGAGGAGAAGGGGGGTAATACAACATTGAAAAAGAAAGATAACCAGGGAGGGGCAGAACTGTGCAGAGACTTAGAGAAGGTGGACAGAGGCTTAGATCTAATGTCAGAACTGATGAGAGCCCGGGGAGGGATGTGATCATGGATGGAGAAGGAAGGTGGCTCTATTGCTGGATTCTGGATGGGCCAGAGGGAAAGGGAGTGTCCGGGTGGCCAGAGGGAGGCTGGTGCAGCAGTCAGGACCTGGACAAGAGATTTGGTGTGGAATGGAAAGAAAAGAAGGGATCTTGGAGATGCTGAGGAGGAAGCAGCAGAGTTTGGAAATGACCTGGATGGGCAGCAAGGGAGAGGGCAGAGTCAGAAATAGCCCCTGCGGTGCAGGCCCGAGTGATGGGGCTGCGGGCTATCGATGGTGGTGCAGAAGAGGGAAGGTTTGGGAGGGAAGGGAAGGTGTTTGGGTTTGGCTGTGTCCCGGGTAAGATGATGCAGGACACCTGAAGAGAGATGTCAGAGAGCCAGGCTGAGAGGCGGGATTGGACGGCAGGAGACAGGCGAGGCATGGAGAGAGCTGTGTGAGCCATCAGTGTGCAGATGAGAGCTGAGTCCTGTGAGGCTGTCCAGGGAGCGAAGGGAGATGAACCAAAGGCAGAGCCCTGGGAACACCCCGAGAGGGACAGGGGGCAGCCCCACCAAGAGGGCTCGTGGTAAAAGGGGTAGGAGAGGACAGAGTCTCAGCACCCAACATGGAGAAGATGTCCAGGAGAGTTTCTGCTGTAACTGCCTCAAACTCTGACAAAGATTTGTGGGTCATGGTGGACAATCAGCTGAACGTGAGATCCCTGTGCAATGCCATGGCCAAAAGAGTTAATGAGATCCTAGGAGAAATAAACAGGGGAATCTTGAGTAGCAACAGAGAGGTTATTTTACCTCTGAATCTGGCACTGGTGCGACTACTGCTGGAATACTGTGTGCAGTGCTGGTGCCCACAATTCAAGAAGGATGTTGATAACCTGGAGAAAGTTCAGAAAAGAGCCATAAGAATGATTGAAGGATTGGAAAACATGCCTTATAGTGAGAGAGGCAAGGAGCTCAATCTGTTTAGTTTGACGCTGAGAAGGTTAATGGTTGATTTGATTAGTCTGTAAGTACCACATGGGGAACATAAATTTGATAATTGGCTCTTTAAATGGGCAGAGAGAGGTACAACAAGACCCAGTGTCTGGAAGCTGAAGCTAGACAAATTTGGATTTGAAATAAGGCATAAATTTTTCAGTGATGGTAATCAATCACTGGTGCAATTTGACCAAGGGTTGTGGTGGATTCTCCATCATTGGCAACTTTTAAATCCAGGTTGGATGGATTTTTTAAACGATACACTCGTTCAAAAGAAATTCTTTTGGGGAAGTTTCTGGCCTGTGCTCTACAAGAGGTCAGACTAGATGATCAGGGGTCCCTTCTGACCTTGGAGTCCATGAAAACAATTTTTCCTAGCAGGAATAGTATCTGGACTTCACTTTTTGGTAGAAATTGCTCAAACTTTCAAAACCAAAACAATGTCCTTTGGCAGATTCTGAACCTTGGATTATTATTGTTATTTGTTTTACCATAGAACCTAGGAGCTCAAGTACTGGAGCAGCACCTCACTGTGCTAGGCCCTGTACAAACACAGAACAAAAAGACAGAGGAAGAATCTAAGTATAAGATGAGACAATAGATGGCTACAGACATACCTCCAGGGAAGCACAAGGAAACAGCTAGACAGTATTGATCAGCCCGCCAGGCAGTGGGTCTCAAAACAGCAGCAGCCTAACTGTTGGCAAGCTTGTGTAGGCATCACACACAGGAGAGTTTGAAGGAGGATAATGAGGTCGCTTTGAGAATGTTGACAGGGAGCTCCTCCCATGTGCAAGGGACAGCATGAGAGAAAGCTCAAAGGTGCTTGCTTGAAAATTTAACAAGTGGGCAATGGAGGCTGCCATTGGCCAGTCAGGTAGGCACTGACACTTAGAATCATAGAATCATAGAATCATAGAATATCAGGGTTGGAAGGGACCCCAGAAGGTCATCTAGTCCAACCCCCTGCTCAAAGCAGGACCAAGTCCCAGTTAAATCATCCCAGCCAGGGCTTTGTCAAGCCTGACCTTAAAAACCTCTAAGGAAGGAGATTCTACCACCTCCCTAGGTAACGCATTCCAGTGTTTCACCACCCTCTTAGTGAAAAAGTTTTTCCTAATATCCAATCTAAACCTCCCCCATTGCAACTTGAGACCATTACTCCTCGTTCTGTCATCTGCTACCATTGAGAACAGTCTAGAGCCATCCTCTTTGGAACCCCCTTTCAGGTAGTTGAAAGCAGCTATCAAATCCCCCCTCATTCTTCTCTTCTGCAGACTAAACAATCCCAGCTCCCTCAGCCTCTCCTCATAAGTCATGTGCTCTAGACCCCTAATCATTTTTGTTGCCCTTCGCTGGACTCTTTCCAATTTATCCACATCCTTCTTGTAGTGTGGGGCCCAAAACTGGACACAGTACTCCAGATGAGGCCTCACCAGTGTCGAATAGAGGGGAACGATCACGTCCCTCGATCTGCTCGCTATGCCCCTACTTATACATCCCAAAATGCCATTGGCCTTCTTGGCAACAAGGGCACACTGCTGACTCATATCCAGCTTCTCGTCTACTGTCACCCCTAGGTCCTTTTCCGCAGAACTGCTGCCTAGCCATTCGGTCCCTAGTCTGTAGCGGTGCATTGGATTCTTCCATCCTAAGTGCAGGACCCTGCACTTATCCTTATTGAACCTCATCAGATTTCTTTTGGCCCAATCCTCCAATTTGTCTAGGTCCTTCTGTATCCTGTCCCTCCCCTCCAGCGTATCTACCACTCCTCCCAGTTTAGTATCATCCGCAAATTTGCTGAGAGTGCAATCCACACCATCCTCCAGATCATTTATGAAGATATTGAACAAAACGGGCCCCAGGACCGACCCCTGGGGCATTCCACTTGACACCGGCTGCCAACTAGACATGGAGCCATTGATCACTACCCATTGAGCCCGACAATCTAGCCAGCTTTCTACCCACCTTATAGTGCATTCATCCAGCCCATACTTCCTTAACTTGCTGACAAGAATGCTGTGGGAGACCGTGTCAAAAGCTTTGCTAAAGTCAAGAAACAATACATCCACTGCTTTCCCTTCATCCACAGAACCAGTAATCTCATCATAAAAGGCGATTAGATTAGTCAGGCATGACCTTCCCTTGGTGAATCCATGCTGACTGTTCCTGATCACTTTCCTCTCCTCTAAGTGCTTCAGGATTGATTCTTTGAGGACCTGCTCCATGATTTTTCCAGGGACTGAGGTGAGGCTGACTGGCCTGTAGTTCCCAGGATCCTCCTTCTTCCCTTTTTTAAAGATGGGCACTACATTAGCCTTTTTCCAGTCATCCGGGACTTCCCCCGTTCGCCACGAGTTTTCAAAGATAATGGCCAAGGGCTCTGCAATCACAGCCGCCAATTCCTTCAGCACTCTCGGATGCAATTCGTCCAGCCCCATGGACTTGTGCACGTCCAGCTTTTCTAAATAGTCCCTAACCACCTCTATCTCTACAGAGGGCTGGCCATCTCTTCCCCATTTTGTGATGCCCAGCACAGCAGTCTGGGAGCTGACCTTGTTAGTGAAAACAGAGGCAAAAAAAGCATTGAGTACATTAGCTTTTTCCACATCCTCTGTCACTAGGTTGCCTCCCTCATTCAGTAAGGGGCCCACACTTTCCTTGGCTTTCTTCTTGTTGCCAACATACCTGAAGAAACCCTTCTTGTTACTCTTGACATCTCTTGCTAGCTGCAGCTCCAGGTGCGATTTGGCCCTCCTGATATCTTTCCTACATGCCCGAGCAATATTTTTAGATGGTGCCTGAGAGATGATAGGCAGGGTGAGGCCTTGATGATAGGCGTAAATGGCCTTGAAAGTGAATACAAGCAGCTTGTGTTTGATGCATTAGAGAAGTGGGAGACAGTGGAGGGATCTAAAGAGAGGAATGACGTGGTTAAAGCAATTGGCTAGGAAAATTATCCTTGCAGAAGTATTCTGGATCGTTATGAGTGGAGCAAGATTGCATTTGTCAAGGCCAGAGAAGAGACTGCTGCAGTAGTTGAGATGCAAGATGAGTAGGACACTGAACTTTCTAAGTCAGCTTTAACTCCCACTCCCATTTGTGAAGACAGTACTGTGTTAATTCAGTGTCTGATTCTAGATGACACATCAACATCAGCTGAAATACGTTTTAAAATCCTGGACAAGGCAAATGTTACTAGTGGGCAATGGCAAAGCGGGCTGCCCGTGGGGAATGGACTACAAATGGGGCGATGCTAGCACAGATGGCAGTACTGACTGCTCTGCTCTGGTTCTGCAGGGTATAACGCCTGGAGGCAATTCTGTGGGCTTTCACAGCCTCGCAACTTAGCTGAACTCTCTGAAGTGCTGAGAAATCGTAAGCTAGCCAAGAAGTTCATGGACCTGTACGGGACACCAGACAATATTGACATCTGGATTGGGGCTATGGCAGAGCCGTTTGTTCCCAATGGCAGAGTGGGACCTCTCCTGGCTTGCATCATTGGATCTCAGTTCAGGAAATTGCGAGATGGGGACAGGTAGGCTGACTGGAAAGTGAATCTCCACTTCCATTTTATTTACAAAAGAACAAACGGCAGTCGGTGTCATGTGCTGTTCCATTCCCTCGCCGATGAGCTTGCTTGGTGTTCCAAGCTCCACAGCTCAATACCGGAGTTTCATTCACAGTTATTAAAGGGGCGCCCTTGTGGGAAGGGCAGTTGATTAACCCCTACGTGGCCAGGCAGCTCCAATCACTGGTGCATGGATGGTCTTTAGAGGGCTCTGAAGAAAGGTGAAACACCCCCTTAAATCTCCTTTAAAGGTGATCATTTCTGGGGTCGTTATCCTGTGTTTATGAATCCAGCCTGCTTCAAACCAACATGAAAAATGCAAACACTATGTCAATTTTGATTTCTGTTTTGTGTATTGCCACTTTAAAAACATTTCTTACAAATGAAGGTTTAATTTGACTGTTATTGTTGCAGCAGAGTTTTCCTTTTAACAACAGTGTCACCACCATTCTCCCATAACTGATGACATTCAGAAACACTACGTTAAAAGCAAGTTTTGTAGTTTGCAAAGTTGAGCACTCAGAAGCACTCAGAAATGAGGCTGCCTGCAATCTTAATTCGGCACCCTTGTGCGTATGCATTTTGACCGTCTTTTTAATTACATGATCACATGTTGTCGGGGTGCTGGGAAAAACAATGTCAGTCAGTACACAGGATGGACAGTGCTCCAGGAATGAGGCAGCTGTTCAATATTTCTTTATATCCCTCTTGTTCAGCGTGTGGCCCCTGCCGTGTTCACCTCACATCGTCCAAACCTTGCAGTGAATACAGAATTAGTCATTTCTTCATGGGCAGTTCCATGGCACTTACCGTAGTACCACCGATATATTTTCACAACACCTCAGGGAGGTAGGAAGGTGTTATGGGCCCCATTTTACAGATGGGCACAGAGCTAGTCACTTCATAACTTACAAGCCAAGCCTTTGTTCCTCCTGCTAAATTTCACATCCATACCACAAACCCTTGGGAGCACTAGAGCTCTTCAAGGAAATGGCAGGAAAAATTGGCTAATGTGGGCAAAACTACCTCTTTCCCTCACCTTGTTCTCAAGGGGAGCCAAACCGTTTTTGCTGAAACACAGCAGAAAAATCCAGCTTGAGGCAGAGACCAAGTCTGGTGATTCTCAGCCTGCAGGGTTCAAGTCTGGCAAAGTAACAAGTGATAAACCAGAGGGACCTGAGCTGGGCCAGCTTCCTCCCCTCCCTCCTTCATCCCTTCTGCCACAGGCTTGATGGTGGGGGGATAAATGATTGTCGTCCTGCCTGAGAGTTGGGGCGGAAGTGTCCCATTTCTCCCTCCCCTCAGATGAACCTTATACTAGCATGTATAGCATTGCAGAGAGACAGGGTCCCAGAAAGGCCCCCACTATCATGCGGTTCAAGCTAGTTTACCCCCCACACATGCCTGCCCCCTCTCCAGTAGCAGGAGCCGCGCTAACGCATGGCAAGGATTCCCCCTTCCTCATGGAGCGTGGGGAGTGCTTAGGCAGCAGCAACCCTGAGATCTGCTCCACCATACACCAGCCTCACAGACCAAGGAGGAGAGGCATCTCCTAGAGCGCAGCACTCCAGCCCTCTGGACTGTGCCCTTCACTAGCTGTAGCACTGCCTGCAGGTGCTCACCAGCCCAGTCAGGTCATGGCCCCAGCTCCAACGGGAGCAAAGAGCCCTCTGGGCCTGTCAGTAAAATCAGCTAATGCCTCCCTGAAACAGGGCGAGTTCCTGGAATACACTAGTCTGTCTTCTGCGCAGTGCTTGGATGGCGTGCACAATGAGTGGAAAAAGATACAAATGTGGTCAAGCAGAGTAACTGCCCACCAGCCTGAAAAGGGTTAAAGAGAGCCTTTGGGCCCAGCTAGCCCTGCCCTGTTATACCTGCAGCCAATGCCAGGCTTGGAGGGGAGAGGAAAGGAGGGAGCCTGGCTCAGTTTGGCGAAAAGGCAAGAGCTAGCTGCCTCCCTACCCGAGGGAAGGAGCACTGCCCTGCCAGCCGAGGCAGTCACCAGGAACCCAGCACCGTCTTCCTGGCCAAAGGAAATAGAGAAAGAGGCCTAGGCGCACCCGGCCTGAGAGGAACCCGGGTGACCAAAGCACAGAGACCTTGTAGGGGTTCTGACCCTGGCAAATTTATAGCTGCTGCACCTGGAGGAAACTGGGACTGCAGCAGGATGCTGCCCAGGGTCCACGAGGGGCCCTTACTGGTGACAAGCCATCACAGGAACCTGGTCTGTAGGGGCCAAGCCCCAAACTGAAGGGGCAGCAGTAGGAAGTAGCCCAGGGCAGTGGATGTAGGCTCCCCGTTGGGAGGTCCTCTACTCAGGGGTTGACTTAAACGGGGCCCTGGGCTGGGATCTGGTGGAATGGGAGGGTCCAGATCCCCCTATCTGCCCACCTTAAAGACCGAGGCACCTCGATCACAGAAACAGAGAGCAGGAAGTTAAGTCCTCCAACCACTAGGTCGACTGGCCTCCCAAACCCCCTTTGCCGTTTTGGTGGAGAATGTGGGCAGATACCCTAATCCCTGCCAAAGGGAATAGAAACACACAAGCCAACCAACCCTCAAGCAATCCCCATCCCCACCTCCCTCCTCACTGCATGGAGATGAAAGAGCTGCTAGAATGGGTGGCTGAACAAAACACACACCGGCAGCAGGAACTACTTCAGCAGATGGGCAAACAGCAGCAGCAGCTGAGCTGTGAGTTAGCGACCTAGCAGCAGCAGCTGGTCGTCCAAAGGTGGCTACAATACTATGGCCGTGTAGTCCAGTAGAACCAGTGAACCCCACCCCAGCTGTGATTGCCACTGCTGTCAGACTCACCAAGGTGGGACCTGATGAGGATCCTGTGGCCTTCTTTGAAACCTTTGAGGAGGTGGCCATGGTAGCCAGCTCACTATTCTAGCCAATTTATTCCAGGGTTCTCAACCATTGCAGATCCTCTTACGCAGGTGCTCCACTCCATTGCATGCCCCTGTCCACCCTGTCTTAAAGTCTGAAGCACCTCGACCACACAAGCAGGGAGTCAAGTCCTCCAACCACTAGGTTGACTGGCCCCCCAAGCCCACTGTTACAACAAAGAACTGGGCAGCTACCTCATTCATACAGCACCGTGCGTTGAGTGAGCCAGGGGTTGTTTGTGGACTAAACAGTATGTGAACATTCAGTTAAGGTCTCTAACACAGCCCACACGCACAAGAGGGCAGAGTTAAGATTGCGCAGGCAACCTAAATTCAGGGATTTCCTAACCTTTGCATAGATCTATAGATGTTAAGGCCAGAAGAGACCATGGTGATCATCATCTGAGCTCCTGCACAGCACAGGCCAGAGAACAGCTGTGACTCCTGCGGAAGCTTTTTATCCCATGACTTTGCAATCTAAAATTCTTTTCATTTTCAGTAGAATTTATCTGTATAAAATCTTCACAGTCTTTCTCTGGAAATCTTGAAGGCAGTTTGGCTATAGGAGATTTATTCACATTAGAAATACACTTTTTTTAAACTACCAGGTGAAATTGTGGCCCACTGCAGCTGGTGGGAGTTTTGCTGCTGACTACAATGAGTCCCAGATTTCACACCCCATCACTTCTATTTCCTTTTCACAGGCAAGGCTACTTTCCATATCCATGGAGACAAAACAAAATCATGACCCCCCAGAACTAAATTAATTCCCAAGAAGGATAAACCCAGGCTGTAACACTGCTGCTTTTCTGCTTCTTTGTAGGTTCTGGTGGGAGAATCCCGGGGTTTTCACTCCACAGCAGCGCCGTGCCCTGAGCAGCAGTTCATTGCCACGGGTTCTCTGTGATAACACTCGCATTAGAGAGGTGCCCAGGGACGTGTTCAGGGTCAACCGCTATCCTGAGGACTTTGTGAACTGCAGAATGATCGACCATCTTGACTTGTCACCTTGGAGACAACGCAGTAACTAGGGAGTGGAAGGTACAGAATGGACACCGTGCCCAGAGAAACACACGCAACTGGGCCCATGTGAAGACTTCCCCTCCCCAGCACTCCCTGGCCTTTCCTCCCCAGATCAACCCCAATCTCCAAACAAACTCACTCTTCCAGCCACCCTTCCTCAAACAGATCCTTCCTCCCAATCCCCCACCTTGATCTTCCTATCTGCCCCAGAGGCTCCTGCTTGTCTTCACTATAACATGAGGGAATGTTAGCACCGCTTGGCGGAGTTGTGTTAACCAACGCACTGGCGAATACACCCACTGCAAAGTTGGTTTTAACACCACGTTAGTTAACACAACTAGTTTAGGGCCATGTTCTGTCAAGCCCTGATTTTCTAGTGAACACAAACCCATTGACTCTCTTGTCCCTATGGCTCTGTCACTGCCTGGCCCCGGTACCAATGACCCAGCCTTCACAGACCGTCACTGAAGACAGTGGGAGGCTTTCCATTTACTCCAGTGGGAGTTGGACTGGGAACCCTAGATCCCTGGCTGTGGATCATATTCTGACAGCTGATCATATTCTGACTGTACTCATAGTTATCTTCTTAAGAGAGATTCATCCACTCTAGAAATGGGAAGGATCTGTTAGGCCCCATGCAGGCCCTGTCCCTGCGGCCAGTGCAGGATTGTTCCCTGTAGTGTTTCTCTAGTGTCATAGCCAGGCTCCCAAGAGGTGGGGTTTCCACGCTTTCCCTTGGTACACAGCCTCCTAGACCTCACTGCTGGGATGATATTTCTGAAATTGTGTCTAGTGTTCTATTCAGGCACTTACACGGTGTTCATCCCCATAGTATCGACCAAGCTCCCACGAGTTACAGATGAAAATGTGCTCCCCCTTTCTGGCCTCAAGGGGATTGAAATGATTTTAACGTCATTTGGAAGGTTTCTCAGGTCCAGGATGGACTTTCTGGAGAGAACCAGCCCTACCCCACAACAGCTTGCTCAGGAGCAAGGACTTGGGTCTTCCACATCCCAAGTAAGTGCTCTAACCACTAGGCTATAGAGTCACTCTCTTTCAATGACTCCTGTTGGAGCTGTTCCATTTTATATTGAAAAAATTACATGTTTATTGCTCCAGAGAGGCTGATTCTATTGCCTGGTGGTCAGGGTACTCACCTGGGATGTGCAAGATCCAAGCGCCTACTGCAGATCGGGAATGTGAACCTGGGGTGTTTTCATCCCACGTGAGAGTGCCTTAACAATCAGGCTATTGGATATCCTGGGGTGGGCTGGTGCTTGTACTCATATTTGGGTGTGGGGGATTTTGAAAGGTCTCAATTTTGTTTTGAATTGGAACCAAACAATTAGAGACCTCATTTTTCCCCAAACTGGAAGTGCTGTTTCTGGCCAGCCCTAGTGTTCCAGTGGAACTCAGGTGCCGGAGGACCCCTGGCTGCAGCAGGGTGACTGATCTCTCAGGGAGCCAGGACCAGTGCCATGCAGGGTCTTGAAAAATCCAGACAGCACCCCATGGAACTGGGCTCTGAATTGAATGGGGAGCCAGTGCAGAGAACGGCATGCTGGGGTGATGTGTTCCCAGTGTCCTGTGTTGCAGAGCAACCACGTTGCTGTGTTTTGAACAAGCTGTTTTTCCTCAGGGCTTGGTCTTCCCTCCTAGATACAAGGAATTGCAATACCCAGCTTAAGTGTTACAGTGCGCAGATCACTGTGGCCAGGTCTGCCTTTTCTAACACCGGGCACAATCGGGCCAGCCACAGACCGCAGGGAGGTTTTTTCTTTGTTGCTGTTGCTACATAAATCTAAGAGGACCCCAGGCTGTGGACCAGAGTGGCAGTCTGAGGGCAGATGGCTGGGATTGTGATAGAGGAGGAGTGCTTTTCCTTTCCCACATTTCTCACATCAGTCTTATCCTGGTTCAGCTTCAGCCAGCTGCTCTTCATGCAGGAGCTGAGCTCGGAAGGCAGTGAGAAACTGTCACGGGGCAAGTGCACCCTGTCCCCCTCTGGGGTGGGGGAAAGGGCATTATAGCCCTACGGCTAAGTCCTCCTGAGCACCCTTAGCCTCTGGGTGGTATGGCCTAATGGCCAGGGTCAACAGGGTTGCCCTCTCTCGCAGGGCCATGCAGCCTAACAGTCAGAGGGGGATGGGCCACCGCTAAAGGGAGGTGGTGGGCAGGGTAGGGGGACCCAAACCCTCCTTACTCCGCCAGGTCCCAGCCCAGGGCCCTGTCAGCAGCGAGTGTACTCACCACTGGCTCAGCAGAGATCCAACCAAAACACGCTGAGTTAGTGCCCAGTCCTACAACTGGATCAATGTCTAGTTCCCCTGGGGTGCTTCCTACTGTATCTTCCAGTGGCGCGGTCTCTGGATTTCCTGGGTCTCCAGGGTCTCTGACCTGTAAAGCTCCCAGCAGTTCCGACATCTCCTGGGTGTCCATGGGTAACCTTGTAATTCCTTTGTCCAGTAGATTAAAGGGCCCCCTAATATCAGATTGAAAAGAAGCTGGATAATGCAATTGTGTCTTACAGTGCCAGTGATATACCTTTTATTCCAACAGTAACTAGGCAGATGTGAAACTACACCTGCTAAAGAGAAATTTCTTTAAATCCGCAAGACCAGAGAATTTGCATCCAAGAGTTCCAAAAGAATTGCCCAAGAAGTATTCTGAGCCATTGATCTTAATTTTTAACAAATATTAGAAAGAATGGGAAAGTCCCAGAGGACTGGGGAAAAAGCTAATATTCTGCCAATATCCTAAAAAGGCTAAAGGGGATAACCTGGGTAATTACAGGTGCTGAATGTTCAACACCAAAAACTGCTTCACTCAGAGGCAGAATACACAATATTTCAGGGGAAATTTCGTGTCCAGGACAATCCCAGCCACCCAGGAGCCTTCTCTGCTTTATTGACACCTTTCCCATTTCACCCCACAGAACAAGCATCCAGTGACTCCTTATGATGGAAGCTGAGATTTCCTTGGAGGGCTGGATTCAGGATGCTGCTGGCAAGGATTCTTCACTCCTTTCAGTCTAACCCCCCACTGACTTTTGCTGGCTGGAATGCATGGCCTAGCTGCTGCCATTTTGCCTGTGTTTGTGTTGATTTTCTTCCATTTGCAAAAACTTCCAACCCTGTAATTAGCTTGCAAGTGGCCATTGCTAAAAGAACTAGGATTAGATAATAACACTAGCTAAAGAAGTCCAGATTGAATTGAAGCCCATGAGTGCAGATTTACAAGTTAGTGATTGTAGGCTGCCTACTGGCACCTATTTTTGTGATTCTTCAATTTCTTTATAATACAGATGATTGATTCTCTTTCTGGTTTCTCTGAATGGTGAATGGGCAAGTTGTACACATTTAAGATATTATCTCAATAAAGCCTGATTTATGCAAAAGTGTATTTGGGTACCATCACCTCCCATTTCTGATTATTGTCAGTACATTGGAACAAATATACTGTTAACCAAATAGCACTATCTATCCGATGAAGTGAGCTGTAGCTCACGAAAGCTCATGCTCAAATAAATTGGTTAGTCTCTAAGGTGCCACAAGTCCTCCTTTTCTTTTTGCGAATACAGACTAACACGGCTGTTACTCTGAAACCTAGCAGACTATATACGTCTCTAGCACCCCTCAGGGAAAGGGCCACTACTCCTGTCTCAGAGTCCAGGGCACTGCCCCCCAGCTGTTTTGTTCAAGGCGTCAGCCCCCTTTTGTGCCAACCAAAAGTCAGCATGCTTCTGCAGCCCGCAAAAAGCATAGTCTGAGACCTTTGGGAAGCCAAAGAAAGAGAAAAGACCTGGCACTTCTCCTTTCTGAGAGAGCTTAGGGGGACAAGGCTCTCAAACCTTTTCCCCGTTCTGCAATCCCTGCTTCCAGGGGCCAAAGGGCTCTGAGTTGCAGTCCTGCTCCTTCAGAGTGCCACCCTGCACTGAGCAGGGATCCTCCCTTTTAGGGACCCACCCATCTCCGGGCTTGACATGTCTCACAGGTACAGCAACAACTCCGTAACCCTCTAAAAAGTTGTTCTGAATTGACCAAAATGTTTCAGTTGACTCAAAATTATTTTTTCTATTTTCTGATTTTGGGGTGTTTTTCACTCCTTTTAATGCTTTTCATTTTTGTGTTGGATAGCTGTCATCCAATTTTTTTATAGCTGTTTTGGGGTTCTTGCGTGATCTCCATGCAGGTTTTCTGATTTTTTCCTTCCAGTGTGTATGAACATGTGATAATTTCTTGTCTGAGGTGGCCCCTTCTGAATGAGTGAGGAGCAGGAGATGGCTCTTTTTTTTAGAAAAGACAGAGCGGGACCTGATAACAATCTTCAAATGTGTTTAAGGGTGTTATAAAGAGAATGGTGATCAATTGTTCACCATATCCACTGAAGATAGGACAAGAATTAATGGGCCTAATCTGCAGCAATGGAAATTTAAGATAGATATTAAGAAAAAAGTTCTAACTACAAGGATAATTAAGTTCTGGAATAAGCTTCCAAGGGAGATTTGGAATCCCTTTCACTGGAGGTTTTTTAAGAACGGGTTAGACAGACACTTGTCAGGGATGGTCTAAACATATTTTGTCCTGCCTCAGCAAAGGGGGCTGGACTAGATGACTTCTCCATGTCCCTTCCAGCCGTATATTTCTATGTTTCTATGTTGTATGCATCTAGTTTACCAATGCAGTCCAGTTTGCTCTGTAACAGTGACTTGTCTTCATCATTATTTATCACCTGACCAATCTCTGTGTCATTGCAGAACTTTACTAGCAATGACCTTATACTTTCTTCCACATCACTGATAAAAGATTTAATACCTTCAGGCCTAGTACTGAGCCCTGTGGGACCCAACTAGAAATGCATGCACTCATTAATGATTCTTTATTAAAACTATGTTTTGGGATCTATCAGTTAGCCAGCTTTTAAGTCACTGAATATATGCCATATAGACTTTGTGTAGTGCTAGTTTTTATTCAGAATGTCATGTGGTTCTACTGGAAATGCCTTACAGAGACCAAGTATATTATAGCAACACAGTTATCTCTATCAACCAGACGTTGATAACTGTTGACGAGGACAAGAATTTCTTTTTCCCTGGAGGCACAATCAGAATTTGCTGTGCTAACTCATCTGATTTGATATTCAATGGGTCAGAGAGGATTACCTGTTGCTAGGTTAGACAAAAACCTGTTTGTGGGGCTGGAGCATTAAGAGAGACTCTTCTGCTGTAGGCGATGTGCACAGGCCACAAGCATCATAGTGATGTCCTTCAGATTCCACGGGTAACACGAAGAACTCACATTCATTTTCCTGAAGAACATGCCTTTGTTCCTAGTCACTGAGAACCCGTCTTCAAGTACCTTCCATACTACGCAGTACGCCATCCAGGTATCACTGGATTCCTGGCACACCGTGCAGGATTCTGCCCAGGGATATGTAGCAGGAGCAGGTGAAATGGCAAATGGTGTGAATGAAAGCAGTAGCAGGGACCTTTGGGTGTGTCTGTTATTCCGTACTGCTGCACCAACATCTTGCACCAGTACCGGTAGCTGATGCATGTGCCAAGTGTCTCAGTCAAATGCTGTCCACAGCCAGCGAGGGAAAACATCCCTCTGTGTGTTGGATACACCTACCTACTTCGTCTTGTCAGTCATCTAGACCAGACGTTTCAGCACAGCTGGAGCCAGAATTGTCCTAGTGCTTCCTGGTATCTCAGCTGTGAATTCATGGCAGTCTGTAAGAATCAGCTTTACCTCATCAGAGCTGGCCTGCCTTGTCTGTCCCTTGGAGCACTAGCAGCTTTTGCTACGTTTCCTGCAATGACTCAGGCAGGAGGAGCCGCTTCCCTTCGGGTTGGTTCTACCATCACAGCGGCTGCTCTTAAATACACTCTAGCCCAGTCAGGGGGCAAGAATGAAAAGACAGCAGAACCTTGTCCTTCTGCCTGGGGTAATTCAGATGGACTCAACCCCGCCCCCCCCATACTCCTCCAAGTCCCAATCATTCCAAGAGCTGCCGCTTGTTCCACACCCTCTGGTCCCTTCCTCGCAGGTGTGAACAAGAGGGGCTAGAATGTGGCCAACTAAACAAACTTACCAGAGACATCAACTATCTCTTGCCTTTTGTGCCCTTCCTGTGGAAAAGATGGGACAGTGACTGTGCTGCTCACTGTTTGGGCACATGCTTGACGTTACCTTGCAATTCAGTGGAGTTCTTGTGCTGCTTCTGATCCCATTGAAATGTCTGCCTTCACAATTCACTGGGCTATCAAATACCTCTCTGTAAGCAGGCACAGCTAGGCCCTCCTCATCCCTACGCAGCAGTGGTGTGTCACCTAATGTGTTCAGGGCTAAGGTTGCAACCAACTTCCATAAAGCCCTATTCCATCCCTACATTATTAATTACTATATTATTGTATCTAACTATTTCGTTATGTCTGGTTTGGGGTTCAGGCTTGCTGCCATTGATTTCAGTGGGAGCAGGAGCAGGCTGAGCATGTGTGTGTGTGAGTGTCTGTAGGTTTTCAAAAAGGAGTTAAGAAGGATTTTTAATATATCTATCAAATTGGGGGCAGTACCTTATCATCATACCTATATTTAAGAAAGGGCAAAAAAATGATCCAGGCAACTACAGACCCATTCATCTGAACTCACTAGAATGCAAGGCTTTAAAACAAATTTTGAAGAAAAGAATGATTAAAGACATGGAGGTAAATGAAAAATGCAACATGGATTTACCAAAGGTAGATCATGCCAGACTAACCAGATACCTTTCTTTGATAAAATAACTGATTTCTTAGACAAGGGAAATTCAGCAGATCTAATCTATCTGAACTTCAATGAGGCATCTGACATAGTAGCACACGTGAGTAGTTAAGTTGGAGAATATGGAGATTAATACAAGAACTAGAAGGTGGATAATGAACTGTGCAATGGGAGATCACAACAGGCTGTACTGAAGGGAGAACTGTTGGGCTGGAGGAAGGTTAATAATGGAGCTTCTCAAAGATCAGTCTTGGGACCATTATATTTTCAAAAAGTAGGAGTGAGCTAATGAAACTTGCTGATAGCAACAAATTTAGGAGATATTGTCAATGTAGAGAATGATTCTTGTATTATACAGGAAGAATTGGATGACCTAGAGGACTGCAGTAATAGGAATGGGTTGAAAAGTTGATAGTACAACGTGAAGGGTCATGCATTCAGGGACTAGTAACAAGAATTTCTGCTACAGAATCATAGAATATCAGGGTTGGAAGGGACCTCAGGAGGTCATCTAGTCCAACCCCCTGCTCAAAGCAGGACCAATCCCCAATTAAATCATCCCAGCCAGGGCTTTGTCAAGCCTGACCTGAAAAACTTCTAAGGAAGGAGATTCCACCACCTCCCTAGGTAACGCATTCCAGTGTTTCACCACTCTCCTAGTGAAAAAGTTTTTCCTAATATCCAACCTAGACCTCCCCCACTGCAACTTGAGACCATTACTCCTCGTTCTGTCATCTCCTACCACTGAGAACAGTCTAGATCCATCCTCTTTGGAACCCCCTTTCAGGTAGTTGAAAGCAGCTATCAAATCCCCCCTCATTCTTCTCTTCCACAGGCTAAACAATCACAGTTCCCTCAGCCTCTCCTCATAAGTCATGTGTTCCAGTCCCCTAATCATTTTTGTTGCCCTCCGCTGGACTCTTTCCAATTCTTCCACATCCTTCTTGTAGTGTGGGGCCCAAAACTGGACACAGTACTCCAGATGAGGCCTCACCAATGTTAAATAGAGGGGAATGATCACGTCCCTCAATCTGCTGGCAATGCCCGTACGTATACATCCCAAAATGCCATTGGTCTTCTTGGCAACAAGGGCACACTGTTGACTCATATCCAGCTTCTAGTCCACTGTAGCCCCTAGGTCCTTTTCTGCAGAACTGCTGCCTAGCCATTCGGTCCCTAGTCTGTAGCGGTGCGTGGGATTCTTCCATCCTAAGTGCAGGACTCTGCACTTGTCCTTGTTGAACCTCATCAGACTTCTTTTGGCCCAATCCTCTAATATGTCTAGGGCCCTCTGTATCCTATCCCTACCCTCCAGCATATCTACCTCTCCTCCCAGTTTAGTGTCATCTGCAAACTTACTGAGGGTGCAATCCACACCATCCTCCAGATCATTAATGAAGATATTGAACAAAACCAGCCCGAGGACCGACCCTTGGGGCACTCCACTTGATACCGGCTGCCAACTAGAGATGGAGCCATTGATCACTACCCGTTGAGCCCGACAATCTAGCCAGCTTTCTATTCACCTGAAAGTCCATTCATCCATCCCATACTTCTTTAACTTGCTGGCAAGAATACTGTGGGAGACCGTGTCAAAAGCTTTGCTAAAGTCAAGGAACAATATGTCCACTGCTTTCCCCTCATCCACAGAGCCAGTTATCTCATCATAGAAAGCAATTAGATTAGTCAGGCATGACTTGCCCTTGGTGAATCCATGCTGACTGTTCCTGATCACTTTCCTCTCCTCTAAGGATTCAGAATTGATTCCTTGAGGACCTGCTCCATGATTTTTCCAGGGACTGAGGTGAGGCTGACTGGCCTGTAGTTCCCAGGATCCTCCTTCTTCCCTTTTTTAAAGATGGGCACTACATTAGCCTTTTTCCAGTCGTCCGGGACCTCCCCGATCGCCATGAGTTTTCAAAGATAATGGCCAATGGCTCTGCAATCACATCCGCCAACTCCTTTAGCACTCTCGGATGCAACGCATCCGGCCCCATGGACTATAAAGTGGGGTCTTATCAGTTGGACATGACAGAGGAGGAGAAAGACCTGGGTATATTAGTTCATTGCAAGATGACTATGAGCCACACATATGATGCAGCCATATAAAGGCAAATGTAACTCTAGGATGCATCAGGCAAGGTATTTCCAGTAAAGACAGAGAAGCATTAATGTCATTGTGCCATAGTTTGTGCAGGCTGTGCTCGTTGCACATCCCAGGGGCTACTTGCATCCTTCTGTTCCCCCTTGCAAGCTTACTGTGTGCCACCCTCCCATCCCCTTCTATTTCAGGGACTCCCTGCAACTTCCCTCAGTCTCCCCCCTGCCAGGGATTCTGTGTGTCCCCTCATTCCTCCTTCTCGCATACCGGGGGTCCACCATTCTCCCCGCCACCATGCAAGCAGCCCTGTGTGCATGTGTGCACCCCCATTCTCACTTCCCTCCATGTCCTCCAATCCCCCTTCCTCCCACCAAGGGTTCTGGGTGCCCCATTTCCTCTCCCCTCCTACCAGGTGTCACAGTTTCAGGGTAACTGCCCCTGTGACCCTCCAGCATGGTATGCTCAAGGAATGTCCTCTTAGGCATTTAGATATCATGGCTCTCTGGGCAGGGACCCACATTGCTCTTCCTAGTGACCAGGGGTTTAGGCTTGTAGTACCCAGGCACTTCACTGTGTTGATTCCAGTGGATCTGACTCAAGCACAGCCTCTGTGCTTTGCTTTCTCTCCAGGGCTATGAAGAGCGTGTGCCAGAGGTTACCAGTAACCAAACCACTTGTAAGAAAGACAGGGCATAGAATAAACCTTAATTAAGCAACTGCTTAACTGATTACCCATTCAATCTGGCTTAGGGTTCTTTTAATTTTGATTGCTTAATTAAAGAAAAGGATTTGGGAATTGAATTTAGTTTTATAAAGTTGTATTAACTATACTGAACCACAGCAACCAGTGGTATAGGACTGAGAAGGCAAAGATAGTGTAACCCATGTTAATGAGTCTGAGGAAAAAGGGAGTCAAGCTTGTTGCTGGGTAGCTAAGAGAAGGGGGAATAGTGCAGTGTGCTCACCTCACCACGGGTGTTGAGCCTTGTGGGTTGGGTGAATGCTGGGGGATGGAAGTCTGCTAAGCCAATTGGAGGGGGGAGGAGAGGAGGGGAGTGTGGGCGATCCCCTGACTGTCTCCCTCTGTCTGAGGGGAGCACGGGCCATCCCCTGACTGTCTCTCCCTGCCTGAGGGAGTACAGGCAATCTCTCCTTGTAAATAAAGTGTACATTTGTTGTTGGTTTATCCATTACAGAGGTTTCAGAAGAGTATATGTACAAGGTATCAGGCTAGTCATAGGAGTAAGTACTGGGTCAGGGATCATTGAAATCACATAGGCATGTATGGTAGGGTTCCTGTCTCCCTGAAATAGTCAGGTGAAGGCACCACCAGATTGTAACTAAGAACCCAAGAAATTGAAACTCACTGCAGCCAAACCAGAGGGACATTGGGTAAGGGTTCCTATTGATGATTAGTTGTTCTTAGAAGTATGTCGACCTGTGAAACCCCCTTAGATTCTTGGAGGAACCCCTGGGATTTTGAAAAGAAAAAACTCCTCCCTATTAACCCCTATGTTAGTCTGCATGGGTAGAAGACCAGTCCTAGACTGGTGTGAAGGGGATTAAATAGACCCACAACAGGCAGTGGTGGTGGCAGGCTTTAGTAAGAGTACCTCCAGAGCACAAATTGTATAGGCTTTGGCTACAGTAAGGGCCTTTGGAAATGGTACTTTTCATGGCAGAACCGATCAGGAGAAAGAACAGAAATGGTATGCCTTATGTTCTGGGTCCATGAGTGTGATGTGCAGATGATACCTTGTGAAATCATTGTGGCTGAAGAGGGGAGGCAATGGACTCTACAAACTGTGGGCCCAGTGCCCATTATGCCCCCTACTTCACAGGATGAGTCATCTGATTTTCAAGGAGAAATTCAACACTTGCTCCAGAGAATGGGAAATAGGGAAGAAGATTTAAGGGCATTGTATAGTCCCGCCCCATCTTCCCACCCTCTGACAGAAGTTTAGTTCCTGAAGGCCATTACCCAGACCATGGGACAATTGGTAGGCCTGGAAGCAAGAACCGGCAGTTATCAGAGACTAAGAACTTTTTCAGGGATAAAACCTACTGTGATGGGTTCAGACACAGAGATCCCCTTGGGACTGTCACCTTATGTGCTGAAATGATTTCTGAACCCGCTTTCCCTGCCAGCTTGGGACTCCAGAATCCTGCCTTGTTGAGTCAGACATTCTAGCCTGCTGCAACACAGAGCCAGGATCTGGACCATGCTCCCAAAGCTGCAGACTTAACTGAAAACTCCTCAGCAGGTTACCTGCCTCCAGCACCCAGACACCCAGTTCCCAATGGAATCCAAACCCCAAATAAATCTGTTTTACTCTGTATAAAGCTTATACAGGGTAAATAAATAAATTGTCCACCCTTTATAACACTGATAGAGAGATATGCACAGCTGTTTGCCCCCACCCAGGTATTAATCACTTACTCTAGGTTTATTAATAAACAAAAGTGATTTTATTAAGTATAAAAAGTAGGATTTAAGTGGTTTCAAGTATTAACAAACAGAACAAAGTAAGTCAACAAGCAAAATAAAGCAAGAACATGCAAGTCTAAGCCTAATACTTTAAGAAACTGATTACAGGTAATATCTCACCCTCAGAGATGCTCCAATAAGCTACTTTCACAGACAAGACTCCTTCCTAGTCTGGGCCCAATCCTTTCCCCTGGTACAGTCCTTGTTAGTTGCAGCAGGCATCTCAGGTGGTAAGCAGGAGTTTTATCATGACTGGCTTCCACTTTTGTCCTGTTCCACCTGCTTTTATAGCTTTGGCACAAGGCAGAAAACTTTTGTCTGTGCTTGTCCCCACCCCCACCTCATCAATGGAAAAGTACAAGGATTAAGATGGATTCCAATATCATGTGACATGGTCACATGTCCCTGTAAAACCCCTAGTCTCCATTCTTCCTGGGTTGGCCCACACATACACAGGAAGGCTTGCAGATAAATAAACCATTTACAACCAATTGTCCTAGTTAGAATCATAGAATCATAGAATCATAGAATATCAGGGTTGGAAGGGACCCCAGAAGGTCATCTAGTCCAACCCCCTGCTCGAAGCAGGACCAAGTCCCAGTTAAATCATCCCAGCCAGGGCTTTGTCAAGCCTGACCTTAAAAACCTCTAAGGAAGGAGATTCTACCACCTTCCTAGGTAACGCATTCCAGTGTTTCACCACCCTCTTAGTGAAAATTTTTTTCCTAATATCCAATCTAAACCTCCCCCATTGCAACTTGAGACCATTACTCCTCGTTCTGTCATCTGCTACCATTGAGAACAGTCTAGAGCCATCCTCTTTGGAACCCCCTTTCAGGTAGTTGAAAGCAGCTATCAAATCCCCCCTCATTCTTCTCTTCTGCAGACTAAACAATCCCAGCTCCCTCAGCCTCTCCTCATAAGTCATGTGCTCTAGACCCCTAATCATTTTTGTTGCCCTTCGCTGGACTCTCTCCAATTTATCCACATCCTTCTTGTAGTGTGGGGCCCAAAACTGGACACAGTACTCCAGATGAGGCCTCACCAGTGTCGAATAGAGGGGAACGATCACGTCCCTCGATCTGCTCGCTATGCCCCTACTTATACATCCCAAAATGCCATTGGCCTTCTTGGCAACAAGGGCACACTGCTGACTCATATCCAGCTTCTCGTCCACTGTCACCCCTAGGTCCTTTTCTGCAGAACTGCTGCCTAGCCATTCGGTCCCTAGTCTGTAGCGGTGCATTGGATTCTTCCATCCTAAGTGCGGGACCCTGCACTTATCCTTATTGAACCTCATCAGATTTCTTTTGGCCCAATCCTCCAATTTGTCTAGGTCCTTCTGTATCCTATCCCTCCCCTCCAGCGTATCTACCACTCCTCCCAGTTTAGTATCATCCGCAAATTTGCTGAGAGTGCAATCCACACCATCCTCCAGATCATTTATGAAGATATTGAACAAAACGGGCCCCAGGACCGACCCCTGGGGCACTCCACTTGACACCGGCTGCCAACTAGACATGGAGCCATTGATCACTACCCGTTGAGCCCGACAATCTAGCCAGCTTTCTACCCACCTTATAGTGCATTCATCCAGCCCATACTTCCTTAACTTGCTGACAAGAATACTGTGGGAGACCGTGTCAAAAGCTTTGCTAAAGTCAAGAAACAATACATCCACTGCTTTCCCTTCATCCACAGAACCAGTAATCTCATCATAAAAGGCGATTAGATTAGTCAGGCATGACCTTCCCTTGGTGAATCCATGCTGACTGTTCCTGATCACTTTGCTCTCATGTAAGTGCTTCAGGATTGATTCTTTGAGGACCTGCTCCATGATTTTCCGGGGACTGAGGTGAGGCTGACTGGCCTGTAGTTCCCAGGATCCTCCTTCTTCCCTTTTTTAAAGATTGGCACTACATTAGCATTTTTCCAGTCATCCGGGACTTCCCCCGTTCGCCACGGGGAGCCATCAAGATTCTAAACCACTGTCATAAATATAAAGGGAAGGGTAACTGTATAGGTCTCTGTGCAGTGCAAGACAATACAATGTTGGGTTTACACTCCAGAGGTGGTGTGCACTTGAGTGCTGGCCAACTCTGTAGCTGAAGCCTTCCCATGCAGAGCTGATTTCAGTGTCTGTGTCTATCTGCATGTGGGTGTGTCCCTACCTGTGTGTGCTAGAGGAGGTTTGAGGGCCTGGCTCAGCAGGGCAGTGTAAGGGAGCCCAGGCTGGTGGAACAGGTGGGCTCAGTGGTACCCCAGTACATCAGGTGGCACCCCAGAGAGGGGGACAACCCATCACAGCGTCTACACTTAAATGTGTCTCCTGCCGACATAAGTGCCCCTTTATGCTAACATAATAATACTCCCTCCCTGAGTGGCTTATAATCATGGTCAGTGTACTTATGGCAATATAGTGTAAGCGTAGTCACCGCATTACTTATGTCAACTGTAACTGTCCTCCAGCAACTATCCCACAGTGCCTCACACTGACTGCTCTGGTCACCATTGTGAACTCTGCTGCCCAGGGATCACAGATCCTCCTTTGAGCAGGGGGTTGGACTAGATGACCTCCTGAGGTCCCTTCCAACCTTGATATTCTATGATTCTATGATTCTATGAAACTGGAAGACCCTCTCCCCTTTAAAGCCTTGACAATTTTTGAAATTCCTTTTTCTGAGTGCCCTGCTTGGTGAACACTCCATATTTGAGTTTAATTGCCCAACTGACCATGCCAGCTGCACTCTCCAGATGCACTCCTGCCTGGAGTAGGCAGGCGATATTAGATCTCCTGGGCTTATGTGGAAAAGAGGCTGTGCAGGCACAGCTCCAATCCAGCTGTAGAAACGTTGACATCTACGAGCAGATTGCTCAGGGGATGCAGGAGAAGAGCTACAACAGGGACCAACAGTAGTGCTGTGTGAATGCCAAGGAACTACGACAGGCATACCAGAAGGCCAGGGAACCCAAGAACCGAGCCAGTGCAGAATCACAGACCTGCTGCTTTTACAAAGAGCTGTGTGCTGTTGCCAGATAGGTGCGTTGTGTGCTCTCTCCGTATGCTGTCCCAGCCCTGTTCAGATAGTTGGTCCAGAAGACCTTACAAGAATGACCACTGGCATGGTTCGGTGACAAAGGCACTCCGCCACATTTATTGCTCTGAAGACACTAGCGCCCTGGCTCCATGGTTACAGGTACACTAACACATAAGTGTCCAGTGGCAAGGAATGGCTCAGTCAGCAGCGAGAATTCCTGCTGTCCCCAAGGGATGCACAAAGGGTTACGATGAGGCACTCCAATATTTATAGACTGAGACAAACAACTCTTGTGCCACTTTATGTGTTTCATGACATCTTCTTTTTACCTTCCCTTGTATCATGCTCCACGTGTCTCGGGCATATTCATTACTTCTGTCAAACCCTCTTATCTGGTCTTAGGACAGGATAGCCCTGGGCTAATCTTTTGGAGTATGTTCTATTATTCTATACCCAGAAACTGTTGCTTCTTAGAAGTGCTGGTGTCTTAGCAATGCTAGCAGTAGCTTTGCCAAGGTCATATAGTCATCTTGTAAATAGCTACTTTAATACATGGCCTAACTTTGGTTCACAGACTCTGGTTCAGGCCTCAGAGCCTGCACCAGGCCCAGTGCGCCATCCTCTTTCTTTCTCCTACACATGCTTGGTGTATGTATGAATTCAGTTTGTCGGGCTGTCAAAATTTACAAAGTCGGGGGAAGTCTAACCCATGTTAATGGGTCTGACGAAAAAAAGAGCTGAGCTTGTTGCTGGGTAGATGAGAGATGGGGAAGACTGCAGTGTACTCACCTTGCCAAGGGGGTTGAGCTTTGTGATTGGGTGAACCCTGGGGGAAGGAAGGCTGACTAAGCCAATCAGAGAGATGCTGAGAGGAGGACAGCTGTGCCTGACGGGGTGCGGGAGATCCCCTGCCTGTCTCCCCCTGCCTGAGGCGAGTGCAGGTTATCCCCTGATTGTCTCTGTTTTTCCTACATTTCTTTAGACACAGTTATATTGGTATGAAAGTGCTTGTTCCAGTTGAGGAAGTGAAATAAACTATACGGCACCTTTATATCTTTATAACTGTGTTTACTCTAGGGCTTTAACAGGAGTAAGTATGTTGACAAAGAATCACAGCCATGACCAACACAGGTATTCCAGGAACACTTTCAAGTGTAGAGCAACTGGAAAATATTTTTCCAGACCTCAAACTATTTTTGTGGCTCTTCTCTGCACACTTTTTCAAGATCCTTAGATTTGAGATGTAAGTTTAAGTAGTAAAATATAAGCAGGCTCCCACCACAGGGGCGTGGGACTAAGAAGTAGGTATCATTGAAGTGTATATAAGTAAGATGAGGCTGTAATACTAGGCCTACAGATGCTAGGTCTGTAAGATATGTAGCCTGACCATAGAAGGTCTCAGGCCTGAAACAGGCTGTCATGATTTGTTGACTGAGAGATAACACTGTACCAGTAAATGTAAGATTACAGAGGGACATACCAGGGGTACACTCCAGATTAGTGGGGGGCTGTGTCACCCCTGCCCTGCAATGTTGGGTGCCTTACAATGCCTTGCTGTATTAGCTTCCCCTCTGGGACACTCACAAACAACCTACAAGTATGCAAGCCACACCCTGAGTGTCTGTGTGTAACTGAGACCTGCCAGCTACACCCTGGCTCTCATCAGCCTGGGTTATATTTCAGGGTGACCCCCCGAAAACACCTGCAGTCCTGGATCTTCCCCCAGAAATGTATGTCCAGCCCTCTCCTGGACAGCACATATATATTTATTCCATTATTCCTTTAAGGGAATAATAGGCCAGCTTATTATTTTAAATAGCGCACCCAGACACTCAAATTTAAACACATTGGAGTAGATAAAACAATAAAACAAGTTTATTACCTATAAAGAGAGAGATTTTAAGTGAATATGAGGATACAAGAGGGGAAGCCTCCTGATTCATACTGAGAAAGCAGGGCAATCGGCTAGCTATCTCAGGTGCATGTGAACGAACGCAAGAAGCCTGGGAAACAAGCAGGAAGAATTGGAAGTCCTGGCACAATCAAGGAACTATGATGTGATTGGAATATCAGAAACTTGGTGGGGCAGTTCACATGATTGGAGCACTGTCATGGACGGTGTCAGGGTTCCTTCCCCACTCTGAACTCTAGGGTACAGATGTGGGGGCCTGCATGAAAGACCCCCTAAGCTTATTCTTACCAGCTTAGGTTAAAACTTCCCCAAGGCACAGATTCCTTTCTTGCCTTGCAATCGCTGCCACCACCAAGTGATTTAACAAACAATCAGGGAAAGCTCCACTTGGAGTCCTATTCTCCCAAAATAGTCCCCCAAGCCTACACCCCCTTTCCTGGGAAAGGCTTGAGCATGTATCCTCACCAATTGGTTACAAAGGGACTACAGACCCAAACCCCGGGGTCTTAGAACAATGGAAAAATCAGTCAGGTTCTTAAAAAGAAGGATTTTATTTAAAGAGAAAAAGGTAAAAGAATCACCTCTGTAAACTTAGGCTGGTAGTTAACCTACAGAGTAGCAGAAAATTCAAAGAGCACAGAGGAACCCCCTCTAGCCTTAGTTTCAAAGTTACAACAAAACAGGGATAAACCTCCCTCTAGCAAAGGGAAAATTCACAAGTTGAGAAAACAAAGATAAACTAATATGCTTTGCCTGGCTGTTACTTAAAAGTTTGAAATATGAGAGACTTGTTTAGAAAGATTTGGAGAACATGGATTGATGTCCTGTCCCTCTTAGTCCCAAGAGCCAACGGCCACAGAAACAAAGAAGCCAAAACAAAACCTTTCCCCTCCACCAGATATGAAAGTATCTTTTGTCCCCATTGGTTCCTTTGGTCAGATGCCAACCAGCTTACTTGAGCTTCTTAACCCCTTACAGGTCAGGAGGAATTTAGGCTACCCCATGGTTATGACAGATGGGTATGAACTGTTCAGGAAGGACAGGTATGGGAGGAAAGGTGGAGGAGTTGCATTGTATGTAAGAGAGCAGAATGCTTGCTCAGAGCTCCAGTATGAAACTGGAGAAAAGCCTGTTGAAAGTCTTTGTGTTAAGTTTAGAGGCGAAAGCAACAAGGGTGATGTTTTGGTGGGCATGTGCTATAGACCACAGGATCAGAAGGATGAGGTAGACGAGGCTTTCTTCGGACAACTAACTGAAGTTTCCAGATCACAGGCCCTGGTTCTAATTGGGGACTTCAATCATCCTGACATCTGCTGGGAGAGCAATACAGCAGTGCACAGACAATCCAGGAAGTTTTTGGAGAGAGTTGGGGACAACTATCTGGTACAAGTGCTGGAGGAACAAAGTGCTCCTCTTGATCTGCTGCTTACAAACAGGGAAGAATTGGTGGGGGAAGTAGAAGTGGGTGGTAACCTAGGCAGCAGTGACCATGAGATGGTTGAGTTCAGGATCCTGACAAAAGGAAGAAAGGAGAGTAGGAAAATACGGACCCTGGACTTCAGAAAAGCAGATTGACACTCCCTTAGGGAACTGATGGACAGGATCCCCTGGGAGGCTAATATGAGGGGGAAAGGAGTCCAGGACAGCTGGACTTAAAGAAGTCCTTATTGAGAGTGCAGGAATAAACCATCCGATATGCAGAAAGAATAGCAAATATGGCAGGAGAAGTGAAATCTTCGGTAAGCTTAAACTCAAAAAGGAAGTTTACAAGAAGTGGAAATTTGGACAGATGATTAGGGAGGAGTATAAAAATATTGCTAGAGCATGCAGAGGTGTAATCAGGAAGGCCAAGGCACGATTGAAGTTGCAGCTAGAAAGGGATGTGAAGGGTAACAAGAAGGGTTTCTACAGGTATGTTAGCAACAAGAAGGTGGACAGGGAATGTGTGGGACCCTTAGTGAATGGGGGAGGCAACAGAGTGACAGATGATGTGGAAAAAGCTGAAGTACTCAGTGCTTTTTTTGCCATGGTCTTCACAGACAAGGGCATCTCCCAGACTGCTGCACTGGGCAACACAGTATGGGGAGGAAGTGAGCAGCCCTCAGTGGTGAAAGAAAAGGTTATGGACGATTTAGAAAAGCTGGACGTACACAAGTCCATGGGTCCAGATCTAATGCATCCATCAGTGCTGAGGAAGTTGGCTGATGTGATTGCAGAGACAATGGCCATTATCTCTGAGAACTCGTGGTGATCGTGGGAGATTCTGGATGATTGGAAAAAGACAAATATAGTGCCCATATTTTAAAAAGGGAAGAAAGAGAACCCGGGGAACTACACACTGGTCAGCCTCACGTTAGTCCTGGGAAAAATCATGGAGCAGGTTCTCAAGGACTCCATTTTGAAACACTTGGAGCTGAGGAAGGTGATCGGGAACAGTCAACATAGATTCACCAAGGGCAAGCCATGCCATACCAACCTGATTGCCTTCTATGATGAGATAACTGGCTCTGTGGATATGGGGAAAGTGATGGATGTGATATATCTTGACTTTAGCAAAGCTTTTGATACGGTCTCCCCCAGTATTCTTGCCAGCAAGTTAAAGAAGTATGGATAAAGTGGATAGAAAGCTGGCTAGATTGTCGGGATGAAAGGGTAGTGATCAATGGCTCGATGTCTAGTTGGCAGCTGGTATCAAGTGGAGTGCCCCAGGGGTTGGTTCTGGACCAGTTTTGTTCAACATCTTTATTAATGATCTGAATGATGGCATGAATTGCACTCTCAGCAAGTTCGCAGATGACACTAAGATGTGGGGAGATGTAGAGACCCTGGAGGGTAGGGATAGGATACAGAGTGACCTAGACAAATTGGAGGATTGGGCCAAAGGATATCTGATGAGGTTCATCAAGGACAAGTGCAGAGTCCTGCACTAAGGACGAAAGAATCCCATGCAGTGCTATAGGCTGGGGACCGACTGGCTTAGTGGAAGTTCTGCAGAAAAGGACTTGGGGATTACAGTGGACCAGAAGCAGTGTGCCCTTCTTGTGAAGAAGGCCAATGGAATATTGGGCTGTATTAGTAGGAGCATTTCCAGCAGATGGAGGGATGTGATCATTCCCCTCTATTTGGCATTGGTGAGGCCTGTACTGTGTCCAGTTTTGGACCCCACACTACAAGAAGGATGTGGAAAAATTGGAAAGAATCCAGCGGAGGGCAACAAAAATGATTAGGGGACTGGAACACATGACTTATGAGGAGAGGCTGAGGGAACTGGGATTGTTTAGTCTGCGGAAGAGAAGAATGAGGGGGGATTTGATAGCTGCTTTCAACTACCTGAAAGGGGGTTCCAAAGAGGATGGATCTAGACTGTTCTTAATGGTACCAGATAACAGAACAAGGAGCAATGGTCTCAAGTTGCAGTGGGGGAAGTTTAAGTTGGATATTAGGAAAAACTTTTTCACTAGGAGGATGGTGAAGCACTGGAATGGGTTATCTAACGAGGTGGTGGAATCTCCTTCCCTAGAGGTTTTTAAGGTCAGGCTTGACAAAGCCCTGGCTGGGATGATTTAGTTGCGGTTAGTCCTGCTTTGAGGAGGGGGTTGGACTAGATGACCTCCTGAGGTCCCTTCCAACCCTGATATTCTATAATTCTATTCTATGATTCTATGATTATTCCTCTCTATTCCTCTCTATTCGGCACTGGACTCTTTCCAATTTTTCCACATCCTTCTTGTAGAGTGGGGCCCAAAACTGGACACAGTACTCCAGATGAGGCCTCACCAATGTCGAATAGAGGGGAATGATCACATCCCTTGATATGCTGGCAATGCCCCTACTTATACATCCCAAAATGCCATTGGCCTTCTTGGCAACAAGGGCACACTGTTGACTCATATCCAGCTTCTAGTCCACTGTAACCCCTAGGTCCTTTTCTGCAGAACTGCTGCCTAGCCATTTAGTCCCTAGTCTGTAGCGGTGCATGGGATTCTTCCATCCTAAGTGCAGGACTCTGCACTTGTCCTTGTTGAACCTCATCAGACTTCTTTTGGCCCAATCCTCTAATATGTCTAGGGCCCTCTGTATCCTATCCCGACCCTCCAGCATATCTACCTCTCCTCCCAGTTTAATGTCATCTGCAAACTTGCTGAGAGTGCAATCCACACCATCCTCCAGATCATTTATGAAGATATTGAACAAAACCAGCCAGAGGACCGACCCTTGGGGCACTCCACTTGATACCGGCTGCCAACTAGAGATGGAGCCATTGATCACTACCCATTGAGCCCGACAATCTAGCCAACTTTCTATCCACCTTATAGTCCATTCATCCAGCCCATACTTCTTTAACTTGCTGGCAAGAATACTGTGGGAGACCGTGTCAAAAGCTTTGCTAAAGTCAAGGAACAACACGTCCACCGCTTTCCCCTCATCCACAGAGCCAGTTATCTCGTCATAGAAAGCAATTAGATTAGTCAGGCATGACTTGCCCTTGGTGAATCCATGCTGACTGTTTCTGATCACTTTCCTCTCCTCTAAGAGCTTCAGAATTGATTCCTTGAGGACCTGCTCCATGATTTTTCCAGGGACTGAGGTGAGGCTGACTGGCCTGTATTTCCCAGGATCCTCCTTCTTCCCTTTTTTAAAGATGGGCACTACATTAGCCTTTCTCCAGTCGTCCGGGACTTCCCCGGATCGCCATGAGTTTTCAAAGATAATGGCCAATGGCTCTGCAATCACATCCGCCAACTCCTTTAGCACTCTTGGATGCAGCGCATCTGGCCCCATGGACTTGTGCTCGTCCAGCTTTTCTAAATAGTCCCGAACCACTTCTTTCTCCACAGAGGGCTGGTCATCTCCTCCTCCTGGTCACCTCCACCGCTGTCCTATCTCTTAGCCCAGGTGACTGTAAAACCAATGTTATATTAATCCAGACATTAATAAGGCTACACTGGTCTGTAATACCCCAGGTCACTTGTAGAGTATTTTTTAAATATAGAGATAACATTTGCTACCTTTCTACCCTCCTGTATAGTAGAGGTTTTCAATGCAAGATTTAATAATTTTTTAACAGCTCAACCACTTCACTCTTAAACCTCCTTGGGATTTATTTCTTTTTAAATTATTAGTTTATTCAATGCTCTCTTCTGACACCTCAATTTCTGATGGCCCCCCATTTTTATATTTATACTATAAAGAAGAGAGCGGGTCAGCGATGGGTATTTCCCTAACATCCTCTGAGGTGACGACTGATGCAAAGAAAGCATTTAGGCCCAGATCCTAAAAAGTATTAAGGTGTGTAGCGCCTTTGATTTCAATGGGAGTTAGGTGCTGCAGCTAAACACCTTTGAGTAGCTGCACTTTATCTTCTTAAGAAGTCCTTATGGTTCTTAATTGCTCCCTTTAGCCCCTGGTGATCCACAGATTGATTGAAGCGCCAGTTTCTGATATAGGAATAGTCTACACTAGAAGCACTACAGCAGTTCAGATGCACTGATGTGCACTGCTGTAGAGTGTCTGGTGAAGACGCTGTATGTCAACAGCATAATAAAACCACCTCCTCTAGAGGCGGAAGCTCTCTCGCCAACATAACGCTGTCCACACTGGCATTTAGGGCGATATAACTTATGTCGCTCAGGGGGGGTGACATATTCACACCCCTGAGTGACATAAGTTATACTGATGTATGTGTACAAGGCCTTGGTAAAAGAATCTCTTGTGGATTGGTTGCTAGGTTTTAGCTATCTGCTTTTCTGAATCCAGCTTACACCTCCCATGAATTGCTGTTTATTGGCTTCACTGAGGTTAGATCTCCAAATTTCACGCAATTTTTGTTTGGCTCAGATAACCTTTTGAACCAAGCTTGTTTATTCACCGGTTTTCTTTTGCCTTCCTTATTTCTTTTCTGTTTGCATGAGACTTTTTTATTGTGTCTGTAAAATGTAAGGCTCTTACTTCCTTTACTTTTTGACCTTAGGCCTTTTCTGAGCAGCTTCCTCATTTTATTCAACTATCCCTTTGCAAAGTTTAGTGAAATTGGGAGAGTTTTTGGATACTGAACCTATTTGTTGAACTGCAGTTCTGGTCACTATTACCGAATGGCTCATCTACTGTTTAGTATTTAACTCTTGAATTGTCTCTATCAATCTGCAGTTGGGTTTCCAGGATAAGCCTGATAACCCTTGAAAATCCCCAAAGGAATATTGGTTTCAGAATTGGTAGGTTAAATATGGAGCTGAGCGTGGCCCCAAATGGGGCAGAGGTGCAGTTAATCCTCCAAATGTGAGATATATGGGTGCAGCACGCATGGGATCTAAGGACAGTAGTGAATTTCCAGTAAGTGCCAATAATAGTGAAAGCAAGTATTGTAGAAGTAAAAAGCAAAGAGAAACAGTCTCAATCTTTTGGGAAAAAGAATAGTGAAAAGAGAAAGACAGGAAAGATAAGATATAAGCTGCTTGGAATACAGAGAGAGAGAGTGTTGTTGTGGCTGTGTTGATCCTAGGACAATCAAAGATATTAATTCACTCGACTTGTCTCTCATAACTGGAGAGCTACCCCTTTGTCAGAATTTGACCAAGACATAGCTGGATAACCTGCTATACTCTAAGGACCAGAAAAGAAATGATTGTCTCGGACTGTAAGGGATACCCAGAGTGGAGAGAGCTCCTTAGAGGGAAGCAGAGAAGAACTGGACAGAGGCAGCAACCAGCCTTCACTCAAACCGAATATACTTCTTCAGCCCCAGTTGTGAAAAAGCCAACAGGTAGAGAAGGAGAAGCTGCAGCTGGAGAAAGACAAACTGCTTGGAAGCCCAGTCACTTGCAGACCAGGAGAAGCAACATTGTAGAGAAGGGGATCAATATTATATCCCAATATGATATTATATATTATTATCTGTCAATATTATATCACAATAGCATCATTCTATTTACAACAAGCTAGAGAATACATGAAACAGGGTCATAGGTCAACAACTTGTATTAAAAATGCCAGTGTTTATGCACTATTGAGGAACTGTAAGTATTTCCATGGTGCAGGGGGACCATAGTCCTCTAGGAACTCCCTGCCTAGTTGGGGGTAGTTAGGCATATTCACTCAGGTTGTAACAACTCCAGAGAGAGAGGCTAACACATACTGGTTCAGACTGGATTCTCCAGGGACCAACACACAAAACTAGGAATTTTGGTTAAAAAGCCTGAGTTAAAACTGACTCAGGGCCTTCTTTCTAATCCAGAAAAGAGACAGGCCCTCTGGGCCAGATCAATGGTTCATTGAGCCCAGTATCCTGTCTTCCGATAGTGGCCAATGCCGCGTGCTTCAGAAGGAATGAAGAGAATGGGTAATCATCAAGTGATCCATCTCATGTCGCCCATTCCCAATTTCTCCTCGTGATAATGACACCAGGTGAAATCAAAAAACCTGGGAATTCACATCCTTGTAATGCATTAGGCTGGATACCACATGTTAATTTTGATCACCTTAGCAAGGAGATGCAGGAGGCTATGTAATCCATGCTACAAGATGAGTCAAGGACTTTTGCAAAGGATGTCATGACATAGGCCAGGTTGAGAATTTAAAAATGCACATAAAGCTCCATGACTCCCAACCAGTACAGAAGGGTTATCTAGCAGTCTGCTATTCCCTCTACCAGGAGGTAAAAGACTATTTGCAGGGCCTACTAACTATGGATGGATCATTAGGTCGAGCTTTCCCTACTCTTCACCTGTTTTCTGTGTGTGGAAGAAGGATGGCAATTTATGGCTCTTTATTGATGACCAAGAGCTGAATCAAAAGACAGTGCCAGATTGTCAACCCCGTCCTCATACATAGGATGTTAGATGGTTTGGTTGGGAATTCATGGTTCTCAGTTCCAGATCAGGGGAAGGCCTACCATCAAGGGTTCATAAGCAATGAGAGTTGAGGAGAACATCAAGCTGGAGCAGGAGGAAACTATCCCATAGTTGGGACCCTCCTTCCAGATGATGTCATGGTATCCTCTCACACTGAGGCTACCCATCCAAAGCAGGGGACCCCGTTATTAGGAAGAGTTAGGTAGTAGTAATGTGGGATTTAGTTATTAGAACTATAGATAGTTGGATTTGTAATGACTAGGAGAACCGCCCGCTGAATTGCCTTACCGGTGCAAAGGTTGTGGACCTCTTCAGACATCTAGATAGACTTATGAGCAGTGCTGGGGAGGACCCAGTAGTAGTGATATCTGTAGGTACCAATGACATAGAGAATATTTATATTCTTTATATGAGCTGGAAGTAAACGTAAAATCATCACTGATAAAGTTTGCAAATGACACAAAAATTGGGGGAATGGCAAACAATGAAGAGGGACAGGTCATGGATTCAGTGATCTGGGTCACTTGGTAAGCTGGGCACAAGCAAAGAATATGTGTTTCAATATGGTTAAATGCAAATGTATACATGTAGGAATAAAGAATGATGGCCACAGTTACAGGATGGGGGACACTGTCCTGGGAAGTAGTGACCATGAAAGAGATTTGGGTGAATAATCAGCTAAACATGAGTTCCCAATGTGATACTGTTGCCAAAGGTATAATGTGATCCTGGGACGCAGGTACAGAGGAATCTTGAATAGGAAAGGATATTTTACCTCTGTATTTGACACTGGTGGAATACTGCGTCCAGTTCTGATGCCCACAATTCATGAAGGGTGTTGATAAATTGGAGAGAATTCACAGAAGAGCCATGAGAATGATTGAAGGACTGAAAAACCTGCCGTATAGTGACAGACTCAAGAAGCTCAGTCTATTTAGCTTAACAAAGAGAACATTAATGGGTGACTTGATCAATCTGTTCGTGGGGAACAGAAATGTGATAATGGGCTCTTTAAACTGGCAGAGAGAGGTATAAAAAGATCCAATGGCTAGAAGTTGAAGCTAGACAAAATCAGACTGGAAATAAGGCATACAGTTTTAACTGTGAGAGTCATTAGACATTGAAGCAAGTTACCAAGGATCATTGTGAATTCTCCATCAGTGGCAATTTTTAAATCAAGATTTAATGTTTTTCTAAAAGATCTGCTATAGGAATTATTTTGGGGATGTTTTCTGTCCTGTGTTATATGGGAGAAATGCCTAGATTATCACAATGGTCCCTTCTGGCCTTGGAATCTATGAATATATTAATCCTCTAATTTTTCATCAGTTGAATCCTTTCTCAACGTTTCCATTATTTTGCCTGGGATTGATGTTAGGCTAACTGGCCTATAGTTATCCTGGTCATCCAACTTGCTTTGTTTTAAACATTCGCACAATATTAGCACTCCTCCAGAGTTCTGGAATTTCCCTGCAATTATTCTCCACCACAATTATTTGCAGGTACATCAAAGGGCATTTATCCATTTAAATACCTGATTATGCCCAGCTAAAGCCAAGCTGAAATTATGGCCCAGAGATTCTCAGTTTTTCTCTTAGATATGTCTCACATATGTTGTCAGTTGGTTTGCGTATGTGTCTTTCTGAGTGCTGTCCACAGCTCTGGGCAACAATTTGTCTATTTGCCTTTTTAAATGTTCCCTAATGAGTTGGTTATGATAGTTACTGACTTCCATAACCAGTACAAATAATTTCTTTATCAATTTCTTTTCCCTTGCCTTTATATTGTTTGCTGTGATTAATTTGTTAATTTTTACTTTATATTTGGTTAAACAGGTTAGCAATGTCGTGCACATTGTAAATGCTGTACTGTTTCTTATTCACATCAGGGAGAGTGACAGTGACACTGACTCTTAACAGTGATGACAGTTGGCTTGTGTGTGTGTGTGTGTTCTTTGCATGTGCTGTCCCCAGTTGTGGACAGAGAGCTGATTCCGCAGACTGTGATTGCACTACCCAGTTTGGTTAAGTGCTGGAGGCTGCAATGTTGTTGCCTCGGTAACTCTGTTTAGGCTACTCATTACTTTTGTCCTTGGAGCTTCAGTGTTTTAATGGATAGTGCAGAATGTTAGTTCAGCAGACACCAGTGTTACTCATAAAGGAAGATCACAGGCATGGTTCGGCGGTGAGGGCACTCAGCCAGATTTCCTGTCAAGGAAGCACAGTACTAGCTCCCTGGATCAATGTCTCCAGTTACACTAACACAAGCATGCTCGTTACAATGCACACAGCTCAGTCAGCGGTGGGACTTTCTTCTGCCCCCTAGGCTGGACAAAGGGTTAAGGTGAAGCACCCCAGCATTTATAGGCTGAAACAAACAACTGGAATACACAAATTGTATACCACATTACATATTTGATGACAACTATTTGTTATCATAGAATCATAGAATCTCAGGGTTGGAAGGGACCTCAGGAGGTCATCTAGTCCAACCCCCTGCTCAAAGCAGGACCAATCCCCAATTTTTGCCCCAGACCCCTAAATGGCCCCCTCAAGGATTGAACTCACAACCCTGGGTTTAGCAGGCCAATGCTCAAACCACTGCGCTATCCCTCCCCCAAAGTAAAAACTCAGTCTCCTTCGAGCCAGAAATGAACCAACGACCTAAGGATTCCCTCAGGCAGCTCCTCAACAGTCCTCTGCTCTACCAGCTGAGCTGTCGAAGGGATGTTATCTCTCCTTGTTCCTGATATTTTGGACAAAACATCCCTATTCATTATTTTGTTAAAGCATCTTATCTTGTACTAGATTGGGATGTATTTGTCCAAGCTGATATCTAGTAGACTAGCAACAACTTTGCCAAGTTCATGTAGTGGACCGTGTACTTGTAAGCATCTGCTTTAATACATGGCCTGACTCTGATTCACAGTCTCTGGCTCAGGCCGCAGAACTTGTACCAGGCCCAGTGCTCCAGGATCTCGCTCTCGCTCGCTATTACAAGATATTTCTACTTTTCCCACACATATGGAAAGAATATTGATTGAGACAATGAAAAATGAGCAGCAAACAGCGGAAAGGCTAACAGAGGGAGTTTGACTGAGATCTGTCTGAGAGGAGGTACACCAAGGGCAGCATTGAGGGGCGGTGTTGGTGAGTATCTGAGTTTCTGTTGTGGGGACAGTTTGTCAGTTTGACCGTGTGCTTGATTGAAAAGTGTGAATTGGGAGTGCTTTGTTTCAGGTGGGCCTTAAGTGGGCCTGACTATTATAAAAAGGCAGCCAGCTGCAAACCAGCTGAGCGGCGAACAGAGGGAGTTTGACTGGGAGTTTGCCTGGGGAGAACCCACTGAGGCTTTCATCTTGCAGGCTTCTCTGAGTAGTTACTGCAACAACTGAGGAAGCTCTTAGAAGGAAGGTAATATGGATGGTGCGCGATCAGCTGTTGTGACCTGCACAGGATGTGCCATGTTTCTCTTTCTTCCACAGGACAAAAGTGACGTTGTCTGTACAAAGTGCAAGCTCGTCTCCATATTGGAAGAGAAGGTTCAAGGTCTGGAGCAAGAGGTATCGACCCTGTGTTGCGTAAGAGAAACTGAAGAGTTCCTGGACAGACGTCAGGATATGCTTCTACAGGCACAACATTCTGAAGATTCAGAGCAGGCTGCGCCGCGGGGACAGAAGGTCGGTGAAGAAATTTGGCAGAATGTGACCCCAAGAAGAAAGGGGAGCGTCCATGTACCAGCAACGCAGATACAGGTGAGCAACCATTTTCACGTTCTCTCCACAGGTGCTAATGCGGAGAATGGACTAGGTGATACATCTGAGGGAAGGGAACAGAAGGAGACTCCGCCGATTGGAAGGCATGAGATGCATTGTCCTAGGGTTGGGGGTTCAAGACCAACGCTCCCAAGAGACAGAGGCGGGTGGTGGTGGTCGGGGACTCGCTCCTCAGGGGGACTGAGTCATCTATCTGCCGCCCCAACTGGGAAAACCGAGAAGTCTGCTGCTTGTCAGGAGCTAGGATTCAGGATGTGACGGAGTGTCTGCCGAGACTCATCAAGTCCTCGGATCGCTACCCCCTCCTGCTTCTCCACGTGGGCACCAATGATACTGCCAAGAATGACCTTGAGTGGATCACTGCGGACTATATGGCTCTGGGAAGAAGGATAAAGGAGTTTGAGGTGCAAGTGGTGTTCTCATCCATCCTCCCCGTGGAAGGAAAAGGCCTGGGTAGAGACCGTCGAATCGTGGAAGTCAACGAATGGCTACGCAGGTGGTGTCGGAGAGAAGGCTTTGGATTCTTTGACCATGGGATGGTGTTCCAAGAAGGAGGAGTGCTAGGCAGAGACGGGCTCCACCTAACAAAGAGAGGGAAGAGCATCTTCGCAAGCAGGCTGGCTAACCTAGTGAGGAGGGCTTTAAACTAGGTTCACCGGGGGAAGGAGACCAAAGTCCTGAGGTAAGTGGGGAAGTGGGATACTGGGAGGAAGCACGAGCAGGAGCGTGTGAGAGGGGAGGGCTCCTGCCTCATATTGAGAAAGAGGGACAATCAGCGAGTTATCTCAAGTGCCTATACACAAATGCAAGAAACCTGGGAAAGAAGCAGGGAGAACTGGAAGTCCTGGCACAGTCAAGGAATTATGATGTGATTGGAATAACAGAGACTTGGTGGGATAACTCACATGACTGGAGTACTGTCATGGATGGATATAAACTGTTCAGGAAGGACAGGCAGGGCTGAAAAGGTGGGGGAGTTGCATTGTATGTAGGAGAGCAATATGACTGTCAGAGCTCTGGTATGAAACTGCAGAAAAACCTGAGAGTCTCTGGATTAAGTATAGAAGTGTGAGCAACAAGGGTGATGTCGTGGTGGGAGTCTGCTATAGACCACCGGACCAGGGGGATGAGGTGGACGAGGCTTTCTTCCGGCAACTCACAGAAGTTACTAGATCGCAGGCCCTGGTTCTCATGGGAGACTTCAATCGCCCTGATATCTGCTGGGAGAGCAATACAGCGGTGCACAGACAATCCAGGAACTTTTTGGAAAGTGTAGGGGACAATTTCCTGGTGCAAGTGCTGCAGGAACCAACTAAGGGCAGAGCTCTTCTTGACCTGCTGCTCACAAACCGGGAAGAATTAGTAGGGGAAGCAAAAGTGGATGGGAACCTGGGAGGCAGTGGAGGAAGTGACCATGAGATGGTCGAGTTCAGGATCCTGACACAAGGAAGAAAGGAAAGCAGCAGAATACGGACCCTGAACTTCAGATAAGCAGACTTTGACTCCCTCAGGGAACTGATGGGCAGGATCCCCTGGGAGAATAACATGAGGGGGAAAGGAGTCCAGGAGAGATGGCTGTATTTTAAAGAATCCTTATTGAGGTTACAGGGACAAACCATCCCAATGTGTAGAAAGAATAGTAAATATGGCAGGCAACCAGCTTGGCTTCACAGTGAAATCCTTGCTGATCTTAAACACAAAAAAGAAGCTTACAAGGAGTGGAAGATTGGACAAATGACCAGGGAAGAGTGAAAAAATATTGCTCAAGCATGCAGGAGTGAAATCAGGAAGGCCCAATCACACTTGGAGTTCCAGCTAGCAAGGGATGTTAAGAGTAACAAGAAAGATTTCTTCAGGTATGTTAGCAACAAGAAGAAGGTCAAGGAAAGTGTGGGCCCCTTACTGAAAGGGGAGGCAACCGAGTGACAGAGGATGTGAAAAAAGCTGAAGTTCTCGATGCTTTTTTTGCCTCTGTCTTCACGAACAAGGTCAGCTCCCGGACTACTGCACTGAGCAGCACAGTATGGAGAGGAGGTGACCAGTATGGGGAGGAAAAGGACCTAGGGGTTACAGTGGACGAGAAGCTGGATATGAGTCAACAGTGTGCCCTTGTTGCCAAGAAGGCTAATGGCATTTTGGACTGTATAAGTAGGGGCATTGCCAGCAGATCGAGGGATGTAATCATTCACCTCTAGTCAGCATTGGTGATGCCTCATCTGGAGTACTGTGTTCAGTTTTGGGCCCCACTCTACAAGAAGGATGTGGAAAAATTGGAAAGAGTCCAGCGAAGGTCAACAAAAATGATTAGGTGGCTGGAGCACATGACGTATGACAAGAGGCTGAGGGACCCGGGATTGTTTAGTCTGCAGAAGAGAAGAATGAGGGGGGGATTTGATAGCTGCTTTCAACTACCTGAAAGGGGATTCCAAAGAGGATGGCGCTAGACTGTTCTCAGTGGTAGCAGATGACAGAACAAGGAGCAATGGTGTCAAGTTGCAGTTGGGGAGGTTTAGGTTGGATATTAGGAAACACCATTTCACTAGGAGGGTGGTGAAGCACTGGAATGGGTTACCTAGGAGGGTGGTGGAATCTCCTTCCTTAGAGGTTTTTAAGGCCTTGACAAAGCCCTGGCTGGGATGATTTAATTGGGGATTGATCCTGCTTTGAGGAGGGGGTTGGACTAGATGACCTCCTGAGGTCCCTTCCAACCCTGATATTCTATGATTCTATGAAAAATGGAAACCTAAGTCCACAATCACCTGGAATAGTGAAGATCACAAAATTAACTGATAATGAACTCTTTCACCATTCAGTTCCCTAGAAGTTAAGGAACTGCAATGTAAAATATAGCCCTCTTCCGCTGTTCTATGGATGCATCACAAAGTAAACGATCTGTTGCCTGGAAAGAATGAAGTAGTGTATATTTCTCAACTTCATCTAGGGAAGAAGCAGTAAATATTTCCACTTGGCTCAGCCTAACCCCAAAGCCCAGATGAAACTCTGTGAGTGCCCGCCCTGAGATCAGTGCAGCTGCTATAAAAGACCAAGTCACTGAGCTACCCTCACCAGCTGAGCAGAGATGGCAGGTGAGCTGCTGTTACTCTTTATTCTCTTTTTTATGACTTTGACATTTGTAATAAAATAGGCAGTGTGTTTCTGAGGGAGGGCATGAAAAGCCATGTGTGATAAGGAAGAGTCAGAAATGGGCAGGAGTGGGGCTGTAGGAGCCTGGCCCTCCTTCGTTCCCTTTGGGTGAGAGAAATTGATAAAGAAATAGGAAGAAAAGGAGTTCCTTCTCCCACCCCTTCCCCTGCTCCAACCCCATCCCTTTCAGGAGGAAACATTGGGATACTTTACAGTAATTGACTGTGGGGAATAGAAAACACAGTTGTTCAGAGGAAAGTGCAAGAATCTTTCAATTATAGAAATGAGGGCTAACCTGCCTCTCCCAACCCCCAGCATTATGGATCCTCATAATTTCTCTTACTTAGTGATTGACTTAAACCTTGAAACAGGAGGTTCAATAACTCTTCTAAAATGTATGTTAGCGCTAACTAACTGTGGATGTTCCTTTATCCATACAAATCTTCAGCCCCTTTTTCAATCTCACTAAATTATCTCAGTGACATCCTGTAGCAGTGAGTTCCCCAGTTTAATTACACACTATGTGAAAAACCATTTCTTTTTATGACAGTTTGGAATTTTCCACTTTTAAATTTCCTCGAATGGCCCCTTTTTTCTTGTAGTGAGAGAAAGGCAGAATAGAAGCTCCTGATCTCCCTTCTCTAGGCAGCTCTTTATTATATATGGAACTAATAGTGCCACCTACATTTAAGTTTGCCCCAAAAGTCCCATTTTAAGACCCAGTTTTCGTGACTTACAACCTTGCCAAACTTTAACTTTTTGGCTGAAATTTTCCTTGATAAGTGTTTGTCAGTTTCAGAAAAATGGTTTAGCCATTTCTCAGAATGAGATTAGGGAAAAATAAAAGTTTAGCCCCATTAAAAAAAATTCTTACAATAGTTTAATTGAGAAGTTCTAGCACCTCCATGCTTTAATGCTATGTTCTCTGAAAAAATGGGTCTTACGTATCACAAAATTGGGCACCTAAAATTAGTGGATTCTTTTGATTTAACTTCTCTGTGCTTCAGTTCTCCATCTATAAAATGGGGATAATAACACGCCCTCAGATCCCAGGGTGTTGTGAAAATAGATCAGTTAATTGTGAAGTGCTGAGAAACTATAGCAACAAGCAGCATACAACATCTCACGAGGAAATTAATAATTGTGTTTTCAGAGCAGGTTTTGAATAGGGTGCAATGAATAAGGCCTGGGGCCACACACTGGACAGTGAGAGTAAGACAAAATATTGAGTAAATGTTCTTTCAGTGAACATGGTCTGTCCTGTGCAAGGAATAAGGCAGGGGTCCTGTAGACAAAAATAAACTTTATCTCAATGCATATGCAGAAGAGGACCCAAGGTTGTACGGGCAAACTTTACTCTGGTATTTCCTAACTTTTGAACAGTTGACTTCATTGAACAGTGATCTTTTAATGTAGCTTGTGTCTGGAATTGTAAATATTTTTATCATCTCCCCTATTATTTATTTCATCCTTGTCTTCCCCCTTCCAGTCAGGCTTGTCCCTTCCTATAATCTTTACTGTCTCTTAAACACCTTCATGTATGTCCTCCCCCAATTTACCTCCACTCATGCCAACTTGTCCTCCACCCAGCTCAACATCCTTAGCCAACTCTCCTTGACCCTCTCCAACCCAGTGCCTTCTGCTGAAAATCCCCTCCATGCTGAACCCCCTGATTGAGAACTTCTCCTACCTAACCTCCCCAAGTTCAGAACCCTCCCTCCTGTCCTGACCTGACTCCAGGCTGACGAGGCCCCTTCCCACCTGACCCCCAGACACATACTCCCCATAACCACCTCAGGCTCAGAACCCCTCCCCTGCTCAGAACTCCTCCCACCTGGCCCCCAGCTCTAAAAACTCCCTTCCTACCAAACGTCCCATCCTCAGAGCACTAAACTCTTGCCCCTCCATTTGACCTCCAAGCTCCCAAGTCAGAAATCCTCCTCCCAGGTCAGAAGCTCTGGCTTGACAACCTCAAGCAATCAAAAATCATGAGATAGGCTCCAAAAATGAGAGTTTTTCCTCAAAAAATGTAGGTTTTATTTGTTTTCTGGTTTCTGAGCATTTATAGAGCACTCTCGATTTTCAGGCTTTTCTGTCATAGAAGGGACCACCCAATCGAGTCTGACCTCCTGTACCCCACGGGCCAGTAATCGCCACCCAGTTACCCCTGTATTGAGCCCAGGAAATTGGCTTGGACTAAAGTATTGCAGCCCTCAGGAGACTAAACTATTGTGAGCCCCAGGCAGAGGACAGGAGGGACAAGGTGCACCAGTGCGTGAGGCTCCTGCAGTGGCAGGGAACTGGTTTAGTGAAATATGCCCAGATGATCTTAGCAAGTCCCCATCCTGCAGAAGAAGGGGAAAAAAACAAAACCAAAAGTTATTGCCAATCTCATCTGGGGGAAAAATCCTTTACCCCACCAATCTTAGTCTCACCTGCAAACTTTATCAGCAGCAAATCCATGTTTCCTTCCAGAACACTGATACAAATATTCAGTAAACAGAGCTGTGGAAGTTGATCTCTTTCAGTGTGCAGATGACATCCGTGGGCCCTTTACCTCCTGTAATTATTGCTAGTAACCCAGGTGTATTTGTGTTTCTCTCCAGGGATCACCCTCTTCGGATTCTTGGTGACCCTGAGCCTGAGCCAGGCATTTGGATCTTCCATAAATGGTACTGTCCCCTTTCTTCTGCTGCTGGTGTTCTGCATTAGGGGTATAATGCTTTGTGGTGGGATCCAAAGGGAAACTCATTGTGGGCCCCCACCCAGACTATAGGGGTTTGCAGTGTTCCCTCTCCCACCCAAAACAAAACCTATGCCTGGGAAGTATATACTCACCGTGAATATCCAAGGACTTCAGAGGACCTGATCGTTATCCCCTTTCTAGAGATGGGGAAACTGAGGCACAGAGAGGGTAGATGCCTGCCTCCAGGACAGAAAGAGTCACATACAGGAGAGCCAAGAACAGAACCCAGGTCTTCTAATGCAAAGTCTGCTAGTTTCTGAGTCCAGGACCATGCTGACTCACCAGTGTCCTTTTTAGTAAAACAAAATGGAGTGGCAGTATAATCAAAAGAGGCCCCGCTTCCTAAATGGGTTGCTTTTGCACCCACCCCCCTCCCTCAGGTTTTTCTTTTGGCATTCGTTTGGGAAAGTTTTGGCAAAAACAAGGCAGCTCATTTTTGACAATAAATAAAATCTCTGATTCCAGACTTATTCTCTTGCAAAAATTCAGTTCTCAACTCATGGAGGCACTAGAGCTCTTCAAGGAAATGGCTGGAAAAAAGTTGGCAACACTGGTTTTGTCATAGAAACAGCTGAACTGTTTTGCTTCAACTTGCCAAAAATATTCTGCCTGAGGCAGAAAGGACTCCTGGCAAGTTCCAGCCCCTGAAAGATTAAAGATTAGCCAAGTGATAACAACGGAAAACAGGGTGTTATAATGGGAAGTCCTGGGCAATTTCAATAATAAGGGTCACCACCAATGTACTCTATAATTAGACCTCAGCTGTAAATATTTATGTGCGTAAGTGTTTATGCACTGAAAAAATTCATGGACTCCTGCTAGGATTAAAAGCTCTAAAGCTTTTTTTCTAAAGGATTAAAAGCTCTAAAGAACTGGTTATGACTAAAAATCACTCAGTAGACTTCTGGGGCATGTACAGACTCTGCATACAGTTTTGATTCAAATTACTTCAGCATCTATAATATAATATAATATAATATAATATAATATAATATAATATAATATAATATAATATAATATACTTAATGCTTAATAGCGAAGGGAAATAAGGATAAAGGAAATAAGGATAAAAAACAAAGGGAAGGGAAATAAGGAAGGGAAATAAGGATAAAAAACTTTCACAGTGATACTAAATACAGAAAAGGGGATTTCAATACAATAAGGAAGCTCTTCGGAAAAACCCTAACGCCAAGAGCAAAGAAAGCAACACCCTTAGATTTGGCTATCTAAGAAAACAGTAGTTGTCTTATGCAATCTGCTGAGCAAAAAGGGAACCAGGAAGAGAAAAGTAAATGGCAAAGTTCAAGTCTTCAAGAGGTTATTGAGCCAGAGAGAAAGTCTTTGGGATTTGGAAATGCAGCGCCAGGCAAGCCAAGTAACAAGAACATACACTACAGCAGTCAATATGTAAGAGGGAAATGAGGAGGGCTAGGATGGATTTTGTAAAGTAAATAGATGAAGGTATAAACACAACAAGAAATTCTCTGGAAGAAGCAGGAAGTCCACTAAAGAATCAGTGGGTCCGCGGACTTACCAGGGGGTTAAATAGAGCAGTTAAAATTGAGAAGGACATTGCTGAAAAACTAAATTATTTCTTTAATCAGCCTTGTATATTCATAGATTCCAAGGCCAGAAGGGACCAGTGTGATCATCTAGTCTGACCTCTTGTGTTACAGAGGCCACAAAATTTCCCCAAAATAATTCCTAGAGTATATTTTTAGAAAAACATCAGCTCTTGCTTCAGAATTGTCAGTGATGGAGAATCCAGTGACCCTTGCTAAATTGTTCCAGCGGTTAATTACTCTAACTGTAAAGAATTTATGCCTTATATCCAGTCTGAATTTGTCTAGCTTCAGCTTCCAGGAATTGGATGATGTTACACCTTTCTCTGCTAGATTGAAGAGCCCGTTATTTATTATTTGTTCCCCGTGTAGATAATTTCAGATGTAATCAAGTCACCTCTTAACCTTCTATTTGTTAAATTAAATAGATTGAACTTCTTGAGCCTCTCCTCATAAGACAGATTTTCTCATCCCTTTGTCATTCTCATGACTCTTCTTTGACCTCTTCAATTTATCAACATTCTTCTTGAATTGTGGACCCCAGGACTGGACACAATATTGCAGCAGCAATCGGACATAGTTGACAAATTTATATGCAGATGACACAAAGATATTTAGGTTTCAGAGTAACAGCTATGTTAGTCTGTATTCGCAAAAAGAAAAGGAGGACTTGTGGCACCTTAGAGACTAACCAATTTATTTGAGCATAAGCTTTCGTGAGCTACAGCTCACTTCATCGGATGCATACTGTGGAAAGTATCGAAGATCTTTTTATACACACAAAGCATGAAAAAATGGGTATTTATCACTACAAAAGGTTTTCTCTCCCCCCACCCCACTCTCCTGCTGGTAATAGCTTATCTAAAGTGATCACTCTCCTTACAGTGTGTATGATAATCAAGGTGGGCCATTTCCAGCAAAAATCCAGGGTTTAACAAGAACGTCTGAGGGGCGCAGGGGCGGGGTAGGAAAAAACAAGGGGAAATAGGTTTCAGAGTAACAGCCGTGTTAGTCTGTATTCGTAAAAAGAAAAGGAGTACTTGTGGCACCTTAGAGACTAACCAGTTTATTTGAGCATGAGCTTTCATGTTGCCAGCGGGGGAGTGAGGTGGGAGGAAGTTTTGTTTCATGGTCTCTGTGTGTATATAATGTCTTCTGCAGTTTCCACGATATGCTATGCATCCGATGAAGTGAGCTGTAGCTCACGAAAGCTCATGCTCAAATAAACTGGTTAGTCTCTAAGGTGCCACAAGTACTCCTTTTCTTTTTAAGGGGAAATAGGTTACCTTGCATAATGACTTAGCCACTCCCAGTCTCTATTCAAGCCTAAGTTAATTGTATCCAATTTGCAAATGAATTCCAATTCAGCAGTCTCTCGCTGGAGTCTGGATTTGAAGTTTTTTTGTTGTAATATCGCAACTTTCATATTATTCAGGTTAGTCAAGCCCTGGAAGATTGAGATACTTCAGACAAATCTATCCAAGCTAAGTGAGTGGGCAACAGAATGGCAGATGAAATTCAGTGTTAAACAATGAATAATACTCATACACTGTACAAGGCTCTAAATTAATGGTATCACTTCAGACAATGCCCGGGGCTTCATTATAAACAGCTGAATAAAACCCTTTGCCCAATATACAGCTGTGGTCAGAAAAGCAGACAGGATGTTGTGATACATAAGGAATGGGATGAAGAAGGATAAGGAAAACATGGCTGTTATATAACTCAGTTCCCTCATCTGGAATACTGTGTTTCGTGTTGTCCATCCCATCTCAAAAAAGAACAATGTATAATTACAGGGCATTTGGAGAAGGGTAATGAGAATGATTAGGGAACGGCAACACTCTCTTATGGAGAGAGACTCAAAAGACCGGGATTGTTTATGCTAGAGAGGGGACATGAAAAAATTACACAAAACAACATTCTAGATGAGTTTCATAGGGAGCTGTGAGGTGTTGGCTCCAGGCAGTCAGGCCTGGTGGTGGGAGTGGAGGTTAAAGCCAGGTGGTCAGAGTCTGTAGACAAGCCAAACTGTACCATAGCTGGAGTAAGAGCTGGAGCAAGGTCAGAGAAGGGCATGGGCAAGGCTGGAGCAGGAACCAGCACTCGATTAGAAGCAGGCTGGGAATCTAGAGTCTCTTACACAGCAAGGCAGCAGGAGGGTCACTGCACTACAAGTTGCACAGACTAACTTGCAGCTCTGATGGGGTTGGGGAAATCCCTGAGTGTGGGGGTCGTCTGTCCCTGGCTCTGCTCAGGGATAGGCTGAGGGACAGGCTGCTGCCCCATGCCTAAGGGCTGAGTCACTGCAGCCTCTGTTGGAAGAGTTTGGCTGTTGGGTCTACACTCCTTCTGAGCAATCCTAGCCTAAGCACAGGCCAAAACTGATCTAGAAACATCATATATCCTGAATCTGCAGAGGGTCTGAGTTCTGTAACTGTTCTTAGTTTCTAAGCACTATCGTACTGATTGTGTCAGCTGGAAATGAATGCAGACCAGGATCCTCCACTTGGGTGTGCCTGGGGAGAGAAATGGATGCATGGAGCAATGGAAATTTTAGTGCTTAAGATTTGTATACAACATTTGCAGGAGGCCACTCAGAAATTTTTTTTTGCACAGCCATCCTAGCGCAGAAAGTTTTCCCTACATAAAATCTCTAGACTATAAACTTGTCCCTTGACAAATCCCTGTTTCTGAGTAAACTCATCATATAGAAAGTCTAGAGACTTAAAATATAGAAAGTTTACTGATTAAACACACCCATATCTAAAGATATCCTTGCCAAAAATATGCACATTTGAAGTTTTAAATTCCATGATTTTAATGTCAGCCACTGAAGGATAAAAGGACTGAGAAGTTACACCTGCATTGATGAAAGATGTAGGCTTGCAGCTGGACCCACCCAGCTTTATCTGCAGTGATCGGGGTAAGAAAATCGAATCACAGTTATTACACAAGGTTTGCTGACAACTCTCGGTAACCAGTGTGAGGACCAGTGCTGCCCACCCTATGATTAATAAGGGAGTGGAGAGAGTGAAAGCAAGTATTACAATAGAATGGCAGGTTCCCAACCCAAGGGGCTGGAGCAGGCATCTGGGAGCCACCAGCTGGATGACTTACTTTTTAGGTTGAATTCTGAACCTGAAATGAGGGTGAATAGCTTCCCCTTAAAAGCTCAGAAACCAGAAGGCCAATAACCTTCTTCCCCTCTCCCAGCATAAAAACCTTCAACTTCTCATGTGTTTTAAGCCGACATCATGTGTTTTTTACGACTTATGCTTTTTGAACCCTTGGGGTTGTCAGTACTGATAGGGCCTCAGCTTGTAGCAGGGATTGAGTCTGAGGAGAACTGGGCTGAGTCTTGGATGGCTGTGGCCTCAGATCGCTGGCCATAGGTTTTGTTGTGGGAGCAGAGAAAATTGAGAAAGCAGATGAAGACACGATCAGCTTTAGCTGAGAGCTGAAGAATGGCTGGCTATCCAAAAGTTTCTACCTATTAAGTTCCTTCCTGGAATACATCCTGGTCCTCTTGAGGAACTGGAGAACCAAGAGCTCTATGATTCATGGAGTATAAGGCCAGAAGGGACCTTTAGATCATTTAGTGTGATCTCACCTATATGAACAGGCCATTCAATTTCACCCAGGTACCCCTCAGTTTAACTTTGCTTCATGTCTCCCTTCCTTTATGTCTAAAGGTTAATCCAGCAAATTCACTGCATGAAGGAGAAGAAATGTGCTCCTTTCACTTTGGGTCTGTGCAGTGAGCTGGTGGGAAGGAGTTGTCCTCATGTCCTGCTCTTTCCTCTCTTTGGACTAGATATCTTGGAGACACTGCCAGATCCATTCTTTTTGAGCAGCACTAATGAAGCCAAGGAGCTGGTGGATGCTGCATACAAGTACGAACGGGACAGGTCAGTTCACCTTATGTTATCCATACTAGGGGTACAATTTTACAAAAAACATGGGAACATGATACCATTATTTGGGAAGTTTCTTTTGTACAAATATGTATTTATTATGGCAACATCATAGTTCAGGGTTCTGAAATTTTCCTAGCATGTGTCACACCACATGCACTAATCTCTTCCCTCCACAATGGCATGGAACACCTCCTCTCCCGTTTGTGATCACACAGTACTGCTATGGCAACTTCAATTGCTTATGATGCAAAGTGATATTAGAACAGTACACATATTTTAGCTTTTTAACATAGCTCAGCTGGTGGAAGTAAGGAGAGCCAGCACCACATGACCAGTCAGCTCTGCGAGGACGACCAGCAGCCAGGGATCATCATTGCTCATCACTGTCACTACAGTGATTCTGTAGGGAAGGGTTTACCTGTTTATAGTCTCAATATCAACTCTGTTGAACCATTCTGGAAAATACCAGCCCCTCCCTCTATGGGAAATATGGCATGTTTGGGCTGTAGCAGGGGAGAATTTTGGAGAAAAGCTTGAGGTTATTAGACAAAGCACTTCTCAGCGATCGTATTGGACTGTCCAGACTTAGGTGTAATTCTCTTTTGGCAACTCTACCTTTTTTTGGTGAAGACGTATTTTAAAATGTTTTCAGGTTAAGACCTTCCTTAAATTAAATCAAGAAACAATAAAGACACAAGCTTCTGGAGTTTTTTCTGTGAAGACATCCTGAATGACTATGAATAGTCATTGGGCTGGGGAAAAAGAACCATGACTCTGTAAAAGCCTGGAGAGCACTCATCTGGGAGACCCAAGACCAAGTGCAGACAAAAGGGGTATTGAACTGGCCACAGTGTAGCTGAGTGCCGTAGCCACAGGGCTAATGGTTAAAAGGGAGGCTTCCTCCTTCTGCTCTCCTACGCAGCCATTTTGTGAGGCTTATCCTGCGTTGCTTTTGCTAAAATGCCTTAAATCAAGATGAAAACTTTCAAGTCGGGCCAAAATAAAACAATTTGTTTCAACATTTCAGAAACATATTATTTTTATCAACATTATTTGATAAATTCAACAAAAATTCACAAATAGATTTTCATTGGCTAAAACTGCATTTTTGGTGACTAAATTAACATTTTTTCCCATTGATTATACATTGACTGTGCTATTTATCACACGATGGTATGAACTCTAATGCCTAATAATGACCATTTGAATATCAATCTGGTTATTCCAATATTATTAATTTTTGCAGAAATATCCAGCTGATATATTTATCTGCTCTGGCTGGACATTCCATTCATTTGGAAGGATGGAATAAGGTGGATAGTGCTGCGTATTTATACAGGTGTTGGTTTAGTGATGTAAGCATCATGTCCAAACAGAAAGATAATGTGCAGAACAGAGTTCCTCCTGGATCTTCCTTGCTCCTGGTCACACAGACTGCATTACTTGCTACTGTTGCTTTAGTCCGCCTCTGGCTGGCAATGAGACTCTTCATCCCTTCCCACTGTGATACTTGCTACTACCATCACCAGATTAGACTATTGTAGCTTCCTCTACCTGGAGTTGAAGGTGAAAGTGTCATAGAAACTCCAGCTTCTACAACACTTAGTTACCTGCCTTTCGTACTATTTCATGTATGTCCAGTCCCAGCCAGCAGCAGGATGTTAACCCAGGGCATTTTGAAACAAAAAACCTTAGACTTCTTAAAAAGTGAATTAGACTTTGATAGCCCCAGATGATCTCTATGAAATGTGTCTCCTTATTTCCGCCTGCTAGGCTATGCTCCTGTCTTTCGGTCATGGATCTCGCCATGGCTTTCCAGGCCGTTATCACCTCTGGAATGGAGCACTGAAATACACTCCACATACAACTATTGCCAAAGACCGCTCTAAAACTCCAGCAGATACAGAATTCAGCTGCCCATTTAATCAGTGGTGTTTCCCTAGGGGTACACACGACATCTGTGCTTCTGAATCTGCACTAACTCCCCATTCCTTTCCAGGAGAAATTCAGCAAGTACACTTTGACTTGATAAGCTCTAGTGATATGTGATAAAAAACATGTGGCACCAAGACTCAGAGCCTGGGTCAGCTGACTCGGGATCATGGGGCACAGGCCGTGGGGCCAAAAATAGCAGTGTAAATGTTGGGGCTCAGGCTGGAGCCCAGCCTCTGAGACCCTCCCCTCTCACAGGATCTCAGAGCCCCAGCCTAATCATCTACACTATTTTTAACCCCACAGACCGAGCCCTGTGAGACTGAGTCAGCTGACCCCGGCCAGCTGCGGCCATGCCACGGGTCTTCGATTGCAGTGTAGATGTACTTTATGGTTCCTCATTACCTGAAAAGCAGTCTTTTTACTTCTTGTCCTGGATCCACAGGAGGAGGTTAAAATAACAAAAGGCAAGGGTAAAAAGAGAGAAGAGATGAGCAATCAGCTAGCACAAATTTGAGATGTCGAGAACGGAACTGATCAAGGAAACAAAGGACATAAAGAGAAGAAATTCTTGAATTGCCTACACACTGATGTCAGGGCCCTAGGTAACAAACAAGAGGAACTGGAATTGCTTGTTTATGAGCATAAATTAGAACTAGTTGATATTGCTGAAACCTGGTGGGATGACTGCATGATTAGAATATTCAAATCAATGGTTATAACCTTTACAGGAAGAATCGAGTGGGCAAAAGGGGTGGGGGGTTGGCACTCTGTCAAAAATGGCATTGCCTGTTTCTGAATCGCTGATAACTCGGAAGAAAATTATCTTGAATGCTTATGGATCAATGTCCTAACGGATACATAACAAGAAGGAGTAGCATTTAGTGTCTGCTACAGATCACCAAACCACCCAAGGGAACAGGATGACTGGTTTCTTACACACCCATCTAAAATGTGTAGGAAAAAAGTTGTGTGATCTATTTGAGTGATATATACTGGAGGCCTCATGCTTCCAGTACTAAAACATCCTTGGAATTGCTAAACATGATTGGTGACAATTTCCTAACTCAAAAAGTGTTACAGCCAACATGAGGAAATTCTTTATTAGACCTTGTCCTAACAAATAAAGGGGAATGGCTCACACAACTGAAAATTAGTGGTAGTTTAGGTACAAGTAATCATGACTAGATCACAGTTATAATGCGCAAGCAGAATAAAGTCCAGACCAGTAACACATATATGTGGTGTTTTAAAAGGGCCACTTTCACAAAGCTGAAAACAATTATGAGCCACATCAGCTGGGAGGAAGAATTTATTTAGAAAATTGTGAATGATAATTGAGAATAATTTAAGAACACATTAACAGGTGCCCTGAAAGCCAAAATTTCACAATTAAGGAAGAAGGCTGTCCTGGGTGAAAAACCAACCTTGTTTAGAGGAGAATTTAAGGCAGCTATAGAAAATTCAAAATATATAACAGAAGAAAAGGGAAGTTGATAATAATGAATAAATCAGAAGTTTGGAATTGTAGGAAATTGATAAGGAAAACCAAGGGACACAAGGAGAAATCTATAGCCAAGGAGAGTTAAGGAAAATAAGGAGGAGTGTCTAAAATATATTAGGAACTGTTACGATTACTAGATTGAAAAGATAGAACTAGCAATAATAATTGCAGAAATGGCAGAAGTGTTCAATAAATATTTCTATTCGACATGTGGGGGGAAAACAGATGATATAGTCTCATCATATGGTGATAACACTTCACGAGTATCTCTGGAGAATGCTAAAATAGAAGTTACTAAAGTTAGACACGTTTAAATCAACAGGTCTAGATAACTTGCACCCAAGAGTTCTAAAAGAACTGGCTGAGGAGCTCACTGGACCATTATTGTTCATTTTCAATAAATCTTGGGGAAGTTCCAGAAGAGAGGAAAAAAGCTTAACTTTGTGCCAATTTCTTAAAAGGGCAGTTGGGATGACCTGGATTATTATAGGCCTGTCAGCCTGACATCAATCCTGGCAAGATAATGGAGTGGCTCATACGGGACTCAACTGATTAAAGAATTAAAGGAAGATAATGTAATTAATGCAAATCAAAATGGGTTGATGGCAAATAGATTCTGCCAAACCAACTTGATCCAGCTAAATTTAAATGTATACATCTAGGAACAAGGAATGTAGATTGTACTTACAGGATGGAGGACTAGCAAGTAGTGACTCTGAAAAAGGTTTGGGGGCCATGGTGGATGATCAGTTGAACATGAGCTGCCAGTGTGATGCTGTGGCCAGAAGAGCTAATGTGATCGCGGGGAATCCCAAGTTAGAGTACAGATGTTATTTTACCTCTGTATTTGGCATTGCTGATGGAACACTATGTCCAGTTCTGATGCCCCCAATTTATGAAGGATTTTGATAATTTGGAAAGGGGTCAGAGAAAAGCAACAAGAATGATTAAAGGACTGGAAAACATGCCTTATGGTTAAGGCTATGATTAAGTCATGGGTATTTTTAGTTAAAGTCATGGACAGGTCATGGGTAATAAACAAAAATTCACGGCCTGTGACTTGTCCATGATTTTTACTATATACCCCGACTAAATCTTAATTTGGGGGTCGGGGGGGCTGCTGCTCAGGTGGGGAAGCTGGGGGGCTGCTGCTCTGGGGGGGGGCATGGGGCCAGTGGCACCAGTTGCAGGAGCCACTGAGCAGCAGCTGCTCTGACTGCCCCCTGGTGGCGCCCACCCACCACTGCTCCCGATGCCCCTGGGACCACTGCTCAGGCCAGTGCAGCTGGCTGTGAGGCTGCCCCAGCGGCTGGCTGCAGAGCTGCTCCTACAGCAGCTGGTGTGGCTGTCTCCAGGGCCGCCCAAGCAGCTGGGAGCCCTGTGTCAGCCACACCGGCAGCTGCAGAAGTCACAGAGGACGAGGAAAGTCACAGAATTCATGACTTCCGTGACCTCCATAACAGACACGTAGCCCTGCTTCTGGTGATTGACTCAAAGAGCTCAATCTATTTAGCTTAACAAAGACAAGGTGATGGGCTGACTTGATCACAGTCTATAAGTACCTACATGGGGAACAAATATTTAATAATGGACTCTTCAATCTAGCAGAGAAAGGTATAACATGATCCAAAGTCTGGAAGTTGAAGCTAGATTAAGAAGTCTCACTGGAAATAGGGGAACATTTTAAATGGTCCGAGTAATTAACCATTGGAATGATTTGTTGAGAGTTGTGTTGGATATTCTTCTAAAAGATCTGTTCTAGGAATTTTTGGGGGGCAGTTCTCTGGCCTGTGTTATACAGGAGGTCATCTTAAATAATCACAATGGTCCCTTCTGGCCTTGGAATACATGGGAATCTATCAATCTTGGTGAGCAGTTTGAATGGTTCATTATTCTACTGTTAAAAGGTGTGAGCTTTATTTCCAGTGTGAATTTTGCTTACTTCAGCTTCCAGCCATTCGTTCTTTTTCTGTCCTTGTTTATGTGTATGTCTGATATTTCTCTTCTTTACTATAGTTTCAACCAATTTGCCCGGTACTTGTTAGGCTCGCTGGCCTGCAAGTGCCAGGATTTCCTCTGGACCCCTTTTTAAAAATTGGTGTTACATTAGTTACTCTCAAGTTTCCTGGGGAAGGGGCTGATTTCAGTGATAGGTTCCACACTACAGTTAGTAGCTTTGCAAGTTGTTATTTGCGTTCTGTCAGAACTCTTGGGTGAACACCATCTTACTGTTTAGTTTCAATTTGTTCTAAAACCTCTTCTATTGACACATCAGTTTGGGACAGTACTTCAGTTGCCCCAAAAGAACAGCTCTTATGTGGGTATCAACCTCACATCCTCTGCCGTGAAGACTGATGCAAAGAGTCCATTTAGCTTCTTTGCAATGGCCTTGTCTTCCTTGAATGCTTCTTTAATACCTTTATCATCTAGTGGCCGCATTGCTTGTTTGGCAGGCTTCCTGCTTCCAATGTACTGTAAAAAAATGTTTACTGTTAGTTTTTGTGTCTTCAGCAAGTTGCTTCTCAAATTCTTTCTTGGCCTGACTTTTTATACTTTTACATTTTACTTGCCAAGGTTTGTGCTCCTTCCTATTTTCCTCAGTAGGACTTGACATTCAAATTTTAAAGGATGCCTTTTTGCCTCTAACAGCCTCCATCACTCTGCTGTTTTTTAGCCATGAGGGCACACTTTTGGGTCTCCTACTGGCTCTCATGATTTGGGGCAAACTTTTAGTCTGAGCCTCTGTTTTGGTGTTTTTAAGTAGTCTCCAGGCTGCTGCTGTTCATGCTGTGGAGTGTTGCTGGTGCCGCAGCGTTCTTGGAGCTCTGGGGTTAGCAGCACTAGTAGAGAGAGCAGCATGTTGATCCATCAGACCTCAGTGTTACTCATAAAGAAAGACCACAGACTCAGTTTGGTGGTGAAGGCACCTGGCCAGTTTATCGTGGAGAAAGCACAGTACTAGTGCCCCAGAGGACCTGCAGGTACACAAACATTAGTATGTTCAATTAACATAACATGATCCTGTCTCCTAAACCAGGACAAACATGCCCTTCCTATGACTTCTCCTTTTATACATTGATACTGTGGCAAGGCACCTCTTCCACCTTGGCGGACTCAGTGCTTCCCCCTTTGGCGGTGGGGGCCTGAAGTAAGTCAGCCCCAGCTCAAAGGGAGAAAACTTGGTAGAAGTCTGTTATAGCAAACATCAGGTAAGTTAGCAAGGTTCCATCATGACTCATCACTTTCTGTATCATGTTCTTCAGTGTCCTGTAAAAGCATTTGACGAGGCCGGCAGTCTGTGGATGGGAGACTTAGGTTTGCAGGGCCTGTGTGTGGAGCATCACACATAGGTCCTTCATCAATTTTGACACAAAGCGGGTTCCTTGATCCTTGAATCTACCCTAGAGAAAATCTGAATTAACTCCTTCACTATCGTTTTGAACATTGTGTTTTATAGGGGTACAGCTTCCAAGTATTGGGTGGCATAGTCCAGAACAATAAGCACACATTGATGGCCCTGGGCCGACTTCTCCAGTGCGCCTATCAGGTCCATGGCTATCCTCTTGAATGGGATGTCAATACTTGGTCGAGGTTCTAAAGGGGCCCTTAAGTGAGCTTATTCCAGGAAGGAGGCCAAAAGACCCTCCATAGGAATTGACATAAGATCTTATTCACCCCTAGAAGTTCTACAAATAAATGACTATGAGCTAGGTGTAATACTGCCCTTTGGTGTCTTTGAGGTACCAGAAGCTGCTCCACTTCTTTATCTGGTATTCTGACTATTCTGTATAACTGATCTCTTTTTATAACAAAGTATGGCCTTAGGCCTTTGGTTTTCCCCTCCACCAAGACCCCATTCACCTCAATAACCTCTTTCTCATATTGTGATACAGCGGATCATTGAATCATAGAATCATAGACTATCAGGGTTGGAAGGGACCTCAGGAGGTCATCTAGTCCAACTCCCTGCTCAAAGCAGGACCAATCCCCAATTAAATCATCCCAGCCAGGGCTTTGTCAAGCCTGACCTTAAAAACTTCTAAGGAAGGAGATTCCACCACCTCCCTAGGTAACGCATTCCAGTGTTTCACCACCCTCCTAGTGAAAAAGTTTTTCCTAATATCCAACCTAAACCTCCCCCACTGCAACTTGAGACCATTACTCCTTGTTCTGTCATCTGCTACCACTGAGAACAGTCTAGAGCCATCCTCTTTGGAACCCCCTTTCAGGTAGTTGAAAGCAGCTATCAAATCCCCCCTCATTCTTCTCTTCCGTAGACTAAACATCCCCAGTTCCCTCAGCCTCTCCTCATAAGTCATGTGTTCCAGTCCCCTAATCATTTTTGTTGCCCTCCGCTGGACTCTTTCCAATTTTTCCACATCCTTCTTGTAGCGTGGGGCCCAAAACTGGACACAGTACTCCAGATGAGGCCTCACCAGTGTCAAACAGAGGGGAACGATCACATCCCTCGATCTGCTGGCAATGCCCCTACTTATACATCCCAAAATGCCACTGGCCTTCTTGGCAACAAGGGCACACTGTTGACTCATATCCAGCTTCTCATCCACTGTAACCCCCAGGTCCTTTTCTGCAGAACTGCTGCCGAGCCATTCAGTCCCTAGTCTGTAGCGGTGCATGGGATTCTTCCGTCCTAAGTGCAGGACTCTGCACTTGTCCTTGTTGAACCTCATCAGATTTCTTTTGGCCCAATCCTCCAATTTGTCTAGGGCCCTCTGTATCCTATCCCTACCCTCCAGCGTATCTACCTCTCCTCCCAGTTTAGTGTCATTTGCAAACTTGCTGAGGGTGCAATCCATACTATCCTCCAGATCATTAATGAAGATATTGAACAAAACCGGCCCCAGGACCGACCCTTGGGGCACTCCACTTGATACTGGCTGCCAACTAGACATGGAGCCATTGATCACTACCCATTGAGCCCGACAATCTAGCCAGCTTTCTATCCACCTTATAGTCCATTCATCCAGTCCATACTTCTTTAACTTGCTGGCAAGAATACAGTGGGAGACAGTGTCAAAAGCTTTGCTAAAGTCAAGGAACAACATGACCACTGCTTTCCCTTCATCCACAGAACCAGTTATCTCGTCATAGAAGGCAATTAGATTAGTCAGGCATGACTTGCCTTTGGTGAATCCATGCTGACTGTTCCTGATCACTTTCCTCTCCTCTAAGTGCTTCAGAATTGATTCTTTGAGGACCTGCTCCATGATTTTTCCAGGGACTGAGGTGAGGCTGACTGGCCTGGAGTTCCCAGGATCCTCCTTCTTCCCTTTTTTAAAGATGGGCACTACATGAGCCTTTTTCCAGTCATCCGGGACTTCCCCGGATCGCCATGAGTTTTCAAAGATAATGGCCAATGGCTCTGCAATCACATCCACCAATTCCTTTAGCACTCTCGGGTGCAACGCATCCGGCCCCATGGACTTGTGCATGTCCAGCTTTTCTAAATAGTCCCGAACCACTTCTTTCTCCACAGAGGGCTGGTCACCTCCTCCCCATGCTGTGCTGCCCAGTGCAGTAGTCTGGGAGCTGACCTTCCCGTGAAGACAGAGGCAAAAAAAGCATTGAGTACATTAGCTTTTTCCACATCCTCTGTCACTAGGTTGCCTCCCCCATTCCGTAAGAGGCCCACACTTTCCTTGACTTTCTTCTTGTTGCTAACATACCTGAAGAAACCTTTCTTGTTACTCTTAACATCTCTTGCTAGCTGCAACTCCAGGTGTGATTTGGCCTTCCTGATTTCACTCCTGCATCCCCGACCAATATTTTTATACCCATCCCTGGTCATTTGTCCAATCTTCCACTTCTGGTAAGCGTCTTTTTTGTATTTAAGATCAGCAAGGATTTCACTGTTAAGCCAAGCTGGTCGCCTGCCATATTTACTATTCTTTCTACACATCGGGATGGTTTGTCCCTGTAACCTCAATAAGGATTCTTTAAAATACAGCCAGCTCTCCTGGACTCCTTTCCCCCTCATGTTATTCTCCCAGGGGATCTTGCCCATCAGTTCCCTGAGGAAGTCAAAGTCTGCTTTTCTGAAGTCCAGGGTCCGTATTCTGCTGCTTTCCTTTCTTCCTTGTGTCATACTGATCTCTTACTTACAGTGCAACTCCCCCACCTCTTCTGCCCTGCCTGTCCTTCCTGAACAGCTTATATCCATCCATGATAGTACTCCAGTCATGTGAGTTATCCCACCAAGTCTCTGTTATTCCAATCACATCAAAATTCCTTGACTTTGCCAGGACTTCTGGTTCTCCCTGCTTGTTTCCCAAGCTTCTTGCATTTGTGTATAGGCACTTGAAATAACCCGCTGATAGCCCCTCTTTCTCAGTATGAGGCAGGAGCCCTCCCCTCTCACGTGCTCCTGCTCATGCTTCCTCCCGGTATCCCACTTCCCCACTTACCTCAGGGCTTTGGTCTCTTTCCCCCGGTGAACCTAGTTTAAAGCCCTCCTCACTAGGTTAGCCAGCCTGCTTGCGAAGATGCTCTTCCCTCTCTTCGTTAGGTGGAGCCCATCTCTGCCTAGCACTCCTCCTTCTTGGAACACCATCCCATGATCAAAGAATCCAAAGCCTTGTCTCCAACACCACCTGCGTAGCCATTCGTTGACTTCCACGATTCGACGGTCTCTACCCAGGCCTTTTCCTTCCACGGGGAGGATGGACGATAACACCACTTGCGCCTCAAACTCCTTTATCCTTCACCCCAGAGCCATGTAGTCTGCAGTGATCCACTCAAGGTCATTCTTGGCAGTATCATTGGTGCCCGCGTGGAGAAGCAGGAAGGGGTAGCAATCCGAGGGCTTGATGAGTCTCGGCAGTCTCTCCGTCACATCGCGAATCTTAGCTCCTGGCAAGCAGCAGACTTCTTGGTTTTCCCGGTCGGGGCGGCAGATAGATGACTCTCTCCCCCTGAGGATAGAGTCCCCGACCACCACCACCCGCCTCCTTCTCTTGGGAGCGGTGGTCTTGAACCCCCAACCCTAGGACAGTGCATCTCATGCCTTCCAATCGGCGGAGTCTCCTTCTGCTCCCTTCCCTAAGATGTATCATCTGGTCCACTCTCCGCATTAGTACCTGTGAAGAGAACATGAAAACGGTCCTGCCCAAAATTCTTATACAAGGGACCAATATGTCCAAATGCAAGGGGACCTACTTTCGTCTCATCCCCAGAATTGGTCTCAATGGAATGGGTCCAGCTTGGTTTGTCAACTATCTGAGTTGCTTCCCTGCCTGCTGAATGAGATTGCTTACCTATGAGCGCAGTCTTTTGATTCTGGGCAAAGATACTGGTTCCCAATCCTTTGTCCCCCCTCCTTTCTCACCTACTATTTTGGGGCTTTCCATTTGCAGAGAATAAGTCCTGGGCTAATTCAGAGAAAACTAGAGGAGGGCTATCTGCTGGGGCCTCAGCATCAGTCCTGGAGTCACTACTTTCCTCTGACTCCTCCACTGGGAATAGTTTTCCAAACCCTGGGAAGTCTCGTCCTATGAGCACCAGATATGGGAGCTTAAGGACCACACCAGCTGTTACTCTTGTGGTGTTTCCCTGAACCTCAATTTGTAAAGGGATGGTCAGGTAGTAATTGACATCCCCATATATGCAGGTTATTCCCGTGCTTTTGGCCTGAGACAGCTGGTTCCACCCCACTACTTTCCTTGAGACCAGCGTGACAGCATTGCTAGAGTCTACTAACGCAGTGGTCTCTATGCCACTCATCCTAACTGGCCTCATGTAGCTATGTGGGATCATCTCAGCGCCCATGAGGGTTATTAAGTTACATCTTCATGATCAACTAGACTGCACTGCAAGAGCTCCTCAGTGTTAGGACATAGAGCTACTATATGTCCTAGTTCCCCACAAGCATAATAACATCTATACGTAGCTTGGGGCATCCTCCTATTCTTTGATTATTGGGCCTTAACCCTCAAGCTTCTCTCCCCAGTTCCCCAAGTCCCTTTGTGGCCTCAGGCTGCTCTTTGGTGTCCTTCCTCCCAACATAATCCTACGTGAACTCTCGGAGGTCTCGGCCTTTGGGGCTGGGCCTGGTCTCTTGGTCCAATACATCTCTTCCCAGGTAGTCCGAGAAAGTTCTCTGGCCACCAACTACCTCTCTGAGTGAGACTAAATCGTCATAAGAGGAGGGGTCATTCTGGCCAACCCACCCTCGTAGGCCCAGCGGCAGTCCTCTCATGAACCTCTTCAACACTAAGAGTTCTAAAATCTTCTCTGTGCTCTGGGTCTCGGGATGCAGCTACTTCTGCATTAGATAGATCAGGTCCAACAATTGTGACCTTGGTGCTTTGCTCTCCCGGTACCTCCACTCGTGGAACCTCTGAGCCCTTATAGCTGTCGTCACCTTGGATCTTGCCAGGATCTCAACTTTCAACTGTGGGTAGTCTGTAGCAGCCTCTGCTGCCATGTCATAGGAGGCCTTCTGGGCCTCCTCACACAGTAAAGAGGTGAGGATACTGGCCCACTGGTCTCATCTTTCAAATGTGAGAAGGTATGCCTCCACTTCATCCACCATGTCATCTTATGGAGGTAAATGCTTGCCCTTAGGGATCGCATCCTGTCAGGGCCACATGTCGGAGGGATAAGGGCCTTCAGTTAGTTCACGACCTCTTGCAGGGAGGCTCAGTTCTGGTTTGCCTGGCTCATCAGCAGTTGATTCGTCTCCTGATGTAGCTGTACCGACTTCTCTTGGGCGGCCACCTGGACCCTGGTATCCTCTTGTTGTGCCGACACTGCCTTCACCAGGGCCCTCACTATGTTGTCCAATTTGGGGGTGATTTTTCTTGCCTCGCTGTGCCAAGATCCTGCTCCTGACATCACTTGTGGCAAGGCACTTCATGCATCTTGGCAGGCTCAGTGCTTCCCACTCTGGCGTGGTGGGCCTGGAGTAAGTCAGCCCCACTCTGGACAGGATTTACTCTCCCACATGGGGGTTTATTCCCCAGTATTTTCCGGGCAGGGTGCCTCTGCAAACAAAGGGAAAAAAAAACAATTCCAAGACAAAACAAAGGAGAATATCTCTCCCTACCCTCACTCTGAGGGTGGTGGCTTTATTATTGGCTGTGGGGTGCCAGTCCTTCCCGTAAACAGGCAGTCTGTTAGGTAGCTTCCCCTGTAGGGAGGCAAACAGCTCTCCCCCCTGGAGCAGCTTTTCTTTTGCGGCCACTAGCCCTGCAGTAGCTAGTGTCCCCTCCCATCTCTCACTGGAGGAGGGGGTTTTAAAGGTCTCGGGCATGCCTTAGCTGGACTCAGGTGTCCCTAACTAACCTGAGGTAACCCCTTTTCATCTTATAGGGGAAAAGGCCTTTATCATTCTAGGACTAATATACTTGCCTTCCACCACTCTTACAGCTGTCCAGCCTGAGTCTGTCAGAACACCAACAAGTTGTGTATTACATACCACATGCTTTTCATTATTATCCTGTACCTTGTATCTGCTAGTTCGAACAAAACATCCTCTTCCATTACCTGTCATTCTCCCTTGTCTGGGGAAGGGTCTGTGTGCGTCCCAGTACCATCTCCTAGGAATGTGTTTATGCTAGGGTGACCAGATATCAAGTATGAAAAATCGGGACAGAGTGTGGGGGCTAATAGGTGCCTATGTAAGAAAAAGCCCCAAATATTGGGACTGTCCCTATAAAATCGGGACATCTGGTCACCCTAGTTTATGCAGTAACTTTAGATCTTGTGGGGGAGGGATAGCTCAGTGGTTTGAGCATTGGCCTGCTAAACCCAGGGCTGTGAGTTCAATCCTTGAGGGGGCCATTTAGGGATCTGGGGCAAAAATTGGGGTTTGGTCCTGCTTTGAGCAGGGGGTTGGACTAGATGACCTCCTGAGGTCCCCGCCAACCCTGATAGTCTATGATTCTATGATCTTTGGGTGTTTCAGTGCCCTCTCCAGGCAGGAATGTGCTTATCTGGTTGGCTAATACCTAGTGTGTTGATGTTCTGAGAAGGCCAGGTCTACTTTAGTTCACAGCCTTTGGCTCATACTGTTAGTGAGGCCTAGGGCTCCAGCAAGGCCTAAAGCTGCTTGCAGGCATTTTACCCTTGTGACTGCTTTTTAATTTCTATCTAACTAGCATCCTCATTCTTATGTAGTTCCCCTTTATAAACTTAAATTTTTGTGTGGTGGATCTTTTTTTGGTCCATTTCCCCCCTACAATGATGTTAAATTTAACTACATTATGGTCACTATCACCATGCAGTTGAGCTATAACTACCAATCAGACCATATCCTGTTCTCCACTTAGGACTAAATCAAGAATAGCCTCTCCTCTTGTGGGTTCTAGGACATCATGCTCCAAGAAGCAGTCACTGCTGGTGTTTAGAAGTTTTATTTCTGCATATGCCTTGAGGTTTGACATGTACCCAGTCAATAGGAGGATAGCTGAAATCACCCATTATTATTGTGTTTTCTGGTTTTGTAGCCTTTCTAACCTCCCTTAGCATTTCACCATCACTGTCACCATCTTGGTCAGGTGGTTGGCAGCGTAAGCAAGGAATTTCTATCCATGGAGACTCTGTTGTGCAGTATGATTCATTTAAGATTTTCACCTGATTTGACTCTGCTTTATTTAACATGTATTGCCACTCCCTCACCAAGGCGAACCTACTCTGTCATTCCTGTACATTTTGTTCCCTGCTATTACCATGTCCCATTGATTATCCTCACTCCACCAAGTTTCTACGATGCCTGTTATACTAATATCCTCATTTAATGACACTCTAGTTCACCCATCTTAGTATTGAGACATCTCGCATTTGGCTATAAGCCCTTGTGCATTTTGTCACTCTTCAGTTGCTTGCCTTCATGTGTTATGCTTAAATGGGATTATTTTACATTTGACTGTTCCTCACTGGCTCACACCTGTGATTTACCAACTTCTTTCCTATCCTCCATAGTAGGATATAGAGTTCCCTCTTTAATAAATGTATCCCTCAGGGATGTCTCCATCTGAACCATGTACTGCTCCACACCTGTCGGCTTTGCCCCAGACCTTAATTTAAAAAAAATCCTCTATAACCTTTTGAATGTTATGTGCCAGGTGTCTGGTTCCATTTTGGTTATGGTTAAGCCCATCCCTCCTGTATAGGCTCCTCCTTTCCCCAAAGGTTCCCCAGTTCCTAATAAACCTAATCTCTCTTCCCTACACCACCTGCTCAGCCAGAGATTGAGACCTTGCAGTTCTCCGTTTCAATGGCCCTGCACATGGAACTGGAAACATTTCAGAGAATGCTACCATGGAGGTGCTGTGCTTTAATCTCTTCCCTAGCCGCCTAAATTTGGCCTCCAGGATCTCTGTCCCACCTTTCCCTATCTCATTGGTACCTACACATACCACGACCCCTGGCTCCTCCCCAGCACTACCTATAAGGCTATCTAGAGGTCTCATGAGATCCACTACCTTCACTACACTAGCAGGCAATTCACAGACCCAACCACTTCATATAAATTAGCATGATTCTGTATAAGAAGAAGCATAACACAAAGTTGAATTGTTTACAGAAATTAGCAAATGTTTGCCAAGCAGGGGTTACAGACTGGAATGGTGTGTCCCTTACAGCGATGACCTGGGAACCCTGAGGCTGCTGGTCAGAGTGCAGGAAAGGTCAATGTGAAGCTGGCTGCTGCAGCTCTGCTCCTCAGTTGTTTTGGGCCTGGACTTAATTCCCACATAGCAGTGCAGGTCTCATTTTAGAGGGCTGGGCTGTGGACAGCAGTGACTGGTGCACCACTTCGGGGGTCCTTTTTTTCCAGAGCAAAGGAGGCATTCCGGAAAAAGGACATCAGCCCCTCAGATTTCCTGAGACATTTAAAGGAGCCAGTGGGAGGAACCAGGTCTGCAATCCGAGCTGCCGATTACATGGAAACCACCCTGCGCCTCCTGAAGAAGAAGTTGTTTCGCATGGTGAAAAGAGAATTTAATATCACAGGTACTGTGCACATAAGACTGTAAATGACTAATTAGCAGCAAATCTGTCAATGGCAGGAGAGTCCAGTAATGGTTCTACTCCAGGCCAATATACCCAGGATCAAAACTACTGATGAGCCAGGTGTGGCATGAAACCCCTTAATGACAAAATATGGTCAGTGCTGACACAATCACAAATCCTGGTAAAGGAACCCACCTTTTAGCTCATCTAGTCACCTTCCCGTCAGAGCTGTTCCCAGCTGGACATGTGCTACTTCATTGTCCAGTCTAGTAGTGTCCCAGATGTTCCAGTTCCCACCATTTCTATTGTCTGCCTAGCTCCTCCTGGCCAGAAGTTAGTCCCTACTGCCCACTGGCTGGATTTGCTGCTCTTCTCTAAAGTTCCCTCAGTCTCACTCCAGTTTTGTGATGATAATTTGCTAGTGCAGTACAGTACACAAATCTGCAGGAAGTTCTACTGAGAGACAAACAGCCTGGTATGGCCCCTTGCTTCTCGACCCTCAATGTCCTTGTTATTGCTTTCTTCTTTCCAAGTTTGAAATACCTTCCATATTAATATTATTTTCTGTCCCTACCACTGTGCTTCCTCTTCTGCCCCATTATTTTTTTAATCCTCCCATTGCTACGTCCCTAACTGGTCCCCTCAAATGATCATAGAATCACAGAATATCAGGGTTGGAAGGGACCTCAGGAGGTCATCTAGTCCAACCCCCTGCTCAAAGCAGGACCAATCCCCAATTTTTGCCCCAGATCCCTAAATGGCACCCTCAAGGATTGAACTCACAACCCTGGGTTTAGCAGGCCAATGTTCAAACCACTACGCTATCCCTCCCCCCATGATGATGTCACCATAGCCATTGAAAATACCATACATTTTAAACCCCCCAAAAGGAACTTTATCTCTTCAGTATTTGAATCAGGCAAGTATACTAAATGTAGGGATTTTGTCATTAGCACTTTTGAATCAGTCCTGATACCTGTCCTCCACTTCAGATGCTCCAAAACTGCTGAGAGATGAAGGTTGCAAACAGTATGATTCCTAGAACATGAAGTACTGAGTGTGTTCCTGAATATGAAGCTGGCCTTTATTCTGCAGGAAAACTGGTGTATTCTGTTGGTATAAACTAGAAAGAGTTTTAAAAGGAGATGCTATTTGTTTGTAGAGCTTTCCTGCTGAGGGAGCCATGAAATGGAACTATTGGAGACTGCTCCAGAAATTATGACAGAAATGACATCACTCTGATTGGCTTCTCTTGCAGATGTACTAAGTAGGAAGCAGAAGGAAATTATTTCCAAGGCAACTGGTTGCGACTATCAGATTCGTTCCATTAGGTGCCCGAGGAGTAGCATTTACCGGACCATTACTGGAGAATGCAACAACAGGTAAAGCATTGATTTTTTCATGTGTAATAGAGGTCTTCAGTGTATATAGTGTCCAGTATAGACACATGAATGTTATCGGTATAACATCATTCCAGCAAGCAGAAACAATTGTATTAGTAGTTATTTGTATTGTGTTAACACTGAGGGGTCCGAGAGAGGTGCTGTACAAACACATAACAAAGAGACTTTAACCTGGAGGAGTGTAGCAGGCTTCGCTCAGGGGCCTATTGGTCAAACTGTGGACAGTCTCTCCAAGACTTGAGGCTGGTCTTCCAGGCAGTCCTGGGGCCCAGCAGCCAAGCCACCATTCATCACCCCCTCCCCAGCCCTGGAGTCCTCCAATATCTCTCAGGAGGCCAGGGGAAGAGGGAAGGATAGGGGGATCCGGGCCCTTCCTCGCCACCGAATCCCAGTGAAGGGCCCAACGGAGAGAGGCGAGGGATGGTTCTGACTGCCATTCTGGATCAGCCTTCCCTGTATCACTTCCTACCTTCTTGTTTCCCTTCAGTTTGGGGCATGGCCCAGCCTTCTGCTTCCACAGTGTTGGTAATTCCGGGCTTCAGCTGTGGGTGGGCAGGGATGCTTCCTAGCTCACCCTTGGAATCCAGTTGTCCCCTCTTAGTCAGGGGAAAGGGGATCCCAGCCAGTCCCTGTCCTTCCCCTGTAGATTGCTCTGCCTCAGTAGCTGCAGCCTGTCTGACTTCTTGTAGTCAGTGTCTCCTGCACACACCCCTCTGGAGGGAGGGATAGCTCAATGGTTTGAGCATTGGCCTGCTAAACCCAGGGTTGTAAGTTCAATCCTCAAGGGGGCCATTTAGGGATCTGGGCAAAAATTGGCGATTGGCCCTGCTTTGAGCAGGGGGATGTACTAGATGATCTGCTGAGGTCCCTTCCAACGTTGATATTCTATGATTCTCTGCCAGAACTCCCTTTTAAGCAGGTCTTCCATAGCAAGCATGCCCGGCAGCTGCTGAGGAGCAGGGCCTTCTTGGCCCAATACTGTTCCACCATTCCTTTTACCATGGTGTGAGGTCTGTAAACCCCATCACAAGGAGGTTTGGAATTTCTTTAAGTCAAAGGTGCAAAAATTATCTGGATTTTGCATTCCAAGCAAAGGGCAAAGCTTGTAGGGAAGAGCTCCACACGTAACTCGATGAATTACCTCAAAGTGATACTAAAACTAAGATGACAGTAGACAAGAAATCATAGAAATGTAGACCTGGAAGGGAGCTCAAAAGGTCATCGAGTACATCCCGTCTGTGCTGGGGCAGGGCCAAATAAACCTTGACCATCCCTGACAGGGGTTTGTCCAACTTGTTCTTAAACCCCCCCACTGATGGTGTGACAGGGTCCCCAGGGTGCAACCAGGACTGTGGGACCACTGAGCCCTCTGTCCCACCAACCTGGGGTATCCCTTTCACACTATGATGCTGATGTCAAGCAAGAAACCTCTGACAGGCACCGCACTTACACAGACATCCACAGGCAGGGACACATCCAGCTGTATTACATGAATGATCTCCCAGCCACTCATGAACCATCTGTAGGGAGGCTCCAGCCAATTTCTCCCAGCTCCCCAGTCTTACACCCCAGAACTCTTCCATCTTGCAATAGTCAGAAGCCTGACCAGTGTAAGTTCATTATCCAGTTTGGCCCTCCCTCAATGTGGAATGGATACACACCAGCCTTTGTAAACTGAGCACACACGGGGGAAAAATGGTGGGTGCTGAGCACCCACCGGCAGCGCCCCTATCAGCTCCCCCGCCAGCGTCTCCCACCTGCTGGCAGCCCCATGGATCAGCACCTCTCCCTCCCTCCCCACTCCTCCTGTCCACCGCAATCAGCTGTTTCACAGCATGCAGGAAGCTGGGAAGGAGGGGGAGGAGTGAGGACACGGTGCACTTGGGGGAGGGGGCGGAACTGGGTGGGAAGAGGCAGGGTGGGGGTGGAGCAGGGATGGGGTCTTGGGGGAGGAGGTGGAATGGGGGCGGGGCCTGGGGCAGAGGTGGGGCTTGGGCACCCCCTGGCCCTTTGGAAAGTTGGCACCTGTGGCTGAGATTTCCCAAGCACTTCAACCAAAACACATTGTTTTAGGTAAAATATAAACACATTTATTAAGTACAAAAAATAGATTTTAAGTGATTATAAGTAGCAGGCATAGAGATCAGAGTTGGTTACTTGAGAAAGAAAAATAAATTTGCAGTCTAATTTCTAAAAACTAAGCAGGATTTGAATCAGTGTCTCACCCTGACAGATGATACAAGCAGGTTACAGATCCTCCGTACACAAACTGGTAATATATTTTATTGGACCCACATGGCTACAACACTGCAAACAAAGGCAGATCATGTCAGACTAATCTGAAATCTCTCTTTGATAAAATGGATGATTTCTTACATAAGTGAAATGCAGTAGATCTAATTTATCTGGACTTCAGTAAAATATTAGACACAGTACCACATGGGAAACTATTAACATAGATTTCAGAGTAGCAGCTGTGTTAGTCTGTATCCGCAAAAAGAAGAGGAGGACTTGTGGCACCTTAGAGACTAACAAATTTATTTGAGCATAAGCTTTCATGAGCTACAGCTCACTTCATCGGATGCATTCAGTGGAAAATACAGTGGGGAGATTTATATACATAGAAAACATGAAACAATGGGTGTTACCATACACACTGTAACGAGAGTGATCACTTAAGGTGAGCTATTACCAGCAGGAGAGTGGGGGCGGGGGGGGGAACCTTTTGTAGTGATAATCAAGATGGGCCATTTCCAGCAGTTGACAAGAACGTCTGAGGAACAGTGGGGGGTGGGGGTAATAAAAAGGGGAAATAGTTTTACTTTGTGTCATGACCCATCCACTCCAAGTCTCTATTCAAGCCTAAGTTAATTGTATCCAGTTTGCAAATTAATTCCAATTCAGCAGTCTCTCATTGGAGTCTGTTTTTGACATAGAGAAGATGGGGTTTGATACAGGAATTGAAAGGTGGGTAAGGAACTGGCTGAAAGGGAGATGACAATGGGTTGTGCTGAAAGGGAAACTATCAGTCTGGAGGGCGGTTGCCAGTGGAGTTCCTCAAGGATCAGCCTTGGGAACGAGCTTATTCAATATTTTCATTAATGACCTTGACACAAAAAAGTAGAAGTGCCTGAATGATATTTGCGGATGACACAAAGTTTGGTGGCATCTACTATACAGAGGAGGATCGGAATATTACACAGGAAGGGTGATCTGGAGGACTGAAGTAATAGCAGTGGGATGAAATGTAATGTAATGGTACAAAGGGCAAGGTCATGCACTCAGGGACTAACAACGAGAATTTCTGCTGTAAGTTGTGGGTTGGTCAGTTGGAAATGACAGAGGAGGAGAAAGACCTGGATGTTTTACTCAATCACAAGAAATCTGAGCCACCAGTGTGATGCAGTTGTAGAAAAAGAGAAAGGAGATCCTAGGCTGCATTAGATACTTCTTCCAGGGGCATGACTACACTGCAAGAATTACACCGACACAACTGCAGCGCTGCAGCAGTGCCACCTTAGCACTATAGTGTAGACACTTACTACAGCAATGGAGGGTGTTTTTCCATCAGTGTAGTAAATACTCCATTCAAGAGGCAGTAGCTAAGTCAATGGAATTTTCCAAAGCACCTAAACTAGTTACACACCTGACTCCTATTGAAAGTTAGGTGTCTAAACACCTTTGGAAGTCTAACCCTTAAATTCTGAAATACCTTTGTCACTTTTGAAAATGGAATTTAAGGCCCGATTTTTAAAGGTCTTGAAGCATCTAAAGGTGCAGATAGGTGCCTAGTGGGATTTCCCAAACCACCTCAGTGCCTAATGCCCATTGAGAAAAATCCCACTAGGTGCCTGTCTGCCTCTTTAGGCACACAACTACCATTAGGAATCTGGCCCCTAGTGACGGATGTAGCCATCAGGATTAGCACCTGGCTCTAACTACTCTCTGTCATGGACAAATATTATCTCACACAGGAGTTTTTTCTCATTAAAATGTCCTGAGCATTCTGCAGTTTTGTGTATTGTAAAAATACACCAATCTATGGTCCTTTCAGGTACATGGTTAATGGTGACATGTTCATTTTAGGTGTATTACATGATTTCAGTGGGAGTTAGGGTCCAGATTTTCAAAGGATTTAGGTGCCTAATGATACAGAGAGGTGTCCAGTGGGATTTTCAAAGGCATCTAGGCACCTAAGTCCTGTTGGGTGCTCTACACCCCAGGCTCCTGGAGCTGTGGGGGATGTGAGCAGGGGCTCTTTGCCTCACCTTCAGCAAGGTTGGAAGGCTCTTTTCAATTTCACAGGCAGCCAGGAAGCCAAAAAATTGCCTTTCAGCTCTCCCAAAAGAGAAAGTTTCTTTAAATCCCTTCCCTTGAAAAAAATAATGTTTTTGATATTTTGTCTTGGCTTGGGATGAAAACGTTTCTAAAAACACACATTTTTCCATGGGAATGGATTCCCATTTTTGGGTCAGCTCTCGTTGACAGCACAGGTATATTGAGGGTTGTGAGGCACTCATACTGCCGTGATGGAAGACTAATCAAATTGCCTTCTATGACGAGATAACTGGTTCTGTAGATGAAGGGAAAGCAGTGGACGTGTTGTTCCTTGACTTTAGCAAAGCTTTTGACACGGTCTCCCACAGTATTCTTGCCAGCAAGTTAAAGAAGTATGGGCTGGATGAATGGACTATAAGGTGGATAGAAAGCTGGCTAGATTGTCGGGCTCAACAGGTAGTGATCAATGTCTCCGTGTCTAGTTGGCAGCCGGTATCAAGTGGAGTCCCCCAAGGGTCGGTCCTGGGGCCGGTTTTGTTCAATATCTTCATAAATGATCTGGAGGATGGTGTGGATTGCACCCTCAGCAAGTTTGCAGATGACACTAAACTGGGAGGAGAGGTAGATACGCTGGAGGGTAGGGATAGGATACAGAGGGCCCTAGACAAATTGGAGGATTGGGCCAAAAGAAATCTGATGAGGTTCAACAAGGACAAGTGCAGAGTCCTGCACTTAGGATGGAAGAATCCAATACACCGCTACAGACTAGGGACCGAATGGCTCGGCAGCAGTTCCGCAGAAAAGGACCTAGGGGTGACAGTGGATGAGAAGCTGGATATGAGTCAACAGTGTGCCCTTGTTGCCAAGAAGGCCAATGGCATTTTGGGATATATAAGTAGGGGCATTGCCAGCAGATCGAGGGACGTGATCGTTCCCCTCTATTCGACACTGGTGAGGCCTCATCTGGAGTACTGTGTCCAGTTTTGGGCCCCACGCTACAAGAAGGATGTGGAAAAATTGGAAAGAGCCCAGCGGAGGGCAACAAAAATGATTAGGGGACTGGAACACATGACTTATGAGGAGAGGCTGAGGGAACTGGGATTGTTTAGTCTGCAGAAGAGAAGAATGAGGCAGGATTTGATAGCTGCTTTCAACTACCGGAAAGGGGGTTCCAAAGAGGATGGATCTAGACTGTTCTCAGTGGTAGTGATGACAGAACAAGGAGTAGTGGTCTCAAGTTGCAGTGGGGGAGGTTTAGGTTGGATATTAGGAAAAACTTTTTCACTAGGAGGGTGGTGAAACACTGGAATGCGTTACCTAGGGAGGTGGTGGAATCTCCTTCCTTAGAAGTTTTTAAGGTCAGGCTTGACAAAGCCCTGGCTGGGATGATTTAATTGGGGATCGGTCCTGCTTTGAGCAGGGAGTTGGACTAGATGACCTCCTGAGGTCCCTTCCAACCCTGATATTCTATGATTCTATGTAAGTAGCTTAGGTTTAAATTCTGAATTACAAATGTGAGTATAACAACAACATGAGGATTCGTCCTTTTACCTCAGTATTAACCACAGCCTGCGCTAAGAGACTTTGAGTCTTTGCCTCGGAGGGTTGTCTGTCCACACTATAGCTGTTGCCTCTGAACCCGAAAACGATTCCTTTCTATCGTTCGAGCAATTCAACTTAGGTTCCCAGGAGAAAAAGAAATTCTGCTTCTCTGCAGGGCGTGTCCTTTCTAAAATAGTTTACTTGTTTGTTTTTCTTCCCAATGTTCCAGGAAGCATTATTATTTTGGAGCTTCCAATCACGGATATGCCCGATGGCTCCCGGCGGAGTATGAGGATGGAGTGTCTCTTCCCAGAGGATTAACTGAAGGAAAACTTTACAATGGATTTCCGCTCCCACTGGTACGACTCCCATATTTCAGACCTGTCCATGGCTGGGGGAAGTGCTCCCTGGGTAGAGGCCCAGGCCAGGCTACTGCCCCATTTAAGTCTATGCTAAGGGCACAAGTGAGGCTTAAGCAGTACATATGTCTTGTGCTGGGCTGTGTTGCTTCGAGCGCTCCACACACCTTCGTACCTTGGCAGGTGCTGCATGTGCAGGGAATTCATGCACTCCGAATAGCATTCCTGTTACCCTCCTGTGGAGAAGAAAGCACTCATTGGATCAACATTTTCCGGGGGTTGCTCAACCCCAGCTCTGCCCCAGGCCCCATCCCAAGTCCACCCCTTCCCCCAAGGCCTCATCCTGTCTCTTCCCGCCCCTTCCGCCCCTCCCTTGAGCTCCCCACCCTGACTCTGCTCCCTCCCCCCAGCACCTCCTGCATGCCGTTGAAGAGCTGGTTGTGGGGGATGGGAGGTGCTGGGGGGTGGGGGATGAGCAGCCACGAATGAGTGCTGAGCACCCACTGCTTTTTTCCGGAGGGTGCTCCAGCCCTGGAGCATCCACAGAGTCGGCACCTGGGCTTGCACTCTGCATGGGGTGAATTTCACCCCAAATGGATATGCCAGTTCTGTGCCCTGGGCATTGGTGTCTGTAAGGTGGGGTTACTCCTGCATCTCCACCTTCCTAAGGTGCTTTGAGACCCATTGAGGCCTGAGAATGGTGTCAATGCATTGCATCACTAGCAAGCATTCTCATTCTCTCAAACAGTTTATGTTCTTGCTTTCATACTCAGAGATCCTGGGTTCAAACCCTTCAGACTCCCTGACATTCTACTTCTGTCAAGCAAATAACCCACTGGCAACATGTGTGTCATGCCCAGTCCAGAAGTCCGTCCACATAGAGGACCTGAGGAAGGAATCTGTGTAGCTTGAAAGCTTGTCTCACTCACCAACTGACGGTCTAATAAAAGATATTCCCTCACCCACCTTGTCTCTCTCATAGGCTGGGGCTGACATGGCTACAACAACACTGCATACACACAGAGGACAATAGCCTACTACCGCTCTAAGCTAAAGGAGCAACTCCTTCAGCTGAAGAATAAGAGATGTATGTTCAAACCCTGCTGCTAACCCAAGCTCCTGGGTTACTGCAGCTGCACATGATGGAATTGTGTTTCTTCAGGGTCTTTAAATTCTAGGAAACTCTATACCAGAAAATATTGTTAAAAGAAGGTTGCAAAGTTGAGCCCTCAAAAGTGAGGGAATGCCAGAATCACAGTCGCCAGCTTCTTTCACGCCCCAGTGGTGCTCAAACCACCACTCTGCTCCACCCGAGGCCCTGCCCCCACCCCACCTCTTCCTGCCCCCACTCCACTCCTGTCCCACCTCTTCCTGCCCAGTTCCACCCCGTCCCCCGAGTGTGCCCTGTCCCCGCTCCCCCCCACCCGAGTGTCTCCTGTAAGCCATGAAATAGCTGATGGTGGATGGGAGGCGCTGGGGGGAAGTGGGGGGAGCTGATTGGAGCACCCATGGAGTCGGTGCCTATGGCCAGAATGAACCCAGCACTCCCACTCCTTCTGGGTCATCCAGCTTGCACTCTCTCCCACTGCTCTGACCCTCAGCTCTGTGGAGACGTCGAGGGGAGAGCATCCACAGTACCACAATGGCAGAAGCGCTTCCCTTCCTCACAGAGGGGAGAGATCTGTTCACAAAGGGCGTCTTTCATGCGCAGATGGGGGGTGATGATCTCAGTCTGGCATCAACACACATGCCTGAATACACGCAGGGAGCAGATTGGTTGAGTAGGGAAGTTCCATTTTAAGAGTCACTGTTCAGAGTAAAACCAGACTGTAACGCTTTCCTCCTCACCATCACGGTGTACTGTGGTTGTGCCTAGGACCCCAGTCACCAGTCAGAACCCCATTGTGCTAGGCACTGTGCAAACAGAACAAACATCGTCCAATCTAAATATAAGACGAGGCAAAAGGTGGACACAGACAGACAGATGGGGAGCACAATGCAACATCACAGGGCAGCATGATGGATAGGGTCTCGGCTCACCAGCTGCCTAAACACTACCTAGTTTTTTGTAGACATGATGGCAAAGGAGAGTTTGAAGAGGGGTTTTGATGGAGGATAGTGAAGTGGCTTTGCAGGTGTTTTACAGGGAGCTTCTCCCAGTCGCTGAATGGCAGCAAGGGAGAAAGCACAAAGCTGCTTCTTTAAAGATTCCAGTGGGCGACGAAGGCTGCATCATTGGCAGTTCATTGAACTTCATCACTGATGTTCAGAAATTGACTTTCAGCATAACAGAGTATTGTGTCTGATACTTTCCTGAGGTCTGTAGCAGGCTACCCCTAAAGTTACAGCACTTCCCCTATGGAGCTAAACACGTTCACTGTGTCTCAATCATAAATGTTTTTGTTTTGATTCTATGCAGGTTCGAAAAGTGTCAAATGAAATAATTCACACAGCCAATGAGAATGTCACGCAAGACCAGGAGCGCTCTGTCATCTTCGTGCAGTGGGGTCAGTGGGTTGACCACGATTTGGACTTAGCCCCTGTCACTACTACAAAAATCAACAATAAAGAAGTTCATTGTGAGACCAGTTGCACCTTTGAGCCACCTTGCTTCCCAATTAAGGTACAACTACAACCTTGACTCCCTTCCTTCTTTGCAGGGCTCTAAGCCTGAGACTAGTTTAGAAAGTTAGACCCAGAAAGACTTTATGGTGAAAGAATAGAGAGAGCAAAGACATGAATTCTTGAAAGAGCCTAAAGCACCTAGAACATTGTATATATTACAGGGGAGCTGGAAGTAACCCCTATATTTAGGTTGCCTAACACATTCCTGTCTGCAGGGATTGGTTTCCAAACCCAGCAGTATCACCCTTGTGGTGAGAGTCTGCAGCCATGATAGGCCAGTGGCGAGAGTTTGCAGGGTGTGAGGTAGGGGAACCTGGGCCCTCCCTGCTCATTCAGGGGCCCTGTGACTGGCAGGTCAGATACACAGCCTGGGGCAGACACCCCCCAAGCCTTCTCCCTGGGTCACTTCTTACCCCAGCCTCTGCCCCTCCAAAGTCACAGCAGAGTCTGCTTATGGACTCACCGAATATGACTAACACGGCTACTTCTCTGAAACCTGTCACCGAATAGGGTTTCTCCCTGGCAATGATCCGAAGGCTCTTCTCCATCAATCGCAGCCCACTGCTCCCAGTCTCCCAGGGTCCCTCCGGTGGCTCAGCAGATGGGTCTGGTCCAAGTGGTGAGAGCTCCTGTAGCCTCTCTGTAGGAGCTAACTACGTAGAACTGCTCCCTTGCTTTATCTACCTTGACACAACTGGGCTGCTCCCTTTTGAGCTCTGCCTCCATTGTGAGCAGGCCCCGCAGGTGCAGCTGGCCTGGGCCTTCTGGGCTACTCATTAACCCTTGGTTCCTCAGTATGGGGCTTGTACACCCCTGTGGTGTTTAGATGTTTCTTGTAATTATTAGAATTGGGAGCACTGGCTGTTGGGAGTCTGAAAGGACAAGAAACAGGAAGGAGGGGGAGGAGTTGAGAGGCTGGGAGAAAGCTACAGAGGGTGCAGCAGCAGCTTGGTAAAGAGGTTTCCACTTTAGAAATAAAGTCCTGTTGAAGCTTGTTAGTACCTTGCCTGGTTGATACAACACACCCCGTCACAATTCCATCATAAAATACTCTTGCAGGCTTTTCTGGGATGATCTACTAGCTCCACTGTTTGCAGTTGGCTTTTGAAATTTGGCACAGCAAAAGCCCTGGAGCCAGAGAAGTGCCCGTTCATTGCCCTATGTAATTCTGTTCACGTTTTGCTGAGATACAATTGTAACCCTTCTGACTGTCAGAGTTGGCAGCAACAAGGGCCGGGTTCAATATCTAGGGGATCCACTCCAATAACACAATGCAAACCGACTCGAGCCCCCACCCAGTGACCTGGGACAAATATATACCTTCCCCGCTGGGCGCCTCCAAGAGGCAATATTTCCCCTCTCGCAAGCACCTAGTCTGAGTGTAGCAAAAAGCCTTTTAATAACAGAGAGAAACAATGTGGCATTATGTTGGGGAAACACCACCAACAGGATTCATAACACAACCCATGAGCAAAAAACCCCACCCCAAGCAAATTGGGGCATGTCCTTTCCCTTTTGTTCTTGAGTCCAGCAACCCCAAATCACCCAAAGTCCCAAAAGTCCAATGACCCAAAAGTCTCTGTCCCTGGTCAGGGCAGCCCCAGAGTTCAACAGTTTATCTACAGAGCTTTACTTCCCAACGTGGGTGGAGATGGGGGCAGAGGTAAGAGGCACCTTACATGATCTGAAGCTGACCGCCCCACAGTTCCATAGGCCTTCGCTCCGCTCCGCTCCGCCCCGCCAGCTGCCCCACAAACTGCTTCGCTCAGCTCTGCTCTGCAGCCCACACGCAGCTCCCGCTGTCCCACGAACTGCTCCACCAGCCTGTCCACAAGGCACTCCAGCCGTCCCACAAACTGCTCCACCATATATCTTCAGGCTCCCCCACTACTTAACACAACGCTCAGTGATTTCAGCTCTTAGTCAGTTCAGCTCTTTGGTGAATTCAGCTTGTAGCAGGGGAGCCTCAGTGCTGGTGCACCATTAGCCCAAAGTGAGCTCAGCAGCCTGTAACTAGACTCCTAAGAGAATCAAAATTAGCTCTGATATTCCACAGCTGAGAGAGGAGGAAGTGCAATTAGCATGTAAGGCCCTCACCCACTGGCCCATACCACCAAGTACTAATACTTGTCCCCAGCCTCTCTCCATTCACAGAGTTTTGAAACCCATGACGCTTGCTTAGCGAGTGCTACTTAGTTGATGGTAATTCCCTCTATCATAACAAAAGGCCAAGTACAGTTCCAAGCACAGTTCCCATAATCAGGGTAATAACAATTTATTCTTCCTGCCCCAATAACAGAGACACTGGGGATCCCACAGCAGCCAAAGTGACCACTTGGGCAGCTGTGGCCTCATTCTAGGCAGGGTGGGTGTGCCTATGCAAATGAGATCGGCCCCTGAAGTTCTTTTCCACAACTTGCCACACCTCACCACCAGATGTCAGGGTGGAGCTCATCCTGACTCTGCTTACACAATAAATAGTTGAAAAAATGGCCATTTCCCCTCTGTCACTTTCATTCTTCAGAAAAATGTTGGTAGCCTGCTGAAAAATTAACTGAACAGCACATTCGAAGGCGGGGCCCACACTGCTGCCAAAGAAACAGTAGCCACCGTACTGCGAATGTCTATCAGCTGAAAAAGGGTATTGTGGGGAGAGACAGACTGGGATGCTGCACCCACCACCTTCCCCAAGGCAAAGAAGACAGGGAATTACTTGCACAAAAACTACATTAAAGGAACACTATTTAGACTGCAAAGTCAAGCAATCCAAAGTTTAAAAATACCAGAATTCAGGTTGTCCATGCAGCCTTTACTCTGTCCCCTGGCACATAGTGATCATGCTACAGTCTTTTATTATGTGATAAAATACTATTTTTTCTAGGATTCGTTTAGTGCACAGAATGGACACACAAAAGGTAGAGTTAAGAGCAGCCATAAAATTTGTCATTTCCTAACTTTTGAGTGCTTGACTTTGTGATCTAAATAATATTCTTTAAACATAGTTGGGTTTTTTGTTTAATTGGGTTGTTTGAGAGTAGGGTTGTATGTAATATTTTTATAAATCAGGAAAAGAACTCGGGCATCACTGTGGACATTTCAATGAAAACCTCTGCTCCATATGCAGCTGTGGTCAAAAAAGGAAACATGATGTTACGATGCATAAAGATCACTATATTTTGAAAAAGATATTGCAGAATTAGAAGGGGTTCAGAGAAAGGTGACAAGGATGATCAGGGCCTGGAAAAACTCTCCTGTGACAGGTTTCAGAGTAGCAGCCGTGTTAGTCTGTATTCACAAAAATAAAAGGAGGACTTGTGGCACCTTAGAGACTAACAAATTTATTTGAGCATAAGCTTTCGTGAGCTACAGCTCACTTCATCGGATGCATGACGTGACAAGAGATTGAAAAAACTGGGATTGTTCAGCTCCGAGAGGGACCATATGAAAGAATAAATGATCTGAAGAAGGAAGATTGGGAGCTCCTGTTCTCCCTGCCTCATAACACAAGAACTAGGAGACAGCCATTGAAACTGGAAGGGGGCAAATTCAAAACTGATCAAAGGAAATACTTTCACACACAACACATAATTAGACTTTGGAACTGACTGATATTAGATGATGAATTTGGCAAGATTCAAAGAGAGACTGGACATTTCTATGGATAACAAGAGCAGCCAGAGTTAGAATAGCTAATACTAATACAATTTTTGTCAGGGTTATAAAAATTCTACTTCAGGTTTTAAACTGATCTCTAACTATTAGGGATTAGGACAGGAGTTCTCAAACTTCATTGCACCGCGACCCCTTTCTGACAACAAAAATTACTACAGGACCCCAGGAGGAGGGACGGAAGCCTGAGCCCACCCAAGCCCCGCTGTCCTGGGCAGGGGGCCTGTCATAACCATAGGGGTAGCCTAAATTCCTCCTGACCTGTAAGGGGTTAAGAAGCTCAAGTAAGCTGGTTGGCATCTGACCAAAGGAACCAATGGGGACAAAAGATACTTTCAAATCTGGGGTGGGGGGGAAGGTTTTGTTTTGGCTTCTTTGTTTCTGTGGCCGCTGGCTCTTGGGACTAAGAGGGACCGGACATCAATCCATGTTCTCCAAATCTTTCTAAACAAGTCTCTCATATTTCAAACTTGTAAGTAACAGCCAGGCAAAGCATATTAGTTTATCTTTGTTTTCTCAACTTGTGAATTTTCCCTTTGCTAGAGGGAGGTTTATCCCTGTTTTGTTGTAACTTTGAAACTAAGGCTAGAGGGGGTTCCTCTGTGCTCTTTGAATTTTCTGCTACTCTGTAGGTTAACTACCAGCCTAAGTTTACAGAGGTGATTCTTTTACCTTTTTCTCTTTAAATAAAATCCTTCTTTTCAAGAACCTGACTGATTTTTCCATTGTTCTAAGACCCCGGGGTTTGGGTCTGTAGTCCCTTTGTAACCAATTGGCGAGGATATATGCTCAAGCCTTTCCCAGGAAAGGGGGTGTAGGCTTGAGGGACTATTTTGGGGGAATAGGACTCCAAGTGGTCCTTTCCCTGGTTGTTTGTTAAATCACTTGGTGGTGGCAGCGATCGCAAGGCAAGAAAGGAATCTGTGCCTTGGGGAAGTTTTAACCTAAGCTGGTAAGAATAAGCTTAGGGGGTCTTTCATGCAGGCCCCCACATCTGTACCCCAGAGTTCAGAGTGGGGAAGGAACCCTGACAGGGCCAAAGCCAAAATCCAAGGAATCATCCCTGGGCAGGGGGTCTGTAACCTGAGCCCCACTGCCTGGATCTGAAGCCGAAGCCTGAGCCTTGGGTGGTGGGGCTCGAGATTTGGCTTTGGCCCTGGGCTCCAGCCAGTCTAACGCCAGCCTGGGTGACCCCATTAAAACGGGTCATGACCCACTTTGGGGTCCTGACCCACAGTTTGAGAACCACTGGATTAGGATTAGACCTTCATGGGGGCAGATTATCTCATGGCTGCCTGCTGTGGGGTTTTATGTCACCTTCCTCTTAATTGTCTGCTACTGGACACTGTCAGATAGGACATTGGACTAGATGTACCATGAGTCTCATCCAATCTGTGAATTCCCCTGTCGCTATTTTAATAGATAATAAGAATAGATAATGCATTTGGAACATTCCTAGATTCATAGATTCTAAGGCCAGGCGGTATTGTGATCATCTAGTCTGGCCTCCTGTATAACACAGGCCACAGATCTTCCGTAGAATAATTCCGTTTGAACTCAGGAATATCTTTTTAAAAAATCCAATCTTTATCAACACATCGACACTTTAAATTGGGAGTAATTCTCTTTTGTTTTCTACAGATTCCCCCTCATGATCCACGAATTAAGGATCCAAATACTTGTATGCCATTCATCCGTACAGCTCCAGTGTGCAATGCCAAAACATTTATGCACGAGCAGATCAATGCAATCACCTCATTCATGGATGCCAGCATGGTGTATGGCAGTGAAGTACCTCTAGCTAACAGTCTTAGGAATCAGACAAACCAGCTTGGTTTGATGGCGCTGAACCAGAACTTTACGGATGCGGGGTTGGGATTACTGCCCTTTGAGAACAATTCCCAAAGCCCCTGTTTATTCACAAACAAGACCATGAATATCCCCTGTTTTAAAGCAGGTAAGTCGTGTGCCTGGAGCACAATTAATTTTCTGAAGTGAGCTGCAGAGAAACTTAGCAGTCCCTGAGACAAACATAATGAGACATCAGAAACTATTGTGTAAAAGTATTGAGTAAGAAAAAATGGGGGGAACCATGAAAATGACAAAACTGAAAATGGAAACGGAAATGTTTTGGTTTCCAAAAACCAAAATGACACTTTAAGCCAAACCATTTTTTCATTTTAAAATGTCATTACAAAACTAAATGAAAAATTCTAGTCAAAAGGAAATTTCCCACAGAAAACCCACCATTTTTTGGTCAAAAAATGTCAAATGGTCACTTTTCCGATGGAATTTACCATGAAAAAAAGTTGGTTTTCCAATAAGATTTGTTGTTGTTGTTTTTTTTTTAAAAAAGACAAACAAAAAAATTCTATCATGTGCAACCAACTGTATCACCCCTTCTCTCACATCATCAACAGCAGGGTTTGTTCCAGGGTTTGTACTTCAGCATAGAGCAGTACCAGTGACATGGAAGAGTGACCGCACTATGTGGAAGCAATAGTAAGCCATTTTCCTCTAAAACAATGGACTGGATATGCAGGAACAGTCACATTTTTCTCTTTAAATTCTTCCTCCCAGCTGATTTGGCTCATGAATATTTTCAGATTTGTGAAATTGGTGTTTTTAAAGCATATTACTGGTTTGGCATTTATTCTGTTTGTACATTACACATGTGATCAACTCCTTATCGCTTGTACCTAAGCTACCACTAATTTTCAGTTTGGTGATCGGTTCCTTTTTATCTCTCATCTACTTTGCCAAACCACTGACTTTCTATATTAAGGGCAGGTTTATACAGAGATTTAGTGCGCACTAATCTGGGGTGTAAATCTAAAGTGCCGTACCATGCCGCACACTAACCAGCGGCATGGACCCTGCATTAAATACTCTGTGACCCACACAGCCAGTTAGCGTGCAGCAGACTAGAGCACTGTAGGTTGACATCCCCACTTCCTGCACGCTAACTCTCCACATAAACAAAAAGAACAGGAGGACTTGTGGCATCTTAGAGACTAACAAATTTGAGCATAAGCTTTTGTGAGCTACAGCTCACTTCATCGGATGCATGCAGTGGCCACAGTGCCACAAGTACTCCTTTTCCTTTTGCAGATACAGACTAACACAGCTGCTACTCTGAGATCTCCATATCAACAAACTCTAAGCCTCCCTGCTCAGCTCTACTCTCTTAGAGACTTCAAACAGTGTTGCTGACACCAACCAACAGACCTGTCTCAGCTGCTTACTGAAGGGCCCATTGCCTCACTACACAACCCACACACACACAACTGTAAGAACCTGCAGGACTAGAATCCGTGAGGTTCTGGGCTGCTGACACTTCCACATCCCCATTAGAAGCTCACCCCAGGCTTCTGATGGGACATCCTGTGAAGCTAGCCATGGCAGGAAGCACTGCCCAAAATGCCACAGTCCACTCATGGGCTCATGTCGATAGATAAACCAGGAAGCCATCACAGGGGGTATCTGAATCATAGAATCATAGAAGATTAGGGTTGGAAGAGACCTCAGGAGGTCATCTAGTTCAACCCCCTGCTCAAAGCAGGACCAACCCCAACTAAACCATCGCAGCCAGGGCTTTGTCAAGCTGAGCCTTAAAATCTCTTAAGGAAGGAGATTCCACCACCTCCCTAGATAACCCATTCAAGTGCTTCACCACCCTCCTAGTGAACTAGTTTTTCCTAATATCCAACCTAGACCTTCCTCACTGTAACTTGAGACCATTGCTCCTTGTTCTGTCATCTGCCATCACTGAGAACAGCCGAGCTCCATCCTCTTTGGAACCTCCCTTCAGGTAGTTGAAGGCTGCTATCAAATCCCTCCTCATTCTTCTCTTCTGGAGACTAAATAATCCCAGTTCCCTCAGCCTCTCCTCAAAAGTCATGTGCCCAAGACCATGTCGTGGAAAAATTAACCACACGTTGTGTTTGGATCAGAACAAACCTGACGTTCCTTTATTCAAGCATGCACATACAGGGAGAGTCAGCCGGAGCTGCTCTGGCATAAACAGAAAATACAGGAGCTTACATTGCTGAACACCACAATTTGTCAAACCCACTTCCTTTAACAGCATTTTCCTTATTTGGCATGTACTGCAAGCTTTAACAGTAGCTTTGCCTTACTTGGAGTTTAGCAAAAACAAGCTTTTCCTGTTATTGACAGGTGTTACCTTTGCGGTTAATGGTTACATTTCTTAAGCTGTGCTGTTTGCAATTGCCTTACAATGGAATTTTCCTCACTCTCTTCTTATGCTTCATATACACAGTTAGCTTGACCAAGTTTTAGGCCTTCTTGGGAAGTTTAGGCCTACTTGGGTCCACTGATTTTTTCCTCCACAACCCCTAATCATTTTTGTTGCCCTGCACTGGACTCGCTCCAATTTGTCCACAGCGTTTCTCTCGTGGGGGATGCAAAACTGGATGCAATACTCCAGATGTGGCCTCACCAGTGCCGAATAGAGGGGAATAATCACTTCCCTCGATTTGTTGACAATGCCCCTACTAATGCAGCCCAATATGCCATTTGCTTTCTTAGCAACAAGGGCACACTGTTGACTCATATCCAGCTTCTCGTTCACTGTAATCCCTAGGTCCTTTTGTGCAGAACTGCAGCTTAGCTAGTCTGTCCCCAGCCTGTAGCGGTGCATGGGATTCTTCCATCCTAAGTGCAGGACTCTGCACTTGTCCTTGTTGAACCTCATCAGATTTCTTTTGGCCCAATCCTCCAATTTGTCTAGGTCACTCTGGACCTTATTCCTACCCCCCAGCTTACTGTTATATGTGAACTTGCTGAGGGTGCAATCCATTCCATTATCCAGATCATTAATGAAGATGTTGAACAAAACTGGCCCCAGGACCGACCCCTGGGGCACTCCACTTGACACCGGCTGCCAACTAGACATCGAGCCATTGATCACTACCCATTGGGCCTGACGATCTAGCCGTCTTTCTATCCACCCTATAGTCCATTGATCCAATCCATACTTTTTTAACTTGCTGACAAGAGTACTGTGTGAGACCGTACCAAAAGCTTTGCTAAAGTCAAAGGTATATCATCCACCACTTTTCCCATCTCCACAGAACCAGTTATCTCATCATAGAAGGCAATCAGGTTGGTCAGGCATGACTTGCCCTTGGTGAATCCATGTTGACTGTTCCTGATTACCTTCCTCTCCTCCAAGTGTTTCAAAATGGATTCCTTGAGGGCCTGCTCCATGATTTTTCCAGGGACTGAGGTGAGACAGACCAGTCTATAGTTCTCTGGATTCTCCTTCTTCCCTTTTTAAAAGGTGGGCACTATATTCACCTTTTTCCAGTCGTCTGGGACCTCCCCCGATCAGCATGAGTTTTTAAAGATAATGGCCAGTGGCTCTGCAATCACAACAGCCAACTCCTTCAGCACCCTTGGAAGCATTGCATCCGGCCTCATGGACTTGTGCACGTCCAGGTTTCCTAAATAGTTCTTAACCTGTTCTTTCACCTCTGAAGGCTGCTCACCTCCTCCCCATACTATGCTGCCTAGTGCAGCAGTCTGGGAGCTGCCTTTGTCTGTGAAGACCGAGGCAAAAAAAGCATTGAGTACTTCAGCTTTTCCACATCATCTGTCACTAGGTTGTCTCCCCCATTTAGTAAGGGTCCCACACTTTCCCTGACCTTCTTGTTGCTAACATACCTGTAGAAACCCTTCTTGTTACCCTCACATCCCTTTCTAGCTGCAACTTCAATTGTGCTTTGGCCTTCCTGATTACACCCCTGCATGCTTGAGCAATATTTTTATACTCCATCCTAGTCCTCTGTCCAAGTTTCAACTTCTTGTAGGCTTCCTTTTTGTGTTTAAGCTCACCAGAGGTTTCTCTGTTAAGCCAACCTGGTCACCTGCCATATTTGCTATTCTTTCTGCACATCAGGATGGTTTGTTCCTGTGCCCTCAATAAGGCTTCTTTAAAATACAGCCAGCTCTCCTGGACTCCTTTCCCACTCATATTAGCCTCCCCGGGGATCCTGCCCATCAGTTCCCTGAAGGAGTCAAAGTCTGCTTTTCTGAAGTCTAGGGTCCATATTCTGCTGCTCTCTTTTCTTCCTTTTGTCAGTATCCTGAACTCGACTATCTCATGGTCACTACTGCGCAGGTTCCCACTCACTTCTACTTCCCCTACCAGTTCTTCCCTGTTTGTGAGCAGTAGATCAAGAGGAGCACAGTTCCTCCAGCACTTGCACCAGAAAGTTGTCCCCAACACTCTCCAAAAACTTCCCGGACTGTCTGTGTACTGCTGTATTGCTCTCTCAGCAGATATCAGGGTGATTGAAGTCCCCCATGAGAACCAGGGACTGTGATCTGGAAACTTCTGTTAGTTGTCTGAAGAAAGCCTCGTCTACCTCATCCTCCAGGTCTGGTGGTCTATAGCAGATGCCCACCATGACATCACCCTTGTTGCTCTCGCCTCTAAACTTAACCCAAAGTCTCTCAACAGGCTTTTCTCCAGTTTCATACTGGAGCTCTGAGCAATCATACCACTCTCTTACATACAGTGCAACTCCCCCATCTTTTCTCCCCTACCTGTCCTTCCTGAATAGTTTATACCCATCCATGACAGTGCTGCAGTCATGTGAGTTACCCCATCAAGTCTCTGTTATTCCAATCACATCATAGTTCCTTGACTGTGCCAGGACTTCCAATTCTTTCTGCTTGTTTCCCAGGCTTCTTGCGTTCGTGTACAGGCACCTAAGATAACTAGCTGATTGCCCTGCTTTCTCAAAGTGAATCAGGAGGCCTCCCCTGTTGTACCCTCCCCCTTGTGTTTCCTCCCACTATCCCACTTCCCCACTTACCTCAGGGCTTAGGTCTCCATCCCCCGGCAAACATAGTTTAAAGCCCTCCTTACTAAGTTAGCAAGCCGACCTGCAAAGATGCTCTTCCCTCTCTTTGTTAGGTGGACCCCATCTCTTCCTAGCAATCCTTCTTCCTGGAACAACATCCCATGGTTGAAGAATCCAAAGCCCTCTCTCCGACACCATCTGCGTAACCACTCATTTACCTCCACAATTCGATGGTCCCTTCCTGGGCCTTTTCCTTCAACAGGGAGGATGGATGAGAACATGACTTGCACCTCAAACTCCTTTATCCTTCTCCGCAGAGCCACATAGTCTGCAGTGACCTGCTCAAGATCATTCTTGGCAGTATCATTGGTGCCCACATGGAGAAGTAGGAAGGGGTAGTGGTCTGAGGGCTTGATCAGTCTCGGCAGACACTCTGTCACATCCTGAATTCTAGCTCCAGGCAAGCAGCACGCTTCTCAAGTTTCCCGGTCTGGATGGCAAATGGATGACTCTGTCCCCCTTAGGGAGTCTCCGACCACCACCAGCCGTCTCATTCTCTTGGGAGTGGTGATCATGGAACTCCCATCCCTAGTGCATCCCATGCCTTCTGGTCAATGGGGTCTCCTTCTGATTCCTTCCTTTAGATGACTCTTCCAAACCAGTAGTCTGCCATAGCACCTGTGCAGAGAGCGTGAAAACAGTTTCTTATCTCTATCTGTATTGGGGGTACATGGGTTCTCCTCTTTCTTCTTCTGGACGTCATATGCTGCCAATTTTCTTCCCCATTCTGCACTGCTCTCTCTGATTCTTCTGCATGCTGTGTCTGCAGTATCAAACGCTGACTTCTATCCAGAAAGTCTTCATTTTCTCTGATACAATGCAGGGTTGATACTTGGGTCCCTAGTCCTTTAACCTTCTCTTCCAATATGGAGACCAGCTTGCACTTTGTACAGATGAAATAGCTTCTACCCTCTGGGAGAAAGACCAACATGGCACATCCTGTGCAGGTCACAACAGCTGATCTCTCACTATCCATATTGTCTTCCTTCTAAGAGTCTCTTCAGATGCTGTAATTACCGCTCACATAAGCCTGAAAGGCAAAAACTCTGTGGGAGCTCCCCCTAGGCAAACTCCCAGGCAAAACTCCTGCAGACTGTCTGCTTGTGTCTGTGCCAGCCTTGCTTTGCTTTGAACCCCAGACCCCGGCTTCTGACCTCAATTAATCTCTGACTCCACGGCTTGTCTCTTGTCTGTAGCTGGTGCCTGACCCTGGTATCCTAAGCCGGCTTGACCCTGACTCTGCTACTTGTCTCCTGCCTGCAACTTGGAAACTGAGTGGTCCACATAGGTTACCCGCAGCACAGCTGTAACAGTGAACAACCCATCAATCAAACAACAGATTGACCAAATGCACCTCTCACCTAGCCCCATGACTGCATACTTCCAATCACCTACTCCGCAGCTCTTTCCTTGGAAATCCCCTATTTGGCTGCCTGTGTTCATGGCTCTGAACCTTTGATCAGCAATGAACTCTCTATGAATGGTCTCTCAGTACTAAAACATCCTCTGAATTTCTAAATATTGTAGATGACAATTTCCTAGCTCAAAAAGTGTTACATCCAACATGGGGGAATTCTACATTAGAGTTTGTCTTTGATCAGTGACTACCTCTGAGAAGCTGGGTGTAAGTGACTTGCCTCGACTCACGTGGGAACTCTGGCAGAGGCAGGAATGAAATCCAATTCTCTCAGCTAGCATTTAACTGCTTAAATCATGAGATCATCCTTTAACTTTCTAAAACCCTCTGCCTCATACACTACATATCTTCTAACTTCTGTAACAAAGGAGGCAGGGATCCTACAGACAATAGACTCCTTCATTATGCAACTGTGACCCATTCCTTGAGTGTTGTCAATACTCTTCACTGAATGAGACAGGGGATGCCGGAATTATACGAGAACATGTAATTAAAAACTATTATAATGAGCACACACACAATGCGGGTGGGGGAGAAGGGCTGAATTCAGGTTGCATGGTGTTTTTTGTTTTGTTTTTCAGAAAAGCAAAGTAAAAAAAAATAGAAAGTCCGACAGGTGGAATCATCTTGCTCCCACCCCACATGGGTTATATGCAGGATCTGAAGATTTCAATCCACAACAAAGATCTCTACCATTTAAGCTAATTGAGTAACGGGTAGCACTAGTAGATTGGTATCCTTTATGGGGACCAGCCATTACAGGAGAAGAGCCATTTTGCTAATAGAATTCATAGCTGTTTGCTGACAGCAGAGGAGGGTTGAGATGCAGGAATCCTGGGTTCAATTACAGGTTCTGGAGAGAAGTGTGATCTAGTGGTTATAGACCCTTCTGCCCCTGCCCCCCTCTGCTCCTATTCCCTCACCCCCCAGATCCTGTCCCTCTCCCATTCTGCTTCTGTTCCAACCTCCAGCTCTCATTCCTGTTCCCCTCAGCTCCTATCACCCAGCATACCCCTGCCCCCTCCCCCCACTCTTCCACCTTTGCATTAGAGTGATATTGCCCCTCCCCCCATGCATTCTAGGTGCTAGTGCGGTGGTATTGAGAGTACAAGAGAAACAGTCTCTTTGCTCCCAGTTCTGGTGCGCAGCAGCACAGAACCCCCCGGCAGCCAAGAGAATTAATTGCAGGAAAAATCCTGCTTGGCACCAGCTGCCCTGGGCAGGAGCATGCTACGTCGCTCTGTGGGAATGTGCATGTGCAGTTCATTCACCAGGTGAAGGGATGGACCATGCTCCGTGCAGACACAATCTTTGAAGATTTTTTTCTGCCTGCCTCTAACAAATCTCCTCTGAGCATGTGCAAACTGAGATTTTTCAGAGGTTTGTAGCTTGGCCAAATTTGTGCGTTTTTTATGGGAATGGCAAAATTACACCCCTTACACTAGGGCCAGCCCTCTACCAAATTTCCAGTCCCTGCTCCACAGCATGGAGGTGCTGGAGATCCTCAACAAAATAGTGGTAAGAACATTTTAACATGGTCAAAATAACATTAATTCCATAGCCCCATTCTCAGAAACAGCTAAACTAATTTTGCTGAAAATTTCAGGGAAACAATCAGCCTGGGGAAGACACCTGGCATGGGAAATTTCAGCCTGAATGGTTAAAGTTTGGCAAAATTATAAGGAACTGAAAACAGGGTATTACCATGGAAATCTTGGGCAATCTTAACTTTAGACAGCACTACCAGCTGTGGCTACAGTGAATTGCTAGCAGCCCACCTTACAATGCAGGAGTCTAATATGGCAAATTAAAAACAGTTCCTCAGATGAATAAAATATAAAATGATACTGTATTTTTATATTTTAGGTGATGCACGAGCAACTGAAAATCTGGGACTTACAGCTATACACACTCTCTTTGTGCGGGAGCACAATCGCTTGGCTACCAAGTTGAAGAAATTAAATCCAAAGTGGGATGGAGAGAAGCTCTACCAGGAGGCTCGAAAAATCATAGGTGCCATGACCCAGGTACTAGCTGCAATATCGTTTTCGCTGCCATTCACTTGTTGATTAAACATTTCTTGCTCAAATTTAGACATGATTTTTTCCCCTCCAGAATTGCCTGTGCAGGTTCCTACACACCAAGCTCGCTTAATCCTGTAGCCACTGGGGCTATGTGTGTAGCAGCCTGCAGATCTAAATGTTTTAGGCACCCTGTGTGCTGCAAGTCCCCTCTGCCTTATCAGTCATTCACAGCTCAGTTTCGGAGTGGTAGCCATGTTAGTCTGTATCAGCAAAAACAATGAGGAGTCCTTTAGTCTCTAAGGTGCCACAAGTACGCCTCGGTTTTTTTAGCTCCGTTTTAGTGGCTTACTGTTAGTGTTGTACAAATGGAAATAATTACTGTGTCAGATATTCCAACTGCATGCGGTATCTGTGGGGACCAATGCAATCAATCTAGGAATAGTTTCAGTATGATTGCGTTCTACTCCATGGAAGCGGTTATCACAGCTCCTCCAGGAATTAAAAACAGTGGGGGATGATTAATGTGAGTTGCTAAGATAACCCCTTGAGGTAGTTTGCATTTCTTGGTTCAAACTGGGTTTTCTAGAGGCATTTGCTCAGTCACCCAATTTTGTGAGATCCCTTTGTAACTCTTCACATTCTGCTTTGGAGTTAACTATCGTGAGTAATTTTGTATTGCCTACAAACTTTGCCACCTGTTTACCCCTTTTTCCAGATCGTTTATGAATATGTTGAACACCATGGTCTGGGAGACACCACTATTTACCCCTCTCCATTCTGAAAACTGATCATTTATTCCTATCCTTTGTTTCCTATCTTTTTACCAATTATTGATCCATGAGAGGACCTTCCCTCTTATCCCATGACTGCTTACTTTGCCTAAGCAAAGAGCCTTTGGTGCAGGACCTTGTCAAAGGCTTTCTGAAACTCCAAGTACACTATATCCACTGGATCCCCCTTCTCCACATGCTTGTTGACCCCCTCAAAGAATTCTGTTAAATTGGTGAGGCATGATTGCCCTTTACAAAAGCAGTGTTGACTTTTCCGCAACAAATCGTATTAATCTCTGTATCTGATAATTCTGCTCCTTACTATAGTTCAACCAGCTTGGCTAGTGCTGAAGTTAGGCGTATTGGCCTGTAATTGGCAGGATCGTCTTTGGAGCCCTTTAAGAAACTTGTCATCACATTAGCTGTCCTCCAGTCATCTGGTACAGAAGCTGATTTAACTGATAGTTTACATGCCACATTTAGTAGTTCTGCAATTTCACATTTGAGTTCCTTCAGAACTTTTGGGTGAATACCATTTGGTCCTAGTGACTTATTACTGTTTAATTTATCAATTTGTTCCAAAACCACCTCTATTAACATCTCAAAGAGGCACAATTCCTTAGATCTGTCACCAAAAAGAATGGCTCAGGTGTGGGAATCTCCCTCACATCCTCTGCAGTGAAGACGGATGCAAAAATTCATTTACGCAATGGTCTAGTCTTCTTTGAGTGCTCCTTTAGCACCTTGATCATTCAGTGGCCCCACTGATTGTTTGGCAGGCTTCCTGCTTTTAACAAACTTAAAAAAAATTCTGTTAGTTTTTGAATCTTTTGCTAGTTGCTCTGCTAATTCTCTTTTGGCCTGGCTGTTTATACTTTTACACTTGATTTGCCAAAATTTATGCTCCTTTTTACATTATTTTCCTCAGTAGGATTTGACTTCTAATTTTTAAAGGATGCTTTTTTTGTCTGCCTCTTTTACTGTGTTGTTTAGCCATGGTGGCATTTTTTGGTCCTCTTATTATTATTTTTTCTTAATTTGAGCCTCTATTATGGTGTTTTTAAAAAGTTTCCATGAAGCTTCCAGGCATTTCACTCTTGTGATTGTTCCTTTTAACTTCCGTTTAACTAGCTTACTTGTTTTTGTGTTGTTCCCCAGTCTGAATTAAATGCTGCTGTGGTAGGCTTCTTTTGTATTTTCTCCCCTGCAAGGATATTAAAATTAATTACATTATAGTCACTATTACCAAGTGATTCAGCTATATTCACCTCTTGAACCAGATCCTGTGCTCCACTTAGGACTAAATCAAGAATTGCCTCTCCTCTTGTGGGTTCCAGGACTAGCTGCTCCAAGAAGCAGTCACTGATGGTATCTAAAAACTTTATCACTGCATCCTGTTCTGGGGTGACATGTACCCAGTCAATATGGGGATAGTTGAAATCCCCCATTATGGAGTTTTCTATTTTTATAATGACAGGTTTCAGAGTAGCAGCCGTGTTAGTCTGTATCAGCAAAAAGAACAGGAGGACTTGTGGCACCTTAGCGACTAACCAATTTATTTGAGCATAAGCTTTCGTGGGCTACAGCTCACTTCATCGGATGCATAGAATGGAACATATAGTAAGAAACATATACTAATATACTATATGTTCCATTCTATACATCCGATGAAGTGGGCTGTAGCCCACGAAAGCTTATGCTCAAATAAATTTGTTAGTCTCTAAGGTGCCACAAGTCCTCCTGTTCTATTTTTATAGCCTCTCTAATCTCCCTGAGCATTTCACAGTCACCATCACCATTCTGGTCAGGTGGTCGGTAATAAATTTCTACTCTTATTATTCAAACATGGAATTTCTGTCCATAGAGACTCTATGGTGCAGTTTGATTCATTTAAGATTTTTACCATATTTGACTCTATGCTTTCTTTCATATGAATTGTCACTCTCCCACCAGCATGACCTACTCTGTCATTCCTATATATATTTATCCCCAGTTATTACCTTATCCCGTTGATTATCATCATTCCACAAGTTTCTGTAATGCCTGTTATATCAATATCCTCATTTAACACCAGGCACTCAAGTTCATCCATCTTAGTATTTAGACTTCTAGCATTTGAAAACCAACCCTTTTAAAATTTCTCAATATTTTGGATAAATAATTGAAGAGACTCTTTCATTTCACTGTTTCTCTTCAGCTCCTGCCTGTACTTTAGCAATTTCTATCCTCTCCTCTCTACTAGGACATAGAGAATCCCTGTTAATAGATCCCCCCCACAGGGATGGCTCTCTCTGAACTGTGTGCATCTCGGCACCTGTTGGCTTTCCCCCAGCCCTCAGTTTAAAAACTCTTCTATGAACTTTTTTAATTTTATTTTTAATCCTGTTCTGATTTGGTTTAGGTGGAATCCATCCTTCCTGTATAGGCTCCTCCATTCTAAAAAGTTCCCCCAGTTCCTAATAAACCTAAATCCCTCCTCCCTACGCCATTGTCTAAGCCACACATTGAGAGACTTCAGTTCTGCCTGTCTAACTGGCCCAATCATGGAGCTGGAAGCATTTTAGAGAATGCTACCATGGAGGTCCTGGACTTTAATCTCTTACCAAGGCATCCTCTTTGGGAGCTTTACAGGATAAGGAGATCCAGCTGGAGAGGAAAGTTCATATCTCAGCCATGCTGTCTGTGAGTGAAGTTCAGCCCTGTGCAGAGGCCAACACAAGGCACAGGCACTATCCAAGCCCTTCAGGTAGCTGGGCCTTTCTAGTCACCCTGCTGAATATCAGCGCACTGGCTTTTCTCTGGTCCTCTGGACCATCAACATCAGTGGCTCAGAGAGCTCCCCGGCCAATTCTTTTAATTCTGTTGGGGGAAAGTTTTCCAGTCCTGCAGATTTACAACTTTTAACTTCAGCAGTTGCTGTTTAGCATACTCCCTACCTATTATTGGAATAGAAAGCATTTAATGATCACTGCAAGTTATGAATACGTCCTCCTGCTCCTTTCAAAACACAGAACAGAAATATTTGTTGAAGACTTCTGCCTCTTCTGCATCATTACGCACAATTTTGCCATCCATACCTAGTAACAGAACAAAGCCATTGCTTGAATTGCTTTTGTGTCTCATATATTTAAAATTTCCTTCTTGTTGTCTTCTACCTTCCTGGCTGTTTCATTGATGTCTTGCATTTTGACACAGAATTTTTGACCAATCCTATTGATAATGTTAGAAAGTGATTGTTTTTTTCCTTTAGAAAGAGTGTATATGAGCTTCTAACTCAGTCTGTACTCCCTTCCAGGTAGTAACATACAGAGACTACTTGCCACTTCTGCTTGGAGATGAGACTGAGAAGGAAATACCATGCTATGGGGGCTATGATGAGTCTGTGGATCCCACCGTGGCAAATGTATTCTCCTTGGCTTTTCGGTTTGGTCATGGTGCAGTACAGCCTTTTGTGATCCGTTTAGATGATCATTTCCAACCTTTGGGTCCACATTTCCGGGTCCCTCTTCACCTCACATTCAGTGCTTCCTGGAGGGTTGTAATGGAAGGTAAGCATGCTTTGCCAGGCCCTGCCTGCAGTCCTGCTTTGCCAGCAAGGCAGAGATTCAACAATGTGCTTAAGCAGATGAGTTCACTGGGACTTAAGCACATGCTTCAAGTTAACCACATGCTTAAGTACATTCCTGAATCAGAACCTAAAGCTCGTTACATCTGATCATTTGTTTCTATGCATCAGGACATGTTTTCAGTTAATAAATCATTTCCTCAATTCCAGCAAATAAACAGTTTTCATCAAAGGTAACTATCTGGCCACAGGGATATTTATTATAGACCTTTTATAGACTTGGGTCTGCAAAACCTTCTTCTTCGATAAGAGGTTTTCCAGAATGACATTTACAATCGCCCTCCCCACACCTTCCACAGCTAGAGCTTCTCATATCCAGGGGGAAGGGAGATGAGCCAAAGACTCTGTGAAGTCCAGTAGGACCTCACGATGCTAATCTAATTAACCTGGAAGGTACTAAGTCAGTATGGTGATGGGCATGAGCGGCGGGTATCGGAGGCCAGAGGAGGCTGAGCCTCCGTAAACAGCCTGGCATGGCAATGCTCATCTTCACCCTGAGGCCCCCTCCTGCTTCCTCCTCTTTCCCCATGGCCCAGGCTGGGGCTGGGGCATGGGGCTGGGGCCTGTTGGCCCATGGCCCGGGACTTGGAGCAGCTGGGGCCAGTGCTTGGGCTGCTAGGTGTTGTGGCTGCCCACCCGATGCTCTAGGACTGCAGGTGCAGAGGCCACGTCACCCACACAGCGTTCTGGGGCACTGGGGGCCGCACAGCCTGCGTGACACTCTGGGACGCTGGGTGCCACAACGGGGGTCACCTGGCTAAGGCTCTGGGGCACTAGGGGCCACGCCAAGGGCCGACTGCCCAGCGCTCTGGGGCTGGGGGCACTGAGGCCGCCCACCCAGTGCTCCTGGACTGGGGGCACTCAGGTGGCCCAGGGCTGGGGGGCTGCCGGTGGGGGTTCAAAGCTCCAGCGGGGAGGGGGTGAGGAAGGGCAGGGCCGGGGGTTAGCCTCCCCAAAAGGGTAGTTCACGCATCACGCCTGGTGATGGGTAATGGTAGAAAAGTCTAAAATGGATAAACAATGGACAGCAGGTGAGCCATGAGCTTCAATCTAAACATGGCACTACAAATAGCCAGTGCAAGTTTGAGCTGCGTGTGCAGATGGAACAGCTCATGGAACAAGAAGGTAAGTCTCTGTTCGACTGTGACTACACTTGGAATGCTGCATTCAGCTCTGGGCACCAGAATTAAAAAACAAATTGAAGGACATTAAAAAAGAGCAACAAAATTACTCTAGTATGCAGCGTTGTTACAGCCATTTTGGTCCCAGGATATTAGCAAGACAAGGTGGGTGAGGTAATATCTTTTATTGGACCAACTTCTGTTGGGGAGAGAGACCAGGTTTTGTGCTACACTACCTGAAGAAGAGCTCTGTGTAGCTCGAAAGCTGGTCTCTCTCACCAACAGATGTTCGTCCAATAAAAGATATTACCTCACCCACCTAGTCTCTCTGGGATTCTAGGAAAGATTTTAAAAGCTGCCAGTAACTTTCACTGTGTTGAGTAAATGAAACCTTGCAATACCACTTAAACTATGAAATTATATGCAAAAACTAGCAGTGGGCATCTGCAAAAGAACTTTCTGATAATTGTATCCTTAAAGACCTGGAACGTGAGCTGAGGCTAAATTGTGTTTTACTCCTGCTGCAGGGCTAGTTTAATCTTCTGCTTTGAATGTTCTGCCTCTCATCAGTGTAGATATAATTCCCAGTTACAATGCAACATAACTTTTAATAGCTGTTCTATTAATTCTAATAAGCCACCATTTTTAAATGATGCTTTTGGTGATAGTTGGCTTAGTTTATAAAACTTATACAATGTACTGTTTTCATATTAAATATGCCTTTAATCAAGGACCCAAAATCACTTTCCAAACAAGAAGTAAGTCTCATGACCTTCAGAGGTGGGAATTATCTCCATTTTACAGTTCCAGAGACTGAGATGCAGAGGCCTAGGACCAGATTTTCAAAGGTCTTTAGATATCTAAAGATGCAGATAGAAGCTAGTGGAATTTCCCAAAGCACCTACGTGCCTAATGTCTATTGAGAAGATCCCATTGGGCTTCTATCTGTGTCTTTAGATGGCACCTAGCTACCTTTAGGATGTAGCAGGCAGGATTAACACCTGGCTGGGACTGCGCTCTAACTACTCTATGGTCAAGGCCCTTCATTTTCAGTTTTTATTGTCTTTAAAATTATCTAGGGATTTATCAGTGTTTATTACAAAAACTAAAAAAGAGGTGAAAATCAGTGCAAAAAATTAATTTCCCAGTTTTCTGAGTAAATACCAGGGTTAATGTTGGATGAGGGACAGAAAAAAAAGCAACAAGCAGAGAAAAGTAAGAGGACTGAAAGTAAAAGCAATTTAAAAGTTACTTCATGAACTGTACATTAACATATGCACTTGCCTATGTGTATCTTCCACTACATTGTGTTACTTTAACAGACAGCCTTGCATTTTCACTTAGCCTGATTTACTAACATAGACATATGTACCTAATGTAATGTATTGGATTTTCTTAACATAATCAGAGTTTTCAGGTCCATGAGTTGTGACAATCAGTAAAAACCAGATAAAAGCTTTTGTAAAATCCAGGAATTTTTCAATAAAAATCAGTACAAACGGAAAACAAATGGCCTTACCTAGATTACGAACAAGTATCTCAAACAGGAGATTTTTTCCCCCCAAGATTTTGAGTTTATCAATAGCATTCTGCTATATTTTAAAAATACACAATTCTATAGCTCCTTTCACTCACATTTAGTGGTGACACTCATTTTATATGCATTTCATGCTAATTGGATATATATACAATGGGACAGAGTGCAGCCACTTTAGAACTGACCGCCCTACCTTTCAACTTACTATGACTCATTCAGCAGAATCTTAAACCAAATTAGCCAAAGTATGACATGGGTGAACTCACTACTTGTGAATAAGTAAATAGTCATTGGAGCCAGGGCTTGACCATGGCTCTTTCACATGGTAGACACAGGCCCTAGCCACCAGGCTATCGAGTCAACATCTCTCGCTCTCTGTCTCTGGCCCAATGAATTGCTTAATACCAAATGGAACAGCTTCGACAGGAGTGACTGGGACACCCCCACCCTCAGATTAACCAATAGCCTGGCAGCTAGGGCTCTTACCTGGGATGTAGGAGAGCCGAGTTCAAGGCCTTGTGCAAAATCAAGCAGAGGGGGATTTGGAAACCGCTCTTCCCTTGCTAACTGGGGAGCATGAACTTCAGCCAGTCTAATTCCCACTCTCCTTATTGCTGACTGTCTTCTGCACAGGACCCAAATGGGACCAAGCCTGGTAGGGGAACACCTAGCTTATAAATCCTGCTGGGACTTAAGTGTGCGCTAGGGTGCTGAGCAGCTCAGTGGCATCAGGATTTCGGAGGCATTGTGCACGCCCACTGGTGGACATGTAGGCAGCTATGGAATTTAGGTGTCTACAGAGTTAGGCAGCAGTGGAGCAAGGGTTTTAAGGATCTCAGTGTTGCCTAAATGTTGGATTCAGGCTTATGGCGTGGAAATTAGGGGCCTAAGTCCCTTAGTGGGTCTAGCCTGAGGCACCACTATAGACTCAGCGTTATAAGAACTGTATAGCTTTTCAGAAATTAAACAACAGCTTTTGAGCAACAGCCCTGAACTCATAATATCCTGAATATCAAAATCGCATTACTAGCAGCCCACATCACCCACAAGCAAATGGAGAGGCTGAGAGAGCTTTAAACAGACAGCCAAGAAAATCCATTCCTTGCCTTTCTGAGTTACACATCAACACCAGTCATGGCTACTGGATATAGTCCAGCCCAAATCCTGATGGGAAGACAGCTCAGAACTACTGTTCCAGCTTTGGAAAAGAACCTATTTCCAAAGTGGCCAGATATGAAGAGAATAGACAAATCAGATAAAACTGCTAAAGGAGCTTATGTACACTTTTAGGATAGACATCACTCAGAGAGCTGCTAGGGCTAGAACCTGAGGACCATGTTCATATCTAATTGTGAACTCGATAATACAGCTTAGCACTACATTACATCACTGACAGAAGGATTGTTCAGTGTGTTTCAGGAGCTGTTATTGAGAGTAATGGCGTAACACTAAGAAAAGGAAAATTTAGGCTGATTTCCAGGAAAATGTTCCTGAGAGTAAGGAATTCAATGCTGGCCAACTCTTCCAAGGGAAGCCAGGGAATTACGAAACCATTGGGGAGGACATTTTAAAACTAGACAGAACAAAAGGAACTGTAAAACAAAGCCCTTCTCTATGAGGAGGGCCTGGCATGTATCGCCTATATGTAGAGCTTGGGAGTAGCAGCCGTATTAGTCTGTATCTGCAAAAAGAAAAGGAGTACTTGTGGCACCTTAGAGACTAACAAATTTATTTGAGCATAAGCTTTCGTGAGCTACAGCTCACTTCATCGGATGCATTCAGTGGAAAATACAGTGGGGAGATTTATATACACAGAGAACATGAAACAATGGGTGTTACCATACACACTGTAACAAGAGTGATCAGGAAAGGTGAGCTATTACCAGCAGGGAGCGGGGGTGGTGGGAACCTTTTGTAGTGATAATCAAGGTGGGCCATTTCCAGCAGTTGACAAGAACAGTGGGGGGGGGGACAGACAAGGGGAAATAGTTTTACTTTGTGTAATGACCCATCCACTCTCAGTCTTTATTCAAGCCTAAATTAAGTGTATCCAGTTTGCAAATTAATTCCAATTCAGCAGTCTCTCGTTGGAGTCTGTTTTTGAAGTTTTTTTGTTTGAATGTTATAATTCTTGACATCTGATTTGCGTCCATTTATTCTTTTACGTAGAGACTGTCCAGTTTGGCCAATGTGCATGGCAGATGGCATATATCACATTGGTGGATGTGCAGGTGAACAAGCCTCTGATAGTGTGGCTGATGTGATTAGGCCCTGTGATGGTGTCCCCTGAATAGATATGTGGACGTCACACATTCTTGTCAACTGCTGGAAATGGCCCACCTTGATTATCACTACAAAAGGTTACCTCCTCCCCCCGCACCCCGGCTCTCCTGCTGGTAATAGCTCACCTTCCCTGATCACTCTGGTTACAGCGTGTATGGTAACACCCATTGTTTCATGTTCTCTGTGTATATAAATCTCCCCACTGTATTTTCCACTGCATGCATCCGATGAAGTGAGCTGTAGCTCACGAAAGCTTATGCTCAAATAAATTTGTTAGTCTCTAAGGTGCCACAAGTCCTCCTTTTCTTTATGTAGAGCTTGGTGAAAGTTTTTATTTGAAACATTTTTTTCGATGAATGGGGGCTTTTTTGTCAAAATAAAAATTTCCACAGAAATTCCCCACTTATAACAACATTTTTTTAATTGTTGTTGTTGAAAACCTGAATACCAAAACATTTCAGCTGAAAACCAGGTATTTTTCACTTTTTTGCCACTGTTGGTCCCAAAATTTTGATTTTCAGGTATTTGATGAAAACCTGAAAACTTTTTGTGGTGAAGAAGGGGAACCACCCACCAGCACGGAAGGGGTTAAAAAGAGACTTTGGGCCCAACTAACCTCTCCCCATTATGCCTGCAGCCAATGCCAGGCCTATAGGGGAGAGAAAAGGAGGGCACCTGGCTCACTTCAGGGCTGACTGGTGTAGAGACAGGAGCTAGCTCTCCAGCCAAGGGGAGACCGCAAAGGAACCCCCAGAATCAGGGAAAACTGATTGAGTGGATCCCCGAGATATTGTGGGGCTTGCCCTCACTAGTTCGTGGCTGCCCTGCCTGAAGGAGCCGGGGATCGCAGCGAGGTGCTGCCCCAGACCCAAGAGGGAACACTACAGGGAGCATGCTGCCTGGAAGATTGGACTAGAGGGGCCATGCCCCAAGCTGAACCCACTGGTAGGAAGTAACTCAGGGCAGTGGATTGGACTACCTGTTGGGAGGGACACCAACCCCCTGTTTGGGGGTTGACATACACAGGGCTCTGGGCTGGGAGATGGTGGAGAGGGAGGGCCTGGGTCCTCCTATCCACCCCCAGCCTTAAAGGTGGAGCTCAGCAGGGGGCTGAGAGCCAGGAGATCTAACCACTAGGCAACCCAGCCACCCAAGCCTCTGTTATACTTTTGAAGATAAATTTCAATGAAATTTTTCCCAGGAACAAAACACACATTGCCCAGCCAGCTCTACCTGTGAGGCCTTTTCCAGCTCCTATTTTATTGCTGTGAGGTAGAAACACAAAGATCCATTTTTCCTGAAGGAGAAGCCTTCCCGGTTCTTCCTATGCAGTTTGTTTACTAAAACTGCTTGGCTTCCTTTGAGCAGCTCATGTTGTTATCAGCCAACAGGCCTCTGCATCTGCAGACATTCTTAAAAACTACTCTGGTTCCTTAGGGGGAATATGGTGCTAGGAAGAACCTTCCCAACCATCAGAGCAGGAAGGATCTCAGGTGACCCCTGAGGAGCAAAGTGAGCACTGGGGCTAACCTTCTGTTGCACAAAATGTAGCCTACAAGGTGGAATGTATTACAGACTGTTCTGTTTCTTTCTGGACTTGACCTTCATTGCAGGTGGCATTGACCCGCTTCTCCGTGGTCTGCTGGTTAACCATGCAAAACTAATGAAACAGAACCAAATGGTGGTTGAGGAGCTCCAGGAGCGGCTTTTTGAACAGGTAGAAATAATTGGACTGGATCTAGCAGCCTTAAACCTGCAACGGGGAAGAGATCATGGTCTTCCAGGTAAGTAAGCATAAGACTGCATCCCTCAGGTACTAATAGTGTTCTTTCTGCGTTGTTTGCAGTTGCTTCCACAATGTGCTAGGCTTTTCCAGACAACCCAGGAAGGACAGAGGAGAAGGCGGAATAGAGGAGAAGGGGGGTAATACAACATTGAAAAAGAAAGATAACCAGGGAGGGGCAGAACTGGGCAGAGACTTGGAGAAGGTGGACAGAGGCTTAGATCTAATGTCAGAACTGATGAGAGCCAGGGGAGGGATGTGATCATGGATGGAGAAGGAAGGTGGCTCTATTGCTGGATTCTGGATGGGCCAGAGGGAAAGGGAGTGTCCGGGTGGCCAGAGGGAGGCTGGTGCAGCAGTCAGGACCTGGACAAGAGATTTGGTGTGGAATGGAAAGAAAAGAAGGGATCTTGGAGATGCTGAGGAGGAAGCAGCAGAGTTTGGAAATGACCTGGATGGGCAGCAAGGGAGAGGGCAGAGTCAGAAATAGCCCCTGCAGTGCAGGCCCGAGTGACGGGGCTGCGGGCTATCGATGGTGGTGCAGAAGAGGGAAGGTTTGGGAGGGAAGGGAAGGTGTTTGGGTTTCGCCGTGTCCCGGGTAAGATGATGCAGGACACCCGAAGAGAGATGTCAGAGAGCCAGGCTGAGAGGCGGGATTGGACGGCAGGAGACAGGCGAGGCATGGAGAGAGCTGTGTGAGCCATCAGTGTGCAGATGAGAGCTGAGTCCTGTGAGGCTGTCCAGGGAGCGAAGGGAGATGAACCAAAGGCAGAGCCCTGGGAACACTCGAGAGGGCAGGGGGCAGCCCCACCAAGAGGGCTCATGGTAAAAGGGGTAGGAGAGGACAGAGTCTCAGCACCCAACATGGAGAAGATGTCCAGGAGAGTTTCTGCTGTAACTGCCTCAAACTCTGACAAAGATTTGTGGGTCATGGTGGACAATCAGCTGAACGTGAGATCCCTGTGCAATGCCATGGCCAAAAGAGTTAATGAGATCCTAGGAGAAATAAACAGGGGAATCTTGAGTAGCAACAGAGAGGTTATTTTACCTCTGAATCTGGCACTGGTGCGACTACTGCTGGAATACTGTGTGCAGTGCTGGTGCCCACAATTCAAGAAGGATGTTGATAACCTGGAGAAAGTTCAGAAAAGAGCCATAAGAATGATTGAAGGATTGGAAAACATGCCTTATAGTGAGAGAGGCAAGGAGCTCAATCTGTTTAGTTTGACGCTGAAAAGGTTAATGGTTGATTTGATCAGTCTGTAAGTACCACATGGGGAACAGAAATTTGATAATTGGCTCTTTAAATGGGCAGAGAGAGGTACAACAAGACCCAGTGTCTGGAAGCTGAAGCTAGACAAATTTGGATTTGAAATAAGGCATAAATTTTTAAGTGATGGTAATCAACCACTGGTGCAATTTGACCAAGGGTTGTGGTGGATTCTCCATCATTGGCAACTTTTAAATCCAGGTTGGATGGATTTTTTAAACGATACACTCGTTCAAAAGAAATTCTTTTGGGGAAGTTTCTGGCCTGTGCTCTACAAGAGGTCAGACTAGATGATCAGGGGTCCCTTCTGACCTTGGAGTCCATGAAAACAATTTTTCCCAGCAGGAATAGTATCTGGACTTCACTTTTTGGTAGAAATTGCTCAAACTTTCAAAACCAGAACAATGTCCTTTGGCAGATTCTGAACCTTGGATTATTATTGTTATTTGTTTTACCATAGAACCTAGGAGCTCAAGTACTGGAGCAGCACCTCACTGTGCTAGGCCCTGTACAAACACAGAACAAAAAGACAGAGGAAGAATCTAAGTATAAGATGAGACAATAGATGGCTACAGACATACCTCCAGGGAAGCACAAGGAAACAGCTAGACAGTATTGATCAGCCCACCAGGCAGTGGGTCTGAAAACAGCAGCAGCCTAACTGTTGGCAAGCTTGTGTAGGCATCACACACAGGAGAGTTTGAAGGAGGATAATGAGGTCGCTTTGAGAATGTTGACAGGGAGCTCCTCCCACGTGCAAGGGACAGCATGAGAGAAAGCTCAAAGGTGCTTGCTTGAAAATTTAACAAGTGGGCAATGGAGGCTGCCATTGGCCAGTCAGGTAGGCACTGACACTTAGATGGTACATGAGAGATGATAGGCAGGGTGAGGCCTTGATGATAGGCATAAATGGCCTTGAAAGTGAATACAAGCAGCTTGTGTTCAATGCATTAGAGAAGTGGGAGACAGTGGAGGGATCTAAAGAGAGGAATGACGTGGTTAAAGCAATTGGCTAGGAAAATTATCCTTGCAGAAGTATTCTGGATCGTTATGAGTGGAGCAAGATTGCATTTGTCAAGGCCAGAGAAGAGACTGCTGCAGTAGTTGAGATGCAAGATGAGTAGGACACTGAACTTTCTAAGTCAGCTTTAACTCCCACTCCCATTTGTGAAGACAGTACTGTGTTAATTCAGTGTCTGATTCTAGATGACACATCAACATCAGCTGAAATACGTTTTAAAATCCTGGACAAGGCAAATGTTACTAGTGGGCAATGGCAAAGCGGGCTGCCCGTGGGGAATGGACTACAAATGGGGCGATGCTAGCACAGATGGCAGTACTGACTGCTCTGCTCTGGTTCTGCAGGGTATAACGCCTGGAGGCAATTCTGTGGGCTTTCACAGCCTCGCAACTTAGCTGAACTCTCTAAAGTGCTGAGAAATCGTAAGCTAGCCAAGAAGTTCATGGACCTGTACGGGACACCAGACAATATTGACATCTGGATTGGGGCTATGGCAGAGCCGTTTGTTCCCAATGGCAGAGTGGGACCTCTCCTGGCTTGCATCATTGGATCTCAGTTCAGGAAATTGCGAGATGGGGACAGGTAGGCTGACTGGAGGGTGAATCTCCACTTCCATTTTATTTACAAAAGAACAAACGGCAGTCGGTGTCATGTGCTGTTCCATTCCCTCGCCGATGAGCTTGCTTGGTGTTCCAAGCTCCACAGCTCAATACCGGAGTTTCATTCACAGTTATTAAAGGGGCGCCCTTGTGGGAAGGGCAGTTGATTAACCCCTATGTGGCCAGGCAGCTCCAATCACTGGTGCATGGATGGTCTTTAGAGGGCTCTGAAGAAAGGTGAAACACCCCCTTAAATCTCCTTTAAAGGTGATCATTTCTGGGGTCGTTATCCTGTGTTTATGAATCCAGCCTGCTTTTCAAACCAACATGAAAAATGCAAACACTATGTGAATTTTGATTTCTGTTTTATGTATTGCCACTTTAAAAACATTTCTTACAAATGCAGGTTTAATTTGACTGTTATTGTTGCAGCAGAGTTTTCCTTTTAACAACAGTGTCACCACCATTCTCCCATAACTGATGACATTCAGAAACACTACGTTAAAAGAAAGTTTTGTAGTTTGCAAAGTTGAGCACTCAGAAGCACTCAGAAATGAGGCTGCCTGCAATCTTAATTTGGCACCCTTGTGCGTATGCATTTTGACCGTCTTTTTAATTACATGATCGCATGTTGTCGGGGTGCTGGGAAAAACAATGTCAGTCAGTACGCAGGATGGACAGTGCTCCAGGAATGAGGCAGCTGTTCAATATTTCTTTATATTCCTCTTGTTCAGCGTGTGGCCCCTGCCGTGTTCACCTCACATCATCCTTCTTTGAAACCTTTGAGGAGGTGGCCATGGTAGCCAGCTCACTATTCTAGCCAATTTATTCCAGGGTTCTCACCCATTGCAGACCCTCTTACCCAGGTGCTCCACTCCATTGCATGCCCCTGTCCACCCTGTCTTAAAGTCTGAAGCACCTCGACCACACAAGCAGGGAGTCAAGTCCTCCAACCACTAGGTTGACTGGCCCCCCAAGCCCACTGTTACAACAAAGAACTGGGCAGCTACCTCATTCATACAGCACCGTGCGTTGAGTGAGCCAGGGGTTGTTTGTGGACTAAACAGTATGTGAACATTCAGTTAAGGTCTCTAACACAGCCCATACGCACAAGAGGGCAGAGTTAAGATTGTGCAGGCAACCTTAATTCAGGGATTTCCTAACCTTTGCATAGATCCATAGATGTTAAGGCCAGAAGAGACCATGGTGATCATCATCTGAGCTCCTGCACAGCACAGGCCAGAGAACAGCTGTGACTCCTGCGGAAGCTTTTTATCCCGTGACTTTGCAATCTAAATTTCTTTTCATTTTCAGTAGAACTTATCTGTATAAAATCTTCACAGTCTTTCTCTGGAAATCTTGAAGGCAGTTTGGCTATAGGAGATTTATTCACATTAGAAATACACTTTTTTTAAACTACCAGGTGAAATTGTGGCCCACTGCAGCTGGTGGGAGTTTTGCTGCTGACTACAATGAGTCCCAGATTTCACACCCCATCACTTCTATTTCCTTTTCACAGGCAAGGCTACTTTCCATATCCATGGAGACAAAACAAAATCATGACCCCCCAGAACTAAATTAATTCCCAAGAAGGATAAACCCAGGCTGTAACACTGCTGCTTTTCTGCTTCTTTGTAGGTTCTGGTGGGAGAATCCCGGGGTTTTCACTCCACAGCAGCGCCGTGCCCTGAGCAGCAGTTCATTGCCACGGGTTCTCTGTGATAACACTCGCATTAGAGAGGTGCCCAGGGACGTGTTCAGGGTCAACCGCTATCCTGAGGACTTTGTGAACTGCAGAATGATCGACCGTCTTGACTTGTCACCTTGGAGACAACGCAGTAACTAGGGAGTGGAAGGTACAGAATGGACCCCGTGCCCAGAGAAACACACGCAACTGGGCCCATGTGGAGACTTCCCCTCCCCAGCACTCCCTGGCCTTTCCTCCCCAGATCAACCCCAATCTCCAAACAAACTCACTCTTCCAGCCACCCTTCCTCAAACAGATCTTTCCTCCCAATCCCCCACCTTGATCTTCCTATCTGCCCCAGAGGCTGCTGCTTGTCTTCACTATAACATGAGGGAATGTTAGCACCGCTTGGCGGAGTTGTGTTAACCAACGCACTGGCGAATACACCCACTGCAAAGTTGGTTTTAACACCACGTTAGTTAACACAGCTAGTTCAGGGCCATGTTCTGTCACGCCCTGATTTTCTAGTGAACACAAACCCATTGACTCTCTGGTCCCTAAGGCTCTGTCACTGCCTGGCCCCGGTACCAATGACCCAGCCTTCACCCACCCTGCTCACAGACCGTCACTGAAGACAGTGGGAGGCTTTCCATTTACTCCAGTGGGAGTTGGACTGGGAACCCTAGATCCCTGGCTGTGGATCATATTCTGACAGCTGATCATATTCTGACTGTACTCATAGTTATCTTCTTAAGAGAGATTCATCCACTCTAGAAATGGGAAGGATCTGTTAGGCCCCATGCAGGCCCTGTCCCTGCGGCCAGTGCAGGATTGTTCCCTGTAGTGTTTCTCTAGTGTCATAGCCAGGCTCCCAAGAGGTGGGGTTTCCACGCTTTCCCTTGGTACACAGCCTCCTAGACCTCACTGCTGGGATGATATTTCTGAAATCGTGTCTAGTGTTCTATTCAGGCACTTACACGGTGTTCATCCCCATAGTATCGACCAAGCTCCCACGAGTTACAGATGAAAATGTGCTCCCCCTTTCTGGCCTCAAGGGGATTGAAATAATTTTAACGTCATTTGGAAGGTTTCTCAGGTCCAGGATGGACTTTCTGGAGAGAACCAGCCCTACCCCACAACAGCTTGCTCAGGAGCAAGGACTTGGGTCTTCCACATCCCAAGTAAGTGCTCTAACCACTAGGCTATAGAGTCACTCTCTTTCAATGACTCCTGTTGGAGCTGTTCCATTTTATATTGAAAAAATTACATGTTTATTGCTCCAGAGAGGCTGATTCTATTGCCTGGTGGTCAGGGTACTCACCTGGGATGTGCAAGATCCAAGCGCCTACTGCAGATCGGGAATGTGAACCTGGGGTGTTTTCATCCCACGTGAGAGTGCCTTAACAATCAGGCTATTGGATATCCTGGGGTGGGCTGGTGCATGTACTCATATTTGGGTGTGGGGGATTTTGAAAGGTCTCAATTTTGTTTTGAATTGGAACCAAACAATTAGAGACCTCATTTTTCCCCAAACTGGAAGTGCTGTTTCTGGCCAGCCCTAGTGTTCCAGTGGAACTCAGGTGCCGGAGGACCCCTGGCTGCAGCAGGGTGACTGATCTCTCAGGGAGCCAGGACCAGTGCCATGCAGGGTCTTGAAAAATCCAGACAGCACCCCGTGGAACTGGGCTCTGAATTGAATGGGGAGCCAGTGCAGAGAACGGCATGCTGGGGTGATGTGTTCCCAGTGTCCTGTGTTGCAGAGCAACCACGTTGCTGTGTTTTGAACAAGCTGTTTTTCCTCAGGGCTTGGTCTTCCCTCCTAGATACAAGGAATTGCAATACCCTGCAAATCCCCCCTCACTCTTCTCTTCTGCAGACTAAATAAGCCCAGTTCCCTCAGCCTCTCCTTGTAAGTCATGTGCCCCAGCCCGCTAATCATTTCCATTGATCCAGTCCTACAGTTGGATCAATTAGATGTGGGCTACTTCCCACTGTATCTTCCAGTGGCGCAGTCTCTGGATTTCCGGATTTCCTCGGTCTCCAGGGTCTCTGACCTGTAAAGCTCCCAGCAGTTCCAACATCTCCTGAGTGTCCGTGAGTAGCTGAGTATCTGTCCAGATCCTTTGTGGGCTTGGCCTCCATAATCTTGGACTCCAGCAGCTCCAAGGTGGGAAACTACTAGCGTGTGTCCTCCCTCCTCAGCAGTCAGCTCTGAATGAGCTGGGCTGCTCCCCCTATGTGGGTACTCCAGTTGAAGCAAGGCCAGCAGGGACAAGGGGATGTGGCTTCCTTGGCCCACAGTGTGGGGTTAACCCCTCCTTGTCCAGTGCGGGACAAGTACACCCTGTCACAGAAACCTGGAAGGTGGTGGTGTATGCTGGCGGTATAAAGGAGAGCAGAGCTGGGTATCACCTGTGTACTGCAGACACTTTAGCCCTCACTGTCTCAGTTGGTCTCCCAATTGCCTCGTGTGATGCTGAAAAGGCTGCAGGAGGGAACTGAGCCTCGCCGGACAGCATGGTGGCAGGATTGCTGTTAGCGCTGGTCTTCAGCTTAACCTTTCCCTTAATTTCAGCCCATCGATCCTAACTGTACCCCATTCATAGATTTGTAAGGACAAAAGAGACCATTCTCACCGTCTAGAGACCTCCTGCACAGGCCAGGCCAGATGACATTACCCAATCAGTCCTGTATCGACACCAGTGATTGTGATTGCGCTAGAGCATAACTTGGAGAAAGAGACACCCAAACCTGATTGAACGACTCCAGCTTTCATAGACTTTAAGGGCAGAGGGATCCCTGATCATCTCGTCTGACCCCCATATAGCACAGGACACTAAATTACACTCAGTAACCCCTATATTGAGCCCAATCACTTGGGCTAAATTAAAGCATTTCAGTCCTCAGGAGCTGAGCGCTACAGAGACCAGGAGAAAGCAAGGTGCCAGTGAGATGGAGATTCCATCCCACCCTTTGGTAATCTGCTCCAGTAGTTGATCACCCTCACTGTTAACCATTAGAGTTTATTGCCAGTTTGAATTTGTCTAGCTTCATATGCCAGCCACTGGACCTTGTAATGCGTTTGTCCAGTAGATTAAAGAGCCCACTAATATCAGATTGAAAAGAAGCTGGATGATGCAATTGTGTCTTACAGTGTCAGTGACATACCTTTTATTCCAGCAGTAACTAGGCAGATGTGAAACTACACCTGCTAAAGAGAAATTTCTTTAAATCTGCAAGACCAGAGAATTTGCATCCAAGAGTTCCAAAAGAATTGGCCAAGAAGCATTCATAGAATCATAGAATCATAGACTATCAGGGTTGGAAGGGACCTCAGGAGGTCATCTAGTCCAACCCACTGTTCAAAGCAGGACCAATCCCCAACTAAATCATCCCAGCCAGGGCTTTGTCAAGCCTGACCTTAAAAATATCTAAGGAGGGAGATTCCACCACCTCCCGAGGTAACGCATTCCAGTGTTTCACCACCCTCTTAGTGAAAAAGTTTTTCCTAATATCCAACCTAAACCTCTCCCACTGCAACTTGAGACCATTACTCCTTGTTCTGTCATCTGCTACCGCTGAGAACAGTCTAAATCCATCCTCTTTGGAACCCCCTTTCAAGTAGTTGAAAGCAGCTATCAAATCCCCCCTCATTCTTCTCTTCCGTAGACTAAACAATCCCAGTTCCCTCAGCCTCTCCTCATAAGTCATGTGTTCCAGTCCCCTAATCATTTTTGTTGCCCTCCGCTGGACTCTTTCCAATTTTTCCACATCCTTCTTGTAGTGTGGGGCCCAAAACTGGACACAGTACTCCAGATGAGGCCTCACCAATGTCGAATAGAGGGGAACGATCACGTCCCTCGATCTGCTGGCAATGCCCCTACTTATACAGCCCAAAATGCCGTTAGCCTTCTTGGCAACAAGGGCACACTGTTGACTCATATCCAGCTTCTCGTCCATTGTAACCCCTAGATCCTTTTCTGCAGAACTGCTGCCGAGCCATTCGGTCCCTAGTCTGTAGCGGTGCATGGGATTCTTCCGTCCTAAGGGCAGGACTCTGCACTTGTCCTTGTTGAACCTCATCAGATTTCTTTTGCCCAATCCTCTCATTTGTCTATGGCCCTCTGTATCCTATCCCTACCCTCCAGCGTATCTACCTCTCCTCCCAGTTTAGTGTCATCTGCAAACTTGCTGAGGGTGCAATCCACACCATCCTCCAGATCATTTATGAAGATATTGAACAAAACCGGCTCGAGGACCGACCCTTGGGGCACTCCACTTGATACCGGCTGCCAACTAGACACGGAGACATTGATCACTACCCGTTGAGCCCGACAATCTAGCCAACTTTCTGAGCCATTGATCTTAATTTTTAACAAATATTAGAAAGAATGGGAAAGTCCCAGAGGACTGGGGAAAAAGCTAATATTGTGCCAATATTCTAAAAAGGCTAAAGGGGATAACCTGGGTAATTACAGGTGCTGAATGTTCAACACCAAACACTGTTTCACTCAGAGGCAGAATACACAATATTTCAGGGGAAATTTCATGTCCAGGACAATCCCAGCCACCCAGGAGCCTTCTCTGCTTTATTGACACCTTTCCCATTTCACCCCACAGAACAAGCATCCAATGACTCCTTATGATGGAAGTTGAGATTTCCTTGGAGGGCTGGATTCAGGATGCTGCTGGCAAGGATCCTTCACTCCTTTCAGTCTAACCCTCCACTGACTTTTCCTGGCTGGAATGCATGGCCTAGCTGCTGCCATTTTGCCTGTGTTTGTGTTGATTTTCTTCCATTTGCAGAAACTTCCAACCCTGTAATTAGCTTGCAAGTGGCCATTGCTAAAAGAACCAGGATTAGCTAATAACACTAGCTAAAGATGTCCAGATTGAATTGAAGCCCATGAGCGCAGATTTACAAGTTAGTGATTGTAGGCTGCCTACTGGCACCTATTTTTGTGATTCTTCAATTTCTTTATAATACAGGTGATTGATTCTCTTTCTGGTTTCTCTGAATGGTGAATGGACAAGTTGTACACATTTAAGATATTATCTCAATAAAGCCTGATTTATGCAAAAGTGTATTTGGGTACAATCACCTCCCATTTCTGATTATTGTTAGTACATTGGAACAAATATACTGTTAACCAAATAGCACTATCTAGCAGACTATATACGTCTCTAGCACCCCTCAGGGAAAGGGCCACTACTCCTGTCTCAGAGTCCAGGGCACTGCCCCCCAGCTGTTTCGTTCAAGGCGTCAGCCCCCTTTTGTGCCAACCAAAAGTCAGCATGCTTCTGCAGCCCACAAAAAGCATAGTCTGAGACCTTTGGGAAGCCAAAGAAAGAGAAAAGACCTGGCACTTCTCCTTTCTGAGAGAGCTTTGGGGGACAAGGCTCTCAAACTTTTTCCCTGTTCTGCAATCCCTGCTTCCAGGGGCCAAAGGGCTCTGAGTTGCAGTCCTGCTCCTTCAGAGTGCCACCCTGCCTCCCTTTTAGGGACCCACCCATCTCCGGGCTTGACATGCCTCACAGGTACAGCAGACTGAGGCTGATTGTGCCCACAGGAGTTCTTTAACTCTTTTCTGTCTGGGGTGGGGATCAACCTCACTGCAATCACACTAAAAACTATGCTAATTATCGATGGGGCAGGATCAGCACCTCTGGATAAGATTGCCTGACACTTTCCATTAGAAACTTTTGTTTTCAGTTGCCAAACTTTAAGGTCTGAAATTTTCCACACTTACCACAGGTTAATTTTCTGGAAAGTTTGAGCAAAATTGCTCAGCTGTTTTTGAGAAGGTAAGTGAACACCAGGTGGTTGTTTTTGTTTTAAAAAAACACTTTCCAAACCATTTTGTAAAGGCCCTGTACTCTGTTAGGGGAGTGGAAGTGGAAGTTTGAATTTACAAAGTCCTAGAGCCAGAGCGATACCTCTCCCCATGAAAATCATTCAGGCTGGCAAAACCACCATTCGCACCTGCTCCATATTGGTGACTAACTGATAGATCTCAAACATAATTGGTAACAGAGAATTATCAATGACTGAGGTTATTAGTGGGGTTCTGCAAGGATCAGCTCTTGGCTAAAGGCATCCTATACTTTTGCAAATGAACTGGCATCTGTCATAAATATAAAGGGAAGGGTAACCATCTTTCTGTATACAGGGCTATAAAATCCCTCCTGGCCAGACGCAAAACCCTTTCACCTGGAAAGGGTTAAAAAGCTAAGATAACCTGGCTGGCACCTGACCCAAAATAACCAATAAGGGGGCAAAATACTTTCAAAATCTGGAGGTGGGGGGGGGGAACAAAGGGTTTGTCTGTCTGTGTGATGCTTTTGCAAGAAACAGATCAGGAATGCAGCCTCACAACTCCTGTTAAATTAGTAATTAATCTAGCTAGAAATGCGTTAAATTGCCTTTTGTTTAATGGCTGGTAAAATAAGTTGTGCTGGATGGAATGTATATTCCTGTTTTTGTGTCTTTTTGTAACTTAAGGTTCTGCCTAGAGAGATTGTCTATGTTTTAAATCTGATTACCCTGTAAGGTATTTACCATCCTGATTTTACAGAAGTGATTCTTTTACCATTTCTTTAATTAAAATTCTTCTTTTAAAAACCTGATTAATTTTTCATTGTTCTTAAGATCCAAGGGTTTGGGTCTGTGTTCACCTGTACAAATTGGTAAGAATTCTTATCAAGCCTTCCCCAGGAAAGGGGGTGTAGGGCTTTAGGGGATATATTGGGGGAAAACATCTCCAAGTGGGCTCTTTCCCTGTTCTTTGTTTAAAGCGCTTGGTGGTGGCAACATACGGTTCAAGAACAAAAAATCGTTGTATCTTGGGGAAGTTTTTAACCTAAGCTGGTAAAAATAAGCTTAGTGGGGTCTTTCATGCATTTCACCACATCTGTATCCTAAAGTTCAGAGTGGGGAAGGAACCTTGACACCCCCACAGTAGATTTCCCCACTGCCTACTGACCAGTAGCTGTCTTGCGTTGCAAGCTTCCAGAGGGCTGTCGCCACTCTCTTGTGAACTGTGAGGGCTGCTCTCATCTTGGTATGCTGTCATTTCAGGGCAGGGGAAAGCAAGTCACAAAGTTCCCTGAAAGTGCCCTTACGCATGCGAAAGTTTCGCAGCCACTGGGAATCATCCCAGACCTGCAACACTATGCGGTCCCACCGGTCTGTGCTTGTTTCCCGGGCCCAGAATCAGCATTCCATGGCATGAGCCTGCCCCATTGCCACCAGGATGGCCAAATTGGCGGGGCCCATGCTTTGAGAGAAGTCTGTGTCCATGTCCTCATCACTCTCGCCACCACACTGCCGTCACCTCCTCGCCTGCTTTTGCAGCTTCTGGTTCTGCATGTACTGCATAATAATGCGCAAGGTGTTTACAATGCTCATAACTGCCGCGGTGATCTGAGCGGGCTCCATGCTTGCCGTGGTATGGCACCTGCAGGAGAGCAGGAGAGCAGAGTTGCAGGGGAAGAGGTGATTGGATGACCAATTTTGCAGACCTACTGCACTGTCTGCTGCCAGGACACAACAGCTGAGCGAGCTGCACGCTTGCCATGGTATGGGGAGATAAGAGTAGCTGAGCAGAGTTGCAGTGGAAGCAGCGAATGATGACAGTCATACAGAGGACCTGCGAGGTGGATTCATAGCACCAGGAGAGCAGAATGGCAGCGGAAGTGGTCGTTCGATGACAATGGTTTGCAGCCCCACTGCACCGTCTGTTGAAAGCAGTATGGCGCCCGCACGGAAAAAGGGCGCGAAATGATTGTCTGCTGTTGCTTTCATGGAGGGAGGGGCGACTGACGACATGTACCCAAAGCCACCCGCGACAATGTTTTTGCCCCATCAGGCATTAGGAACTCAACCGAGAATTCCAATGGGCAGCGGAGGCTGCGGGAACTGTGCAATAGCTACACACAGTGCAATGCTCCGAAAGTCGACGCTAGCCTTGTGTTAGCCAATGGCCAGGGATGTTTGGTGAGGTGCCAGCTATGCCCGTTTATACCATCCGTGACTTTAACCGCTAGGACGCACTGTCCCTTCGCGGCGGGCAGCCCGGGCTAGGCTGACGGATGCCCCAAGGTCCTAACTACCCGTGACTTTAACTGCTAGAGCTCAGAGCTCCTTTGCAGCGGGCAGTCAACACTGACTGACAGGTGCCCCAATGGCAGCACTAAGGCCTCTCCACACCCGTGACTTTAACTGCTAGAGCTCAGAGCTCCTTCGCAGCGGGCAGTCAGGATTGACTGACAGGCGCCCCAAGAGTTTGCCCCGTGGAGGCGGCACAACTCAACGCTAGGCTCTTAGTACTCTCACCTAATGGCCAGGCTTTCTAGCCAAAACGGCTGAGGTTCTTTAATTGTGTTGGCTGCTTTACAGTAAACCAGAGAAACAAGTCAGGCTTATGCACAATGGTTACCAAAATTTATTAAACTAGATTCTAATCATGTGGTTACAAAATTGCTAGTGCCTACTTATTTAAATGTAGAGATGTTACACACACAAACAAGTTACAAAACTGAAGCCACAATCCCAAAGAAAGAAAACAAAGTATAGAGCTCTATTTCAAAATATGTGTACACTAAAGATAGGAGATCAGGTGTGGGTGCTTCTTACCCTCCTTGCATCTCTCAATTCCAGCGGTGCCAAGCCAGGATCGGTCACTCAATTCCGCGGAAAGACGAATAAGGGACAAGGCTTAGGGACCCTCTTAGCTGCAGAAGCCTTGGGAGTGCTTTTCACTATCTATCTGCTGGTCAGATAAGTGACAGCCCTTTGACAGTGCCCATTAGGTGCTTCCGGGGGCGGCGAGGGGGAGGAGGGGGGCGGGATCTGTCTGACTGCAGCACCAAATGGGAATGTTTAGATTAACTGAAACTGTTTTGACTGGGCAAAGATAAATGAACTTGCCTGAGTCCAGCATAGTGTCCCAGGAGCCACAGGGCAAATATCCAGTGCCTGGACAGAAGCTGCCCCTGCTATTTCAGCCCTCAACCCCGCGCCCCCAACTGTGTCAAAGCACCTCAGTCCTGACCTACAATTTAACATGCTGACTCATTTCAACGAATAGACTCGAAGTAAGCAAATGAACCAGAGTGAGTAAGGTATGACTGGCTGAGTTACCTCTTTTGTCACAATGCTAATTTGCCTCAAGCAACAATGGGCCCTATGTGGAGATCAGGCTTTTCCATTGTTCCAGTTTTCCAATCGTCACTGAAATCCCACTGATGGCTAGAATGCATCCTGACATTTTAGGATTGTTTGGACATAGTCTTCAGAAGTTAGCACGTTACAAACAGACTGTCAGTAAAGAAACGCTGTCAAGTTGAGTGTTAGGCCTTACTTGCTTGGCCAAGAGCTAAATACAGCCTGGTCGCTGACTCTGATACTTCTTGGTAAGATTAGTCTTTAAGGTGCCACCGGACTCCTTGTTGTTTTTGTGGATACAGACTAACACAGCTACCCCCTGATACTTGGTAAGGTGGGTTCACTTGAACAATAAGCCTTTTAGGCACACTTGTACAATGGATATCTGTATTTTGGGAAAGTGACTCTGAAAGGGATTTAGGTGTCCTGGTGGAAAATCAGCAGGACATGAGATCCTAGTGTGATGTTGGACGTGCACAAGTCCATGGGGCCGGACGAGTTGCATCCGAGAGTGCTGAAAGAATTGGCGGCTGTGATTGCAGAGCCATTGGCCATTATCTTTGAAAACTCATGGCGAACGGGGGAAGTCCCAGATGACTGGAAAAAGGCTAATGTAGTGCCAATCTTTAAAAAAGGGAAGAAGGAGGATCCTGGAACTACAGGCCAGTCAGCCTCACCTCAGTCCCTGGAAAAATCATGGAGCAGGTCCTCAAAGAATCAATCCTGAAGCACTTGCATGAGAGGAAAGTGATCAGGAACAGCCAGCATGGATTCACCAAGGGAAGGTCATGCCTGACTAATCTAATCGCCTTTTATGATGAGATTACTGGTTCTGTGGATGAAGGGAAAGCAGTGGATGTATTGTTTCTTGACTTTAGCAAAGCTTTTGACACGGTCTCCCACAGTATTCTTGTCAGCAAGTTAAGGAAGTATGGGCTGGATGAATGCACTATAAGGTGGATAGAAAGCTGGCTAGATTGTCGGGCTCAACGGGTAGTGATCAATGGCTCCATGTCTAGTTGGCAGCCGGTGTCAAGTGGAGTGCCCCAGGGGTCGGTCCTGGGGCCGGTTTTGTTCAATATCTTCATAAATGATCTGGAGGATGGTGTGGATTGCACTCTCAGCAAATTTGCGGATGATACTAAACTGGGAGGAGTGGTAGATACGCTGGAGGGGAGGGATAGGATACAGAAGGACCTAGACAAATTGGAGGATTGGGCCAAAAGAAATCTGATGAGGTTCAATAAGGATAAGTGCAGGGTCCTGCACTTAGGACGGAAGAATCCAATGCACCGCTACAGACTAGGGACCGAATGGCTAGGCAGCAGTTCTGCTGAAAAGGACCTAGGGGTGACAGTGGACGAGAAGCTGGATATGAGTCAGCAGTGTGCCCTTGTTGCCAAAAAGGCCAATGGCATTTTGGGATGTATAAGTAGGGGCATAGCGAGCAGATCGAGGGACGTGATCATTCCCCTCTATTCGACATTGGTGAGGCCTCATCTGGAGTACTGTGTCCAGTTTTGGGCCCCACACTACAAGAAGGATGTGGATAAATTGGAGAGAGTCCAGCGAAGGGCAACAAAAATGATTAGGGGTCTAGAACACATGACTTATGAGGAGAGGCTGAGGGAGCTGGGATTGTTTAGTCTACAGAAGAGAAGAATGAGGGGGGATTTGATAGCTGCTTTCAACTACCTGAAAGGGGGTTCCAAAGAGGATGGCTCTAGACTGTTCTCAATGGTAGCAGATGACAGAACGAGGAGTAATGGTCTCAAGTTGCAGTGGGGGAGGTTTAGATTGGATATTAGGAAAAACTTTTTCACGAAGAGGGTGGTGAAACACTGGAATGCGTTACCTAGGGAAGTGGTGGAATCTCCTTCCTTAGATATTTTTAAGGTCAGGCTTGACAAAGCCCTGGCTGGGATGATTTAGTTGGGGATTGGTCCTGCTTCGAGCAGGGGGTTGGACTAGATGACCTTCTGGGGTCCCTTCCAACCCTGAGATTCTATGATTCTATGACTCTATGTTGTGGCTAAGAGCACTAATGTGAGCCTTTGATGTGTAAGCAGGGGTATATCAAGTAGGGAAGATATCAAGATGGTATTATCTCTATACAATCCGTTAGCAAAACCATTGCTGGATACTGTGTCCAGTTCTGGGGTCCACACTTCAAAAAAGATGTTGAAAACTATAAATTGTTCTGAAAAGTGCTACATGAAAAATTCAATGTCTAGAAAAACCTACCTTATAGTGAGAGACTGGTTAAGAGATTACTTGATTACAACCTGTAAGTACCTATATAGGGAGAAGATTTCGGATACTAGAGGGCTCTTTAATCTACCAGAAAAATGCAAAAAAACCCAATGTCTGGAAGCTGAAGCTAGATACATTCAGAACAGAAATAAGGCGCAAAATTTTAATAATGAGAGTAATTCATCCTTGGAACAAATTACCTACAGGTGTGGTGGATTCTTCATCACTCTCAGTCTTTTAATCAAGATTAGATGTGTCTTTCTAAAAAATACTTTAATCCAGGAACTATGGACTTGACACAGTTTTCACTAGGTGAGGTTATCTAGCATAGCATATCTAGCAATCACAGTGGCCTTAAGGCCTCTGGCCTTAAAAGTCAATGAATGTTTCTGAAGAGAATGGATAAGTTGAAAGGAGGTGGTGAAGATAACTGAGGAAATCCTACATCTCTTCTTAACTGTATCAACTTACAGAGCAACTTTGCCTTTATTCTCTCAGTTCAGTCCAGCTCATTTGATTCTTAGTAGACAAATAAGAATAGTTCCCACACTGGAGAAAAAAATGTATCCTACATGGCCAATGTTTAACCTGTTCTATGTGCTGATGGGAAAGCTAAAGAGAGATACAATGGCATTTAGCAGAACTTTCCCTGGAGACGCAGTATCTCTGCAGCATATGATCCAACTATGGAAATCTGAGTGATACACATGTGCCTGTGTTACATAGGATTAACAAAACTAGCAATAGCAGTAGGCAGAATATTCCTTGCAGTTGACACCAGGATACATTTCAATCTAGTCTTTTAGTTAATTAAAATTCAGAAGAAAGCAATATGATATGCTTACTTGCAGTTATGTGACATAAACATTACATGTGTCTTGGTGCTGTATGGTGTTCCAGGAAGGGTGTGATCCTGGTACATAAAGGAGATTGGGCTGGAAATTCTTGTCAGCAAGTTAAGGAAGTATGGGCTGGATGAATGCACTATAAGGTGGGTAGAAAGCTGGCTAGATTGTCGGGCTCAACGGGTAGTGATCAATAGGCACACCGGGCAGCCGGTGTCAAGTGGAGTGCCCCAGGGGTCGGTCCTGGGGCCGGTTTTGTTCAATATCTTCATAAATGATCTGGAGGATGGTGTGGATTGCACTCTCAGCAAATTTGCGGATGATACTAAACTGGGAGGAGTGGTAGATACGCTGGAGGGGAGGGATAGGATACAGAAGGACCTAGACAAATTGGAGGATTGGGCCAAAAGAAATCTGATGAGGTTCAATAAGGATAAGTGCAGGGTCCTGCACTTAGGATGGAAGAATCCAATGCACCGCTACAGACTAGGGACCGAATGGCTAGGCAGCAGTTCTGCTGAAAAGGACCTAGGGGTGACAGTGGACGAGAAGCTGGATATGAGTCAGCAGTGTGCCCTTGTTGCCAAAAAGGCCAATGGCATTTTGGGATGTATAAGTAGGGGCATAGCGAGCAGATCGAGGGACATGATCGTTCCCCTCTATTCGACACTGGTGAGGCCTCATCTGGAGTACTGTGTCCAGTTTTGGGCCCCACACTACAAGAAGGATGTGGATAAATTGGAGAGAGTCCAACGAAGGGCAACAAAAATGATTAGGGGTCTAGAGCACATGACTTATGAGGAGAGGCTGAGGGAGCTGGGATTGTTTAGTCTGCGGAAGAGAAGAATGAGGGGGGATTTGATAGCTGCTTTCAACTACCTGAAAGGGGGTTCCAAAGAGGATGGCTCTAGACTGTTCTCAATGGTAGCAGATGACAGAACGAGGAGTAATGGTCTCAAGTTGCAATGGGGGAGGTTTAGATTGGATATTAGGAAAAACTTTTTCACGAAGAGGGTGGTGAAACACTGGAATGCGTTACCTAGGGAGGTGGTAGAATCTCCTTCCTTAGAAGTTTTTAAGGTCAGGCTTGACAAAGCCCTGGCTGGGATGATTTAACTGGGAATTGGTCCTGCTTCGAGCAGGGGGTTGGACTAGATGACCTTCTGGGGTCCCTTCCAACCCTGATATTCTATGATTCTATGATTCTATGAAATCAAGGTGTATGGAAGCCTGTATGTTAGCGTCTTCACATAATTCACCCACCTTGCCATGGGGACCCTGCCCAAGACTCACCCCTCCTGCTGGGGAGGGCCCTGTATGTAACTCATCCAATACATTCAGTATGGGCGGTACACAGCATCCACTCTCCAGTTCTCAGGGCCAAGCCAATGCTCCCACCATGCATTATGCTGGCAGGGTTGCAGCTCCCCCTCCAGCTCATGCGTCTCAGCCTCCCACCCCCACAGTGTGCAACTGACGAACGCAAATGTGACAAAAAGCCAAAATGTGAAACGCCTGTGTTTTGTTTTGTGTCACCCTATAACTGACATCATAATAATAATTAACCATAAATAAGGCTAAGTTTTAGTCACGGATATTTGTAGTAAATGTCATGGACAGGTGAGAGGCAGTAAACAAAAATTCACAGCCCATGACCTGTCCATGACTTTTACTAAAAATATCCCTGACTAAAACTGGGGGGGACTTGGGCGCACAGCCCAGGGGGTGCTGTGGGTGCTGGGGAGGGGGACACAGGTGCTCTGGGGGTGAGTCACGGCCCGGGGGGGACACCACGGGTGCTGGGGAGGGAGCCATGGCCCAGGGAAGCACTGCGGGTGCTGGGGGGTGGGGGTGGGGCGCAGGTGCTGGGGGAGTTGTGGTCGGGGAGGGCGCAGGTGCTGAGGGGTGGAGCTTGAGAGGGCTGGGGCAGGCTTCCTACCCAGCTCTTGGGAAGTGGCGACCCCAGCTCCCTAGCTCCATGTGCTGCCTCCGCTCCGTCCCAAGCCCTGGTCCTGCAGCTCCCATTGGCTGGGAACCCCGGCCAATGGGAGCTGCAGGGGCTGTGCCTGGCTGCTGGCAGAGGCAGCATGGGGAGCTCTGGGAGCTGAGGGAGAGGAGCCCCCCACGTAAGCAGTGACCCCAAACCAAAGCCCCGAGACCCCCCACACCCAAACTTCTGCTGCTGGGGGTGGGAGGCCCCCGAGACTGCCCCAGCGACAGACCTGGGGGCTGCCTGAGCGGCTCAGATGGCTCCTGGGTCAGGCACAAGGGGCTGCTGCACAAGTCACAGAGGTCACAGAAAGTCACGGAATCTGTGACTTCCGAGACCTCCGTGACAAACATGGAGCCTTAACCATAAAGCAGGTTTAAGGATCTTTCTCACTGGGTGAATTCAATAAAGCACTTGTTTACAAACAAAACTAAAAAACTAGAAATTCCATCACATACAACCATGAGAACTCCTAAAATGAATCACCAGCAGGAATCCTGGGTTCTCCAGATCCCTAGCCCAAATGTCTATCACTTGAGCCAAAGAAGTAAGGGCCACTTTGTAAAGTGATTGTTATGGTGCAAGGTGTTAATGGCTGCTGTCAGGGTTCCCTCCCCACCCTGAACGCTAGGGTACAGACATGGGGACCAGCATGAAAGACCCCCCCTAAGCTTATTTCTACCAGCTTAGTTAAAAACTCCCCAGACACAAATTCTCCCTTGTATCTTAGGTTTAAGTAAAGCTGCCACCACCAAGTGATTTAACAAAGAACCAGGGGAAAGGACCACTTGGAGTTCCTCTTCCTCCAGCAATCCCCCCAAGCCCTTAAGCCCCCCTGAGAATAATATCCTAACCAATTGCTTACAAAATGATCAAAGACCCAAACCCGTGGGTCTTGGAACAATGGAAAAATCAGTCAGGTTCTTAAAAGAAGAATTTTATTTAAAAAAAAAAGGTAAAAATCCTCTCTATAAAATCAGGATGGAAAATACTATACAGGGTATTCAGAGTCAAAACACTGGATTCCCCCCTGGGCAAAACCTTAAAGTTACAGAAAACAGGTTTCAGAGTAGCAGCCATGTTAGTCTGTATCCGCAAAAAGAAAAGGAGGACTTGTGGCACCTTAGAGACTAACCAATTTATTTGAGCATAAGCTTCCGTGAGCTACAGCTCACTTCATCGGATGCATTCATGTGCAAAACCTCCGAGGAAATGAGCGGTAGCTCACGAAAGCTTATGCTCAAATAAATTTTTTAGTCTCTAAGGTGTCACAAGTCTTCCTTTTCTTTTTGAGAAAACAGGAATAAACCTCCCTCTTAGCACAGGGAAAATTCAAGTTGCAGAAAACAGGAATAAATCTCCCTCCTAGCACAGGGAAATTTCACAAGTAAAACAAAAGATAAACTAATCCTCCTTGCCTGGCTTACATATACTGGTTGCAATATTGGAGACTTGGATTGGAATGGGTTGGAGAAGATGGATTTCTGTCTGGCCACTCTCAGTCGCAAGAGAGAACCGCCCACACAAAACAAAGAGCACAAACAAAACCTTCCTCCCCTCCCAAGATTTGAAAGTACTTTCTTTCCCCATTGGTCCTGTAGGTCAGGTGCCAACCAGGCTATTTGAGCTTCTTAACCCCTTACAGGCAAGGAGGAATTCTAGGCTACCTTTAGCTATATGGTTATGACAGCTGCACTGAAGCATGTCTTTTATCTACAAGCAATCACAGACCTCCTCTCAGCTGATGGGAATGCTAGCCACCCTTCAGCAGTTAAGCTCTTTTATGGAATATAATAGCTGGAGACAATGGAAGCCACTTTCCAAAGCACTAGACCATATTCAAGGCTAATCAGAAGCCAACTATGTGGGCCAAGGGGTTTCCCTGGTGATTGATTTCAAACGCAGAGACTGGAGCAGGGGTCGGTCCTGGGGCCCGTTTTGTTCAATATCTTCATAAATGATCTGGAGGATGGTGTGGATTGCACTCTCAGCAAATTTGCGGATGATACTAAACTGGGAGGAGTGGTAGATACGCTGGAGGGGAGGGATAGGATACAGAAGGACCTAGACAAATTGGAGGATTGGGCCAAAAGAAATCTAATGAGGTTCAATAAGGATAAGTGCAGGGTCCTGCACTTAGGACGGAAGAATCCAATGCACCGCTACAGACTAGGGACCGAATGGCTAGGCAGCAGTTCTGCGGAAAAGGACCTAGGGGTGACAGTAGACGAGAAGCTGGATATGAGTCAGCAGTGTGCCCTTGTTGCCAAAAAGGCCAATGGCATTTTGGGATGTATAAGTAGGGGCATAGCGAGCAGATCGAGGGACGTGATCGTTCCCCTCTATTCGACACTGGTGAGGCCTCATCTGGAGTACTGTGTCCAGTTTTGGGCCCCACGCTACAAGAAGGATGTGGAAAAATTGGAAAGAGTCCAGCGAAGGGCAACAAAAATGATTAGGGGTCTAGAGCACATGACTTATGAGGAGAGGCTGAGGGAGCTGGGATTGTTTAGTCTACAGAAGAGAAGAATGAGGGGGGATTTGATAGCTGCTTTCAACTACCTGAAAGGGGGTTCCAAAGAGGATGGCTCTAGACTGTTCTCAATGGTAGCAGATGACAGAACGAGGGGTAATGGTCTCAAGTTGCAATGGGGGAGGTTTAGATTGGATATTAGGAAAAACTTTTTCACTAAGAGGGTGGTGAAACACTGGAATGCGTTACCTAGGGAGGTGGTAGAATCTCCTTCCTTAGAGGTTTTTAAGGTCAGGCTTGACAAAGCCCTGGCTGGGATGATTTAACTGGGACTTGGTCCTGCTTTGAGCAGGGGGTTGGACTAGATGACCTTCTGGGGTCCCTTCCAACCCTGATATTCTATGATTCTATGATTCTATGATTGATTGCAGCTATGTGTATCTCTGTGTGTCAGAAGCAGAAAGCAGCCAGAAGGCAAAAAGAAAGCCAACAGACAGTGAGAGAAGCCATGGAGATCATGGCCCAGAGAGAACACAGAGACATTGCTCCTTGGGACATAAGACTGGCTGGAAACGCTGGGCTGGATTTCTGACCAAGGAAACTGCCTACAAATGTTGGTTCTTACTGTGTTCAGAGGAACAAGACTGTACATTCTTTGTAAATAAACAGGATTGCATCAAACAAATACCTGACATAAGAACTGCCATACTGGGTTAGACCACTGGTTCATCTAGCCCAGTATCCTGTCTTCTGACCGTGGCCAATGCCAGGTGTTTCAGAAGCAATGAACAGAACAGGCAATCATGGAGTGAGCCACCGCCTGTTGTCCAGTCCCAGCTTCTGGCAGTCAGAGGTTTAGGGACACCCAGAGCATGGGGTTGCATCCGTGACCATCTTAGATAATAGCCATTGATGGACCTGTCTTCCAGGAACTTCTCAAGTTCTTTTTTGAAGCCAGTTATACTTTTGTCCTCCACAATATCCCCCAGCAAAGAATTCCATACATTGTGTGTTGTATGAAGAAGTGCTTCCTTGTGTTTGTTTTAAACCTGCTGCCCAATTTCATTGGGTGATCCCTAGTTCTTCTGTTAGGTGAAACGGTAAATAGCACTTCCCTATTCATTTTTTCTGCATTATTCATGGTTATATAGACCTCTATCATATTGCACCCCTTCATCTCATGGGGCATCAATTTCTCCTGGTAATTGGAACAATCCCACAAGGCCCTGGTATTGGAAAGCCACTCTCGACAGATTTTTAAAGACAGTTAAGTGCCAAAAGGTTTGTTTAGGCATCCTGAAAATCCTACAAGGTGCCTAAAAGAATATTTAGGGACTTAAATACCCTTTAAAAGCTATCCCTTTTGCGTTGGGCAGCCAGAAGTGGGAGATGGGAAGTGATTCTACTTTGCTAATGGGCTACACAGCTAGTAGCTAGTGAGCCGTACAATATTGGGAATCTAGCTCCCTGAATTTAGTCCTGGCTTTGGAAAGGGAATGTGTTCTTGTGGATAGAGCAGTGGTTACCAGTACACAGGTTTGGGATGTCCTGCATGATATTGTAGTCCAGTGGGCTAGCTTGCCTTTATTATATTCACTGTTTTGCATTATATTTAGCAGTAATGCAAGAAACCTACAGGCCTGTATCGTATATGAAATGCTTCAGCAAGTTAGCATAAGGCTTGAGGCCTATGAACTTTGAACAGATAAACTTTGCACAAAAAATGGCCCAACGGAAAACCTCAGGCATTTGGGGAGCTGAAAATAGAGTTTAAGGGGAATTCTGACCACAGGTACGTGAGTCCACCACAGAAGTGTCCTGGCAATGAACGGATGTACATAATAGGTACATAAGACACATCTAAGCTAGCCTGCTTGCTTGCCTGTATATCTTTTCTTATATGTTTTTTATTTTCTTATGGATTTGATTATTTGTTTTATTATGGGTTTATGGGTTTATATTAAAGTATATTTTGACTGTAACACAAGGGACCTACTGGGCACATCCTGTATGTTGAGCTAATGCATAGTTTGCATACATATATTTGGGACCTTTCACCTTGTGATAGGGTGATGGGGAGGGAGGGATAGCTCAGTGGTTTGAGCATTGGCCTGCTAAACCCAGGGTTGTGAGTTCAATTCTTGAGGGTCCATTTAGGGATCTGGGGCAAAAATTGGGGGATTGGTCCTGCTTTGAGCAGGGGGTTGGACTAGATGACCTCCTGAGGTCCCTTCCAACCCTGATAATCTATGATTCTATGATGAGCTAAAACATAAGGTCCATATATGGCTGCGACCTTTAACATAGAGGATGCATTGAAGTAGGTTGGCATGGGGGCTTCCTAAGTAAATAACCTTTTAAACTTAACAGGTACCTCACATCTTGGAACTTGGAAAGAACTGAAATAACCAGTTTGGACAGAAATAACAAATGTGATACCTAACCACAAAAGGGCCATGATAAGAATTGACGTATATGATAATACGCTGAGATCACTGATATACTAATCGATGGGAAAAGACACTCCAATGTTAGTAAGGTGAGGAAATACAAATAAGGAAAAGGGGGGGAAATCCCCTACTGAATATGCATTGAACACAACAGTGTCAGCATAACATATTATAAAAGTGGCATCCCAGCCTAGGGGCAGTAGGGGAGAGAAATGTAGTCCTTGGGAGGTGCCAGAATGATGGGCACTGGTGATGATGGGGAACGTGATGAGCAAGATGATGGCTAATATTTCAGGTTGTTCTACAGGAGATGTGTGAATATATGCATGTGCAGCTGTACGTTCTGTAGTATCTCTATCTGCCTTACTGAGTTGGGGTGTTTGTGATTGTGCTAAATGTATTAATAATCTGTAGTTGTAAATATAAAAGAGTTCCTATAGTGTAGATGTTGCAACGGTGCACATTGGGTTTCCCAACTATATAATAACTTAAATAATACTGGGCCTGATCTTGTCAACCCTCAAAGTAATAACTGGGGAGTCTTAAGTAATCAATATAATTAATACATAATCTAAAGATTGGGCAACAATAGGAAGTGCAGCTAAGCCTTGAGTCCGTCATACTAAAGACCTGGTTTTGGTTACTAGTGCTGTCAAGAAAGATCCTGTGTAACTTCATTTGAAAAATAATGGAAGGAAACCACTTGCTTCCCTCTTAGGGCAGGGATGCTGAACAGTAGATGTTGTGAAGCACCTATGAACACAAGTTTCCCTCAGTGAGGGAGAGGCATATGTAGATCCTACATCCTCCTGGCTTCTAACCCACTAGGTCTTCCCTGAAGCCAAAGGGAACACTGTGGTGGAGTCTCATGTCTTCAGAACATTGACTTACTTTGCAGGTAAAACAGCCAAATGCAGAGAATCTCATGCAGTCTGGAAACATTGAGAAGACTGCTCCCATGAGGCTCTGTGCCAGTGGAGAAGGGAGGCAAGGAGCAGGGTCCTCAGAAGGCAGCTCTGAGTTGCTCCCTCCCTCCCCAAAACAAACAGTATTATTATAACAGAGTTGCCATCTCTCCAATATTTTTCACAGTGGCAGGATTTCAGAGGGGGCTGGAGCTTGTCTGGTGACACTGAAGCTGACAGAGTCTATCCCCTCCACTAGCTGCTTTGACGGTTGGAGGGGACAGCAAAGAGCCCAGCAGCCTGGCATGGCTCTGCTCCCTCCTCCCCTTCTGTGAGATTGCACCAAACAATTGCTGCTCCTCCCCCTCTCCACTGGAGCACCTGGCCTGGGAAGGGGAAAAGGGGAGGTGAAGACTCCCTGGAGCCACTTCCGCCCAGTCTGGGAAGGGGGAGAGGGGACCCCACTGCAGACCCCTAGGCCAGGAAGATGGGAGTGAAGAACCATAGGAGGAGCAGAGGTGACGGTTGGGGACTGAAGGGCTGGGGGTAGGCGCTGATGAGTGGACCTACCTGACTAACTGGGGAAGTGTACGTTCACCCAAAGGCGATTGCATCAACCAAACTTGTAATCTCATCAAAGACTAAAATCAGGTTTATTTGGCAAGAGCCATTTTCCATAAAACCATACTGGCAGACACTAATTAGATCGTCCTATTCTTTAACTCTTTAACAATTGAATCCCATATCAGCTTTCCATTATTTTGCCCAGGACTGAGGTCAGACTGACTGATTTATAGTTACCCAGGTCATACCACTTGCACTTTTTGACTATTGACACAGCATTAGTACACTTCCAGTCTTTTGGAATTTTGCTGGTATTTAAAAATGTATTACAAATTAACATTGGTGGGCCACTGATCTACTCTAGATAACTCTTTTAGGACTCCTTGGTGCAAGTTATTCAGGCATGCTGGCGGGGCTGAAACACAGTGCATCAACCTCATGTGACACAAATACATCAGCCTGCATCTTTTCAAATACAGAACAGAAATATTTATTGAACACTTTCTGTATCATCATTAATTATTTTGCTATTTCCACCTAGTAATATACCATTACCATACCATTTTTAGAATTTTTTTAGATCCTAATATTCTTTTAAAACTCCTTACGCATAGCCCTACCAGCCTTAGATTTTTTCCTGATGTCTTTAGCCTCCCTTATCAATATTCTACACTTCATAACTACTAATTTATATTGATTTCTATCTATTTCCTTTTATTTCAATGTCATATATTGTTTTTTTTTTATTTCTTTTATTTTATTTATTGCTGCGTCCACCACATGACTGAACCATGATGGACTTTTAATCAAAATTGTCCTCTTTCTTGATGGTGGAAGTATGGCTTTTTGAATATCTAGTAAATTCTTAAAGAACACCCAATTTTTATTCACATTTTTCTTTCTAAATATTTTTTCCAATCAATTTCCCGCAGAATTTTCCTCAGCTTTGTCAGATTAGCCCTCTTGAAGGAACAAGTCTATCTATCTCTGTTGGGACTGTCTTCTCTTTGTCCATAATGATGTACTCATGTATGATCACTGATCCTGAGGCAACCACCAACTTTCAGTCCAGTGATAAACTCACCTTTAGCTGTCATAATGAGTTCCAAACCAGAGTTATCTCATGGGTGCAATTTGTGTTAGCTTTTGTATTAGATAATTATTATCTATAATTTTTGGAAATTGGAATTATGTTTTATTACTGGCTGCAAGAGATCTTCAGCATATGTCTCCTAAATTAAACGGCCCCATAACAACACCATTTCTGTCAACACATAACAGGTAGATATGTTCTATGGTCCGATTTAGTGACCTGTAACAGACCCCGCCACCAGTACCCTGTCCTGGGCTTTGTTAGGTAGCACATTGATCCATCTGCATTTGAGATCCTCTGTGGTTCTGAGTTATCAATAACTCTAAAACAGGTAACATGGTCTTTAATGTAGAGTGCCACCTCCCCTCCACCTCTTTTATCCAGTCTAGCCTTCCTAAGCAGGTTATAGCCTTGTCCCACAAGCGTTCAGTAATGCCAATTATATCCATTTTTTATCCATGAATGAGCATTTCTAATTCCTCTTATTTGGTACCCAGACTCCTAGCATTAATGTATAAGCAACTTAAAAATTTCTTCTCTTCATTTTATTTGTCACATCAGTTCAATTTGTTCATGATGTTTGAGTTTTGTACCACATTTGCCTCCTCAGCATTCTTCTTTTGCGTTGATGGTTAAATGCCCTCCTTGCTGTTTCAGCTAGTCTTCAGCCTAGAAGACTAGCCCCCTACTTGTGAGATGCAGGCTTTCCTGTTTGTACAGCCCCTTGGCCAACTGGAATGTGGCCCAATGATCCACAAAGCCAAAACCTATTTTTTGCCTTCTCATGCTCATTAGGTTGGTAGGATCGCTAAGGAGATCACTTGGACTGTCCTCTTTTTCTACTCCCTTCCAAGATGACTGAGATTTTCTATCATTTGTGTGGTTCCATGTGATGCTTTGTCTTTGGTTCCAGTGAGTATCATTGTCAGTGGAGACTTGCCAGACAACTTCATAATAATCCTGTCTAATCCTACAATGACATCTCATATTTTCACTCCTGGGAGACAGTACACCAGCCTATTGTCCTCATGTCCCTTGCTGAATTTTCTATCCACTCCTCTTAATATGGACTTGCTGACGATGATTGTTTGTATTCTCAGGATGATTGAAGAACCTCTCTTGGTAGCTGCTTACTTCATACCATATCAGGTGTGTCCCCTGTAGTTTTCTGTTCCATTCCTTCAGAGACTGGTTCTTCCATGGTTGGCTTGCTGAGTGTTTGAAAACTTTTTGATACTACTAGTCAGGTTGAATGACTACAAGTTTTCTTTCCCCTCTTGGTCACAAATCTCCTGTTCACTTCTTTGCTTCCTACTCTCTTCAATTCCCTTATCACTGATCTTTTCCCTTGTGGTGTTTGTCACAAAGATTTCTGAATTGGCTGATTCAAGAAGCTTTTGTTTTCTCAAATGCTGCATAATGTTGCAACTTATGCTTCCAGACTATATATCGTCTCCTCTAGTAAGGCCACCAGCTTGCATTTCATTCATCAGAATTCTATTTTATCATCTGACAGAAAGGAAAGCAGCACATCTAAGGCAGGTCACAGCAACGGTTCCCTCATCATCCATATCTGCTACATGTTGGAAAGTCATACCTCAAATAGAGCTCACACTCCCTCTCTGCATTCACACTAGAACTCATCTGGTTGTCTGTCTCTGTTAACCTGGCAACCATCCTACTGTCTCACTGCTCAGCTCACTCAAATAGCCGCCCGGAGCCTGGTTCCGGACAATGCCCCAGGCCTCCCGCCACACACCCTTGTTGTTCGTGCTGCAGAGTGGTGTAGCTGCAGCAGCGTCCCTAAGGCCGCTAAGTGCTGTTGTTGCTGGAGCTGCAACGTCAGCTGCGTTGGCAGGGAGTGCAGTTCACCGATTCAGCAGACCTCGATGTTACTCATAAAGAAAGGCCACGGGTTCAGTTCGGTGGCGAAGGCGCTTGGCCGGGTTTATTATTTGCAAAACACGGTCCTAGTGCCCTGGCTCCGTGGTTACTGGTACACTAACACATGTATGCTCACGACAATGGTACCACCTCAAACAGGACACACAGTCCTGTCCCCTAGACAGGCACAAAGATGCCCCTCCTATGGCTTCTCCTTTTATACATTGATACAGACACGTTACATATTACACTCCGGACCACCCTTCTCCTTGGACCTACTGATTTTACCAAAACATCCTTAACCATTGTCCTGTCATCGCCTCCTTATTTTTATGACGGGTCAGTGTGTTCCTGTGCCGTCTCTTAGGGATGTGTTTACACAGTTATTTGAGAGATTTGTGTGTTTTTGTACCGTCATCTCTGGTCAGGAATGTAGTTATCTGGTTAGCTGACACCTAGTGTGTTACTATTCTGCCAAGGCCACAGCCTTTGGTTTACACTGCTAGTGATATCTTGAGCTCCTGCAAGGCCTACAGTCCTTCCCCCCCCCCCCAGCCACTGTGGGGGCCACAGCCCAGCCACACAACCCTCACGCAGAAACACAACAAGCACTGAATCCTTCTTCCTGCAAGCACAGGATTCACAGCTCAGAAGCTGGTGACATAGGCCACAATTTTTCACAAAGAAAATGTCTCAGCTCAGGGAGTTCCATGTCTCACCTCCATTAAAACAGTCTAACGCTTGCAGGCACGTGTCACTTGGGGTGACCCAACATGTAGTTTGTGACATACAGCCAGTCAAACCCCATTTTCTTATTCAAGCTCCACAGACAGAATGGAAGTGGGCTGGGGCATGACATCTCACAGCACACTGCTCAAGAGCAAAGCGCCGGGTTAGGGAGTGGCATGTCCCGACTCCTTCCGAACTGTCGCACAGTTGCAGGGATGTGCCGCTTGGGCTGACCCACGATGCCATTTTTTTGCATACAATCTGTAAAAACCCAGCTACTTATTCAAGCCATTCACACAATGGAAGTGGGTGGAGGTGTGATGTCTCATGGCATATTGCACAGAAGCAAAGTTTGGGGTAGGTGTGTGGCGTGTCCCAGCTCCCTCAGCACAGTCAAACAGCCACAGAAACGTGTCATGTGGGGCCAGCAGAGACAAAGGTAGTCAAAACCCAGCTCTTATTCAAGCACCATTTACACAATGGAAGCGGGGTGGAGGGGTGACATATGTCAGCAAGTTGCTTAAGAAGGAAGCTTCAGGTCAGCAAGTAGCATGTTCCAGCTACTTCAGCACAGTAGAATGGTCACAGAGACATGTCACTTGGGGTGACCTGGTCATAGAATCAAATCACAGAATATCAGGGTTGGAAGGGCCCTCAGGAAGTCATCTAGTCCAACCCCCTGCTCAAAGAAGGACCAATCCCCAGTTTTTGCCCTGATCCCTAAATGGCCCCCTCAAGGATTGAACTCATAACCCTGGGTTTAGCAGGCCAAGGCTCAAACCACTGAGCTATCCCTCCCCCCCGATGCTTATTTTGTCATGTACAGCCAGTCAAAACCCAGTTCCTTCTTCAAAATCCCTGTACAAAATGGAAGTGGGGAGTGTGACATCACACAGGATATTTCTCAAGACCACAATGTCAGGTCAGGGAGTGGCATGTCCCAACTGGGACTTGTTATGTGGTGTGACCAAAGATGCATTTTCTCTAAACCCAGTTCCACTCAAGCACCATTGACCATATGGATGTGGTGCGGGGGGAGATGGGGCAGCTTTGGGGTGGGGAGTGGCTTGTGCCCCAAAGCTGATGGTCATGGGGCTGGGTCAGACATTTTGTCAGGCACAGCCAGTCAAAACCCAGCTCCTTCTTTGATTATTTAATTAATAATTATATAATTGCTCATTTACATTTTTATCACATTCAGTCACATTAATTTGATGAAATTTCTAAAAAAAATAATCTTACATGGATATATTTTAAATAATTTTGCCCTCTGAGTAGGGCACTGGCAGTAAGGAAGCAATTTGAGCCTCATGGGCACCGGTCCCTGCAATCCCCCATACTTACTTTGAGGGCTCAGCGGGGACGTCTTGTCTGCTCTGCGGGAGGGCTGGGGGTTTCATTATCAGCTGTTTCTCTGAGAGGCAGTTGTTGATTTGTACCATGCCCGCTGCAGTTCTCCTCCTCAGTTTTCTGTCACGGTATCCCATGTCCCAGGAAGCTAAGGGATGCCTCTGCTGCACAGGGACTCGGCAGGGCAATTTCTTTTCAGCTTTCTCTACTTTGGCTCGTGCCTCTGGATTTGAGCACATACCTGCCGAGTCCCTGCACAATACCTGTCCTCACCCACCTCCCTTCACGACTTACTGCACTCATGGCGTTGCACAAGGGAAAGGAAAGTCAGCCTCGGTTCCAAAAAGCATTTTATTGGGCGATGCGTTACACAGAGAGTGGTTATACAGCAGGCATAGCAACTCAAGGCCCGTTACAGGAGCGAAGGAGAAGTTGGCTTGCCCCTCACTTGAGGAATGGTGGGATATGTGTGGAATGAGACTATTTGAACTAGATCTGCTCTAGAACAAACAGGAATTAATTCAGGGAAGTTCTGTGTTATACAGAAAGTTAGACTAGATGATCACTATAGGCCCCTCTAGCCTTACAATTAATTAAGTGAAAGAAAGCTTATTTACAAACAAAGGCTCAAAAAAGAGTCACTGCCACCTGTATTGTGCCCAGCTTCCCACATAAATTGGCATGGCTGTAATAAACACACTTCCTGCCTCCATGCGGATGCAATCCTGATTCTGCTGCTTAGACCCAGAATCAAACCATTTTGAGGACAGAAGAGTTCTAACAGAGAATGATTTTCTTCTCCAGCTTTGCTTATTCTAGTCCTAGCATGACACAGGGGCATGTGCAGTAACTGAGAGAGGACTTCATGTTCTGAGCAGACCTGAAAATCAGAGGAGTCCCTTGTTGTGTAATGCTGAAGATCACACTGTGGCTTTGTGACTGTCACTAGCAATTACTGTTCACATCCCAAACTCTCAGCCTTCACTCAGCAGAAGATTCTTTGCACTGATGCCTGAGTTAATTAAATTAATTGAGGATTAAATTAAAATGCCAGAGGAACCACACAAATGAACACACTGGCTTTCCAAATTTATACAGCCTATGTGACTGGATAGCTAGGCACCAAATCACCCAAACATAGGGCTACTTTGCACAATTCTAGCCACTTCAGCTGGGCAAAGCAATTCTAATGCCAGTGGACCCTGTCCCAGAGAGCTAAACAATTATCACTGCATCAATTGCTGGTGGATTCCCCCTGCCTAAGGGAATCCTAAGGTGGCACAGAGCTTGTGTAATTTCTCCTGCACCTCAGCTGCCAGATGGGGATGGAGCCAGGGGAAAAGGAAGCACAGATAAGGCATCCCTGCACCCATTTGGTTTTCATCTTCCAGCTGCTCTAATTAGCACCAGGACTGGTCCCATCACCCAGGTTTAGGTTGCTAAGACTCATGCCAAGTGCTTCTTCCCCAGCCCAGAGAACTGAGGCTGTTGTGCCAATTTCCTTTCATATGTGGTGCTAACACTAATCCTTATTCTTTTGTGACTACCATGGAATAGTTTTTTTGGGGGGAATAGCTCAGTGGTTTGAACATTGACCTGCTAAACCCCGGGCTGTGAATTCAATCCTTGAGGGGGCCATTTAGGGATCTGGGGCAAAAATTGGAGATTGGTCTGGCTTTGAGCAGGGGATTGGACTAGATGACCTCCTGAGGTCCCTTCCAACCCTGAGATTCTATGACTTTTCCAAAGTCTGCAAAAAGATTAGGAATTAATGAGTTAATGTCTCATTTCTTCAATAGAGACACTTTGCTGACTCACCATTCCAGGAAAATCAGAAAGAGAAGCTTTTTTATGCTAGAAACCAAAGAACAATAATTAAGTGGCATCACATGGCTGACAATCATTACTGTCTCGTTCAAATGCACCCCTGGAAAATCTGCAAACTTTGTTTCTCTTAAAGGAAAAATTCTAGGATTTGTTATACTAACTCAGAGAGCACAACAGATTTTTAGTAGATAAGAGATACGTTAAGAGTTCATTGCAGAGAAATTCTAATGCATCCGTTGAACCTACTTTGTCCTACAACGCCATCTCCCAACGGAGACCCATATGATTATGGAAAATCAGACAGAAAGAAATGGCTCTTAAGAAGAAGCTGATTTAGGCCAAATTTGTGTGAATTTCGTAAGAGGGCAGCTTCCTGGCTGATTGTCAAATATTCTGTTGTCATTTTGAAAACTTCATTCTAGTGCCGTTCTCTTCTCTGTAATGTCATGTTTAGAACATTTCATATATTGCACTGGAATGTCTTTTAACAATGCTCACTTTAATTTGGTTGCATCTCACTGAAGAGGCCTCATGCAAAACAAAATCAAGCCAAACGCTAGCATTTATGCCGTGTGTTCCAGGCAGTAAAAGCATTGGACTGAATGTGGTAAAGAATCCTTGTGGGCAGCATCCTGAATCCAGCCCTCCAGGGGAACTTCAGCTTCCATCACTAGTAGTCACCGGATGCTTCTTCTGTGGGGTGAAATGGGCAAAGTGTTAATAAAGCAGTGAAGGCCCCTGGGAGGCTGGGATTTTGTTTTATCTCTATGGGTTAAGCAGGAACAGGAGGACGAAGGGGAGAGAGGCAATATATCCACCAGTCGATGCCCTCAGGCTCTGTGGGAGATGTTCACCTTGCCCAGCTGGAGTCCTTCTCCAATTACCCTAGTCCAGTACAGCAAAGCAGGATTCCCGTCTGACTAGGCACAGGAGCCAACAGATGGCCAAAGAACGTTTTAGAAGTACGACTTTTAAGTCTGAGACATCTACCAATGAGAACTCATGACACTTTGTGTACAGTGTCCCTCACGCCCCTGGCGTTTTTACCACTTGAACCAGAGCGTGCAAATCTACTGGACAGGAAGGGTGGCAGCTGGTGTATGTCACAATGGGTCCTCTTGAACAGGTGACCTGATTTAGTCTAAAATTGTAATAATTAGATAAACAGTCATTAATAAGTTAATTTCTAATTTTTTCAAATGTAGCTTGGGCAAGAAATTTCAATGTTTTAATCTGTTGGATATTAGTTGGTTACTTAGCTGCTGAAGAAGGGGAGCTACGTAGCTCAGTTGCAGGGCAGGCTCCAGGCACCAGCTAAGGAAGCACGTGCCTGGGGTGGCCCCTGTGGAGCGGCGGCATTTCGGCCAATATTGGGGCGGCTCTTTGGCAGCTCTCTGCTCGCCTTTTTTTTTTTTTTTTTTTTGCTTGGGGAGGCAAAAAAGCTCGAGCCGGCCCTGCTCAGTTGAGAACCTGAAGGATCAGAAAGGGCTGAGGAGCAGCTGAGTTCTGCAAGAGGACAAGGCAGGGAAGCACCTACCAGCCCTGCTCTAGCCTGCTGCGGGAAGCCCGGGGCTGCAAGCCTGAGCTTGCACTGCAGTAGAGAGATCTCCTCGTGCCAGACCTCACCTCTCATGTTTCCTCAGATACCATCAGTTGACACTCCCAGGATGCAGCCACCCGGTATTCCTTGGTTACCAGGATGGCTCTTGTGTGAGAAGGGGATCTACTAGCCTCTGCAGGGGAGTGACCCACTGCAGCTGACCTCTTCCAGCTCCCTGAACCAGGACTTCCCTTGGCAAGCCATAGTGAAACATTCTCCTGCAGCACTGAACTGCTCCTCACGTCCATCCCACAGCCCCCTGTCCTCTCTGCATTGCCCACTGGCAGAGCTGGTGCTAGCCCACTGGGGGCCCTAAGCAGGAATATCCCGTCTCCCCCCCACCACAGGCAGACACAATACGAAACCAGGCAAATTCTTATAATAAAAACGGAGGGACTCCCTTGAGCTGCTCGGAGCCCTAAGCAATTGCTTCGTCTGCTCATGAAGACCAGTGGGCCAGCTCTGCCCACTGGGCTGCAGCTCGAGCTCCTCACACACCCTTCTTCAGTTGCCAGGAGCTCCAGAGGCATGAATGAAAACAGTTCTGAAGAATAATAGAAACAAAAAGCCAAATCCCATGCTGAAAAGGGACATGCGTCTGAGATCTTGGAGAATTTTCTGGAGTGGGGTACATACATTCTGTGAATTTTTAGCTCCGGGAACCCAGAAAAACATTAGATCGAAAAGCTAAATTTGGAAAAGGGGCATTTTTAAACCTTTAGAAGTTCAACATACTCCAGCCACTTAGTCCAGATCCAGGTCTGGGGGAAATATCAGAAACAATATCTGTATTCCGAATCTTTCTTCATCGGAAATAAATGAAATAAATTGTGCTGTAAAGTGGAACTCTCAACTCAGCCTTATCTTGGGAGCCACTCCTGATCCCTCAGCAATTATTTGCTAAGCACTGACAATGTGCTCAGAACAAGACAACAAGGACAGATGGCTGGAGGGATTGCTGCTCTGACCCACTATGGTAATTTCGATGTGACAGGAAGATCCTGTCCTGAAGAGGTAACAAGCTAAACATTTATAAAAAGTCATCCCTGGCAGCCCAGGTTAGCTTTACCTTTGACCAGCCATGCTGAGGGACTGCATGCCCATGAGCTTACTCATAACGGGCCCAATTTTCAAGCCTGCGTGCCTAAATGGAGGCGTCTAAATCTGCATTAGGCATCTATATACCAGTTTCTGGACCTAAGAACCAGCTTTACAAAGCTATTTAGGTACCTCAATATGTAGATAGGCACCCAGTGGGATTTTCAAAAGCACTTCAGGGAATTACATGCCAAACTCGCACTGATTTTCAAGGGAGTTAAAGTATCTTAATCAGTTTAGGTGCTTTTGAAAATCTCACTAGGCCCCTATTTGCATCTTTAAACAACTAAAAACCTTTGAAAATATGCCCTGTACGTATTTATCTAGGCCCCTAAATGCAGATGCAAACATGCACCTTTGCGTACCCTACTTTGAAAATTGAGTTCCCCATGTTACGCTGAGTGCAAGCCAGCCAGTTCTCTCTGTACCTACCTTCCCCAGCATACATTGATCTCCAAGCCGAGAGGTCCAGCTTCCGTATCCGATTGCAGTTCACAAAGTCTCTGGGGTAAGTATTGGCATAGAAAATACTCCTAGGAACCTCAGTAATGCGGGTGTTATCACAGATTATACGTGGCAAGCTGATCCGTCTCAGGGCGCCTCGCTGCTGGGGAGTGAAAATCCCAATATTCTCCCACCAGAATCTGCCCAAAACAGGAAAAGAGCAGCAACAGATTTTATCCTGTGGGTTTTGATAGATTCGGGACAGCTGGCATGTCCAATGAAACATGAACACAAGCAACATCTTTCTCTTTAAAAAGAACAGGAGGACTTGTGGCACCTTAGAATAACAGAATCATAGAATATCAGGGTTGGAAGGGACCTCAGGAGGTCATCTAGTCCAACCCCCTGCTCAAAGCAGGACCGATCGCCAATTAAATCATCCCAGCCAGGGCTTTGTCAAGCCTGACCTCACTAGTGTCGAATAGAGGGGAACGATCACGTCCCTCGATCTGCTGGCAATGCCCCTACTTATACAGCCCAAAATGCCACTGGCCTTCTTGGCAACAAGGGCACACTGTTGACTCTTATCCAGCTTCTTGTCCACTGTAACCCCTAGGTCCTTTTCTGAAGAACTGCTGCCTAGCCATTCGGTCCCTAGTCTGTAGCGGTGCATGGGGTTCTTCCTCCTAAGTGCAGGACTCTGCACTTGTCCTTGCTGAACCTCATCAGATTTCTTTTGGCCCAATCCTCCAGTTTGTCTAGGTCCCTCTGTATCCTATCCCTACCCTCTAGCGTATCTACCTCTCCTCCCAGTTTAGTGTCATCTGCAAACTTGCTGAGGGTGCAATCCACACCATCCTCCAGATCATTAATGAAGATATTGAACAAAACCGGCCCCAGGACCGACCCTTGGGGCACTCCACTTGATACCGGCTGCCAACTAGACATGGAGCCATTGATCACTACCCGTTGAACCCGACAATCTATCCAGCTTTCTATCCACCTTATAGTCCATTCATCCAGCAAATACTTCTTTAACTTGCTGGCAAGAATACTGTGGGAGACAGTGCAAAAGCTTTGCTAAAGTCAAGGAACAACACGTCCACTGCTTTTCCTTCATCCACAGAACCAGTTATCTCATCATAGAAGGCAATTAGATTAGTCAGGCATGACTTGCCGTTGGTGAATCCATGCTGACTATTCCTGATCACTTTTCTCTCGTGTAAGTGCTTCAGGATTGATTCCTTGAGGACCTGCTCCATGATTTTACCAGGGACTGAGGTGAGGCTGACTGGCCTGTAGTTCCCAGGATCCTCCTTCTTCCCTTTTTTAAAGATGGGCACTACATTAGCCTTTTTCCAGTCTTCTGGGACTTCCCCGGATCGCCACGAGTTTTCAAAGATAATGGCCAATGGCTCTGCAATCACATCCGCCAACTCCTTTAGCACTCTCGGATGCAACACATCCGGCCCCATGGACTTAGTAGGAGCATTGCCAGCAGATCGAGGGAAGTGATTATTCCCCTCTACTCGGCACTGGTGGGCCACACCTGGAGTATTGTGTCCAGTTTTGGTCCCCCCACTACAGAAGGGATATGGACAAATTGGAAAGAGTCTAGCGGAGGGCAATGAAAATGATTACGAAGTCATGACTTATGAGGAGAGGCTGAGGGAACTAGGGTTATTTAATCTGCAGAAGAGAAGAATGAGGAGGGATTTGATAGCAGCCTTCAACTACCTGAAGGGGGGTTCCAAAGAGGATGGAGCTTGGCTGTTCTCAGTGGTGGCAGATGACAGAACAAGGAGCAATGGTCTCAAGTTGCAGCGGGGTGGGGTCTAGGCTGGATATTAGGAAACACTATTTCACTAGGAGGGTGGTGAAGCACTGGAATGGGTTACCTAGGGAGGTGGTGGAATCTCCTTCCTTAGAGGTTTTTAAGGTCCAGATAGACAAAGCCCTGGCTGGGATGACCTAGCTAGTGTTGGCCCAGCTTAGAGCAGGGGGACCCCCTGAAGTCTCTTCCAACCCTGGAATTCTCTGATTCTATGCTCCCCTGGGTGGGCGGAGCCAAACCCACCCCACCCCTCTCACTGGAAGTACCAGGAGCTCCTCTGTTGCTGAGCCACAGGAGAGACCGGACGTCTCTTCAGGGGAGCAGACGTCCCTGCAAGAGGCTGGTCCAGCCCAAGTGGACCGACACTTTGCCAGAGCTACCCGCGGCCAAGTACCCCGAGCAGAGGGGGGATCTTTGGGACCAGGGCTGGCTCCAATGTTTTTGCCGCCCCAAGCCCCCTAAAACCCCCAAAAACATGTGGCCGAACATGGAAGCGGAGTAATGGTGTGGCCGCCGAATTGCCGCCGGTGACTGTAGAAGAGTCACGTCCCGCCGCCGCCGAGGGCGGATTGCCGCCCCAGAGCCCGACGTCCTGCCGCCCCTTTACATTGGCCGCCCAAGGTACCTGCTTGGTTCGCTGGTGCCTGGAGCCGGCCCTGTTTGGGACCCTACATCCAGACTGTGGTGGGGGGGGGCCCAGGGAGACCAGACTCTAGTCCGGTCCTGCTGCCGGAGTGTGAGTCAGCATGTTGCGGCTGGAACCCCCGCTGACTCAGTGGCAGATCACCCTGCCACTTTCAGGGGCCTGGGCTGGGATGCAGTGGAGTTGGGTGGGCCTGCGTCCCCCTGATACCCCACCCCTGGATGGCAGCCTCCCCACCATAGGCAAAGAGGCCTGTGTTGGCGTTCACCCCCCCCCCTCCGCCTGAGCCTCTTGTCTGCTTTGGTGCTCAGCTCCCCCCTGCCCTGCCTGAGCCCCCAGACTGCTTTGGCACTCACCCCTGCAAGAGCCCTAATTGTGACTCCGCTCCGCCCAGAGGGAGCCAGAGCCCCTCTATGGACGGTTTGTAGCTGTCTGTCCAGCCAGGTGGCTGCAGGCTTAAGACTGTTTGTGTTTCCGGCCCCCCCCCCAAAGGGGCTGGAGCTCTTCCCTATAAGACTATTACTGTAGTCTGCCTGTAGCGAGGCAGAGTAGCCTCCCTCTCCCACTTCAGAGTGAGGGACCACTACAGGCTTAAATTCCAGTGGCTTACTATGAATGGGGATCCGCCTTTCTGTATTCAGAATACCTACAGTGGAGCACCCATAGGGACACTACTCGAAGAAGAAGTAGCTATCAACTGGTATTTGATGTTCTAGATACACCCCTGATATGTAAGAAGGGGAAGCAGATATACCTGTAGCTATTAAATATAGATTATAAAATACCAAATATGCAGTGACCTCATTCACTTTGGAAGATGATGAACAAAACCATAGGTGGAGCTTGCATTCAGCTCCCCGAAACAAACAGCCTCCTACCCTTAATCACTGGGATTCCTATCTTTGTATGATCTCTTACCTGTCCCCATCTCGCAATTTTCTGAACTGAGATCCAATGATGCAAGCCATGGTGGGCCCAACTCTGCCATTGGGAACAAATGGCTCCGCGAGTGCCCCAATCCAGATGTCGATATTGTCTGGTGTCCCGTACAGGTCCATGAACTTCTTGGCTAGCTCACGATTTCTCAGCACTTCAGAGAGTTCAGCTAAGTTGCGAGGCTGTGAAAGCCCACAGAATTGCCTCCAGGCGTTATACCCTGCAGAACCAGAGCAGAGCAGTCAATACCACCATCTCCCTCCCATCTGTGCTAGCAAGTTGTTCCTCTTCCTTGGGTGACGCAGTCACATATTTGTTTCTAGTGTATTTGAAGTCTTTTCTAAAGCTCTCCCCTTATTGTCTCTGATTTTCTGTTCTTTGTGTCAACTCTTTGTGTCAACTTTAGTTCCAATTAGTACCTTACCTGGCACGATCAGTATAGTTCAGGCAGGATGTTCATTCTTTAGATCATGCTGTATTAGACATAACCCTTTCCTACCCGGCAGCTTTTACTCTTTGTTTGTTTTGGTGTCAGAGGCACATGAATAATTGTGTCTCTCTATGGAGTCTTCAGTTACTTTCAGGCTCCATTTACAGTTTAAGATTCTAATATATTCTTCTACCTGCTATTAACCAAAATGATCTTTGGATGTATAGAGAGGGGAATGTTGAGTAGAACTCGTGAGATTCTGTCATCTCTGAATACATCACTGTTGGAACACTACATCCCATTCTGGTCTCCACACTTTAAAAATAATATTGAAAACCTGGGCAGGGTTCAGAGAAGAGCTAAGGAATCATTTGAAGTCTGGAAAGTACAACTTACACTAAGAGATTTAATGAGCTCAATGTATTTCACTTATCAAAACAAAGATTAAGAGACTCTTTAATCCTGTCAATAATTGCCTATCTAGAGAAGGCACCAGGCATTAGGGAGCTCTTTGCTCTAGCAGATAAAGGCAGAATAAGATCCCATGGCTGGAAGCTGAAGTTAGACAAATTCAAATGAGAAATAAATGGCAGCTTTTTAACAGTGAGAGTAATGAAGCATTGGAACAGATTAGCAAGGGAGGGAGTAAATTATTCTCATTTAGAGGGTTTTAATCAATTTGGGTATCTTTGTAAATGTTCTGTTCTAGTTCAGACACCTGGTAGTAGACCCAGTTGTGTTGCCTTATATAGCAGGGAAGAATTATTCCCTCCACTGCAGGAATGACAGGCTGACGTTATATGGTCTGTGTTATGCTGGTCAGATTAGATCCTAGAGGTTACTTCTGGCCTTGAAAACTGTGAATTTATCACCATTCCTCATAGTTTTGAAGTCTGCCTTATTAAGTTTCCCACCACAATGCTATCCTAGTTACAGTATCAGCCTAACTGGGCAGTGATCACGGTTAGCCCAGGAAGCTTCTATGCTCCATTTTAATTTTATTAACTCCTGTCTATTACCCAAGACTAAGGGCTTGTCTACACTGAAAACGCTGCAGCTGCCCCACTGCAGTGCTTCAATGAAGACGCTACCTACATCTCCTGTCGACATGGGTACTCCACTTCCCCAAGAGGCAGAACTAGGTCTGCACCAGGGCTCAGGTTGGTTTAACTGTGTCACTCAGGGGTGTGGATTATTCACTCCCCTGAGCGATGTAGTGATACTGACCTAATTTCCTGGTGTAGACCACATCTGAATTGAGAATTGCTTCTTCTTCTGTAGGCACCTCAACAGGCTGATGTAAAAAGGTGTCATTCTGGTACCAAACTGATACTCCAAACCATTCCCAGATTCATAGAGTGTAAGGCTAGAAGGAACTATTAGATCATCTAGTCTGACCTCCTGTGTAACACAGGCCAGAAATTTTAGCTTCTCCTGTGTTGAGCCCAACGAAATGTGTCTGAGTAAAGCATCTCTTCTAGAAACGTTTCAGAGTAGCAGCCATGTTAGTCTGTATCTGCAAAAAGAAAAGGAGGACTTGTGGCACCTTAGAGACTAACAAATTTATTTGAGCATAAGCTTTCGTGAGCAGCTCACTTCATCGGATTTGTTAGTCTCTAAGGTGCCACAAGTCCTCCTTTTCTCTTCTAGAAAGGCTCCAGTCTTGCTCTGAAGACTTAAGGAGGTGAGAATCGACCACTTTCCTTGGCAGCTTGTTCCAATGGCTAATCACCCTCTATTAAAAATCTGTGCCATATTTCCCATTTGAATTTGTCTGGCCTCAGCTTCCAGCCATTGGCTCTTGTTCTGCCTGTCTCCACTGCATTAAAGAGCCCTTTAGCACCCAGGCTTTTCTCCCCATGATGGTACTGAAACAGTGTAGTCCAGTCACCTCTATATCGTCTTTCTGATCAGCTAGTCAGGTGGAGTTTTTTAAGTCTCTCACTGTAAGTTTCTCCAGCCCTCAAATCTTCTTTGTGGCACTTCTCTGCACCATCTTCAATTTGTCATCATTTTTTTTCATTGGAGACACCAGAAATGGACGCAACACTCCAAGACTGGTCCCACCAATGCCGTACACAGAGGTAAAATCACCTCCTTACTCCTACTCACCATGGTCTAGTGAATCGTAGGGGAGTTAAAGGCATCCACTATCATTTTTCTACCTGCTACTTTTCTTTATGACTCCTCCACTTCTGCAATCTTAGCTGTGAGGTGTTACGGTTGGCTCCTGAGGGCACTGACCTGCTCACAGCAGGGGCACATCTGCCACACAATAAGTAGTGGTAGCAGATAACAGAACAAGGATCAATGGTCTCAAGTTGCAGTGGGGGAGGTCTAGGTTGGATATTAGGAAAAACTTTTTCACTAGGAGGGTGGTGAAGCACTGGAATGGGTTCCCTAGGGAGGTGGTGGAATCTCCCTCCTTAGAGGTTTTTAAGGTCAGGCTTGACAAAGCCCTGGCTGGGATGATTCAGTTGAGGATTGGTCCTGCTTTGAGCAAGGGGTTGGACTAGATGGCCTCCTGGGGTCCCTTCCAACCCTGATCTTCTATGATTCTTTGAGCCACACACAGGACATGTGAGAAGATGCGATTTGTTGAATCAAAGAGGCAGCGTGGTTCAGGAGCTGGGCAGAGTTAGAATGCAGCAATTCCTGAATTCTAGTCCGGGCTTGGCAATGATTCTTGCAGACAAGTCATTAGCTTCCATGCCAGTTTTGCCATTTATCAACTGAAGATAATATGTTTGTTGTGACACAAAGAGAAGAGTTCATCAGTGACTGTTTGCACCGTTCTGTGCAATGTGATGTGAACACAAAGGATTATGCTGCTAAGCATCTAACTCCAGTCAGCTCTTAGCTCCACCCTGGCTGCTAAGTCAGTGGCTAACTTTCATAGAATCATAGAATATCAGGGTTGGAAGGGACCTCAGGAGGTCATCTAGTCCAACCCCCTGCTCAAAGCAGGACCAATCCCCAATTAAATCATCCCAGCCAGGGCTTTGTCAAGCCTGACCTGAAAAACTTCTAAGGAAGGAGATTCCACCACCTCCCTAGGTAACGCATTCCAGTGTTTCACCACCCTCCTAGTGAAAAAGTTTTTCCTAATATCCAACCTAAATCTCCCCCACTGCAACTTGAGACCATTACTCCTTGTTCTGTCATCTGCTACCACTGAGAACAGTCTAGAGCCATCCTCTTTGGAACCCCCTTTCAGGTAGTTGAAAGCAGCTATCAAATCCCCCCTCATTCTTCTCTTCCGTAGACTAAACATCCCCAGTTCCCTCAGCCTCTCTGCATAAGTCATGTGTTCCAGTCCCCTAATCATTTTTGTTGCCCTCCACTGGACTCTTTCCAATTTTTCCACATCCTTCTTGTAGCATGGGGCCCAAAATTGGACACAGTACTCCAGATGAGGCCTCACCAGTGTCGAATAGAGGGGAACGATCACGTCTCTCGATCTGCTGGCAATGCCCCTACTTATACATCCCAAAATGCCATTGGCCTTCTTGGCAACAAGGGCACACTGTTGACTCTTATCCAGCTTCTTGTCCACTGTAACCCCTAGGTCCTTTTCTGAAGAACTGCTGCCGAGCCATTCGGTCCCTAGTCTGTAGCGGTGCATGGGGTTCTTCCGTCCTAAGTGCAGGACTCTGCACTTGTCCTTGTTGAACCTCATCAGATTTCTTTTGGCTCAATCCTCCAATTTGTCTAGGTCCCTCTGTATCCTATCCCTACCCTCCAGCGTATCTACCACTCCTCCCAGTGTATTGTCATCTGCAAACTTGCTGAGGGTGCAATCCACACCATCCTCCAGATCATTTATGAAGATATTGAACAAAACCGGCCCCAGGACCGACCCTTGGGGCACTCCACTTGATACCGGCTGCCAACTAGACATGGAGCCATTGATCACTACCCGTTGAGCCCGACAATCTAGCCAGCTTTCTATCCACCTTATAGTCCATTCATCCAGCCCATACTTCTTTAACTTGCTGATAAGAATACTGTGGGAGACCGTGTCAAAAGCTTTGCTAAAGTCAAGGAACAACACGTCCACTGCTTTCCCTTCATCCACTTTCCTACCTACTGGTTTACTGTGGCACAGTAAAGCAGACAGGACCCAGAAGAGATCCCTGCAAGATCCCAGCCAACACTGTGCTGTCAATATTTACTCTCCATGTCAGACTTTTTGTCCCAGGGTATGTGGATGGCTTAAGGTTGACTACATTTCTCTGTATTCCATTATGGAACTGTCTGGTTTTCTCCCTACGTTTCTAGAATATACTGCAATTTACATTCATTCCTGTGCGGTTTGGCATTTTGGTATTTCCATTTCCTCTGGAGTTTTGTTTCTGAGATGGAGCCAGCTGGGATCCTCACCTGGGAGACCTTTATCTCTGCCCCGCTGCATGTTAAGTGCCGCTAAATCCAGTCCAGTCCTCATGACCTGTTCAAACAGCCGATCCCGGACTTCATCCACAACCATTTGCCTCTGTGTCATCAGTTTGGCCTGATTAGCCATCAAGCCACGGAGAATAGGGTCAATGCCACCTGCAGGAATTAAACAGCTACTAGTAAACGGCCTTCCACATCCAACAACATTAGGGATGGACACTGCATTTGAAACAGAGGCCCCAGCTGGGCTTTTGTTCATACATCTACTGGTATAGTAGATGACTTGGGAACCTAAGCTTTGAATTTCCTGATATCTGGAAAAGTGCTCCTTCAGAAAAGGAGGGTGGTCCAGCAGTTAACATGCTGACCTGGGACTCAGGAGACTTGGGTTGAATTCCCTGCACCATCACAAACTTCCTAGGAGGCCTTGGGCAAGATACTTGGCCCCAATCCAAAAAAGGTGCATGGCCATTGTAAAGATTCACTTCTCAATGCCTGGAAAATCAGGGGACCCACAAAGCCTGAGGTAGGCATAAGTGTATGGGGGGGTGGGGGAGAGAGGCACCCGAGGAAAGGCTCCACCAAAGCTTGGTGGGGAGCCACCCCAACTAGCCAACGGGGGAGGCAAATCAGAGGGCAGTGTTCTAAGCCCCACCCCCTCGCAGAGTTCAGCACCCAAATCCAGGCTGCAGGAAGGAGCCTATCTCTGCTAGCAATCCACAGCCAGGAACCCCTCTGCTGGAGTCAGGAGGTTTAGGTGGCTGCCTAGCTTCTCACAACACTGAGGAAGCTGCCTCCTGTATAACCTTCAGTGCACTGGTTCCGGCACTCACCCAGGACATGGGAGACCAAGTTCAATTCCCTCCTCTGCCTGATATGAAGAAGGGATTTGACCAAGGCTCTTCCCCTGCTCATATGAACACCCTAATGACTGGACTATGGGATATTCTGGTAGCAGTGCTGTCAGTCTCTCATGTGAAAGCTGTTCTACTGTAACGAAATATTAATTGGGCCAGAGAAAGCATGAGAATCTCCCTATAGTCCAGTGTTTAGGGCACTCACCTAAGAGGTGGGAAAGCCCTCTTCAAACTTTTTCTCCTCATCAGGAAGAGGATGGAATTAAACTGGGGCCTCCCCCTTCCTGGGTGAGTACCCTAGCCACTGGATTAAAGGCTATAAGGGAGGCCAGCTCTGCCTCCTCCTCCCTCCTTGCCTGACTGTTCTGTGTAGCGTTAGGCATGTTCTGAGCACACCCACTGGACTGGGTCCTGCAGGAAGATAGGTGGAGGAACATGGTCAGGGCAGAACCATAGACCCCAAGGGAGCATTTACAGCAAATGCATTTAGGCACCTAAAGGGTTAAATGGCAGCTGAGTGGGGGTTTTGTGACTTGCAGTGGTGCCTAAACAGGGATTTAGTCCCCTAAATCTGGGATTTAGGCACGTACATCCCTTTGTGGATCTCTCCCTCATTCTCTCTGGGCCTCAGTTCCCCATCTACAACTGGGGACAGTAAGAATATCAGAACGGCTATCCTGGCTCAGACCAGGGGTCCATCTAGCCCAGTGTCCTGTCTCTGACAGTGGCCGATGCCAGATGTCTGCCCTATCTCACAGGGGTGTTGTGAGGATAAATACCTTAAAGATTTCGTGAGCTACAGCTCACTTCATTGGATGAAGTGAGCTGTAGCTCACGAAAGCTTATGCTCAAATAAATTTGTTAGTCTCTAAGGTGCCACAAGTCCTCCTTTTCTTTTTGCAGATACAGACTAACACGGCCGCTACTCTGAAACCTTAAAGATTGTGAGAGACCCAGACCATATGGTGATGGGGACCATGTAAGTACCTCACATAACTCCAAACTTCCTGCATTCAGGTCTTTTTTCCTCCCCTCTCAGGAAAATGTTTATCTTCAGTGATTTTATTAGCAACTATAAACATTTAACCAACCAGCTGTGAGCTTCCCCAAGAGGACGGTTTCTACTTTGACCACTCAGAGGAACTGTGCTGGGATGGCAAGATGCTTTGGCCACTGGTGACTGGCAGGATTCACTGGCTGATTTTGAGACAATGACCCCTATGTTGATGTATCCTGTTGTGAAGTCTGGCCATAGTGGCAGATGGGAAGTGTCTGACCAGAATGGGTGTGGGACAGCGGAGAGTAGGACTGCAGGAAGGGTTTTACCTTGTGTCACAATTTTCCACGTAGCAAAGAATTCTTTGCTGAGGAGGGTTGGGGGGCCTACAGGCTGGTAATGATCATCCAAGCGGAACACAAAGGGCTGAATCGAAGCGTGAGCAAAGCGGAAAGCGATGGTGAAGATGCTGGATATTCGGGGATCCACAGAGTCATTGTACCGCCAGTAGAAAGGAATCGCTGTCCTGAAGTTATTTCCCAGCAGGCGGGGCAAGTAGTCTCTGAAGGTTATAATCTGGGGAAAACAAGGAGAGGATGATCCACTCATGGCACCAACCATCAGCTCCCTGGGAGTGTAGAGAGGGCTATGCTCATCTCCCAAGAGTTATTCTATGTAACTGTTTCAAAACCACCTGTCTGGGAACACGCAATAAAAGGGCAAGTGCTTGTACAAAATGGGAGCAGAGAAAGTGCACAGGACAGGGGCTACCCCACAATCTCTCTGTTGACTTGGCCAGACACTCTTTTCACCCAAACACACTTTAGTCCCAGGTACCAGATTGTAACTTACTTCCTAACTTTGTGGCACAGACTCATGGTCCTTTCTACACCTGGCCATTTTATCACATGGTCAGTGATGCATCCTTGGGCAGGCCAGATTTGGGTGTCAGCACAAAAGTCCTCTGCATATGGCTGCGGCTTCCCCAGCCATGCAATTGTTTCAGAATCTCAGCTTTCATTACAAATAACAAAGTTTCTACCCTTCATGTTTGCTCAGAAAAGAATTAAAACACGCCCCAGCAGGCTACTGTGAGCACATCAGACCTGTCCTCTACTTCCTACACTTGCTTACCATAGAATTTCACATTAAGTTCAAGGTCTCAGTCCCAGGGTATCTAAAAGACTAGCTAAAGCTCCCGGATGAAACCTGTGATCGACAACTCTGCACCTCTGGCACAATGGAACTCTCAACAATCAGAGTAAAGATCATCGGTGTAGGAGACAAGACTTTTTCTGGGTTTAGTCTGACACAGTGCAATGAAATCCCCCAAGAATCAAGGACCATCCCATATCTCCTTGCTTTCCACTCCAGGTGCAAGGCACATTTCTTTGACCTTGCCAGTCAAAGGGGGCTGGTGGTTCCTAAAAGATGTAATCCTAGATGCTCAATATCAAGCTATTCCAATGCAGAGAAAAGAAAAGAAAAGCCACAAGAGGCCAATGTGGCTGCATGAGGATCTTCATAGCTATCTACAAACCAAAAGGGATCCATACAAGAAATGGAAGGAGGGGCATGGCACCAAGGAAGGATACATGGGATAGCGTGAGTGTGTAGGGACAGAATCAGGAGAGCCAAGGCAAAGAATAAGTTACAGCTGGCAAGGAACGTTAGAGACAAGAAGGGGATCTGCAAATATGTCAGACAAAAAAGGGAAGATCAGGGATGCTGAGGGTCCGCTGTTCAATGGAGAAGGTGAACTGGTAATGGAAGATGATAGGAAAGAAGAGCTGCTCAATGTCTACTTTGCTTCAGTTTTCACACACCAAATAACACGTGACTGGACGACTAGCGAAGTTACCATAGACAGTAAAGGGGAAGGGACGCAGATCGGGAAAAGTAAAGAACACATCAGAGATCTTCTGAATGAATTCTAATCTGAATGAATTCAAGTCAGTGGGGCCTGATGTTATTTATCCCAGGGTGCTGAAGGAATTAGCTGAAGAAATCTCAAAGCCACTGGCAATAATATTTGCAAACTCATGGATGACAGGAGAGGTCCCGGAAGACTGAAGAAGGGCAGATCTGGGGCTCATCTTACAAAGAGGAAAAAGGAGGAGCCAGGAAACTACAGACCAGTCAGCCTGACCTCCATCCCTGGGAAGCTACTAGAGCAATGTACAAAACAGTTAATTTGCGAATACCTGGAGGCTGAAGGGTGATCACAAGCAGCCAACATGGATTTACCAAGAACAAATCATGTCAGACCACCTTGATTTCCTTCTTTGACAGGGTAACTCGTTTAGTGGATGGGGGGAATGCGGTGGACATAAATACCCTGACTTTAGCAAGTCTTTTGACACAGTCCCACAAGACATTCTGATAAGTAAGTGGGAGAAATTCGGGCTCAGTGGAACTACCATTAAGTGAATACATAATGTGTTAAACAACAACAAACAAAGAGTAACTATTAATGGAATGATGTCAGATTGGACGGAGGTCTTGGGTGGAGTTCCACTGGGATCTGTTCTGGGCCCAGTGTTGTTTAACATTGTTATTAATGACCTGGATGTAGGTATAGAGAGTACACTGATCAAGTTTGCAGATGACACAAAGCTGGGGGTGGTTGCCAACATTTTGGAGGGTAGAGCTAAAATTCAGAGGGATCTTGATAAACTGGAGAACTGGGCTAGACAACAAAATGAATTTCAACAAAGACAAATGTGAGGTGCTACACTTAGGGAAGAAAAACCAAATGCACAAATACAGAATGGGGGAAAACTGGCTTTGCAGCAGCACTGCTGAGAAGGCTCTGGGGGTTGTGGTGGATCACAACCACAACATGAGTCAGCAATGCGATGCTGTTGCAAAAAAAAGCAAATGCAATTTTAGGTTGTATTAACCTAAAGCTGGTTAGGCCTCAGCTGGAGTACAGTGTCCAGTTTTGGTCACCAATGTGTAGAAAGGATGAAGAGAAACTGGAAAGGATCCAGAGGTGAGGGACAAAGATGATCAAAGGAATGGAACACAAGCCATATAAGCAAAGGCTGAAGGAACCGGGTATGTTTAGTTTGGAAAAGAGGAGATTAAAGGAGGACATAATACGATCTTCAAATACTTAAAAGACTGCCATAAAAAAGATGGAGAAAAGTTGTTCTCTCTTGCCATAGAGGACAGTACAAGAGGAAATCGGTAAAAACTACAGCATAGCAGATTTAGATTAAATCTCAGGAAAAACTTCCTAACTGTAAGAGCAGTAGGGCAATGGAACAGAGGCCTCTGGAGGTCATGGAAACTCCCACACTGGAGGTTTTCCAAAGGAGGCAGGATAGCAGGCTGTCTTGTATGGTTAAGACCAGTGCTTCTCAAACTTTAGCAACCCGAGGACACCCTTGATTTAAAATTTTTCGGGGACCCCCAAGGCCCTCCACTCAGCCCTTGCCCTGCCCCCTTCCCTGAGGCCATGCCCCACCCCTTCTCCAAGGCCCCATCCCTGTTCACTCCATCCCCCCTCCCTCTGTTGCTCACTTTCCCCCATGCTCACTCACTTTCACCGGGCTGGAGCAGAGGGTTGGGGTGCAGGAGAGGGAATAGGGTGCAGGCTCTGGAAGGGAGTTTGGGTGTGGGAGCAGGCTCTGGGCTGGGGCAATGGGTTGGGGTGCAGGAGGGGGTGAAGCGTGCAGGCTCCAGCCGGGCAGTGCTTACCTCAGGCAGCTCCCGAAAGTGACTGGCACATCCCTCTGGCAGCGACTCCAAGGCTGCGGGGCCAGGGGGTCTCCGCACGCTGCCCCTGCCCACAGACACCACCCCTGCAGCTCCCTTTGGCTGCAGTTCACGGCCAATGGGAACTGCGGACTCAGCACTTGGGGCGGGGGCAACGTGCGGACACCACCCCCCAGGGGCCGCCGGGACATGTCGGCCACTTCCAGGAGCGGCACGGAGCCACAGCAGGTAGGAAGCCTGCCTTAGCCCCACTGCCTTGCCAGACTTTTGGCATGCAGGAAGTGCTGGGAGGGAGGGGCAGGAGTTGATGGAGGGATGGGGAGATCAGCAGAGCCCCTCAGGGACCCTCAGGGGTCCGCAAACCCCAGTTTGAGAAATCTGGTTTTGACACAAGAAATCCTTGGCAGTGGGTTAAAGTAGATGACCCTTGCGGTCCCTTCTAACCAGTGATGAGCTGCCAGAAGCTGAAGAACTGGTTCCTTCGGTCACTCTGGGTCTTCAGCAGCACTGAAGAACCCACCACTGAAGTGCCGCCGAAGGGCCAGAGTGCCGCTGGGTGAGTAAGAATTCTCAGGGGAGCTTCCCCAGCCGAGAGCTCAGGCACTGGCCTCCCTCTTGGGGGGGCTCTGCCCCTCCCCTCTGACCTTTCGGCTCCACAAGTCAGATGAGGGCTGAAAGTGGCAGTGTCTCCCAAACACCATCCACTTGTGGCTCCAAAGGGAGATGCTGTTTCCAGCAGCCTGTGCAGATCTGTGACATCCCGTCCCTCCTTTCTTGCATACTATAACCAATTTGCAGAAGAGTTAATAGTGCTGACATTTAAATGATCACCATTATTGAGTATAACCCCAAATATACATACAATATGATGGGGGCTAATTTAGCTACAACTAATCAGGAGAAAGATCTTGGAGTCATCGTGGAGAGTTCTCTGAAGACGTCCATGCAGTGTGCAGCGGCAGTCAAAAAAGCAAACGGGATGTTAGGAATCATTAAAAAAGGGATAGAGAATAAGACGGAGAATATCTTATTGCCCTTATATAAGTCCATGGTACACCCATATCTTGAATACTGCGTACAGATGTGGTTCCCTCATCTCAAAAAAGATATACTGGCATTAGAAAAGGTTCAGAGAAGAGCAACTAAAATGATTAGGGGTTTGGAATGGGTCCCATATGAGGAGAGATTAAAGAGGCTAGGCTTTTTCAGCTCGGAAAAGAGGAGACTAAGGGGGGATATGATAGAGGTATATAAAACCATGAGTGGTATGGAGAAAGTGAATAAGGAAAAGTTATTTACTTGTTCCCATAATATAAGAACTAGGGGCCACCAAATGAAATTAATGGGTAGCAAGTTTAAAACAAATAAAAAGAAGTTCTTCTTCACTCAGTGCACAGCCAACCTCTGGAACTCCTTGCCTGAGGAGGTTGTGAAGGCTAGGACTATAACAGGGTTTAAAAGAGAACTGGATAAATTCATGGAGGTTAAGACCATTAATGGCTATTAGCCAGGATGGGTAAGGAATGCTGTGCCTAGCCTCTGTTTGTCAGAGGGTGGAGATGGATGGCAGGAGCGAGATCACTTGATCATTACCTGTTAGTTTCACTCCTTCTGGGGCACCTGGCATTGGCCACTGTCAGTAGACAGGATGCTGGGCTGGATGGACCTTTGGTCTGACCCAGTATGGCCATTCTTATGTTCTTATCTGCACTCGAGACCCTAAAGCAATGAATGGGGCTGTCATAAATATAAAGGGAAGGGTAATCACCTTTAAAATCCCTTCTGGACAGAGGAAAAATCCTTTCACCTGTCAAGGGTTAAGAAGCTAAAGGTAACCTCGCTGGCACCTGACCAAAATGACCAATGAGGAGACAAGATACTTTCAAAAGCTGGGAGGAGGGAGAAAAACAAAGGGTCTGTGTCTGTTTGTGTGATGCTTTTCCCAGGGACAGAACAGGAATGGAGTCTTAGAACTTAGTAAGTAATCTAGCTAGGTATGTGTTAGATTATGATTTCTTTAAATGGCTGAGAAAATAGTTGTGCTGAATAGAATGAATATTCCTGTTTGTGTGTCTTTTTTGTAACTTAAGGTTTTGCCGAGAGGGATTCTCTATGTTTTGAGGTATTTACCCTGTAAGGTATTTACCATCCTGATCTTACAGAGGTGATTCTTTTCTTTTTACTGTTTCTTCTATTAAAATGTTTCTTTTCAAGAACTGAATGCTTTTTTTCATTGTTCTAAGATCCAAGGGCTTGGGTCTGTGGTCACCTATGCAAATTGGTGAGGATTTTTACCAAACCTTCCCCAAGAAGTAGGGTGCAAGGGTTGGGAGGATTTTTTGGGGGAAAGATGTTTCCAAACAACGTTTTCTCAGGAACCCAGAGAAATGTTTGGTGGTGGCAGTGGAAAACCAAGGGCAAGGGGTAAAATAGTTTGTACCTTGGGGAAGTTTTAACCTAAGCTGGTAAAAGTGTGGGCCCAAAAAGAAAAGTGTGGGCCCCTTACTGAATGAGGGAGGCAACCTAGTGACAGAGGATGTGGAAAAAGCTAATGTACTCAATGCTTTTTTTGCCTCTGTCTTCACGAACAAGGTCAGCTCCCAGACTACTGCACTGGGCAGCACAGCATGGGGAGGAGATGACCAGCCCTCTGTGAAGAAAGAAGTGGTTCGGGACTGTTTAGAAAAACTGGATGTGCACAAGTCCATGGGGCCGGATGCGTTGAATCCGAGAGTGCTAAAGGAATTGGCGGATGTGATTGCAGAGCCATTGGCCATTATCTTTGAAAACTCACGGCGATAGAGGGAAGTCCTGGAAGACTGGAAAAAGGCTAATGTAGTGCCCATCTTTAAAAAAGGGAAGAAGGAGGATCCTGGGAACTACAGGCCAGTCAGCCTCACCTCAGTCCCCGGAAAAGTCATGGAGCATGTCCTCAAGGAATCAATTCTGAAGCACTTAGAGGAGAGGAAAGTGATCAGGAACAGTCAGCATGGATTCACCAAAGGAAAGTCATGCCTGACTAATCTAATTGCCTTCTATGATGAGATAACTGGTTCTGTGGATGAAGGGAAACCAGTGGACGTGTTATTCCTTGACTTTAACAAAGCTTTTGACACGGTCTCCCACAGTATTCTTATCAGCAAGTTAAAGAAGTATGGGCTGGATGGATGCACTACAAGGTGGGTAGAAAGTTGGCTAGATTGTCAGGCTCAACGGGTAGTGATCAATGGCTCCATGTCTAGTTGGCAGCCGATATCTAGCGGAGTGCCCCAAGGGTCGGTCCTGGGGCCGGTTTTGTTCAATATCTTCATTAATGATCTGGAGGATGGTGTGGATTGCACCCTCAGCAAGTTTGCAGATGACACTAAACTGGGAGGAGAGGTAGATACGCTGGAGGGTAGGGATAGGATACAGAGGGCCCTAGACAAATGAGAGGATTGGGCCAAAAGAAATCTGATGAGGTTCAACAAGGACAAGTGCAGAGTAGTGCACTTAGGACGGAAGAATCCAATGCACTGCTACAGACTAGGGACCGAATGGCTCGGCAGCAGTTCTTCAGAAAAGGACCTAGGGGTTACAGTGGACGAGAAGCTGGATACGAGTCAACAGTGTGCCCTTGTTGCCAAGAAGGCCAATGGCATTTTGGGATGTATAAGTAGGAGCATTGCCAGCAGATGGAGGGACGTGATCGTTCCCCTCTGTTCGACATTGGTGAGGCCTCATCTGGAGTACTGTTTCCAGTTTTGGGCCCCACGCTACAAGAAGGATGTGGAAAAATTGGAAAGAGTCCAGTGGAGGGCAACAAAAATGATTAGGGGATTGGAACACATGAGTTATGAGGAGAGGCTGAGGGAACTGGGGATGTTTAGTCTACAGAAGAGAAGAATGAGGGGGGATTTGATAGCTGCTTTCAACTACCTGAAAGGGGGTTCCAAAGAGGATGGATTTAGACTGTTCTCAGTGGTAGCAGATGACAGAACAAGGAGTAATGGTCTCAAGTTGCAGTGGGGGAGGTTTAGGTTGGATATTAGGAAAAACTTTTTCACTAGGAGGGTGGTGAAACACTGGAATGCGTTACCTAGGGAGGTGGTGGAATCCCCTTCCTTAGAAGTTTTCAGGTCAGGCTTGACAAAGCCCTGGCTGGGATGATTTAGGTGGGGATTGGTCCTGCTTTGAGCAGGGGGTTGGACTAGATGACCTCCAGAGGTCCCTTCCAACTCTGATATTCTATGATTCTATGATTCTAAGTAAGCTTAGGAGGTTTTCATGCAGGTCCCCACATCTGTACCCTAGAGTTCAGAGTGGGGAAGGAACCTTGACATGGTGGCAGAGTGGTGGGATTAACCTGAAATCATTTTGAGATCAATCTGAGATTTTTTGTACCAGAAACACAGATTTTAAAAAGGAAATTTTTTTTTTCCTTTGGGGCTGCTGAAAAGCAGGTCCAACTGAAAGCAGCTTGTTTTTTCTTTGCTTTGGGGCCAGAGCAGAGACAAAAGGGAATTACCGTTTGTGAATTGCAGGTTTTCTTTGCCTGGAGGCAGAGTAGTTAACCTCCTGCAGGGAAATTCACAAGTCTTCACAGATCTGAAGTTGTTTTTTTTCCTAAGAGCAACTAGAGGGGATTTCTACCTATTTGCCTGAAGACAAAAGTGTTAGTTTTGGGGTTTTTTAGGATTTTGATTTTTTTTTTTTTTTAACAAGGAGCCCAGATTTGAAAAGGAAATTTTTTCCTTTGGGCTTCTGGAAAGCAGGTCTCCAACTGGAAATAGTTGGAAGCTTTTTTGCTTTGCTTTGGGACCAGAGCAGAGAAAGGTTTTCTCTACCTAAGGCAGAGTAGTGAACCTCCTGCAGGGAAATTCACCAGTCTTCACAGACCTGAAAGTTGTTTTTTTTTTTTTTACCTAAGAGTAACTTGAGGGGATTTCTGCGAATTTGCCTAGAAACAAAAGGTTAGGTTTTGTGGTTGGGTTTTTTTTTTTTTTTTTTTTGGATTTTTCTGTAGGCTGACAATCACTATCAGAGAATATAGGTATTCTATTCAGCACAGCAAAATTTTACAAGCCAAGTCTTTTTTGTTTTGTTTTGTTTTGGTTTTCTGTCTAACTCTCAGGTGTAAAGTTAGATTCACTTAGTTAAAAACAGAGAGGTTAGGATGACAGACTCCACGGTTCAACAAAAGCTGGAATTAGCCAGATTTGAGGCTAAGGAAAAACAAAAGGAATATGAAAGACAGACAGAACTCATGTGGATGGAGAAGGATGTAAAGGAGGCAAGGGAAAAAGAAATGGAGGCTTCCCACAGGAGGGAGATGGAGGCAAGGCACAAAGAAATGGAGGCAAGGGACAAAGAAATGAAGCATGAACTGGAGATGGAGAAGGTAAAGGCTCAGCAGAATATACCAACAAACCCTAGCAATCCTTCTCCAGGTACCACTTCCCATCCCAGAAAGTTCCCCACCTACAAGGCAGGCGATGATACTGAGGCCTTCTTAGAAAACTTTGAAAGGGCCTGCCTTGGGTATGGCATCTCTACAGACCAATACATGGTAGAGCTGAGGTCACAGCTCAGTGGACCCTTAGCTGAGGTGGCGGCTGAAATGCCTAAGGACCACATGAACAAGTATGAACTGTTTAAAACCAAGGTGAGAGTCAGAATGGGGCTAACACCCGAGCATTCTCGTCGGAGGTTCAGAGCCCTAAGGTGGAAACCAGACGTGTCATTTACCCGACATGCCTACCACATTGTGAAACATTGGGATGTCTGGATATCGGGAGCAAGTGTTGAATCTCCAGTAGATTTGCCCTTCCTAATGCAAATGGAACAATTCTTAGAGGGTGTTCCTGAGGAAATAGAAAGATACATCCTAGATGGGAAGCCCAAAACTGTAATCGAGGCAGGAGAGATTGGAGCCAAATGGGTGGAGGTGGCAGAGAAGAAGAAAACTGGTCACAGTTGGAGCAGAGACCAGAAGGGACAACCCCAGACCACACCCTATTACTGGGGGCAGCCCAAGGCCCCACCTACCCCCCAAAGAACCCTCCAGACACCTTATCGTCCCGCCACACCGTTCTCCAGCAACCCACCTCGCCCCAGTGACCCGTCAGCTGGACGATGTTTTAAATGTAATGAGCCAGGGCATGTAAAGGCCAACTGCCCCAAGAACCCCAACAGATTACAGTTCATTGCACCGGAATCACACCAGAGATCCTTAGGCCCAGATACCCTTGGAGCGGAGGGAAACTGTGAGTGTGGGCGGGAAGAAGGTCACAGCGTGGAGGGACACTGGAGCACAGGTGTTGGCTATCCATGCTTCCTTAGTGGACCCCAATTTAATCAACCCAGAGATCCAAGTGACGATTCAACCCTTCAAGTCCAACTCTTTCAATTTGCCTACAGCCAAGTTGCCTGTCCAGTACAAGGGCTGGTTAGGAACGTGGACTTTTGCAGTCTGTGATGATTATCCCATCCCCATGCTGTTGGGGGAAGACTTGGCCAATTATGTGAAGTCAGCCAAGAGGGTGGGAATGGTCACCCGCAGCCAGGCTAAACCAACCGTCACGCCTAGCTCTGTTCCGGAAACTTCTACCAGGACCCGGTCAGAGATGATGAACCTGGACCCCAGGCTAATGTCTGCAACAGCAGTAGTGGATGCAGTCCCAGAGACCCAGATAGAGCCAGTCCCAGAACCGGAACCAGCAGAACAACCAGCACCAGACCCATTGCCAGCACTGAATCCAGTACTTGCAACCCCAACACCAGAGGGCCCCACCGAACCTGAACTGGCAGCAGCCCATAACGCTACACAAGAGGCTCAGCCGGAGCCTGAACCCCAACAGTGTGCACCAGCGGAGAGCGGTTCACAGTCCACGGAAACAGCCCCATCCCCTACATCGCTTCCAGAGGGACCAAGCCCAAGTCCACAATCCGGTGAGGAACTGAGGTCTCCAGCATCAAGGGAACAGTTCCAGACTGAACAGGAAGCAGATGAAAGCCTCCAGAGAGCTTGGACGGCGGCACGGAGCAACCCACCACCTCTCAGCTCTTCTAATCGATCCAGGTTTGTTGTAGAAAGAGGACTTTTATACAAGGAAACTCTTTCTGGTGGACACCAGGAAGACTGGCATCCTCAGAGACAGTTGGTAGTTCCATCTAAATACCGGGCCAAGCTCTTGAGCTTAGCCGACAATCACCCTAGTGGCCATTCTCGGGTGAACAGGACCAAAGACTGGTTGTGGGGGGTCATTCCACTGGGAGGGAATGGGCAAGGATGTTTCTACCTATGTCCAGTCTTGTGAAGTATGCCAAAGAGTGGGAAAACCCCAAGACCAGGTCAAAGCCCCTTTCCAGCCACTCCCCATCATTAAAGTTCCATTTCAGTGAGTAGCTGTGGATATTCTGGGTCCTTTTCCAAAAAAGACACCCAGAGGAAAGCAGTACATACTGACTTTCATGGATTTTTGCCACCCGATGGCCGGAAGCAGTAGCTCTAAGCAACACCAGGGCTAAAAGTGTGTGCCAGGCACTAGCAGACATTTTTGCCAGGGTAGGTTGGCCCTCCGACATCCTCACAGATGCAGGAACTAATTTCCTGGCAGGAACTATGGAAAGCCTTTGGGAAGCTCATGGGGTAAATCACTTGGTTGCCATTCCTTACCACCATCAAACAAATGGCATGGTGGAGAAGTTTAATGGAACTCTGGGGGCCATGATACGTAAATACGTGAATGGACACTCCAATGATTGGGACCTAGTGTTGCAGCAGTTGCTCTTTGCCTACAGAGCTGTACCACACCCCAGTTTAGGGTTTTCACCATTTGAACTTGTATATGGCTGCGAGGTTAAGGGGCCATTATAGTTGGTGAAGCAGCAATGGGAGGGATTTACACCTTCTCCAGGAACTAATATTCTGGACTTTGTAACCAACCTACAAAACACCATCCGAACCTCTCTAGCCCTTGCTAAAGAAAACTTACAGGATGCTCAAAAAGAGCAAAAAGCCTGGTATGATAAACATGCCAGAGAGCGTTCCTTCAAAGTAGAGGACCAGGTCATGGTCTTAAAGGTGCTCCAGGCCCATAAAATGGAAGCATCGTGGGAAGGGCCATTCATGGTCCAGGAGCACCTGGGAGCTGTTAATTATCTCATAGCATTCCCCACCTCCAACCGAAAGCCTAAGGTGTACCATATTAATTCTCTAAAGCCCTTTTATTCCAGAGAATTAAAGGTTTGTCAGTTTACAGCCCAGGGAGGAGACGATGCTGAGTGGCCTAAAGGTGTCTCCTACGAAGGGAAAAGTGCTGGTGGTGTGGAAGAGGTGAACCTCTCCATGACCCTTGGGCGTATGCAGCGACAGCAGAGCAAGGAGCTGTGCACTAGCTATGCGCCGACGTTCTCAGCCAACCCAGGACTGCAATATTTCAACATTTATATCCGACCCTAGTCAGAATGAAAAGTTGAAATTTCAACAATGTTTGCAGAACAAAATAGTCCAAAATATTTTGTTTAGGAAATGCCAAAATCATAGAAATGTTGGGCTGGAAGGGACCTTGAGAGGTCATCTAGTGTATTCCCCTGTGCTAGGCCAGGACCAAGTAAACCTGGACCATCCCTGACAGGTGTTTGTCCAACCTGTTCTTAAAACCGCCAGGGATGAGGATTCCACAATCTCCCTTAGTAACCTGTTCCAGTACTTCACTATCCTCTGAGTTAGAAAGTTTTTCCTAATACCTAAATTAAATTTCCCTTGCTGCAGATTAAGCCCATTACTTCTTATCCTACCTTCAGTGGATGTGGAGAACAACTGACCACTGTCCTCTATAACAGCCCTTCACATATTTGAAGACTGTTATCAGTTCCCCCCCCCCCCCCCCAGTCTTTTTTTCTTACAACTAAACATGCCCAGTTTATGTCCTCATAGGTCAGGTTTTCTAAACCTTTGATCATTTTTGTAATTCTCCTCTGGACTCTTTCCAATTTATTCCAATCTTTCCGAGAGGGTGGAACCCAGAACTGGACACAGTACTCCAGCTGAGGCCTCACAAGTGCTGAGTAGAGCAAAACAATTACCTCCAGTGTCTCACATGACACTCTTATTCGTATGCCCCAGAATAATATTAGCCTTTTTCGCAGCTGCATCACATTGTTAGCTCATATTCAATTTGTGATCCATGGTAATCCCAAAATCCTGTTCAGTGTACTACTATCGAGCATGTTATTTCCCATTTTGTAGTTGTGCATGTGATGTTTCCTTCCTAGGCAAAGTACTTTGCACTTGTCTTTACTGAATTCCATCTTGTTGAATTCAGACAAATTCTCCAACTTGTCAAGGTTCTTCTGAATTCTAATCCTGTCCTCCAATGTCCTCCCAGCTTGTTGTCATTTCCAAATTTTAAAAGCATACTCTCCACTCTATTATCGAAATCATTAATGAAAATAGCAAATAATACCAGGCCCAGGACAGACCCCCGTGAGGCACCACTACATAACATCCTCCCAGTTTGACAACAGACCATTGGTAACCACTCCTTGAGTGTTGTCTTTCAACCAGTTAAGCACCCATTTTATATTAATTTAATCTAGGCCATGTTTCTCTAGTTTGCTTACAGGAACGTCATGTGGGACTGCGTCAAAAGACTTAGTAAACTCAAATGCTGAAACCGCAGTTTCCATCAGAAAATCATCCCAGCCAAAAACTCCAAACCAGCTACCGCTGAAGACCCTTTTCTAATATTAAAGGGAGAATCTGAACAAGTGGAGCATAAGAAAAATACTGGTTTCCCCAACATGGTATTCCCTGGCCTAATACAGCCCTGCAGACAGTGGAGTTGACTGGATGTGCTGTTGATGCAGAGTGAAGAGGAGGGGGATACACTGTGTGCTGCTAAGGGCTGTAGGAGCTTTTCTTCCACATCACAACAGGGGACCACCAGAAAAATTGTGACTCCTTGTGTGCATCCCCAGTGCGAACCTTCACTGAGCAGCCCGTTCCTCAGGGCACAGTCTAACAGTCAGAGCAATGTTAATTCAATGCCCATCCAGCATTTTAAAATTTAAACCCACAGCGTTTACACAATGTTGCTCCCTCCTACTTTCTTTGTCCCCATATTCCTCAGAGAGGTCTAGGCAGGAAGTCTGACAAGACAGACAAGACTCCCCACTCCCCACAGTGAAAAGTGATTTCCCCCACCTGCATAACTCAGCAGTGGCCATTGTGTGCTCTTGCTTTCAGACAGGGAGTCTCTGAGGGGCTGGCATCAGGCATCTGATTGCTTAGCCAAAAAGGAACATTTTCCAGAAGTTCTCAGCAGCTGATGAGAACACCCTTCTCAGCATCCCTCAGCTACTGCCATATCTTACATCCATGTGACATCTGCCATCCCAAATACTTCAAACCAGATATACAGTATCTTTTCACCCACCACGGAAATGCAGACACCACTTGCATAGAACATATAGCTACTTTATATCTATTATATCCAGAGGAATTTAGGGATGTCAAATTGGAATTTGGCAAAGCCCACCACCTACTCCCCTCTGAACAGTGCCAAGGACTATCTATTGACCTGATGAGGTCACAGCTTGGTTTCAGACAGCATCTCCAGCAGCACAGTTCCCCAGCACCACATTGGGCATTGGTTCAGAACTGACTCAGAAGGAAAAGCACCACCTCCCTAACCCCTTTTGTCTCTTCCTGTAGGAACACAGATTTCCCTTGATGGTCCCATTTTCAAGTACTGATGAAACCTGACCATGCTTTGCCTATAAGCTCACAGCCCAAGGCAGCATGGCTGCGGGAAACCAGTCATTACAATTGGTACCTGGATCATGGCACCTATGATCTTCCGGGCCTCCTGGTAGAGCTTCTCTCCATCCCAGTGTGGATTTAATCTCCTCAGCTCTCTGGCCAAGCGATTGTGCTCCCGGAGAAAAAGTGTGTGCAAAGATGTCAGCTCTGGCATTTCATTGGCTCGAGTGTCACCTGTAGAAATCAAAACCACTTATTTCAGTCTCCCAGCCTTGTTCCCCTTGTAATCACATCTCCTTCCTCTCAACCCCCTACTGCTCCTCCCACTGAGTAGGTCCATGCTCCCTCCCAAGAACCCCATAAGTAACCCTTTCACCCCAGACTCTCACTCACCACCCAGCTACTCTTACCCTCCCCGTTATTTTATGCAGAATTCATATTTTCTGACTTCCACAAAGCGAAGAGGCTAATTCCTAACATGTCATAAATGTCTCAGCCTAATTTACTAAACACAGTAATGCAATCTGTGCTCTTCAGAGCTAATGCAACGCATTGGCCTAGCATGGGGAGGTGTCCTAGTGCTGCTCACAGCCTACTGCTAACTCACACCGACAGGAACTCTCCACTCTGCTAACCTCTGTTCCTACTCGAGATTTCTCTCTTTATAGAACCCAGGATCACGTTAGCCCTTTTGGCCACAGCATAGCACTGGGAGCTCAAGTTCAGCTGATTATCCACCACGACCCCAAAATCCTTTTCAGAGTCACTGCTTCCCAGGATAGAGCCCCTCATTGTGTATGTATGGCCTACATTTGTTCCTTGATGTATAACTTTATATTCAGCCATAATAAAATACATACTAAAATGCAATCTGGATTGCTCTATATAAATGACCTCTCCTCTTCATTATATACCTAATCTAATCGCCTTCTATGATGAGATTACTGGTTCTGTGGATGAAGGGAAAGCAGTGGATGTATTGTTTCTTGACTTTAGCAAAGCTTTTGACACGGTCTCCCACAGTATTCTCGTCAGCAAGTTAAAGAAGTATGGGCTGGATGAATGCACTATAAGGTGGGTAGAAAGTTGGCTAGATTGTCGGGCTCAACGGGTAGTGATCAATGGCTCCATGTCTAGTTGGCAGCCGGTGTCAAGCGGAGTGCCCCAGGGGTCGGTCCTGGGGCCGGTTTTGTTCAATATCTTCATAAATGATCTGGAGGATGGTGTGGATTGCACTCTCAGCAAATTTGCGGATGATACTAAACTGGGAGGAGTGGTAGATATGCTGGAGGGCAGGGATAGGATACAGAGGGACCTAGACAAATTGGAGGATTGAGCCAAAAGAAATCTGATGAGATTCAATAAGGATAAGTGCAGGGTCCTGCACTTAGGACGGAAGAATCCAATGCACAGCTACAGACTAGGGACCGAATGACTAGGCAGCAGTTCTGGAGAAAAGGACCTAGGGGTGACAGTGGACGAGAAGCTGGATATGAGTCAGCAGTGTGCCCTTGTTGCCAAGAAGGCCAATGGCATTTTGGGATGTATAAGTAGGGGCATAGCGAGCAAATCGAGAGACGTGATCGTTCCCCTCTATTCGACATTGGTGAGGCCTCATCTGGAGTACTGTGTCCAGTTTTGGGCCCCATGCTACAAGAAGGATGTGGATAAATTGGAGAGAGTCCAGCGAAGGGCAACAAAATTGATTAGGGGTCTGGAACACATGACTTATGAGGAGAGGCTGAGGGAACTGGGATTGTTTAGTCTGCAGAAGAGAAGAATGAGGGGGGATTTGATAACTGCTTTCAACTACCTGAGAGGTGGTTCCAGAGAGGATGGTTCTAGACTATTCTCAGTGGTAGAGGAGGACAGGACAAGGAGTAATGGTCTCAAGTTGCAGTGGGGGAGGTTTAGGTTGGATATTAGGAAAAACTTTTTCACTAGGAGGGTGGTGAAACACTGGAATGCGTTACCTAGGGAGGTGGTGGAATCTCCTTCCTTAGAAGTTTTTAAGGTCAGGCTTGACAAAGCCCTGGCTCGGATGATTTGATTGGGGATAGGTCCTGCTTTGAGCAGGGGGTTGGACTAGATGACCTCCTGAGGTCCCTTCCAACCCTGATATTCTATGATTCTATGATTCTATGATTCTACCACTGCCCCAATTTTTGTGTCATCTACAAACTTTATCAGTGATGATTTTATGTTTTCTTCCAGATCATTGATAAAAATGTTAAATGTTATTTTAAAATGTTAAATAATGTAGGGCCAAGAACTGGTCCCTGCGGAATCCCACTAGAAACTGACCCACTCAATGATGATTCCTCATTTACAATTACATTTGAGACCTGTCAGATAGCCAGGTTTTAATCCATTTAATGGCACATTTTGTTATCAATCTAGTTTTTTAATCAAAATGTCACCAGGCACCAAGTCAAATGCCTTACAGAAGTGGAAATATATTACATTGCCACTGTTATCTTTATCAAGCAAACTGGTAGACTCATAAAAAAAAGAGCTCAAATCAATTTGATAGGACCTATTTTCCATAAGCCCTTGATGATTGGCATTAATTATATTAGTGTCCTTTAAATCTTTACTAATTGTGTCTCATAGGAACTGTGGCAATATTTTGCCTGTGCTTGATGCCAGGATGACATGGAAGAGAGCTAATAGGATACTGGTTTGTGCCTAAACCTCATGGTAATCAGACTATGTGTGATACACCAGAGTGTATTTTGCTCTCACTGGTCTGGTTAGATCCCATCAGGATTGGCCACCTTGTTTGCAGAAAGATATATCATCTGCAGGGATGGCAATGGAACGAAAGGCCTGAGATATGAAAGGTGGAGAAACAAGGGCAGGGACATGGTGAGAGGAGTGAAGTATTTCAGCCAATTTGGGGTAATTCAGATGGAAGCTTTATGATCCCGTAAGGTTTTCAAACTCCCCTGATGCCAGATCCCAATCCCACAGGCAATTGGGGGTCAGAGCAAGAAACCATGAAGGGGGCATTAGGAAAGAGTGGGTTCTCCGGAACATGATCTGACACCTTGCACTTCCCTGCAGGTGTGGCTGACACATAGGCTTTCAGAGCTCCAGAAGGACCCCAGGATGGGAGGCTTGTGGGACCCATATGCTACAAATAGGTGCCCCTAAACAGGCTCTTTGCCCCTGCTTTCTCTTTCTTTCTTTCTTTCTTTCTTTCTTTCTTTCTTTCTTTCTTTCTTTCTTTCTTTCTTTCGAAGTCTGAAGATGAGCTGTGACAATCAGGATCTGACAACCCCAGAAAAGAAGGTTTAAACCCCACCCCCCAAAATAAGCAGTTAAACCAACTGATTGCATCCAATGTCATTTTACTGTACGAGTATATTGGGTAAAGTCTTTTATGAAAGGTTGCAATGCATTGAACTTACTAGTAATTATGAGCTATGAATACAGCTTATCATAGAATCATAGAATCATAGAATATCAGGGTTGGAAGGGACCCCAGAAGGTCATCTAGTCCAACCCCCTGCTCGAAGCAGGACCAATTCCCAGTTAAATCATCCCAGCCAGGGCTTTGTCAAGCCTGACCTTAAAAACCTCTAAGGAAGGAGATTCTACCACCTCCCTAGGTAACGCATTCCAGTGTTTCACCACCCTCCTAGTGAAAAAGTTTTTCCTAATATCCAATCTAAACCTCCCCCATTGCAACTTGAGACCATTACTCCTCAGTTCTGTCATCTGCTACCATTGAGAACAGTCTAGAGCCATCCTCTTTGGAACCCCCTTTCAGGTAGTTGAAAGCAGCTATCAAATCCCCCCTCATTCTTCTCTTCTGCAGACTAAACAATCCCAGCTCCCTCAGCCTCTCCTCATAAGTCATGTGCTCTAGACCCCTAATCATTTTTGTTGCCCTTCGCTGGACTCTCTCCAATTTATCCACATCCTTCTTGTAGTGTGGGGCCCAAAACTGGACACAGTACTCCAGATGAGGCCTCACCAGTGTCGAATAGAGGGGAACGATCACGTCCCTCGATCTGCTCGCTATGCCCCTACTTATACATCCCAAAATGCCATTGGCCTTCTTGGCAACAAGGGCACACTGCTGACTCATATCCAGCTTCTCGTCCACTGTCACCCCTAGGTCCTTTTCCGCAGAACTGCTGCCTAGCCATTCGGTCCCTAGTCTGTAGCGGTGCATTGGATTCTTCCATCCTAAGTGCAGGACCCTGCACTTATCCTTATTGAACCTCATCAGATTTCTTTTGGCCCAAACCTCCAATTTGTCTAGGTCCTTCTGTATCCTATCCCTCCCCTCCAGCGTATCTACCACTCCTCCCAGTTTAGTATCATCCGCAAATTTGCTGAGAGTGCAATCCACACCATCCTCCAGATCATTTATGAAGATATTGAACAAAACCGGCCCCAGGTTTGAATGGTTATGAATGGACGTACTGTATATATAGAACATTGTAATTGTAACTGTGGTGCAACTTTCAGCATCGCCTCACAATAGGGTGAGGAAGCCATCAGGCACAAAGGAGCCACCCCCACAACCAGACCAGACCAAGCCATTCTCCAGTTCAGGAAAAAACCACGAGGAACCATCAAAGGAAATGGGAACAGCATGAAACAGAAAAGAAAATCCCAGTCTTTGGAACCCAAGAAAAGAGGGAGTTTTCCCCTAGTGACTGAAGAAAAATCCTACAAACTCTTTTAAAATGGAAGGAGTTTGTACTAAAGTTCATCCAGAACTTGGGAGATGGTCTCAAGGTGGAAGACTGCCCATGAGTGCTGGATCCCTCCTATAGCTAGGGGCTATGCTGGGAAACTGTTTGAAGGCGAGAGGTAACTCTGATTAGAAAAGGGATTTTATCCGGTATGAAAGTGTAAAGCTTCAGGTTGTCTTTATGTGTCTTTTCTGTGTAACTTCTGTCTGTTCGCTTTCCACTTACCAGTTCATCTCTCAATCTGGCGCTTTTCTATGAAATAAACTTTTTATTAATTTCTCTCCCAAGCTGGTCTCTAGTGTGCAACCTGGGTGGTGTGTTGTGCGCAAGGGACCCAATAACTGGGACAGCTGCTTTCCCACCTTTGGACTGGAAGGACTATTGGTGTCACCATTCAAAGAATAACTTGACTGGTAAGAGCCAGGGTGAGCTGGCTACCGGTGTCAGGGAACTGAACCAGAGCTGCACAGCACAAAGGCCCCCAAAGCAATAGGGCAGGCAGTGACAGAACCCCTCTGTGGTCTGGGTGAACCCAAAACATCACACTAGCTCAATATTATACCTGCAGTGACACAAGCAAGTGCCAACAATGGAAACAGCTTCATTGTAGAATGAAGAGAACAAGCCAGAGTAATCCAGACTGCTGCATTCCCATCCTACAAATGTGGAGAGCATGCGCCAGGGGCTGAATGCAACACTACTAAATATCCACCGACTCAGAGAAAAGAGTCCCCTGACCCATCCTCCCTCATTCATGGGGGCCTTTCTTTAAGGGGATCCTGCTGCACTGGCTGTGTCTCTTGTTTATGTCCTTTTCTGCTACCATTCTCCAAATCGTGGTGCAGGTAGGAGAACGCGCGGCAGTGACAGAGGTCAGCTCTTTATTAGCAGTGAACCAGGCTGACATGGACAAGTCTGCACTAGCTCCACCAGCAATGAAATTTTCAATATTCCCTTTGAGGTGTCTTCAAGCCTAATGGCTTGGGGTTGAGCCTACTGCACTAGCCTGGCTGTGCTTTCTACCACAAGTCTGGCCTCTGATGCTTGGCCTTTAGCACTACTGGAATGTATCACTTCAAGCCCTCGCTCCCTCTGTATTGTAGAGCATCTGCTGGCCCTGTTTGAGCTCTTGTGAGCACAGCTCTGCAGTCCTCATTCCAGTGCTGGGTTGGGGTTATTGTTCAGAAGGTACCATATCAAAGAAAGAGAGAGAGAAAGAGAGAGATTGCTTCTTCTCACCTTTAGAGAGAGAGTTTCTTCTCATCTCTAGACCCTTGTCTATTACAACCTGACCTGATCTTTAGAGAGTTCTGCTCTGCCCCTTTTTCCACTGATTTAATTGTTTGGATTTTTTCAAAAAATCAAGAAACAAAATAGAACCCATAGACTCATTCACTCTGGGTCTCACTATCAGAGAATGGCAGGTGCTGCAGATACACGACTTACCTGCAACAAAACATCGGATTTGAGCTGTTTTGTTGGTGAGAACACAGATGTCTTTCTCCACATTACTGAATGGCAGGAATTCCAATCCCCCATCAGTAAATTGCTGGTTAACAGCCATCAAGCCCAGCTGGTTGGTATTATTCCTTAGTCTGTTAGCCAAAGGTACTTCACTGCCGTACACCATGCTGCCATCAAGGAAGGCTGTGAGTGCATTGATCTGGTTTCGAATGGCTCTGCCCATGGTGCATGCAGGGGCTGAGCGGGTGAATGGAATGCAGTCACTTTGGTTTTTAATTCGTGGATCGTTGGGTGGAATCTACAGCAAGAGATGAACGGGATTAATTACCACTGAGTGCAGAAGCCATTCTCCCTCCCGGAGCAGCGTTTCCTGCCCTGCCCCATACTGAAACTGCTTCTGTTTCTTGTTAGATTTAAGCTATGGCTACACATAGAGTGCTTTGTTAATCCAGTCTCAAGGTGACAAAGGCCTGGGTCACTGCAACAAGCAGAGAAATGGTCACAATCTTATGGGCAGGTGCAGAGAGGAAAACATCTTGCTCGTCACTGCTCTTGTGTGACCATCCAACAGCCAAACAGGGAGCATAATGAAGGCCTCCATCAAGGATCATTCCCACTCTTCATCAAGAGCCTGGGTCTGGGGGTGCCGAGGGCACTCACTGCCCATCGGAGGGCCTCGTTCACTGCAGTCTGGGATGCAGGGGTAATGAAATGGGGGTTTCCTTATTCTATGACTGTACTTAGCCTGCCCTGATTGAAGGATCTCCATAACTTGAACCTCCCTCACTAAATATGGGGGAATGATGCCAAATCCAAGTAAAAGAGAGAAGGGGCAGGGACAGGAGTTCCTACCTGGTGGTGAGGACTTTGTTTAAGGATCTTAGATGCCACTGGATCCTCACTTTCCGGTATGTAAAGAGAGAGCTGAGGAGAGAGTCTGTGTCTCATCCCAGTGATCACTAGAGCTGACATCGTTGACAGGCTGGTCTGTGGGGCTGCGCTGAGAGCCGGTGTGGGGCAGGGTTGTGGGGAAAGACAATGCAGAGGAGGCAGCAGCAGTGAAGTTCCCTATTACCTGGTGAAATCACGAAGAGCTGGGCTGCCTGGTGGAAGCTGCGAACGCAGCAGTGCGGCTGCAGGCTGGGGGCGGAGGGCGCAGTAGAAAAGGGGCCCCTGCCAGCAGGCTGAGGGCTGTGATGACTCCTAGCCGGGCGAGGCGGGGCTCGGGTGGTGAGAGATGCAACAGCAGCAGCAAGGCTGCCGTGGCACAGGCAGCAGAGCGGCGACAGAGGTGCAGGGGTGAAAGGTGGCAGCAGCAGCAAAGCAAGCCATGCACTCCAAGGGCTGTCGATGTACCCTCCTGCCGCACCCCTGGATTCTGGCCCTTTGCTGCCCTCAGACAACAGCACTGCATGGGGTGCAGCAGAGTGGAAGAGGGAGTGGCATGCTGTCAAGGGACATTGTTCATGGGACTTTCACACCACAAAGTGGGAAACTGAGGCAAAGGACAATGCCCAAGACACTGCGGAGCAAGTGTTTTATTTATTGTTTGCAGACTATCAAATCATTGTTCCTATTTTCCCCTAATTAATGCTGTTTTTCCTCTCATCTTAATAGAAGATTTATTTGTGCTGTACACAGATTCAGTGCTTGTGACTGGGGAAGTATTGCCTCTTAGGGGTGCCCAGGGGAGATACATAGTTTTTCAGGGTTTCTGACTGGGGGCTCAAGATGGTTTTGTTTTGTAATTCTAAGAGGAACCCCAGGAAATTATACCCGGCCCTTATTGCTGTTAACAACACCTGGCAGAAGGGTTACATCAGAGACCTCTCCCTCCCCCGACACACTCCCCCTGGTCAGCGGAGGCTGCTGAGTTGAACAGTGATCAGTATAACAGAGGGAGGTGTCTGAGTGGTCTCCCTTAGGGCACTGTGTGAGGAGCTGTATTACTTCTCTTTCCATTATGGTGTCGCAGTGACACATGATTTGATTGGGAGTAATTGACAGGTCTTTTTAAGAACATCAGAGCGGCCATACTGGGTCAGACCAATGGTCCATCTAGCCCAGTATCCTGTCTTCCGGCAGTAGCCAGTGCCAGGTGCCCCAGAGGGAATGAACAGAACAGGGCAACTATTGAGTGATCATCCCCTGTTATCCAGTCCCAGATTCTGGTAGGCAAAGCTTCAGGAACACCCAGAGCATGGGGCTGCATCCCTGGCCATCTTGGCTAATTGCCATTCATGGACTTGTGCTCCATGAACTTCTCTAATTCTTTGTTGAACCAATTTATGCCTTCACAACATCTGGCAACAAGTTCCACAGGTTGACTGTGCGTTGTATGAAGAAATAATTCTTTTGGTTGTTTTAAACTTGCTGGCTATTAATTTCATTGGGTGACTCCTGATTCTTGTTTTATGTGAAGGAATAAATAACATTTCCTTATTCACTGTCTCCACACCTTTCATGATTTTACAGAGTTCTATCATATCTCCCATTAGTCATCTCTTTTCCAAGCTGAAAAGTACCAGTCTTATTAATCTCTCCTCAATGGAAGCTGTTCCATACTCCTAATAGTTTTTGTTGCCCTTCTCTGTACCTTTTCCAATTCTAATATATCTTTTTTTAAGATGGGGTGACCAGAATTGCACACAGTAATCAAGATGTGTGTATGCCATGGCATTATGATATTTAGTGTCTTATCTATTCCTTTCCTAATGGTCCCTAACATTCTGTTCGCTTTTTTGACTACCACTGCACATTGAATGGATGTTTTCAGAGAACTATCCACAATAACTCCAAGATCTCTTTTTTGACTGGTAACAGACCATTTAGATCTAATCACTTTGTATGGAATTATGTTTTCCAAGGTGCGTTACTTTGCATTTATCTACATTTTGCACTTCATCTGCCATTTTGTTGCCCAATCACCCAATTTAGTGAGTCCCTTTGTAACTCCTCACAGTCTGCTTTGGACTTAATGGTCTTGAGTAATCTTGTATCGTCTTCAACTTCCCACCTAGAATCATAGAATCATAGAATATCAGGGTTGGAAGGGACCTCAGGAAGTCATCTAGTCCAAACCCCTGCTCAAAGCTGGATCAATCCCCAACTAAATCATCCCAGCCAGGGCTTTGTCAAGCCTGACCTTAAAAATATCTTAGGAAGGAGATTCCACCACCCCCCTAGGTAATGCATTCCAGTGTTTCACCACCCTCCTAGTGAAAAAGTTTTTCCTAATATCCAAACTAAACCTCCCCCACTGCAACTTGAGACCATTACTCCTCGTTCTGTCATCAGCTCCCACTGAGAACAGTCTAGATCCATCCTCTTTGGAACCCCCTTTCAGGTAGTTGAAAGCAGCTATAAATCCCCCCTCATTCTTCTCTTCCGCAGACTAAACAATCCCAGTTCCCTCATAAGCCTCTCCTCATGTGTTCCAGTCCCCTAATCATTTTTGTTGCCCTCCGCTGGACTCTTTCCAATTTTTCCACATCCTTCTTGTAGTGTGGGGCCCAAAACTGGACACAGTACTCCAGATGAGGCCTCACCAATGTCGAATAGAGGGGAACAATCACGTCTCTCGATCTGCTGGCAATGCCCCTACGTATACATCCCAAAATGCCATTGGCCTTCTTGGTAACAAGGGCACACTGTTGACTCATATCCAGCTTCTCGTCCACTGTAACCCCTACGTCGTTTTCTGCAGAACTGCTGCCTAGCCATTCGGTCCCTAGTCTGTAGCGGTGCATGGGATTCTTCCGTCCTAAGTGCAGGACTCTGCACTTGTCCTTGTTGAACCTCATCAGATTTCTTTTGGCCCAATCCTCTCATTTTTCTAGGGCCCTCTGTATCCTAGCCCTACCTTCCAGTGTATCTACCTCTCCTCCCAGTTTAGTGTCATCTGCAAACTTGCTGAGGGTGCAATCCACACCATCCTCTAGATCATTAATGAAGATATTGAACAAAACCGGCCCCAGGACCGACCCTTGGGACGCTCCACTTGATACCGGCTGCCAACTAGACATGGAGCCATTGATCACTACCCGTTGAGTCTGACGATCTAGCCAACTTTCTATCCACCTTAGAGTCCATTCATCCAGCCCATACTTCTTTAACTTGCTGGCAAGATTACTGTGGGAGACCATGTCAAAAGCTTTGCTAAAGCCAAGGAACACCACGTCCGCCGCTTTTCCCTCATCCACAGAGCCAGTTATCTCGTCATAGAAGGCAATTAGATTAGTCAGGCATGACTTGCCCTTGGTGAATCCATGCTGACTGTTCCTGATCACTTTCCTCTCCTCTAAGTGCTTCAGAATTGATTCCTTGAGGACCTGCTCCATGATTTTTCCAGGGACTGAGGTGTGGCTGACTGGCCTGTAGTTCCCAGGATCCTCCTTCTTCCCTTTTTTAAAGATGGGCAATAGATTAGCCTTTTTCCACCTCTCTGTTTATCCCTTTTTGCAGATAATTTATGAATGTGTTGAACAGCACTGGTCCCAGTACAGACCCCTGGGGGACACCACTATTTCTCTCTCTCCATTCTGAAAACTGACCATTTATTCCTACCCTTTGTTTCCCGTCTTTTAACCAAAAAGAAAAGGAGTACTTGTGGCACCTTAGAGACATTGGTTAGTCTCTAAGGTGCCACAAGTACTTCTTTTCTTTTTGCGAATACAGACTAACACGGCTGCTACTCTGAAACCTGTCTTTTAACCAGTTACTGATCCATAAGAGGACCTTCCCTCTTGTTCCTAGACTGCTTATTTTGCTTAAGAGCCTTTGGTGATGGACCTTGTCAAAGGCTTTCTGAAAGTCCAAGTACACTATATCCACTGGATTACCCTTTTCCACATGTTTGTTGTCCCCCATCAAAGAATTCTAATAGATTGGTGAGGCATGATTTCCCTTTACAAAAGCTGGGTTGACTCTTCCCCAACAAACTGTGTTCATCTATAGTGTCTGATCATTCTGTTCTTTACTATAGTTTCAACCAACTTGCCTGATACTGAAGTTAGGCTTACTGGCCTGTAATTGCCATTGTAATTGCCTCTGGAGGCTTTTTAAAAAATTGGTGTCATATTACTATCCTCCAGTCATCTGGTACTGAGGCTGATTCAATAGATTACATACCACAGTTAATAGTTCTGCAATTTCACATTTGAGTTCCTTCAGAACTCTTGGGTGAATGCCATCTGTTCCTGGTGACTTATTACTATGTAATATTTGTTGATTTTTTCCAAAAACTCCTCTACTGACACCTCAACCTGGAACAATTCCTCAGATTTGTCACCCAAAATGAATGGCTCAGGTATGGGAATCTCCCTGACATCCTCTGCAAAGAAGACTAATGCAAAGAATTCATTTAGCTTCTCCGCAGTGACCTTATCTTCCTTGAATGCTCCTTTAGAACTTCAATCGTCCAGTTGCCCCTCTGATTGTTTAGCAGCTTCCTGCTTCTGATGGACTTAAAAATATTGCTATTAGTTTGTGAGTCTTTTGCTAATTGCTCTTCAAATTCTTTTTTGCCCTGCCTAATTACACTTGGACACTTGACTTGCCAGAGTTTATGCTCCTTTCTGTTTTCCTCAGTAGGATTTGACTTTCAATTTTTAAAAGATGCCTTTTGCCTCTAACCGCTTCTTTTACTTTGTTGTTTAGCCACGGTGGCACTTTGTTGGTCCTCTTACTGTGTCTTTTAATTTGGGGTATACGTTTAGTTTGAGCCTCTATTAGGGTGTTTATTTATCAGGTTATTTTTAAAGACTGTCAAGGGTTCCCAGAGTATCAGACCAGCACTCATTATTGTAGTTGGTAAAACATCCAAACAAATAAGTAAATAAATAAATATAATGTATGAGTTAGCACAAGCCTACAAGGGGATTATGACATTCCAGACCAAAAATTAAGATAAAATTAATATTGTAAAGTGAATCACTCAAAAGTTGGGAAATTCCAAATTTAAGGGAGACTATGCCCCATTTGAATTTATATGACACAGTCTTTCCCTATGTGATCATAAACTATTATTAGCCTAATGCCAGGTCATACATCTAGGAACAAAGAGTATAGGGCATAATTACAAGGTGAGACTGAGCTCTGGAAATAAATGACAGTGGAAAAGAGTTAGGGCTCCTGGTGGAGACCAGCTGTCCATGAGCTCCCAGTGCAATGTTCTGTCTGAGAGGGCTAATGCGACATATCTGAGCAGGACAATATCAATTAGAGAGGTGTTACCACTGTGTACAGCATTATTGGGACCATTACTGAATACTGTGTGCAGTTTTGGTGTTCACACATTAAAAAAGGAAATTGTCAGATTGGAGAGGGTTCAGAGAAGAATTATTTGACCTCTGGGAGCTGCCTCGCAAGAAGAGATTAAAGGAGAGAAGAGAAGGTTAAGAGGTGACTTGATTACAGTTTATAAGAACTCATATGAGGAGAAGATGTCTGAAGCAGGGGCTCTTTAATCTAGCAGACAAAGCACAATGAGATCTAGTGACTGGAAGCAGAAGTTCTCTGGCCTGTGTTATACAGGAGGGCAGGCTAGATGATTATAATGTTCCCTTCTGGCCTTAAAATCCAAGAAACAACACCCCCACTCTCCTCTTAGTCATACCAACATGCCCTTTGGGAGGAAGACTCACTTGCAGGTATCTGCCCATGGAAAAGGGCAGGGAGAGACTCTGACAAACCCAGTCCCTAGGAGAAACTGATCAAGGGTAATGATCTGGATGATGGGATGGATTGCACCCTCAGCAAGTTCGTGGATGACACGAAGCTGGGGGGAGAGGTAGATACAATGGAAGGTCGGGATAGGGTCCAGGGTGACCTAGACAAATTGGAAGATTGGGCCAAATGAAATCTGATGAGGATCAACAAGGACAAGTGCAGAGTCCTGCACTTAAGACGGAAGAATCCCATGCACCGCGCTACAGACTAGGGACCGAATGGCTCGGCAGCAGTTCTTCAGAAAAGGACCTAGGGGTTACAGGGGACGAGAAGCTGGATACGAGTCAACAGTGTGCCCTTGTTGCCAAGAAGGCTAATGGCATATGGGGCTGCATTAGTAGGAGCATTGCCAGCAGATCAAGGGACGTGATTATTCCCTTCTATTCGGCACTGGTGAGGCCACATCTGGAGTACTGCATCCAGTTTTGGGCCCCCCCCACTACAGAAAGGATGTGGACAAATTGTAGAGAGTCCAGCGGAGGGCAACAAAAATGATCAGGGGGCTGGGGCACATGACGTATGAGGAGAGGCTGAGGGAATTGGGCTTATTTAGTCTGCAGAAGAGAAGAATGAGGCGGGATTTGATAGTTGCTTTCAACTACGTGAAGGGGGGTTCCAAAGAGGATGGAGCTCGGCTGTTCTCAGTGGTGGCCAATGACAGAACAAGGAGCAATGGTCTCAAGTTGCAGTGGGGGACGTCTAGGTTGGATATTAGGAAAAACTATTTCACTAGGAGGGTGGTGAAGCACTGGAATGCGTTACCTAGGGAGATGGTGGGATCTCCATCCTTAGAGGTTTTTAAGGCTTGGCTTGACAAAACCCTGACTGGGATGATTTAGTTGGGGTTGGTACTGCTTTGAGCAGGGGGTTGGACTAAGTGACCTCCTGAGGTCTTTTCCAACCTTAATTGTCTATGATTCTATTATTCTAAGGTGAGGTGCCCCCTCACTCTTCTGTTCCCTCCAGGAGAAATCCTGGCAGTACCTTGATGGGGAAGCAAGGTGGTTTTTTGGCACAGCTGGTCTGACAGTCCTCTCTGCTGCCGAAAGTGACCGTTGCTGGAGTCGGAGGGCCAAAGTCCATGTCATGGTCAATAAACTGGCCCCACTGCATGAAGATGAGCGCCCTGTTCTGATCCGATACGAGCTCCTCAGTGGGAAAGCGTACAATCTTGTTTGAAACTTCTCGCACCTGGAGGGATTAAAGCAGAGAGTGTGTAATAAGATGGGCTAGGAACATGTGTTCTGTAGACAAGATTGGGGAGTGGGAGGTCAATTTCCCGTGCCATCAACAGGTGTCTAAGTGAGATGGAAGCTGCTCCAATTTCCTTTTTAAAAATACAAACATTTAAACGGTGAATTCTTTGTTTAATTTTCCTGCCGGCACCATTCTGGACTCCCTTACTAGAGGGCTATAACTCTTCATTTGCCATCTCTATTCAAGTCTGTTCAGCTCTGAACACACACTACAATACTCCACACACAGTGCTCCTTCATTCATGGAGCTCAAAGAGCCTCACCAGTGCTTAATTTGTAATGAAAGAGGTGCTGGGGCTCAAGCAATTGCTTTACTTTCATAACTGACATGGCAAGCCCAGAGGTGCCGGGGCTGTGAACTGCCAGGCCCAGAGGTGCTGGGGCTGTGAACTGCCAAGCCCAGAGGTGCCGGGGCTCAGCCCTGGCAAGCCCTTGCACAATTATGCACTGAGCCTCACAAAGATGGTCAAGCTTTATCAACCCTTCACAGACTGGGAACTGAAGAAAACAAAGATTGAAGTCACTGTTTTGAAATGGGGTGTCAGAAATGCTGAAAACCTTTGAGAGTCAGGTGCCTCAATTTAGGCACAGACATTTGAAAACACTGACCTTCACCCCTTTGGTTTCCGTTACCATTTCTGTGAAAGAGAGGCAAAGTTAGTTCCTTCCCACGTGGATGAGAGAGTCAGGCCTGCCTACCTACCTACATAAGTCTGTGTAAAGGAGGAAAGTAGGAAGGCCAGGCCGCGGAAGAACTACCCTCTTAGTCTTTTAATGGAATTTCTTAGGTTTTGTTTTTAAAGGAATTCCATAATCTGGACCTATCTGGCCAGCTACCAGGCCTCTGCTGGCCTACCCTGTGCTGCAAAGCACACATTGAATGAGACAAGACTTCACTGAAGCCCTTGCCTTATTTAATGTGCACTTTAGAAGATGCACATGTTCACTACATATTAAATTAGCTGAGTGCCTTGTCTAGTCCAGGATTTAAGGTGTGATGTTAGCACCTGTTAGCTAATATGTTCCAATTAATACATTTTAAAAGCCTAATGTAGACATGGCTCACACAGCCTTTACCACGGGGGTGGGAGGGAAGCCAATGTAACACGTTTTCAATGATAAACTACCTTATCTACACTTGACTTTTAGAACGTTAGAACATGTAACTTTCTTTTGGTAACTTTATCTAGGATGTATACAAAATCTTACAAATCATTACCAAGCAAGTACCAAAAATACTCTATTTACAAATACAAAAGTGGACGTGCTTTTGCCAAGAGAGACATTATCCACTGGGCAGGGATAGTGTACCTCCTTTTATACACCATGAATGCATAAAATCATGGATTTTTTTTTGGATAATAGTTTATAGTAAATATCTGGGTTAGATACAAACAATATTGCATCCCTGTTTGCTGCCTTCACACATCTCAGACTGGAGAACCTAGGCTCCGTTGGCTTGCACTGCTGCTTTTGTTCTGGGAGAGGGAACAATGATTCATTTAAGGCAATGGAGGCCAGTGCCAATGTTCATATGGGACAAAGTTCTGAATAAAAGATGCCACTCTGTCCTGTAAAACCCTTTTCCTCATCTGGAGATAACAAGAGAAGCACATCCCCTTTAGCTCTGGCACTATGAATTACTTCAAATACTATACAAATATTACTTGACCTTTGTAAAGTCTTTAATTAATCCAGTTTGATCTGAAGGTATATAAGTCCCCTTCAGTTCTGCAAATAAAGAACAGTTTGGTGTGAATCTGGGCCTATCAGATCTGCATGAGGGAAGGGCTTCCCTTTTTCCCACGTTAGGGAGACCTAAAATAGCAGCTTCTTTCATAGATTTTGGAAGTTCCTCCCCTAACACAGCAGCATTAAAGGATCAACTGATACCTCCTTAATAGCTTTATAAAATTCTGCTGGAAATTTACAAGGCCTTGGAGTTTTCCACTTTTTAAATTTCCTCTGTTATTTCTTCTCCTAAAATTTCTCTGTCAGTCTCCTGTGTCTTTGGCAGCTACTTCCCACTGCCTGTTACTTCCAGATATTTTTGATAAAAAAATAAAACTTGAAGTATCTGAAGTATAGAGGTTATTCTAATAACAGCAGCACATACTTCGTAGCAGTGTGTAACTATCTTTTGCTGAGCATTTTTAACTGGTGGGATAGTGTATTGCTCTTTAATCCTTTGAGCTTTTAAGCATTGAGTTATCACATTTACTTCCTTTTTCATAAAAAAGCCTCTTTATACAAGTAAGGGCTTGTTTAGGGACATCTCCCATAAACTTATTCACTTCCCTCCCTATTATTAGTTAGCTGGTGATATGTTGTTCTGAGCCTGCACTTTTATGAATCTGTCACAGATTTTTAGAACATAGGAAGTGCCAGACTGGGTCAGACCAATGGTCCATCTATCCTGTCTTCTGACAGTGGCCAAAGCCAGATGCTACAGAGGGAATGAACAGAACAGGGCAATTATCCAGTGATCCATCCATTGTTGTCCACCCCAGTTTCTGGCAGTCAGAGGTTTAGGGACATCCAGGGCATGGGGTTGCATCCCTGATCATCTTGGCTAATAGCCATTGATGGGCCTGTCCTCCAGGAACTGATCTAATTCTATTCTGAACCCAGTTATACTTTTGGCCTCTATCACATCCCTGGCAACAAATTCCACAGGCTGACTATGCGTTGTGTGAAGAAGTGCTTCCTTTGTTTGTTTTAAACCTGTTGCTTATTAATTCAGTTGGTGATCCCTGGTTCTTCTGTTATGTGAAGGGGAAAATAACACTTCCCCATTAACTGTCTCTGCACCAGCCATGATTGTATAGACCTCTGTCATCTCCCCACTCAGTCGTCTCTTTCCTAAGCTGCACAGTCCCAGTCTTGTCAGTCTCTCCTCACACAGAAGCGGTTCATGTCCATGTGTCCCTCATCATTTCTGTTGCCCATGTCTCTACCTTTTCCAAATCTAATACATCTTTTTTGAGTGGGGATTACCAGAACTGCAGGCAGTACTCAAGGTGTATCATGAATTTATATAGTAGCATTATGATATTCTCTATTTTATTATTTATCCATTTCCTAATGGTTCCTAACATAGTGTTAGCTTTTTCGACTGCTACTGCACATTGAGTGGATGTTTTCAGAGAACTATCCACAATGACTCCAAGATCTCTTTCTTGAGTGGTAACAGCTCATTTAGATCCCATCATTTTAGCTAACGTACGCAATAGTTTACGTACCCCTGTTAGTAGTTCTGCAATTTCATATTTGAGTTATTTCAGAACTCTTGGGCGAAAACCATCTGGTCCTGGTGACTTATTACTATTCAATTTATCAATTTCTTCCCAAACCTCCTCTAATGACACTTCCATCTGGGACAGTTCCTCGGGTTTGTCACCTAAAATAATGTTTCAGGGGTGGGAATCTCCCTCACCTCCTCTGCAGTGAACACTGGTGCAAAGAATCCTTTAGCACCTCCATCGTTCAGTGGCCCCACTGACTCTTTGCCAGGCTTCCCTCTTCTGAACTTTCTATTTTCCTCAGAAGGATCTGACTTCCAATTTTTAAAAGATGCCTTTTTGACTGTAATCTCCTCTTTTACTCTGTTATTTAGCCATGGTGGCATTGTTTTGGTCCTATTATTGTTTATTTTTGTATTTGGGGTATACATATAGTTTGAGCCTCTGCTGTGGTGTTTCAAAAAGTTTTCATGCAGATTGGAGGCATTTCACTCTAGTGACTGTTCCTTTCAATTTCTGTTTAACTGGCCTCCTCATTTTTGGGTAGTTCCTCTTTTGAAGTTAAATGCTTCTGTGATGGGTTTCTTTGGTATTTTCCCCCTACAAAGAAGTTAAATTTTATTATATTATAGATGCTATTACTAGGACGCTACCAAATTCACGGTCCGTTTTGGTCAATTTCACTGTCTTAGGATTTTAAAAATCGTAAAATTCATGATTTCAGCTATTTAAATCTGAAATTTCACAGTGTTGTAATTGTAGGGTTCCAAGCCCAAAACCGGAGGGGGCGGGGTCACAGGATTATTGTGGGGGGGTTGTGGTACTGCTTCCCTGACTTCTGCACTGCTGCTGGCGGGGCGCTGCCTTCAGAACTTGACGCCTGGCCAACAGAAGGGTGGCTGAAGGCAGCACAGAAGGGTGGCAATACTGCGACCCCCCCCCCCAAAAAATAACCTTGTGACCCCCTGCAATGCCCTTTTGGGTCAGGAACCCCAATGCTGGTCTCCCCCATGAAATCTGTATAATATAGAGCAGTGGTTCTCAAACTTTAGCAACCCGAGGACCCCCATTTTGATTTAAAATATTTGGGGACCCCCAAGCCTTCCCACTCAGCCCCAGGACTCTCCCTCACTCCACCCCTTCCCCCAAGATCCTGCCTCTTCCTGCCGCCCGCTCACTCCATCCCCCCTCCCTCCATCACTCACTCTCCCCCACCCTCACTCACTTTCACCAGGCTGGGGCAGGGAGTTGGGGTGCAGGCTCTGGAAGGGAGTTTGGGTGCGGGAGGGGGGTGAGGGGTGCAGGCTCTGGGAGAGAGTTTGGGTGTGGGAGGGGGCTCAGGGCTGGGGCAGGCGGTTGGGGTACAGGAGGGGCGAAGGGTTCAGGCTCTGGGAGGGAGTTTGGGTGCAGGAGGGGGGTGAGGGGTGCAGGCTCTGGGAGGGAGTTTGGGTGCGGGAAGGGGCTCAGGGTTGGGGTAGGGGGTTGGTGCAGGAGAGGGTGAGGGGTGCGGGCTCCGGCCAGGCGGCGCTTACCTCAGGCAGCTCCTGAAAGTGACTGGCACAGCTCTCTGGCAGCAGTTCCTAGGCCCACAGGCACTGCCCCCACAGCTCCCATTGGTTGCAGTTCCCGGCCAATGGGAGCTGCGGAGTCGGCACTCGGGACAGGGGCAACATGCAGTGACCACCTGCTTCCCCCGCTTGGGGCCACAGGGACATGCCAACCACTTCCAGGAGTGGCACGGAGCCAGGGCAGGCAGGGAGCCTGTCTTAGCCCCACTGCATGGCCGGACTTTTAGCACCACTCAGGGAGGGGGAGGAGTTGAGGGAGGGAGGGGGAAGAGTTGATCAGCAGGGCTTACAGAGCCCATGGAGTACCCTCGGGGACCCCAGTTTGAGAAACTCTGGTATAGGGTAAAAGTACACAAAAGACCAGATTTCATGGGAGGAGACCAGCTTTCATGGTCCATGATTAATTTTGATGGCCGCGAATTTAGTAGGGCCCTAGCTATTACCAAACGGTTCAGATATATTCGCCACTTGGATCAGTTCCTGTGCACCACTTAGGACTCTCCCCTTGTGGGTTTCAGAACTAGCTGCTCCAAAAAGAAGTCATTAATGGTGTGCAGAAAATTTAATGTCTACATCCCGGCGTGAGGTGACATGTCAATATGGGGGTAGTTGAAATCCCCCATTTTTATTGGGTTTTCTGTTTTTGTAGCCTCAATAATCACCACGAGCATTTCACAGTCATCATCACTATACTGGTCAGGCGGTCGGTGGTATATCCCTACTGCTATACTCTTATTATTCAAGCATGGAATTTCTATCCATAGAGATTCTATGGTACTGTTTGACTCATTTCAGATTTTTACTACATTTGACTCTATGCTTTTTTCATATATAGTGCCACTCCTCTTCCAGTGCAACCTACTCTGCAATGCCTATTATACCAATATCCGCATTTAATACCGGGCACTCTGTACCTCAAAGTAGCATCCTGGAACCCCCAAATTCACCACTGTGATAGGATTATGATATGTTTTGTACAAACTATACCTTATGAGGTATCATTTTAAAAGTCTTGATCTGCTGAACATGAATATCCTGTTGGAATGTATGTGCGATCACTGTACGGGAAGTTATGAAGTATTGCTACCTTGTTACTGGGATATGTTGTTAGGTGGGGAACACACACCGCCACCCTTTCAGCTGCAACAAAGAAGGGCCCAGACAGCATTAATGGCCCACCAAAAAAGAGTCCCCTATCCCAGAGATTCCTTAGAGAAGACACCTATGCAATGAGGACTGCTTGACCAATGGGGACTGCCTCACCCCCACATCACATCGGGGATCTTTCTAGCAGCTGGAAGAAGGTATAAAAGAGGGAGAGTGACATCATCACTTGGACTCTCCAATTCAACACCTGGAAGATCATCTGGAGGACAAAGACTTTGAACTAGGGAGATTGGTCCCAGGCTGGAAGGATTTCAGTCTGTGTATTGAGGAACTGTAAACGTTAGGGTGTAAATCTGTTAATCTGTAAATCTGTTGGGTGAGAAACCGTTTGATTCAAATCTTGTTTAGTCTGTTTAAGCTAGAATTTAGACTGCGTTTCTATTTTTAATTCACTTAAAATTGACCTTTCTGCAGTTACTAAATCGGTTTTATATTTTATCTAAACCAGTGTGGTTTTGGTGGAAGTCCTTGGGAAATTTCAGCTCAGGTGAACAAGGGCTGTTGCACGCCCACTACCCTTTTGTAAGACTGGCGAACTAATTAATGAGCTTACACCAGTCAGGCTTCTGACCAGTGCAAAATGGAAACAGTTCTGGGGTGTAGGGCTGGAGCTGGGGGGAATTGGCTGGAGCCTTTCTCCTGATGGTTCATGAGTAGGGCCCTACCAAAGTCACAGCCCATTTTGGTCAATTTCATGATCATAGGATTTTAAAAATAGTAAATTTCATGATTTCAGCTATTTAAATCTGAAATTTCAGTGTTGTAACTGTAGGGGTCCTGACCCAAAAGGAGTTGGGGGGGGGTCATAAGGTTATTGTAGGGGGGGTGTGGTACTGCTACCCTTACTTCTGCAGTGCTGCTGGGGCTGCGGCGCTGCCGAGGGCGGCGTCGCTGCCTTCGGAGCTGGGCAGCAGGAGAGCGGCGGCTGCTGGCTGGGAGCCCAGCTCTGAAGGCAGAGCCACCGCCACCCTCGGCAGCGCAGAAGTACGGATGGGATGGGAGGGGATGGCATTGCCACCTGACTTTTGCCTTGCTGCTGGCAGGGCGCCGCCTTCAGAGTTGGGCCCTCGCTCTCCAGCCACCCAGCTCTGAAGGCAGTGCAGAAGTAAGGGTGGCAATACCATGACCCACCACCCTAAAATAACTTTGTGACCCCCCTGAAACTCCCTTTTGGGTCAGGACCTGCAATTTAAGAAACGCTGGTCTCCCCCGTGAAATCTGTATGGTATAGGGTAAAAGCACACAAAAGACCAGATTTCACAGAGGGAGACCAGATTTCATGGTCCATGGTGCATTTTTCATGACCGCGAATTTGGTAGGAGCCTATTCATGAGTGGCTGGGAACTTGTTCAAGTAACTCAGGTGGGTGTGTCCCTGCCTGTGGATGGCTGTGTAAGTGCAGTACCTGTCCGAGGCTTGTAGCTTGACATTAGCATCACTGTGTGAGAGACAGCCAGGCTGGTGGGTTTGAGAGCTCAGCGGTTCACAGTCCAGGCTGCACCCTGGGGACCTCGTCACACCCCCATTGTAGTGTTTAGAGTTCTTCCATTGCTGTAGAAGCACTTGTAAAATTTTTAGTTGTCTGCATTCATGTGGTGTAACTGAATGAGATTCTATTTCACTTGAATGTTTTATCAACTTCTATCTTCTCCTCTTTACTAGGATATCCCCATTAATAAATCCTTCCCTAAGGGATGTCTCTATCTGCACCGTGTGCTCCTCCGCACCTGTCAGCTTTCCCTCAGCCCTTAGTTTAAAAAGTCCCATATGAAGTTTTTAATTTTACATGCCAACAATCTGGGTCCCTTTTGGTGTAGGTGGAGTCCCTCCTTCCTGTGTAGGCTCCTCCTTTCCCAAAATGTTCCCCAGTTCCAAATAAACCTAAATCTCTCCTCCCAACACCATTGTCTCATCTGCACATTGAGACCCTGCAGTTCTGCCTGTCTAACTGGCCCACGCACGGAACTGGAAGTATTTAAAAGAATGCCACCATGGAGGTCCTGAACTTTAATCTCTTACCTACCCCAGAACCTCTCTCCTCTCTTTCCCTACGTCACTGGTACCCACATGTACCATGACCATCGCTTCCTACCCAGCACTGCACATAAGTCCGTCTAGATGTCTCGAGAGGTCTGCAACCGTAGCACTCAGGAGGCAATTCACCATGCGGTTCTCTCGGTCAGCACAAACCCAACTATCTATATTTCTAATAACTGAATCCCCATAACTATTATCTTTCTCTTCCTAATAACTGTTGTCCCCTCCCCCAGAAGGGTATCCTCAGTGCCAGAGGACACCACGACATCATCTGGAAGGAGGATCCCAACTAAAGGATTGTTTCCCTCTATCCCAGCTGATGTTCTCCACCCCCGAGACTTTCATCCTCCTCAACAGCACAGAGGCTGTCAGACTAGGGGTGGGACCTGCTCTACTGTGCCCAGGAAAGTCTCATCAACGCACCTCTCTGTCTCCCTTCACTCCTCCCATTCAGCCACCCTGGTCTCAACAGCCCATGCTCGGTCTCCGAGGGTGAGGAGCTGCTTGCACCAAATGCACAAGGTGGATTTTGGAAAGTGGAATGAGCATTTCAGCTGAAATCCCCAGCTACCCCGAATTCCTGCCTTTCTGAGCGCTGCTGTCGTTACATCCCAGTGGAGCAGCTAAAGGCTCCCCACCCACCCTGAGGTGCACACATGGACACACAGACACATACGCTTCCTTGCTGGGTATTTTAAAATATTTTTCTTTGGGGTTTTGTCCTTTAGAACTTTGCGCTCTGCTTTTTGGCAGGGTTAAGAGTCTCAAACTCAAGAGTTCAAAAATTATGAGTCAGGGCCTCAAAACTCATGAGACTGGCTGTGAAATCACAAGAATTTTTAAAATAGTGACTTTGGGGCCTTTTTCTTTTGCCTTCTGGGGGTTGGGCCATTAGGGTTCAGGGTTCTTAGCTCTTCCTGCCAGCATACACGCTAGAAACTCTTTTTAAAAAAATGAAAGCAGAGATTCTCATGACTTCAAGAGCTGGGGATTTAGAGAAACCACCCAGTATGATGACTCTCCTGATAAAATCGTGTGAGTCAGCAACACTGAGTTAAGTGGGTCTAGGGGGAAATGATGGAGGCAGAATATTCTGCTTTCCACTCAGGCTTCAGACAGCCATTTCAGGGTACAGCTACACTTTGAGCTAAGGGTGATTCCCAGCTCTGATTGAGCCAACATGCTAAAAACATAGTAGGCCACCACAGCGTGAGTAGCTAGCTGCACTGAGTACCTACCCTACCTACTAGGCAGCTAGCCTCTGCCTGCGCCTCTGCCTGCTACGTCTCTTTTTAGCATGCTAGCTCGATCAGATCTAGCCCTGGTACTTTGCCACGCACTGAGAATTACTCCTCCAGACGGAAGTGCAGACCTAATGGCCTGCTGTTTCTTTCATTTTTCACTTTGGTCATTATGTGCTCAGCCTAGAGATGGCAAAGGGGTTACTGATGGTGGAGGACGTGTGCCATGGGGCCCCTGAGCTATCCTACCTCTGGCAAAACTCTGAGCTCCCTTCCTACTATTTTAATTCAAAGAATGTATTTTAAATGAATTGACAGTCCTTACCAATGGGAGACGAAATCCAGAATAACAGATTCCTTCTGTCCAGCCACGAGGGATTGAAACACCATCTTCATACTCTTGAGGCAGCCATCGGCTATAGGCTCTGTTTGAAGCCCCTAAGGTAGGGCTTCTCCTGGGAGATGGAATGAAAGAATCTGTATTTACAATACAGCAAATTATACCATCAACATCATCATAGAGCCTAGGAGCCTCAGTCACAGGCCAGAACATTGTGCTAGGCACTGTACAGACAGAACAAAAAGACAGTTCCTGCTCCAAGGAGATGACAGTCTAAGAATAAGACAAGAGACACCAAGTGGACACGAACAGTGGAGGAGCACAAGGAAACAATCTGGGTCAGCATGACAAGCAGGGGCCTCAGCACACCAGCTGCCTAACCATTGCTGACTTTTTAGTAGGCGTCACTGCACAGGGGTGTGTTAAGGAGGAACTGGAAGGAGGAAATGAGGTGGCATTGCCCATGCTTTTGGGAGCTCCTGCCATGGGTAAGGGGCAGTGTGGGGCAAAGCACAAAGCTTGTATGAGAATGTAATGAGAGGCAGTGAAGGAGGGCATAGCTGACAGATGCAGGCAGGAGTCAATAGTGTGTAAAACACTGAGCAAAACCATTGCAAATGTTTCAGTGACACCCTGACACACGGCGTCATGGGGACAGACTAGAATATGAGCTGAAATCTGACCTCTGTTTTGGCATGGGTGTGACTTTCACTCCAGGGGTTTTCTAGAAACCAGCCTGATTGTAAGGCTTGAGCCAGCCAGCCAGGAGCACATGAGGAGGAAATGCTGGCTATTGAGCTAGAGCCAGGCACAGAGCCAGCAGTGTAAAGGGCTCCTCAGTGAGCTGCATTAACAAGAGTGTGCAGACACCAAATGCATGATCAGGCTCACCACTCCTGGTGGGGATTTTCCCTTGTGTACCCTGTGAGATTTCACCAGAACAGGCCTGGCTAGTGAGTTAGGAACATAAAAGCATAAGAACGGCCATACTGGGTCAAAGCAAAGGTCCATCTAGTCAAGTGTCATGTCTTCTGACAGTGGCTAATGCCAGGAACTTCAGAGGGAATGAACAGAACAGGCAATCATTGAGTGATCCATCTGCTGTCGCCCATTCCCAGCTTCTGGCAAACATAGGCGAGGGACACCATCCCTGCCCATCCTGGCTAATAGCCATTGATGGACCTGTCCTCCATGAACTTATCTAGTTCTTTTTTGAACCCTGTTATAGTCTTGGCCTTCACAACATCCTCTGGAAAGGAGTTCCACATGTTGACTGTGCGTTGTGTGAAAAAATACTCCTTTTTGTTTGTTTTAAACCTGTTGCCTATTAATTTCATTTGGTGACCCCTAGTTCTTGTGTTATGAGAAGGAGTAGATAACACTTCCTTATTTACTTTCTCCACACTAATCATAATTTTATAGACCTCTATCATATCCCCCTTTAGTCGTCTCTTTTCCAAGCTGAAAAGTCCCAGTTTTATTAATCTCTCCTCATATGGAAGGTGTTCCATGCCCCTAATCATTTTTGTTGCCCTTTTCTGAACCTTTTCCAATTCCAATATATCTTTTTTGAGATGGGGCAACTACATCTGCAAGCAGTATTCAAAATGTGGGCGTACCATGGATTTATATAGAGGCAATATGATATTTTCTGTCTTATTATCTATCCCTTTCTTAATGATTCCCAAGATTCAGTTTGCCTTTTTGACTGCCACTGCACATTGAGTGGCTGTTTTCAGAGAACTATCAACAGTGACTCCAAGATCTTTTTCTTGAGTGGTAACAGCTAATTTAGACCCCATCATTGTATATGTATAGTTGGGATTAGATAGGAACGTATAGATAGGAAGTTACTCTAGTGTAGGGAGGACCTGCCATGCTCTCCTTGACAGCTAGCATCACCTGTTGTTGCATTCACCAGTGATTGTTCGGTAAGGGTTTGCTTCGTCGCATGGTATATTCATATTTAGTTGGGCACATCCAGTAGCCTTGGAAATCAGTTCCAGCTGAGCTGGGGTCAGCATGTCTGCAAGAGAATGCAAAGGAGGTTCAGCAACTTGGTATGCTGGGACTGGTGCCCCAGAAATGGGGCGAGGCAAAGAATTCTTGGAGGCCACTTCTGCACTCTGTCAAATCACTTCCCCAGCTCACTGCTGCCCTCACCAGGATGCAGCCTGCTCTGGGCGCAGAGTTGCTGTCTGGACTCACAGTAGAGCAGAGTCTGAAGCAGCTGGCCATGTTCACACAGACATCACCGGCTGACTTTGAAGCCTCACCTCTGCAGAGCCGGGAGGGAGATGCCAGAGTGAAGGGAAAGAAGGCGGTAGCAGGGAAGAGTCCCCTTCCCATTCCATCCCACAGTTGGACAGTGGTTACACTTGACCCAAATTCCGGAAGAAAGTGTTGGGGGCGGGCGGGAAAGTTGGCTTTCCCCTTTCACACAAAGGAGTCTCTTGAGCTACAACGCCTCCCGCTGCTTCTAGTCCCCCCGGGGTTTGTGCCACCGCGGTAGCTATCTGAGTGACGAATGGGGAGACGCTAGCTCTGACGTGCATGACCTGACAGGCAGACAGAAAGCTGCCATGTTTCATAGCCGGCCACTGCCTGCCAACAGACACTTGCATGTACCTTGTAGCCACTCATCTTCTAGCTTTACAGGTGTATCTAATTAAGGGCCCAGTCTTGCAGGACTGAAGTCAGTGGGAGGACAACTGAGCCCCAAGACACTGGGCAGAGAAAGGGCTCAAGGAGAGGAAGCCAAACTGACTTGCACCCCTGTACCTGTGACATTAAACTTCCCCTTCACAGTCCACTGCAACTTCTCCTTCAGCAGGCTCAGGGTGGTTTCCATGTAATCAGCAGCTCGGATCATGACCCTGGTTCCTCCCACTGGCTGCTTGATATGTCCCAGGATATCTGCAGGGGTGAAGGCTTCGTTCCTCAGTTTCTCCTTTAAACTGAAAGAAAAAAAGTCCCACTGTAGCTCTGGAGCAGAAACAATTCTACAAGTTGCAAGGGACCCCTTCTGCCTCTGGTCCATCGCAGCTCATTCCACAGTTACAGTAGTTACTACCCTGGCACATGCGTGTGCGGTGTGGGGCTAGCAAACATATGTGTGCAGGCCAGAGCTGACCGGCAGGATGTATTGTGGCCTATATGATACAGTTGGGTTCTCCAGAATCTCAGCTTTCATTTAGAAAACCAGTTAAGTGTCTATCAGTCACGGCTGCAGTGCAGACATAACCTTCCCAAAGTGACTTAAGTGTAGCCAAGGCAGTGATGCCTGCCTAAGTCTGCCCAGAGCCTGACACCATGGCTCCGAGAGGTGATCTCCCCTGTTCCTCTCACTGAGATGTCCACTCTAAATACCGGTGATGACATGTCCATGTCAACAATAACTGTTTAACTGCTGACCATTTAGTGGTTGGATGGGGAGCATGGGGAGGGAGTGAAGCCCACAGGGAAGAAATTGGATCTGGCTGCAGGGAAGGCAATGCAGAGAAAGTACAGAAGAATCACAGACAGGATAGGGAGGGAAATGGGAAGGTGGGTGGGGAAGGAAAAGAACTAAAGGGCAGGACTAGCAGAGGCCTAACGAAGAACAGATTCTCTCAGTGTGTGATGGATATGACTATAAGGCACTGAACAAACACTAAAGGAGGACTTGTGGCACCTTAGAGACTAACCAGTTTATTTGAGCATGAGCTTTCGTGAGCTACAGCTCACTTCATCGGATGCATAGCATATCGTGGAAACTGCAGACGATATGCTATGCATCCGATGAAGTGAGCTGTAGCTCACGAAAGCTCATGCTCAAATAAACTGGTTAGTCTCTAAGGTGCCACAAGTCCTCCTTTTCTTTTTACGAATACAGACTAACACGGCTGTTACTCTGAAACCTGAACAAACACTACAGATAACAAAACAAACTCATCGTCGGGCCAGAGACAGTCACAAGTGTAAGGCCAGATGGGACCAGCAGATCATCTAGCCTTCCCCCTGGGCATCACAGCTACGCCCCAACCCCTGCACACTAACCCCAACAATGGCATGAGCAAGACGGACTCTACAGCCCAGTGGTTCAGGCTCTCCACTAGGAGGTGGGGCAGCCAGGTTCCAGTCTGCCTGCTCCAGTCAGTATTGAATGATTTACACAAAGTGGAGCAGATATGGCAGGAGAGACAGAGAGCCCTGCCCCCAAATCCCCTGACAGCTAGGGCACTCTCCTATGAGGAGGAAATGCAGGTGAAGCCCTTTCTTAGGGGGGAGGAATTGAACCTGTTTCCTACATCCTGGGCAAGTGTTCTAGCCACTGAGCTAACGGGGGCACCACAACCCCCTCTGCTGACCATTTTCTGTCAGTTTAGATGTGTACAGAGGGCATCTACCAGACCAATCCCGCAAGGCAAGATAGGCAGGGGAATCCCTCATTTGTGAATCCCATCGAGTGTTAGGTGTTGAGCTGCATGGCAGTGTGGGGAGGTGCTCAGCTGCCTGATGTTGGTACCTTGTGGACTTTACTGGCAGAAATATGGGTGCCTATCTATGGACTTTAGGCACCTACATGGTTACACAGAAGCTGACAGAGGGGTTGTGAATGCCAGTGGCACCTAATGTTGGACTGAGGAACTTAAAGTGGCAGTTAGGTGCCTATGTCGGCCTTGTGAATCCCACCCTTGCAGTCTGGTGTCTCTTTGCTCATACCACGCAGGCTGCTCTCATCCAAAATGGCCACCACTTCTCCTGGTTCCCACTGAGAGTGACTCCAAGTTGCCTCCAGGGAAGATAGTAGCTCCCCATGCTATAAAGGAGTGGAGAGGAGCAGGTGAAAGGAGGCGGTGTCCATCTTTGCTATGGGACTCAGAAGAATAAGAGATGGCCGCCATTTTGAGAGGGCAGTTGTTCATAGAATTCTCTGAAGTAGAACATTTTTCTTCAGCCACTGCTGAAGGAAAAACTTTCAGTTAGGAAGAATAATGGCAAAAAATTACCATGAATCCTAAACAAAAATTCTTGTAAAGTAGCCTATGGATACAAATTCAGTAAGGTTAATGATATGGAAAGTTTGAAGAGTCTTCATTATTTCATTAATGAGATTAGATTGGAACAAAAAAACTGTAATTATTTATTTTTGTATTAATTGTAATGCTGTTTAATTAATAGATTTTCTTGTATATGCTCAGAAAATTCATTTTATTCTCAAAGACTAAGTGCTGTCAGTTTGGGGAGGATATGGGGAGGATACGCAGGATGGTTCATACAAAACAAAATGCTGAATTCCTGTGTTAAGTGCAATCTCCACACAACTGTGGAGTCCCAAACCTTACCTCCATAATGAGAACTTCCTGGGCACATGTACAGCCCCGCCCCTTACTCCACTGACTCATTTCAATCATTGGAATTGCAGCATGCAAATCACCTGTCAAGGGATTGTGATGGTTGGTTGAGTCATCTCTGATGCCACAGAAATGATCTATGCTGTTTGAACTGTCCTTGCCTGTATTTATGGAGGTGCCGGTTGCAGCTCGATAGTTTAGGCTGAGTTCTGTTTTGCACTTAAAATAGGGGTTCAATCTCTTGGTTATCTGTGAAGATAAATTTACACCTCCCTAAATTTACACCAATCACTCTTTGAGTTCAGAATGAATTTTCTGAGAATTTACCAGTAAACCTGAGAATTAGCTTATGAGTTAAAATTAATTAAAAATTGGATCCTTTAAGAAATTTACCATCTAAGTCAGTCTTTTCTTTATCCCAAAATAATGGAATAACACACACTTATCAAATTTCCACAGTTACAATATTTGGCATCTTGTTCATAGTCTATATTTGAAGAAATGTGATTGTAATTAATTAAAGTATTAGTGATTGTTGCATAAATTGTTATGGTTGTACTGGGTCCAGATAAGATCAGGGCAACATCTCAAGTAACTCTAAGTGCTACCAATGGGACATCAGAGGTAGCTTAACTAATCCTCAACCTTCTTCTGCAGCTCATTTGTGTGCAACAATTCTATTGGTGGTAATAAGACAGGTATGAAGGAGATGGGATATGTCAAAAGTTCTCATTGGTAGATTACATAGCACAACTGCCACTCCTTTTAAAGGTCCCGTAGCCCCATACTGGCTTGGTCATCAGTGCTTGAAAGTTTCCCATTGGCTCCACTGCACACAGAGAGGCAGCACTGCCAGAGGAACTGAGGCAGGAGCACAGGCTCGAACTATTGAGACTCAGCAACTTGTCTCTCCCAGCCTCTCTTCCTGTCGCACCAGTCTCGCTAACACAGATCAATAAAGCCACTGCAAATTAAGGGACAGATTTACCACTGTGCTTTGGCTGCTTTGTACTGCTCTTGTGAAGGGAAAAATAAAACCCCCTTAACGGTTCCTTAAAAAGTCCACGTCCTCCAATCTGGAACCACAACCATGAAATGTCTTAATCACAATCCAGAATCTGGAATTGTGTGGTTATTGCCTGGCCTCACTACTCGCCACTCCCCAAACCTTACCACGTTTGGATTTCTTTTAAGCATAACTTTAACTCTGAATTTCCCAGGTTTGGAATGTTAGATATAGACTCACAACAGCCCTGAAATGTTCTTTCCCCTAAAATGTGGTTACATATTCTCTATCTTAACTCTATTTAAACTACAACGGTTAGTAAAAGACGGTTACCTACCTCTTGTAACTGTTGTTCTTCGAGAAGTGTTGTTCACGTCCATTACAATTAGGTGTGTGCGCACACATGCACGGACATTGGACACTTTTTCCCTTAGCAGCTCCCATCAGGACAGCAGGGAAGCCCCCTAGAGTGGCGCCCTCATGGCAGGGTATATATTACCCTGCCAGCCCGACCCCCCTTCAGTTTCTTCTTGCCGTTCACTCCGACAGAGGAGAAAGGGGCTGGGTATTGTAATGGACATGAACAACACATCTCGAAGAACAACGGTTACTAGAGGTAGGTAAAAAGAAAAGGAGGACTTGTAGCACCTTAGAGACTAACCAATTTATTTGAGCATAAGCTTTCATGAGCTACAGCTCACTTCATCGGACGCATACTGTGGTAGGTAACCGTCTTTTCTTCTTTGAGTGATTGTTCACGTCCATTCCAATTAGATGACTTCCAAGCTTACCATTGGAGGAGGGTAGGAGTCATGGAACAATTGATTGAAGAACAGCTCTGCCGACTGCTGCATCATCTCTGGCCTGTTGGTTAACAGCATAGTGGGCTGTAAACGTGTTCACTGAAGACCAGGTGGCTGCTTTACAAATCTCCTGGATAGGGACCTGAGCCAGAAAGGCTGTCGAAGATGCCTGTGCTCTGGTTGAATGGGCCGTAATTGCTGGGGCTGGGACCTTGGCCAACTCATAGCATGTGCGAATGCAGTCTGTGATCCAGAACGATATGCACTGCGCAGAGACAGGAAGACCTTTCATTTTGTCAGCTATGGTGATGAACAATTGGGTCGACTTGTGGAAAGGTTTCGTGCACCCTATGTAGAAAGCCAGGGCTCTCCAGACATCCAGCGTGTGTAGGCTGCGGTGTCTCGGGCTCATGTGGGGTTTTGGAAAGAACACTAGTAAGCAAATGTCCTGACCCATGTCGAATTGGGAGACCACCTTGGGGAGAAATTTAGGATGTGGTCTAAGCTGCACCTTGTCCTTATGAAACACCTTGTACGGTGGTTCAGAGGTGAGGGCTCTCAGCTTGGACACCCTTCTTGCTGAAGTAATGGCCACCAGGAACGCACCTTCCAAGAAAGATAGAGGAGGGAACAAGTGGCCAGGGGCTCAGATGGTGGGCTCATGAGTTTGGAGAGGACCAGGTTCAGGTTCCAGGTTGGGACTCGTGGTCGAGAATACAGGAACAACCTCTCCAGACCTTTGAGGAATCACCCCACAATGGGATTAGAAAATACTGAGCGCCCAGACTCCCCTGGATGGAAAGCTTAAATGGCCACCAGGTTTTCTCTGATGGAGGAAGGGGATAGACCCTGATGCTTAAGGTGTAGGAGGTATTTTAAAATACCTGGGATGGTACCCTGGAGTAGTTGAAGGCGCTTGGGTTCACACCAACAGGAAAACCTTATCCATTTCACCAGGTAGGTAGCCCTAGCAGAAGGTTTCCTACTGCCGAGGAGAATTTGTCTCACCAACTGAGAGCACTGGCTCTCCATGGAATTTAGCCACAGAGTTTCCAAGCCATGAGATGCAGAGACTGCAGGTTTGGGTGAAGGAGGCACCCGTGGTCCTGCGTGATCAGATCTGGGTTGAGGGGCAGGGCAATCAGGGCGTCTACAGACAGCTCTAGTAGGGTTGTATACCAATGCTGTCAGGGCCAAGAGGGGCTGATAATGATCACCATCACCCTATGTCTGCGAATTTTGAGGCGGACCCGATGGACAAGTGGGATAGGAGGGAAGGCATACTTCAGACCCTTGCCCCATGGTATTAAGAGCACATCGGCAATCGAGGCTGGACTGTGGTTTTGGAATGAGCAGAACTGAGGGCACTGTCTGTTGCTCTTGGTGGCGAAGAGGTCTACTTGGGGATCACCCCACTCCTGGCAGACTGACTGTATGTTGTCCAATCTGATTGACCACTCGTGCATGTGGTATGACCTGCTGTGGCGGTCAGCAAGCTCGTTCCACACTCCTGGAAGATAGGATGCTTTGAGCTGAATGGATGAGGCTATACAGAAGTCCCAAAGAAGAAGAGCTTCATGGCAGAGAGGTGAGGAGCGGGCTCCGCCTTGTTTGTTTATATAGAACATGGTGGTGGTGTTGTCTGTCAGGACTGTCACGCTGTGACCTTGCAATGTGGCGTGAAAGGTCTGGCAGGCCAGATGAACTGCCCTGAGCTCCTTCAGGTTGATATGGAGAAGTATCTTGTCCCTCAACCACAAGCCTTGTGTCCTCAGGTCCCCTAAGTGTACGCCCCAGCCCAGATGTGATGCCTCTGTTACTAACATCAGAGAAGGTTGGGGCTTGGCGAAGGGGACCCCTGCACAGACCACTGGTTGGTCCAGCCACCAGCACAGGGATTTTAGAACCTGTTCCAGGATCATCACCACGAGGTCCAGGGGGTCTCTATACAGACGATAAGACAGTGCGAGCCACGCTTGCAAGGGTCTGAGTCTCAGTCGGGCATGGCTGACCACGTACTGGCAAGCTGCCATATGCCCTATTAGCTGTACGCAACACCTGACTGTGGTAGTGGGATACCAAAGCATTGATTTTACAATCTGCTCTATGGCTTGGAATCTGGGCTCTGGAAGGTTCGCTTTTGCCTGTACTGAGTCCAGGACTGCCCCTATAAACTCTAACCTTTGGGTGGGTATGAGAGAAGATTTGGGCACATTGAGGAGGAGCCCCAGTCTGTGAAATGTGTCCATGACTACCATCACGTGGGACTGGACCTCATCCTTGGAATGACCTGTGAGAAGCCAGGTACGGGTACACTTGAACCTGCCTCTTCCGCAGGAAGGCTGCCACCACCGCCTTGCATTTCATGAACACTCGGGGGGCTGTGGACGGGCCGAATGGGAGAACCGTGAACTGGTAGTGATGTTGGTTTATGGCAAACCAGAGGAAGAGTCAGTGCGCCGGATGAATAGCAATATGGAAGTATGCGTCTTTCATGTCGAGGGCAGCGTACCAATCCCCGGATCCAGTGATGGAATGATAGTGCTCAGGGAGACCATGCGGAACCGGAGCTTGAGCATAAATTTGTTGAGTCTGCGAAGGTCTAAAATGGGTCGAAGACCCTCCTTTGCCTTGGGGATTAGGAAGTAACGGGAGTAAAACCCTTTTCCCCTTAGCTCTTGCAGAACCTCCTCCACTGCACCTCTCTCGAGGAGCAAACGAACCTCCTGAAGAAGGAGTTGCTCGTGAGAGGGGTCCCTGAAGAAGGACAGGGAAGGTGAGTGGGAGGTAGGGGAGGAGGAGAACTGGAGAGAGTATCCAACCTGTACATGTATAGGACCCAGCGGTCCGATGTTATATGGGACCACACATGGTAGAAGTGGGATAGTCAGTTTAAAAACTCTGGGGATGGATCCAGGAGCTGGGTTGGTACACTGTCCTCGGGCATGCCTTCAAAACCCTTGCTCGTTTCCCAGTTGGGGCTTATTCTGGCCCTAGTTAGGCACATTGTTCTGTCTGTGCCTGTTATTTCTGCCCTGCCGGCAATACGGCTCCTATCTGGGGTGGGGTTGATACTGCCTCTGCAGAGGCCTGAAGGGCTTTCTCTGGGTTGCCAGAGTATGGATCCCTAGTGACTTCAGGGTGGCCCGAGAATCCTTACGGCCATGCAGCCTGGAGTCTGTTTGCTCCGAGAAAAGGTCTGAACCCTCAAAAGGAGGGTATTCTGGAACTCTGGAGGGAGGCCCGATGCTTGGAGCCACGCTGAGCATCGCCTGACTACCCCTGAGGCAATGGTTCTGGCCGCAGAGTCCGCTGAATTGAGGGTGAAATGAAGTTTTAGCCACCGCCTTCCCTTCCTCAATTAAAGCCGCAAACTCAGAGTGTGAGTTCTGGGGCAGGCGATCCTTAAACTTGGACACGGCCATCCAAGAGTTGAAATTATGACTATTAAGGACTGTCTGCTGATTGGCTATACGTAACTGGAGGCTTCCGGAAGAGTAGGCCTTCCTACCGAAGAGGTCCAAACATTGGGCTTCCTTGGCCTTTGGGGCCAAGGCTTTTTGGCCCTGTCGTTCCTTTTCGTTGACTGCTGAAATGACTAGGGAACAGGGAGCCGGATGGCAGAACTGGAACTCATAGCCATTGGAGGGAGCAAAGTATTTCCATTCTACGCCCCTCGAGGCTGGGGTCTGCCATATTGTTTTAAGAAAAGGAGTACTTGTGGTACCTTAGAGACTAACACATTTATTTGGGCATAAGCTTTCATGAGCTACAGCTCACTTCATCGAATGCATCTGATGAAGTGAGCTGTAGCTCACAAAAGCTTATGCTCAAATAAATTTGTTAGTATCTAAGGTGCCACAAGTACTCCTTTTCTTTTTGAGAATACAGACTAACATGGCTGCTACTCTGAAACCGTATTGTTTTGTAATTCATTTGTATGGTCTTTATGAGAGGGAGCGCAACTCTGAAGGGACCCTCGGGCATCAGGCTATCCACCATCAGATCCTCCTGCTCAACCATTTCTTCTGCCTGGAAGCCCATATTGAGGGTGATCCCACAGAGCAGCTCCTGGTGAGCCCTGTGGTCAATCAGTGGCGGTCCTGAGACTGATGTGCTTGCCGCTGCCTCGTCTGGGGAAGAGGAGGAAGTGAGGTGCTGCAGGTTGCCCTCATCTAGACCCTCCTGTGTGTCCTCATATGCCTGGGTCACTTCAGGGCCCTGCGGGGCTTTGCCACCTCTTGAGGTGTCGCAGAGGTTGGCACTGCCTCAGGTATTGGGCCTGGAGGCGCGGTTGCTCTTGTGGGTCTGGGGGTGGCCTAGAGAGAGTGGCCTCCCTAGTCCTTGATGGGTGCCTGTGTGGCGACCTGGAATGGTGTCACATAGATTGTCCGGACCTAGAGGCTCTGGAGGAGATGCCCTGTTGCTGGGGTTTGGCCCATGGGGTCCAGACAGGCCACTGACCCAGAGGAGGCCATTGTGGCTGCCAAGCTGGTTGGGATTCTCTGCTGGCTATTGTTCGATGTCTGCTATGGCTAGAGCGACCAGAGTCGGCCTCAGAGCTGGAGGATACTGATGGAGAGGACCAGGGTGGTGCCGAACTTTGAGCGGTCGCAGGGTGCCGGGGAGCTGGGGAGGGGTGCCTGGCTGACCAGGACCACGAACGGTACTGGGAGTCTCGGGAGCGGGATCAGTGTCTTGCACTCGGCGCCGGTGAGGTCCGGTGCCGGGCGACCAATGGTGTTGGGGACTGGCGTGCAGTCGCCACAGGTGCCACTGGCTGGTTCGTCTCTGGTGCCATAACCTCACTCTGGGTTGTGGGCACCAAGGAATAGTACGACGCCGAGCTCGAACGGGAGCGGTGCCGGGAGTGGTGCTGAGATGGTGACCTCAAGCGGCGCACCATTGCCGGCTTCCCTCTGGACCGCCCCCTTTTAGGTGGTGCCAGAGGCTTCTTCCTGCACGGGAGGGGGTTTGGCACTGACAACTCAATGAGGTCTTTTTCTGCCTCAAAAGTGTCGGGTGTGGAGGGGTGTTCGAGGACCTCCTCCAGGCCTTCGTTGACACTGAATCAGCTGGGTACCGGAATCAACAGGAGGAGGAGTCGATGGTACTGGTTCTTGGCTCGGGCTCGCAATGTGTCTTTGAGTGTCAGGAGCATCTTTGAGCGGTTTAGTAGCTCTTTGGGAGAGCGCCCTCTTTCCCCTTGCTTGTGCTGCTTAGTTGGTGCCGGAGAGGTAGACCAGTGCAGAAGTTGGTCGTCCCACCTCAGTGCTGGTGATTTACGGTGCCTGAGTGGTGCCAGGTCGCGCATGGATGCCAGGGCACTTTGCACCGAGGAAGCTGGGGCCAGTGCCGCTCGGTCAGAGGCCGGTGGTTGTAACGCAGCCTCCATGAGCAACTGCTTAAGGCGAAAGTCTCTTTCTTTCTTGGTGTGCAGCTTAAAGGCCTTGCAGATTTTGCAGCGCTCTGCCTGATGAGACGCTCCCAGACACCGGAGACAGGAGTCGTGGGGGTCGCTGTTAGGCATAGACTTGCGGCACATGGCATAAGCTTTGGAACCCTGGGCTTGCAGCATGCCCCGCAGCCCAAGGCTGGGGCTGGAACTAGCTTCCAGACACCTGAAACAATGGAGTTCTAACGAACTGGTAACTATCTAAGAACAAGACTGAAAGGCTAAGGGATCTCTCGCAAGCGAGAGAGAAAATGTTCCAACGCCGCCACAGACAATAAGAAGAAACAGAAGGGGGGGTCGGGCTGGCAGGGCAATATATCCCCTGCCATGAGGGCGCCACTCTAGGGGGTTCCCCTGCCGTCCTGATGGGAGCGGCTAAGGGGGAAAGTTTCCAATGTCCATGCACGCAGCGCGCGCACACCTAATTAGAATGGACGTGAACAATCACTCAAAGAAGAACTTTGCATTATGACCTGATTTGTTCAGCTGTGCTGATTCCCCAGGTTTTCAATGTGTGTTAATTATGTGGAAAGTTTGCAGGGTTGAATAAGGTGTCTGGAAGCTAGATGGGGCCCAGGAATACCTGTGACTCAAAAAAAAGTGATTTGTTAAAATTTAGCTGAAAACCCTCAGAAGATTCAGTCTTTGCTCCCAGATTAAGTGTTGTAAATTGAGGAAGATGCACTGTATTCTTAGATGAAAAACTGAACCCAACCTTAACTATGGAATAGCTGCTGGCAATTACATAACAATTATGTCAGAGCACAGGTAACCATGATGCTCACAGGCAGGTCTTGCATACACGAGAGGCCCATAGGGACAGACTGTCTCTGTCCCTCCATCTCTTTTACTGTCATTTTCTACTAAGGACAGTTAAATGCCACCTTATTGACACCCCTTTTGTAGCCCTGCTCGAGAATGTCACCAATCACAGATTAGGGCTCAGGCATTGTCCTACTTGCAACCTGGAGTAGAAGAGTGCCTTGGACTAGGGTCAGATATTGGACTGCAGCATATTACATATGGAGAATTACTGTGTGCCAGATTTTGACACCTGTGCTCAGGATGAGTTGCACCTTACTCTGCAAATAGTGACACTGAAATCAATGGAGCTACCTACTCGTGGAGCAGGGAGCTATTCACCATGCAGAAGGGTATGAGAGGCTGACCCTCTGTAAACAGGGAACTCACCGGTTCCGGGTGTACTTATATGCTGCATCCACCAGCTGCTTGGCTTCATCAACACTGCTCAGAAGGGACGGAGCCGACAGCATCCCTGAGATATCTAGTCCAAAGAGAAGAAGGAGCATGACATGAGGACAACTCCTTCCCACAAGTTCACTCCACAAATCAGGATTTGCTGTATATATTGGAGCAAGTCTCCGCCCATCACAAGTTGAATCTTCCCTGAGGCTCACTATCTGGCCTCTGTCCCACTCTCCTCAGATCGTATACTCACTCTTACAGCTATTCAATACCCACAGAGCTTGGACATTCAAAGATTAGGTTTCCTTTGTACTATTAGCTCTCCCATATAGATTCATAGATATTTAGGTCAGAAGGGACCATTATGATCATCCAGTCTGACCTCCTGCACAATGCAGGCCACAGAATTTCACCCACCACTCCTACAAAAAAAAAAACCTCACACCTATATCTGTGCTATTGAAGTCTTCAAATCGTAGTTTAAAGGCTTCAAGGAGCAGAGAATCCTCCAGCAAGTGACCCGTGCCCCATGCTACAGAGGAAGGCGAAAAACCTCCAGGGCCTTCCAATCTGCCCTGGAGGAAAATTCCTTCCCGACCCCAAATATGGCGATCAGCTAAACCCTGAGCATATGGGCAAGATTCATCAGCCAGATACTACAGAAAATTCTTTCCCGGGTAACTTGGATCTTACCCCATCTAAAAACCCATCACAGGCCATTGGGCCTATTTACCATGAATATAGTACATGTTGTATCAAATTCTACCCAAAATTACTGACGTGCTTTGAAACTTGACTCCAGTTTAATGTAGCTTTTGTCTGAGAATTGCCCTGTTCTCTTTGCACCATTATTTCTCCACATGGTACCTACTGGGGCAGGTTCTGCCTAGTTGCTTCTATGTGCCCAAGCTGAACTGAAGAGCACTGTGTAGCTTGAAAGCTTGTCTCTTTTACCAACAGATACTGCTCCAGTAAAAGACATTATCTCATCCACCTTGTCTCTCTAGCTGAAACAGGCATTTATAGACCAGAACAGGTTTGGATTTCTTTTAAGTTTAGACTTTACTCTGAATTTCTTGGGTTCATAACAATTGTTTATGGGATAGTTACAACATCCCCGTTATGTTTGTTATCATAAACTACTGATACGTACTCTGAAACTCGATTTCACTTTAATGTAGCTTTTGTCTGAGAATCATCTTGATTTTAAAAAAATAATAATTTGCTTTTCATTTTTATGGCCAGATCTACTGGTTCAGGCTAACGTTTTTCTGCCCCTCGGAAGCAGCACAAAGCAGCGAGTACTGGCCATGGAAGTTGGGTTTACAGCTGCTTTGCATCTCCACAGTATAGCAAAGCAGTTGGAATACACCTTTTCCTCCCTCTTTCCTGTCCACATTCCCCTGAAGACACATTCTGGTTTCCACCTCCCTCCTGCTATCCCCTGTGTACCACTACACATGCTCCCCTCCTCCCCGCTCCCCCGAATAAGTCTGGTGCAATGGGTAGTTTCTGAAATGAAAGGTACAGAGCTAATTGTCTTTCCCATTATTCTTCATCACTGAAAGTCTGGAAGAACAATGAGAGAAGACAGACCTTTTGCAAAAGGGAAATTCATAGTGAGTTTCTCTGAAAAAAATTATTATTCTTCAGCCTCTGCCAAAAAAGAAACTTTCAGTTATGAAGAACAATGAAGAATTCACAATTTATGCTAAAAATTATTTGTGGCATTACGCCCCATATTCTTCACAGTATTATTATTATGATATGAATATGGCATAATTATGATATATTTGGTACAAGATAAGGCATGTGAGATATCATTGAAGAGGTTATGATTTACTGAATATGATTATCCTATTTGTATGCATGTATCATTCTGGTATCTGAAGTTAGATATATTGAAATGTGCTTACACCTGGGGAACACCCACTAGACAGAATGCAATCAGTCTAGATGGCTGGCTGGGAAGGGCCATTAGGGAAAACAATAGGTCTTAGAAGATGCTAATCTCCCACGGGGGAGCCTTTCTGAGGAGCTACAAACAGCCTCTGATTCATGGCTGCTGTGGCCTTACAGAGACATGTGGCCAAGTCACCTGGTACTGGACTCCATCATAGAATACCAGTGTTTTTTCATTGAAAGGCATGGGAACTAAAGTTGGAGACAAAGGGTTTCCGCCATTTGCAAAAACTATTTAAGGCAGGGGAGTGACATCATTGGGGTTCTTCTTGGATTCCCCGCCCAAGGGAGACTGCTGGAAACGTCTGAGGAACAAGGACTGGAACTGGGGAGAAGGGCTGGACCCAAGCTAGAGGGGTTTCTAGCCTGTGAAAGAAATAACGGGTTTTAAGTTGCAAGCACGTGCGGCTTGCTCTCAAGACTCTGCAAACTGCCTAAATCAACAATTAGGGTGAGAATTTGCTACTGATATCCAATTTCTTTAGTATATTAAGCTTAGATTGCATTTTTGTTTAGTTGCAAGGTAATCTGCTTTGATCTGTTTGCTATCTCTTATAATCACTTAAAATCTATCTTTTGTAATTAATAAACTTGTTTTTGTTTTGTCTAAAACCAGCGTGTGGACATTATAACTTGGGGCAGAAAACGTTTGCATCTCTCTCTCCACGTTGAGGAAGGGGGCAAACTTCATGAGCTTACAGTTCTCTGTGCAGTTCTCTGTGCAGCACAAGACTGTATAATTTTGGGTTTACCCTCCAGAGGTGTGGTGTGCCTGAGAAGCTCGTAAGTACCCTAGTTGTATAGCCTTCCCATGCAGATTTATATGTAAAGTCTCAGAAAATTCCTTCCAGATTCAAAGAGTAAGTGCTATAAATTTGGGAGACCAGGCTGCATTTTTCATCCCTGGATGGTCCCTCTAAGGACAGTGGGCCCAGCTTTCTTGTGTCTGCAGCTGGACCTGATTAGGAATGTGGGGTGGCATCTGGGGCCAAGGAAGGCAGAAGGAAATTTGGGTAAGAGAGGATAGGAAAAGCCTGGGGGTTGGAGAAGGAGGGAGGCCAGGAGAGACTTGCCTGCTGCCCTCCCCAAGCCAAGAAAGCCAAAGGGCTGAAGAAGGCTGAGGGCCAGGGGAGCAGCAAGGGGGTTGCCCAATGACTTGTCCAAGTCTGAGAACAGACAGTGCGAGAGAGTGCTGGACCATCTCCTGGAGGAGAAAGGATGCCAGGTAGGAAAAGCAGGGAGTTCCTGATGGACAGAGCAGGGAAGGATTTCAGATAGAAGGAGCTAGGGGGCTCCTGGATAAAAAGCAGACTAGGACTTAAGAAGAGCCCTGGGGCTGGTGGAAGGTCTTGGAGCTGAACAGATGCTGTGTTGATGGGCTGTATTCAAGGACTTGGAGAACGGTTTGAATTGTTGACATTAATAAACCAGCCCAAGCAGAGGTATTATTGCCCACAAGAAAGCCACTAGTGAAGTTCTTGAGCACCATGAGGAGGAAAAGCTGACAGGGCCCCTGCAAATATTATGCCTGTCACAAGGGAGCAATTAGGGATAAAGAGAATCTGTCTGAAGCCTTGTGGCTCTGTGGTTAAGATTGAGTTGAGTTCTGCACTTAAACCAAGTGTCTGAATCCCTGCTTTAAGAGCAAAACTCAGATTAATCTGAACTGCGCAGCCACAACTGGTGCCTCCATAATTAAATGCGGAGAAATCTGTAGCTAAGGTTGAGTTTTGCACTTAAAGCAGGGAGATTCAGGCTCTGTTAGGTATGCAGCATGCAGCACATCCTCCCTAACATTATAGCATTTGCTCTCTGAGTACTGATCGAATATAAATAAAACCAATAACATCTCTGTTCGACATGGCTGAACAGCAACAGGACACTAGCTGTCAGAAACTCGCCATCCTGTAGAATGACCAGTGCAGGAGAGGGAAAGGGCACTTGGGTCTAAGCGATTCTGAAAAGGCAAATTATCAACTGCTGGTTTGTTTTCCTGAGCAAGCTGTTTATTTCTTTTGTGGTTCAGCGTTTCTCTAGGGAAGATTTCTGTGCAGGTGACATGTTTAATTCCTGATGCCATTGTAATTTTGCACTTTTTCCTTCTCAAAAATATAAACCACTTTTTTAAAAAAAATCTTTTTCAAACTTATTATAGAGAGCAGGAGGGGCAGGAGAAAGGGGCAATACCATTCAAGGAAGGTCCAGATCCCTGGCACAGGCTCAGCAATACCAGGAATCCGAAGAGGGTGATTGCTGGCTTCATCCCTGGAAAGATACACAAATACACCTGGGTTAGTGGCAATGAAGGGTGTCAAGGATTCACAGATTTCACCCACCCATCAAAAGAGCTCAATGCCCAGAGCTCTGACTGCCCCTCTCCTCGGTAAGGTTCAACTCCAGGCCAAAATCTCCTCCCTTTGGGTACAGATGGAGTCAGCTCCCAAGAAGTGAGGGGTTATTTTCAACCCAGAAGAGAGCCACTGCAATGGTACACGGCAGCCTAATCCTCGGCTCATTCATACCACTGCAAGTCAGGCATAACTCCACCGAAGTCAATGGCATTACATTGGTATAAAACCACTGGGCAAGGAGCTGGAAGCCCAGTAGGTGAGTGCCTGCACCTCAGCCCCACTGCTCAGGTGGTACGTCCTCTTGCTATTATCTGGTGACAACAGCAGAAAAGCTCATTGCATCACACCCTTTTGATGTGTGAAGTCACTTCCACTGTGTTCAGTGGTGTGTCCCACAGGAGCACCTCCTGCGTGCATCGCTCCCTGAGGAGCTGTGAGGGCAGTGGTACCCTCCTGCGTGCATCCCTCCCTGAAGAGCTGTGAGGACAGTAGTCCCCTTCTGTGGAGCAGGAGTGACTTGTAAAAGGCTCAGTTCTGAAAATGTAAAAACTAGAATAAGAACTGGCCAAGAGAGGTGTAGCAGGAGAAAGACTGAGCCACCCTCCTCCCTGCTCCACAGGTAACTTTGGTGGGGCACGGACAGGGCAGTGGACCCAGCTGGGCACAAGGTAGGGGGTCGCTGGGGAAGGCTCCGGGAGCAGAGTCTCTCTGCACAGCCAGAGGTAGGGATATTGCTCATGCCCCTCCCTCTGCTGAGATGTCCACGCGGGCACGGGCACTCCAGGGAGACACTGGTGCTGTGAGTCAGGCTGGAGCTGGCTGCCCAAGCCCAGAGGCACGTTCTCCCTGCTCCTGTGGTCCCAGCCTCCCAGGAGTCAGAGGGATTGGCTGTCCTGGCCCAGGGAGGTGGGGCTGGAAGTTCCTCCCAGGGGCAACACACTGTGCCCCCCCAGTATCAGCAGGCATGAGTCATCTATGCCTGAGACCTTTAAAAGAGCTCAAGTGTCAGGATTAGTGTGGGGAGCACAAGTAACATCTAAATCCATGAACGATGCCAGGGATGCTGGTGGTATGGGGATGCCCTCTACAGCTTGGACTGTCAGGAGCAGATGAATGGTGCTAAATGAGTAGTCGTACAGCAGGGCCTACAAGCCTCAGCTGGGATCAGCCCCATCGTGCCAGGCTCTCTCTCTATATAGTGAGAGACAGGCCTTGGTCCACAGACTTTACAAACCAACCAGACAAGAGGGCACAGAGAGATCAGGTGTTGCAGCCAAGGTCCCCAGGAGTCTAGAGCAGTTCCAGCAAATGAACCCTGAGTCTTAGTCAGTACAAAACCGCCCTTCTTCTCCACCTAGCCTTCTCTTTAGCAGGGAGCTGAGTATCATGGAGTCATACAATCTAAGGGGCCATTGTGATCATCTCATCTAAAGCACAGGCCATTGGACTTCCAAGAACCAATTCCTGTTTGAACTAGGGCTGATCTTTCAGAAAACCCACCAATCTTGATTAAAAATAGTCAGTGATGGAGAATCCGCCACAACTCCTGGTAAACTGTTCCAATGGCTGTTAAAAATATTCCTTATTTCCAGTCTGAATTTCTCCAGCTTCACTTTGCAGCCATTGGATCATGTTACACCTGTCTCTGCTAGACTGAAGAGCACTCTTTTATCAAATTTTTCTTCCCCATGTAGTTACCTACAGTCAGTGATCAAGTCACCCCTTAACCTTCTCTTTGTTAAACTAAATAGATTGAACTCCTTGAGTCTATCACCATAGGGCAGGGGTGGGCAAACAGCCAGGCGTGGCCCAGCCCCCGCCTCCTATCTGACCCCCCCCGCTTCTCAACCCCTGATGGCTCCCCCAGGACTCCTGCCCCATCCACCACCCCCTGCTCCCTATCCCCTGACTACCCCCGGACTCCTCACCCCTGACTGCCCCCTGCTGCCCCATCCAATCTCCCCCATTCCTGACTGCCCCCCCAGGACCCCTGCCCCATCCAATCCCCCTGTTCCCTGCCCTCTGACCGCCCCGATCCCTATCCACACCCCAACCCCTGACCACACCCCCGAACTCCCCTGCCCTCTATCCAACCCCCGCTACCCCCTTACCACACTGCCTGGAGCACCAGTGGCTGGCGGCGCTACAGTCATGCCGCCCAGAACACCGGGTTAGGCCATGGCTCTGCAACTGCACTGCCCGGCCACCCAGAGCATGGTGCCGGCAGCGCAGTGCACTGAGGCTGCGAGGGAGAGGGAACAGCAGGGGAGGGGCCGGGGACTAGCCTCCCGGGCCAGGAGCTCAGGGGCCAGGCAGGAAGGTCCCGTGTGCCATATATGGCTCACGGGTCATAGTTTGCCCACCTGTGCTACAGGACATAATTTACAAGACTTTAATTATTCTTGTGGCTCTTTGAACTTTCTCCAATTTATCAACATCCTTCTTGAATTGTGGACACCATTCTGAACACAAGAGTCCAGCAGCAGTCGCACCAGTGCCAAATACAGAAGTAGAATAACTTCTCTATTCCTATCCAAGATTTCCTGTTTATACAGCAAAGGATTGCACTAGCCCAAAGGTCCCCGAACTGCGGGGTGAGCCCCCTAGGGGGGCATGGAGGAACCTTTGCAGGGAGGCGGGGGGCCAGCTCAGCCCCCACAAGGAGTGGGGAGAGAGCGCTATCCAACCCTGCCCTGCCACCAGCTCTGCTCTGGCCCCACCCCCAGCCATGGCCCCAGCTTCGTGACTCCACACCTGGCCAGGGGCCCAGCTGTCAGCCCCCAATGTGGCCCGGCTGCAGCTCTGTTCCTGGCCTCACCACTGCCTCCAGGCTCGGTCCCTGGCCGCAGCTCTGGCCACAGCCCCAGACCCACCCCCGGCAGCAGTAGGGTTGCCAGGTGTCCAGTTTTCTGCCAGAATGCCTGGTCAAAAAGGGACCCTGGCGGCTCCAGTCAGTGCTGCTGACCCGGCTGTTAAAAGTCCAGTCGGCAGTGCAGCAGGGCTACGGCAGGCTCCCTACCTCCCGCAGCTCTGTGTGGCTCCCAGAAGCAGCGGCATGTCCCCCCTCTGGCTCTTACACATAGAGGCAGCCTGGGGGCGCCACGCACTGCCCCCACCACAAGCGCCGGTTCAGCAGCTCCCATTGGCCGGGAACTGCAGCCAATGGGAGCTACGGGGGCAGCGCCTGAAGACAGAGCAGTGTGCAGAGCCTCCTGGCCACATCTCCACATAGGAGCCGGAGCAGGGTGTGATGTTAGTGACATGAACTGGGACCCTATAGATCATTGTTGCAAGTAAAGGCCTGTAGTGGCCCCAAATCTTACATAAAGGGCATCAAATAAGGTGTCTAAGACAAGGTCTAAGACAAATCCCCACCCTGGCCACGCCTCCTCCCCCAAGCGCACCATGTTCCCCCTCCTCCCCGCTCCCTCCTTGGCTTGCCACACAAAACAGCTGTTTTGCAGTGCAAGAGCTGGGAGGGAGTGGGGGAGAAGCAGGACCCAGAAACACGCTCAGGGGAGGAGGTGGAGCAGAGTCGGAGGTGAGCTAGGGTGGGGCGGGGAGCTTCCGGTGGGTTCAGAGCACCCACCAATTTTTCTCCGTGGGTGCTCCAGCCCCAGAGCACCCATAGAGTCAGTGCCTATGCCATCAGATATACAACTGACCCATTGAGAGAAGGCAGACACGCCTTGCGACTCAGCAAGGTGTGCAGGGACCTGCCTATGGACAGAACTCTGAGGGTTTTCCAGGCCATGTCCTGGGCAGCTCGTCCTTGGGACAAAGAAAGAGACCACATGGCAGGAGAATATAAAAGGCTGCTGCAGCTCCTCCATCTTGTCTTCAATCCTGCTTCCTACCTCTGGAGGGACTTCGCTGCACTGAAGCTTTGAACCAAGGATTGAAAGACCCATCCCAGCTGTGGAAGTTCTCCAGAGACTTGATTTGAACCTGCAGTTTATTCTATCACTGCTGCAAGCCTGAACCGAGAACTTGGCCATTACTGTATGTCATTGATTCCATTGAACCAATTCTAGCTCTCATCTCTATTTCTTTCCTTTTATGAATAAACCTTTCGATTTTAGATTCGAAAGGATTGGCAACAGCGTGATTTGTGGGTAAGATCTGATTTGTAAATTGCCCTGGGTCTGGGGCTTGGTCCTTTGGGATCGAGAGAACCTTTTTTCTTTTACTGGGACATAGGTTTTCATAACCATTTGTCCCCATAACGAGTGGCACTGGTGGTGATACTGGGAAACTGGGGTGTCTAAGGGAATTGCTTGTGTGACTTGTGGTTAGCCAGCGGGGTAAAACCAAAGTCTTCTCTGTCTGTCTGGTTGGGTTTGCCTTGGTGGGCATAGAAACCCCAGCCTGGGGCTGTAACTGCCCTGCTTTCAGCAATTCATCCTGAATTGGCACTCTCCGTTGGGTCCCGCCAGAACCAGCATCATTACAGGGGGACATGCCACTGCTTCCAGGAGCTGCTTGAGGTAAGGGCCGACTGGAGCCTGTACCCCTGAGCCTCTCCCCACAACCCAACCCTGATCCCTGCTCCCGCCTTCCAAACCCTTCAGTCCCAGCCCGAAGCACCCTCCCACACCCTAAATCCCTCATCCCCAGCCACAGCCCGTGCCCCCAGCCAGAGCCCTCACCCCCCCTGCACCCCAACGCCTTGCCCCAGCACGGTGAAAATGAGCGAGTGAGTGAGAGTGGGGAGAGGGAGCAACGGGGGGAGGGGGGGCTCAGAGAAGGGGCGGGGCCTCCGAGGAGGGGCAGGGCAGGGGGCAGGGCAAGGGTGTTCAGTTTTGTGTGAGTAGAAAGTTGGCAACTCTAGGCAGCAGACCCAGACTCCTCCCCCTCACCCCTGACTGTGGGCCCCCCCACCCCGAGACATGGCCCCACTCCTGGCCCTGACTCTGGAGGGTGGGGCATGGACAGGGGGAAGGGGAGACACCACCGTCAAAAGTTTGGGGAACCACACTACATTAGCCCTTTTGACCATGTTGCACTGGGAGCTCATGCTCAGCTGATTATCCTCCATTGTCTCCATGTTGACTCATCTGACCAACGTTTGTGAGTGATGCCGTCCTCCAGGGACCCCAACTCAGAGAATACAATGAGGGCCCAAACTACAACTCCCATAAGGCAATGCACTAGCAAAATGCAATTTAGTGGGTTTTTTTAACTGATCTGAAACAAAATGTTTTAGGTCAAGTTAATAAAATGACATATTCTGATTTGTGTTAAACTGACCCACAATGAAATATTACAATTTGATTTTCCCAATAGAAAATTGGAAATTTTTGGCAAAATTGAAAATTTCGCAAGGAAAATTTCAGTTTTTGTAGAATCTGTATTTTCTGTCAGAAAAGCATTCTGATGCATAATTCCCAGCCAGTGCCATTAATGGCATTAAGCACTTTAGAGTGTGCAAAACTGCTGAGATGGGGAGAGCAGGATTTTAACAGTGGGACTAATTCACAAGTTTTGCTAGAGCAGCATAACATAGAAGCTGGAATTCACAGAACCCACAAAAAGAAAAGGAGTACTTGTGGCACATTAGAGACTAACCAATTTATTTGAGCATAAGCTTTCATGAGCTACAGCTCACTTCATCGGATGCATACTGTGGAAAGTGTAGAAGATCTTTTTATATACACACAAAGCATGAAAAAATACCTCCTCCCACCCCACTCTCCTGCTGGTAATAGCTTATCTAAAGTGATCACTCTCCCTACAATGTGTATGATAATCAAGTTGGGCCATTTCCAGCACAAATCCAGGTTTTCTCACCCCCCCACCCCCCACACACAAACCCACTCTCCTGCTGGTAATAGCTTATCTAAAGTGACCACTCTCCTTGCAATGTGTATGATAATCAAGGTGGGCCATTTCCAGCACAAATCCAGGGTTTAACAAGAACGTCGGGGGGGGGAGGAAAAAACAAGGGGAAATAGGTTACCTTGCGTAATGACTTAGCCACTCCCAGTCTCTATTCAAGCCTAAGTTAATTGTATCAAATTTGGAAATGAATTCCAATTCAACAGTTTCTTGCTGGAGTCTGCATTTGAAGTTTTTTGGGAGACAGGCCAGTCCTTGCCTACAGACAGCCGCCCAGCCTGAAGCAAATACTCACTAGCAACCACATACCACACAACAGAACCACTAACCCAGGAACCTATCCTTGCAACAAAGCCCGTTGCCAACTGTGCCCACATATCTATTCAGGGGACACCATCACAGGGCCTAATAACATCAGCCACACTATCAGAGGCTCGTTCACCTGCACATCCACCAATGTGATGTATGCCATCATGTGCCAGCAGTGCCCCTCTGCCATGTACATTGGTCAAACTGGACAGTTTCTTCGTAAAAGAGTAAATGGACACAAATCAGATGTCAAGAATTATAACATTCATAAACCAGTCGGAGAACACTTCAATCTCTCTGGTCACGCGATTACAGACATGAAAGTTGTGATATTACAACAAAAAAACTTCCAATCCAGACTCCAGGGAGAAACTGTTGAATTGGAATTCATTTGCAAATTGGATACAATTAACTTAGGCTTGAATAGAGACTGGGAGTGGCTAAGTCATTATGCAAGGTAACCTATTTCCCCTTGTTTTTTCCTACCCCCCCCCCCCCGACGTTCTTGTTAAACCCTGGATTTGTGCTGGAGATGGCCCACCTTGATTATCATACACATTGTAAGGAGAGTGATCACTTTAGATAAGCTATTACCAGCAGGAGAGTGGGGTGGGAGGAGGTATTTTTTCATGCTTTGTGTGTATATAAAAAGATCTTCTACACTTTCCATAGTATGTATCCGATGAAGTGAGCTGTAGCTCACGAAAGCTCATGCTCAAATAAATTGGTTAGTCTCTAAGGTGCCACAAGTACTCCTTTTCTTTTTGCGGATACAGACTAACACGGCTGCTACTCTGAAACCTGACAGAACCCACAGGAGTTCCCAGAGCTGCTGTTCTGGGTACCACTCGCTGGGGACTAGGTGTTCTTACCCCAGCTCAAAGTTACAGGAGCCAGTTCTAGTCAGGAGCATGCAGTGGTGTTCACCCCGCCTCAGAGGAGCTGCTGGCTACTAGCTAGTGCCAGACGACCCTGATTCTGGGGATCAAAGGTCACTAAGCACCACTTTGCCTCCCAGGTGGCTGGGGGCCAGAGAGATCCCCAGTGGTTCCTCTAATTTGTGCTGTGCTGCAACTGCTCCCTATGGAGCCATCCAGCAGCAGAGACTATCTGGAGCAGTGTGCTCTGGCCACACCTCCGCCTTCCCTCAGATCACCCCCCAGCAGGCCCCTGGGCCTGGGGCTGAGCCAAGAGAGGTGTAGGGCCATGCTGCCCTCCTTGCACCAAGCTATACCCTGGCTTTGCATTTCCTGTAGGCCTGCAGAGCCAGTGTACAGGGCTCTCCGCGGCGGCCCAGTCAGGTCAGTGATGGTTCCAGACACAAGCAATGTTCGCAGCTATGGATGAATGCTGTGTGTGGCACGGGGTTGCCAACTTTCATGATATTTGTTGCTTTTCCTAGCCCCCAGCTCCTGAGTCATGTGATTATCTGAGAATCTCAGCTGTCATATGAGGTAGAAAAAGTGTAAATTTCTACACTAATTCTTGTAGAGAAAAGCTTGAAAACATGACCAGAGTGCAGGATAAAGCTCCAGAATCAGAAGCCAAAGGCATATTATTATTTTAAGCCAATCTCATGATTTCTGAAGCCTGACACATGAATCCTGAATCTTCTGGGTTGGCAGCATTGGTGATAACTGGAGAGGGTCGGGAATTTTTTGATTAAACATTTTTTTTTCACTCAGAAATGTTGATTTGTTGAAACTGAAACTGTTTGCAAAACAGTTTCAAGTCTGACAAAACACCTGGCTTAAAAAAATAAAATAAAATAAATTTTAAAAAAGAGATTAAAAAAAAGTCTTCAAATTGTCAGAATGGAAAGTTTCAGATTTTTGAGTCAAAATGACATTTCATTTTAAAATTTAAATAAACTTACACTAAAAGAGGTCTTTTTAATAAAGGAAAGAGTCCAAATCAAGACAAAATGTTTCAGAATTATAAAAATAAAATGTTTCTGTTGACCCAAACCCAATTTTTTTTCTCATTTTTTGGTTTTGGAAAATTTTCAAGCTTTTGATTTTTGTCACAGATCAGGCCAGGAAAAAATTTCAAAACTTTGAAAATGCTCCTTTTCCACCCAGCCCGCATCACGGTGTTTAATTCTCCCGCAGTGGCTACTCCAGACTGGTGAGACTATTCCAACACACCTAGAGGACAGGTCCTGGGTTGGGGGGACAGGGCTTGGCAGCCTCAGAAGCACAACAGTGGATGAAAGGAAAACATAACCAAACAACTCAGATCTCTGGCTGCTTTCCTTTGCCCCGACTCCCACAATGAAACAGCAGATCCCTGGTACAGTGCCTGGCTCAGCTGAACACTCTGCAGCCCTGGGAAGGCAAGCGTTACTACCAGACAGAGCCTGCTGGCCACACAGCAGAGACAGTGTCCAGCACAAGCACAGGTCACGTGCCGCAGAGGCTGCCACGCAGTGCGAAGCACCAGTAGCAGGGACTTAACCGAGCTTTCCACAAGCAGCTCCCTGCACACCCTCCTAACAACCATGCCATTTTAGCAGCAGTTCTGCTCAAGCACATACAAGCATTAAACCTGCAGCATCTCACCTGCCATCTTCTGTTCCTCTTCGCATTGCAGCCTGGACCCCTGCACTTTTATCTCAAGGCAGGGGCAGCTCCTGCTGGGCGGGACCGGCCAGGCTGTGGGAAATGCCCAGTTGGCATGAATTGGGCAGGGCCAAGAAAAAGCTCTGCCCACTTCTTGCCACCTCCCAACTCGTGATCCTGAAAGGACCAAGGCGTAGGGGCCGTGTCACTGGTGCGCCCTGGCTGCTGTGTGCAGCCAGAGAAGGCAAAGCAACCGGAGCATACGAGTGAGTCTGAAGGTGCAGCTCCACCCCACACCCCTCTGCCTGGCTGGAGGGAGCCTAGCGCTAAAGCAGTGATTCTGTCGGTTTTCTCAGGGAGAGCCCGAACTGAATGTTAGGGAGGTTTTAGTGGCAGAGTTGAGGGGCTGGGGCGACCCCAGGGGCTGTCTGGCATTTGCTTCCCCATTAGTTCTGTTAATCCCTCACTGCTGTTCCTGACTCTATGCGGAAGCTGCCTTGCCCCGGTCCCTGGGGAGTCTGTGCCACGAGCCCTAAGTGCCTTTCCTCCTATGCTGGACCTAGCCCTGTCCTTCCTCAGCTCCATGCTTTTGGTTCTTGTCTTCCTACTGATATAATGTATTATTCCTGCACTAGCCTAAAACATTCTTCATCTTCTCACAGGAGATGTTAGACCAGGTGCTTTAGTAAAATCAACTCATTGCAAGACAGAGCCTGAATTTCCCTGTTTATGTTACCACAGCTGACTTACACAACCGTGACCGTTCTTATGCAAACCTGCAGAGCTGGCAGATGGTTCAAGCTGGTATCTGTGCGTTTGCTCTGCGGTCTCACCCTACTTGCCCTTTGTAAGATGATCAATCTTTAGAAGAGGCCACTGAAACGTGTTCTGGCAGGCCTCTGCTGATATATGTGTTATGCAATGAAGAACTACTGCTTTCATATGGCATTTGAAAAGCAACGGCCTGGAGCTGTAACTGCATCTTGAGAGTCGAAAGCCAACCTAATGCTGCTGGAATAGCCAGGTGGATTCCCCCTTGTGCTGCCACTGCAAGCATGAATGTGACAGTCGAAGAACTTATTAAACCCCACTAAAAACCAGTGCCTGGCCTCACGATAACCGGATCTTCTGGGGGAGATTTTGTCTCTTGAAAGCTCCTGTCCATGTTCATTGTGGACTTCTCCCAGGAGCTGCCCACAGAACAACACTCTGAAGGAGCATGCATCTGAGATTCCCTTTGTGTTTTGGGGCACCTGTCTGCCAAACATCACCCTGAGCCCCAGAGCCCTGGCTGCTGCCATTTCCACCAAAATGGAATCATTACTGAGCCAGGCTGAGGTGACACCAGGAAACGTGGCAACACTCCCAGAGCAGAGACTTCTTGCCTAGCCCCGAGGGGATTCCCTGGTCTCACGAGCTGAAGGGATGCTCATGGGAACGTCAGGCTTTAAACATTCTAGACACCCCAATGATACAGACAGACCCTCAGTGGAGCTGGAAAAAAACAGAATGGTGTTTGTATTTGGGGTCTGTGTGTGTCCCTTAGTGAAGGGAAAAGGACCTAGGGGTGACAGTGGATGAGAAGCTGGATATGAGTCAGCAGTGTGCCCTTGTTGCCAAGAAGGCCAATGGCATTTTGGGATGTATAAGTAGGGGCATAGCGAGCAGATCGAGGGACGTGATCGTTCCCCTCTATTCGACATTGGTGAGGCCTCATCTGGAGTACTGTGTCCAGTTTTGGGCCCCACACTACAAGAAGGATGTGGATAAATTGGAGAGAGTCCAGCGAAGGGCAACAAAAATGATTAGGGGACTGGAACACATGACTTATGAGGAGAGGCTGAGGGAACTGGGATTGTTTAGTCTGCAGAAGAGAAGAATGAGGCAGGATTTGATAGCTGCTTTCAACTACCTGAGAGGTGGTTCCAGAGAGGATGGTTCTAGACTATTCTCAGTGGTAGAAGAGGACAGGACAAGGAGTAATGGTCTCAAGTTGCAGTGGGGGAGGTTTAGATTGGATATTAGGAAAAACTTTTTCACTAGGAGGGTGGTGAAACATTGGAATGCGTTACCTAGGGAGGTGGTAGAATCTCCTTCCTTAGAAGTTTTTAAGGTCAGGCTTGACAAAGCCCTGGCTGGGATGATTTAATTGGGGATTGGTCCTGCTTTGAGCAGGGGTTGGACTAGATGACCTCCTGAGGTCCCTTCCAACCCTGATATTCTATGATTCTAAGGCGCTTACCCATGCTGAGATATCCCCAGCCTGGGAGGAGGAGGAGAGCACTGCTGGACTGGCCTGCGCCTCTTCACCATCATGGTTTGGCTGCCAGACCATTTAGATGAGCAATACTTTGAATATGGCACTAAACTACAGATCATGTCCAGCATGGCAAGGGTCCTGCAACTGCTCTTTACTAACAAACACTGCACAACAACATCTGTAACCCACTGGCCAGTGTGTGCTGGTCCATAGACAGATAACGCTTGGCTCTGACAGATTTCTCCTAAGCATAATTATTTATTATTGCTTCTTCAGCACCCATCGTATGCAAGGGACACTTTAGACATGCTCCCCGCCTCAAGGAGCTTACAGTCTACACAAGCTCCAGGCAGACGCAGAGCCACCAAGTTTTGTGCAGTACCATGCCAGACATGGAGCTGGGATTGTTTAGTCTGCGGAAGAGGAGAATGAGGGGGGATTTGATAGCTGCTTTCAACTACCTGAAAGGGGGTTCCAAAGAGGATGGCTCTAGACTGTTCTCAATGGTAGCAGATGACAGAACGAGGAGTAATGGTCTCAAGTTGCAATGGGGGAGGTTTAGATTGGATATTAGGAAAAACTTTTTCACTAAGAGGGTGGTGAAACACTGGAATGCGTTACCTAGGGAGGTGGTAGAATCTCCTTCCTTAGAGGTTTTTAAGGTCAGGCTTGACAAAGCCCTGGCTGGGATGATTTAACTGGGACTTGGTCCTGCTTTGAGCAGGGGGTTGGACTAGATGACCTTCTGGGGTCCCTTCCAACCCTGATATTCTATGATTCTATGATTCTATGATTCTATGATGCAATTTTTTCAATCTAATTTGTATATTTCCAAATAATTTGCATAAAACAATAAACTTCAGTTTAAAACAACACGGGTTAGTGCTGGTGAAACAGTCCTGATGAATCAAGTCTACTCTTTACTTACAGGGCAGCCTCAGAATATGGTTCCCACACACACTGAGATGTCAGCCTGCTTCCCCTTAATTCTTCTAGGAGGTCCCACAGGTTGTTTGGCCTCTCAGCCGAGGCTGCTAGACATGGTCCAGTGGGCAGTGAGTTTGTGTGTTTTATACAGCAAGGAATTAGCCCCGAGCCCAAGTCGGCAGGCACGGCCCAGCCATGGGTTTTTCTTTGTTGTATAGACATACCCTCAGTGGCCTATTAGCCCAGCCCATGCACTGCCTTGGGGCCTCAGGTCAGTAACCCAAACGTAAGAACAGCCATACTGGGTATCAAACTGTCTGGCGTGGCTCACAACTGTGAGTGCTAACTCAGGGCAGGGAAGACACCCCAAGCTGGCGGCATGTTCTATAATTAGATTTCACCAAACCAGTAATAAATGTGAACTCCTGGATCACTACAACAGTCTTATGATGGCGTCACACACTGTCCCTTTAGACTCCCTAGTCTATCTTGCCACCCAAACAAACTGGATTTAGTGAAAAATGATAACTTACACCAAAAATTACACCACATTCAGGTTGCTTCCAGTCCCATAAGACCAATCATCTACCCCAGGTCACTCTAGATCCTACACCAAAGATAATGCCTGGAGCCAACCTTGTAATAAACTATCTAAAGGTTTATTACCTAGGAAAAAGGAATATGGGAGTTATTTACTGGTTCAAGCAAGCAAATGTATACACACCAATAAGATACCATCTAAACCCTAAGAGTGAGAGAGTTGTAGTGTATTCCAAGTGTCTTTCAGGGCAGACCCAGGAGGCTGGGGATGTCTGGCTTCAATTTAGAGTCTCTGGCCCTTCAGAATTCAAACAGCCAAAAAGATGCAGTTTCTCTTCTTGTCGGGGATTTTCATCCCTTCCTCCAGAGTTCAAGATGGTGGGATGAGTTCATGTGCACGTCTCCTCTTCATGGGTGGAGGGGGAGCAATGTCCTCTGATGTTCCACCATGGTTAGTTTGGTGTCTAGGGGCCTGGGCAGGATATAACGCCTCCCGTGGCAAACTAGTATTTCACACTTGGTCATGTTTCTCTCCTGACTGTGGGGGTTTACAGTTACAAAGCAAACACTTAAATATTACCTAATAACATGGGATATAGACATTACAAGTGAGATTAATGCAGTCAGCAACACATGCAAGCGTTCCATAAAGTCTAAACACTAAATACATTCTTATCAGATTAATACCTATTTTGAGCAAAACTAACATCCAGGTGACCTGGTCTGGTCTCCAGCTATGAGGTTGTCAGTTCTTAGCTACTGCCTGCAGCCTGGGCAAGGGCTGGCATTTGGCCTGCCAGTGTCATAGAATCATAGAATATCAGGGTTGGAAGGGACCTCAGGAGGTCATCTAGTCCAACCCCCTGCTCAAAGCAGGACCAATCCCCAAGTTTTGCCCCAGATCCCAAATGGCCCCCTCAAGGATTGAACTCACAACCCTGGGTTTAGCAGGCTAATGCTCAAACCACTGAGCTATCCCTCCCCTGCCCCCAACTGGGTCAGACCAGTGGTCCATCTACCCCAGTATCCTGTCTTCAGACAGTGGCTGGTGCCAGACATTTCAGAGGGAAGGACCAGAAGAGGGCAGTTATCGAGTGATCCATCCCCTGTCAGCCATTCCCAGCATCTGGCAGTGTGGAGTCTCTGGAAGAGGCATGGGTAAAACAAATGGGAGTGGTGTATTAATTTAGATGGAATATATGTGCCAAAAATGTCAAAAGTGTTAACTGTCCAACATTAAACATAATTTGGTGTTTGCTATACAGAGAACTCGGCCTGCTCCATCCGATTGCAAACACACATTTAATTAAAGAGACAGAAAAGAAGAAAAAACAGTTAAAGTATGTGCAATATAAAATATTAAGCAAGATTTTCATTTTCACACCATCCCTTGTTCCCTTTTCCTTTATCTGGTGGGAGTTTTTAGAACCTCCCCCCCCCCCCCCCCCCCCCCCCCCCCCCCCCCCCCCCCCCGCAACTCTTAGATGGTATTAAAACTGGCAGTAACTGTTCTTTGGGGGGATAGAGAAGAGTCAGTTGAAACATATGGAGCTGTTGTTGCTGCTGCTGTTGTTAAATCATAGAATCATAGAATATCAGGGTTGGAAGGGACCTCAGGAGGTCATCTAGTCCAACCCCCTGCTCAAAGCCGGATCAACCCCAACTAAATCATCCCAGCCAGGGCTTTGTCAAGCCTGACTTTAAAAATCTCTAAGGATGGAGATTCCATCACCTCCCTAGGTAACCCATTCCAGTGCTTCACCACCATCCTAGTGAAATATTGTTTCCTAATATCCAGCCTAGTCCTCCTCCACTGCAACTTGAGACCATTGCTCCTTGTTCTGTCATCTGCCACCACTGAGAACAGCCTAGATCCATCCTCTTTGGAACCCACCTTCAGGTAATTGAAGGCTGCTATCAAATCCCGCCTCATTCTTCTCTTCTGCAGACTAAACAAGGCCAGTTCCCTCAGCCTCTCCTCATAAGTCATGTGCTCCAGCCCCCTAATCATTGCCCCCTGTTGGACTCTCTCCAATTTGTCCACATCCCTTCTGTAGTGGGGGACCAAAACTGTACACAATACTCCAGTGGTGGCCCCACCAGTGCCGAATAGAGGGGAATAATCACTTCCCTCGATCTGCTGGCAATGCTCCTACTAATGCAGCCCAATATGCCGTTGGCCTTCTTGGCAACAAGGGCACACTGCTGACTCATATCCAGCTTCTCGTCCACTGTAATTCCCAGGTCCTTTTCTGCAAAACAGCTGCTTAGCCGGTTGATCCCCAGCCTGAAGCAGTGCATGGGATTCTTCCTTCCTAAGTGCAGAACTTTACACTTGTCCTTGTTGAACCTCATCAGATTTCTTTTGGCCCAATCCTCCAATTTGTTAGGTCACTCTGGACCCTATCCCTACCCTCCAGCATATCTACCTCTCCCCAAAGCTTAGTGTCATCTGCGAACTTGCTGAGGGTGCAATTAATCCCATCATCCAGATCATTGATAAAGATGTTGAACAAAACCGGCCCCAGGACCGACTCTTGGGGCACTCCGCTTGATACCGGCTGCCAACTAGACATCGAGCCGCTGATCACTACCCATTGAGCCCAACAACCTAGCCACCTTTCTATCCACCTTATAGTCCATTCATCCAATCCATACTTTTTTAACTTGCTGGCAAGAATACCGTGGGAGACTGTATCAAAAGCTTTGCTAAAGTCACAATATATCACCTCCACTGCTTTCACCATATCCACAGAGCCAGTTACCTCATCATAGAAGGCAATCAGGTTGGTCAGGCATGATCTACCCTTGGTGAATCCATGCTGACTGTTCCTGATCACCTTCCTCTCCTACAAGTGCTTCAAAATGGATTCCTTGAGGACCTGCTCCATGATTTTGCCGGGGACATGATTTTGTCTTTAGTTCCCCAGGTTCTCTTTTTCCCCTTTTAAAATATGGGGACTATATTTGCCTTTTTCCAATCGTCCGGGACCTCCTCCGATAATAACGAATTTTCAAAGATAATGGCCAATGGCCCTGCAATCACATCAGCCAACTCCCTCAGCACCCTTGGATGCATTAGATCTGGACCCAGATGCATGTCCAGCTTTTCTAAATAGTCCTTAACCTGTTCTTTCACCACTGAGGGCTGCTCACCTACTCCCCATACTGTGTTGCCCAGTGCAGTAGTCTGGGAGCTGTCCTTGTCTGTGAAGACCGAGGCAAAAAAAGCATTGAGTACTTCAGCTTTTTCCACATCCTCTGTCACTAGGTTGCCTCCCCCATTCAGTAAGGCGCCCACACTTTCCTTGACTTTCTTCTTGTTGCTAACATACCTGAAGAAACCCTTCTTGTTACTCTTAACATCTCTTGCTAGCTGCAACTCCAAGTGCGATTTGGCCTTCCTGATTTCACTCCTGCATGCCCGAGCAATATTTTTATACTCTTCCCTGGTCATTTGTCCAATCTTCCACTTCTTGTAAGCTTCTTTTTTGTGTTTAAGATCAGCAAGGATTTCACTGTTAAGCCAAGCTGGTCGCCTGCCATATTTGCTATTCTTTCTGCACTTCAGGATGGTTTGTTTCTGCACCCTCAATAAGGCATCTTTAAAATACAGCCAACTCTCCTGGACTCCTTTCCCCCTCATGTTGTTCTCCCAGGGGATCCTGCCCATCAGTTCCCTGAGGGAGTCCAAGTCTGCTTTCCTAAGGTCCAGGGTCCATATTTTGCTATTCTCCTTTCTTCCTTTTTTCAGGATCCTGAACTCAACCATCTCATGGTCACTGCTGCCTAGGTCGCCACCCACTTCTGCTTCCCCCACCAATTCTTCCCTGTTTGTAAACAGCAGGTCAAGAGGAGTCCGATCCCATTTCCTAGAAGACAAAACAAGAAACATGCACAAGAGGGGCGAGAAAAGAACAGCAAAAAGAAAATGCATCTTCTGTCTCTAGCACTGACTCACTTGCACTCTCACTGCTGGAGAAATAGAGGCACAGCATAAGGTCTTACAGCCACTCCAAGACCTGGCAAACTCGTACGACCATCAGGCTCTTTAGGACATTGCTTTTAGCTGCTTCTTTATGGCCAAAGTCTGACAGCCCTGTCGCAGTGCTGTTAGAGTCCTGGCTGGCTAAGCCAGACTCTTATTAGACAGAAGGGAAAAAAGAGGGGTATGAAAGAGAAGAAATAAGTTAGGGAAGGAAAAGGACATGAGGCGGGTGGGGAGGGAAGGTAACAAAGTCTCTCTCACATCCCATGTGGTGGCTGGGATTTAGCCAGATCCAGTGGAGGTGATGATGTCAGTTGGATCCCTATCTCTGGCCCAGTCTGGTCATGACATCTCTCAGGATGAAGACCACAAAAGCCCAGCAATGTCATCTCCCCAGGTGGTGGTGAGGTGGCAAACGGGACAGTAAAGCTCACTGCAGCGGTTGTTAGCAGACTGCTTCTTTTCTGCTACTTTTTGCCCCAAAGGCTGTTCTTTTTAAGAACCCCAAAAGGGAGCGATGGGGGGAACAGACCATTCTTTTAGTCACCAATTTAGATATAATTTCCAGCACGCCAATTTTGGGTCACTGATTTCAAATCCCTTATTCCAGAAACCTTATGCTGTTCTCATTTACCAGGCATAATCTTAAAACAGACCTTGAATCATATCAGGAAGCCTTTTTGTTTGTACTAATTCAGTCAATTTGCCTCCCTTTTGCACCTTTTTACATCAGCATTTGTTGTTATAGGTTATTGTGACATTTCATGAACTTTCACTCACTTGTTGCACTTGACATCACTGTTAGGCAAATGTATAAGCCCAACGATTGCAACAGTGACTGCCACCCACTACGCCAGCCCAAAGATCCCTTTAGCATAGTGACATGTGCATGTACGAGGAGCTCTAGACTCTTCTTCACTTGCGTGCTGTTAATAATTCTATGCTTTGCACAACAAGAGTTGAACAAATCATTAATGTTTCAGTACAGCGATTGGACAGAAAATCCCCCCAAAACTCAGGGCGTTTTGAACCTAAACGGGTTTTGGTTTTTTTAGTTTTTCTTGACAAAATGAAAAAGATGAAAAAAAGGTCATTCTGGCTGAACAACGACATTTCAAACTGAAAGGTTTCCGCAAATTCATCAAAGAGGTTTGGCTGGAAAAAAATCCTTAAAACAACATGTCAGAAATGTCATCGCAATTTGAGGCAATTTGTTTTGAAACGTCATTGTTCACCCCTAATTAAATGTTTTCATTTTGTCAAGAAAAACAGAAACAATTCCATTTCAGTGAACTTTGGGGGGATTTTCTGTTTGACCACTGAACTGAAACATCATAGAATCATAGAACCATAGAACCATAGAATATCAGGGTTGGAAGGGACCTCAGGAGGTCATCTAGTCCAACCCCCTGCTCAAACCAGGACCAATCCCCAATCAAATCATCCCAGCCAAGGCTTTGTCAAGCCTGACCTTAAAAACTTCCAAGGAAGGAGATTCTACCACCTCCCTACGTAACACATTCCAGTGTTTCACCACCCTCCTAGTAAAAAAGTTTTTCCTAATATCCAATCTAAACCTCCCCCACTGCAACTTGAGACCATTACTCCTTGTCCTGTCCTCTTCTACCACTGAGAATAGTCTAGAACTATCCTCTCTGGAACCACCTCTCAGGTAGTTGAAAGCAGCTATCAAATCCCCCCTCATTCTTCTCTTCTGCAGACTAAACAATCCCAGTTCCCTCAGCCTCTCCTCATAAGTCATGTGTTCCAGTCCCCTAATCATTTTTGTTGCCCTTCGCTGGACTCTCTCCAATTTATCCACATCCTTCTTGTAGTGTGGGGCGCAAAACTGGACACAGTACTCCAGATGAGGCCTCACCAATGTCGAATAGAGGGGAACGATCACGTCCCTCGATCTGCTCGCTATGCCCCTACTTATACATCCCAAAATGCCATTGGCCTTCTTGGCAACAAGGGCACACTGCTGACTCATATCCAGCTTCTCGTCCACTGTCACCCCTAGGTCCTTTTCCGCAGAACTGCTGCCTAGCCATTCGGTCCCTAGTCTGTAGCTGTGCATTGGGTTCTTCCGTCCCAAGTGCAGGACCCTGCACTTATCCTTATTGAACCGCATCAGGTTTCTTTTGGCCCAATCCTCCAATTTGTCTAGTTCCCTCTGTATCCTATCCCTGCCCTCCAGCATATCTACCACTCCTCCCAGTTTAGTATCATCTGCAAATTTGCTGAGAGTGCAATCCACACCATCCTCCAGATCATTTATGAAGATATTGAACAAAACCGGCCCCAGGACCGACCCCTGGGGCACTCCACTTGATACCGGCTGCCAACTAGAGATGGAGCCATTGATCACTACCCGTTGAGCCCGACAATCTAGCCAACTTTCTACCCACCTTATAGTGCATTCATCCAGCCCATACTTCTTTAACTTGCTGGCAAGAATACTGTGGGAGACCGTGTCAAAAGCTTTGCTAAAGTCAAGAAACAACACATCCACTGCTTTCCCTTCATGCACAGAATCAGTAATCTCATCAATTCTTTGCTCAGCGCTAGTTCTGCAAGACACAGAATTATTAACAGCACGTAAGTGAAAAAAAAGAGTCTAGAGCTCTTCGTACCATGCACATCACTATGTTAAAGGGGCCTTTTGAGACGCCCTGGGTATGTCTACACTGCAAAAAAACCCTCTGTGGCAGCAAGGCTCAGAACTTGCGTCTACAGACTTAGGCTAGGGTTAGGGTTAGGCTCACACAACAGCACTAAAAATAGCAATGTGGCTGTTCCCATTCAAGCTGGAGCATGGGCTCTGAGCCCCCCAGCACCCCTCTCCGGGTTTCAGAGCCTAAGCTCCGGCCCGAGTGGGAATGTGTCCACTATAGTGTGAGTTCCATCAGTCTGTAGACTTGGGCTTTGAGACTCACTGCAAGGGTGGGGTTTGGGGGTTGTTGGGGTTTTTTTTGCAGTGTAGACCTGTTCCCTGATGTTCCAGTGTAACAAAGCAGAATGTCAGCTCCAGTAAGTGTCCTTGCTAGGGAAAGGTTAAAAACAATTGTGACACTGTTCCGTTTTTTTCAAAAGACCTTCAACAACCTGCTTGAGAAACCACAGTCAGTATATTCAGTTATAACTGCTAACCAACTTCCTCCAAGGGGGCAGGCAGCTATTGAGAATGCTTGGACTGTGGGGAGGGAGAGTTTCTGGAGGATTGCCAGAACTGGAACTGTGTCTTTCCCAGCCACTGATACTCACACTAGAGGTTTAGCTTTAGAAAAAAATCCAGCCTCACTTGCAAGTTCCCTTGTGCTTCACAGAGCGTAAATCCACCCATTCCTGAGACCATTGTCGTTCCACTGATCGCTTCAGTACTCAGGTTAACTTGAAGAGCTTTGAGAATTGGTTCTTCTCAGCATTCTGGAGTAAACAGGGGGTTGTTACTGGAAAGGGTGGGTGAGATTCTGTGGCCTGCGTTGTGCAGGAGGTCAGACTAGACGATCAAAATGGTCCCTTCTGACCTTAAAGTCTATGAGTCTATGATTCTATGAAACCAGCTTTATTTTTGAAAATTGTTCACCACATGAACTGTGCCACTCATGACCATTTACTTAAAGGAGGCAGAATGTTTGCGTTATAATGTTCAGAACTTCCCTAAACGTTTCCCTTTATGGGGGTGACACTTTTGAGGCCCAGTCTCTGCCTGTAGGTGAATATTTCTGGCAAGCTGTAGAAAAATCCCTGTAGCCACTTCTGACATATAGGAGGGTAAAAGAAATGCATTTCCCTACCCCTGTACAACAGGAACTGTCAACTGTGTGTGTGTAAAGGGGTAACACCAAAATAGCAAAAGTTCAAACTTATGGCCCAATCCTGTCCCCATTGAAGTAAATGGCAAAAACTCATGCTGACATCAATGGGTCAGGATGAAGCTTTTGGAGACAAAATGGACTTGTGTTCAGTTGAAAGAACCAGGCTGGATTTTGGCCCCCACTGTTCTCGTGATGTGTGAGGACCATGGAGTGCCTGCAATGTCCCCAGGGCAGGAGGGGCCAAAAGCCCTATGCTGCCCTCCTGTACAGCCCTCGGAGTAGGGGATCTCTGGGGGAAGGAGTGGGAGGAGCGGGGGTGCTCCTCAGTCCAGAGTGGCCCATAGGGTGCTGTACAGCCCAGTAGGCCCCAGAGCAACCCTGAAGGCGATGTTAGAATAACGTTCTCATGTTTGAAAATGCACAGTGGGGCATTTGTAGAAGAAACACCGTGAAGCTGTTACAATGCTGCCCAGGCATTAACTGGACGGTTCTTGGTGACCACAATTTACTAGTTCAGCTCCTGGAGTAGGAGGTGATTGTAAAATCAAGAGGCTTAGGAGCTGTTTAGCAGGTGGTGGTGAAGCCAGTTAGTGCAGCTAGTAGCCTGGCTTCTGTCTTAGGACCTTGCAGCACTTTTGTATTCACCACCCACTCCTTAGTCTGACAAACTGCACCGGTGGGAGCTGTGCCTAGAGCCAGTCTGCCCCAGGAGATCTGTCCAGTTAGCTGGGACTGGAGAGCTGCCACGGACTGCAAGGGCTGTATTGATAGAGGGTTGGATGTCTCCACCCCAAAGCATTCAAGGGTTAAACCCTTGCTTTACTGCCACAAGAGTAGGCAGGTAAGTGTGGTCCAGGGTTGTTGTTTGAGGCGACAGTGGCTCCCAGTGACCGAGCCAATCATAAAAAGAAAAGACAATTAAAGACTTTGAAATGTGCAGATTAAAGTGAAAGTCTCATTGTAACAATTTCCCTTATTGCCCTTCCCTTCGCCTGCATAAAGCCTTTGAAATGGTAAGTGCTGGGCGACGTCTCTGTATGTGTGTGGGGAGGGCCCCAGCCCGCCGCCCCAACACAGCTAAGATGGGGGTGGCAACAGTAACATCACAGATGAGTCCCCATCAGGGCGGTGTCACAGGAGCAGGAATGGGGCAGAGGTGACAACATTCCCTACATCTTCCGGGCCTGTGTGTGGAGCAAATGTCTTCCTGAGCTCATACTACACACCTGTGAGTGCAGCCACGTCCTCCTCCCACTCCCAGCCCTCCTTCCAGCTCCCACTCCGTTCACTGCCCCTCCTCCTTCCTCACCCCTGTCATGACAATGCTGTGACGGGTTCCCCTCAGGGTGCCATCTGGAACTGGGGTACCACTGAGCCCTCTGACCCACCAGCTTGGGCTCCTTCTCACACTGTGCTGCTGTGACAAGTTGCTAAGCTCTCCAAGCTTGCCCTTCCGATCAGCATACACACAGGTAGGGACACACCCAGCTGTTGTAACATGCAAACAGGCTTTGTGACCAGCCCTGCATGTCTTTATTGAGCGTCCAGGGAGATTGAAGTGCTCTCCTACTGGGTTTTGAATGTTACAGTTCTTGACGTCTGATTTGTGTCCATTTATTCTTTTACGTAGAGACTGTCCAGTTTGACCAATGTACATGGCAGAGGGGCATTGCTGGCACATGATGGCATAGATCACATTGGTGGATGTGCAGGTGAATGAGCCCCTGATGGTGTGGCTGATGTGATTAGGCCCTGTGATGGTGTCCCCTGAATAGATATGTGGACACAGTTGGCAACGGGCTTTGTTGCAGGGATTGGTTCCTGGGTTAGTGGTTCTGTTGTGTGGTGTGTAGTTGCTGGTGAGTATTTGCTTTAGGTTAGGGAGCTGTCTGTAAGCAAGGACTGGCCTGTCTCCCAAAGCAACCTTCCTTGAACTGTGTGCGGAGCTTGCCCCTGACCTGCAGCACAAGATGAGAGCTGCCCTAACAGTGGGAAAGTGAGTGGCAATCGCTGTGTAGAAGCTGGCAACTCCAGACTGATACCAGTCGGTTCAAATCAGTTTGGAGTTGGGAAGTCCACTGTGGGGGTTGCAGTGATGCAAGTGTGCAGGGTCATTAATTGCCTCCTGCTACAAATGACTGTGACTCTGGCAATGTGTGGAAAATAGTGGCTGGCTTTGTGACTATGTGATTCCCTGACTGCAGTGGGGTGATAGCTAGCACATATATTCCAATTTTGGCCCCAGACCATCTTGCAACAGAGTACATCAAGAGAAAGGTTTACTTCTCTATGGTAGTTGATGGCTCACCAGGGTCATTTCACTGACGTCAACGCAGGGTGGTCATGGAAGATGCATACATCTTCAGGAACACTGGCCTGTATAGAAAGCTATTCAGGGACTTTCTTTCCAGACCAAAATCTTCCAACAGGGGATATGGAAATGTCCACAGTGATCCTGGGAGACCCAGCCTCCCCCTTATCTTCCCCTTCCCCCCTCTCCCCCATGAAGCCATACAGTGGAAACCTGGACAGCAGCAAGGCTCATCGGGTGCAGAATGACCGTAGAATGTGCCTGGGGAGGGGGTGGTGCAAGATGAGACAGGGTCTGAGTGGTTTCAGAAGAGGATCAGTACAAATGCCTGGGGACACTCTTCTGAACACTGGCACCATTTTCCACAGGTGGGGGCGATTGAAGCTGAAAGCACACTACAGAGGGTAACCGAAGATACAAGGATGCACCTCCTGCAGGTGTGTGGCTTCAGACCAGGTCCCTATGCTGCTCGCCTGTGTGCTGATTTGGTTCCTGCAGACATAATTGCTGATTGGCATGGCAAAGTTTCCTACAATGGGGGAAGAAACAAAGCAGCTCTGCCAAGGAACCTTTGGCAGAGGATTGCAGAGTATCTGCAGGAAAGTTTCCTGGAGATCTCTATGGAGGATTCCTGCGAGATCTTGGTGTGCATTAACGAACTTTTCCACAGGGCCTCCACTGTGTAGCTGCATGGGGGAATATGAAGCAGATGCAAATAGTACCTAGTGTCATTAATTTTGATCCCTTCTCCCATGTGCACCATGTAACAAAATAAAGGACACCTCTATCTCATGTAAGCAGGCATTATAAAAGAAGAAAAGGAGGACTTGTGGCACCTTAGAGACTAACCAATTTATGCTCAAATAAATTGGTTAGTCTCTAAGGTGCCACAAGTCCTCCTTTTCTTTTTGTGAATACAGACTAACACGGCTGTTACTCTGAAACCTGTCATTATAAAAGAAAAATGAGTACTTACCGGAGCTCCCCTCTCCTGCTTCAGGCATGCCAGACCTGGATTGCTGGGACTGGCTGGACCCCTTCAGAGTCAAAAGGAGGTCCTGGCTAGCCACACCACCAGATGAACTTGTCACCTGTCCCACATCCTCCTCCAAATCAACCTCCTTGTCCACCACTTCATCCTCAGAGCTGACTCCACTGGCTGATGCCTCCAGTTCCCCCGAAATATCCACAGGGCTCTTGACAGTGGAGGTGGGGTTGCCACAGAGGATGGTGTGCAGCTCCTTGTAGAAGGGGCATGTTTTCGGCACCTCATCAGAGTAACGGTTGGCCTCCCTTGCCTTCTGGTATGCCTGTCTCAGCTCCCTTATCTTAGCATGGCATTGCTGCATGTCCCTTTCTTGCCCCTTCTCATCCATGCCATGAGCAATCTGGTTATAGGTGTCAAAGTTCCTACAGCTGGATTGGAGTTACCACTCCACAGCCTCCTCTCCCCACAAATGCAACAGATCCAGCACCTCATGTACTCCACATGGGAGCCCATTCGCTGCGGAAAGCTGGCATGGTCAGCTGGGAAGATGCAATGTGAGTTGTCCATGCCTAGCAAACAGGAAGTGGAATTTCAAGGGCTTTAAAGGGAGAGAGGTGCATGCCTCTGTACCAGGCTGCAAGGCAGCAGAGTAGAAACTGCTGACCAGAGCAGTCATGATGGGCATTGTGGGATACCTCTTGGAGGCCACTTAGGGCAACATAAACAAACGCAGAGTCTGCACTGCCACTGCATCACTAACTTCTGTGCAAAAGGCTCTATGCCATGCATTGAGATGGTTTTATTATGGTGGCGTAGCAGGTGAGTTAAATCAGCAGGAGGAACTTTGCAGTGTGTACATCTGCACTGTTTTGTCAACAAAACTGTGTAGACAAGGCCTTAGAGGGACCTGTAAGAGTGATCTAGTCTAACCCCCTGACAGGGTGGAGAATTTGTGTCATCAATGATTTAGAAGTAAATGTAAAATCACTGCTGATAAAATTTGCGAATGACACAAAGATTGTAAAAGTGACAAATAACAATGAAGACAGGGCAGTCATACAGAGGGACCTGGAACACTTGGTAATCTGGGCCCATTCAAGCAATGTGCTTTTTAATATGGAAAAATGCAAGGCCATGCATCTAGGAACAAGGAGTGCAGGCCAGACCTACACAATGGTCTGGGGTCCCTAAACCTCTAAATGCCAGAAGCTGGGAGTGGACGACAAGGGATGATCACTCAAAATTGCCCTGTTCTGTTCATTCCCTCTGAAGCATGTGGCACTGGCCGCTATCAGAGACAGGATACTGGGCTAGATGGACCATTAGTCTGACCGAGTAGGGCCAGTCTTGTGAGTGTATCCTGGAAAGCAGTGACTCCAAAAACGTTTTAGGGGTTATAGTGGAGAACTCAACATGCACACCCAATGCAATTCTGTGGCAGAAAGGGCTAATGTGATCCTTGGATACATAAAGAGGGGAATAGTGAGTAGGAGCAGAGAGGTGATTTTACCTTTGTATACAGCATCAGAGAGACTGACGCTGGAACACTGTACCTAGTGCTGGTGTCCACTTTTTTAAAAGGTTGTCGAAAAATTGGAGAGGGTACAGTAAAGAACTACAGATATGATGTGAGAGCTGGAGAAAATACCTTACAGTGAGAAACATAAAGAACTTCATTTGTATAGCAAAAAGACTTGATTACAGTTCTTTCACAGGGAGAAAATCCCTGGCATGAAAGGGCTCTTTAATCCAGTGGAGAAAGGCAGAACAAGAACCAATGGCTGAAACAAGACAAATTCAAATTAGAAATTAGGCCCAAATTTTAACAGTGAGGGTGATTAACCATTGGAACAAACTGCCAAGGAGAGTGGTGGATTCTTCATCTCTGAGTGTCTTCAAATCTCGACTGGCCACCTTTCTGGAAGACATTTTAGTCAAACAAAGCTATTGTGCTCAATTTTGAGGTTAAAAGGGGGAAAGTGTGCTATACAGGATGTCAACGTAGATGATCTAATGGTACCTACTAGCCTTAACCTCTATGGATAAGATGGCATATGAGGGAGTGACGTGCTGGAGGGGGAGAGGTTCCCTTGTGGTGGGAAGGTACCGGGCTGGGCTGCCAGGGGAGTGAGGTGTCAGGGGGCTTGTTTCTGGATTGGTGATGGCACTGTGTGTCTCTCCAGCCCTCCCATACCAGCAGAGATGGGGACACCTCCTAAGTTCCCTCTAAGCTGTGTGGCTAGGCAGCTGCCCAGCAGGCTATCAAGTGCCACGCACTTCAGGTGCCCCTCCCCCAACTGCCGCGTTGCTCCTGCCTCTGCCCTGGATCCCTGGCCAGCTGCTTCCGGGAGCCTCCTGCTTGCTGTTCAGATCCAGGGGGGAAGGGGCACGCTGATGTCAGGATGTCCCCCTCACCCAGCTCCTGTACCCCAGCTCCACAAAGTGTGTGTGTGGGGGGGGGGAACGTGACAGGGCCAGGATGGAGGGAGCTTGCTGGCAGCTGGTGGTGTGTCTGAACAAGCAGGGAACAGGCTTCAGACTACTGAGTGCCAATCTACTTAAAGGGCAGCATACTGAAAGGGACTACGCGCGTCTCTGCCACGCACTGCGATACCGTGCGGTTCGAGTCGCCTTATGTTGTAGGTGAGCCTGCGTGAGTCTTACTGTTTTGCATGAATGCTGTATGTGCCTCAGTTTCCCTGTTTCAGAGCAGCAGCCGTGTCAGTCTGTGTTCGCAAAAAGAAAAGGAGGACTTGTGGCACCTTAGAGACTAACCAATTCATTTGAGCATAAGCTCTCGTGAGCTACAGCTCACTTCAAGTCACTTACTTGACTGGGAGTGACTGGGGAGCTGCAGCTCACGAAAGCTCATGCTCAAATAAATTGGTTAGTCTCTAAGGTGCCACAAGTCCTCCTGTTCTTTTTGCGAAGTTTCCCTGTGTATTACACCAATGCCTAGCTGGCGGGAATAAGGGTGTGTGACTTTTGCTGAGACACTCGGGGGCAGGTGAGGCTGCTCCAGCTGCCTGCACATATGCTATGATGGTGCCCTTCGTAATCTGAGACCCAGGAGGGGGATACGACCAGCCCGCAAACTGAGACAAAGGCCAGGAGGAGGAGCAACAGGGGTGTCTGAGATTGGGTCACTGGAAGCTGGGCAGTCTGCGGTGGGGGACTGGAAGCGCGGGGAGTCCAGGGCATCTGGCCCAGGGTTCCCCCAAGATAGACTTGGCTGAAAGTCACAGATTTCTGTGCTAACAAGTTCTGTTTTATGCTGTGTTCCTGTCGACTAATAAACCTTCCATTTTATGCTTGCTGAGAGTCACTGCTGACTGCAGAGTTGGGGTGCAGGCCCCTCTGGCTTCCCCAGGAGCCCTGCCTGTGCGGACTCGCTGTGAGAAGCGCAGTGTGGAAGGAGATGCTGAATGCTCTGAGGTCAAACCCAGAAAGGTCAAAGCTGTGTAAGCTTCTTGCCCTGGTGACAGTCCTCTCAGAGAGAGGAGGCTTCCCCAGAGTCCTGACTGGCCTCACATGGAGAAGTTCTAGAGCATCACCCCAGTAACTCCAAGACAACTGGTGGTAACGGTGGGATAAACTGCACCCTGTGGACAAAGCATCCTGCAGTAAGTGACTGGGGAGCAGTAGAACGAAGGGGGATTAGCGAGAGAGGGGCATGCTGAAGGCTTAGAGAGGTGCGGTTCCAGGAGGCGGAGGAGCCTACGGCTTAACCCCGAGAGTGGACCCCTGAGAAGGGCTGTCACACTGAAGGGATTCCTCCCAGGGACCATGGGGAGCTGAGAGAGCACAGGCCTGTGAGTCCCTGACAACTTGTGAACAGCGTGGAGATGGTTATACGTCCTTAAGAAGGACATTATAGAGCTGTGCAGAGGGATATGGCTGCTCATTGGAAAGTTCACCAAAGCACAGCTAATTGCTCAATTGGAGGAGAATGATTGCTCTAAGGAGCTGGTTCCTGACCCAGGTGGGGCAGCGAGAGAGGCTGGGAACAGCCAGACAGCCCAAGGGACCCCACCAGTACCTGACCCAGATGGGGCCGTGAGAGAGGCTGGGAGCAGCCGGGCGCTCCCGAGATCCATATCCCTGACCAGCCGGAGGTCTCCACCAGGTGCCCCGTGGGTGGATCTGAGACAGATGGAATTGGAGCTCCGATCGAAAGAGTCAGAGGACCATGAGAGACAGGGAAGACATGAGGCAGAATAGCAGGAGAGACAGAGGCAGCAGGAGGTGGTGATGGCTGAGCTGAGAGGCAGAAGGACCCATCCAGGAGTGAGTGTGGATGGACCCTGGGGTGCCAATTCCCCAGGGAACCTCGACACTAAATTGCTGCCCCAGGTTAAGGAGGGGGGAGATATAGATGCCTGTCTCATGGCCTTTGGGAAGGCTGGCTATTGGAACCAGGCTGGCCCTGTGGAAAGGATCCGGTGTCTAGCCCCCTTCCTGGGTCCCAAGGCCAGAGCTGTTTAGCCAGATGGGTGGTGTGGCAGACTGGATCTCACTCCTAACCCCAGCAAAATGTCTGTGTGGAGCCTCCTGGGCTCAGGCCCCTCGGACACCCAGTGGGAGCAGAAGGTGATGGTCAATAGGGAGACATTCCTAGGGTGGTGAGATCCTGGGACAGAGAGAACTGTTGTCAGGCCCTGGGTGGTGGAGCCTCAGCAGATGCTGAGGGGCTGTGTGACTTGGGTGAGGGTCCCAAGGATGAAGCCCCTTGCCCTGCCTATGCCCAGATCCCTGTGCAGAACCAGTAGGGGTCGGGCTGGCTGGTCGTTGGGGTTCTCCAGGATATCGGCTGTGAAGTCCTGTTGCGTGGTGACTGTGTCTCTTTGGGACAGGATCCAGGCCCTGCTCCTGTAACAGCCGAGGATTTGAATTTGAATCCAGGGAACCAATCAGCTGAGACTGAAGCAGTCCGTGTAAATGCAAATGACCTGGCTGGCAGGGAGGAGGAATCATAGAATCATAGAATATCAGGGTTGGAAGGGACCTCAGGAGGTCATCTAGTCCAACCCCCTGCTCAAGCAGGACCGATCCCCAATTAAATCATCCCAGCCAGGGCTTTGTCAAGCCTGACCTTAAAAACTTCTAAGGAAGGAGATTCCACCACCTCCCTAGGTAACGCATTCCAGTGTTTCACCACCCTCCTAGTGAAAAAGTTTTTCCTAATACCCAACCTAAATCTCCCCCACTGCAACTTGAGACCATTACTCCTTGTTCTGCCATCTGCTACCACTGAGAACAGTCTAGACCATCCTCTTTGGAACCCCCTTTCAGGTAGTTGAAAGCAGCTATCAAATCCCCCCTCATTCTTCTCTTCCGTAGACTAAACATCCCCAGTTCCCTCAGCCTCTCCTCATAAGTCATGTGTTCCAGTCCCCTAATCATTTTTGTTGCCCTCCACTGGACATTTTCCATTTTTCCACATCCTTCTTGTAGTGTGGGGCCCAAAACTGGACACAGTACTCCAGATGAGGCCTCACCAGTGTTGAACAGAGGGGAACGATCACGTCCCTCGATCTGCTGGCAATGCCCCTACTTATACATCCCAAAATGCCATTGGCCTTCTTGGCAACAAGGGCACACTGTTGACATATACCCAGCTTCTCGACCACTGTAACCCCTAGGTCCTTTTCTGAAGAACTGCTGCCGAGCCATTCGGTCCCTAGTCTGTAGCAGGACTCTGCACTTGTCCTTGTTGAACCTCGTCAGATTTCTTTTGGCCCAATCCTCCAATTTGTCTAGGTCCATCTGTATCTTATCCCTACCCTCCAGCGTATCTACCTCTTCTCCCAGTTTAGTGTCATCTGCAAACTTGCTGAGGGTGCAATCCACACCATCCTCCAGATCATTTATGAAGATATTGAACAAAACCTGCCCCAGGACCGACCCTTGGGGCACTCAACTTGATACTGGCTGCTAACTAGACACAGAGCCATTGATCACTACCTGTTGAGCCCGACAATCTAGCCAGCTTTCTATCCACCTTATAGTCCATTCATCCAGCCCATACTTCTTTAACTTCCTGGCAAGAATACTGTGGGAGACCGTGTCAAAAGCTTTGCTAAAGTCAAGGAACAACACGTCCACTGCTTTCCCTTCATCCACAGAGCCAGTTATCTCGTCATAGAAGGCAATTAGATTAGTCAGACATGACTTGCCCATGGTGAATCCATGCTGATGTTCCTGATCACTTTCCTCTCCTCCAAGTGCTTCAGAATTGATTCCTTGAGGACCTGCTCCATGATTTTTCCAGGGACTGAGGTGAGGCTGACTGGCCTGTAGTTCCCAGGATCCTCCTTCTTCCCTTTTTTAAAGATGGGCACTACGTTAGCCTTTTTCCAATCCTTCGGGACTTCCCCCGATCGCCATGAGTTTTCAAAGATAATGGCCAATGGCTCTGCAATCACATCCGCCAACTCCTTTAGCACTCTCGGATGCAACGCATCCGGCCCCATGGACTTGTGCACGTCCAGCTTTTCTAAATAGTCCCAAACCACTTCTTTCTCCACAGAGGGCTGGTCACCTCCTCCCCATGCTGTGCTGCCCAGTGCAGTAGTCTGGGACCTGACCTTCCCGTGAAGACAGAGGCAAAAAAAGCATAGAGTACATTAGCTTTTTACACATCCTCTGTCACTAGATTGCCTCCCTCATTCAGTAAGGGGCCCACACTTTCCTTGACTTTCTTCTTGTTGCTAACATACCTGAAGAAACCCTTCTTGTTACTCTTAACATCTCTTGCTAGCTGAAACTCCAGGCGTGATTTGGCCTTCCTGATTTCACTCCTGCATCCCCAAGCAATATTTTTATACTCTTCCCTGGTCATTTGTCCAATCTTCCACTTCTTGTAAGCTTCTTTTTTGTATTTAAGATCAGCAAGGATGTCACTGTTAAGCCAAGCTGGTTGCCTGCCATATTTACTATTCTTTCTACACATCGGGATGGTTTGTCCCTGTAACCTCAATAAGGATTCTTTAAAATACAGCCAGCTCTCCTGGACTCCTTTCCCCCTCATGTTATTCTCCCAGGGGATCCTGCCCATCAGTTCCCTGAGGGAGTCAAAGTCTGCTTTTCTGAAGTCCCGGGTCCGTATTCTGCTGCTTTCCTTTCTTCCTTGTGTCAGGATCCTGAACTCGACCATCTCATGGTCACTGCCTCCCAGGTTCCCATCCACTTTTGCTTCCCCTACTAATTCTTCCCGGTTTTTGAGCAGGAGATCAAGAAGAGCTCTGCTCCTAGTTGGTTCCTCCAGCACTTGCACCAGGAAATTGTCCCCCACACCTTCCAAAAACTTCCTGGATTGTCTGTGCACCGCTGTATTGCTCTCCCAGCAGATATCAGGGTGATTGAAGTCTCCCATGAGAACCAGGGCATGCGATCTAGTAACTTCTGCGAGTTGCCGGAAGAAAGGCTCGTCCACCTCATCCCCCTGGTCCGGTGGTCTATAGCAGACTCCCATCACGATATCACCCTTGTTGCTCACACTTCTAAACTTAATCCAGAGACTCAGGTTTTTCTGCAGTTTCATACTAGAGCTCTGAGCAGTCATACGGCTTTCTTACATAGAATGCAACTCCCCCACCTTTTCTGCCCTGCCTATCCTTCCTGAACAGCTTATATCCATCCATGACAGTACTCCAGTCATGTGAGTTATCCCACCAAGTCTCTGTTATTCCAATCACGTCAAAATTCCTTGACTGTGCCAGGACTTCCAGTTCTCCCTGCTTGTTTCCCAGGCTTCTTGCATTTGTGTATAGGCATTTGAGATAACTTGCCGATCGTCCCTCCTTCTCAGTATGAGCCAGGAGCCCTCCCCTGTCGTGCTCTCCTGCTCATGCTTCCTCCCGGTATCCCACTTCCCCACTTACCTCAGGGCTTTGGTCTCCTTCTCCCGGTGAACCTAGTTTAAAGCCCTCCTTAGCCAGCCTGCTTGTGAAGATGCTTTTCCCTCTCTTCGTTAGGTGGAGCCCGTCTCTGCCCAGCCCTCCTCCTTCATGGAACACCATCCCATGGTCAAAGAATCCAAAGCCTTCTCTCCGACACCACCTGCGTAGCCAGTCGTTGACTTCCACAATTCAACGGTCTCTACCCAGGCCTTTTCCTTCCACGGGGAGGATGGACGAGAACGCCACTTGCGCCTCAAATTCCTTTATCCTTCTTCCCAGAGCCACGTAGTCTGCAGTGATCCGCTCAAGGTCATTCTTGGCAGTATCATTGGTGCCCACGTGGAGAAGCAGGAAGGGGTAGCGATCCGAGGGCTTGATGAGTCTCGACAGTCTCTCCATCACATCGTGAATCCTAGCTCCTGGCAAGCAGCAGACTTCTTGGTTTTCCCGGTCAGGGCGGCAGATAGATGACTCAGTCCCCCTGAGGAGAGAGTCCCCGACCACCATCACCCGCCTCCTTCTCTTGGGAGCAGTGGGTGGAACATATTATTATTGTTGTTGTTATTGTTACTTGCTATTTCTTTCAAAGTGTGTCGTTTTAGTTTTTTGACTGGTCTACGCATTTCATAATTTTTATTTCTCTTGTACGCTTACATTTAATACTTTGAGTACTGAGTTCTAAAATGCCTAACCTGTCCTGGCTGGAGTAATTATCCTTATGGTAACTTTTTAAAAATATATACTGTATCTAGGTTTTTTGTTTCTACTGGTGGCGCAGATCCACACATTACATCGATATGGTGCACATAACAAAATTCATTGTGCACATGGATGAAAAAAATTAGAGGGATCACTGGACACCTCCTGCACCCATTTACAAGTCGCTGGATCCAGTGCAGGCTCAAGGCATCTAGCTCATTCCTGAGTGAGCCAGTAGAAATGCACCCCAGTGGCACTGGCTCTGAGTGAGGATGTCCAAGGTGTGTTTTCAGATTCCATCGGCTATTTGCCCATGCCCCTCATAGCCAAAAAGGGTCCAGGTCCTCATGCTTCTTCCACAGACCTTTTAAGAGAAAGAACCGCTGTTCCTTCTGTCCGTTCCACTTAGGGTGACCAGATGTCTCGATTTTATAGGGACAGTCCAGATTTTTGGATCTTTTTCTTATATAGGCTCCTATTACCCCCCACCCCGTCCTGATTTTTCACACTTGCTATCTGGTCACCCTAGTTCCACTACAGATCTTGCTCATATCCCTCATTCATCATCCTGACCACTCGAAGTTCCCTAACATGCACACTGCCCCGCTCCAGTTCCATCCCAAGTGCTGATGCTGACATCACCATTCTTGCCTCTTGCCCTGACCCTGTCTCCCCCTTTTCAGAATTCGCCTCCCTTCCTCCCCAGCATTGAGTTTAAGCTTTGCACACAACACCCCCACCCCCGCAAAACTGCCCCATATTGGGCCCTTGTTTCTTGTCACTTCACACCCCACCCTCCAATCCATGATGCCAACCTCAGGTCCCCCAGTCACCTGTGTTCACACAAACATCTTCATGCTTTCTCCACACTGATCCTATGCGTGAACGCCTGTCCCACAGCTGAACCACAAGAGTCCATCCCCTCCTCATTCATGTCTCTCGAGACCCATTTCTGCTGTGACACCGACATGAACTCAGACAGCTCAGACAGCCATTAGCAAAGAAAACTAAAGAACAAACTCCGCCCCCCTTCATGCTCTGCCCCGTCCATGCTGCGTGCTGCAACTTCCCAGATTGTCATTCCCCCACCCCACCTACTGCAGCATCGTGTCCAACTCAGCGTGTCCTTTACCCAGGGCAGGACCAGCTGGTCTGATTTTAGGGCTGGCAAGTGCATCTCTGGACAACCTTTCTCTGAGCACCCCATTGTCTCTTGTTTTGGAAGGGGTTGGGTGGAAAAAATAAGCAGTAGTGAATTTACCCTTTTTTGTAGAGAAAGTGTATTTTTGTGAAAATAGATTTTATTACAATAAATTTTGATTTTAAATACAAACATACTGTATCACCAACACCCCTGGCCTGGCCTGCGTGTCATTCAAATACCAAACATAGCTGCCTTGCTCAAAACAAATACCCACCTGAAACATGCAAAGGAATCAACGCTGCCATAAAAGGATAGAACCTTATCATGTATTATAAAACTCTCCTTGGCTTTAGAAAGGGATGCATTCTCAATGCAAGGAGCATGGTGTCTCTTATGAAAATAGCTGCAAACTCTCTGGCGGGGTTTTGCTCCCAGTTCCGCTCTCCAGACACACACAGTCAGGATCACACAAACATTGAAACAATCCAGTCAAAACAGTTAAAGAAGCAGACAAGTCAAATAAGGCAGAATCCCCAGCTGATTGCAATTGCCATGCACCAACGGCAAACGCCAGGAATGTTTGTCCAGCAGACACCTGCTAAACCCTGCCAGCAGCCATGAGGAGATGCAAAGCTATTTAATGTATCCCCTACTGCAAAATGCTTTGTGGCATTGACTCCAGGGCTGTTGGAACCGGGGGGATTAGGGGGACTAGTGCCCTCACAATGGAACATTGTGGTGGTGCCACCCAGTGTAAACTTTGTGCATGCTGGATGGGGGGGGGGGTGGCGGAGGGCAGGAGGCAAGGGGGGCAGAGGTGAGAATGGGACCCAGAGGCTGGAATGGGCCTGGAAGCCGGCAGGTGCCCTCAGGACCCTCCATCCCAGCCTGGAGATGGCTGACCCTCCCCTTCCCTGCCAAGTCTCAGTACCACCCCTTACACCCCCTCCTATCACTCTCCCCCCCCCCCTCATTTTCCGGAAACTTCTACCCTCCCCCAAATCTACTCCTTCCTTCTTGGTGAACTCTCGCAGTGCAGCACGACTGAGATGGAAGGATGCTCCTAGGCACAGCTGCATATTTACAGGTTTACAGTACAAATGTCGAACTCATGAGCCCAGAGGCAGCAAAAGGGACCGACAGGGAGTTCTCTCCAGTGCAAACACTCATTTCAGGGAGTGGAGGAGGAGTCGCCAACAGCCTAATCTGAATGGAACAGAGAAATGCTAGGGCACTCTAGCCACCGGAGTCTCAGTCTTACAACAAAGGAGTGCTTCCTAAGGGATCGGGCCTTAGTGGGAAGAGCCGGTTAGTGAAATTACAGCCAGAATATCTTCTTTGAAATTAAAATATGTACAAGGAGTTGGTGCTGTTGAGAGCTGGCTGGATCTGGGCACACTACTGCGAAGTACCTGCACCCCAGCTCCCAGGCCCCTTTGTGAGGTACCTGCACCCGAGCTCCTAGACCCCTTTCTGAGGTACCTGCATCCGAGCTCCTTGGCCCCCTTCCGAGGTACCTGCATCCGAGCTCCTTGGCCCCCTTCCGAGGTACCTGCACCCGAGCTCCTTGGCCCCCTTCCGAGGTACCTGCATCCGAGCTCCTTGGCCCCCTTCCGAGGTACCTGCATCCGAGCTCCTTGGCCCCCTTCCGAGGTACCTGCACCCGAGCTCCTTGGCCCCCTTCCGAGGTACCTGCATCCGAGCTCCTTGGCCCCCTTCCGAGGTACCTGCACCCTAGCTCCTTGGCCCCCTTCCGAGGTACCTGCACCCGAGCTCCTTGGCCCCCTTCCGAGGTACCTGCACCGAGCTCCTTGGCCCCCTTCCGAGGTACCTGCACCCTAGCTCCTAGGCCCCTTTCAGCACTGCCCCAGCTGTAGGAGCACTACCTCTGCCCAGACAGTCGCTACACTGACCGTGCAGCCCCACAGCGGCATGGCTCTATGTGAAGATGAGGTGAAGGAAGCCTAGGGTTGGAGCCATTGCAAGTCTTTAATAATCAAAGTTCACTTTTCCTTATTACAATATTCTGCGATGGTCAGTTTGCTGCAGAGGGCTTGTCCTTGTCTGGGCTCCGCAGACAGGCCTATGGAGATCAGCAACATCCTTTTCTAGTTCTTCTTACTGGGTCCTAGTTTCTTTAAGAGCTTTTTCCCCTTGCAGAAGAAGCTTCTCTTCTTTCTACTCTGAGTGGACAGGTCACTTGATTCAAGAGTCTCCAGTGATTCTTGGTCTGGACTTGGGTCACAAATGAGAGTGCAGGAAGGTGGCACTTCAGGAATGTTAGGCAAGGGGTCCCTCTGTTCACCAGGCCCATCTGAATTCAGCTAAACAGGAAAAGAGTAAACAAGAGAGAGAGTTTAGACCCCCAGCAGTGACACCATCTCCACAGAAAGGCTGTACAGTAAGAGAAAACCCTGACAGCCCATGTCTGTAGCTGGTCATCTCTTCCGGAAAAGGCCACTTCCCCAGCAAATTCAGCCAGGTCATTTCTAGCGGCTTTAAAATGCTCCCCAGCTCCCACCAAGGCCATGCAAGAGATCAGACTTTGCACAGCCCTTGGTAAATTCTGGGCTACACAATGAGAGTATGCCACAGGCTCTGAAGTATTGGAGACAATGCAGGCCACCTGCCTTTGGGTGACAGGCGCATAGCTTTGTGGGTGGAGGTGGTGGGAAGCAGGTCTTCAAGGCTGTGCCCTAAAGATGCCAGAGTAGGACTGGGCTGGCTGCTTGACGGGGTCAGCCTGTGAGCTACCCACTAAATATTCGGGCCACAGGGTTTGCCACGAGGCCTCTCCTCAGACTGGGGAGCCCAGGGCCTGATGGGGAGGGGTGCATGTGGGGTCTGTGTAGGGGCAAATTGCTTGGCCGAGCATGTGCTACAGCTAGAACACTCCCATAACAGCAGCTGCTGGCCAGACCTGAGCTCTGAGCCTTTTCAGGGTCCCTCAGCACGAAGCACAGCTCAACCACGGCAGATAGTAACTATGGGAAGCCGCGTATGACTTGATGGGCAGGGAGGAGTTAATCATGGACCTGGACATAAAGGGGATCCTTGGAGCAACATAAAGCAATTGAATTTCCAGCAGTAAGGAAGGTGCAAGCAGCAAGCAATCACAAAGAGGTGCCCAACTTCATCCAGGCAAATGGGGTTTGTAGCACACAGCACAATGGGGCTCAACCTTCTGGGCATTACTGACATGTACAGAGTCATAGCAACCATTTGGGGCAATCCCGGCTCCTGGACCTTGTCCCCTAAGAAAGAGTAAGGCCTTCACAGGCTGGGATTCCCCTTCCTTCAAGCAGGAAACTCCAGTCCTTCATGCAAAGTGAAATTATGGAGGTAACATTTCAAAAGCACCTCCACGTCTTGGCAGCCAGTTTCACTGTAAGTCATGGACTCCAAAACCCGTACGGGGCTTTTGACAATGAGACATGGCTCCTAAGTCACTCTGGTCTAGGGTCACAAAAGTCCAAAGTCCCAGATTTAGGCTCCAGTGTGATTTGCAAAATTCCCATTGTCCCTGCATGTGCCTAAACTCACTTGGCACCTCTGTTTCTGAAGTAAAACGTTCCCTCGGTGCCTAGGTTTCTGCCTCTCGGCATACACGCTGCTGCCTGCCACTTGGTATTCAGCTGCCTAAATTACATGCGGGACCCAATATGTGCTTAGAGGCTACCTAGCAGATCAGCCCCTCAGGGGAGTTCACTCAAACCAATGGGATGGGGCAAGAGGAGGCCCCCGCAGCTATTAGCCTAGTGGTTCAACTACTCATCTCGGATGCAGAAGACCTCCAGTTCATGTCCCCACCCTCCACCTGATGAGGAAGGATTTGGATCAGAATCTGCCACCTCTCACACGAGTGCTGTAACCGCTGGGCTATGGGATACTCTGATAGGGGGAGGGGTGGCCTCCCTCACTCTCTGCTGTTGAAACGGTTTCACTCTGGCTCAATAATTAAAGAGCAACTGGAGCAGTGGAGCTGGACCCTGGGCCTCCCACATCCTGAGGGAGCGCAGTAACCACAAGGCTACAGAATCAGTCTCATGCTTGTGCCAGCTCTCTCTTGCCCAAAGGATTCTAATGATTTAATCCACAGTGGAGCAGCTTCAACAGAAGTGGCTGTGAGGCCCCCACATGAGAATATCCCATAGTTTGGAGTTAGATCACTCCCCGCAGTGGTAACAGAGCCCAGTTTAAACCCTTCTCCTTCTCAGGGGCTCTCCCAAATCCCAGGGGAGTAGCTGAACCTCTGGACTAAACATTATGACAGGTCATCCTTTCCCTCCCCGCACCAAGCTTCCTGCACAAATCACCTTAGGCGCTTAACTCCAAAGCAGGGTCCCAGCTGAGAATCACTAGCAGAGACAGGTGCCTATCTCCAGGAGAGGGAAGGGCACCACACACACCCTGCTCACAGCATCTCCCACTGGCTAGCATAGGCAGTTCCCTGCCTAGCATGCTGGCTTCTATGAAGGGCAGTCTGAGTATGCCTACACGGCAACACAAGCCCCACGACAATGGGACTTGAGTTAGCAGACCTGGGTTTGAGACCCCAGAGCTCCAGTGGCTACAGCGCTAGGTCTTTAACCAGGATGTGAACTCAGGGCTCTGGCATCCACATTGCAACATGCAGATCGGAGTCCATCCAACGGTATCCCAGACTTCCTAGCACTCCCCCAAAATGTGGCCGCTCTAGACCTTTGTTGAGGTGCACTGTGGGAAAACTTGGCTGTCTACCCTGCACGTTACAGGAAGTTTGAACAACCCGCCAACGCATTCTGTCCAACTGTCATTTTAGTCTGTGCAGTCCCAGCAACATGGAGGTGGTGCTGTTTGAAGAACTTTTCTCACTTGCACTTTCACTCCTGTTTCAGGAAACATGCACAGCTTCTGTGAGACACTGGTGGACATTTCAGTGGTGTTTTCTGACCCATTGAAGGCACCCGACAGAGTTAATGATGGAGGAGGAGGAGAAGGACACAGACATGGAAGTCTCAAACTGGCTGATGCTGCTTATAACACTCAGTACACCCACTGATGTCCCTTTTAGAGACTGGCACTTCTGGAGCAGGGCCACAAGGACAGACTGGTGGGACCACACTGTCTTGCAGACCTGGGATGACCAGCAGTGGGTCCAGAACTTCTGCATGAAGGAATCTACTTTTCTAGAGATCTGTGAGCAGCTTGCCCCGGCTCTCCAGTGTGAAGACACATACATGAGGGCGGACATGGTGGCCCAGAAGCAGGTTGCTATAACCATCTGGAAGCTGGTTACCCCAGACTGCTACAGGTCCATTGCACACCAGTTTGGAGTTGGAAAGCCGACTGTGGGTAAAGTGGTGGCGGAGATATATGAAGCAATCAGATGTGTGGTTTGCCCCAAGGTGGCGGGCATTACAGATATTCCTGTAGTAGTTGCTTGAGAAAAGTAGTTTTTGAGAAAATGGGGTTTCCAAACTGTGCTGGGGCTGTTGATGGGATTAATGTGTTCATAGTTTGCCCTCTTCAAGGAGCACATAAACAGCAAAGGGTTCTACTCCATTGTTATACAGGCCTTGGTGGACCACAGAGGGCAATTTAGGAGTGTCACCATGGGTTGCACTGGGAAAGGTCATGACGCCAGGGTTCTTCACCGATCGGGAGTCTGCATTCATGGACAGGCTGGGACACAATTCCCACCAAATGACATTGTCATGAATGGAGTTACTGTCCCCACCGGTATTCTGGGGAACCCCGTGTACCCACTTTTGCCTTGGCTTTTGAAACCATACTATGATCTCAGAGCTCTGGCAAAAGACACTTTAATTACACTGTCAGCAGGTGTGGAATGGTTGCTGGTTGTGCGTTTGGCAGACTGAAATCCCATTGGAGATGTCTACAGACCCATTTGGATGCCAGTGTCATCAGTGCTGTATGCATTGCAGAGGCTTGCTGTGCCCTTCACAACCTTTGTGAAGCCAGAGGGGGGCCACTTCCCCTGAATGGGCCTAGGACAGCGAGGAGCTGCTAAATCGGGTCGCTCAGCCACAAAGTGCAGCTCCCTCAGCTGGAGCTGGATGTACTGGGCACCAGAAGGCAGGGATGCTTTGTGCTCCCACATTGTGGGCTTGCCTGGCCCAACGGAAGAGGGGAATGGTACATGTATGAATGTTCTGGGGTGGCGGGGGAGATTCAGTGCTTGTGGAGGGTTTCAGAGCTGCAGGGGGTTGATTGCCAAGCAATGTACTTATGAATGACCTGACTGAATATCAAATGGGGGTAGGGCGTTTTTCAAAGTTCGGGTCGCGACTCAGTACTGGGTCGCGGCATGCCAGGCACTGGGTCGCTCTGGTCAGCACAGCCGACCGGGATGTTAAAAGTCCCGTCGGCAGTGCTGCCCAGCTATGGCAGGCTAGTGCCTACCTGTTTCAACACCATGCTGCACCCTAGGCAAGGGGGGCCATGGGGTTCTGCACACTGCCACCGCTCATTGAAAACTGGCCAATGGGAGCTGGGGGGGGGCAGTGCCTGCAGGTGAGAACCACACGGAGCCACTTGCGTGCCTCTGCCTAGGAGACGGACCTGCTGCTGGCCACTTCAGGCGCAGTGGAGTCCGCGGTGCGAGGACAGGTGAGAAGCCTGCCTCTGCACCCCGACTGTGCCACTGACCGGGAACCACCGAAGGTAAGTCCATGCCCTAACCCCGTGCCCCACTCCCCTGCCCCAGCTCTGAGCCCCCCCCAACCCGGAACCCCTTCCTGCACACCAAACCCCTCATCCCTGGCCCCACCCCAGAGCCTGCACCCCCACCCCAGAGCCCTCACCCTCTCCTGCACCCCAACCCCCTGCCACATCCCAGAGCCCCCTCCCATACCCTGAACCCCTCATTCCCAGCCCCACTCCACAGCCCTCACCCCCACACCCCAATCCTCTGCCCCATCCCTGGGCCCCTCCCATACCCCAAACTCCTCATCCCCAGCTCCGTTGGGTCATGGGCATCAACAATTTTCTTCAACTGGGTCCCTAGAAAAAATGTTTGAAAACCCCTGATGTAAGGTGACTGATGTAGCTAACTGTATTGATAAAGAATGTTTGGCAATTGTCCCTGATCATGTGTTACCTTTATTGTGTGAAATACACACGCTATGATGTGACGCAGTGATAGCAATAAACTTTCTTAATAAAAAGCTTTCCTTATAAACATGGCCCAGCTGCCATTAGCAAACCAAAACGCCAGCCACAACAAAACCTTTAAAAAAGAGAACAAAGTGCATGAACAAATGCGAACAGTGAAACCATGTCCAAGACAGAACTCCCTCCCCCCCCACCACTGCATATTCCCGGGCTCTCCATACCCCCTTCCCTTCCTTCCACACGTGCTGCCCACTTGGCATCGGGGGAGGAGGGAGAGAGGCGTCCACAGGGAAGGGGAGCAATATGGAGGGCTGCATGTGCCAGTTGCCCTGGCCCGCCGCTCACTGGGCCCAATTGCATGGGCCACCCAGCAATGGCGCTGTCCAAGCTGTTTCTGGACTGCTGCATGGGGAACCGCCGAGGGGACTCAGGTCTTGGTGTGGGGGATGCAGCAGGAGCCTGTTAGCGATAGCAGCCACTCAAAAAGTTCTTTCTGCTGAGCTCCGTCCTCGTCCCTTAGTCGCCGTTCCTGGTCCAGGAACTGCAAAGAAAGTGCCTGCTCCCACGCTGCAAACCTGTCCTCAAAGGCAGCCTGAGCCTTCCCCCGGCCTCTCGCCACACTTTTCCTCTCGCCGCAAGTCCCTCTGCCCTTGGTTCTGGACCTGCTTGTGGGCCCTGTCCAGAACTTCAGCCGCCAGTTCATCACGGAAACACTCCCTCTTGGGACGGTCTGGGGAGTTCGTTGGTCCAGGCTTCTGCTGCACTGTGGGCGAGCTGTGGGGGTGCTGCAGCCAGCAGGAGGCGAGGGGCCTGGCACAGGACCACGCACCGAGGGCTTTCTTCTCCAACAGCAGGAGCACAGGGAGAATCCTTGTGGAATTGCAAGGACATAAAATGTTACTTTTCCAAACTGAACTTCCGTATATTGTGGGAGGGATGCTACAGACCACAGAAGCTCCCTGGACACAGCCAGGTTAATTGCAGCGAAAGATGCCCAGAGACAGTGGTAAGTTAAAAATGACTGCTGCTTTTTTTTGCCTTAAAATTGCAGAACAACTTGGGTTAGCAGGGGAGATCGGTGGCCATACACTGCACAAGGGTTTCCTATCATTTCTGGCATTCCACATTTTGGAGGACGGAACAGTTCTGGTGGTGCCAGATTGGCAAAGGAAGGTGTTACTCCAAGCTGCCAATGGGAATCCTGCAGTGTATGCCACTGAACAGCACATCTACAAGTGAAGTGGGCTTGTCAGCTACTGAGATGGCCTGGGAAAATACGACCTTCTCTGTGACTACCTGATTCATGAGGGAATCAACAGGATGCTGCATTTGCTTCCACACAGTTTAGCCTGTTATGGCTCCATGCAAACACACAGAACTCCATGGCCGCCCCCCTCCTTGGAGAAAATTTCAAACCCCAGGACTGCATGGACTCCCTTAAACTGAAATGGACTAGATTTGTAAATGGAACATGTTTCCACACTCCTCCCTTTGGCTGTTTTCAGGTGGCTCGTCACACCACTGAGTGGTTACAGAGCAGTGTGATTACAGGGATAGCAATGGAAGGTTATTATTTTCAAGGAACAGGAAAGCACTAATAAAACTGTGCACCTTTCCAGCAGAAATTCACTTTTCAAGGTATTTTTTACTGTCTGCACTTTGTGGTCACCATTTTGAATTCCACATGGCGGGGCAGAGCGGGGGTTGCTGGGAAACACCAAGGTGCTGACATACGATCTGCCATTAGCGGATACACGCTGATAGCCGGGCTAGTAATAACTTCTGCATTAGTTCACAGAATAGAAATCCCTCCTGTTCCTATATTAATAGACATTAACATGGAGCCAGAACGTTAACAGGCTACAGGACGGCTTCTGTCTCTTCTGTTTCAGCTGCAGGTGCCACGGTGGTTCCTCCTGTGGCATCAAAAAGCTCCTCTGAGTACAGCCCAGGTTGTGTTGCAGGTGCTTTTGCCCCAAAGCCTCCTCTGGGACCAGTGTCAGCTTTGTCCCTGGCTTCCATCAGCCCCCTGGCTGGCTCTGTGCTTGGCACAGTGCCCAGCACCCAGTTAAATGCCTCATAAAACGATGTCAGCAAGTTGCCCAAGGTGCCGTTCTGGTCCCTGTTTTCCCTGTCCTCAGTCCTGAGCTGCTTAGTCCGCTCCCTGCCCTGGTCACTGGCCCAGTAACTTTCCAGCATTGCCAGCTTCTTTCTATTTGCTGTTAGGCGTGGTCATTCCTGGTGCATCTCCTAAATCCACTGCTTTGCTGGCCTCACAGCAGAGATTTCCCAAACCTAGCGGTGCTCCCACAAGCATGAAGCAGCACGCTTTGCAAAGGATTGCGTCTGGTCAGTGTCCATTTCAAACACAAGAGGCTCTCTGAAGGTGTATTTGGAGCTTGCGGTCAGGATAAAATGGAAGGGTTAAACTCTGACTTCCTGAGCTGCTGTAATACAACAAGGGGGAGTTGCTTCCATTTCCCTGGAATCAACTGGCAATTCTTGGGAGAGAGAGAACAAAGGAAATTGGCCTATGGGATTATGGAATACTTTTGGCAGACTCCCAGAACCCGAATCTGGGGGGGGGGGGAGGCCGGTGGGCTGCATCTACACTGCAGAATGATGGGGCTTGACCCTGGGTCCCAGCTTGACTCAAGCTTGAACCCTCCACCCTCTCAGGGTCCTAGGATCCTTGGTCTCAACTTGAGTCCAAGACATTTGTGTGTAGATGGAAGGGGGGCTTGGGCTCAACTCAACTTTTGGTCCTGCTTTGAGCAGGGGGTTGGAGTAGATGACCTCCTGAGATCCCTTCCAACCCTGATATTCTATGATTCTATGATTCTGAGTCTAAGCCCAGGGTTATGCTGCAGTGTAGATATACTCTAAGGCAGTGGTTCTCAACCTTCCAAACTACTGTACCCCTTTTAGGAGTCTGATTTGTCTTGTGTACCCCAAACTTCACCTCACTTAAAACCTACTTGTTTACAAAATCATGAAGCTTTCCAGCTCAGCCATGACCTTAGCCATCCTGGGCTGCTAATGTATTGTGGACCCTATCACAACAAAACAGCCTTTGCCCTTTCTATGGCTCCTGAATGGGTACTGAACATTGACACTGACTTGCCAGGTCTGAGAATCATCCTTCCAGCTTCCAATTGTACTCACTACAGCATAATCACCCAAAGAGCAGCCTTGCAGGCAGGGGCAGAGAGGTGGGCGATCACCAGCACGCTGTTCTCAAACAGCATCACTAGAAGCTTTGGTCAGGAAACCATCGCTATTCAGGACAGCACCCAAGTCTGAGTTTAGGTTCCATAGGAGTCAATGGGAGTTAAGCACAGGCATAAGTGGTTTCATGAATCGAGGGCTAGAAGTGTCTAGCTAACAGAATGCTCTGTTGAGAAGAGCATGAGCCAGTGACATAGACAGCATGATGTCCTGCCTAGGGAGGGGTATTAGCAAAGAGCACAGAGGCTGTCTCTGGAGACAAGCATCGTATAATGCTGTTGGCTAGTGTCACTTGGAGGCTTGGGCATGGGAACGCTTTGCTACTAGGAGCCTGTTACAAAAAGAGGTTGCAGGTGCTGCATAAAGCGGAAATGAAGGCTCATATGGCTGGCAGCCTTGAGCCTGTTTCCTGTGTTGAAATAACAGACACAGCGTCCCTGCATTACCCCACTGCCGAGCCACTCGGTGCCATTCAGGAGCAGTTAACAGGAGAGGCAGTTGTCTATGTTCTTTTTCTTTAGAGTTAAATTCCCCTCTAGTTATTCCAGACACTTCATTCATTTCCAAGAAGAACAAATTATAGGTATAAGATGAACTGAAACACCACTTCTAGGGAGCCAGATCTCCTGAACACCTTGTGGGGCGGGGTGTGTTACATGGAAAGAGGCCATTATTTAGCAGAGGGGTGACAAAAGTGGAATCAGTATTCCTGAGAAAGAGCTAAATGAACCTTTTAGAGAAATATGGTTTGGTACTGATGCAAAATGCATGTCGGTTCCCAACTCCAATGAGTTAACAGCAAGCACAGTGACTACAATGTTGCTTTCCAGCATCCCAGATCACCAGGGGCTTGTTGCTGTTCATGGATTTAATAGACTTTAAGGCCACAAGGGACCATTATGTTAATGGAGCGTGACCTCCTGCACAGCGCTGGCCAGAGAACATCTCCCTGTCAAACCCGACACACTTGGTTGCACTACAGCATATTTTTTTAGAAAAACATCCAGTCTTCATGTAGAGACTCCAAATGATGGACAATCCACTACATCCATGAGTAACTGGTCCTAATGGTTCACGCTCTCAGTGTAAAACACTGGCATCTTATTCCTAACCGGAATGTATCTAACCTCAGCGTCCAACCGTTAGATCTTGTTCTGCCCTTGTCCATTAAACTATAAATTAAAGACCCTCTACTGTTGGAAGTCTTCTCCCCATATAGGGCCGATAGACAATTGGTAATAACAACAGTACTAATATATCAATTCACATATCAAATCTCCATCAGTTAGAAGGACATGACTAACTGTCTTTGTGGTCACAAGTCCTTCTGATTGCCATCTCTGGTGAATGACACACACTCACAGGCACACATGTACACACATACACCCCTCTAAGTTACATAAAGGCAGTGGACTCAACTGGTAAGTAACAAATGGAAATTCAAGTTCTGGATATTTCTCCAAGAAAAGAAATGAAGAAAAATTACTCTGGAAACATCTTGGTAAATAGTGTTAGTGTTGCAAAATCGAACAATCATGTTAGTCTTTTCTCTTCTCTGTTACTCATGAGTTTTTTCTGAAATGATAAATCAAATGTTAAAAAGGAAAAACACAATAAATCTGCTCCCCCTGCACCCTTCAAGCAGTGGAGTGCAGGAAGTCATACCCCACAGCCGCCTGGATACACTCCTTTCTGTGAGTGCTATCAAACAGAACAATTATCCACTTTAGGGACTAGCACCACCCCCATGACTTATTTAGTCAATTTGCTAGTCTTTGGATTGTTTACGGGAGCCCCAGGGCACACAGTGAGGAAGAACGGGAGAAAACTGAGCAAAGGAAAATGCAGGCTGAATATGGGGAACTATTAGCTTGCAGGCTGAGGTAGGAGCCCCATCACATGGGACAGCTACACCCAGTCTGGATAAAGCACCATAAACTACTGTGCAGAGAATAATCTTGCCCTAGCTGGGGCCAGTCCCTTGTTATCTCCTATTTCTAAGAAATCATACCACAGTCCCCAAAACCACCCGATAATTGTTCCAAACAACTGCACTTCACAGCATGGCTTCTCTTTTATGATGAGCCTCATGCAGCCAGCCACTCCACAGCAGGGGAAGGAGAGAAGTCTGGCTGCATGGCAGGCTAGGGTACTGGGTCAGGCAGGTGATTAAGGCGACTTACATGGTTGCTCTCTCTCTATGTATCATTCTTATCTATCACTGGACTCTTCTTTTCCTCATTCTCTGAAGAATATAACCGCCAGGGGTACATAATATGGGCAGAAATAAATAGATGAAATAAATTAGAATGGAATACTTTCTAAAGGTGCTTTACAAACCTCAGTCTTTGACAGAATTGGCATATTACTGATGCGAAGTATACCCGTTAGAGCAGTCCCTTGATAGCAACAACTATCATTGACATTACCATGGGATTTTCACTGTCACATCCTGTTTTCACATGCTCAGGACTTTTCAGGGAGTTTCCCTTTGGGGTTGAGTTTTCAGTGCTTAGCCTGAGTCCAGAAGTGACATTTGTGTGAAAGTTTAAGCAAAATCCCTTAATCTCTTTCAGTTATTGGAGAGTTAAAAATATCCCCCATGTTCCCAGAATTGTACGAATCGTTTAGTCACCAGTGATTCACATAACTCATCCTCCTTCCTCTGCTTTGTATGGAAATCATCCTCACTGAGGTGCTGGGCCCCTTCTTGGTGCGGGGGGGAAAGCTTAATCCAGAAAATTATAAGCAATTGGAAAATCACTTATGAGTGAGCTCCTGCTAAGATCTGAGTAGGGCCTAATGAAGCTCACAGCTTTGTTGTGACATCACATTGTCCGGTGACCCTGCCCTAGCAGGCAGAATGGCTCAGCTAGGCAATCTGGCAGGAGGAATTTCATCCCCAGTCTTCCAAAAGATTCCAATGATGCTCTCTCACTCCTGCCACTTCTCTGCTGCTTTTTCAGCTCTGCTGCCCTGCTGACCCAGCTTTGCGGGAAAAGGTCCCCAGCCGAAAACAGGCAGCAGCAAATGTGAGAACTCCTCTCTCCTCAGCAACCAATCCCTTTCCCTGGCCAGGCCTAGCCTCAGCAAATAGGCTGTTTAAAGCCACGCTCGCTAACACTTTTTAACCAACATGAGAGTAGGCCTGTAAAAATATGCTAGCTGGTTATGGTGAATCCTCAGTTCCCCCAGATGTACTTGGGTTGATGTCGATGAAACTATATTGATTCACAACGGGTGAGGATTGAGCCCACAGAATACATGCAATGTAGGCAGCTCAATGCTACTAGGAGAACCTTCACTTCTATCTTTCCTGCCTTTTGGTGCTTGCTATTTAATTTTAATGACGCAATACCATGGGGGTGGGGGGAAGGGGCTTGGCGAGGCTGTAGTATGTAATAGGAGTAAGAATGCAGCTCAGAGGTCCTGGAATGAGGCTCTACCGGTATATTTCTTCTGGTAATTTAGGGGAGTGTGTAAAGACAGTCACTGCCAGGAGCTTCCCAGCAGTGCCCTTTCAATCCGATGCCATGTTGCTTTGCTACAGACACAACAGTCAGGATATACAAATTCTGAGTTTCGTGAGAGGTGGGCATGCTGCAGAGACAATGCTAAGGGAACACCAGGGTAGTGAGACAAACCCTGTCGCTAACACTTCACAGCCAAAGGACACAACCGGGGTCATTACTATTAATCCATCAGGGCCTCCAGTCAGACTCATGCCAAATGTCCTCTTTCCATTGGTGAGCTTTCTAATTAGCTCCTCCTTCAGTGGAGTCTCTACCATGCAAGTCAAGGTGAGGTCACAGCTACCCGTCTGTGACATCACTGAATGTGGCAGGCAGCCATAAGCAGCTTCAGGATTCAAGTTCTCAACCACCAAGAGTCAAACTTTTGTTATGCAAGCCTTTGTATTCATACATGTTTCTCTCTAGTTCCTTTAATTGGAATATCCTGGGGCAATTCAAGTGCATTCATTAATTAGCCTCATAAGACACAAACTATGGGAGGGAGGTGGTCATTCTGTCGTACCTATCTAGGAACTTACGCCATGATCAGAATTTATACCCACACACGGAGGAGCTGACGCTGAGAGAGGTGAAGTAACTAGTACCAGGTCACAAGGAATCAGAAACAGAGTCAAGTATAGAATTCAGTGTCCTATTCCTGGTTCCCCCCTATAATCACTCACTCAAGCTATACAATGTGTGACAAAGATTCAAACGAGAAACACCCAGAGAACATAAACTCTTCAGGGTAGGGACCATGTCTTTGTATATTTATACAAAGTTCTTAGCACATGGTGTCCTGACCTCAAAAAGGGTCATACTCAATGTTCATGTTAATAAACACAGCAGGGAACTGGGAAGGATGTTGGGGTAACTTTCTCAAAAATGTATGGAGCTTTATATAAAAGTGAGCTGACATCAGCCCTTGAGGGGAACAAAGGTAAATACTGGTACATTTGGGAGGAATGTATGTCAGGGAGGAACTGGAAGGCGTAGACATGGGAGGCACGTCCGTGTACAGCAGGCAGCCTATTACCAGTTAAATCCTGCTGGAATGTAATAAGTTCAATCACTAACAACTGATTCCCCACATACACAGCCTCCACCTACCCCAGCCTTGGAACCATGTGCCAAACCACAGACATCCAGAGCCATTAAAAACAATTGGACCTTAATTGGTATTAGTATGCCTTGATGCACGTGGAAATCTGTTTAAGAGAGCTATGCAGAGCCCTCTACCCTAATCAGTGTCCATTCACATATTGGGGAATGCAGAGATTAAGGGCTCATCTAGACAGGGAAGTTGTACTGTGAATTTAAACTGATATCGTTAACTAGCGGAGCCCCCTTGTGGGCACCCTTATTCCAGTATCAGAGTGGGTATTTTCAGTTTACCTTTTGTCACTTTGGAAGTGCTTTAAACTAAACTGAAAAGGCCACTCTTATTCTGGAATAAGAGTGTCCAGAGGGGAGTGGTACTAGTGTAACTACAGCTCTCTAACTATACCTGTATAATTGAACTAGTAAAAGTTTCCCAAGCAGACACGCCCTTCAAATCAGGGTCAAAGGAATCTGAACATCCATGACTGGCAGCTCAGGTGGCCCAGCTTTGGACTGGCTTTAGAAGATGGGGCAGTTAGCTTAATTGTATTTGACTGGTCTGCAAAGCAGGCACAGCACCTTCCCTGTATGGGGAGGAAATCAAGGCATTGTAGCAGACAGACATTACAGAACATGAAGTCATCGGAAATGAGGGAGATGGTGCAGTAGCTGGGGAGGGAGGCTCGTGGAGACTCTAGTGTGTTTGAAGGCAAAGGCAAATGAGCAGGGGGTGGCTGAGTGTGGGGGAGAGGGATGGAGGAGGTCAGGAGCTGGGAGGGCTGGTGCAGGAATAACAGGTTGCAGGAAAGCCAGGAAGGATTTAGTTAGGGTGACACCAATAGTTCCAGCTTCTTTTAAGAGGCAGAAAATCCCAGGAACTGGGGCAGTCAGGGATATGTGCCTGTTCACAGACAGAGGCTTGGTGCCAGACTAGGCCTGTGGCTAATGGACAGCTCTGACATCTCTGTGCCTCAGTCAGTGGGGAGCTCTGGAGGTAATTTCCCGAAGGTAGCTGATGGCGCCAAGAGATCCATTTGAGAATTAGGGCCCAACTGGGCATTGACTGCCCCTGGCAATCACTGTGGTTAGGGGCACTGCAGGGTGGGTAAGGCAGCACAGAATGGGGTCTGCTTTGGGGAGAGCAGGCTGGTTGTGCCAGGAAGCAGGGGAGGGAGTAGGTAACTCAGGATTTTCTGGCTGTGAGTTTCCTGGGTTTGAGAGGCGCTCTCATGGCCTTACATCCTTTTCACAGAGGTGCGTGTGGGGATGTCCCCAGTGGGTTTTCGGGTGTGTCACACTCACCACTGTGCAGCAGTGAGGGAGCAAGTCCTCAAAGCATTGTCTTGCCTAGAGGTTTCTCCCATCCTTTAACAAGTGGCCCTAATATTTCCCTGCAAACACTTGAGCTGCTCCTGTGTGATAAAACCCACTAGGCAAAGTGCAGTGATCTGAGTGGCTGCAGAAGATGGGGTGAGCTGCACTCATGCCCTCCACTCCAGACCTCTGGTCAGCTTTGGAGTTTTGTCTCTCTCCCATTTCTCAACTATTGGAAGTCCTTTTATATGGCTATGGTAACAACAGTTTCTGTCCCAAGAGTCCTCTGCACTAATCAGCTACCATGTCACCTTACCTGACTCTCGGCACTCACTGCACATGTGTCTTTGTCTTCCAAATGAAGCCCCTCAGTCATTCCTCCATCCAGAGAGACAGCTTCCAGGAAGTTAGACGGGACAAGGCCTCTCTGTCTGTTTAACTCCCCCTGCAAGGTCAGAGAAGCGGTTCTTAGTACGCCACTAAGAAAGACTGACTTGAGAAATGAAGCAGACAACCCCATTGCACAGGGCTGGGCAGACTGCAGCCTGTGGCTAAACCCAGCTAAGGTCATCAGGAAATGTGGCCTGCCTTGCTCCCACAGGCAGTGCAGCTTAGAGGACAGAACCTGGATTCTGTTCCTGGCTCTGGCCTGCTGGGTGACCTTATGCAAGTCATGTCCCCTCCCTGTGCCTCAGTTTCCCCATTTCTACATCAGGGATAATGGTCCTGCTCTCCATTGTAAAGCACTTCGAGAGCTAAACTCTGGGGCTGGGACTGTCTCTTTGTACTGTGTTTGTAGAGTGCTAGCACAATGGGGTCCTGGGCAACAAGTGGGGCTCCTGGAAATACAAAGAGTGAGGATGACGAAAAGCACTATGTAGGGGCTAGGGATTCCGGTCATTAGTATTGTGCTGGGGGCGGTGTGGGCAGATCTGCCAACACCCATTCCACTCTCACTACAAGAAAAGGTCAGTGTGAGGAGCAGAGTAAAGGGACAAACAATTGAGCCTGATGGATAGATAGACACTGATCACCATAAAACTACAGAGCACACTGACACCTGGATAAATAGCAACTGACTTCAGAGAAACAAAGGGAAATGATTTGCCTGTTCTGGTGACTTTCTTAATCCTTTTGATTCTATTTGGCATTGTGGGTTTAACTAAAGCTTCTCTGAATTGTTACAGGTGCAAAGATACTTTATCCAACAGGATCCCAGGAATATAGAGCCATAGTAAATGGAGTGCAGAACTAAACGTGAAAACAGAATCTTGTAGGCAAGACAGGGATCTTGGCTCAACACCTTGTAACATAAATATCCAATTCCTTGCAAACACCCTGGAAGATTCCTGGGCACCTGTAATAGCCCTGGGAGAGAATTAAATTAAATGTGTCTTTTATGAAGGGACTTTCTTTTCTCACCAGTCAGAGAGTTTGCATTTAGTAGAAAATGTCTGAGACAAACTGTTGCTACAGTGAAACTTTGACAACATCAGGAGTGTCTGGTAATTCCCAAGTTCCTGTGTCAATGATACCATAGGCAAGTACACTATTGTCACTCAGGTTTCAGAGTAGCAGCCATGTTAGTCTGTATTCGCAAAAAGAAAAGGAGTACTTGTGGCACCTTAGAGACGAACAAATTTACTCCGTATGCTTAACTGAAATGAATGGGTTTGGTTTTGTACCAAGAACAGACTGGTAACACCCAGAGCTGCCTGCACCACCCGAATAGCTGAGCTGCTCCATGTCTGGTGGGGTGCTGGTTTGAGCAGTACATCATGGGCAGTCACAGCGCAATCCCCCGCACACGGCCTGCTCAGCTTTCTTGACTGCAGGAGCCATCTCTCCCACAGAGAGGGAGCTTAGCTTCTAGGGCACATTCACTTCTCAGGCTCCGAGTTCAGACCACCCCTTTATGCCATTAGTGCAAAGGAGTTTCTTTGGGATGTCCCCTACCTGGGAACCAGACTGAAAGAACCAATTCATTTCACATAAGCCACTATAGAGCCTGTGGACATCGCCAGCTTTCAGTCACTGCCAACCTAACTGGATCTGAACCAAGCCCCTGTGTCCCTCCTAAGCCCTCCAGGCTCCCAGCAAACGTATCACTTGTGATTAAACTAGGTCATGGCACGTATAAAGAAAACAAGGAACGGACAGAGAACTAGAAATGGCCGTAACGAAATGGCAATTCTTTAATGACAACTCAGCCTGCAGCAGACGTCATGTAGCTCGCTGAGCACTGGTCATGTGCACAATGTGCGGAGTACACAGATTCCAGCTTGGCAACAGCTGTATTAGGGTTATGCCAAGAAAGGGACGAGGAGAATGAAAGGAGGGGAGAGGACCCCTCTTCCGGGGGCTGGACAGAGAGAGAGAATGGCTTAAAGGTAAAATACAGAAAAAATACCCCAGCTGGAATGTGTCGAATTGGGATTGTCTATGTAAGAAACCAAACGCTGGAATTCATTGTGTTTAGGACAGTCCCTGATGACAACCCTCCATTTTGTTTCCCAGTCTCTCCTATTTTGACAGTTGATTGGGAGTAGACCTTCAAGCTGCATGTCCTCAGACCCTCTAGACCAGTACTTACGTAATAGAATCCATCATCATCCATGGACCCAAACACTGTGATAACATCTCCAGCAGTAAATGTCAGCTCAGCCTAAAAGGAAGCACAGTAAGGATGTTGTTAGGAGACCCCAGCTCTGGGAAGGAAATGGTTAGACACAAACAATGCTCTTGTGACCTGCCTTTCACAAGCTTCTGCATCCCCTTTCCTATTTTCATTTCCATTTTAGAAATTATCTGGGAGGTGAAATATTCCGAGGCCTTGGGATCTGTGTCCTGACTCCCAAGGCCACTGTGACAGGCTTGTGAGAGTCAGACTCCCAGTGAGGGAAGCAGGCTCTGTCTGGATGTGAAGATAAAAGGAAACACCAGAAACAGGTCACCCTTCTGCCCAGAGATGTCTGAGCCCAAGGAACTGTCATGAACGGAGCATTTGGCAGGGCCAAATTCTGTCTTGGATACATATGCAAAGCTCCCAGACTTCAACAAAATGGCCCCTAACTCCTGTTGGTGAAGACCCAAATAGGAATGACTACGCCAGTATCTACAGACAACATGAACATTGGCTCATATATAAACAATGATGCAGCCTCTGTGTGTTTGGGCCCAATGTCTGGGAATGCTCTAGCAAAAGCGTTGGCTACCAATAACTATGTTTTACAGGGCCTCATTCCACACTGCAGCTGCAGTCAAAATTGAACTAAATAGACCGAACTTGGGTCTCACACTCCAATCAGAGTAGGGGAAGTCTGCACAGTCAAGCACCAGGCCTCATTTTGTGGATAAAGGGAAGACTTCTGTCTCCAAGGCTATTATTCCCAGACTTTCACAAGCACTCAGAAAGAGGATGATGCAAGGTCAGGCCAAAGGGATCCAGCGTAAGAAGGCAAACCAGAGGGAGAGAGAGAAAGAGAAGTAAGCCTCAGGCAGGAAGTGACTGTTGCTGGTTACCTCCACATCTACATTTGGAGAGCTCTCCCTAGGGTTGTAGTCAAAAGCAGCCACCATGGTCCTAGGTGTGATCAGGTCAGCCCTGAGGTCCTGCCAGCTGGACCCTGAGGGACAGAAACAAAACAGACATTCGTGAGACTGAAAATCCAGGATGAAACCCCAAATCAGAACAGTTTCTCTGCTATCTCTGGGGCAGATGCAAGCATTAGGTCTCAATGGGTATCTTAAATGGGGGAAGGACATTTGTAGGATCCAGCTGGGTGGCTGGAAAGGCAACTCAGCTGAACCTGGTGAGAAGGTGCCAACTTTTCTCTCGCCTCCCCAACTTCCTCATATATCCGGGATTCCCTCACCAGCTCTCTCTGTCTGTCTCATGACCTGTCTGTATCTCTCTTCCCCACTGCCCGGCTGGTGCTTCCAGGAATCATTCAGGCCACTTGCAGCCAGACTGGGGAGTTGGGGAACCGCAAAGCCATTTGGCTGGTGTGCAGCTACTGCTCTACTAATGGCAGGAGTCAATGTGATGTGGTTGCATGGTAAGGAAATGTGGAGGTGGTGAAGGTCCTGCAGAGCCTGCTGGGGAATACATTGGTCCCCCAGCCACCTCCTTCTACGATCAAAGGATTGCTGCCTTCCTTAGCTTATACAGCAAGGGTGGGGCCCAGTCAGCATTTGCCAGACATGATGCAGCGTAGAGCCACTCAGGCTGCAATGCGTAAAAAGGGACGAGAGCTAACTGGGACCACCCCTTCCAAATCCTGCGCCTCCTCTCCAAAGGGACCTTCCAAACAGGGACCAACTGCCCCAGTTATCATGACAGTGCACAGCTAATGGCTGAGGCAGTCCTGTGAAAGGACCTCTCGGTTGGATCTGACACCTTTCTCACCCTTCTGGGATGACATGTCCCAGGGCTAGTCTCTACTCAGAGGCATTTCTTTTTGCTGAAAGTTTGAGCCAAAGCTGTTCAGCCCCTTCTGGGAAGAGAGACAGTAGCAAGGCCCAGCCCCAGCTTAGAGACCCCAGGAACAGCGTTCCTGGTTTGAGGCAGAGAGTTGAAATGCATCCCCCTTGGCAGGCTGGAAAAGGACCTTCCAGAGTCCCACTGAAATCCCATTTGGATTGGGCCACGTCAGCAGGGTTTGAAAATCACAGCTGCGGCTGTGCCTGCCATTTGTAACAACAAGACGCCACCCTGCATCATGCCCGGTTCTAGTCTAGCTCTAGCGCAGGGCACACAGCACCAGCCGCGAATTGCTCACTGACATGCAATGGAGCAGTGACGGAGAGGCGCAGTCAGGGGCCAGAGAGGACGCAGCTTGCTCCAGAACGTGCCTCCCTGGCAGAGCTGCAAGCTCTGCATAAGCCTGTCAGTGTGTCAGATCCAGGAGGTGCAAACTGTCCAGTCTCTAGCTGTTGGCTGCTGTGCTGTCCCCAGCTCCTCATGGGTCTAAGTGTTTAACACTGGCCGGGGCTGTGGAAAGGGAGAGAGGCAGTGGGTGTGGGGAGAGCAGTGTCCTAGGGAGGGGCAGCAGCTCATTCAGGAAAGTGCACATGGAATGCAAGAGGGCTCTGGGGGCATTTCCTAGCCCCTTAGCAAGTGCTCAACCTCCCTCCATCACACTCTCTTGGCAGAGAGATTTTAAAATGAACTTCAGATTTTTTGCAAAGCACCTACGATGACTTGTACCTAAGCACTAAGACAAAAGCTAAATGAAATATTGCTAATGGCCAGGTAAGGGAAAGGGATAGCTCAGTAGTTTGAGCATTGGCCTGCTAAACCCAGGGTTGTCAGTTCAATCCTTGAGGGGGCCATTTAGGGATCTGGGGCAAAAATTGGGGATTGGTCCTGCTTTGAGCAGGGGATTGGACTAGATGACCTCCTGAGGTCCCTTCCAACCCTGATATTCTATGATTCTAAGATGGCCTCAAAAAATCATACAACTCCAGAGAGAACTCACATGACTCCTGTCTAGCAGAAATAACAATCAAACAGCTAAAATCCTACACAGAATATTTCATCTTGTGGTATATATCACCCAGCTCAGGCTTTGCAGACCATAGGTGAAGTCAATGGTTGTGTTGCCGTAGACTTCCAGTGGGACCAGGAATTCACCCCACAAGAGATGGAAGCCCAATACCAAAATAAGACTTCACCTCCGGGGCCAGACAACAAGAGCATTCCCACTAAGAATTATTGTTGCAATCAAGTAGAGAGGGTGATTTGGTCCAGGGGTTAGTCTGGTCCTAAGCCCCCTAGGGCTCTGTGGATAAATGAATACCTTGCATTACATCTGGAAGTGCATGGGAAGCTAGTGCAGACCTTGATGGCTGGTGTTACATTCTCACATTTGCTTGTCCTGCTAAACAAACTGATGACCACATTCTGCATTAGCAGAAGCTTCCAAGTGGTCATCTAGAGCAAATCAAAGTAAAGTATATTTCAGCACTCCAGCCTGGAGTAGAAGGATAGAGCCTGAAGCATGGGCCTGGTGCAAGGCCTGAGGCCTGAACCAAAGTCAGCCAAAGTTATGCTCTGAGCTACGGTCAGGCCCTGTCAAACGCTTTTGCTCCCCTGCAAGCCAGTGACTGGCACACAAACTCGGCACCAGTACTGCTAGTATTGATAAAACACACTGACTATGTAAACACATTCCAGCAGGCCAGCACACGAACACCCTAACTTAGCACACGACAAAAGTGATGAATACGGATATTTTGTCTAAAACATTAGAGTAAAAGTAAAAGACAGGTGGTGAATAGGGATGTTTTGTCTGATACATCAGGAGGAAAGTACAAGGGGAGGTAACAAACATGTCATGAAACACATAAGGTGATATGTAAGTTGTTTATCCAAGTCTATAAATGTTGGGATACCTCGCTTTAACCCTTCGTCTGGCCTCGGGGGCAGTGGAAAGTCCCACCACTGACTGAGCTGGTCCATTGTCACGGGCATACAGGTGTTAAGTGTACCTGTAACCACTGAGCCGGAGCATTAGCACCGCCCTTCGTCTGCAATAAACCTGACCGAGTGCCTTTGCTACGAGACGGGTCTGTGGTTATTGGGCAGTTCATTTGGAGCCTGCTGTACGGGCTAACTGGCCAGTGCTGGTACAGCAGACAGAGAGAACACACACACACAGCCGACAACTGACAATACTGGTGACGCTGACCACTGATCTGGTAAATAAGTGAGCTGTCCTCTGTAGGAATTGTGATCTAACAGCGCAGGAAACTATGAGTTAGGGAACAATGGCGCTGAGAGAGGCATATATGACAGTGGGTTCACAAAAGGAGAGACTGCAGCCTATGGCCTAGCTGAACATGGCAAAGGGCACTGCAAGCACCTATTTTTACCTAAGTGCTTAGGACCAGCAATGGCTCCAATATGATCTCAATAGCTTGGCCCATAAAGGTCAATGATAAGCATACCTCCGTCAGAAGAGGTAGCAGCCCCACCCTTCCTCCAGATGTTCCCCCATTCAGCAGCATTTCCCCTGCCTCATCTAAACTGAGCTCAACACATCCAACTTTCATCAAAGACCTTCGCTTGGCCACTAACTGGGAAAGCAAGGAGCCTGCTGCTTCCGGTATGAAGAAAAGTAAATGGAAATCAGGGCAGGAGGGGTAAGGAGTTCAAGCAATCTGATTCTATTCCACCCCCTGCAGCAGACTTCCTGTGTGACCTTGGGCTTCTTCTCTGTGGGTACCTTGTAAAACCAGGGTCACACGGCCCAACCTCACAGGGTGTAGTGCTACCCGACATCACACTTGGTACCCATCCATCTCAAAGCACCTTGTAAAACCAGGGTCACACTGTCTGACCTCACAGGGTGTAGAGCCACCTGTCATAAATATAAAGGGAAGGGTAACCACCTTTCTGTACACAGTGCTATAAAATCCCTCCTGGTCAGAGGCAAAGTCCTTTTACCTGTAAAGGGTTAAGAAGCTCAAGTAACCTGGCTGGCAACTGGCCCAAATGACCAATGAGGGGACAAGATACTTTCAAATCTGGAGTGGGGGAAAAGGCTTTTGTCTGTCTGTGTGATACCTTTGCCGGGAACAGATTAAGGATGCAAGCCCTCCAACTCCTGTAAAGTTAGTAAGTAATCTAGCTAGAAAATGTATTAGGTTTTCTTTGTTTTGGCTTGTGAAATTCACTGTGCTGGAGGAAATGTGTATTCCTGTTTTTGTGTCTTTTTGTAACTTAAGGTTTTGCCTAGAGGGATTCTCTATGTTTTGAATCTGACTGCCTGTAAGATTACCTTCCATTCTGATCTTACAGAGTTGTTCTCTTATCTTTTTTTGTTCTCCTAATAAAGTTCTGTTTTTTAAGAATCTGATTGGGTTTTTTGGGTCTTAAAAATCCAAGCTGGTTTGTGCTCATCTTGTTTATTCTCAAGTCTCCCCAGGAAAGGGGGTGTAAGGGCTTGGGGGGATATTTTGGGGAAATAGGAACTCCAAGTGGTCCTTTCCCTGTTCTTTGTCTAAATCACTTTGTGGTGGCAGCATACTGTTCAAAGACAAGGCGAAATTTGTGCCTTGGGAAAGTTTTTAACCTAAGCTGGTAAAAATAAGCTTAGGGAGGGTTTTCATGTGGGTCCCCACATCTGTACCCCAGAGTTCAGAGTGGAGAGGGAACCCTGACACCACCCGACCTCACACGTGGTGCCCATCCGTCTCAAAGCACCTTGTAAAACCAGGGTCACACCGCCCGACCTCACAGGGTGTAGAGCCACCAGACATCACACGTGGTGCCCATCCGTCTCAAAGCATTTTCAAGGATGGGTAAGTATCATCGTCACCATTGTGCCTCTGGTTCCCCATCTGTACAGAGGGAGGATGAGACTTACTAAGGCCTCCCAGCAGGTCTGTGGAAAGTTCAGGAATGGAACCTTGTTCTGCTGACTCCTGGTCCCATGCTCAATCCCCTAGACCACTGCTTGTTTGAAGCAGACCAGAATCTTACCCTCTAAATGGAAACCACTAACAGGCCTCAATAATAGACTCTATCTCCTCATGCTAATTTTCACTAGCTGTTAGTACCAAGGATCCATCTTCATCCTGTGCTGCCCCCAGCACAGCCAAAACTGCCTTCAGGAAAGCGAGATCAAATGATGCAGTCCACCCACTCCTGCCCCAGCATGAGTCTCTGGAACCAGAGAGACGGTCATAGATCTAAGAAATCAGCCCAATGAGTCATTGGAACTTCCCCCACAGCAAGAAGCCCTTCACTTCCTCTAGCTGTGGCACTGTAAGCCTATGGGGCAGGAACTTTTTGCACAGGGTCTATCACAAGGGGGTCCTGATTTCTGACTGGGGCTCCTAGGCACTATGGTAATACAAATAAATCATCATCAGATGAGTCAGATATCCTACTACTACTCAGGACAGCTCCACCAGCCACCCAAAACAAGCCCACAGTCCCCCAACCACTTCCAGATTCCCACTGTGTGTCCAAAGGTCCAGCAGCCACCATCCAAATAGGAGTGAGATCCTACACACACTGCAACCCCTCTGGTGTCACAACATGCTTTCCAAATGGCACAGGGTAACCATCTCTCCTCCTGTAGGAGCGATTTCTCAAACCTCACCCCTTTGTCCTCATTCCTGTCACCATGCACACCTCCATGACAAACAGCCCAAGCCTGACTCTTCTGTAGTTCTGAGAGCAGCCTGCCATTCTCCAAGCTAATCTCACCCACCATCCATGTCCCCAATATCAGCCGCATCGCACACACTACTCACTGCATAAACAGCCTGTTCCTTCTTGCCATAGCTTAGCTAGGATCTGGGTAAGACTGAACACTCCGAAACCACAAACTGGTAGCAGGACTCTTCTTACTAGGGTCACGCTGACAAGGTTCCACATAGGGAAGGGAGAGACACTTGCTCACAAGGGCTCTTATGAGGAAGTGATGTGGCTGCTCCCTGAGATGTGTTGCTGAAAAGTACCTATCTACTTTTATGGGCCCTTTGCCTGTAGTATCCGAGCATGGAAGGAGCAATTCTCACCTGGATGAGGCTTGTAGTTTTCCTGTTTCTCCAGCTCCGCTATGGAAGAAAAGATTTAATGAGTCTGTATTCAGCTTTCAACACTGACAAAAACAGACACCTGACTAACAACAAGACGTTCCTCATGAAGAGCGAAGATCAAGCCAAGGCCCAACAAACACACACCACAAGCAGATCATACATCCTATTCATGCAGCTCAAAGTCTAGGACAGTAACAGTGACACTGGAACATCATTGGAGGCAGAGGACAAGCTCCAGAAACATAAAGAGCTAATTGTCCTTGAGAACGTTTAACACCCAGGCCAGGGTCCCAGCATGGAGTGATTACAAATGGTGCCAAACGGGAAGGAAAGGGTGCTCTGTCCACATGCTGCCAGTCTGACCATTTGGAGATCCTGAAAGCAGATAGTCAAAACTCAACTCAGTTTGCAACCCAAATGCCAAAATCAAATGCAAGCAGCAGGCGTGACAGACCTTTCTTGGCACGTCTGGGTTTCGGAGGAGGGACGGTGAGGCGGCGTGGAGGTCGAGCAAATGTACCATTTCCTTAATAAAATCCAAGAAAAAAAGCAAAAATAGACAAGAGAACAGTAAGACAGTGAATGAAAATGAAAAGCTTCTTGGAGAGTGAGCAAGCAACACAGCAGCATGAAGAAACTTCCACTGGGAAGCAGACTGTGATTTATATACTAAAGCGAGACCACACAGGGACTCTCATACTGTACAACCCACACACAGAGACAAGTCTTTATATATGCCCATCAAGAATGCAACAGAGCATGTCCTGCCTGTCCAACCCTCCCTGCCTGTGACTGCACATCACCTTTCAGGAATATTAGAGTAAAACCAAACCCTAACATATTACAACCCAAAAGAAGCAAATTTAAGGTTGCACTTCTCAAACAAGCCACCCATACCCACATTAACCCTGCCCTTGTAGGAACACAGTTCCCCTCTTCCCCACTCTGCCGGCAGGTGAATGAATGAATGCGAGACTGGGAGAGGGCAGGGGATTTCAGGAGCTGGCAGGGGAGGATATCGGGGTCCTTCCCCCCCTCTCCTGATGACCTCCTGAGCTCTGCAGGGGGGAAGATCCCCAGTGAGCCTGGGGAGGAGGCAGTTCACCATCCAGGCCCTCATGTGAGGCTCTCAAGGGCAAATTCTCTTTTCTGCTGACAAGGTTCCCTAGTGACGGGGTGATGCTCTGAGCTTGATCTCTGCAGAGAAGAGGGACAGAGATGTTTTTGGTAAGTGCGAGCATCAGGCTCCTGCAGTCCCTATGCTCTGAATCAATGATCCACAGTGATTCAAATTTAAGAACTAGTAACTTCTGAAAATACATGTTAGCCTTTCTCATTGGACACTGGATCTCAGCCTGGGGAGATGGGGAAATACACTTCCTCTCTCTTCTTGTCTCCACTGTCAGCTACAAAGTGGCAAAAGCACTGGACAGACTTTTAGAGTCTGGTAACTGCTCTGTCATTCGGGTGTGAAATTGGGAGCCCCTTGTGCACATCACTCCACATTTGGTAGGAAAGTTCTATCCCAGCTTCCAGCGTTGCCGTCCACCCATGGCACTCCTGAGGGTGGCCACAAGAACCACCTTGGCAGGTGCAGTTGGCATGTAGCTGCAGTGCAATGCATGACAGCCGTGCTGAGCTTCCTGAATGTCAGGAAAGAAACGCATTGTCCACATGCAGAAACCGAGTAGGTGTGGGAGGGAGGTACAGTACCTATGCTTTCCACCGATGTGGCAGCAGGAATGTAACCTTGCTTTAACATCTCCTTCCTCACTTCCTCACTCTCCACCTGAACTTCAGACACCATGTTACAAGGGATGTACCCTGCCCTTCCTGCACATTCACCTCTGTAAAACCCATCAGCGTCTTTGTCGCCACACACCTAGAAGAGGAGAAACAGCATCTGCATCAGTTCACATTAGGGCGCATGAGCCACGTAATGAAAGCAGGGACGCTCTGCAGGCAAAGCAGTTTAAGGAAGGTAATGACAGCCTGTTCAACTGAATTCTGCATCCAAATGTCCCAGCCATCTGTGCTCAGGACGTGGCAGGTTAGCAGCAACATGGAAGAAAAGACCTCATGCAGCACTGTTCTTACCTTCAGAATCTGCCCCTCCTTAAATGGGAGCTCTTCTTCAGCTGCATCAGGGTTAGGTGACATAGAAATGGGGTCATAGTCAAAAAGGGCCACAAATATCCTTAGTGAGTTGTCTTGAACAACAGCCTCTGAAGCTGTGCCTGCAAGCAAGGGAAAAGATGTTAGCACCACGTTCCAGGGAGGTCACATCACCAAATCTACATGTTTTCAGGATAGAAGTTACTGGCTTCTCTTTCAACATTTCAAAACAGATCGGTCTCTCTCCATCCCTCTGTCGGTCTCTCTCTCCCTGTACTATGCTCCCTTTCAGATGGAAAATAGTCTCAAGAAACGCTGACAAGCTCACCTGAACTGGAGATGGAAGATTTCAAGATTCGGCTTCTTCTCAAGGTCTTGTTCCCTTTTTGGGTTGGAGTCTGCCAAGCTGGTGAGCCAAGTAACTCCTGTAACCTCAGATCTTCATTACCAGAAACCTGCAACA